>NC_087296.1:10648750-12022500 GCF_015220805.1 Pogoniulus pusillus | reverse complement strand
TTCATCAGAAGCTATAATGTGAAAGGGGACTAAAGGAGCACTTCGGGAAGTGATGTTTGTTAGCACATTCCTTTTTTGTGTGTAGGGGGATGTGATGCAATCTGTCAAGTTGACCCTTTGGAGTCTGTGGCACAGCCACCCACATTT
The DNA here is from genome assembly GCF_015220805.1 of Pogoniulus pusillus. Taxonomy (NCBI): domain Eukaryota; kingdom Metazoa; phylum Chordata; class Aves; order Piciformes; family Lybiidae; genus Pogoniulus; species Pogoniulus pusillus. Next base: position 12,022,353 of record NC_087296.1, on the reverse strand, counting down.
CCTCCTGGAGGGACTGCAGACCACTACGCGTTTTGCTGTCACATTGAGCTTGCCTACACGCTTCTGCACAGCATCAGAGCATCGCATTAGGGGGGTTGGAAGGGACCCAAGGAGATCATTGAGTCCAACCCCTCTGCCAGAGCAGAAGCACACATTTCTGCAGCTGAAAAGATGATCGGCTTGGGGGGTTGTTTTCATTTGTTCTTTCCCTTTGTGGCTTTAGGGCACCAGTAAGTGAGGATCCATCACATGCTGGGAAGTGATGGAGTTGGTTAGTGAGACATCCAATTTCTCTATTCTCAGATCCAGGCAGCTACACTATGTCTAAATCCAGCCTATTCCCCCCACTCAGGTATGCTTCCAAATCTTTCTGCGTGGTAAAGAGAGAAGAAAATGTGTGCATCTCCTTGGCTCCTTCCTCATTGATTACATACAAACCCCAGAGAAATTATGGGATGTTCTGTTTGTTTTCCATCAGCAACACAGATAAAACTCCTTCAGAACACCCTGTGTCTTGTTTCCACTGGGCTCCTTCCTGAAGAGTCCCTTGCTTTTTCACTGCTACCTTATTTACTACTCAGTGTCTTACTACTACTTGTGGCTCCCCCAGAGTGAGCAGCAGTGGAACCATCAGCAGATACAGAGCATGGCTGTGCCGTGCACAACAGGGCTGAGGGGGTTTAACCAGAAGAGTTGTGAGGACATTGGTGACTAAGCTGCCTTTGCTTGCTTTGGAATAGGTAACTGAGTCTCCTTCTAGAAAACAAACAGACATCTGGGACCTGCGGGTGTTGCAACACTGGGCTGAGGTTGTTCGGATGCCCAGGGGCCAAAGTGAATGAAGCTTTGAAGGTGGCGGAGCCCTTGAGCAGGCTGCCCAGAAAGCTTGTGAAGTCTTCTTCTCTGCAGGCATTCCAAAGCCACCTGGAAGTGCTGCTGTGTGATTTCCTCTGAGTGACCCTGCTCTAGTTGTGGGGTTAGAGAAGATGATCTTTGGAGGTCCCTCCCAACCCCCACCATTCCCAGAAAGGTTGTGAAGTCTTCTTCTCTGCAGGCATTCCAAACCCACTTGGAAGTGCTGCTGTGTGATTTGCTCTGGGTGACCCTGCTCTAGCTGTGGGCTTGGAGAAGATGATCTTCAGAGGTCCCTTCCAACCCCCACCATTCCCAGAAAGGTTGTGAAGTCTTCTCTGCAGGCAAAGTGCTGCTGTGTGATTTGCTCTGGGTGACCCTGCTCTAGCTGTGGGGTTAGAGAAGATGATCTTTGGAGGTCCTTTCCAACCCCCACCATTCTGTGGTTCTCTGTGGTCAACAGGATCGTTTCAGGCTTGGGTTCACCCTGCTCTGGCTCACCACGACAGCCCAAATGAAAGCCCTGCTGCTGCCTTCAGATGATGGAGACAGGCAGAATTTACCTGTCCCTGTTCTGGAGACTGCAGACATTCCCTCTTATGGCTCTTTCACCTCTTCTTAACAAAGACACCTCTTTGTTTCCTGGTCTCTGCGAGGTACCGTAGCAAACCGGTCTGAATCTTGCAGGATCGACCAGCAGCAAGCAGAGAGGTCAGCTGAAAGAGAAGCTGCTGGGCACAGAGGGATTATTGCTTTTGGAGAGAAGCTCAGTTTTTTTTTTTTGCTGGGAGTTTCTGCAACAACAAAAAAGGCACCTCCTGTATCAAGCTTTTCCTTCAAAATACTCTAGAGGGAGTCAAATCTAAAAGTTTATTTATCTTTCAAGTACTTCAGCTGCAGTTCTCTCTTTAAAAAAGACACCCCCCACCCCCCCACACACTTCTATTTGTTTCCTGTTTATTTGTTTTAAGCCTGTCTGTGCACACAGCATTTGGGGTTGAACGTGTTTGCACACTTTCAGATCAGAGATGTGCTAAGAGTGCTTAAGAGGCATTTACTCGGAGCCATGTGTCACTGTCACAGCAATAAACAGCCTCTGAAACCAGCGAGTACCAGTTTCAGCTTTGAAGGAAACAAGAGCCTGAGGAAACAAAGGCAGAAAAGAAAGTGAGAGAGTTGCACATCCCAGAGGGATGGAGGTGTTGCCTGTGCTGAAGATGATGTTCTGCAGCCCTTAGTAGCACACACCAGTACCTGCTGCCACCCCAAGGCTATGACTTTGGGAACTTCCTATTAGGAAGGTGACTCTGGCTCAGATTTAAGTCTTCATAGCAACCTTGAGAAACATCAGCGTTGTTATTGTGGCCATGAAGAGAGTGAAGACAGAGGGGCCCATGAAATTCAACAAGGCCAAGTAAAAGGTCCTGCACCTGGGTGGGTGCAATCCCAAGCACAGCTCCAGGCTGGGTGGGGAATGGCTGAGAGCAGCCCTGAGGAACAGGACCTGGGGGTCTGGGCTGATGCAAAGCTCAACAGGAGCCTGCAGTGTGAGTGCAGCCCAGACACAACCCTGTGCTGGGCTGCAGCCAGAGCAGTGTGGGCAGCAGGGCAAGGGAGGGGATTCTGCCCCTTGGCTCTGCTCTCCTCACGCCTCACCTGCAGTCCTGGGTGCAGTTCTGGAGCCCCCAGCACAAGCAGGACATGGACCCATTTCAGCCAGCCCAGAGGAGGTCACCAAGAGGTGACCTTCAAAGGTGGCTTCCAACACAATGCATTCTGTGATTCTATGATCTCATCTTGCAAAGCTCTGTCACCCTCACAGGGGAAAAAATCCTCCTTGTGTTTAAATGAAACTTCCCAAGCCACAACTTCCACCCATTGCCCCTTGTCCTGTCATTGGGCATCACCCAAACAAAAGGCAGTAGTTGATCAGAAGCCACTGGTTATGGGTGTGGACAGCCCCCTTGGTGTCCCTGTTTGGATCCAGGAGGGGCAGGAGTTTAATTCCCAGCTCTCCATATACCCTCAGAAAGTGCCTTGCCTTACCCTACCCAACCCAATCCAGTCCAAACCAACCCAGTGGTGTCCCTCTGGTCCTGGGCTGGAAATCCTCCAAACTTTCCTGATGCTCCCAACACAAACTTGATGATCTCCACAGAACCTTTAGCATCCATACACCCTCTGCCCTTACAAAAAGCTGCTAGCCTGAAGAATCTGCTTAAATTCCTCAGCAGTGTTTTGCCTTTAGCTCTTTCTAACCATAACACTGAGCCTCCCTGAGGACCAGCATGGGCCACAGGACCAGTGGATGAACTGTGGTTGTGTTTGTCAAAGAAATCAGCTGGATGAAGAGGAAGCCAGGGTTAATATGAAACATTGCCCTACACCCCTCATTGTCTCAAAGAACATATTTTCCTTCTCTCTCTCTCTCTCTCTCTCTCTTTCCTGCCCTCTTTTCCTTATTTTGCTTTATTAGGTGAGATGGATCAGGTTTTACCAAAGTTCATGATGAGGAAGTGCATCTCCTGGTGATGTTTTTCTAATGTCCAGAGGTTGACTGCCCAATGGCACATTCGTGCCTCAGCATCACTAGAATGTTGTAGAAGGATATTTGATCTAAATGAGATCACAGAATCACTCAGGGTTGGAAGGGACCACAAGGAGCAGCCAGTTCCAAGCCCCCTGCCATGCCCAGGGACACCCTACCCTAGAGCAGGCTGCACACAGCCTCAGCCAGCCTGGCCTCAAACACCTCCAGCCATGGGGGCTCAACCACCTCCCTGGGCAACCCATTCCAGCCTCTCACCACTCTCCTGCTCAACAACTTCCTCCTCATGTCCAGGCTGACTCCCCCCACCTCCAGCTTTGCTTCATTCTCCCCAGTCCTGTCACTCCCTAACAGCCTGAAAAGTCCCTCCCCAGTTTATTTGTAGTCCCCTTCAGATGCTGGAAGGCCACAGGGAGGTCACCTGGGAGCCTCCTCTCCTCCAGACTGCACAGCCCAAACTCCCTCAGTCTGTCCTCATAGGAGAGGTGTTTCAGCCCTCTGACCAGCCCAGTGGCCCTTCTCTGGTTGGGTACTGCCTTTCCTCATCTATGCTTTCATAATTAAATGGAATATTTCACACTTTTCATCTCTGAAGTACCTTATAAGCACTTAGTTATCAATCACCAAAGGATAGAATGGATTGGGTTAGAAGGGACCTTAAAGATCACAGAGTCACAGTTGGTAAAGACCTCCAAGATCATTGAGTCCAACCTATCCCCTAAGCTTTCCTATTAACTAAACCATGGCACCAAGTGCCTCATCCAGCCTCCAACCCCCCTGCCATAGGCAGGGACATCTCTCACTAGCTCAGGTTACTCAAGGCCTCATCCAACCTGGCCTTGAACACCTCCAGAGAGGGAGCAGCCACAATCTCCCTGGGCAACCTGTGCCAGTGTCTCATCACCCTTGCTATCAACAATTTCTTCCTAATCTCCAGACTCAGTCTCTTTCCCCTCTTCCAACTTAAACCCCTTCCACCTCATCCTATCACTACAAACCCTCATAAAAAGTCTTCATAGCAACCTTGAGAAATATCATTTTTGTGACTGTGGCCATGAAGAGAGTGAAGACAGAGGGGCCCATGAAATTCAACAAGGCCAAGTAAAAGGTCCTGCACCTGGGTGGGTGCAATCCCAAGCACAGCTCCAGGATGGGTGGGGAATAGCTGAGAGCAGCCCTGAGGAACAGGACCTGGGGGTCTGGGCTGATGCAAAGCTCAACAGGAGCCTGCAGTGTGAGTGCAGCCCAGACACAACCCTGTGCTGGGCTGCAGCAAGAGCAATGTGGGCAGCAGGGCAAGGGAGGGGATTCTGCCCCTTGGCTCTGCTCTCCTCACACCCCACCTGCAGTCCTGGGTGCAGTTCTGGAGCTCCCAGCACAAGCAGGACATGGAAGTGTTGGAGGCAGTGCAGAGGAGGCCACCAAGAGGTGACCTTCAAAGGTGGCTTCCACCACAATGCATTTTGTGATTCTATGATCTTATCTTGCAAAAGCTCCATCCATCTCTTCTGCCACATTTCTGTTGCCTTATCCCCCATGCCACCAAGCTTTTATGGTGGACTTTGGTGGAGTTGGATCTTGGATGAATGTAAGGTGGGTGCTAAACATGAGTCTGCATGGTCAGCATTGACATCTGCACTGTGCTTTGTCAGTGGTGTGCAGCTTGTGTGGCTTGCAGTGTGACTGCATCAGGGTTAAAGAGAGCTGTGGGCAAACACTGTGTGTGGCCACATCTCTTTGCTCTGCTCTCCTCAGACCCACTTGGAGTCCTGGGTGCAGTTCTGGAGCCCCCAGCACAAGCAGAACATGGAAGTGTTGGAGCCAGTGCAGAGGAGGCCACCAAGATGCTGAGAAGGCTGCAGCAGCTCTGCTGTGAGCACAGGCTGAGAGAGTTGGGGCTGTGCAGCCTGGAGAAGAGAAGGCTTGGAGGAGACCTTGGAGTGGCCTTGCAGTATCTGAAGGGTGCTACAGGAGAGCTGTGGAGGGACTATTGACAATGTCTGGTAATGCCAGGATGAGGAGGAATGGGTTTGAAGTGGCAGAGGGGAGCTGGAAACTGGATGTTAGGAAAGGGTTCTTTGCAGTGAGGGTGGTGAGACAGTGGCACAGGTTGAGGGTGGTGAGACAGTGGCACAGGTTGAGGGTGGTGAGACACTGGCACAGCTTGCCCAGGGAGGTTGTGGAGCACAGAAGCACAGAATGTGATCAAAGATTCATTGTGATCAAAGATCACATTCTGTGCTTCTGTGCTCCACAACCTCCCTGGAGGTGTTCAAAGGCAGGTTAGATAATGTCCTGTTCTAGAGGGAGGTGTCCCTGCCTATGGCAAGAAGTTGGAACTGAATGATCTTTGAGGTCACTTCCAACCTAAACCATTCCATGATTCTATGATCCAATTAAAATCACATTTTCCTTAGGATCTGCCCACCAGCACTGCTTTGATTGTGCTGCTGCTGATGGGAGATGTGGGATAGAGAAGCCAGCAGCAGGCACCAGTATGGACTGCAAACAGCCCAGCCTGCCCTGGACCACAGCTAAGATGATATGGTTGTTAAATTAGCAGTGATCAACCCCAGCAGTGTTAACAATTATCCCTACCTATTGATGGAACTGCAGGAGTGGGAAGGTTCTTTGGACCAAAATCAGCCCAGACACAGCAAAACAGACTTGCCCACAACCCAGAGCCCTATTAACTATTGCAACATAACTCTTGTGCAAATAGTCCCATTAAATTCAGCTGGAATGATGAACTCTTCACTCAGGATGCTCTGGAAGTCATGGCTAGGTTGTGGAGAGGTGAAAATAGTAGTGCCAGGAATTCAGTTGAAATGGCTTTTCCTGTTGTTTTGGTGGCTTGAGTATATTTTTCCCCCTCTCTTTTTCTCCTAAAGCCATTGTTGATCTTGAAAGCAGATGTCTCCAAGCCTGTCTTCTCCCTCCTGTGCTGCAAACACTCTTGGACAGCTATGGGACCTGCTTCCCACAGATGAATTGGAGGGGGGAAAAAGGCATGTGGCAAAAAGAGCAGTGCTTGAAGGACAGTATCAGCCCCATGAGGTGCTGGTTAATGATAGGAACTCCATGCTGCCATCAGCCACACCCCTGCTCTGGCCCACATTTATACTCTCAGGTGGTGCAGCCTGCAGAGCCTTTCCAGTTGTCTGCCTCAGGACAAGAGTGTCCACGTGTATATAAAACCCATTTTAAGGCTAGCTAATTAACTTTACATTTATAACCACCCTTCATCCTTCTGCAATCATCATCATCATCATCATTTCCCCAACATTTTGGCTTCACCTCATTTAGAGAAGGGTGAAGTCAAAACTCATCCAAGTCCCTGTAGGGGTATTTTTATGTCATTTCTAAACTGAGCTCACTTTAATTCACTTAACAGGCTCTTCTTGCCAATTAAAAAGGCATTTTGAAAGAGGCAGAGCTACCTCATCATTGGAGATTTATGGCAGCTATTAAAGCCCTGCAGAATGCTACACTGGGCCAGGTTATGTTGCCTCTGTCCTCCTGGGGATTCTTGTTCCTGCCTCTGCAAAGCTTTTTCTACACGATTGCCCAAGGCAAACACTGCAAATCCAGAGTGGTTATCACAGAATGGTAGGGCTTGGAAGGGACCTGTGCAGATCATCAAATCCACCCCCCTCACCAAAGATGAATCTGTGATCTCAAAGCTCTCTGGTGACTTCACCAATGGGGGATTCACAGAACAGATTGAGTTGGAAGGGACATTCAAGATCATCCAGTTCCAAGCCCCCTGCCATAGGCAGGGACACCTCCCACCAGCTCAGGTTGCTCAAGGTCCCATCCAACTTATCAGGAACATGTCCCACCAGATCAGGTTGCTCAAGGTCCCATCCAACTTATCAGGAACATGTCCCACCAGATCAGGTTGCTCAAGGTCCCATCCAACTTATCAGGGACATGTCCCACCAGATCAGGTTGCTCAAGGTCCCATCCAGCCTATCAGGGACACCCACCTCCCTGGGCAGCCCATTCCAATGCCAATCACTCTCTGCCAACAACTTCCTCCTAACATCCAGCCTGAACCTGCCCTGGCACAGCTTGAGGCTGTGTCCCCTTCTTCTGTCCCTGGGTGCCTGGCAGAAGCAAGCATTCATAAGACCCTCTTGCAGCCTTCCCTTCTCCAAGCTAACCATCTCCAGCTCTCTCTGCCTTTCCTCACATCAGAGATGTTCCACTCCCCTCAGCACCTTGGTGGTCCTGTGCTGGACTCTCTCCAGTAGTTCTTTGTCCTTTTTGAGCTGGGGAGTGCAAAACTGGATTCAGTGCTTTAGATGATACCTCACAAGCAAAGGGTAAGGGGGAGAAGAACCTCCCTCAACCTACCTGTGATTCTGCTGTGCCAGAAATCCTTGGTTAAGCTAAACTGCTCAGACACAGCACCCTATGCTCAGGCTTAAAGAGGCAAGCTGTCATTTTTGTCCTTGCTTTTCTGACTGATGAGTGAAAAAAGCACTGAGAAGCTCTCCTGTCCTTTGCACAATCTCATGTAACCCACAGGTCCTCTGGCAGGCAATGCCTGTGTGAGAGGAGGAAACACAAGGACAGGACTAAACCCAACTCAACTTTCTTGGATTTGAAGGAAGAAGGAAAATACCCTGAAGAACCAAAGGGGTAAAAAAAGAAACCACCATATGAAGTCTGAGCTGTTTTGCAAGTGCCACTCTTGCTTGTGGCACCAACCTTTTATGGTGGACTTTGGTGGAGTTGGATCTTGGATGAATGTAAGGTGAGTGCTAAACATGAGTCTGCATGGTCAGCATTGACATCTGCACTGTGCTTTGTCAGTGGTGTGCAGCTTGTGTGGCTTGCAGTGTGACTGCATCAGGGTTAAAGAGAGCTGTGGGCAAACACTGTGTGTGGCCACATCTCTTTGCTCTGCTCTCCTCAGACCCACTTGGAGTCCTGGGTGCAGTTCTGGAGCCCCCAGCACAAGCAGGACATGCAAGTGTTGGAGCCAGTGCAGAGGAGGCCACCAAGATGCTGAGAGGGCTGCAGCAGCTCTGCTGTGAGCACAGGCTGGGAGAGTTGGGGCTGTGCAGCCTGGAGAAGAGAAGGCTTGGAGGAGACCTTGGAGTGGCCTTGCACTATCTGAAAGGTGCTAGAGGAGAGCTGTGGAGGGACTATTGGCAAGGCCTGGTAATGCCAGGATGAGGAGGAATGGGTTTAGACTGGCAGAGGGGAGATTGAAAGTGGATGTTAGGAAGAGTTCTTTGCAGTGAGGGTGGTGAGAGACTGGCACAGGTTGCCCAGGGAGGTTGTGGAAGCTCCTTCCTTGGAGGTGTTCAAGTCCAGGTTGGATGATGCCTTGAGCAACCTGTTCTAGAGGGAGGTGTCCCTGCCTATGGCAGGGGGTTGAAACTGGCTGAGCTTCGAGGTCCCTTCCAGCTTAAATCATTCTATGATTCTATGGTCTTGGAGGTGATTTCATGTGAATAGGGCTGGACCACTTTCAGCAGCTGCTGGGGCCCAGAAGCAAAGGAGCTGCTTGCTTTGAGGATAGACTCCAAGCTACAAAATGCTGCTGATCTTGGGCTGGAGCCTGTTTGGGGAGCCTTGTGCTGATGTTAGGGTGTGTGATGCCTTAGGCAGAAGATGATAAGAAGGCAGATACCTAGAATCACAGCACCATGCAGGCTGGCAAAGCCCCTCAGAAGCACCAAACCCATCCTAGAACCCTGCCCTACAAGATTCACCTTAAAGCATAGCCCCAAGCACCACATCCAAAACACCCTTAAACACACCCAGGCTGGGTGACTCCATCACCTCCCTGGGCAGCTCATTCCAGTCCCTGACCACTCTCTCTGTGAAAAACTGTTTCCTAATGTCCAATCTAAACCTCCCCAGCCTCAGCTTGAAGCCATTCCCCCTTGTTCTTTCTCCAGTTACCTGTGAGTAGAGCCCAGCAGCAGCCTCTCCACAATGTCCCCTCATCCTCCTCTTCCTCACACTAACCATCCCCATCTCCCTCAGTCTCTCCTCATCAGATTTATTCTCCAGGCCCTTCTCCAGCTTTGTTGCCCTCCCCTGGACCACTCCAGCACCTCCACATCTCTCTTGTATTGTAGTGCCCCAAACTGAACACAACACTCAAGGTGAAGCCTGGCCTGGTGAAAAAGCTCTTATCTCTTCTGGGTGCCCAGGTACTCATGGCACAGGTGTGTGAAGAGTTTGAGCTGGGCTGGGCTCCAGCTTGGGGTGATGGACACTGCCCCACAGGCCCTGAGCTGACTCTATGCTTCATCTCTGCCCTCCTGCATGATCTGAGCTTCACCCCAGGTCCATGCCCTCCTCAGCCCTCACTCTCACCTCTAGACAGCACAGGGTTAACTGGGTCTGTTGGGATGACCAAGCCTAAATCTTATCTTTCTTTCTTTCTTTCTTTCTTTCTTTCTTTCTTTCTTTCTTTCTTTCTTTCTTTCTTTCTTTCTTTCTTTCTTTCTTTCTTTCTTTCTTTCTTCTTTCTTTCTTCTTTCTTTCTTTCTTTCTTTCTTTCTTTCTTTCTTTCTTTCTTTTCTTTCTTTCTTTCTTTCTTTCTTTCTTTCTTTCTTTCTTTCTTTCTTTCCTTCTTTCTTTCCTTCTTTCTTTCCTTCTTTCTTTCCTTCTTTCTTTCCTTCTTTCTTTCCTTCTTTCTTTCCTTCTTTCTTTCTTTCTTTCTTTCTTTCTTTCTTTCTTTCTTTCTTTCTTTCTTTCTTTCTTTCTTTCTTTCTTTCTTTCTCTTTCTCATTCTCTTTCTTTCTTTCTTTCTTTCTTTCTTTCTTTCTTTCTTTCTTTCTTTCTTTCTTTCTTTCTTTCTTTCTTTCTTTCTTTCTTTCTTTCCTTCTTTCTTTCCTTCTTTCTTTCTTCCTTTCTTTCTTTCTTTCTCTTTCTCATTCTCTTTCTTTCTTTCTTTCTTTCTTTCTTTCTTTCTTTCTTTCTTTCTTTCTTTCTTTCTTTCTTTCTTTCTTTCTTTCTTTCTTTTTCTCATTTCCTTCCTTCCTTCCTTCCTTCCTTCCTTCCTTCCTTCCTTCTTTCCTTCCTTCCTTCCTTCCTTCCTTCCTTCCTTCCTTCCTTCCTTCCTTCCTTCCTTCCTTCCTTCCTTCCTTCCTTCCTTCCTTCCTTCCTTCCTTCCTTCCTTCTCTCCTTCTCTCATTCTTTCCTTTTCTCTTTCCCTCTGTCTTTCTCTTTCTTTCCCTTCCTTCCTTCCTTCCTTCCTTCCTTCCTTCCTTCCTTCCTTCCTTCCTTCCTTCCTTCCTTCCTTCCTTCCTTCCTTCCTTCCTTCCTTCCTTCCTTCCTTCCTTCCTTCTCTCCTTCTCTCATTCTTTCCTTTTCTCTTTCCCTCTGTCTTTCTCTTTCTTTCCCTTCCTTCCTTCCTTCCTTCCTTCCTTCCTTCCTTCCTTCCTTCCTTCCTTCCTTCCTTCCTTCCTTCCTTCCTTCCTTCCTTCCTTCCTTCCTTCCTTCCTTCCTTCCTTCCTTCCTTCCTTCCTTCCTTCCTTCCTTCCTTCCTTCCTTCCTTCCTTCCTAACTTACTTGCATGCTATCTTTCTTTCTTTCTTGCTTTCTTTGTATCTTTCTTTCTTTCTTTCTTTCTTTCTTTCTTTCTTTCTTTCTTTCTTTCTTTCCTTCTTTCCTTCCTTCTTTCTTCCTTTCTTTCTTCCTTTCTTTCTTTCTTTCTTTCTTTCTTTCTTTCTTTCTTTCTTTCTTTCTTTCTTTCTTTCTTTCTTTCTTTCTTTCTTTCTTTCTTTCTTTCTTTCTTTCTTTCTTTCTTTCTTTCCTTCCTTCTTTCTTTCTCATTCTCTTTCTTTCTTTCTTTCTTTCTCTTTTTCATTCTCTTTCTTTCTCTCTTCTTACCTTCTTTTCTCCTTCCTTCCTCCCTTCCTCCCTCCCTTCCTTCCTTCCTTCCTTCCTTCCTTCCTTCCTTCCTTCCTTCCTTCCTTCCTTCCTTCCTTCCTTCCTTCCTTCCTTCCTTCCTTCCTTCCTTCCTTCCTTCCTTCCTTCCTTCCTTCCTTCCTTCTCACTCTCCTTTCCTTCTTTCTTTGTTTTTTTTCTCTCTTTTTTTTTACACCTCTTTCCCCCTGCAGTAAAAAAGCTGCAGAAAAGGCTTTGCTGGAGATTGCTCTGAGTGAGAAAAGAAGATTAAGAATCCAAGTGCCAACCCTAAACCGAGCCCCCCAGAACAGTCACAGGCAGAGTGAGCAGAAATACATCCACTTAACGATGCTCCAGCCTGGCTCGGTGGCAGCCTGCTGGGGCCAGCACCCTGGGTTAATGGAGTAACCTCTCACCTCTGGAATCTAGTTTAAATCTTGCCTTAGGGTAGTCGAGAAAAACTGCATCTGATGGTGTCAAATTAGTCCCTGGTGGACTTCTCCCCACGTCACAAACTCACCACAGACTGCACAGAGTTCCTCATGATTGGCAGAACCTGCCGGGGAGAAGTTTGGGGTGGGAATAGCTGAGGGTTTGGAGGCTGGAAGTCAGGGGGGCTGTTTGCAGATGGCTTCAGCCCTATCAGGGCTTGACTGTCAGAACAAAGCCCCAGGTTGATCCTCACTCTCAAAGCAAGGGAAATAAATAGAGGGATCATCATCTTGTGTCAGAGTGAAACCATTATTCACCCCTGGAGCTAAAGAGGTTTGTCAGACGTGGAGCTGACCTACCCCAGATTGACATCATGGGTTCATTCCATGGAGTTATTTGGGGTGTACATCAGTCTACATCACACAGTATCACACTATCATCAGGGTTGGAAGAAACCTCACAGATCATCAAGTCCAACCTTTTACCACACAGCTCAAGGCTAGACCATGGCACCAAGTGCCACATCCAATCCTGCCTTGAACAGCTCCAGGGATGGCGACTCCACCACCTCCCTGGGCAGCCCATTCCTATGCCAATCACTCTCATTAAATCCAACATGGATTTAATGGCCATGATGGTGTCAAGACCAGTGGTTGAGTTTGATGATCTTAGAGGTCTTTTCCATCCAAACCAGTTCTATGACTCCATGATGCTGTGAGTTTGCTTTTGAATGGCAGGGAGAAGTGCTCTGCCTGCTTTTTTGGACAGGCTTGCTTGACAAACTGGGCTTTAGAAACCTTGAGCTCCCTCAGGGCTGCTTTGGTAGCACAGAATGGTTTAGGTGAGAAGGGACTTCAAAAATCACCCAGTTCCAACCCCCTGCCATAGGCAAGGACACCTCCCGCTAGAGCAAGTCGCTCAAGGCTTCATCCAACCTGGTCCTCAACACCTCCAGGGAGGCTGTGGAGCACAGAAGCACCCAATGTGATCTTTGATCACATTGGGTGCTTCTGTGCTCCACAACCTCCCTGGGCAACCTGTGCCAGTGTCTCACCAACCTCACTGCAACGAACCCTTTCCTAACATCCAGTTTCAATCTCCCCTCTGCCACTTTAAACCCATTCCTCCTCACTCTGTCATTACAAGCCCCTGTCAATAGTCCCTCCCCAGCCCTCCTGTAGCCCCCTAGATACTAGCATCCCACTGGCCCTTTTCTGTGCTGGCCAAGAATGGAGGTGGCAGTGTCCTGCTGCAAGCCTGACACCATGCCAGTGGTGGGCACACACCCATGTGTGCCACCAGTGGGGGGTGGCCACAAGTGGTCCTGCAAATAGAAAAGGACACATCCATCTGCAGAGACACAGAGGTCATGAACAACTCTGCCATCTGCCTGCAGAAGACTGGACATGTGGACACACTCAGTGCCCCCTCCTCCAAACACAGCTGCTCCCTGGTGGTGAAAAGCAGCCCTGATAGCATGCAGGGCTGTGGGATGATGACTGCTCTCAGCTCATCTTCCTGCTGAAGTACAAAGTTTTTGTGTGGACATGGCACTTTGGGACATGGTTTCATGGGCATGGTGGTGTTAGACTATATAATGATTGATGCCAGGTCCTGTGCTTGAGACACAACAACCTCAGGCAATGTTACAGGCTTGGGGCAGCATGGCTGGAGAGCTGCCTGCAGAAAGGGACCTGGGGGTTGGAATAGACAAACATCTCAATACGAGCAAGCAGTGTGCCCAGGTGGCAAAGAAAGCCACTGGCATCCTGGCTGGGATTGGAAATGCTGTGTCCAGCAGGAACAGGGAAGAGATTGCCCCCTGGTAGAATCATAGAATCAACCAGCTTGGAAGAGACCTCCAAGTTCAACCAGTCCAACTCAGCACCCAGCTCTGTCCGATCAACCAGACCATGGCACTAAGTGCCCCAGCCAGGCTTGGCTTCAACACCTCCAGGGATGGCTACTCCACCACCTCTCTGGGCAGCCCATTCCAATGCCAATCACTCTCTCTGGGAAGAACAGAGGCCACTTCTCAAGTGTTGTGTTCAAGTTTTGGGGACCACATTACTAGAAGGATGTGGAGGTGCTGGAGCCAGTGCAGAGGAGGGCAATGAGGCTGGGGAAGGTCCGAGAGAGTAAATCTGTTGAAGAGCAACTGAGGGAGCTAGGGAGGGTTAATGTGAAGAACAGGAGGCTGGGAGATGATTTCTTTGCTGTCTACAGCCACCTGAAAGGAGGCTGTGGAAAGGCTGCTGCTGGTCTCTTCTCACAGGTAGTTAATGATGGTACAAGAGGGAATGGCCTCAAGCTGCCACTGGGTGGGTTTAGACTGGACATTAGGAAAAAGTTTTTCACAACAAGAGTGGTCAGGGACTGGGATGAGCTGCTCAGGGAGGTGGTGGAGTCACCAGCCCTGGCTGTGTTTAAAAGTCATTTGGATTTGGTGCTTAGGGATATGGTTTAGAATCATAGAATCAGTCAGGGTTGGAAGGGACCACAAGGAGCAGCCACTTCCAACCCCCCTGCCATGCCCAGGGACACCCTACCCTAGAGCAGGCTGCACACAGCCTCAGCCAGTCTGGCCTCAAACACCTCCAGCCATGGGGCCTCAACCACCTCCCTGGGCAACCCATTCCAGCCTCTCCCCACTCTCCTGCTCAACAACTTCCTCCTCACCTCCAGCCCAAACTCACCAGTGCAGGGTGAGCCTCATAGCGTAGGGGTATTGGTTGGACTTGGTGATCCCAAGAGGCTTTTCCAACTGGAATGTTTCTGTGATTCTGTGATCATGGAGGTCTTTTCCAACTGAAACAGTTCCATGATTCTACACAGCCCTATCTACCCTGTTCCACCCAGCCCAACCTATCCAAGTAAGGGTTTCATCAACAAGCCCTGATAGAGGGGAAGGTCACAGGATGCGATGTACAATGGGTAGCTGAGGAGAAGCAGAGACAGTGTCGTGGGCAAGATCTGACAGCAGAGGAAGGATGCAGATCCACACTTACATTAGTCATGGATTCTGTACAAATCCATGTAGAATTTTGTCTTTTTCCCTTAAAAAAACCCAATAAATTACATCCCTTAACTATTTTAATCTAAACCAGCACTCCCTCAGCTAGTAAAACCAGCGAGCTCTCCTCTCTGTTTTTTTTTGCTGGCTACTTGCTAACAGCATAAATTAGGCTTAGAAAATCCTTTCTGCTGTGGCTGACTGAGGCATAAATAACACCATATGTTCCAGCAGGACCTTCAGTGCAGCATCATGCTTACCTTGACAACCACGCTCTGATTTAGGAGTCATCAACAGGCAAAGGCTCAACCTGTTCTGCTTCAGCGGTGCAAAACACTGGGTTGCTTTTGTGCTGCCCTTTAAGGCTATCAAATCTTCCATTTAGGGCTATCAAATTTGCATTTAAGGCTATCAGATCCTGCATTTAAGGCTATATCATATCTTGCATTTAAGGCTATCAAATCCTGCATTTAAGGCTACCAAATTTTGCATTTAAGGCTATATCATATCTTGCATTTAAGGCTACCAAATCTTCCATTTAAGGCTATCAAATCCTGCATTTAAGACTACCAAGTCCTGCATTTAAGGCTACCAAACCTTGTATTTAAGGCTACCAAATCTTCCATTTAAGGATATCATAGCTTGCATTTAAGGATTATCAAATCTTGCATTTAAGGCTATCAAGTCCTGCATTTAAGGCTACCAAAGCTTGCATTTATGGCTACCAAAGCTTGCATTTAAGGCTATCAAGTCCTGCATTTAAGGCTACCAAATCCTGCATTTAAGGATACCAAATCTTGCATTTAAGGCTATCAAGTCCTGCATTTAAGGCTACCAAAGCTTGCATTTAAGGCTACCAAATCCTGCATTTAAGACTATCAAGTCCTGCATTTAAGGCTACCAAAGCTTGCATTTAAGACTATCATGTCCTGCATTTAAGGCTACCAAAGCTTGCATTTAAGGCTATCAAGTCCTGCATCTAGGGCTACCAAAGCTTGCATTTAAGACTATCAAGTCCTACATTTAAGGCTACCAAAGCTTGCATTTAAGACTATCAAGTCCTACATTTAAGGCTACCAAAGCTTGCATTTAAGACTATCAAGTCCTGCATTTAAGGCTATGAAATCCTGCATTTAAGGCTACCAAAGCTTGCACTTAAGACTATCATGTCCTGCATTTAAGGCTGTCAAATCCTACATTTAAGGCTACCAAGTCTTTCATTTAAGACTATCAAATCTTGTATTTAAAGCTATCAAGTCCTGCATTTAAGACTATCAAATCTTGTATTTAAGGCTATCAAATCCTGCATTTAAGGCTACTAAATCTTGCATTTAAGGCTATCAACTCCTGCATTTAAGGCTACCAAATCCTTCATCTAATGATACCAAGTCTTGCATTTAAGGCTATCAAGTCCTGCACTTAAGGCTACCAAATCCTGCATTTAAGGCTATCAAGTCCTGCATTTAAGGCTACCAAAGCTTGCATTTAAGACTATCATGTCCTGCATTTAAGGCTACCAAAGCTTGCATTTAAGACTATCATGTCCTGCATTTAAGGCTACTAAATCTTGCATTTAAGGCTATCAAGTCCTGCATTTAAAGCTACCAAATCCTGCATGATGTGCTCAGAAGGGGAAATCTCCATCAGCTCCTGGCTCTCTGCTGCCAGTATACACCGAGCAGAACGCTTTAACTGTCATCAGGAACGACCCAAGGAGTGGAAAACTAAAACCCAACCCACCCAAACTTATTGCTAGGAACATATGGAGCCCACTGGCCTCAGGAAATGTTTGAAGAGTGCAGACACATTTTGCCAGGAGTCTTGAAAGCCCAGGAGGAAAGGCAGGAATGAAAACACAGCAGTCATTTAAAATGGCAGGTATTGCACTTTTCCTGTTCACTGCTGGAAATAGAATGCCAAATATTGAGTCAGGATTGTTATTGCTCCAATGGAAGAGGATAACACCTGCCAGCTCCCAGGTTGCTGAGAGGGGGTTGATTTTCCTTTCCCTTGCCAGTGGTGGGTGTAATGCCCTGAGTGGTGGCAGATGACATCCTGGTATTTGATGAGGTTTGGGCCCCTCGCTGCAGGAAAGACAGTGAGGAGCCAGAAGGAGACCAGAGAAGGGCAGTAAAGCTAGGGGAGAGTATAGTGAGGAGCAGATGAGGGACCTGAGGTTGGAAGAGGAGGCTGAGGAGAGGTTGGACTAGATGATCTTGGAGGTCTCTTCCAACCTGGTTGATTCTATCTCTACAGCATCCTGAAAGGAGGTTGGAGCCAGGCTGGGGTTAGATTCTTCTCTCTGGTATCAGATGATAGAAGGAGAAGAAATGGCCTGAAATTATGTCAGGGAAGGTTTAGGTTGGAGGTTAGGAAAATTTTCTTTGCTGCAAGAGTGGTCAGGGATCGGAACAGGCTGCCCAGGGAGGTGGGGGAGTCCCCATCCCTGGAGGTGTTCAAGAAACCTGTGATTCTACTACCCAGTTGGATGCTCCACAGAGCAGTAACAGCCCTCAATGACAGAGGTGTGGTTATGGAGGTGAGAAGAAGACTCCAGAGAACAGAGGCTCACAGGATGTTAGGGGTTGGAAGGGACCCAAAGAGATCATCCAGTCCAATCCCCCCTCTGCCAGAGCAGGACCACACAATCTAGCTGAGGTCACAGAGGAATGCAACCAGATATAAAGCTGCTTGTATTTAACACTTCCCTCATGAACAGAAGCTTCTCACTCACTCAGAAATCCAACCCAAAACCCTCCAAAGCCTTGGATTGTTTTCTGTGCACATTCTCTGGAAGCATGGCTCTGAGGAGACCTAAAATTGTGGCCAACAGAAAAGCTGAGGAGGGATCTTTTAGGCTGTCAGGTAGTGATAGGACTCGGAGGAACGGAGCAAAACTAGAAGTGGGTAGGTTCAGATTGAATGTTAGGAAGAAGTTCTTCACCATGGGGGTGATGAAACCCTGGCACAGGTTGCCCAGGGAAGTGATGGAAGCCTCATCCCTGGTGGTTTTTAAGACCAGGCTGGATGTGGCTCTGAGCAACCTGTGGGCAGTAGGACAAGGGAGGTTATTCTGCCCCTGTACTCAGCACTGGTCAGACCACACCTTGAGTACTGTGTCCAGTTCTGGGCTCCTCAATTCAAGAAGGATGTTGAGGTGCTGGAAGGTGTCCAGAGAAGGGCAACAAAGCTGGGGAGGGGCCTGGAGCACAAATCCTATGAGGAGAGGCTGAGGGAGCTGGGCCTGTTTAGCCTGGAGAAGAGGAGGCTCAGGAGTGATCTTATTACTGTCTACAACTACCTGAAGGGACATTGTAGCCAGGTGGGGGGTGGCCTCTTCTCCCAGGCACCCAGCAATAGAACAAGGGGACACAGTCTCAAGTTGTGCCAGGGTAGGTATAGGCTGGATGTTAGGAAGAAGTTCTTCACAGAGAGAGTGATTGGCATTGGAATGGGCTGGCAGGGAGGTGGTGGAGGCACCGTGCCTGGGGGTCTTCAAGAAAAGCCTGGCTGAGGCACTTAGTGCCATGGTCTGGTTGACTGGATAGGGCTGGGTGCTAGGTTGGACTGGGTGATCTTGGAGGTCTCTTCCAACCTGGTTGATTTTATGATTCTATGATTCTAGTGTGAGGTGTCCCTGGCCATGGCAGGGGGGTTGGAGCTGGACGATCCTTGAGGTCCCTTCCAGCCCTGATGACTCTGGGATTCTGTGTTGGCTGAGGATGGTTTGCACTGCTGTCAGAGCTGCTGTAGCATGCCTACATTTTGTTTGATGACAGCATGACCTGGTCAGCATGCAGATGATTTGAGGAGGTGGGTGGCAAGAACACCCAGCACACAAGCTCTGCTTCTGCACAGGTGTTAGAGCTCTGGGGGTGCTGACAGCTCTGGATTTGCTTTCAGCTGCCTCAGAATTTATTTCACATGTGTTTTGCTTTCTTCCTTGACCAGATGATGAGTTCATCTATTTGATTGCTGTCTTCTGAACCCCAAATCATCTCCTATCTCCGTGACTGCCTACAGGGAAACAGCTCTCCCACCTGAGAAACACAAGGCTGGGCCAACTCGTATGCGTGCCAGTCACAGTGATTCGTGCCTTACCAACAAAGAGCAGAGGGGAACAAAGCAGAGTCAGGGTGGGGTAACACATTTCAGAGTGGCAGGGAGGCTCTCAAGGGTCAGCTATCCATGTTTCAAAAGTGCCAGAGCTCATCTTGGTCAGTAGCTTTTGCTGTTGTAATGCAGACCACAGTGTCACAGTATCACAGTATCACAGTACCACCAAGGTTGGAAGAGACCTCACAGATCATCAAGTCCAACCCTTTAGCACAGAGCTCAAGGCCAGACCATGGCACCAAGTGCCACGTCCAGTCCTGCCTTGAACAGCTCCAGGGATGGTGACTCCACCACCTCCTCGGGCAGCCCATTCCAGTGTCCAATGACTCTCTTCTGTTTAAGTTTCCAGTGTCCAATGACTCTCTTCTGTTTAAGTTTCCAGTAGCCAATGACTCTCTTCTGTTTAAGTTTCCAGTGTCCAATGACTCTCTTCTGTTTAAGTTTCACAGTGGCAGACCCCTTGGTCTATGTCTCAGCAAAACAAAAAGGTACAAATCCACTGAGGTCACAGTGAGTATGTTTAGTTTAGAGAGGGGATCATATTAATGCCTAGAAATATCTGAAGGGTTGGTGTCAAGAAGCAGGGTCCAGGCTCTTTGCAGTGATGCCCAGTGATAGGACAAGGGGCAATGGCCACAAACTGGAACCCAGAAAGATTCAGCCCAATGTGAAATAAAAGCTTCTTTGCTGTGAGGGTGCTGGAGCCCTGGAGCAGGCTGCCCTGAGAGGTTATGGAGTCTCCTTCTCTGGAGGCTTTCAAGACCTATCTAGATGTGTTCTTGTGTGACCTGCCCTGGAGGGATACTGCTTTGGCAGGGGAGGTTGCACTCTGGAGGTCCCTTCCCACCCCTACCCTTCTGTGATTCTATGATTCTATGGGAATTGTGACAGAGTGCTCTGGATCCACAAAACTTCTCAGTGGCAGGGATGAGCAGTCAGAGCAGCCAGCACAGAAACCAGCTGTCAAGGAGAAATCCTTGCCAGCATGTGCCCATCAACAACACGGTTCTGCTGCCACCAGCCCTAACACCCTGCCTCCTCCTCCTCCTGGCACACTGCAGTCAGTGATGCTCAGGGGAGAGCAGAGGAATTTAGTTCCTTCATTCTCTCACAAGCTGGAGTAGAAATTATTGACAGTGAGGGTGATGAGACACTGGCACAGGTTGCCCAGTCAGGTTGTGGATATCCCCTCCCTGGAGGCATTCAAGCCTTGAGCACTCTGAGCTGGTGGGAGTGCATAGAATCATAGAATCAAGCAGGTTGGAAGAGAGCTCCAAGCTCATCCAGGCCAACCTAGCACCCAGCCCTGGCCAAGCAACCAGACCATGGCACTAAGTGCCCCAACTAGGCTTGGCTTCAACACCTCCAGCCACAGAGACTCCACCACCTCCCTGGGCAGCCCATTCCAATGCCAATCACTCTCTCTGCCAACAACTTCCTGCTAACATCCAGCCTAGACCTCCCCTGGCACATCTTGAGACTGTGTCCCCTTGTTCCATTGCATATGGCAATGGGTTGGAACTAGATGATCTTTCAGGTCCCTTCCAACCCAGACTTATCCTATCACTTTGCTTTTTCCTGTCACAGGCAGGCAGCAGAGCTTTGTGCTCTGTGTCAGAAAGGAGTCAACTCAGCAGTAAGCACAGCCTGTGCTGTTTGGTGTTCCAGAGGCTTTACTTATGCTCTACCTCCACAATCATCTGAATTTGGTATAAATCTACTCTGCTGCTGAAAGAGGTGGTCTCATCCTGCCCTGCGGGCTCAGTCTTTCACTCCCACAGTCCTCCCTAGTGCTGTTATGTGGCCCTGTGGTGAGCTTGGATCAAAGAGAGCATCCCACTGCAGACTAAACTCTCTCACCCACTCCTTTGACCATGAGAAATTCCACACTGGTATAAACAAGTGCTGCCTCAGAAGCACTCAATCTGTCTCTGCCAGGAATTTGCCTCCCATAAAGGGCTCTGGATGGCAAAGGAGGAAATCAGAGTGGCAGGAAGAGACTCCTCGTGGCTTTCCAACAGTTGCTGGAGTTGTGTTGTACTCATTTTTTAGCCTCTGTCCAAATGCCCAAATGGGATAAGACAGATCATAACTACCTGGAAATAACTCAAACCACTTGTGAAGTCTCAACACCTCTGAGCACAGGCCACGAAAGCTGCACCTGCTTGGTCCAGGCTGGATTATTTTGTTTCATGTAGCACTCCAACCTCCCCTGCTATTTAAGAGAGCTATCTTTAAAGTGCCAGCAAAGCCTCTGATTGAAGATGTGCTCAGTAAAGTCCCCAGGGCAGTTTGGGAAGAAGACAGTGGAGTTCAAGTAGCATCACACGTGTTTCCAACTGCAACAGGCACTTTGAACCCATGTGCTGTGTAATGAGCAGGCTGCTAAATCATGTCTCAGAGCCCAGGGATCTGGTTTCACTGAGAAGTGCTAATGGTTTTTGATGCCGAGGAGAAGCTGTGTTTAAAAGGAGTGATCAGAAAGCACAAGGCAGTTTATGAGAGCATTTAGTGCCTCAGATGTGGTTTATCTACTTAGCAGCAAAGCCAGGCTGCAGCAAACAGATTTGCTGGACATACGAAACAAATCATCCTATCTGCACACAAACCTCCTGGAGCAGGAAGAGCAGGCAAGGGATTAAACTGCTGCAGCACTCAGGCTGGGGAGAACACCTTGTGAGATGGTAGGTGCCCTTCTCTGGAGGGTGAGGGCTCAGTGCCACTTCTTGGCCAAACCTGAAACGCTTTAGTCAGTTCAGTGATGTGAACTTCAGCCAAGACTGTCTCAGAGCTGTTCCTAATCATCCCTCTGCACTGTTTTGCACTTGGAGTTGCCCCAGGACATCACAGGATCACAGAGAGTCAGGGGCTGGAAGGAACCTCCAAAGCTCATCCAGTCCAAGCCCCCTGCCAGAGCAGGATCTCACCCCCAGCAGATCACACAGGAACACAACCAGGCAGGGTTGGAATATCTCCAGAGGGAGACTCCACAACCCCCCTGGGCAGCCTGTGCCAGGGCTCTGTCATCCTCACAGGGAAAAAAAAATCCTCCTCATGTTTCCATGGAACTTCCTCTGCCTCAGCTTCCACCACTGCCCCTTGTGCTGTCATTGGGCATCACCCAGCAGAGCCTGACTTCCTCCTGCATGCTGCAGATCTCTTACATCTGACATTCTTGCTGTCCAAAAGCCTGACCTGTGTTTCCACCTGGCAGCTCACTAACAACTTGTCTATATTATGCTGAGCTGGACCAATTGCTTGCTGTTTCCCCAAGAAGAAACTCCATTTCCATGCTGAAAAATGGAAGCTACTAAAACTCAGCTGGGAACAAAAAGACAAAGAGAGCTGGAGCAGGCATTAGCAGCTTTGGGGGCAGAGAGAAATCAGCAGCTTTCAGTCAACACGAGCTCAGACTGGGATTGTGAAGTCATTTAGGTTGAAAAAGACCTCCAAGCTCATTGAGTCCAATCATTTGGATTCTTTGGCCTCTGTGAGAATAGTGATAGGAGAAGAGGAAATGGCCTCAAGTTGCAACAGGGGAGGTTTGGGTTGGGTATTAGAAGAAGATTCTTCACTGAAAAGATTCTCTAACATTGGCATAGGCTGTCCAGGTGTGGTAGTTGAATCCTCATCCCTGGAGGTGTTTCAAAGAGGCAGAGATGTGATGCTGAGGGACAGCCTTGGTAGAGCTAGAGAATGGTTTGAATTCTGAGAGTGTGCAGCGTGGGGAAGAGGAGGCTCAGGGCAGAGCTCATTGCTGTCTGCAGCTGCCTGCAGGGAGGCTGTAGCCAGGTGGGGTTGGGCTCTGCTGCCAGGCAAGCAGCAACAGAACAAGGGGACACAGCCTCAAGCTGTGCCAGGGCAGGTCTAGGCTGGATGTTAGGAGGAAGTCCTTCACAGAGAGAGTGATTGGCATTGGAATGGGCTGCCCAGGGAGGTGGTGGAGTCACTGTGGCTGGAGGTGTTGAAGCCAAGCCTGGCTGGGGCACTTAGTGCCATGGTCTGGTTGTTTGTCTAGGGCTGGGTGCTAGGTTGGCCTGGATGAGTTTGGAGGTCACTTCCAACCTGGTTGATTCTGTGATTCTATGACTCAAACCAGGGTAGTGCCACTCTGTATATCACTGTGAGTCACAGGCTCTGTCCCTGTGAGTGCTGGCACCTCCTAGAAGAGGTGTGCACATCTGGATGCAGTAATGAGAGGATGACTATCTGCTCTAGCTGTCCACAGCCACTCTGAGCTGACCTAGATGCCAGGGGCCACCTGAGTTTGATTCACCAGGAATGACATGTTCCATGTCATGGAGCAGGGAGGGCATTGTACCTTTGTGCTCAACTTTGCTGAGGCCACACCTTCAGTGGTGTGTTCAGCTTTGGGCACCTCAATACAGGGGAGATGTGGAGGTGCTGGAGTGGGTCCAGAGGAGGGCAAGGAAGCTGTGAAGGGCCTGGAGAATAAATCTGATGAGGAGCAACTGAGGTAGCTGGGGATGGGTAGTGTGAGGAAGAGGAGGCTGAGGGCAGACCTCATTGCTGTCTGCAGCCACCTGAAGGGACACTGTGGAGAGGCTGCTGCTGGGCTCTGCTCACAGGGAATTTGAGACAGAACAAGAGGGAATGGCCTCAAGCTGAGGCTGGGGAGGTTTAGATTGGACATTAGGAAGATGTTTTTAATGGAGAGAGTGGTCAGGGACTGGAATGAGCTGCCCAGGGAGGTGGTGGAGTCACCCAGCCTGGGTGTGTTTAAGGGTGGTTTGGATGTGGTGCTTGGGGCTATGCTTTAAGGTGAATCTTGTAGGGTAGGGTTCTAGGTTGGGCATAGTGCTCCTGAGGGGCTTTGCCAACCTGCATGGTGCTGTGACTCTGTGAAGACCTAAGACTCTGAAGATTAACTTTCCATGCCTGAAAAACCCATCCCATGTCCTCTGTTTGAGCAATAAGACACACATGGTCCAAGCCAGCGTTTAGGATGGAGATCTGGACTCAGGGACCAAAACAAATCAGTAGCCAGAAGTCAAGATGAAGGTCAGGGGAAAGGCTAGCAACAACAAGCTTCAGTTGTCAGCCAGCCCAGGAGCAACTGCAAGTTCTGGCTGCTTTCTCCAGCCAGGAACCCGACTTGCTTTAGCATGACCCAGAGCGATTGCTTATTCAGTCATTCCTGCCAGGCCTCACTGGCAGGGAGGTCTGCTCCAAACCTAGGACCCAGAAACAGGCATTTGGTTTTTGTTTGAGAAAATAAACAGAGCTAGAGTTTCAAACTGTGGGTGTTATAACACCCATGAAGAGCTTGCATGGTACAGGTCATCCTCCCTCCTTAGCTTGAAATATTCCATCATGAAAATCTGGCAGCCCATAGCTAAGCAACAAACACTTTTGTCCCACTCTGGGATCTATTTTGAGACAATGCTTAACCAGAGAAGAGCTCAGGCTGAGGAAAACATTTTTTTTCCCCCCTCTCCCAGTCACCAGTAACTTGCAGAAGCAACTTTTCAAACATGCCTAAGGTTGGACAATGTCTGATATTAGAGCATTTTTTTCCCCTCTCCCAGTCAGCAGTAACTTCACAAAATCAGCCAGGGTTGGAAGGGACCACAAGGAGCAGCCAGTTCCAACCCCCCTGCCATGGCCAGGGACACCCTACCCTAGAGCAGGCTGCACACAGCCTCAGCCAGCCTGGCCTCAAACACCTCCAGCCATGGGGCCTCAACCACCTCCCTGGGCAACCCATTCCAGCCTCTCACCACTCTCCTGCTCAACAACTTCCTCCTCACAGCCACTCTGACTCTCCCCACCTCCAGCTTTGCTCCATTCCCCCCAGTCCTGTCACTCCCTGGTGTCCTAAAAAGTCCCTCCCCAGCTTTTTTGTAGCCTCCTTCAGATCCTGGAAGGCCACAAGAAGGTCACCTGGGAGCCTCTTTGCAGAAGGAGCTGGGGGTGTGCAGTGTGGAGAAGAGGAGGCTCAGGGCAGACCTCGTTGCTGTCTACAGCTCCCAGCAGGGAGGCTGTAGCCAGGTGGGGTTGGGCTCTGATGCCAGGCACCCAGGGACAGAACAAGGGGACACAGTCTCAAGATGTGCCAGGGCAGGTCTAGGCTGGATGTTGTTAGGAAGTTGTTGTCAGAGAGAGTGATTGGCATTGGAATGGGCTGCCCAGGGAGGTGGTGGAGTCTCTGTGGCTGGAGGTGTTGAAGCCAAGCCTGGCTGGGGCACTTAGTGCCATGGTCTGGTTGGTTGGCCAGGGCTGGGTGCTAGGTTGGGCTGGAGGAGCTTGGAGCTCTCTTCCAACCTGCTTGATTCTATGATTCTATGATTCTATGATTCCTCTCCCAGTCACCAGTAACTTGCAGAAGCAACTTTTCAAGCATGCCTAAGGTTGGACAAAGTCTGATATTAAAGGGAATGTCTAAATTCATAAGCATCAACAGAAGCCAGTCAAGAGCAGACAGAGAATGCTTTTGCCTGCCTCTGCCTCCCATAATTTCCTGTGTTGGAAACTTTGCAGGAAGATTAATCTCCAACACAGTTAATATGAAGAACTAAAGCAAGCAATCCTCCTTTCGGCTTCTTGCATCTGTGTAATTCTCCTCTTGCACTTGGTAATCCTGTCAAATGCCGTGATGCTTCTGTAATTTGGGTGGGACTTCTTGTTTCTTTCTTTCCCCCTCTCCCCTCCCCGACCTTTTAAATGAGAGGATACTTTAATGGCCATTACTAATAGCTGTTGGTATGCAAAGCTGTGATACAATGCAGGAAAGCTTCACAACTCAGAGAGCAAAATGATTAAATGCAAGCCTCAAAACAACAAAAAAAAGTGTTTTCTACTCCTTTGTAGGTTTCTAAGGAGCAAAACTTGAGAAGAGACTTTGCAGATTGTGGGAAGTGTCCTGGGCTGCAGCAAGAGCAGTGTGGGCACAGGGCAAGGGAGGGGATTCTGCCCCTTGGCTCTGCTCTCCTCACACCCCACCTGCAGTCCTGGGGGCAGTTCTGGAGCCCCCAGCACAAGCAGGACATGGAAGTGTTGGAGCCAGTGCAGAGGAGGCCACCAAGATGCTGAGAGGGCTGCAGCAGCTCTGCTCTGAGGACAGGCTGAGAGAGTTGGGGCTGTGCAGCCTGGAGAAGAGAAGGCTTGGAGGAGACCTTGGAGTGGCCTTCCAGGATCTGAAGTGGGCTCCAGAAGGGATGGGGATGGACTATTGACAAGGTCTGGTAATGCCAGGATGAGGAGGAATGGGTTTGAATTGGCAGAGGGGAGATTGAAAGTGGATGTTAGGAAGAGTTCTTTGCAGTGAGGGTGGTGAGACACTGGCACAGGTTGCCCAGGGAGGTTGTGGAGCAGAAAAGCACAGAATGTGATCAAAAGATCACATTCTGTGCTTCAGCGATCCACAACCTTCCTGGAGGTGTTCAGGACCAGGTTGGATGAGGCCTTGAGCAACCTGTTCTAGTGGGAGGTGTCCCTGCCTACGGCAGGGGACTGGAACTGGATGAGCTTTGAGGTCCTTTCCAACTTAAACCATTCTATGATTCAATAAGTTTTCTTGTGTTTCACATGAGTGAAACCAGAGTGATGATATCAGTTGCATCCCAGTGCAAGGTAGTATATCATAGATTAGAAAATTATTTGGGTTGGAAAGGATTTAAAGATCATCTAGTTACACCCCCCCTGCCATAGGAAGAGGCACCTTCCACTGGCCCAGGCTGCTCAAGGTCTCATCCAACCAGGTGGGGTTGGGATCTTCTCCCAGGCAAGCAGCAACAGAAGAAGGGGACACAGTCTCAAGCTGTGCCAGGGGAGGTCTAGGCTGGATGTTAGGAGGAAGTTGTTGCCAGAGAGAGTGATTGGCATTGGAATGGGCTGCCCAGGGAGGTGGTGGAGTGGCCGTGGCTGGAGGTGTTGAAGCCAAGCCTGGCTGGGGCACTTAGTGCCATGGTCTGGTTGCTTGGCCAGGGCTGGGTGCTAGGTTGGGCTGGCTGAGCTTGGAGGTCTGTTCCAACCTGCTTGATTCTATGTTTCTGTGATTTATTCATGTTTTGTCTTAATGCAGTTTAATTGATCAGCCTTTATATCCTTGACTTACTTACAGTATCACAGTATCACAGTGTCACAGTATCACCAAGGTTGGAAGAGACCTCACAGATCATCAAGTCCAACCCTTTAGCACAGAGCTCAAGGCCAGATCATGGCACCAAGTGCCACGTCCAGTCCTGCCTTGAACAGCTGGATGGGGCAGTTATAGCCATGGTCTAGTTGATTGGCTAGGGCTGGGTGCTAGGTTGGACTGGATGATCTTGGAGGTCTCTTCCAACTTGGTTGAGTCTATGATTCTATGATTCTATGAAAGAATACATATTTATATAGTATATATATAATAGTATAGTAATATCTATTATAGCTCCAGGGACGGCGACTCCACCACCTCCCCGGGCAGCCCATTCCAGTGTCCAATGACTCTGTCAGGGAAGAACTTTCTCCTCACCTCTATTCTTCATTGCTTCTGTCATGCTTAGAAACCAATCTGTTACATGGCAAAATCCTCCCCTGGCACTTCTGCTTTCTGCTACATGTAAGAGATCATTTTGCTTGGGTTCCTGCTGATTTTTTCTCTGGTCAAAACTATTTCTGCTGTTTGATGCTGTTTTCCTGTTGGCATCTCAAAGGCTCCCTCTCAGAATATTCAGTCTGGAAGCATTTGTGGGGAAGAGCTATTTGCTTCCATGATTATTTTTCTTCTTGAACTTTCCTGTTTTGAAACAGAAGCAACTAATTGCTGCTTCTTAGAATATCAATAGAGCTGAGGCCAAAGAATTTCCCCAGAGCAGGGAGTTTTTTGCTCTTTTGGCCACACTTGCAGCACATCCAAACTGATATGCATTTGAGGCAGTGACACACTGTGAATTGAGAGGATGGTAGCTGGTGATTTATGTGATGGTAGTTGATGAAAAACTCAACTTGAGCCAGTAATGGTTGCTGGCAGCTCAAAACAACCCAATATGTTCTGGGCTGAATCAAAAGTAGTCTGTCCAGCAGGATAAAGGAGGTGATTCTGCCTCTTTGCTCTGCTCTGGTTAGATCTCATCTGGAGTACCCTGTCCAGTTCTGGTGTGCCCAACACAAGAAGGACATACAACTGTTGGAGAGGGTCCAGAGGAGGCCACAAAGGTGATCAGCAGGCTGGAGAACCTCCCCTATGGGAACAGGGTGAGAGAGTTGGGGCTGTTCAACCTGGAGAAGAGAAGGTTTCAAGGGAGACCTTAGAGCAACCTTCCAGTATCTGAAGGGGGTTACAGGAGAGCTGGGAAGGGATTTTTTTACAAGATCTTGTAGTGATAAGACAAGGACTGATGGCTTTAAAATAGAATCATAGGATGGTCTAGGTTGGAAGGGACCTCAAGGATCATCCAGTTCCAACCCCTTGCCATAAGCAGGGACACCTCCCACTAGAACAGGTCACTCAAGGCCTCATCCAACCTGGTCCTGAACACCTCCAGGAAGGTTGTGGAGCACAGAAGATCAAAGATCACATTCTGTGCTTCTGTGCTCCACTACCTCCCTGAGCAACCTGTGCCAGTGTCTCACCACCCTCACTGCAAACAATTTCTTCCTAACATCCACTTTCAATCTCCCCTCTGCCACTTCAAATCCATTCCTCCTCCTCCTGGCATTACCAGACCTTGTCAATAGTCCCTCCACAGCCCTCCTCTAGCACCCTTCAGATACTGGAAGGCCACTCAGAGGTCTCCTCCAAGCCTTCTCTTCTCCAGGTTGCACAGCCCCAACTCTCTCAGCCTGTCCTCACAGCAGAGCTGCTGCAGCCCTCTCAGCATCTTGGTGGCCTCCTCTGCACTGCCTCCAACACTTCCATGCTCTGCTTGTGCTGGGGGCTCCAGAGCTGCACCCAGGACTGCAGGTGGGGTGTGAGGAGAGCAGAGCCAAGGGGCAGAATCCCCTCCCTTGCCCTGTGCCCACCCTGCTCTTGCTGCAGCCCAGCACAGGGTTGTGTCTGGGCTGCACTCACACTGCAGGCTCCTGCTGAGCTTTGCATCAGCCCAGACCCCCAGGTCCTGTTCCTCAGGGCTGCTCTCAGCCATTCCTCACCCAGCCTGGAGCTGTGCTTGGGATTGCACCCACCCAGGTGCAGGACCTTACACTTGGCCTTGTTGAATGTCATGAGGTTGGCCTGGGCACAGCTCTGCAGCCTGTCCAGGTCCCTGTGGATGGATCCCACAGTTGACTGTGCCACACAGCTTGGTGCCATCTGCAAACTTGCTGTGGGTACACTGATTCCTCTGTCCATAAAGCAGGGTAGATTTAGGTTGGACATTAGGAAGAAGTTCTTCACTATAAGGGTGGTGAGGCACTGGAAAAGGTTGCTCAGAGAAATTGTGGGCATCTTTGGAGCTATAGATTGGCTGAGCCTAGGAGCTTGAGTTCAGGCTGCCAGCTGTGGATAGCAGGAACTGCCAACACGAAGCAAAAACAGCTGACAGGCAGCATGCAGACCAAGCAGGCTTGAAGAGTCAATGTTTGATCCCACCAAGGTTGAGTTAGCCATCAGTAAGATAACTCCTTCTAAGCTCTCAGCCTGATCAGTGGGAATATCTCTTAGTTAAAGATAATGGGAACAGAAGGAGCTTTGTACTGAACACAAATCCTTGTGCTGGTACAAATCCCTTCTCAAATGGAATTGTGCTTGCAGTGCTAGGAAGACAAAAATAGCTTTTTATGGCAGCTGGAAATTCCTCAAGTAGCACTTAGGACTTTCAGAATGAGCACAAGTTCTCCTTAGGCACTGCAGATAAAAGCCTAGCTCCTGGAATTCAGTGGGAGTTGCATCATCAGTTTCAGTGGAGCCTGGATTTCAACACATGAGTATAAAGTCATCCAAATTAGAGATGGGAAAAGACCAGACCCAAACTCTTCTTTCTTTTCTTTTTTTTTTTCCTCCCTATTTTTTTCTCAAGGATTTCTTTGTCTGAGAGTATTTCACAGACTTCTGTTCTGAGGTGTTCCTTTCCTCCCTTTTTCTACACGTTGTGAATGGTCTTGAGAACAGGTCTGGGGAGGAGCAGCTAAGGGAACTGAGGTTGTTCAGTCTGGAGAAGAGGAGGTTGAAGGGAGACCTCATTCCCCTCTACAGCTTCCTGAAAGGAGGTTGGAGCCAGGAGAGGTTTGGTCTTTTCTCCCTAGTAACAAGTGACAAGGCAAATCCTGCCTGGTGGCCTTCTATGAACAGGTCACAACATTAATTGGTGAGGGATGAGCAGCTGATGTCATTGACCTGGACCTGAGCAAGGTCTCTGACACTGTCCCACACCACATCCTGCTCTCCAAGCTGCTGACACATGGGTTTGAGGGGTGGAGCACTGATGGATGCAGAACTGGCTTGATGGCTGCACCCAAAGAGTGGCTGCCAATGGCTCCATGGCCAAGTGCAGGCCAGGGACAAGCAGAGTCCCTCAGGGATCAGTCCTGTTCAGCATCTTTGTGGGTGCCATGCACAGAGGCACTGAGTGCAGCCTCAGCAAGTTTGCTGCCCACACCAAGCTGTGTGGTGCAGCAGCCAGGCTGGAGGGCAGGGATCCATGCAGAGGGACCTGGACAGGCTGCAGAGGTGGGCACAAGCCAAGCTCAGGAGGTTCAACAAGACCAAGGGCAAGGTCCTGCAGGTGGGTGGAGGCAATGCCAAGCACAACTCCAGGCTGGGCAGTGAGTGGGTGGAGAGCAGCCCTGAGGAGAGGGACTTGGGGGTGCTGCTGGAGGAGCTCAGCAGGAGCCAGCAGTGTGCACTTGCAGCCCAGAGAGCCAAGCAGAGCCTGAGCTGCAGCAGCAGCAGTGTGGCCAGCAGGGCCAGGGAGGGGATTCTTCCCCTCTGCTCTGCTCTGTTCTGCTGAGAGCCCACCTGGAGTACTGCATCCAGTTCTGGAGCCCCTGGGACAAGAGGGCTGTGGAGATGCTGGAGTGTGTCCAGAGCACGGCCAGGAGGATGCTCAGAGGCTGCAGCAGCTCTGCTGTGATCACAGACTGAAAGAGTTGGGGCTGCTTGGTCTGGAGCAGAGGAGGCTCCCAGGTGACCTTCTTGTGGCCTTCCAGGATCTGAAGGGGGCTACAAAAAAAGCTGGGGAGGGACTTTTTCCCTCTTGGTATCTGTGATGCTGGAGAAGATGACTGAGGGCTTGTGCAGCAGCTTAACCAAGCTCTGCCGAGGGGTTGGCATTTCTGCTTGCTCCTTGGTGGTTCTCTTTCTCACTTCACAGTATCACAGTTTCACAGCATCATCAGGGTTGGAAGAGACCTTACAGATCATCAAGTCCAACCCTTAACACTTCTAGGTTTAAACTGTGTTTCTTTAGCCCTGTAGGTTATTGCAAGGTGTGTGTAATACAAGAGGTAGTTTCCCAGATTCTTTACATTGCCAATGTCAAAAAACTAGGGGGGGAGGAGGGGGGGGGAGGTATTTTTAAGGTGTAGTTAAAAATTCCACTTCAGCAATCTAGTTCAGGATGAGAAGAGGAATGCCCTGCAGGAGCTGCTTGCTCTGTCTGAAAGGAGAGCTTAGATGCCCATCTCACAAGTACCCATTTACACTGCTGACACATAAGACCAGAGAATCAATCAGGTTGGAAGAGAGACCTCCAAGCTCATCCAGCCCAACCTAGCACCCAGCCCTTGACAGCCACTCTTTGGGTGCTGCCATAAGCCAGTTATTTATCCATCCAGTGCTCCACCCATCAAACCCATGTGTCAGCAGCTTGGAGACCAGCATGTGGGGTGGGACAGTGTCAGAGGCCCTACATATGTATTTATGTGTGTGTGAGTTTTATATATATATATATATATATATATATATGCATGTGTGTGTGTGCATTTATATGCATATATGTGTGTGTGCATTTATATATGTGTGTCTGAGTTTATACACATGTGTGTGTGTGAATTGAGGTGTGCATATATGTGTGAGGACATTCATATATACATATGTGTGTGTGCATTTATGTATATATATATGTTTGCATTAATCTACACACATGTGTATGTGCATTTATGTATGTATGTGTGTGTTTGCATTAATCTACACACATGTGTATGTGCATTTATGTATATATATGTGTTTGCATTTATCTACACACATGTGTATGTGCATTTATGTATATATGTGTGTGTTTGCATTTATCTACACACATGTGTATGTGCATTTATGTATATATATGTATTTGCATTAATCTACACACATGTGTATGTGCATTTATGTATATATGTGTGTGTTTGCATTAATCCACACACATGTGTATGTGCATTTATGTATATATGTGTGTGTTTGCATTTATCTACACACATGTGTATGTGCATTTATGTATATATATGTGTGTTTGCATTAATCTACACACATGTGTATGGGCATTTATGTATATATATGTGTGTTTGCATTAATCTACACACGTGTGTATGTGCATTTATGTATATATGAGTGTGTTTGCATTAATCTACACACGTGTGTATGTGCATTTATGTATATATATGTGTGTTTGCATTAATCTACACACATGTGTATGTGCATTTATGTATGTATGTGTGTGTTTGCATTAATCTACACACGTGTGTATGTGCATTTATGTATATATATGTGTGTTTGCATTAATCTACACATGTGTGTATGTGCATTTATGTATATATGTGTGTGAATTTAGAGATACATATGTGTGTGTGCATTTATATACATGTGTGTGTGAATTTAGGTATACATATATGTGTGTGAGTGCATTTATGTATATATATATGTGTGTGTGAATATAGATGTACATATGTGTGTGTGCATTTATATACATGTGTGTGTGAATTTAGGTATACATATATGTGTGTGCATTTATATATGTGTGTGTGTGTGTGTGTGTGCATTCATGTATATATGTGTGTGGCATTTACACATATATGTGTGTGTGAATTTAGGTATACATATGTGTGTGTGTGCATTTATATATATATGTGTGTGTGAATTTAGATATACCTATGTGTGTGTGCATTTATGTATACATATGTGTGTGCATTTATATACATGTGTGTGAATTTAGATGTACATATGTGTGTGTGCATTTATGTGTATATTTGTGTGTGCACTTATATATGTGTGTGAATTGTTTACATATATATGTGTGTGTATGTGAATTTATATATATATATGTGTGTTTGTGTGTGAATTTAGATATATATATATGTGTGTGCATTTATATATATATATATGTGTGTGTGAATTTATGGATATATATTTGTGTGTGTGAATTTATATTGATATATATCTCTGTGTGTATGAATTGAGCTGGGACTGGTTAGCCTGGAGAAGAGGAGGCTCAGGGGTGACCTTATTGCTGTCTGCAACTACCTGAGGGGAGGTTGTGGCCAGGAGGAGGTTGCTCTCTTCTCTCAGGTGGCCAGCACCAGAACAAGAGGACACAGCCTCAAGCTATGCCAGGGGAAATTTAGGCTGGAGGTGAGGAGAAAGTTCTTCCCTGAGAGAGTCATTGGACACGGGAATGGGCTGCCCGGGGAGGTGGTGGAGTCGCCGTCCCTGGAGCTGTTCAAGGCAGGACTGGACGTGGCACTTGGTGCCATGGTCTGGCCTTGAGCTCTGTGCTAAAGGGTTGGACTTGATGATCTGTGAGGTCTCTTCCAACCTTGGTGATACTGTGACACTGTGATCTATATATCTATATCTATATCTATATATTAAGCTGATCCTTCAAGGCTGGCTATCTAGCCCCCATGAAATCACAGTAGTTATTGTGAAGCAGCTTCTTTAAGTATCAGAGCAAGGGAAGTGTTGTCATTTTAATACACAGTGGTTAAGTCTATCATCTTATTTTTCTCCTCTGTTCTCATCATCATCATCATCATCATCAAGCTTCACCTTGTCTTTCAGGGGTGGACATTAAACCCTCCAGAAATCATTGGGTTTTCCTGAGGCTGTTTCTTCATTCATCAACGAAAGTGAGATGTTAGTTGTAACAGCAAGACACAAAGTGCAATGTGTCCTCTGCCACAGAGGCTATTCCCCATGTGAAGATGTCAAGCCTGTGGTGTGGCTTTGTGATTCTTTCCCTTCTAAGGCAAGTTAGGTATTGCAATTGTTCCTCCCCAACATCATTCTCTTATTATATGTCACCCATAGCTCAGGCATCCCGATGCTATTGTCATACATCAAACCAAGCATTACTTGGCAACAGGCAAGGGCAAAGAGATAGGCTTACAGTTTGCTTTTATAATTAGCTGCTGTGTCACTCTGAAAGGCAGGGATGTGGCCAAGAGACGTGGTGATGAAGGGCCATGGAGGGCTACCTGCTAGGTTCAGTGTCTGCCGTCCGCAGGCAGCTCTGCAGCAGCATCTAATCCCGCACAGAGCAGGGATGGCTTTGATGATTCCAGCATCTCATTGCTGACATTGCAGCTGGAGATAGCAGCAGAAGTATCACAGTATCACACAGTATCACAGTATCATCAGGGTTGGAAGAGACCTCACAGATCATCAAGTCCAACCCTTTAGCACAGAGCTCAAGGCCAGACCATGGCACCAAGTGCCACGTCCAGTCCTGCCTTGAACAGCTCCAGGGACGGCGACTCCACCACCTCCCCGGGCAGCCCATTCCAGTGTCCAATGACTCTCTCAGGGAAGAACTTTCTCCTCACCTCCAGCCTAAATCTCCCCTGGTGCAGCCTGAGGCTGTGTCCTCTCGTTCTGGTGCTGGCCACCTGAGAGAAGAGAGCAACCTCCTCCTGGCCACAACCTCCCCTCAGGTAGTTGCAGACAGCAATGAGGTCTCCCCTGAGCCTCCTCTTCTCCAGGCTAACCAATCCCAGCTCCCTCAGCCTCTCCTCGTAGGGCTGTGCTCAAGGCCTCTCCCCAGCCTCATTGCCCTTCTCTGGACACGCTCAAGCATCTCAATGTCCCTCCTAAACTGGGGGCCCAGAACTGAACACAGCACTCAAGGTGTGGTCTGAGCAGTGCAGAGTACAGGGGCAGAATGACCTCCCTGCTCCTGCTGGCCACACCATTCCTGATGCAGGCCAGGATGCCACTGGCTCTCTTGGCCACCTGGGCACACTGCTGGCTCATGTTCAGGTGGGTATCAATCAGCACCCCCAGATCCCTCTCTGTCTGGCTGCTCTCAGCCACTCTGACCCCAGCCTGTATCTCTGCATGGGGTTGTTGTGGCCAAAGTGCAGCACCCTGCACTTGGAGCTATTGAACACCATCCCAAGTGAAGCACTGCAGGTCACCACAGAAACCTGGAATCATCATCCCACTGTGTTTCAGCTCCTTGGTAGTGGTGTTTAAATATGGGCAGAGGAGAGGCTTTGCTTAATTTCTTTGTGGCAGTGGAAAGAGAGGGAGAGGACCACTGCCAGAGGCAGATGCCTGAAGTTCAGGAGGATGAGTGAAAGCACAGCTGTTCCCAGGCATAGAGAAGGTGGCATGTATTGCCTTCACATCTTTCCACATATGTTCCTATAGAAGGGTAGTTTACACAAGGTGTAACTGAGCTGTGGCCGCTGGAATTCAGATTCCCTGCTCTACCCACAATGAGTAGATGCTACCCATAGTAGGAAAACTGTAGTTTATGGGTTACATGAGGAACAGCTCCTTCAAGTACTTGACTTTGTAGACTGAAAATCATGCAACCAGCAACAGAACAAGGGGACACAGTCTCAAGCTGTGCCAGAGGAGGTCTAGGCTGGATGTTAGGAGGAAGTTGTTGCCACAGAGAGTGATTAGCATTGGAATGGGCTGCCCAGGGAGGTGGTGGAGTCACCAACCCTGGAGGTGTTTAAGAGGAGGCTGGATGAGGCACTTAGTGCCAGGGTTTAGTTAATTTGAAGGTGTTTGCTATACATTACATGGTAAAAAGAATTGCCTGGACATAAAGGAGATGTGACAGTACTGGGAGCAGATGTATGGTGGGAGCAAGGGAGCTGATCAGCAGTAAGGAAAACACCACTTAGGGTGCTGGTGCAAGAAGAGCTTCAGGATCTCCTTAGATCTCCTGCAGCCCTCCCAGGAAAAATAATAATGCATTTGCTTAATCTGTGGGAAGCTAAACTGCAGTTGTTAATGATGTCACCTTTAGTTTGATGGGCACTGATGTGCTGCTTGACTCTGTTGCCCTCCTATCACAGAATGATAGGAGTTGAAAGGGGCTTCCAGAGGCCCAGCCCAACTCCACTGCTAAAGCAGGTTCATCTAGGGAAGGCTTCACAGAAAAGTGTCCAGATCACTTTTGAAAGCTTCCAGAGATGGAGAATCCACAAACTCTCTGTACAGCCTGGTACAGTGCTCCAGCATCATAGAATCATAGAACAAACCAGGTTGGAAGAGACCTCCAAGCTCAGCCAGGCCAACCTAGCACCCAGCCCTGGCCAAGCAACCAGACCATGGCACTAAGTGCCCCAGCCAGGCTTGGCTGCAACACCTCCAGCCACAGAGACTCCACCACCTCCCTGGGCAGCCCATTCCAATGCCAATCACTCTCTCTGACAACATCTTCCTCCTCACATCCAGCCTAGACCTGCCCTGGCACAACTTGAGACTGTGTCCCCTTGTTCTGTTGCTGCTTGCCTGGCAGCAGAGCCCAACCCCACCTGGCTACAGCCTCCCTGCAGGCAGCTGCAGACAGCAATGAGCTCTGCCCTGAGCCTCCTCTGCTGCAGGCTGCACACCCCCAGCTCCCTCAGCCTCTCCTCACAGGGCTGTGCTCCAGGACCCTCCCCAGCCTTGCTGCCCTTCTCTGGATACCTTCCAGCACCTCAACATCTATCTTAAATTGAGGGGCCCA
Source organism: Pogoniulus pusillus (assembly GCF_015220805.1). NCBI lineage: Eukaryota > Metazoa > Chordata > Aves > Piciformes > Lybiidae > Pogoniulus > Pogoniulus pusillus. The sequence continues at coordinate 11,985,692 of NC_087296.1, read as the reverse complement.
GAACTGGACACCACAGCACTCAAGAAAAACAGGACTACATTGTCTAGCTTAACTTCCAGGGGAAACCCCCCCCAAAAAAAAGAGGTTAGTTTTGTGTTTTGGATAGACTTCAACAAAGTGGTTATGAAGATGTTTTACCCTGACTGCATACTTCAAAATGTTTGACTTCTTTTTGTCAGGGGCTTGTTTAACTTTCTGCCTTTGCTCTTTGCTCTGACTGCATCTGGTGACAGAACAGCTCTCTCTGTAGTGCCTGCATTGGTTTCCTTGAGAATGTAATGAACGTGAGACACTTCCAGCAAAACAAAGAAGTGTTCTGCAGAGTCTCTTCATTCTTGACAGCTCTGCCCCAAGGAATGGACCAGTGGGTCCACAGCCTTGGGCTGTTGGTTTTGCCTGAGGACAGGGAGCCATCAGAACCTCCTGTTAGCACTCAGGCAAAGTGCTGATTTCCCTGAACAGCTGTGGGATGGAGGAAGAGATCACAGAAGCATCCAGGCTGGCAAAGCCTCTCAGCATCACCAAGCCCAATCTATAATCCTACTTTACAAGACTGACCTTAGTCAATATGGGGTAATGGGTTTAAACTGGCAGAGAGGAGATTGAAAGTGGATGCTAGGAAGTTGTTTGCAGTGAGGGTGGTGAGAAACTGGCACAGGTTGCCCAGGGAAGTTATGGATGCTCCCTCCCTGGAGGTGTTCAAGGCCAGGTTGGGTGAGGCCTTGAGCAACCTGTTCTAATGGGATATTCATCTAGTCTCTTCTTGAACACCTCTAGAGATGGAGACATTTAGTGCCATGGTCTGGTTGCTTGGCCAGGGCTGGGTGCTAGGTTGGACTGGATGAGCTTGGAGCTCTCTTCCAACCTGGTTGATTCTATGATTCTATGATCATGAGGGTAGTGGAACATTGCAACAGGTTGCCTAGGGAGGTGATTGGGGCCCATCCTTGGAGCTATTCAAGGTGAGGCTCAACAGGGCTCTGAGCAACCTGATCTAGTTGAGACTGTCCCTGCTGACTGCTGGGAGTGGGGATTGGACTGGATGACCTTTGGAGGTCCCTTCCAGCCTGGATCATTCTATGATTCTATATTAGGCCTCAGTGAGGCTACATGTTTGGATTTGTGGATGGCAATTCCTATGTAGTCATTAAGTGTTCCTTAAAGAGTTCCAGGCTGTATAGGACACCCAGAGTAATTTTCCGTGGTCACAGGCAAACAGCACAACTCATTTGCTGGCATTTCAGATTTGGCTTGTTTGGAAGTCTGTAGGTTCACTGCACTATATATACAAAATTTGGGAGAGTTTGCATATAGGGAGTTGTGGTTTCCTTCAGATCTGTGGCTTTTGCATCCTGGAAGTCCTGTTTTGAGAGCAAATCTGCTCATTCCGAATTGATTACACAAAGGCTATGGACTAGGTTATAATTTCCATGGTGTGTGTGATGTGTGGTGCAGCTGATTGGATGGCAGAGGTTGTGGTAGACCCTCCAGCTTGCTGACTTCCTAACTCAGCAGATCACAAGCTTTTAGATATGCCTATGTCCCATAACAAACATACTGATGTAATTACTGGAGCTATGTTATGTAGCTATATGTTATGGCATCCTGGGCTGGCTCAGGAGCAGTGTGGGCAGCAAGACAAGGGAGGTTCTTCTGCCCCTGTACTCAACACTGCTCAGGCCACACCTTGAGTGCTGTGTCCAGTTCTGGGCTCCTCAATTCAAGAGAGATGTTGAGGTGCTGGAAGGTGTTGGGAGAAGGGCGACAAAGCTGGTGAGGGGCCTGGAGCAGAGCCCTGTGAGGAGAGGCTGAGGGAGCTGGGGGTGTGCAGCCTGCAGCAGAGGAGGCTCAGGGCAGAGCTCATTGCTGTCTACAGCTACCTGAAGGGAGGCTGTAGCCAGGTGGGGTTGGGCTCTGCTGCCAGGCAGCCAGCAAGAGAAGAAGGGGACACAGCCTCAAGTTGTGCTGGGGGAGGTCTAGGCTGGATGTGAGGAGGAAGTTGTTGTCAGAGAGAGTGATTGGCATTGGAATGGGCTGCCCAGGGAGGTGGTGGAGTCTCTGTGGCTGGAGGTGTTGCAGCCAAGCCTGGCTGGGGCACTTAGTGCCATGGTCTGGGTGACTGGATAGGGCTGGGTGCTAGGTTGGCCTGGCTGAGCTTGGAGCTCTCTTCCAACCTGGCTGATTCTATGATTCCATGATTCTATGTTATGTATAGCTGTGTAGCTATGTAGTATGTTAGTACTGTAGCTAACAGTAACTATTGCTGTTATTACTAATTAGAATCATAGAATCAACCAGATTGGAAGAGACCTCCAAGCTCAGCCAGTCCAACCTAGGTTTGTTTAGTCTGGGCTCGTCTCTATAAGAAGGACATTGAGATGCTGGAGCAAGTCCAGAGAAGGGCAACAAAGCTGGTGAAGGGTCTGGGGAACGGGGCTGGGGAGGAGCAGATGAAGGAGCTGGGGGTGTTCAGTCTGGCTAAGAGGAGGCTGAGGGGAGATCTCTTTGCTCTCTATAACTCCCTGAAAGGAGGTTGCAGCCAGGTGGGAGTGGGTCTCTTCTCCCTGAACAAGAGGAAATGGCCTGAAATGGTGCCAGGAGAGGGTTAGCCTGGAGATTAGGAAAAAAATTCTTTGCTGCAAGAGTGGTCAGGGATTGGCACAGGCTGTCCAGGGAGGTGGTGGAGCACCCATCCTTGGAGGGGTTCAAGAAATGTGTGGCCATGGCATATGGACCATGGTTTAAAGACCATGGTGGTGTTGGGTTGATAATTGGACTCAATGCTCATAGAGGTCTTGTCCAAGCAAAGCAATTCTGTGATTCCATGATCCTTTGCTTGAGGTAGCTACTGAGTAGAGAGTCAATCTAGAACTAGCATCAGGTTTAGGAATTTGGCAATATTATATTCCTTTCAGAGCAAAGCTCACAGCATGAGGATCACTCAGCTTTTGATACTCAGCCTCAGAAACCCTTCGACAAAGGTCTGAGTGTCTGGGAGATGTAGCTCCTTACAGAGTCCCAGACTGAACTCTTGGAAGGCTGTCACCAGCTGAACAGGAGTTTGGAGGCAATAATCATAGAATCACAGAATCAAGCAGGGTGGAACAGACCTCCAAGCTCAGCCAGTCCAGCCTAGCACCCAGCCCTAGACAAACAACCAGACCATGGCACTAAGTGCCTCAACCAGGCTTTTCCTGAACACCTCCAGCCACAGAGACTCCACCACCTCCCTGGGCAGCCCATTCCAATGTCAATCACTCTCTCTGTGAAGAACTTTCTAACAACATCCTAGACTTGCCCTGGCACAGCTTGAGGCTGTGTCCCCTTCCTCTGTTGCTGCTTGCCTGGCAGCAGAGCCCAAACCCACCTGGCTACAGCCTCCCTGCAGGCAGCTGCAGACAGCAATGAGGTCTGCCCTGAGCCTCCTCTGCTGCAGGCTGCACACCCCCAGCTCCCTCAGCCTCTCCTCACAGGGCTGTGCTCCAGGCTCCTCCCCAGCCTTGCTGCCCTTCTCTGGACACCTTCCAGCACCTCAACATCTCTCTTGAATTGAGATATCCTTTAATGTTGCTTTACTCCAAGAGAAAAAAAAAAAAGAATCTCAGAGCTGTGTCTCATTTGGATTTGCTTCTTTCTCTTCTTTTCACATTTGTTAAAACCAAACCAAACAAAACCCAACAACAACCCCCCCCCCCCAAAAAAAATAGTAATAAAAAACATAAATAAAAAAGACCTAAACAAAGAAAAACCCAAAACATCAAACAAACAAACAAAACTCATCACAAAAAAAGAAAAAAGGAAGAAAAATTTGTAGTGCTGCAGCAATTAAAACCTATCACTGCTTAGTTTGTAGAGCTGCAGCAACTGCAAAATGTCACAAAGTACTAGTGGGAGGTGGTGGAGTGAAGGGAATGAAAAGAAAACCTCCCCAGGAAAAGGAAACTTGCACCAAGTTATAACAACAGCCCAAAAAAAACCCTGCTTGGGTAATTGGATCCCAAAATGTAATGAAATGTTGGCTGGATATTCTGCTGCATACTGAGGGGTGGGTGTCAAGTGCCTGAGATCAATCTCTTTTTGGTGGTCAGAAGCCATAAAGCCAAGCAGCAACAAATACAAACTGGAACAGAGAAGGTTTCAGCTCAACATGAGGAGAAACTTCTTTGCAGTGAGGGTGACAGAGCCCTGGAGCAGGCTGCCCAGAGAGGTTGTGGAGTCTCCTTCTCTGGAGCCTTTCCAAACCCACCTGGATGCATTCCTGTGCAAACCACCCTGAGTGATGCTGCCTTGGCAGGGAGGTTGGACTGGATGATCTCTGGAGGTCCCTTCCAACCTCTAAGGTCCTGTGATTCTGTGCTACTGAAAGCTGCATTTAACAAGCTACAACCTGAAAGCAGTGGAAATGTAGGGCAGAGTTCCTTGCTAAGAGGCTCTATTAAATCACCTTCCCATTCATAAATACCTTTGTGTTAAGCATTGTTTTGAAGAGGCCTTTTCTAAGGAACAGCTGGAATCAAAAAGGAGCAAAAAAAGCATTAAATAGAGACCCACCAAGGGAGGTGGTGGAGTCACCATCCCTGGAGGTGTTCAAGAAAAGCCTGGATGAGGCACTTAGTGCCATGGTCTGGTTGACTGGATAGGGCTGGGTGCTAGGTTGGACTGGATGATCTTGGAGGTCTCTTCCAACCTGCTTGATTCTGTGATTCTATGACACATGTCAGGAGAATGACATTTTTCCTCCTGAGACAGATGTGTCACTTGGCAGAAATCAAGAGAAGAGGAAATAGAGATTGCAATTTCTGCTCCAGCAACAGCTTTGAGTTGGAGAATTTTTAGTAGAAGCCTCAGCTCTCACAGAAACAAAATGATGTGTGAGTTTGTCTGCAGCCCCCTGGGTCTCTTCACAACCTAGACTCAGGCTCTCACTGCTCTGGAAAGAAAAATCAGAGATGGGATGTTGCATGAATGCACTTTAAAGATCATAGATCTTTAGATGAATGAGTTGAAAGGGACCTTAAAGATCATCCAGTCCCCACCTCCAGGCCATGGGCAAGGACATCTCCCACTAGCCCAACTTGCTCAAAGCCTCATCTAGACTGGTTTTAAACACTTATGAGGATGAGGCATCTACAGCTCATGTGGGCAACCTAGTCCAGTGTCTCACCACCCTCATAGTAAAGGAGTTCTTCCTAATGTACAATCTAAATCCCCCCTGCTGTCATTCCAAGCCATTGTCCCTTTTCCTGGTGCTACAAGTCCTTATAAGAAGTCCTTCCTCACTTTTCCTGTATTTCAGGTGCTGGAAGGCTGCTCTAAGTCCCCCTAGAGCCTTCTCTTCTCTACTTGCAAGAGATCACAGAATCACAGAACCTTAGAGGCTGGAAGGGACCTCCAGAGATCATCCAGTCCAACCCCCCTGCCAAGGCAGCATGACCCAGGGTAGTTCACACAGCAATGCAGCCAGGTGAGTTTGGAAAGGCTCCAGAGAAGGAGACTCCACAACCTCTCTGGGCAACCTCTCTCTCCCTCTCCTTTTCCTCTCTTCAACTCTGAATCTTCCCATTGCAGGGTGGGACAAGGATAGATCAGGCCAAGTGAAGCTGGACAGCAATGCTATGGCCCAGGTCTTCCAAAGTGTCAGCAGAAAAGCCACTGAAAGCTTAACACAGTGCAAATGTTGCTGACTAACATTGATATGACAGTGAGATGCTGAGACAGCAACAGAACAAGGGGACACAGCCTCAAGCTGTGCCAGGGCAGGTCTAGGCTGGATGTTAGGAGGAAGTTGTTGGCAGAGAGAGTGATTGGCATTGGAATGGGCTGCCCAGGGAGGTGGTGGAGTTGCTGTGGCTGGAGGTGTTGAAGCCAAGCCTGGCTGGGGCACTTAGTGCCATGGTCTGGTTGCTTGGCCAGGGCTGGGTGCTAGGTTGGGCTGGCTGAGCTTGGAGGTCTCTGACCTGGTTGATTCTGTGATTCTATGACTCTATGACAAAGACAATGCTTCTAAGTTTGAGGAAGAAATGGAGTTAAGCTTGAGGAGGGTAGATTTAGCCTGGAGATGAGGAAGAAATTCTTGATAGTGAGGGTGGTGAGACACTGGAACAGGCTGCCCAGGGAGGCTGGGGATATGCCCTGCCTGGAGCTGCTCAAAGCCAGCTTGGATGAGGCTTTGAGCAACCTGGGTTAGTGAGAGGTGTCCCTTCCCGTGGCAGGGGAGTTGGGACTGGATTGTTTTGAAGGCTCCTTTCCAACCCAAACTCCTCTATGAATCTACAAATAGAGTCACACATTCAGATGAATAAATATTTTTAAATGCTTATACCTAGCCAGGAGAAACTGAGGAGAGGGAGCACTGACTGTGCTCTGGGTCTCAAATGTGAGGGTAAGGAAGAGTCACTGTTAAGCATCCATACCTCTGGGACAGTGAACAAAGTCTCCCTCACCCCTGGCTTTCCTTCTTCTCTTTCTCCTCCCTTCCCTGCCAACCCCCACCCCCCAAAACATGTTTGACATTTGAAAGTTTTGAAGTAATTTCCTCCCTTGGCCTCACCTGGGATCTCTGCTGTCCCAGAACCTCCTCTTGACCTCAGTGTTGTGTTTTCATTTAAAGCTGGGGATGTCTCTCAGTGTCAGCAGTGCAGGGCAATTAGGAGTTTGCAAAGGGCTGTAACATAAACCAGCCTTAGAGGGAAATGGACACCACCTTAAGCTGCCTGAAATTCACTTGCTCTTGGAAAGACAATATCCTGCCATGCTCCCATGGTGGCCTTCAATTGAACACACTTGGCTGAGGCTTGACCCATTATTAGGGGAAGTCTCTGCAGGGCTTGAGACAATGAAGAAACACAGGGAGGGAGAAGGCAGCAAATTGGGCTGGTAGTTAGCCAGCGCTGGGCAGAAATGTGACACTGGATTAGGTCTTATTAGCTGTCTGTGGTGCTGTCCCTGAAACCCAATGCTCTGCTTGCTCCCCTGCATTGCAGGGCAGAAGCATGTGGTTAGATGTTGGACCAACCCCCACCTCCCTCCTTCTTTTGCTAGTAGCCTGAAAACATACCTCCTGTAACTCCAAACAGGGCAATGACAGTCTGGCTCCTTAGCAAGGTCCTTTTCTTCCATGTGTCACCACCACTGTGGTCCTGGGGAGCACTGTGGTCCTCCGGGATGAGATTTAACAAGGCCAAGGGCAGGGTTCTGCACTTTGGCCACAATAACCCCAAGCAGCACTACAGGCTGGGGACTGAGTGGCTGGAAAGCAGCCAAGAGGAAAGGGAGCTGGGAGTACTGATAGATAGTAGCTGAAGAGGAGGCAGCAGTGCCCAGGTGGGCAAGAGAGCCAATGGCATCCTGGGCTGGCTCAGGAGCAGTGTGGGCAGCAGGACAAGGGAGGTTCTTCTGCCCCTGTGCTCAGCACTGCTCAGGACACATCTTGGGTGCTGTGTCCAGTTCTGGGCTCCTCAATTCAAGAGAGATGTTGAGGTGCTGGAAGGTGTCCAGAGAAGGGCAGCAAGGCTGGGGAGGGGCCTGGAACACAAACCCTGTGAGGAGAGGCTGAGGGAGCTGGGGGTGTGCAGCCTGCAGAAGAGGAGGCTCAGGGGTGATCTTATTGCTGTCTACAACTACCTGAAGGGACATTGTAGCCAGGTGGGGTTGGGCTCTGCTCCCAGGCAACCAGCAACAGAACAAGGGGACAGAGTCTCAAGTTGTGCCAGGGCAGGTCTAGGCTGGATGTGAGGAGGAAGTTGTTGTCAGAGAGAGTGATTGGCATTGGAATGGGCTGCCCAGGGAGGTGGTGGGGGCACCGTCCCTGGAGGTGTTGAAGCCAAGCCTGGCTGGGGCACTTAGTGCCATGGTCTGGTTGCTTGGCCAGGGCTGGGTGCTAGGTTGGACTGGCTGAGCTTGGAGGTCTCTTCCAACCTGGTTGCTTCTATGTGATTCTATATTCTGATGTCCCTCCCTGCCCTTCCATGCTATATAGAAGCTACCTCTGCCTTCACACCAGCTCTACTAAAGCCATTTGAGCACCCTCAAACTGTGACCTGCTCCCTCACCAAGAAAGGGAAGCAGAGGAATTCCCTGCACAAAATGTGTTCAGCATTCACCAGCTTTGCCTTCCCTTTTCTTCTTGATTCTACAGAGTCACAGAGTGAAAGGGTTTGACAGGGACCTCTGGGTCATCCAGTCCAGTTGCCCTGCTAGAGCAGGTGCACCTAGATCAGGCCACACAGGAACACATCCAGGTGAGTTTTGAAGGCCTCCAGATAATCACAGACACACAGCACCATGCAGGTTGGCAAAGCCCCTCAGGAACACCAAGCCCAACCTAGAACTCTACAACATACACCTTAAACCATAGCCCTAAGCACCACATCCAAACCACCCTTAAACACAGCCAAGCTGGGTGACTCCAGCACCTCCCTGGGCAGCTCATTCCACTCCTTGACCACTCTCTCCAGGAAAAACGTTTTTCTAATGTCCAATCTAAACCTCCCCAGCCTCAGCTTGAGGCCATTCCCCCTTGTTCTGTCTCCAGTTCCCTGTGAGCAGAGCCCAGCAGCAGCCTCTCCACAGTGTCCCTTCAGGTAGCTGTAGACAGCAATGAGGTCTGCCCTCATCCTCCTCTTCCTCACACTACCCATCCCCAGCTCCCTCAGTCACTCCTCATCAGATTTATTCTCCAGGCCCTTCCCCAGCTTCCTTACCCTCTTCTGGACCTGCTCCAGCACCTCCACACCTCTCCTCTATTGAGGAGCCCAAAACTGAACACTCCACTGAAGATGTGGCCTCACCAAAGCCGAGTCCAAGAGGACAATCCCCTCCCTGCTCCTGCTGGCCACAGCATCTTTAATCCAGGCCAGGATGCCACTGAGATGAGAATCCACAAGCTCTCTGGGCAGCCTGATGCAGAGCTCCATCACTCTCACACCCAAGAAGTTTTTCCTCATGTTGAGGCAGACATCCCAGTGCTCCACTTTCTGTCCATCACCTCTTCTCCTGTCACAGGGCACTGTTGCTGAGAGCCTGGCCCCTTCTTCTTGACACCTACCCTTCAGATACATGTAAAGATTAATAAGATCATAGAATCATAGGATCAACCATGTTGGAAGAGAGCTCCAAGCTCAGCCAGCCCAACCTAGCACCCAGCCCTGGCCAATCAACCAGACCATGGCACTAAGTGCCTCATCCAGCTTTCCCCTCTCAACCTTCTCTTCTGCAGACTAAACAGCCCCAGGTCTCAGCCTTTCCTCAAGAGAGATGTTTCCATCCCCTCATCGTCCCCACAGCCCTCTGTTGGTGTGTCTCCAGTTGATCTCTGTCCTTGAACTGCAGATCCCAGAACTGGACACAATACTCCAGATGAGGCCTCACTAGGGCAGAGTAGAGGGGAAGGAGAACCTCCTTCAACTGGCCACACTCTTCTCAATGCACCTCAGGACACCACTGGCCTCTATGGCAACAGGGGCACGTTGTTGGCTCATGGTGAATTTGTTGTCCACCAGCACCCCTAAGTACTTCTCCATGGAGATGCTTTCCAGCAGATCAGCCCCTCAGCTCTCCTGGTGCAGGAGGCTGTTCCTCTACACTCTGCCCTTGTTGAATTTCACGAGGTCCCTCTCTGCCCAGCTGCCCAGCCTGAATGGCAGCACAGCCTGACAATGTCAAAAGCAATCTGGTAACACTCTGAGAGCCTGGGACTGTGTGCTATAGCCAAGTAGGATGAAAAGGAAAAGACAAAAGCTCCAAAGTGATCTATTCCATGGATTTTTAAGCACATCCATGTATTTATGCAGAGAGATCTCATGGAGCCTGCCTCTGTTCCTAAGACAACATTTCATCTTCTTGCACTTTGCTATATACAAATGTCCATACAGGCAGAATTCAGCCAAGTTTCTGGCAGGGAATTCTGAAGAGAGATGTCTCTGATTTATGGATGTTTGGACTCTCTTTCTTTTGCCTCTTTGAACCCAGTATGGAAACAAAGAGCCTTGAATCTTGCAGGTGAAAGCAATCATGCTTTACTTACAGTGCAGTGGGTTTGCTGATCCTGCCTTCTGCCTCGATACCCCAAGCAGCACTACAGGCTGGGGACAGAGTGGCTGAGAGCAGCCAGGCAGAGAGGGAGCTGGGGGTGCTGGCAGAGAGGAGCTGAAGAGGAGGCAGCAGTGCCCAGGTGGGCAACAGAGCCAATGGCATCCTGGGCTGGCTCAGGAGCAGTGTGGGCAGCAGGACAAGGGAGGTTCTTCTGCCCCTGTGCTCAGCACTGCTCAGGCCACCCCTGGAGTGCTGTGTCCAGTTCTGGGCTCCTCAATTCAAGAGAGATGTTGAGGTGCTGGAAGGTGTCCAGAGAAGGGCAACAAGGCTGGGGAGAGACCTGGAGCAGAGCCCTGTGAGGAGAGGCTGAGGGAGCTGGGGGTGTGCAGCCTGCAGCAGAGGAGGCTCAGGGCAGAGCTCATTGCTGTCTGCAGCTACCTGAAGGGAGGCTGTAGCCAGGTGGGGTTGGGCTCTGCTGCCAGGCAACCAGCACCAGAACAAGGGGACACAGCCTCAAGATGTGCCAGGGGAGGTCTAGGCTGGATGTGAGGAGGAAGTTGTTGTCAGAGAGAGTGATTGGCATTGGAATGGGCTGCCCAGGGAGGTGGTGGAGTCTCTGTGGCTGGAGGTGTTCAAGAAAAGCCTGGATGAGGCACTTAGTGCCATGGTCTGGTTGATTGGATGGGGCTGGGTGCTAGGTTGGACTGGATGAGCTTGGAGGTCTCTTCCTCTAGGATGATCAAGTCCAACCTATCACCTAACCCTTCTGATTAACTAAACCCTGGCATTACAGATGGCCCAATGTGAAGGGCAGTTTTAACTGGCATAAATTAGTGTACCTCTGAGAAGGCTGTTTTGATTTGTTTGTGTTTAAGCCTATTCAATGGGACAAAGACATTCAGCCACTGGGTAAATTCTGCCCTCAGACAGTGTAAATCAGATTGCTCCTTCACCAAAAGGAGCAATTTCAGCCTTACAGAGGCTGAGAGGAGGATTCAGCTGCATTTTCTTACAATGCCAGCTGTGCATTAGCCACAAAAACATCCCAGAGATGCTTGGTTTGTTTGAGTGGTAAATCAGAACAGGTAATCCCTTCTTTAGACATGATTGTGTGGCAGGAGGCTTTCCCCTTCCATGAGAAAACCTCCACAGGGCTCTGAACCATCTTCCTACTTCAGACTCTGCTTCTAATCCTTCTGACATGGCTTTAGACCACAGTGAGTACAAGCCAAGCCCAAAGCTATGTACAGTAAGCCGCAAGATTGTACAGCAGAGCACCACCAGCTTGCAGGCCAAATGCAGAACAGAACATGGGATGCCTACAGACCACCTGATTACCTTCTGGAATGGCCAACATGCTAGACAACAGGATGGGATGCAGCACATGGGGCTGTGTTTGAGGAAAATGCTGAGCCTGCTTTTGCCTGCTCAGGGGAATATGCTCTAAAAGTGAGCTCAATCTCCTGGGACTTCAAAGTAATTGGAGCTCTGCTGAAGCCAGAGAGGCTCTGCCAGGATATGGCAGCATCACATGTGGGTCACTGGACCCAGCAACATCCACAAACTTCTTGTCTTCTGGCTGAAAACTACTTGAACAGGGAAAACCATATCTATCTATCTATCTATCTATCTATCTATCTATCTATCTATCTATCTATCTATCTATCTATCTATCCATCCATCCATTGATCTATCTACCTACCTATTCATCTATCTATCTATCTATCTATCTATCTATCTATCTATCTATCTATCTATCCATCCATCCATCCATTGATCTATCTACCTACCTATTCATCCATCTATCTATCTATCTATCTATCTATCTATCTATCTATCTATCTATCTATCTATCTATCTATCTTTCTATCTATCTATCTATCTATCTATCTATCTATCTATCTGTCTATCTATCTATCTATCCATCCATCCATCCATCCATTGATCTATCTACCTACCTATCCATCTATCTATCTATCTATCTATCTATCTATCTATCTATCTATCTATCTATCTATCTATCTATCCATCCATCTATCCTCCTATCTATCTATCTATCTATCTATCTATCTATCTATCTATCTATCTATCCATCTATCTATCTATCTATCTATCTATCTATCTATCTATCTATCCATCTATCTATCTATCTATCTATCTATCTATCTATCTATCTATCTATCCATCCATCTATCTATCTATCCATCTATCTATCTATCTATCTATCTATCTATCTATCCATCTATCTATCCATCTATCTATCTATCTATATCTATCTATCTATCTATCTATCTATCTATCTATCTATCTATATCTATCTATCTATCTATCTATCTATCTATCTATCTATCTATCTATCTATCTATCTATCTATCTATCTATCTATCTATCTACCTACCTTCAGATACTGCAAGGCCACTCCAAGGTCTCCTCCAAGCCTTCTCTTCTCCAGGCTGCACAGCCCCAATTCTCTCAGTCTGTCCTCATAGCAGCTGCTGCAGCCCTCTGAGCAGCTTCATGCATGTTCATTTGCATCTGTGAAAGATCAACCTCATACAGCAGTGCAGGTTGGGGGCTGATTTGTTGGAGATCAGCTCTAGGAGTCCTGGTGGACAACAGGATGCCCAAGAGCCAGCAATGTGCTCTGGTGGCCAGGAGGGACAATGCCATTCTGGGGTGGATTAAAAGGGCTGTGGTTAGCAGGTCCAGAGAGCTTCTCCTGCTCCTCTACTCTACCCTGGTGGGGCTGCATCTGGAGTACTGTGTCCAGTGCTGGGCCTCTCAGTTCAAGAAGAATCTCAGGGAACTGCTTGAAAGAGTCCAGCAGAGAGCCCCCAAGCTGCTGCAGGCAGTGGAACATCTGTAAGGGCAGGCTGAGGGAGCTGGGGCTGGGAGCTGGCATCAGGGGAGCCTGAGGGCTTCCATCAGTGCTGTGCTAAAGATGTGCAGGGCAATGTCGGGAGGACGCAGCCAGGCTCTGCCCAGGGATGGCAAAGGGCAGCAGAAGGGGCACTGGGGGCAAGCTAGAGCAGAGGAGGTGCCATGGGAACAGGAGAGAAAACTGTCACTGTGAGGGTTCTGAAGCCCTGGAGCAGGCTGCTCAGAGAGGTTGTGAAGTCTCCTTCTCTGGAGCCATTCCAGACTTGCCTGGATGTGTTCCTGTGTGACCTGCTCTGGGACATTATCCTCTGGCAGGGAGGTTGGACTTGATGCATCCTTTGGGGTCCTTTCCAACCCCCCATTCTGTGATTCTGTGCCATGCTGTTGCTCTCTGTGTGCCTGCATGGTGACAGTGATTGCATCACTACACACCAAGATTGGATGGGGCACTTAGTGCCATGGTCTGGTTGATTGGCCAGGGCTGGGTGCGAGGTTGGACTGGGTGAGCTTGGAGCTCTCTTCCAACCTGGTGATCCTATGATTCTATGACTAGCACCAAATAGTCCTCAGCCATCAGATACCAAAACAAGCAGCAATGAATTGTAGAGCTAAACAGTGACTCCTCTGTGAGATCAGCAGTCACAGAATGATGTGGGATGGAAGGGACCTCTAGGATTCATCTAGTCCAACCCCACTGCTAGAGCAGGTTCTGCTAGATCAGGTTACACAGGAACACATCCAGATGGATTTTATCACAGTATCACAGTATCACCAAGGTTGGAAGAGACCTCACAGATCATCAAGTCCAACCCTTTAGCACAGAGCTCAAGGCCAGACCATGGCACCAAGTGCCACGTCCAGTCCTGCCTTGAACAGCCCCAGAGATGGTGACTCCACCACCTCCCCAGGCAGCAGGAGATTCCTCAGCCTCTCTGGGCAGCCTGCTCCAGTTCTCCAGCACCCTCAAAGAAGCTTTTCTGAAGTTCAGATGAAACCTTCTATGTTGTTTCTAGTGCCACCAGTGTAGCACCCCCCATGAAGCACCCATGCTTCTGTCCTGGTTGATGGAGCAGGATTTGTAGACCAGCTGCACTTTAGTAGGATGGCTGGAGAGGATGGAAGAGATCCACAAACCCATAAGGTGGGAGGGAAGTGGGAAGCTGGAAGGAGAGGTGGAAGGACAGCTGTGGGGTGGATAAGGCATGGGGACACATCTACGCAGGAGGGAGCATGCCCACTATGGCTCAGCTGGGGAGAAGGGAGGCAGAAGGGATACAGAGAGGCAGAGAAATCGATACAGGTGTCCAAGTGACACCATCTAGGGAGAGCACAGCAAAAAGTAATCCCAGTTCTCTGAAGTCTTTTTGTAGAGGACATTGCAGGCAGCAGCTGAAGTGAGGAATCCAAATGCAGAGCAGAGCAGAGAGGCAAAGTGCCAGAAGGGCAGGTGTAAGGGGTGGACAGGGCAGAAGAGAAAGGAATTGGCAGCTGTGTTTGGAGGAGGCGACAAAGGAGCCAGGGAGATGAGGTCTGGAATTGTGCTGGGAAGAGGGAAGGAGGTTTGGTGGAGAGCAGCCTGATCATAGAATAGAATCACAGAATGCCCTGGGTGGGAAGGGACCTTTAAAGGCTATCCAGTCCAACCCCCCTGCGGTGAGCAGGGGCATCCTCAACTAGATCAGGTTGCTCAGAGCCCTATTAAGCCTGACCTTGAATGTTTCCAGGCATGGAGTCTCTACCACCTCTATGGGCAACCCATTCCAGTGTTCCACTACTCTCATGGTAAAGAACTTCTTCCCCAATGTCCAATATAAATCTACCCTGCTCTAGTTTCAGACCATTGCCCCTTGTCCTAGTGCCACAAGCCTTTGCTAAGCAGCCCCCCCCCCAGCTTTCTTGGTGAGCTGTGGGGAAGGGTGAGGCAGCAGCGAGCTGAGGGTTGAAAATAGCACAAGCAGGAAATGGGAAAAGCTTCTGCAAAATCCTGAATCTGAAAACTTAATGAGCTTTTGCAGAAAGACCTCACTGGTGATGTGTCACTCCTGAGGAATGCTGCTTAGCTGTGGCAGAAGGAAAACATGGAAGAGGAGCACCCCTCCTTTCTTGTGACAGTTGCTCCTTGCAAAGCCACTGGAATTTCCTCAGCTCTCCCTGGCAAAGGTTTCCATTTCAGGTTCCAACAAATCACACACACTGACTGGGGTTGGAAGGGACCTCCAGAGATCACAGAATCACAGAGTGTCAGGGACTGGAAGGGGCCTCCAAAGCTCATCCAGTCCAACCCCTGCCAGAGCAGATCACACAGGAACACATCCAGGCAGGTTTGAAATATCTCCAGAGAGGGAGACTCCACAGCCCCCCTGGGCAGCCTGTGCCAGGGCTCTGTCACCCTCACAGGGGAAAAATTCCTCCTCATGTATCCATGGAACTTCCTATGCCTCAGTTTCCACCATTGCCCCCTGTGCTGTCACTGGCATCACCCAGCAGAGCCTGGCTGCAGCCTCTGGCACTCACCTGCACATCTTTATACACACAAATGAGGTCACCTCTCAGTCTCCTCCACTCCAAACAGCACAGCCCCAGCTCCCTCAGGCTCTCCTCTAACAGAGATGTTCCACTCTCTTGATCATCTTTGTGGCTCTGTGCTGGACTCTCTCAAGCATTTCTATGTCCCTCTTGAACTGAGGGGCCCAGAACTGGACACAGTACTCCCTGATGAGGCTGCATCTGGAGTAGAGGGGCAGGAAAACCTCTCTGGACCTACTAACCACAGCCCTTTTCACAGTATCACAGTATCACAGTATCACAGTATCACAGTATCACAGTATCACCAAGGTGGCATGAGACCTCACAGATCATCAAGTCCAACCCTTAACCACAGAGCTCAAGGCCAGACCATGGCACCAAGTGCCACGTCCAGTCCTGCCTTGAACAGCTCCAGGGACGGCGACTCCACCACCTCCCCGGGCAGCCCATTCCAGTGTCCAATGACTCTCTCAGGGAAGAACTTTCTCCTCACCTCCAGACTAAATTTCCCCTGGCACAGCCTGAGGCTGTGTCCTCTTGTTCTGGTGCTGGCCACCTGAGAGAAGAGAGCAACCTCCTCCTGGCCACAACCTCCCCTCAGGTAGTTGCAGACAGCAATAAGGTCTCCCCTGAGCCTCCTCTTCTCCAGGCTAACCAATCCCAGCTCCCTCAGCATTTAACACACCCCAGAATGGCACTGGCCCTCCTGGCTGCAAGAACACACTGCTGATCATCCAGTCCAACCTTCCTGCTGAGGCAGGTTCACCTGAAGAACTTAATGTTCTGCCTGCAACAACTTACTGCCTACTGCTTCTGTTTGCTCTGTAGAATGGAGCTTCAGATTCCTTCACCCTATTTCTGTCCCTTTCTGTCCCAGGGTGTTGGTGTCTGACAGCGGTGGGGATTGCGGCAGAGAGCAGGAGCATCCCATTCCTTCTTTTCCCTGCCTCCCCAAAGGAGTAAGAGGCAGACATGATTTATGCAAGGCACTCTGGGCCAAGGGTGCAAATGCCTGTGTATTTAGGATGGTTAAATGCCTGTACGTTTGGGATGGTTGTAGATGAGATGCTGATGGCTTCTGTTTCAAAGCAGACTAAAAGCCGCGGCAGCGCCGTGCGCGGCAGCCCAGCCCTCAGCCAGCTCCTGTTGCATTTCCAACTCCTGCCTTTTCTTTTGTTTCCTTTTTTGTGTAGGGCCTGTTTGACATTTTGCTTCGGTTCAGGGAGTCCTTTAGTGAAGCCTCATGGCTAAATCTGGAGGTCTGAAGACATCCAAACCTTACGCACCCAACCGCTCCAACCACCTGCTGCGGCTACATGACAGAAGCAGGGAGGTGACACCAGCCTGGGGGTTCTGCTTGCCTTTTGTCACCAGCTTGTGCTGGGCAGAAGCAACACCCCCGTGGCTCATGTGTGCAGCTTCTCCTGGGAACAAATGTCAGCTTTGCTGATGAATGGAGGTTCAAATGTTGGTTATAATAGCATGGGTGGGATTGCCACCTCAGAGATGAACTCTGATCAAACCTTTAGTGGTTTTCGGTTGCAGCTGGTTTGTGTTTCCTTCTCTTTCTCAAAGCCTTGGGAGAGGACAGGTGTGGGACTTTCTACAGTGCTCAGCAGTTATAAGAGCATTTATCTGAGAGGGGGAGACATTTATTGAAGTACTCTCACTGCAGCAGCACCTATGTAAATAGAAACTCCAGCATGCCAGGAGCTGCAAGGGTAGGTGTGACAACAGTGCCTGTCCCCATGGAGCTCTTGGCCCAGCCAGGCAAGCAGAAAACAGAGACAAGGTGTAGGGTAAGTCCCTGCACTGAGCATTGCAAGAGCCAGGATCTTGGGTTACAGCAGGGACTTGCTGTCACTGGCCAAAGCCAGCCAGAGCCTAAACAGATCAGAGAAATGATTCTGTGGGAAGCCAAGAGACAATCATAGAATCAGCCAGCTTGGAAGAGAGCTCCAAGCTCATCCACTCCAACCTAGCACCCAGCCCTGGCCAATCAACCAGACCATGGCACTAAGTGCCCCAGACAGGCTTGGTTTCAACACCTCCAGCCACAGAGACTCCACCACCTCCCTGGGCAGCCCATTCCAATGCCAATCACTCTCTCTGACAACAACTTCCTCCCAACATCCAGCCTAGACCTCCCCTGCCATAGCTTGAGGCTGTGTCCCCTTGTTCCGTTGCTGCTTGCCTGGCAGCAGAGCCCAACCCCACCTGGCTACAGCCTCCCTTCAGGTACTGGTAGACAGTAATGAGCTCTACCCTGAGCCTCCTCTGCTGCAGGCTGCACACCCCCAGCTCCCTCAGCCTCTCCTCACAGGGCTCTGCTCCAGGCCCCTCCCCAGCCTTGCTGCCCTTCTCCAAACACCTTCCAGCACCTCAACATCTCTCTTGAATGGAGGAGCCCAGAACTGGACACAGCACTCAAGGGGTGGCCTGAGCAGTGCTGAGCACTGGGGCAGAAGAACCTCCCTTGTCCTGCTGCCCACACTGCTCCTGAGCCAGCCCAGGATGCCATTGGCTCTGCTGCCCACCTGGGCACACTGCTGCCTCCTCTGCAGCTCCTCTCTCCCAGCACCCCCAGCTCCCTCTCTGCCTGGCTGCTCTCCAGCCATTCCATCCCCAGCCTATAGCGCTGCTTGGGGTTGTTGTGGCCAAAGTGTTGAACCCTGCACTTGGCCTTGTTCAGTCTCATCCCATTGGCCTCTGCCCACCCATCCAGCCTGTCAAGGTCCCTCTGCAGGGGAAGCTTTCCCTGGGCTGTCCATTGGAGCAGCAGCCTGCTTTGGGGGCAGCACAGCTTCTCCAGCACCTGGGCTCAGGGTTTCCTTTCCACAAGATCCTGTTCATCTTCCTTGCAAACAAGGAGGGAATCCAAGGAGTGAGTCTCTGATTTCTCCAGTGACACCCATGCTAGGTAAACACATTTGCTGCCCTTACCAGCTCCCATTTGGACTGCTTGAAACAGACTCAGTCTTAGGCACAGCACAGACCCCTCTCCTTATCATGTCCATCTCACCCTGCCTGATGGCTTCATGGTTTATAGTCATTCATTTATGGGGACTGTGCTGGCCTCAAAAGACACTGCAGAATCACAGCAGCCTGTCAGGATGCCACAAGACAGTGCAGGATTTCCAAGAGTTCCCTTTCTTTCCTTTAAAAGAGAAAGGACTTTTTGTTCTTCTTTCTTACTCTTTCTGACCAAACAAAGATTTTTCTCTATTTGCTTTTAAAAGAGCATTCCCAGATTGCTGGGGTTGTTTGTTGTTGTTCTTGGGTTGTTT
Source organism: Pogoniulus pusillus (assembly GCF_015220805.1). Taxonomy (NCBI): domain Eukaryota; kingdom Metazoa; phylum Chordata; class Aves; order Piciformes; family Lybiidae; genus Pogoniulus; species Pogoniulus pusillus. The sequence continues at coordinate 11,966,967 of NC_087296.1, read as the reverse complement.
TGGTTTTTTTTTTTCTAGTTGTGGGCCTGAACCTTTGACTTCAGCTGAAGCTGGGGAGAGCTGTGTGAGCACCTTGTTGAAAAGGCTACAGGGACCCTGCCTGGAGTTACATTAATTCATTGTTGAAAAGGCTGCAGGGATCCTGCCTGGAGCTACATGGATCCCTTGTTGAATATACTGCAGGGATGATGCCTGGAGCTACGTGGAGCCCTTGTTGAATATACTGCAGGGATGCAGCCTGGAGCTACATGGAGCCCTTGTTGAATATACTGCAGGGATGCAGCCTGGAGCTACATGGAGCCCTTGTTGAATATACTGCAGGGATGCAGCCTGGAGCTACATGGAGCCCTTGTTGAATATACTGCAGGGATGCAGCCTGGAGCTACATGGAGCCCTTGTTGAATATACTGCAGGGATGATGCCTGGAGCTACATGGAGCCCTTGTTGAATATACTGCAGGGATGCTGCCTGGAGCTACATGGATCCCTTGTTGAATATACTGCAGGGATGATGCCTGGAGCTACATGGAGCCCTTGTTGAATATACTGCAGGGATGCAGCCTGGAGCTACATGGAGCCCTTGTTGAATATACTGCAGGGATGATGCCTGGAGCTACATGGAGCCCTTGTTGAATATACTGCAGGGATGCAGCCTGGAGCTACATGGAGCCCTTGTTGAATATACTGCAGGGATGCAGCCTGGAGCTACATGGATCCCTTGTTGAAAAGGCTGCAGGGATGCAGCCTGGAGCTACATGGATCTCTTATTGAAAAGGCTGCAGGGATGCTGCCTGGAGCTATATGGAGCCCTTGTCAAAAAGGCTGTAGGGATGCAGCCTAGAGCTATATGAATCCCTTGTTGAAAAGGCTGCAGGGATGTAGCCTAGGGCTACACTGGTCCCTAGCCAGACCCTGCCACTGCCCCTCATCCACACCTTGAAAAGCAAGCATGGCCACTCAGGAATGTGCCTTGGCAAACCTGAGCCCAGGGGAAGCTATCAAACTGCTTGGAGCAATTGTTGACAATTTCCAGTCACCACTAATTGCTTGGAGCTTTCTTGGACCTCAGCCACATCTCTACCTTTGTGTCCTTAATCACCAGGCACCCTTTGGAGGATATGTGACACCTGGGACATCAGATAATTTATGGCTTGCAGATGGATTAGCATCGTAACTGGCTTAGATAAATTCTGCTTTAGCCTTGCTCCCAGAGGCCTCTCTTTTATAGCACAGTTTTATCCATTAAAATTATGACTTCCAAAATTCTGTTGTATTTTATGGCTTCCAGGAGCTATTTATGACCCTTGCTGTTTAAGTGGACATTTCTAGAGATTTACTGCAGAAATAAGTCAGGCAAATAGCTCCAAAGAGGTACTGCCAATAGCTTGCAGTTTAGGTTTGGAGTAGTTAAGTGACACAGAAAAGAGAGGACAGAGTAAAGTAAGGATTCTTAAAGCATAACACTGAATTGCCAGTGAATGGGTGTTCAGAACCCCCTATTCTAGTGCACTAGTTTGTGACAGAAGCAAAATGCTCAATTTTAATCCTCCAAGCTCCTTCTCTGCCCAAAGCTGTTCATATGAGAGATGGTGAGGTACTGGAATGTGTGTGGGGACAGAGTGGCTGAGAGCAGCCAGGCAAAGAGGGAGCTGGGGGTGCTGGGAGAGAGGAGCTGAACAGGAGACAGCAGTGTGCCCAGGTGGGCAGCAGAGCCAATGGCATCCTGGGCTGGCTCAGGAGCAGTGTGGGCAGCAGGACAAGGGAGGTTCTTGTGCCCTGTGCTCAGCACTGCTCAGGCCACCCCTTGAGTGCTGTGTCCAGTTCTGGGCTCCTCCATTCAAGAGAGATGTTGAGGTGCTGGAAGGTGTTTGGAGAAGGGCAGCAAGGCTGGGGAGGGGCCTGGAACACAAATCCTGTGAGGAGAGGCTGAGGGAGCTGGGGGTGTGCAGCCTGCAGAAGAGGAGACTCAGGGCAGAGCTCATTGCTGTTTGCAGCTCCCTGCAGGGAGGCTGTAGCCAGGTGGGGTTGGGCTCTGCTGCCAGGCAGCCAGCAACAGAAGAAGGGGACACAGCCTCAAGTTGTGCCAGGGCAGGTCTAGGCTGGATGTTAGGAGGAAGTTGTTGTCAGAGAGAGTGATTGGCATTGGAATGGGCTGCCCAGGGAGGTGGTGGAGTCTCTGTGGCTGGAGGTGTTGCAGCCAAGCCTGGCTGGGGCACTTAGTGCCATGGTCTGGTTGATTGTCTAGGGCTGGGTGCTAGGTTGGAGTGGATGAGCTTGGAGCTCTCTTCCAACCTGGTTGATTCTATGAGTCTATATTTGTAGAGTCAGACAAATTAAAGTCAGAAGACTCCAAATTGCATATGCAGATCATCTTCTTGTTAATGCAACCTCACTCCATAGCACATTTTCAGTGGTTTTACTGCTCCTATCCTAAGCTATCCCATGAAATTGAATATGTGTCCTTTACCTTGGGAAGCTGCCACACAGCTTATTAGAAAATAGAATTACAGAATTGTCAGGGCTGGAAGGCACCTCAAGGATCACAGAATCACAGAGTTGACCAGATTGGAAAGGACCTCTGGGATCACAGGATGTTAGGGATTGGAAGGGACCCAAAGAGATCATCGAGTCCAACCCCCATCAAATCCACCAACTCCCATCACCAAATCCACCTTCGAGCTGGATCATCCAGCTCTAACCCTCCTGTCACAGGTAAGGACACTTTCCACTAGATCAGGATGCTCAGAACCACATCCAGCTTGACCTTAAAAAACATCCAGGGATGAGGCTTCCACCACCTCCCTGGGTAGCCTGTGCCAGGGTCTTGCCATCCTTGTGGGGAAGAACTTCTTCCTAATACCTGAATTCAATCTCCCTTCCTCTAGCTTGGTTCCATTCCCCCCAGTCCTAGCCTTACCTGACAGCCTGTAAAGTCCCTTCCCTGCTTTCTTGTAGCCCCCTTCAGGTACTAGAAGACCACAATAAGGTCTCCTCAGAGCCTTCTCTTCTCCAAACAGAACCCCCAAAAAATTCTTTGATGCAAGAGTGGGCAAGGATTGGACGAGGCTGCCCAGGGAGGTGGCAGAGTCACTACTTCTGCAGGTGGTCAGAAAATGTCTAGAGATAGCCCTGTGGGACATGGTTTAGGGTTATGATGATTGGCTTGGCAGTCTTTGTCTGTTCCAACCTTCCCAACCTTTCCCAATCAAAGAGTGGCTGCCAATGGCTCCATGGCCAAGTGCAGGCCAGTGACAAGCAGAGTCCCTCAGGGATCAGTCCTGGCACCAGGCTTGTTCAGCATCTTTGTGGGTGCCATGGACAGAGGCACTGAGTGCAGCCTCAGCAAGTTTGCTGCCCACACCAAGCTGTGTGGTGCAGCAGCCAGGCTGGAGGGCAGGGATCCATGCAGAGGGACCTGGACAGGCTGCAGAGGTGGGCACAAGCCAAGCTCAGGAGGTTCAACAAGACCAAGGGCAAGGTCCTGCAGCTGGGTCGAGGCAATGCCAAGCACAACTCCAGGCTGAGCAGTGAGTGGCTGGAGAGCAGCCCTGAGGAGAGGGACTTGGAGGTGCTGGTGGAGGAGAAGCTCAACAGGAGCCAGCAGTGTGCACTTGCAGCCCAGAAAGCCAAGCAGAGCCTGGGCTGCAGCAGCAGCAGTGTGGCCAGCAGGGCCAGGGAGGGGATTCTCCTCCTCTGCTCTGCTCTGTTCTGCTGAGACCCCACCTGGGGTAGTGCATCCAGTTCCGGAGCCCCTGGGACAAGAGGGCTGTGGAGATGCTGGAGTGTGTCCAGAGCAGGGCCAGGAGGATGCTGAGAGGGCTGCAGCAGCTCTGCTGTGAGCACAGACTGAAAGAGTTGGGGCTGTGCAGGCTGGAGCAGAGGAGGCTCCCAGGTGACCTTCTTGTGGCCTTCCAGGATCTGAAGGGGGCTACAAAAAAGCTGGGGAGGGACTTTTGAGGCTGTCAGAGAGTGCCAGGACTGGGGGGATGGAGCAAAGCTGGAGGTGGGGAGAGTGAGGCTGGAGGTGAGGAGGAAGTTGTTGAGCAGGAGAGTGGTGAGAGGCTGGAATGGGTTGCCCAGGGAGGTGGTTGAGGCCCCATGGCTGGAGGTGTTTGAGGCCAGGCTGGCTGAGGCTGTGTGCAGCCTGCTCTAGGGTAGGGTGTCCCTGGGCATGGCAGGGGGTTGGAACTGGCTGCTCCTTGTGGTCCCTTCCAACCCTGACTGATTCTATGACTCTATGATTCTAAATATACCTGCAGCAGGATACCCTGATTGAATATTGCACCAGCTCCAGCTACTAAATGGCTCACTTTGATCCTAGCATCTCTGGCTCTGTTTGTGTTGGAATGGTTTGTGTTGGAATGGATCCTAAGGATCATCCAATCCCAATGCTCCTGCCATGCCCAGGGACACCTCCCACTAGATCAGGTTGCTCAAGGTTCTACCCAACCTGGCCTTGAACACCTTAAGGAATCACAACCATTAACAGAGCTGCTGTAGAAAAAAACCAAACCCAAACCCAAACCTAAACCAAAACAAAACCCAAATGAACAAAACCCCAAAAAAGAACCCAAAACCCCAACAAACCAAACCCAAACCAAATCCACCAACCAAGAAAACAAACAAAAAAGGGGAAGGGGATGTTAAAATAACACAATTTAAGACTGCCATGGCTCTTGGACTGACCTTTACACGTGGTGAATTTGATCCTTGGAGCTGCTTTCCTCTCCTTCTCACTCTCCCCAACCCCTCCCCTCCTCCCAAATGCTTCTTTTCCCTGCTGAGCTCACTCTGCATAGAGTTTGTAACAGAACTGGTGCAAAAACACACCCCCAAGAAACAGACAGACTATTGTATGGCCCCAGCTCATGCAGGGCTCTAAAACTAATCTTTGCCCTGGCAAATCTCACGCAGCATTGCCTGCTTTGCTGCCTACTTCATTCATCATGTGGAAAAGGCATTTTACTGACTACCAATTACCAGAGGCAAACAGTGGCTTTGGCAGTATGACATGGGAAGCATTACCTTTCTAATTGCATGGTGACTGATGTGCAGTGTGATGCAGTGACAGGGCAAACGAATGCACACTGATTTGTGCCGCCAAGAGAAAGGAACTCCAGCGCCTTCACACCCCTGCAAGCTGCTGTAAATGGTTATCCAGCTAAGGGAATGCATGTAGAAAGTTATAAAGCTAAGGCAGGATATTTAGCATGAAAGTCACAGGGAGCTGCTGGGCTGATTTGTTGGCACCTTGAGAATTGCTCCTCTGCACCCTTGTTAGCAGCCCCTGGAGAAGAATGGTTTCAAACAGCGATAGGAATAGAATCATGGAATAGAATCATAGAATCAAGTAGGTTGGAAGAGAGGTCCAAGCTCAGCCAGTCCAACCTAGCACCCAGCCCTGGCCAAGCAACCAGACCATGGCACTAAGTGCCCCAGTCAGGCTTGGCTTCAACACCTCCAGCCACAGAGACTTCATCACCTCCCTGGGCAGCCCATTCCAATGCCAATCACTCTCTCTGCCAACAACTTCCTCCTAATATCCAGCCTAGACCTGCCCTGGCACAGCTTGAGGCTGTGTCCCCTTGTTCTGTTGCTGGTTGCCTGGCAGCAGAGCCCAACCCCACCTGGCTACAGCCTCCCTGCAGGGAGCTGCAGACAGCAATGAACTCTGCCCTGAGCCTCCTCTGCTGCAGGCTGCACACCCCCAGCTCCCTCAGCCTCTCCTCACAGGATTTGTGTTCCAGGCCCCTCCCCAGCCTTGCTGCTCTTCTCCCAATACCTTCCAGCATCTCAACATCTCTCTGCAATTGAGGAGCCCAGAACTGGACACAGCACTCAAGGTGTGGCCTGAGCAGTGCTGAGCACAGGGGCACAAGAACCTCCCTTGTGCTGCTGCCCACACTGCTCCTGAGCCAGCCCAGGATGCCATTGGCTCTGCTGCCCCCCTGGGCACACTGCTGGCTCATCTTCAGCCTACTAACATTGGAATGTTGAGGTTGCCTTCCCATGGGAGTTGAAATGGGTTCTAGATTCTTCTATCTGTTTTTGGTCATACAGTCAGAGAAACGTTCCACTTGGAAAAGCCCCTGAGGGTCACCAAGTCCAACTTTTTAGGGGATGGAAGGGATCCAAAGGGACCCAACTTGTTAGGGGATGTTAGAGGATGGAAGGGACCCAAAGAGATCATCCAGTCCAACCCTCCTGCCAGAGCAGGACAATACTATCTGACACAGATCACACAGGAACACATCCAGACAGGCCTGGAAAGGCTCCAGAGAAGGAGACTCCACAACCTTTCTGGGCAGCCTGTGCCAGTGCTCTGGGACCCTTCCAGTCAAGAAGTTCCCACTTGTGTTGGGGCAGAACCTCTTTTGCTGCAACTTCCACCCATTGCTCCTTGTCCTATCCCAGGGAGCAGTGAGCAGAACCTGTCCTCCCCAACCTGGCAGCCCTCAGATATTTATCAACATTGATCAAATCCCCTCTCAGTCTTCTCTTCTCCAGACTAAGCAGCCCCAGGGCCCTCAGCCTCTCCTCATAAGCCATGCCCTCCAGTCCCCTCATCATCCTCATAACCCTACTCTAAAAACTTCACCCTTAAACCATATCCCCAAGCACCACATCCAAACAACCTTTAGACATATCCAGGGTTGGTGACTCCAGCACCTCCCTGGGCAGCTCATTCCAGTGCCTGACTACTCTTGCTGGGAAAACAATCTTCTTTATGTTCAGTCTAAACCTGCCCAGTGGCATCTTGAGGCCATTCCCTCTTGTTCTATCACTATCTGGGAGAAGAGCCCAGCAGCAGCCACTCCACAACCTCCCTTCAGGTAGCTGTAGACAGCAACGAGGTCTGCCCTCAGCCTCCTCTTCTTCACACTAACCATCCCCAGCTCCTTCAGTCACCTCTCATCACTTTTACTCTCCAGGCCCTTCCCCAGCTTCCTTGCCCTCTGCACTCCCTCCAGCACCTCCACATCTCTTGAAATGAGGTGCCTCAAACTGAACATAACACTCCAGGTGTGGCTGCACCACAGCCAAGTACCAGGGGGCAATCTCTTCCCTGCTCCTGCTGAACACAGCATTTCTAATCCCAGCCAGGATGCCAGTGGCTTTCTTTGCCACCTGGCCACACTGCTTGCCCATATTGAGTTGTTTGTCTATTCCAATCCCCAGGTCCCTTTCTGCAGGCATTTTCCAGCCACACTGCCCCAAGCCTGCAGCATTGCCTGGGGTTGTTGTGGGTCAGAGTTCCATTGCAAATTGTCATTTGCTTATTGAAAACTCAGGGGTGGGAGGGGACCTGCATAGATCATTGAGTCCAACCCCCCTACCAGAGCAGGACCATAGGTTCTAGCACAGGCAGAGGGGGGTTAAGCCCTTGAAAATGGTTGGAAGCTGACTACTCTTGCTGGGAAAACAATTTTCTTTATGTCCAGTCTAAACCTGCCCAGTGGCATCTTGAGGCCATTCCCTCTTGTTCTATCACTATCTGGGAGAAGAGCCCAGCAGCAGCTTCCTTCCTTCCATCTTTCCTCACCAGTTGGAAATCAGCAATGTCCCTGTTTCTGTAAAAGTGATGCCCAAATCCAGGACTTCTATCCCTGTTGTGGCTTTATTGTAATTCCCAGGCACAGACTTCCTTATTCCAGGCTGGCCAAGTAAAAGTGGAGAGGCTAAATGAGATTTTCTGCCAAGTTAAGGAATGGGAGTCATAGGAACACTGCAAAGCCATGGTCCAGTTGACTGGATAGGGCTGAGTGTTAGGTTGGATTGGTTGAGCTTGGAGGTCTCTTCCAACCTGGTTGATTCTATGATTCTATGATTCTTGCCTGCCTGTCAAGATGCTGGATACAATGAAGCTAAATGCTGTGGAAGGTGTCAAAATGCTTCTGCTGTACAGAGGAGGCTTGTGGCATGAGCTCACCTAAGCAGCTGCACAGGAAAAGCTGGATGAAAGCAGCAGCTTTGCATCACTGACCTATGGAGGTCCCTTCCAACCCCTAACATTCTCTGACCCTGTGATCTCTCAGCCTGCTTTGTAAAGGGGAGCTCCAGTGGGGCCAGGCTCCTGCCAGCTCCTCTGCTACTGCTGCCACCCAGAAGCCACCCCAGGCTTTGCACACAGGGGTAAGAACTAGCACTGGCTGTGATGAAAATGAAGTGGGAAGGGCTGAAACCCAGGAGAGAGTGAAGCAAGGAGGAGAAGCTGCCCAGGTTTAGAGGTGGGTATCTTGTGCTCTGCCATGCTGAGCACAGTGATGGTGTCTTGCACATCTTAATGAAGACACAGGGACCTTGAGAATCTTATCCCTTGTACCCATCCCTTCAGCTCTCTTGGACTAAAACATGACTGTGAAATTTTGCAGTGACACCTGGAGGATAGAGGCTTTTTTGGACTGGGACTTGCCCTGGCTTTGGAGTTCACCCCACAAGATGAATCAGACTAACTCAGCTGGCTGATCTGTGAGGTCTCTTCCAACCCTGATGATACTCTGTGTGTGTGTGTGTGTGTAATGGAACTTTGTATTTACAGCTTAGCACAATTTACAAGCAGATATATACAATATAGTACAAGCATTTACAACTGTAGACAAGTTAAAAGCAATGCAGAAACACAATGCCCCTCCCAGCAAGCAGACTGGCCAAGAGGGGCTTCCAACCACCCCCCTCCTTCTTTCCACCCTCTCCCTTATCTCAGCATCTCTCTTACATGCAAGGTGAGATGGAAAAGGTCAGCGAGAGGGGTTAAGAAGGAAATGATTAGTTGGGTTGCACAGATGCAGGCAGAAGAGTTAATAGGGCAGAGGAGTTAGTAGGGCAGAAGAGTTAATATGGCAGAAGCAGGCAGGGTACAGACTGCCTTATCTTTGTGTCCTTGCTTTTACATGTCTAAGCCAAACCTATGACTGAAATAGAGATCACCCTTATTTTCTTATCACAGAATCACAGAATCTCTTAGACTGGCAAAGCTCTTCAAGCTCCTCCAGTCTAAGCATCAGTTTCACACTGACAAGTCCCTGACTAAACCAAAGCCCTCAGCACAACATCTCAACACAAGGAATCACTGTGGTTGGAAAGGACCACCAGGAGCATCCAGTCCAGCCTTCAGCCCAGCAGCCTTCATCACCAGACCATAGCCTCAAGCACCACAGCCACTCTCCTTTGAAACTCCTCCAGGGATGGGAACTCCACCACCTCCCTGGGCAGCCTGTTCCAGTGCCTGACCACCTGCTCAGGAAAGAACTTCCTCCCAACAGCCAACCCAAACCTCCCCTGATGTAACTTGATTGCCTCTGTCACATCCAATGATCTAATTTCTCTCATTACAATATTCCAATTAGCCTCACACCAGCACAGGAATACAAAGCAAAGTTCTGTTCTCATGTAGAAGGAAGCAGTTCCTCCTCCTCTCCAAACATGCAGCAGATGTTCAAAGCTGTGAGAAACTTAAAGAACCTGGATTTAAGTTAGGGAGCAGCAGCATGATCTGAGCAAGCTCCAAATTATGTCTTCAGGACTGACTGCACAGTACCTTCCATAGCTGTGGCTGGATGTGGTAATTATGGCTGTATCATTACAAGGCCTGGAGCACAAACCCTGTGAGGAGAGGCTGAGGGAGCTGGGGGGGTGCAGCCTGCAGAAGAGGAGGCTCAGGGCAGAGCTCATTGCTGTCTGCACCTACCTGAAGGGTGTTGAAGCCAAGCCTGGCTGGGGCACTTAGTGCCATGGTCTGGTTGCTTGGCCAGGGCTGGGTGCTAGGTTGGACTGGCTGAGCTTGGAGCTCTCTTCCAACCTGGGTGATTCTATGAAATTACACCATAAAGACATGATGAGGTCTGTCCCCCAAGCTGAGAGGTCACTTCAGTGACATGATGTGCTTGCCAAGGAGGAGCAACTGCCTAGATGGATACAGGATCTTAGCAAACTCTAGTGACTGTGTAAAGATGCATAATTACATCCAGTTATTCAGCAATATTCCCTCCCCTCCAATTTCTGCTTGCTGCTATGCAATTATGATATAATTACATGGTTATTTCACCTTATAGCAGAAACTAAACCACAAAGATTCAGAGTTTGCTTCACAGGACCTGCTTAGCTTTAAGTTGAGGAATAACTCTAGTCAAGGGCAATGTGGCTTTCCCTGGGCTCTATGCTAAGCAGGACTGGGGTACAACAATGTGGAAGATGCCAGAGTCCTGAACTGCCTTTGAGTTTAAGCAGGGAAGGAGAATATCATCTGGAAGCTGAATCACAGAAAGGTAAGGGTTGGAAGGGACCTCTGGAGATCACCGAATCCAAGCTCCCTCCCAAAGCAGGACCTAGGGCAGGTCATAGAATCATAGAATGGTTTAGGTTGCAGAAATAATAGGTCTGAGAGCAGCCAGGGTGCATGTTTTGCTTCTGCCTCAGACAGACCTGTCAGAGAAGCAGAGTTAATGCAGTTGATTGCAGCCTGGTCCTCTACTTACCTGCAAGAATCATAGCATGGCTTAGGTGGGAAGGGACCTCAAAGCTCAGCCAGTCCCAACCCCCTGTCATAGGCAGGGACATCTCCCACTAGAACAGGTTGCTCAAGGCCTTACCCAACCTGGTCCTGAACACCTCCAGCACATCCATAGCCCTCTTGTCCCAGGGATTCCAGAACTGGATGCAGTACTCCAGGTGAGGTCTCACCAGCGTGGAGCAGAGGGGCAGGATCACTTCCCTCACCCTGCTGCCCACACTGCTCTTGCTGTAACCCAGGCTCTGGTTGCTCTCTGGGCTGCAAGTGCACACTGATAGGTCATATTGAGCTTCTCATCCACCCCCACGTCCCTCTCCTCAGGGCTGCTCTCCAGCCAGTCGCTGCCCAGCCTATATTGGTGCTTGGGATTGCCCTGGCCCAGCTGCAGGACCTTGCACTTGGTCTTGTTGAACTTCATGAGGCTGGGTCAGGCGCACCTCTCCAGCCTGTTAGGGTCCCTCTGGATGGATCCCTGCCAGGGATGCCATTCTGAATCTTAAAATAAAGGGGAATTCATCTTTGTTCTCCTCCAGCCTCAGCAGCTGCTGTGAATAGCTGAGAACTGCAGCAAAAAGTGCCACCAAAACTGAGAGAGGAGCAAAGAACATGCAGTGAGCAATGTAATCTATTGGCTTCTACTGTCTGGCTACAGCTGCAGAGCATCATAAAGGAAAGCTATTTTATTAGATGAAATCATTGTGCTCTGATCCTCCTGTCAGTGTGAAGTGAGTCAGTTCAGTCACAGAGCAATGATCTTTCATTGCATGCAGTTGCAAGTTCTCTGTATTTTCTGCTACATGTTAGGTTCTTCCCAGCCTTCTGGTTCTGTCCTTCATACATTACCCTTCACTCATATTCTGTCCTTCATCTATCAGTCTTCATTCAGATTTAGCTCAGAGCCACTGCAAGGGAATGGCTTTGCCACCACCACACCTCTCTGCTCCTGTCTCCTGCTATGCTAAGTCGAAGTGCATAAACCAACACAGAACCACAGAATGTCAGGTTGGAAGGGACCCAGCTGCTGGAGCTGCTGGAGCTGCTGGAGCAATCTGAACTGCTGGAACAGGTCCAGAGGAGGGCCACAAGATGAGCAGAGAGCTGGAACACCTCTCCTGTGGGGACAGCCTGAGAGAGTTCGGGCTGTTCAGTCTGGAGAAGAGAAGGCTCCAGGGAGACCTTAGAGCATCCTTCCAGTACCTGAAGGGGCTGCAGGAGAGCTGGGGAGGGATTTTTGACAAGCAGTAGGAGTAGGGATAATGGCTTTGAGCTGGAAGAGGGGAGATTTAGACTGGAGATTACGAAGAAATTCTTTAGAGTGAGGTTGAGGAGATACAGGAACAGGTTGCTGAGTGAAGTTGTGGCTGCTCCCTCCCTGGAGAGTTGTTAAAGGTGAGGTTAGATGGGAACTTGCACAACCTGTTGTAGTGGGAGATTTCCCTGCCCATGGCTGAGAGGCTGCAATTAGATGATCTTTGAGATGCCTTCCCACCTAAGCCACTGGTCAGGCCACACCTTGAGTACTGTGTCCAGTTCTGGGCCCCTCCATTCAAGAGAGATGTTGAGGTGCTGGAAGGTGTTGAGAGCAGGGCAGCAAGGCTGGGGAGGGGCCTGAAGCACAGCCCTGTGAGGAGAGGCTGAGGGAGCTGGGGGTGTGCAGCCTGCAGAAGAGGAGGCTCAGGGCAGAGCTCATTGCTCTCTGCAGCTACCTGCAGGGAGGCTGTAGCCAGGTGGGGTTGGTCTCTGCTGCCAGGCAACCAGCAACAGAAGAAGGGGACACAGCCTCAAGCTGTGCCAGGGCAGGTCTAGGCTGGATGTGAGGAGGAAGTTGTTGTCAGAGAGAGTGATTGGCATTGGAATGGGCTGCCCAGGGAGGTGGTGGAGTCTCTGTGGCTGGAGGTGTTGAAGCCAAGCCTGGCTGGGGCACTTAGTGCCATGGTCTGGTTGATTGTCTGTGGCTGGGTGCTAGGATGGACTGGCTGAGCTTGGAGGTCTCTTCCAACCTGGTTGATCCTATGATTCTATGATTCTATGATGCTGTGATCACAGTGCATCCTTTATGGCTCACCACTTATCTCAGTGGCTGCACCCAGACACTTCCAGACCTCTGGCCACTTTTGCTTCCCTGCATTTGGATCAGTGACGTTGGCAGAGCTCCGAGCAGCCAACACCACGCTGGGAAAGCAGCAAATGCAACAATCTCCCCCAAATGGCTTTCAGGGCTGATGAAAACCCCAACTTTTTTCCTCACTTTCACATTTTTTCTGCTCCATCTGCTTCCTGCAGAGAGAAGCATGGATGCCAATGACAGGGATGCTAATTACTCTTCAGGCCATAGCTTGGAGCCTTTAAGCAATGTTGAATAATCCTTTGGTTGACTCAGGAAATTCACTAAGACACATTTCTCCAAGCTGCTGCCAAAGACAATGTCTGGTTTTAATACTTGAAAAAGAAAACAGATTTGCACTTTTAAGTGACCACAGTTTTACAGCTCCTTTTGGGCTCCTATGTAGCATTTGACTTTATCCCACCTCAGGCTTTCTCCTTCCAGCCATCAGGATCAACTCATCATCAATGCTATCCCTGGGGGTGCTAAAGAATATGTGTAGACATGGCACTTCAGGACATGGTTTAATAGCCACAGTGGTGTTAGGTTGATGGCCTCCTCTGGACCTGTTTCAGCAGTTTCACATCCTGGAACTGGGGGCACCAGAGATGGATGCAGTGCTGCAGGTGGACTCTCAGCAGAGCAGAGTAAAGGAGTAGAGTCACAGAACCTTAGAGGTTGGAAGGGATCTCCAGAGATCATCCAGTCCAACCCTCCTGCCAAGGCAGCATCACTCAGGGTAGTTCACTCAAGAATGCATCCAGGTGAGTTTGGAAAGTCTCCAAAGGAGGAGACTCCACAATCATTTTGGGCAGCCTGCTCCAGGGCTCTGTCATCCTCACACCAAAGAAGTTTCTCTTTATGTTGATATGAAGCTTTCTCTGTTCCTATTTGGATCCATTGTTCCTTGGCTTATTGCTGATGACCACCAAAAACCAGATTGGCCCCAGGCACTTGACCCCCAACCCTCAGATATGTATAGATGTGGACCAGATCTTCTCTCAGCCTTCTCTTCTGCAGACTAAGCAGCCCCAGGGCTCTCAGTTTCTCTTTGTAGGGAAGATGATCAAGTAAAGCATCCTCATGGCTCTCTGCTAGACTCTTTCTAGCAGGTCCCTGTCTCTCCTGAACTGGGGAGCCCAAAAATGGACACAGAATCACCTCACTCATCTTGTTGGTCATGCTTCTTTTGGTGCAGCCCAGGCCATGGTTGTTGTTCTGGGTTGGAAGCATACCTTATTGACTCATGTTGAGTTGGGATGTCAGTGGAGGCAGTGAAGCACACTGCCATCTTTCCTGATGCTGATGGCTGGCATACTGAGTATTTAAGCACTGGCAGTGACCAGCAGCCAGCCAAGCAACCTCTGAGTTGACCATTTACTTCTCTTCCTTTATTGTGAAGTGGAAAAACTGGGATTGAATGGCTTACCTGCTGACCTGCTGTCCTGAAGGAGGGAAATGACACCTAGGAGAAGGTGTTGATCTGTTGGAGGGACCTGGAACAGGCAGAATGGGTGGGCAGAGGCCAATGGGATGAGACTGAACAAGGCCAAGTGCAGGGTTCTGCACTTTGGCCACAACAACCCCAAGCAGTGCTACAGGCTGGGGACTGAGTGGCTGAGAGCAGCCAGGCAGAGAGGGAGCTGGGGGTGCTGGGAGAGAGGAGCTGAAGCTGAGGCAGCAGTGCCCAGGTGGGCAGCAGAGCCAATGGCATCCTGGGCTGGCTCAGGAGCAGTGTGGGCAGCAGGACAAGGGAGGTTCTTCTGCCCCTGTGCTCAGCACTGCTCAGGCCACCCCTGGAGTGCTGTGTCCAGTTCTGGGCTCCTCAATTCAAGAGAGATGTTGAGGTGCTGGAAGGTGTTGAGAGTAGGGCAGCAAGGCTGGGGAGGGGCCTGGAGCAGAGCCCTGTGAGGAGAGGCTGAGGGAGCTGGGGGTGTGCAGCCTGCAGCAGAGGAGGCTCAGGGCAGAACTCATTACTATCTGCATCTGCCTGAAGGGAGGCTGTAGCCAGGTGGGGTTGGGCTCTGCTGCCAGGCAAGCAGCAACCAAAGAAGGGGACACAGCCTCAAGCTGTGCCAGGGCAGGTCTAGGCTGGATGTGAGGAGGAAGTTGTTGTCAGAGAGAGTGATTGGCATTGGAATGGGCTGCCCAGGGAGGTGGAGGATTCACTGTGCCCGGAGGTGTTGAAGCCAAGCCTGGGTGGTTAATTGTCTAGGGCTGGGTGCTAGCTTGGAGGTCTCTTCCAACCTGCTTGATTCTATGATTCTATGATCTTGGGGAGCCCCCAGTTTGGGTGTTGTAGCAGGCAAAGTCTTCTCCAGGAGCCCCTGGGATATGTTTTGATTCCACTGGCAGGCAGTGGTGCTTAACCAGCTGCCTGAAACCTTGGTAGGAGTTCATTGCAGACAAGCAGACTCAGCTGGTGACTCCTTTGGGCTTGATCTAACACCTAGTAAAGGAATTGGAAATGATCCCACTTCTTCCATTGAGTTTCACAGGCTTCTTGGGTTTGTTTTTTTCACACTTGCCTGTCTCCCTTTCCTCTCTCCTGTGGTTAATATAGACTACACAGGAGAAGGGAACATTCATATGCAAACATTCCCACATTGGAGGGGGGGAAATGGACAGCAAGCTGCCTGTGCAGGCTGCTCCAGTGACAGCTCACTCCTGAGCCCCATCCACAGAGTACAGAGCTGTGCAAAACCCCCCAGGTTGGCTCTGAAGGCAACATCTGAGCCAATAATGGCCTGATGTTTGTGGCTGCCTTAATGGTATGTGATTTAGAGTGACAGCCATAAAGAGCAGCACAAGAGGCATAAAACCTAACACGGCATTTTAAACCCAAGTATTCTCAGCAGAGGCTCAAAGCAGTCTAGGAAAAGCAGGTAGGATAAAACCCAAACCTTCCAGGGGCTTTAATTGCTCTCTCATGGCATGCAAGAGTGCAGGGAGATCTTCTGTTGTTCAGGAAAAGAAAAACAATGAAGTTCTCTAAACTCTGACATAGTAACTGATGTTAAAACCAGTAGTGCTGAGGTGCAATCGCTTCACACAGACCTAGAGAATGGTTTGGGGTGGGAGGAACATTGGAATGGGCTGCCCAGGGAGGTGGTGGAGTTGCCATCCCTAGAGGTGTTGAAGCCAAGCCTGGCTGGGGCACTTAGTGCCATGGTCTGGTTGCTTGGCCAGGGCTGGGTGCTAGGTTGGACTGGCTGAGCTTGGAGGTCTCTTCCAACCTGGCTGATTCTATGATTATCAATTTCCAACCCCCCTGCCATGGGCAGGGACACCTCCCTCTAGCCCACATTGCTGAAGGTCTCATCCAACCTAGCTTTGAACACGTCCAGGGAGGAGGCATCCACAGCCTCCCTGGGCAACCTGTGTCTCACGACCCTCACTGTAGCTAATACCCAGTGTAATGTGGGCAGCAAGGCTTTGGCAAAGTGCAAGGTGCCTGAATTTGACTTCAGCAGCACTGAACCTTCCTGAACCTTTTTTACCCCCCAGAATTTCCAACCCTTTCTGAGTTAGTTTGGAGCCTTGCATGCACAAAGTGGCATTACTGGGACTATAAACACTCATCTTCAGGGCATTTTGGTGTCCAAGTTTTGAGCTTCACATCTTGCCTTTAAAAACTACACAGGAAGGGCTGTGGAAGGGCCAGGAGCTGCATATGGAGTAACAGAGATCCTGCTGGGTTACTGAACTACTGACCTGGTCTGGCTTCATCCTCAGGTGATGCAGAAGAGAGCTGGAATATTTATTAGTCTTTCAAACTGTGCAGCATTATCTTTGCAGGATTCCTGCCTTTCTGGGCTGGTGGCACAGTAACTGTTTGCCTGTGAACCTCTATTCATTCCACTTGCAGGAAGAGAAATAGCTGACTGTAGGTGTCTGGAAAATTTGAGTTCAGAGGTCCATCTCCCAGGTGTTTGGCTTGGCAAAGCTTAGCAAGCATTGCCACTGGCAGCTTAGAACCACAGTCCCCCCTAAAACCTTGGGAAGTTGTGCTGTGCACTCCTAGCAAAACAGAACTTTTCCTTGCCTCCTCCCTCAGATTGTGATTCCCCTTCTAGGAGTTCAGTGGGTGTGATCCCAGGCTTAGGTTTGATGCAGTCCAGCTGTGCAACCTCAGCTCCAGCTCCAGCCCAAATGCTCAGTTTATCTGAGAGGGCTGTGAAAAGTACATGGGCTAGAAGCAGCCAGATCCGAGGCAGAGGTGGGGTCAGTGGGACAGGCAGAGGTGGGGTCAGTAGGACAGGCAGAGGTGGGGTCAGTGGGACAGGCAGAGGTGGGGTCAGTGGGACAGGCACAGGTGGCAGCTGCAAGATTCAAGCAGAACATCACAGTTAGATAGGAGACAATGAGCTGGAGGATGGCAACTGTGTGACACCATGGACCAGCCTGCTGCTAGGAGGAGCAGCAAAGGCTGATGAAACTCAACAAGGCCAAATGTAAGGTCCTGCATCTGAGTGGGTGCAATCCCAAGCACAACTCCAAGCTCAGTGGGGAATGGCTGAGAGCAGCCCTGAGGAAAAGGACCTGGGGGTCTGGGGTGATGCAAAGCTCAACAGGAGCCTGCAGTGTGAGTGCAGCCCAGACACAACCCTGTGCTGGGCTGCAGCAAGAGCAGTGTGGGCAGAGGGCAAGGGAGGGGATTCTGCCCCTTGGCTCTGCTCTCCTCACACCCCACCTGCAGTCCTGGGTGCAGTTCTGGAGCTCCCAGCACAAGCAGGACATGGAAGTGTTGGAGGCAGTGCAGAGGAGGCCACCAAGATGCTGAGAGGGCTGCAGCAGCTCTGCTGTGAGCACAGGCTGAGAGAGTTGGGGCTGTGCAGCCTGGAGAAGAGAAGGCTTTGAGGAGACCTTGGAATGGCCTTCCAGTATCTGAAGTGTACTAGAGGAGAGCTGTGGAGGGACTATTGACAAGGTCTGGTAATGCCAGGAGGAGGAGGAATGGGTTTGAACTGGCAGAGGGGAGATTGAAAGTGGATGCTAGGAAGAAGTTGTTTTCAGTGAGAGTGGTGAGACACTGGCACAGGTTGCCCAGGGAGGTTGTGGAGCACAGAAGCACAGAATGTGATCAAAGATTCCATTCTGTGCTTCTGTGCTCCACAACCTCCCTGGAGGTGTTCAGGACCAGATTGAGTCCTTGAATGACCTGTTCTTGTGAGAGGTGTCTCTGCCTATGGCAGGGGGCTGGAACTGGATGATCCTTGAGGTCCCTCCCAACCTAAACCATTCTATGACTCTATGATCCTGATAGATCAAGAACTGTTGACAGCAGGATGGCAAAGTCATCACATTTGGAGGGGTTTCTAAAACTAGGAATCAAAATTACTGTGAATGTTTGGTTTATTTTGCTCCAGTGGGTAAGAAACTTCAGGGGTGAGAAGTGAGTAAGATTCTTCTTCCATTTTTGCTCCTGTAGATAAAAGAACTTCAAGGGTGAGAACTGGGGAAGAATCTTACAGAATCATAGACTTCCTAGGGGTGGAAGGGAACTCAAGCATCACCCAGCTCCAACCTCCATGGACAGGGACACTTCACACTAGGTCAAGTTGCTCAGAGCCACATCCAGCCTGGCTTTAAACACCTCCAGGGGTGAGGCTTCCACCACGTTCTTTCATTTTGCTCCAGTGGGTAAGAAACTTCAGGGGTGAGAAGTGGGTAAGAGTTTTATTTATTTCATTATGCATCTGTGGGTACAAAGCTTCAGGGGTGAGAAGTGGGTAGGAATCTCCTTTCATTTTGCATCTGTGGGTAAAAAGCTTCAGGGGTGAGAAATGGGTAGGAATCTCCTTTCATATTGCATCTGTGGGTAGAAACTTCAGGGATGAGAAATGGGTAGGAATCTCCTTTCATTTTGCATCTGTGGGTAAAAACTTCAGGGATGAGAAGTGGGTAGGAATCTCCTTTCATATTGCATCTGTGGGTAGAAACTTCAGGGGTGAGAAGTGGGTAGGAATCTCCTTTCATATTGCATCTGTGGGCAGAAACTTCAGGGGTGAGAAGTGGGTAGGAATCTCCTTTCATTTTGCTTCTGTGGGTAGAAACTTCAGGGATGAGAAGTGGGTAGGAATCTCCTTTCATATTGCATCTGTGGGTAGAAACTTCAGGGGTGAGAAGTGGGTAGGAATCTCCTTTCATTTTGCATCTGTGGGTAGAAACTTCAGGGATGAGAAGTGGGTAGGAATCTCCTTTCATTTTGCTTCTGTGGGTAGAAACTTCAGGGATGAGAAGTGGGTAGGAATCTCCTTTCATATTGCATCTGTGGGTACAAAGCTTCAGTGGTGAGAAGTGGGTAGGAATCTCCTTTCATTTTGCTTCTGTGGGTAGAAATTTCAGGGGTGAGAGGAGGGTAAGAAGAATCTTCTTTCATTTTGCTTTTGTGGGTAAAAAATACTTCAGGAGTGAGGAGAACGAGGGGACACAGTCTCAAGTAACAGAACAAGGGGACACAGACTCAAGTAACAGAACATGGGGACACAGTCTCAAGTATAGGCTGGATGTTAGGAGCAAGTTCTTCACAGAGAGACTGATTGGCATTGGAATGGGCTGCCCAGGGAGGTGGTGGAGGCACCGTCCCTGGGGGCTTCAAGAAAGGAATGGATGAGGCACTTAGTGCCATGGTCTGGTTGACTGGACAGGGCTGGGTGCTAGGTTGGACTGGATGAGCTTGGAGGTCTCTTCCAACCTGGTTGATTCTATGATTCTATGGTTCTAAGAGGGTAAGAACCCTCTTTCATTTTGCTCCAGTGGGTAAAAGTCTTCAGGAGTGAGAAGAGTGTAGGAATCTTCTTTCATTTTGCTCCAGTGGGTAAAAGTCTTCAGGAGTGAGAAGTGAGTAGGAATCTTCTTTCATTTTGCTCCAGTGGGTAAAAGTCTTCAGGAGTGAGAAGTGAGTAGGAATCTTCTTCCATTTTACTCCAGTGGGTAAAAACTTCAGGGGTGAGAAGTGAGTAGGAATCTCCTTTCATTTTGCTCCAGTGGGTAAAAGTCTTCAGGGGTGAGAAGTGAGTAGGAATCTTCTTTCATTTTGCTCCAGTGGGTAAAAGTCTTCAGGGGTGAGAAGTGAGTAGGAATCTTCTTTCATTTTGCTCCAGTGGGTAAAAGTCTTCAGGAGTGAGGAGTGAGTAGGAATCTTCTTTCATTTTGCTCCAGTGGGTAAAAGTCTTCAGGAGTGAGAAGTGAGTAGGAATCTTCTTTCATTTTGCTCCAGTGGGTAAAAGTCTTCAGGAGTGAGAAGTGAGTAGGAATCTTCTTTCATTTTGCTCCAGTGGGTAAAAGTCTTCAGGAGTGAGAAGTGAGTAGGAATCTTCTTTCATTTTACTCCAGTGGGTAAAAGTCTTCAGGAGTGAGAAGTGAGTAGGAATCTTCTTTCATTTTACTCCAGTGGGTAAAAGTCTTCAGGAGTGAGAAGTGAGTAGGAATCTTCTTTCATTTTACTCCAGTGGGTAAAAGTCTTCAGGAGTGAGAAGTGAGTAGGAATCTTCTTTCATTTTACTCCAGTGGGTAAAAGTCTTCAGGAGTGAGAAGTGAGTAGGAATCTCCTTTCATTTTACTCCAGTGGGTAAAAGTCTTCAGGAGTGAGAAGAGTGTAGGAATCTTGTTTCATTTTGCTTCTGTGGGTAAAAACTTCAGGGGTGAGAAGTGAGTAGGAATCTCCTTTCATTTTGCTCTAGTGAATAAGAAACTGCAGCAGTCTGAATGCTGAAAAAGGCAACTTGTGATTATTGGCATGTATAAAGATGTCAAAATGTTCCCTCTCTTGATGTAGTGTCAGCAGCTTTTGGATCTCCCCAAGTGTTCTGCCTTCCTCAGCTGTTTATTCCTGTATTCATTTGATAATGTTCCCTCGGAGTGTACCTCCAGTTATCTAAAGCAGAAGATGGCAAAGCAGAGAACTCTGCAAACTGCATGTTAATGTCTCGTGCCTTTTTATTTATAAACTCCAGGCTTCTTCAGATTTTTCCTTTATTCCTGTATAAATGTGAACTTTTCAACTTGCACAGGGCTGCAAAGCATTAGAAACAAAAAAAAAAAGGAAAGAAGGAAGAAAGAGAAAGTACAAAAACTGCCAGGAGAAACATATATCTTAAAATCATTCCTATGCTGGCAGGGAAGGGCCTCCATTATGTTATGGTGCTTTGTTTATTTTACTCTTTCTTTCTTTCTTTCTTTCTTTCTTTCTTTCTTTCTTTCTTTCTTTCTTTCTTTCTTTCTTTCTTTCTTTCTTTCTTTCTTTCTTTCTTTCTTTCTTTCTTTCTTTCTTTCTTTCTTTCTTTCTTTCTTTCTTTCTTTCTCTCTCTCTCCCTCTCTCTCTCTTCCTTTCTGTCTTCTTCCCTTTCTCTCTTTCTCTCTCCTTCTCCCTCTATCTCACTTCCTTCTTTCCTTCCTTCATTCTTCCCTTTCTTTCTCTCTTCATTCCTCCCTCTCTTTCTCTCTTCCTCATTTTCTCTCTCTCTTTCTTTCTCCCTTTCTCCCTTCCTTTTTATTTCACTTCCTTCTTTCCTTCCTTCCTTCATCCCTCCCTTTCTTTCTCTCTTCATTCCTCTCTCTTTCTCTCTTCCTCTCCTCTCTTCCTCTCTTTCTCTCTCTTTCTCTCTTCCTTTCTCCCTTTCTCTCTTTCTTTTTATTTCACTTCCTTCCTTCTTTTCTTCTTTCATTCTTCCCTTTCTTTCTCTCTTCATTCCTCCCTCTCTTTCTCTTATCTCTTTCTTTCTCCCTTTTTATTTCACTTCCTTCTTTCCTTCCTTCATTCTTCCCTTTCTTTCTCTCTTCATTCCTCCCTCTCTTTCTCTCTTCCTCATTTTCTCTCTTTCTCTCTTTCTTTCTTTCTCCCTTTCTCCCTTACTTTTTATTTCACTTCCTTCTTTCCTTCCTTTCTTCATCCCTCCCTTTCTTTCTCTCTTCATTCCTCCCTCTCTTTCTCTCTTCCTCTCTTTCTCTCTTCCTTTCTCCCTTTCTCTCTTCCTTTTTATTTCACTTCCTTCCTTCTTTTCTTCCTTCATTCCTCCCTTTCTTTCTCTCTTCATTCTTCCCTCTCTTTCTCTTATCTCTTTCTCCCTTCATTTTTATTTCACTTCCTTCTTTCCTTCCTTCATTCCTCCCTTTCTTTCTCTCTTCTTTCCTCCATCTCTTTCTCTCTTCCTCTTTCTCTCTCTTTCTCTATTTCTTTCTCCCTTTCTCCCTTCCTTTTTATTTCACTTCCTTCTTTCCTTCCTTCATTCCTCCCTTTCTTTCTCACTTCATTCCTCCCTTTCTTTCTCTCTTTCTCTATCTCTTTCTTTCTCCCTTTCTCCTTTCCTCTTTATTTCACTTCCTTCCTTCATTTCTCTCTTTCTCTCTCCCATTGTCTCTCACTCTCTTTTTATTTTCCTTCCTTCCTCTCTCTCTTTCTCTCTTCCTTTCCTTCTTTCCTTCTTCTCTCTCTCTTTCCTTTCTCTCTTTTCTCTCTCTGTCTCTCCTTTCTCTCTCTCTGTCCATGGAGACCAGCCCTAGCTGTAGCCTTGCAGACAGGCCATGTTTTCCATCATTGGCACATACTGAGGTAACTCACTGGGGAGCAGCACAGGACTGAGCTGCTGGTTTCTGTTATGCTGCAAATCAGACCAAGATTGGTATTTCTGATTAATCATTTTTGCAAGTGGTCTACCAATTCCCTGCCAGATTATCATGTAATAAATAAAACCATCACCACAGATACTAAGCTCAGCACTTTTCCTTCTCCCTAGAAAAGAAGAAGATGGTCTGTTGCAGAAGGTGTGTCTAAGTCTGCACTTAC
The DNA here is from genome assembly GCF_015220805.1 of Pogoniulus pusillus. Lineage (NCBI taxonomy): Eukaryota > Metazoa > Chordata > Aves > Piciformes > Lybiidae > Pogoniulus > Pogoniulus pusillus. The sequence goes on along the minus strand of NC_087296.1, from coordinate 11,944,567 downwards.
TGCAGTGCTCTTCATGATCAGAGTTTGTTTTCCCTATAAAAAGCCTGAGTGTTCTTCCATGTGCAGAGACATTGCTGTTGCCCCTTGGTGCAAGGCCATGATGTGGAGCCCATGACACCTCTAGGCAGGCTGCCACAGAGCTGCACAGGCAGTACCAGAGTGCAAGGATGGCTTCCAAAGCCTGCTGTCATAGATGGCTCCATGGTGCTATTTCAGTCTGTGAAGGGGGATAAAGGAAGGCTGGGGAGGGACTGTTTAGAAGAGCTTGCAGCAATAGAATGAGGGGCAGTGGTTTGGGACTGGAGCAGGGCAGATTTAGGTTGGACATAAGAAGGAAGTTCTGCACAATGAGGGCAGTGAAATACTGGAAGAGGTTGCCTGGAGAGGTGGTGGAGGCTCCATCCCTGGAGACATTCAAGGACAAACTTGAGAAGGTTTTGTCTAGTTAAATATGTCCTTGTTCACTGAAGGGCAGTTGGAGAAGATGACCTTTGAGGATCCCCTCCCAACCTGCTGCATTCAGTGTTTCTGTGTCTGTAAGGCTCAAGAACAGCTGGGACACTGCTAACCAAATGGGACCCTGGAAAGGCTCTTTCACCAGCACCATTGAGGTCTGCAGAGGAGTGAATGCACCAGCAGAGAGGCAGCAGCAGACAAAGACACTCCTCAGTCCTCACTGGCCATGGCTGCCCTCTTGCTGGCTTGAGGAGCATTCCTCTTCACGTTGCAAGTGGGGGAAGTTGGGCAACCTACCCACCTGTGTCCATCACACCAGTCTGGGCAAGGAAGAGGGCTCTGAAGGAGCTTACCTCTCCTGGCCAGCCATGCAGCCACCTACCACAGAGATAGATGCTGGGAGCCAGGAAGGTGAGCCAAGGGAAGGTGAGCCAAGGGAAGGTGAGCCAAGGGAAGGTGAGCCAAGCTTCCTGCTGCGGAGCCAGCGCTCGCTCTGCAGCTGCTGCAGTTCAGGAGGCCACCAGCCCTGTGCAGCCACCTGCTGTGCTTGGTGGGAGGGTGAGGGACATTTTGTATGCAGGAGCTGCCAAACATAAAGTCCTTAGAGCTCTGGGGCATGGGTGAACAGGTGGTAGCTGGCTTTGGGCAGATCCTGGAAACACCACGTGGGCAATGACACTGGGTGGACACCCAGGACGGTCTCTAACTGTTGTGGCTGCTCCTTTGCACTTTAGTCCCTGTTTGGATTGTTGCTTGGGTTAATCTCTGCTATTTCTTTAGTGCCAAAGGTCCTTGGCAGAAGACAATGCACATCTCTGAAGGCCAGGGGTCATCCCAGCCCTCGTGGGTGCACGTCAGGATGAAATCAGCTGGAGCATGAGGATCTCAGATAGTACACCAAGCAGCCCAGGCAGATAAGGCAAAGTCATCTGTCAGCACAGCTTTGATCTCTGGCCTTGTCCAAGCCACTCTCTTCAGGAAGAGCTTCTTGGAGGAGTAAATTGAAGTGTAAAGCTTCTGCTGCAAAACTCCCTGTTGTGCTTCCCCACTGCCTTCATAGCATGACTAAAAAGGTACAGTTTTGGTTATCACTGTCACTTCTTTTCTGTTAATCCACCATGCACTTGTCCTTGGATGAAGGTTTTTGCTGCCTCTAAGAAAACTCACTCTAAAAAAAATGTGAGAGTTAAAAACCAGTGATAATAAAAGTGTTTTCCTTCACTCTCTGAGGTTTGGAGGCTTCCCCAGATGCTCTCTAGCAATGGCTGAACTACAAGGACCAGGATGGACGAAGATGCTTGAAAAGGTGTTTGCAGCTCCAGTTTTTATCCTCTGCTCCCCTGGATGATGTGGTACTGACTGATGTAAGCCTGGAAATGTGATGTCACAACACCAAGCACTGGAGATTAGCTGCTGGAAGGCATCAGAGCCCAGGTGCTTGCTCCCTCCTGATGACCACCCCTCAGTCGGTCACATTTCAGCAGCCTCCCAGCAGGAAGCACTGATTTGTTTAACTCTATTAAGCTCAGATAAAAAAGGCAAATGATTTGTCAACCCAATGCAAGAGAACCACTCCAAAATCAGTTTGACATTGGCCAATAATCACTCAAGCATTTCTTGTGGCTGAAGTAGCTTTGTAGCCTGTCAAATGGCACAGTGAGGGCAAAAAAGAGAGTGAGAGGAGGAATGGATGCTTGCTGCTTTAGCCCATTCATGTCCTAGAATGTGTCCAGAGAATCACAGAATCAGACAGGGTTGGAAGCAACCACAAGGATCATCCAATTCCAACACCCCTGCCATGGGCAGGGACACCCTACCTCATCAAAGGGTTGGACTTGATGATCTGTGAGGTCTCTTCCAATCCTAATAACACTGTGATACTGTGATCCAGCCTGGCCTTAAACACCTCCAAAAGGCCATGAGGATGAGCAGAGGGATGGAGCTGCTCTGCTGTGAGGAGAGACTGAGGGAGTTGGGGCTGCTCAGTCTGGAGAGAAGGCTCTGAGGTGACCTTATTGTGATCTTTCAGTATGTTAAGTGGGCTACAAGAAAGCTGGGGAGGGACTTTGTGGGCTGTCAGTGATAGAACTGAAGGGAATAGAGCAAAGCTGGAAATGGGGAGATTCAGACTGGATGTTAGGAAGAAGTTCAGCATGAGGGTGGTGGGAGCGTGGAACAGGCTGCCCAGGGAGGTGGTGGAAGCCTCATCCCTGGAGGTGTTTTGATGTGAGATGAGTTTGCTATCCATAAAGTAGGAATGTGGGATGTGCTGGGCAGCTCCGTAGAATCATAGAATCACAGAATGTCAGGGGCTGGAAGAGACCTTGAAATATCATCTGGTCCAGCCCCCCTGCCAGAGCAGGACCACCTAGACCAGATCAGACAGAACTGCATCCAGGGAGGTTTTGAATATCTCCAGAGAGGAAGACTCCACACCATTTCCTCTTGTTCCATTTCCTCTTGTTCCTAGGGAGAATCATAGAATCATAGAATCATAGAATCATAGAATCAAGCAGGTTGGAAGAGACCTCCAAGATCATCCAGCCCAACCTAGCACCCAGCCCTGGCCAATCAACCAGACCATGGCACTAAGTGCCCCATGCAGCCTCCTCTTAAACACTCCATGGGTGGGGACTCCACCACCTCCCCGAGCAGCCCATTCCAATACCAATCTCTCTTGCTGTGAAGAACTTCTTCCTAACATCCAGCTTGAACCTGCCCTGGAACAACTTGAGACTGTGTCCCCTTGTTCTGTTGCTGGGTGTCTGGCAGCAGAGCCCAACATCTGAATATCCTCAATTCAAGAGAGAGGTTGAGGTGCTAGAAGGTGTTGAGAGAAGGGCAGCAAGGCTGGGGAGGGGCCTGGAGCACAGCCCTGTGAGGAGAGGCTGAGGGAGCTGGGGGTGTGCAGCCTGCAGCAGAGGAGGCTCAGGGCAGAGCTCATTGCTGTCTACAACTACCTGCAGGGAGGCTGTAGCCAGGTGGGGTTGGGCTCTGCTGCCAGGCAGTTGGTCTCTAGTATTAAAATTCTCATTAACACAGGGAGTTTCTGCTGGCTTCAGAGGGAACAGCTTGTACCTCCAGGAGGTGACTGATTTCACAAGGTCTCTTCCAACCTGGTTGATTCTATGATTCTATGATTGGGGGACTTGAGCATCTCCCCTGTGGAAAGAGTCTGAGAGCCCTGGGACTGTTTATGTTGGAGAAGAGAGTGATTGGCATTGGAATGGGCTGCCCAGGGAGGTGGTGGAGTTGCTGTGGCTGGAGGTGTTGAAGCCAAGCCTGGCTGGGGCACTAAGTGCCATGGTCTGGTTGCTTGGCCAGGGCTGGGTGCTAGGTTGGACTGGATGATCTTGGAGGTCTCTTCCAACCTGCTTGATTCTATGATTCTCCCTAGGAACAAGAGGAAATGACCTCAGGTTGCACCAGGTGAGGTTTAAATTGGATAGTAGAAGAAAATTCCTCACTGAAAGGATTCTCAAACACTGGATCAGGCTCCCCAGGGAGATGGCTGAATCCCAACTCCTGGAGGTGTTTCCAAGAGGCAGAGATGTGGTGCTGAGGACCATGGTTTAGCAGCAGCCTTGGTGGAGTGAGAGAATGGTTGGAGTCAATGATCTTAAAGGACATTTCCAAGCCAAACACTTCTGTGGTTCTGTGATTCATTCAATAGTGCAGTACTAAAAGTCTGTTCTTCATCCACTGTGTCTTCTCACCTTCTTTTGCAGGGCCTGAAACCCCAGCCCATTGCCTTTCCTTTCCTTTTTTGCCTGTTTTAGCTGGTCAAGCCCATATTCCTAGGGCCAAACAGTTAATCAGTGGGAGCTGAATTCCTCATCTGTCACTCTGGTTTCTTGCCTGCCAGATGAGACAGGACAGTGCTGAAGCCAAAACGCTCCCAAAGCCAAAGCAACTACATTTTTCAATGATTGCTCACAGTTTGTTGGGTTTCATAGCTCTTAGGGAAAAAAAAATCCACACTAAAATTCTAGGAGAAGCTTCTGGGATTTCATAGCTCTTAGGGGAAAAAAAAAAAGCCACCACTAAAATTCTAGAGCAGCACTGGGAGAAGCTCTGGAGAAGCTACGGACAGTTCACGAGCAGCAGTCTGTAGGTGCAAGTTTGACAGAGGTCCTCCAGGAGCAGCAGATGAGTGTTCCTCCAGGGTTTGGGGATGGCTTGCAGACCTCCTTGACAGGAGGGCTGTGGAAGGACTACTGACAAGATCTTGTAATGCCAGGATGAGGAGGAATTGGTTTAAAGTGGCAGAGGGGAGATTGAAACGGGATGTTAGGAAGTGTTCTTTGCAGTGAGGGTGGTGAGACACTGGCACAGGTTGCTCAGGGAGGTTGTGGAGCACAGAAGCACCCAATGTGATCAAAGATCACATTGGGTGCTTCTGTGCTCCACAACCTCCCTGGAGGTGTTCAGCACCAGGCTGGATGAGACAACCTGTCTTAGTGAGAGGTGTCCCTGCCTATGGCAGGGGATTTGAACTGGCTGAGCTTTGAGGTCCCTTCCAACCTAAACCATTCTTTGGCTCTATGATTCCCAGACCTCCTTGACATCTCTGTTTTGCCTGATGGAGGATGAGGGCCTGCAGCTCCCAGGGAAGAAGCTGCATGCCACTAGGACCATGCCTCATTAGCCCTAACGCTCCACTTCAGCAGGGCTGAACTTACGAACTCTTTATTTTATGGATAACTTAACAGCACTGAACAGAAGGATTTTGGCTTCTCCTTAGAGTGTGACAGATTCTGCTAAAGAGCCCACAAGAGCTGGATAGGTGGCCTCTATTCCAAGTCCAAGTTGAAACTGCTCTGAGAACATCTGTTTTAGCTTGACTCTTGCAGGTGGGAATGTCATCCCTAGCGCTACGGTGAGGCTGTTAGCATTGGGCTTGAAATCAGTTCAATGTTGGAAACAAATAAACAACTCAGAAACCTTAATGCAGCATCAGCCACTTGGCTGCCTACCATCTCAGTCAGTTAGCCACGGGCACAACTCTCAGAGCCATTTCTGTGTGCAGTTCTGCAGCCCCCAGCACAAGAAGGATGTGGAAATGTTGGAGTCAGCCCAGAGGAGGCTACTAAGATGCTCAGAGGGCTGCAGCAGGTCTGCTATGAGGACAGGCTGAGAGAGTTTGGGCTGTGCAGCCTGGAGAAGAGAAGGCTTGGAGGAGACCTTCCAGTATCTGAAGGGAGCTACAGGAGGGCTGTGGAGGGACAATTGACAAGGTCTTGTAATGATAGGATGAGGAGGAATGGGTTTAAAGTGGCAGAGGAGAGATAGAAACTGGATGTTAGGAAGGATTCTTTGCAGTGAGGGTAGTGAGACACTGGCACAGGTTGAGGGTGGTGAGACACTGGCACAGGTTGCCCAGGGAGGTTGTGGAGCACCAGGCTGGATGAGACAACCTGTTCTAGTGAGATCTGTCTCGGCCTATGGCAGGGGGTTGGAACTGGCTGATCCTTAAGGTCCCTTCCAACCTAAACCATTCTATGACTCTATGATTCCCAGACTGAACTTAATCACAGGACAAAATTCAGCTGGAACATTTACAGAGACAAAGGGCTCAGATTTGACACAGAGTCTGTTAAAGACTGGAGTCACAGACTAGCTTCAGTTGGAAGGGACCTTAAAGATCACCTAGTTCCATTCCCCTAAAGATTATGTAGTTCCAAGCCTCCTTCCATGGACAGGGACACCTCTCACTACACCAGATTGCTCAAAGTCTCACTCAGCCTGGTCTTGAGCAATTCCAGGCATGAGGTGTCCACAAGTTCTCTGGGCAACTTGTTTCAGTGTCTCTCCACCATCATAGCAAAGACCTTCCTAATGTCTTATCTAACTCTGCCATGTACCCAGACAAGTCAACTGTCTCATCAGGCTCCACAAACCATGTGTGATGGCTCTAATGCTTATTCTCCAGACTGACAGGGATGGCAGTAAACTGAAACATCAACTGGTTTAAGGTTCTCCTCCCCCTCTACTGTGCCCTGGTGAGACAACATCTGGAATATTGTCTTCAGTTTGGGGCTCTTGAGTTTAAGAGGGACAGAAATCTACTCAAAAGAGTCCAAGGGAAGGATACAAAGATGATGGAGCACTGCCCTGTGAGGAGAGGCTGAGGGCTTTTTGATCCAGTGAAGAGAAGACTTAGATCTAATCAATGTTTATAAATATTTGAGGGCTGGGGGTCAGGAGGGAGGGGACAAACTCTTCTCAGCTGTTCCCTGTGATAGGACAAAGGGCAATGGATGCAAACTACACCACAGAAAGTCCAACCTTAACATGAGGAAGAACTTTTTTACTGTAAAGGTCCCAGAGTGCTGGAAAAGGCTGCCCAGAGAGGTTGTGGAGTCTCCTTCTCTGGAGGCTTTCCAGGATGTGTTCCTATGCAACCTGCACTAGATTCTACAGTCCTGTTCTGGCAGGGAGTTGGAGTCAATGATCTATGGAGGTCCCTTCCAACCCCTGACATCCTGTGAGCCTGTGAACTGATTTTAGCAGTATAGCTCAGTGATTTGGAGAATGCATCCCAACTGATAGAGGCAGAATCTGCCAAGTTCAGCATGAGCATGCCAAATTTCATCACTTTCAGAAACTGTGTGTGTGGGTTTGCTTTTAACCTGCTAACCCTGTCTAAAGTCTAATAGTGTGCTTGGCTGGGGAAAAAAGTCTTGATGTTAAGGTATTAAAAGATGGATAATCCACCACTTCTTTTGTAATTGTCACTCATGGTTCAATATCCTCATATATGGGCAGGGAAAAAAAAATAACTCAGCCAAATCCAACCCAACTCAACTAAACCGAACCCAACTCAATTAAACTCAAACCAACTCAACTAAACCCAACCCAACTCATCTAAACCCAAACCAACTCAACTAAATCCAACCTAACTCAACTAAAGTGAACCCAAAGAATCCCAACCCAACTCAACTAAACACAACCCAACTCACTTAAACCCAAGCCAATGAAAACCAACCCAACCAAATGAAACCCGACTCAACCAAACCCAAGACAACCAAACCCAACACAACCTAATACAAGCCAACCAAATCCAACCCAACTCAACTGAACCCAACCCAAGGAAACCCAACCCAACCCAATGAAACCCAACTCAACCAAACCCAAGCCAACCAAATCCCACACAACACAGCCAAATCCAAGCCAACCAAATACAACCCAACTCAACTAAACCCAACCCAAAGAAACCCAACCCAACAAAACCCAACCAAGCTGAACCAAACCCAACTCAACTCAATTGAACCAAATCTAACTAAGCCAAACCAAACCCAATCAAACCAAAAGCCATCATCTTTCATAGAATCATAGAATCAAGCAGGTTGGAAGAGATCTCCAAGATCAGTCAGGCCAACCTAGCACCCAGTCCTATTCAGTCAACCAGACCATGGCACTAAGTGCCCCAGCCAGGCTTGGCTTCAACACCTCCAGCCACGGCCACTCCACCACCTCCCTGGGCAGCCCATTCCAATGCCAATCACTCTCTCTGCCAGGAACTTCCTCCTAACAGCCAGCCTAGACCTCCCCTGGCACAGCTTGAGACTGTGTCCCCTTGTTCTGCTGTTGGTTGCCTGGGAGAAGAGCCCAATCCTCTGCACTGTGTACTGTGTCTGATCCTGGGCTCTACAGTTCAACAGGGACTCTTGGAGAGAGTCCAACAGAGGGTCACAAAGGTGCTTAAGGATGTAGAACATCTGTCTTATGAGGAAAGGCTGAGAGACCTGGGGCTGGTTAGCCAGGAGAAGAGCACAGTGAGAGATCTTATCAATGCTGGTCAATGGCTAAAGGCTGGAGATCAAGAGGATGGGGCTGAGCTCTTTTCAGGAGTGCTCAGTGACAGAGCAAGGTGTAATAGGCCCAATTTGGAATCCAGGAGGTTTGATTAACCATAAGGAAGAACTTCTTTACTTTAAGGGTGCTGGAGCCTTGCAGCAGGCTGCCCAGAGAGCTTGTGGAGGCTCCTTCTCTGTTGAATCATAGAATCATAGAATCAAGCAGGTTGGAAGAGACCTCCAAGCTCAGCCAGCCCAACCTATCCCCAGCCCTATCCAGTCAACTAGACCATGGCACCACTGCCTCCCACTGAGGTTGTGGAAAATGTGGTTAGCTCTTCTGAACATCTGAACTCTGCTGTGGACATTGGGAGCTTTGCAATTAACCTCTCTAATGTAACTAGAGCTGGGGAACAGTATGTTTGCCCAAACTGCAATCAAATGAGATGGGAAAGGGGAAGAAGAGGAAGAAGAAGAGGAAGAAGAAGAAGAGGAAGAAGAAGAAGAAGAAGAAGAAGAAGAAGAAGAAAGAAGAAGAAGAAGAAAGAAGAAGAAGAAGAAGAAGAAGAAGAAGAAGAAGAAGAAGAAGAAGAAGAAGAAGAAGAAGAAGAAGAAGAAGAAGAAGAAGAAGAAGAAGAAGAAGAAGAAGAAGATCCTCAGACTCTGACATTTTTGAATGCTGAGGTTAAATATGCAACCATGAGCAGGCAGGAAGAGGGTGTGCAAACTCTCTGCAACTGTGTGAGTTCATCATTTTTATGAGCAGTGGGGATTACTCCACTGCAGGGAATGCTATGCATTAGAAAAACAGCTGAGTTTTGGAAGCACATTGCCTAACATCTGAGACTTCAGCAATATTTCTTCTCTTCTTCTTATCTTTCAGAGGAGGTTAGGGTCTTTGGTGGGGTATTTTGGGGGGGGGGGGGTATTTTTGTTGGGGTTTTGTTGTTGCTGTTGCTGTTGTTTGTTGTTTTGGGTTTTGTTTGTTGGGGGTTTTTGTAGGGTTTTTTTTGGGGGTTTGGTTGGTTGGTTGTTTTTTTTCCCTTCACAGTTTTTCACTTCAGATGCTGTGGTGTTTGTGTCTTCACAGCTGGTAGTGCACTTTAAGCTTATTCTTCTGGAAAGGTAGTTCACAGGATCACAGGATCACAGGCTCAGGGGATGTTAGGGGTTAGATGGGACCCCAGGAGATCATCCAGTCCAGCTTGCCAGAGCAGGATAACACAATCTAGCACAGATCACAGAGGAACACATCCAGACAGACCTTGAAAGGCTCCAGAGAAGGAGACTCCACAACCTCTCTGGGCAGCCTGTGCCAGTGCCCTGGGACCCTTCCAGCCAAGAAGTTCCCCCTTGTGTTGAGCTGGAACCTCCTGTGCTGCAGCTTCCATCCATTGCTCCTTATCCTATCCCAGGGATCAATGGGCAGAGCCTGTCCCCACCTCCTGACCCCCAGCCCTCAGGTGTTTATAAACATTTATTAAATCCCCTCTCAGTCTTCTCCAGACTAAGCAGCCCCAGGTCCCTCAGCCTCTCCTTATAAGCCATCCCCTCCAGTCCCCTCATCATCCTCATAGCCCTCCACTGGAGCTTCTCCAGCAGATCCCTGTCCCTCTTCAACTGGGGCTCAATTGCCATGAAGCACACCAAGAGCTTTGCAATGATTGTTTGCTTTATGGAGAAAACTCAAAGCAAAGAGAAACTTTATGAGGAAAACTTACAGTGTCCTATGATCACCTTTGTAACCTTTCCACTGCCAGAGTCACACACAGGTTGGAAACGACCCTTGGGATCACCAAGACCAACCATAGAATCATAGAATCAAGCAGGTTGGAAGAGAGCTCCAAGCTCAGCCACTCCATCCTAGCACCCAGCCCTGGCCAAGCAACCAGACCATGGCACTAAGTGCCCCAGCCAGGCTTGGCTTCAACACCTCCAGGGATGGCAACTCCACCACCTCCCTGGGCAGCCCACTCCAATGCCAATCACTCTCTCTGACAACAGCTTCCTAACAACATCCAGCCTAGACCTCCCCTGGCACAACCTGAGACTGTGTCCCCTTTGTCTCTTTCTGGTTGCCTGGCAGCAGAGCCCAACCCCACCTGGCTACAGCCTCCCTGCAGGTAGTTGTAGCCAGCAATGAGCTCTGCCCTGAGCCTCCTCTGCTGCAGGCTGCAGCCCCCCAGCTCCCTCAGCCTCTCCTCATAGGGTTTGTGTTCCAGGCCTTTCCCCAGCTTTGTCACCCTTCTCCAGACACCTTCCAGCACCTCAACATCTCTCTTGAAGTGAGGAGTCCAGAACTGGACTCAGTACTCAAGGTGTGGCCTGACCAGTGCTGAGTACAGAGGAAGAACTTCCCTTGTCCTACTGGCCACATTGCTCCTGATACAGCCCAGGATGCCATTGGCTCTGCTGCCCACCTGGGCACACTGCTGGCTCAACTTCAGCCTAGTCTCCACCAGCACTCCCAGCTCCCTCTCTGCCTGGCTGCTCTCAGCCACTCAGTCCCCAGCCTGTAGTGCTGCTTGAGGTTGTTGTGGCCAAAGTGCAGAACCCTGCACTTGGCCTTGTTCAGTCTCATCCCATTGGCCTCTGCCCACCCATCCAGCCTGTGCAGGTCCCTCTGCAGGGCTCTGCTACCTTCCAACAGACCAACCAGCGTGGCTCTCTATGATTGAATATTGCCTGCAGCATCAGAAGGCTGCTCCTGCTGAGAACTCCAGCAAGGGATCGTTGCTAAATGCCTATCTCACCTCTGTGAGTAAGACCTGCTGGTCCCTTAATCTTCTGCTCACCCTGATTGATCGTGGGGTAAAGCTGTGTTTATAGCTTAGCCTGTTCCATTCCCTGGCTTCCCAAATATCTACATTTATCTATAATATCCTTTGGGAAGAAATTCCTGATCAAACTGAATCTGCTCATAAACTAAACTAAATTTTGTGTAGAGCTTGGGGGTGGAGTTCCAGGAAACTAAATCAATCCTAATATTAATAACTCCTGACTCAGCCACATTAGTTCCCTGCCTCCACAGCAACAATTACAGCTTCTTTCTACTGACAACTACTTAGGATTTCTTGAGGTGATTCTAACTAATGGCATCTAACTTAAGCTACATTTCTACCTAAGGCTACATTTCTAGCTAGCTTAGGCTACATTTCTAACTTAAGCTGCATTGCTACCTGACTTAGGCTACATTTCTAGCTTAAGCTGCATTGCCATCTGACTTAGGCTACATTTCTAACTTAAGCTGCATTGCCATCTGATTTAGGCTACATTTCTAGCTTAAGCTGCATTGCCATCTGACTTAGGCTACATTTCTAGCTTAAACTGCATTGCCATCTGATTTAGGCTACATTTCTAGCTTAAACTGCATTGCCATCTGATTTAGGCTACATTTCTAACTTAAGCTGCATTGCTACCTGACTTAGGCTACATTTCTAACTTAAGCTGCATTGCTATCTGACTTAGGCTACATTTCTACCTAACTTAGGTTACTTTTCTATCTAACTTAGGCTACATTTCTACCTAAGGCTACATTTCTAGCTAGTTTAGGCTACATTTCTAACTGAAGCTGCATTGCTACCTGACTTAGGCTACATTTCTACCTAACTTAGGTTACTTTTCTATCTAACTTAGGCTACATTTCTATCTAAGGCTACATTTCTAGCTAGTTTAGGCTACATTTCTAACTTAAGCTGCATTGCTATCTGACTTAGGCTACATTTCTAACTTAAACTGCATTGCTACCTGACTTAGGCTACATTTCTACCTAACTTAGGTTACTTTTCTATCTAACTTAGGCTACATTTCTATCTAAGGCTACATTTCTAGCTAGCTTAGGCTACATTTCTAACTTAAGCTGCATTGTTACCTGACTTAGGCTACATTTCTAACTTAAGCTGCATTGCCATCTGACTTAGGCTACATTTCTAACTAACTTAGGTTACTTTCCCATCTAACTTAAGCTACATTGCTATCTAATTTAGGTTAATTTCTTTCTAACTTAAGCTACATTTCTACCTAACTTAGGCTACTGTTCTACCTAACTTAAGCTACTTTTTTAAGTTAGGCTACATTTCTACCTAACTTAGGTTACTTTTCCATCTAACTTAAGCTACATTGCTATCTGACTTAGACTACATTTCTATCTAACTTAAGCTACATTTCTAACTACCTTAGACTACATTTCTATCTAACTTAAGCCACAGTTCTACCTAACTTAGGCTACATTTCTATCTGACTTAAGCTACATTTCTCTTTAACTTAGACTACTTTTCTATCTTACTTAAGCCACAGTTCTGTCTAACTTAGGCTACATTTCTGTCTAACTTAGGCTACTTTTCTACCTAACTTAAGCTACATTTCTAACTAAGGCTACATTTCTATCTAACTTAGGCTACATTTCTACCTAACTTAGGCTACTGTTCTACCTAACTTAAGCTACATTTCTAACTTAGGCTACATTTCTATCTAACTTAGGATAATTTCTATCTAGTTTAGGCTACATTTCTATCTAACTTAGGCTACATTTCTATCTTAGATTACATTTCTCTTTAACTTAAGCTACATTTCTAACTTAGGCTACATTTCTATCTAACTTAGGCTACATTTCTATCTAACTTAGGCTACATTTCTAACTTAGGCTACATTTCTATCTAACTTAGGCTACATTCCTCCTGCCTTACAGAACAAAATATTCACCCTTTACAACAGCAGTCAGAATGCTGAGCTGCTTTGCTACTGCTGATGTATTCCCTTGTAATGGATAGGGGCATGGGTTGAGTCCTTCCTGAACAGAAGGCTTTTTATTGCTACAGCCCTTACTCTTTGCCATGGATCATAACTTCAGTGAAAGGCCTAAATGGAAAAAAAAAGGGAGGGAGTGGGGGCAAATAATAAAGTAGGAGTCTTGAATTTGAGTCCACCTGTCTCTTGTAGTGGAAAAGACATGGGAAAATAATAGCATTATTCTCCTTCACCATCAACCTGTCCCCTTTCATAAGCACTGCACATTTTCCCCCCCTCTCAATGTAATTAAAAAAGGGGAGTTAGTGTCCTGGGAATTTGTATGCTTCATTTACTAGCACCTGGTGCAGCTCTTCCTCCCTCTTGCTTTTCCTCCCAGCAAATACCTATGTGGTAGATTATATAACAGGGGAAAAGCAGGAAGGTCCAAAGGACTGTTTCTTCCCAAAGAAACATGGCAGTGGGGTTGTGTTACATGGAGAAATGCAGCTCCCTTTTGTGCTGCATGGGAGCCCTTCAGTTGTGAAGCAAGAGCGTGGTGATTGAAGTACATGACAATGTTGACTTTTTTGACCTACAAACAGTAACTGGGGACCATGAGGACAGGCTGAGGGAGTTGAGACTGTTCAGCCTGGAGAAGAGAAGGCTGCAGAGTCACAAAGATGATGAAGTGAATGGAATATCTTTCTTACAAGGAGAGACTGAGTGAGCTGGGGCGCTTTAGCTTGGAGGAGACTGAGAGGTGACCTCATCAGTGTAAAGGTGAGTGCCAGGAGGCTGGGTGATGCCCAACAGGAGGACAAGGGGCAATCATAGAATCAAAAAATCAGCCAGGATGGAAGAGAGCTCCAAGCTCAGCCAGGCCAACCTAGCACCCAGCCCTAGACAATCCACCAGACCATGGCACCAAGTGCCCCAGCCAGGCTTGGCTTCAACACCTCCAGCCACAGAGACTCCACCACCTCCCTGGGCAGCCCATTCCAATGCCAATCACTCTCTCTGACAACAACTTCCTAACAACATCCAGCCTAGACCTCCCCTGGCACAACCTGAGACTGTGTTCCCTTGTTCTGTTGCTGCTCACCTGGGAAAACAGCCCAACCCCACCTGGCTACAGCCTCCCTGCAGGCAGCTGCAGACAGCAATGAGCTCTGCCCTGAGCCTCCTCTTCTGCAGGCTGCACATCCCCAGCTCCCTCAGCCTCTCCTCACAGGGCTGTACTCCAGGCCCCTGACCAGATTTGTCTCCCTTCTCTGGACATCTTCAACCAATGGGTGGAAGCTGAGGCACAGAAAGTTTCATTTAAACATAAGGAAGATTTATTTTCCCTGTGAGGGTGACAGAGAACTGGCACAGGCTGCCCAGAAGGGTTGTGGAGTCTCCCTCTCTGGAGATATTCAAAAGCTGCCTGGATGTGTTCCTGTGTGATCTGCTCTGGCAGGGGTTGGACTGGATGAGCTTTGGAGGTCCCTTCCAGCCCCTGCCATTCTGTGATTCTTAATAGCAGCCTTCCAGTACCTGAAGTGGGCTACAGGAGAGCTGGAGAGAGACTACTTCTTAGAGCCTGTGCTGACAGGACAAGAGGCAATGGTTTTAAATTAGAGCAGGTCAAGTTTAGATTGGGCATTAGGAAGAAGTTCTTTACCATGAGGGTTGTGAGGCACTGGAATGTGTTGCCCAGGAGATGTTTCTTCTAACTCAAGCCACTCTATGATTCCACAACCTGCACTGCAGGGATTTCAGATCCAGAAGTAGCAGAGTAGAGTGGAGTTTGCTGTCAATGTTCAGCCTAATACATAACAGATCTTTTTTGGTGAGCTCTACCAGAGCTTTCTCCTAGCAAGAAAACTCTCCAGGATAACAGCAGGAAGTGAAGGATTGTCACTACTCACAGATTGCCTAAGAGTGGATGAAAGCATCAAGGTTCATCTTGTCTAATCCCACCTCCAGCTAGATCAGGCTGCCCAAGACTACATCAGCTGTGATCTTGAATGTCTCCAGGAACAGTTTCAATGACATCCCTGGGTGAAGTATTCCAGTGTTTCACCACTCTCCTTGCACAGAACTTCCTCCTGATGTCCAACCTAATAGCTGTGGGTCTCTGACTGGAGCCTGCACCATTGATCACAACCTTCTGAGCTCTGTCCTTCAGCCAGTTCTCAGCCCACCTCACTGATCACTCAGCTAAACCACATGACCTAAGATTACTCAAGAGGATATTATGTGAGACAGAAAGTGCAGCTGATGGAAGCAGAGAAGTGGCTACTGGGAGAAGCTGCCACCACACTAACTGCTGGCCCTCTTTCAGTGGCAGCTGCTGAACTGCTTCTAAGGCTTCACCCAGGGTGAGATAGGCTTGGCTTTAGAGCAAGGACTAGGAGTGTGGTGATTTGGTGCCATGGTCTAGTTGACTGGGTAGGACTGGGTGCTAGGTTGGACTGGATGAGCCTGGAGGTCTCCTCCAACCTGGTTGATTCTATGATTCTATGATTTTGTAGGAATGGGTTGATGTTGTTCCATGCTGTGGCTGTTTTAACAACATGGAACTTTATTTTGCTGTTTGCTCAGTCCATGATCTCAGCTCATCCACTGGTGTGATGGTTTAGGTGCTCCCTGCTCCCTCTCTCCCCCTACCTTGGAAAATCACCCAGACTAGACTCAGCAGCTCTGAACATTGAATGAAGCTTTATATAGAATCATAGAATCAACCAGGTTGGAGGAGGCTTTAGATTTCAGAGACCTCCTAGGTCAACTGAACTTCTGCCTAGAGCCAGACCTGCATTTTGGGCACCTGATAAAATCATTGTGAGTCTGACCTGCTTCTTCACCATATTGGCCTTTTCTCCATACCTTGCTCTGTTTTCCCTGGCAAAGGTTTCCTTGGCCTTGGCAGAAAGAAGCTGTTCTTGCTGTGCTGCCTGAGGAGCCTTGGACTGGCACCATCTTTACAGACAGAAACATCTATGGACTTGCACGTTGAAATTCAATCTAGCTCAGTCCATCTTAGGTGGGAGATGAGTATTCATCAGAGGTGGTGGCTAAAAGCCAATCTTCCTCTCTTCTCTCCAAAGCACACATGGAATAAAACTGCAGCCATGTATAAAGCTGTGTTTGTTAGAGGTAGGAAAACAGAAGGGCACTCAGAGAAGCATGGCTAATACTTTGGTCAGGCTGGATTTGTTCTAGACACAATTATTTTTCTATGCAGGAATCAAAACTGAGGGTTTGTTTTCTTTTACCCCTTGCTATCAATAAAGGACAAAGTCTTGTTTATGCAGGTGCAAAGTCCTGAGTGAGTGTCCCCTGTCCTAGGTGAATGCAGACCCTTACTTGGAAGCCATTTGAAAAAATACCAGTGATTTGGATTGATCTGGGGGGGGCTTTTCAGTTGAGGTTTGGGTGTTTTGAGAGCAAGGATTGGCAACAGGGTCAACATATGGGACTGATTTGGGCATTATTCAAATGAGCATCCAGTTCTGGGCTGCTCAGTTCACTGGGGATGTTGAGGTGCTGGAAGGTGTCCAGAGCAGGGCAGCAAGGCTGGGGAGGGGCCTGGAGCACAGCCCTGTGAGGAGAGGCTGAGGGAGCTGGGGGTGTGCAGCCTGCAGGAGAGGAGGCTCAGGGCAGAGCTCATTGCTGTCTGCAGCTACCTGCAGGGAGGCTGTAGCCAGGTGGGGTTTGGGCTCTGCTGCCAGGCAACCAGCAGCAGAAGAAGGGGACACAGTCTCAAGTTGTGCCAGGGGAGGTCTAGGCTGGATGTTAGGAGGAAGCTGTTGGCAGAGAGAGTGATTGGCATTGGAATGGGCTGCCCAGGGAGGTGGTGGAGTGGCTGTGGCTGGAGGTGTTGAAGCCAAGCCTGGCTGGGGCACTTAGTGCCATGGTCTGGTTGATTGGCCAGGGCTGGGTGCTAGGTTGGGCTGGCTGAGCTTGGAGCTCTCTTCCAACCTGGCTGATTCTATGATTCTATGTCACTGTCTCCTCCCTCTCTCCTAGATCAGCTGCAAAAGGTTTCAGCCAGCAAAGCCCAAATCATTTTGGTAGAAGGTACATCCCAATGTAGAGTTGTGATATTATACCTTGAGGATTTCTTCAGGCTAGCTGCTTCTCTACTCCCTCAAATCTTGGAATCATAGAATTATAGAAAGGTTTAGGTTGGAAGGGACCTCAAAGCTCATCCAGTTCCAACCCCCCACCATAGGCAGGCAGGGACACCTCCCACTAGAACAGGTTGCTCAAGGCCTCATGCAACCTGCCCTTGAACACCTCCAGGGAGGGTGGAATCTTCCCTATGATGTTATTTAAAAGATATGAAAACACTTACAGCACACAAAACCATGAACATACACTTGTCTGCTGGCATTTCCATGTTTGTTTTTGGGGGCTTCACTACAATAAGGATGTTGAGGTGCTGGAGCGTGTCCAGAGAAGGGCAATGAAGCTGGTGAAGGGTCTGGAAAACAAGGCTGGTGAGGAGCAGCTGAAGGAACTGGTGAAGAGGAAGCTGAGAGGAGACCTTCTGGCTTCTGCAACTCCCTGAGAAGAACTTGGAGTGAGGTGGAAGTTGTTGTCTTCTCCCAGGTAACAAAGGATATGATGAGAGGAAAGACCCTCGAGCTCAACCAGAGGAGCCTTAGGTTGGATATTAGGAAATCAAAAGAACAACCTTCTTCACTGGCAGCCTCCTGACAGACTGCCACAGGCTGCCCTGGCAGGTGGCTGAAACCCCATCCCTGGAGGAGGTGTGTCAGAGCTGCAGTGATTTTGGTGGGCCATGGTTTAGCACCAACCTCGTAGAGTGGCTGAGACTCAAGGATCTGCAAAGTGTTTTCCAGCCACAGCAGTTCCATGATTCCAGGGCTGTGCTGGTGGTGGGAGGTGGAACATTCCCTATGATGAGAAGCAGTGTGCCCAGGTGGCCAAGAGAGCCAGTGGCATCCTGGCCTGCATCAGGAATGGTGTGGCCAGCAGGAGCAGGGAGGTCATTCTGCCCCTGGACTCTGCACTGCTCAGACCACACCTTGAGTGCTGTGTTCAGTTCTGGGCCCCCCAGTTTAGGAGGGACATTGAGATGCTTGAGTGTGTCCAGAGAAGGGCAACGAGGCTGGGGAGAGGCCTTGAGCACAGCCCTACGAGGAGAGGCTGAGGGAGCTGGGATTGGTTAGCCTGGAGAAGAGGAGGCTCAGGGGTGACCTTATTGCTGTCTGCAACTACCTGAGGGGAGGTTGTGGCCAGGAGGAGGTTGCTCTCTTCTCTCAGGTGGCCAGCACCAGAACGAGAGGACACAGCCTCAGGCTGTGCCAGGGGAGATTTAGGCTGGAGGTGAGGAGAAAGTTCTTCCCTGAGAGAGTCATTGGACACTGGAATGGGCTGCCCGGGGAGGTGGTGGAGTCGCCGTCCCTGGAGCTGTTCAAGGCAGGACTGGACGTGGCACTTGGTGCCATGGTCTGGCCTTGAGCTGTGTGGTAAAGGGTTGGACTTGATGATCTGTGAGGTCTCTTCCAACCCTGATGACACTGTGATGCTGTGATACTGTGAGACTGTGATCTCACACCACAAAACTCACCTCTGCATACACATTGTGCTAATGCTCCCGAGGCTTCGGATCAGTGCTCTGGCAAGGTTACTGGCTGGGATTATAATGTTCAAATTGTTTAAATGGATGTGACTTTAAAATACCTCCTCCCTGCTAGCAGCTTGTAAAATAGTCCCCAAATGCTGGAGAAAAGGCAGAAGCAGGACTGTAAATTTTCAGTGAGCGTAGAACCTGCTGTTTGCCAGAGCCATAAGCAGGTCCTTCTCCTGAGCACCAAAGCCCTCCAGCAGAAATGCTGCCTGGAAGGAATTGGTCTTTTCTGATTCCAGCAGAGGGGAAAATGATTTGAAACTCTGTGGGTCACAGCAAGATCAATGGAAGAGTGCAGTAAGTACTACGAGAGGGTTATGGAAGGTGTCTAGAAAAGGGCCACGAGGATGAGCAGAGGGCTGGAGCTGCTCTGCTGTGAGGAGAGACTGAGGGAGTTGGCACTACTCAGTTTGAAGAAAAGGCTCCGAGGTGACCTTATTGTGAACTTTTGGTGTCTTAAGTGGACTACAAGAAAGCTTGGGAGGGATGTTTTAGTCTCTCAGGGAGCGATAGGACTGGGGGGAAAAGAACAAAGCTGGAAATGGGTAGATTCAGATTGGATGTTAGGAAGAAGTTGTTCAGCATGAGGGTAGTGAGACCCTGGAATGGGTTGCCCAGGGAGGTGGTGGAAGCCTCATCCCTGGAGGTGTTTAAGACCAGGCTGAGTGAGGCTCTGGCCAGCCTGATCTAGTGTGAGGTGTCCCTGCTCATGGCAAGGAGGTTAGAACTGGATGATCCTTGTGGTCCCTTCAATCCTGACTGATTCTGTGATTTTAAGATTCTATGATTCTAGAATTCTATGATTCTAAGATTCTATGTCTCTGATTCTAGGATTCTATTTAATCCAGACACTTCCCAGCCTGGAGAAGAGAAGGCTCTGGAGAGAACTAATAGCAACCTTCCAGTACCTGAAAGGGGCAAGAGTTTGAACCTAGGGTGAGGTAGGCCTTGGAGGAAGTTCTTCACAATGAGGGTGGTGAAACACTGGGACAGGTTGCCCAGAGGTGTGGTAGAGACCTCATCCCTGCAGATGTTCAATATTAAATTTGATGTGGCCCTGAGCAACCTGACCAAGTTGGAGATGTCCCTGCTGGCTGCAGTGGGGTTGGACAAGATGAACTTTAAGGGTTCCCTCCAGCCTGATGCATCCTATGATTCTATGGCTGCAGGGCTTGAGAGAGATGCTCCAGCCCTCTGATCCTTCTTGTGGCCCTCCTCTGGAGCCTCTCCAATAGATCCATGTCCTTCTTGTGTCAGGGGCTCCAGAGCTGGACACAGTCCTTCAAGTGAGGTCTCAGAAGAGCAGAGTAGAGGGTGAAAATCCCTTCCCTTTCCTGGACATGCTGCCCTGGGGAGTGGTGGAGTCTCCATCTCTGGAGGCATTGCAAACCTGCCTGGACATGTTTTGTGTTCGTCATCAAAAGAGTCATGGGCATTGGAACAGGCTGCCCAGGGGAGTGGTGGAGTCTCCATCTCTGGAGGCATTGCAAACCTGCCTGGACATGTTTTGTGTTCGTCATCAAAAGAGTCATGGGCATTGGAACAGGCTGCCCAGGGGAGTGGTGGAGTCTCCATCTCTGGAGGCATTGCAAACCTGCCTGGACATGTTTTGTGTTCCTCATCAAAAGAGTCATGGGCATTGGAACAGGCTGCCCAGGGGAGTGGTGGAGTCTCCATCTCTGGAGGCATTGCAAACCTGCCTGGACATGTTTTGTGTTCCTCATCAAAAGAGTTATGGGCATTGGAACAGACTGCCCAGGGGAGTGGTGGAGTCTCCATCTCTGGAGGTGTTCAGCAAACATTTGCATGAGGAGCTCAGGGACGCGGTCTGACAGTTGTGGACAGGGAGATATCAGGTTATGGTTGAACTCAAGGATCTCAGGGCTCTTCCAGCCACATCATTTTATGCTTCTATGATTTATTCTGTGTGACCTTGCTCTAGCAGGGCAGTTGGACTCGATGACCTTGAGAGGTCCTTTCCAACCCCCAGCTCTCCATGATTCTGTGTTTAACAGAGCAGAATTTAGGCTCAGGGTTTCGTGCACAGAAACAGCCACTCTGTAACGTGCTCTATTTATGGATGGAATTCTCTGAGCCCCCATTCATCCCTCTATGACTCTCTCCAAATCGATAGAATTACTCAGGGGATTAATTCTCTCCTTCCATTTAACCGCACTGAAAACAATTATAATGTCCTCTGCCTGCAATAGTTTCGTTTTCCAGGGGGAGAAATTTGCCAAGATGTAATCCAGCCTGGTGTACCTGATTGCACATTACCTCTGAATCTGTGAGAGCCTGCAAGAATGGTAAAGCTGAAGAGAGGTCATGCTGTTTGGGTTGGAAAAGAGCCAGCTGAACATCCAAGCTGCCTTCGGAATGAAGGCGCAGAAGCGATGTCGAAACGCTACGGCGTATGTTGATTACTACATCTCCCAACTCCTCTGTGGTTGTTTCAGCAAAATTCTTTGTGTGAAGAAAAGGAGGCCCAGTCCCAAGAGAGCTACGGCAGCTGCAATTCCTGCTGACCTCACTAGGAGTTGGAAATGGAGTGCTGGATGTTAAAGGGTTTGTTCTGGTCACGGTGGTGCGGTCTGTGCTTGGAGAATCATACGGTCGTGGCTTCGTAGAATGGTTTGGGTTGGGAAGGACCTTAAAGATCATTCAGTTCCAACTCCCCTGCCATGGGCAGGGACTCCTCCCACTAGACCAAGTTGCTCAAGGTCCCATCCAACTTGGCCTTGAACACCTCCATGGAAGGAGCAGCCACAACCTCCATGGGCAACCTGTGCCAGTGTCTCACTACCCTTGCTCTAGAGAATTTCTTCCTCATCTTCAATCTCAATTTCCCCTCTCCCAGCTCAAAGCCATTGTCCCTGCTCCTATCACTTCTAATAAGTCCCTCCCCAGCTCTCCTATAGCCCCCTTCAGGTACTGAAAGGCTGCTCTAAGGTTTCCCTGGAGCCTTCTCTTCTCCAGGCTGAAGAAGCTTGTGAAGAGCAGGTTTAGATCGGGTGTTAGGAGCAGGTCTTTCATTATGAGGGTGATGGAGCACTGGAACAGGCTGCCCAAGGAGGCCCATTCCCTGGAGACATTCAAGGCAAGGCTTGGCAGGGCCCTGGGTGACCTGATCAAGTGGGGGTGTCCCTGCTGACCGCAGGGGGGCCAGACTAGATGATCTCTAGAGCTCCCTTCTGGCCCAGACCACTCTATAACTCAATGAACTCTGACTCTCTTTGCCTGTCTCCCTAGAAGGGGTGCTCCAGCCCTCTGATCATCTTTGTGGCCTCCTCCAGAGCTGCTCCAACAGTTCCATGCCCCATGTTTAGGAAAAGGAAGAAAACAAGAAAGGGAAATAAAAAGAAAAGGAAGAAAAATAAGAAAATGAAGAAAATATGTAAGGTAAGAAAAATAAGGAGAGTAAAACATAAGAAAAGGAAGAGAAAAAGATAAGGAATAAACATGTAAAAGGGAAAAAAATCTGAAAAGGAAAAAAATAAGGGAAGGAAATAAATAAGAAAAGGAAGAAAAATAAGAAAATGAAGGGGAAAATGAATGAAAATAAGAAAAGGAATAAAAAATAAAAGGAGTAAACATTTAAAAGGGGGGAAAATGAAAAGAAAAAAATAAGGGAAGGAAAAATAAGAAAAGGAAGGGAAAAAAGGAATGAAAATAAGAAAATGAAGAAAATATGAAAGGAAAGAAAAATAAGGAGGGAAAATATAAGAAGAGAAAGAAAAATGAGAAAAGGAAGATAAAAAAAGAAAAAAAAATAAGAAAAGGAAGGACATATGAACGGGAAGGAAAATAAGGAGAGAAAATATAAGAAAAGGAAGAAAAATAAGAAAAGGAAGAGAAAAAGAAAAGAACATTTAAAAATGAAGAAAATCTGAAAAAGAAAAATAAGGGAAGGAAAAAAAAAGATAATGAAGGGGAAAAATGAATAAAAATAAGAAAAGGAAGCAAATATGAAAGGGAAGAAAAATAAGGAAAGTAAGAATATAAGAAAAGGAATAAAATAAGAAAAGGAAGCAAATATGAAAGGGAAGAAAAATAAGGAAAGTAAGAATATAAGAAAAGGAATAAAATAAGAAAAGGAGGAGAAAAAGAAAATGAATAAACATATGAAAATGAAAAAAAAGATAAGGGAAAGAAAAAATAACAAAAGGAAGGGGAAAAAAAAGAATAAAAATAAGAAAAGGAAGCAAATATGAAAGGGAAGAAAATAAGGAAAGTAAGAATATAAGAAAAGGAATAAAAGAAGAAAAGGAGGAGAAAAAGAAGAGGAAGAAAAATAAGAAAAGAAGGTGAAAAAGAAAATGAATAAACATATGAAAATGAAAAAAAAAAGATAAGGGAAAGAAAAAATAAGAAAAGGAAGGGGAAAAAAAGAACAAAAAAAAAAGAAAATGAAAATATGAAAGGGAAGGAAAATAAGGAGAGAAAATACAAGAAAAGGAAGAAAAAGAAGAAAAAGAAAAGGAATAAACATTTCAAAAGGAAGAAAATATGAAAAGGAAAAAATAAAGGAAGAGAAAAAAAAAGAAAAGGAAGGAAAATAAGAAAAGGAAAGAAAAAAGGAATGAAAATAAGAAAAGGAAGAAAAATATGCAAAGGAAGAAAAGTAAAAGATTCTGATTAATCTGCTTTGTCTTTCCAGACTTTCTTTTTTTGTTCTTTCTAAAATTACAATGTAAAATGCAGTTTTGCAAGAAGCCAGGGGGACTTTGTAGGGGATAATCAGTCCTGATATGCAGGGATCTGTTTTAAACATATGATTGGGGTTTTTTTTTTTACTGCCTTCAGTTTTGGGCTCCCCAGTTTAAAAGGGACAGGAATATGCTGGAGAGGCTCCAGGATGATGAAGGAACTGAAGCACTGCCTGATGAGGAGAGGCTGAGAGACCTGGGGCTGCTTAGTCTGGAGAAAAGAAGACTGAGAGGGGATTTAAACTATGTTTATCAATATCTGAGGGCTGGGGGTCAGGAGGGGGGGACAGGCTCTGCTCACTGCTCCCTGGGATAGGACAAGGAGCAATGGATGGAAGCTGCAGCACAGGAGGTTCCAGCTCAACACAAGGGGAAACTTCTTGACTGGAAGGGTCCCAGAGCCCTGGCACAGGCTGCCCAGAGAGGCTGTGGAGTCTCCTTCTCTGGAGCCTTTCCAGGCCTGTCTGGATGTGTTCCTGTGTGACCTGAGCTAGATTGTGTGGTCCTGCTCTGGCAGGGGAGCTGGACTGGATGATCTCTTTGGGTCCCTTCCAACCCCTGACATCCTGTGAGCCTGTGATCTGTGATGCTGTGATTTTAACCTGGGTCTCAAACAGTTGTGGGTAATTTCAGGACCTAGCATGCAATGTTAAGAATCTTGTCTCCTGAATTTTGTGCTGGCTCTTGTGCTCTGCTGAACCACCTTTTCAGTCTTTCTTAGATAGTCTCCATGTGCTCCATCTTTACCAGCACAGATTGACTCTCCAGCCAGGTGCCAGCACCAGTTTGAGAAGGGGTTTGAGTTTGTGGTCCAAATAGCTCTTGGAGCATGTAGATCTAAGTGTCATCACGTTGCAGCATTTCAGCACAGGGTGATGATGTCCTGTTTTGACAGTGTCATGGTGCTGCCTCTCAGTAGGAAGATGTTTTGACACAAGATGCTGACAAAACATCAAAACATTACCAATTGCTCTTTAATATTCATGCATGCTGCAACGCCTGGAGCATGCTAACTGGGAACAAGAAGGCAGGACCAGCAAAGATTGCTGCTCAAGGTAGCTGTGTCATTTCTAGACAAGCTAATTCCCACTGAATATTCCTACCAGGGTGAAGGTGAACATGTGTCCTGCGTAAGGACTACCAAATAGGATACTACCAGCCTAGCATTTTGATGGACAGCATCAAAAATAAAGGGAAAAGGCAAAAATACCCAAACTAAGTCACAGATTCCCTTTCTTTCTAATTTTTCTTCCTTTTCTGTTTTTACCATGCACAAAGAAAAACAAATGAATGGCCACAAATAGCAGCATGGAAGAAATATAATCTTCCTGCAAGGAGAAACACGAGAGGCTAGAAATAGCCTTTGGTAGTAATGGTTATAACTGCCTGCATGGGGAAGAACAGGGCTGTGTAAGAAGAGGATTGAGCCCTCTAAGGAACACCTGGAGGCGAGTCACGGTGAGGGGAGGGAAGGCATCAAGCTGCAGGGTTCTACTCTTTGGCCACAACAACCCCAAGCAGCGCTACAGGCTGGGGACAGAGTGGCTGAGAGCAGCCCAGAAATGGACACAGGACTCAAGGTGTGGCCTGAGCAGTGCTGAGCACAGGGGCAGAAGGATCTCCCTTGTCCTGCTGCCCACACTGCTCCTAAGCCAGCCCAGGATGTCATTGGCTCTGCTGCCCACCTGGGCACTGCTGCCTCATCTTCAGCTACTACTAGCACCCCCAGCTCCCTCTCTGCCTGGCTGCTCTCCAGCCACTCTGTCCCCAGCCTGTAGTGCTGCTTGGGGTCGTTGTGGCCAAAGTGTAGCACCCTGCACTTGGCCTTGTTCAGTCTCATCCCATTGGCCTCTGCCCACCTATCCAGCCTGTCCAGGTCCCTCTGCAGGGCTCTCCTACCCTCCAACAGCTCCACAGCTGCTCCTAGCTTGGTGTCATCTGCAAACCTACCCAGAATCATAAACATCAAAATATGCCTTGTCGTCTGCAAGTATGCCACATGCAGACCTGTTCTCTCTGTGGGTAGAGGTATTGGTTCCTTTGGATCTATCAGATGATCACAGAGACATTCCGTTTGGAAAAGACTCCCAGGATCTCCAAGTCCAACCATTATCCCTGCTCTGAAAACTCCACCCTTAAACCACAGACCCAAGCACTGCATCCAAACGACTTTAAAGCACCTTCACGGCTGCTGACTCCAGCACCTCCCTGAGCAGCTCATTCCAACGCCTGACCACTCTTGCTGGGAAAGAAACGTTTCCTGGTGTCCAGTCTAAACCTACCCAGTGTTAGCGGAGAGCGCGCAGCGGCAGGACCCGCGGGGGGCGCAGCGGCAGGAGCCGCGAGGGGCGCAGCGGCAGGACCCGCGGGGAGCGCAGCGGCAGGACCTGCGGGGGGCGCAGCGGCAGGAGCCGCGGGGGGCGCAGAAGCAGGACCTGCGGGGAGCGCAGCGGCAGGACCCGCGGGGGGCGCAGCGGCAGGATCGGCGGGGGGCGCAGAGGCAGGATCCGCGGGGGGGCGCAGAGGCAGGATCCGCGGGGGGCGCAGCGGCAGGATCCGCGGGGGGGCGCAGAGGCAGGATCCGCGGGGGGCGCAGCGGCAGGATCGGCGGGGGGCGCAGCAGCAGGATCCGCGGGGGGGCGCAGAGGCAGGATCCGCGGGGGGAGCAGCGGCAGGATCGGCGGGGGGCGCAGCAGCAGGACCTGCGGGGGGCGCAGCGGCAGGAGCCGCGGGGGGAGCAGCGGCAGGACCCGCGGGGCGCGCAGCACAGCTGTGCCTGCCGCACACGTGTTGGCCACCTGCGCGCTGCGGTGCGGCAGGCGGAGCGAGCTGCTGCGCCTCTGCCGCCGGTTCCCCGGACGCAGGCATGGGAGCTGCATCCACACACGCTCGCAGCACAGCGAGGCTGTGTGACCACACACTTGGCCAGCAGGCCAGGAGCTGAGTCCAGCCCCCCAGAGAGTGGCCGACTTCAGCTGTGGGTCTGCCAGTTAGCTGTGGGGTCTGCTCCGTTCATTTGCAGTCACCCTGGCCGTGCCTGCGCTGGTCTCCGCGGGACTCACCTTTCAGAGCCCAGCCAGACTGGGGCAGGGATTGCCAGCTGCAGCCATGTGAAAGGTCTCTCAGCAAACCCTCTCACTTACTTAATTATCCCCTCACCGAAGTGATTTGCACCGCCGCGGGCAGGAAGACCTGAACTCCCAGAGCAGCGCGCTCATTTATCAGGTGAAATGAGGCAAGGAAGGCAAGGTCAGGGAGTGTCCATGCTGCTTACAAGCTGCAGAGCCCTCAAGCCTGTCATTGCCCAGATTACTTAAAAACTCATTCCCTTCCAAGCATATGATCCCCTTTATCAGCAGCTGCTCTCCACTCAGTGGCAAGAGGAAGCTTGTTAGTCTTTGTCACCGTGTCCAAAAGAGTGATGGGCACTGCAAAAGAGACTATCAGAGAGGGTGATACCCATGCTTAGTGAAACAGGCTTTCATCAGGCTGAGAGCATCAGCTGAGAAGCTCCTTATCCCCTTAATATTGATGGATATCAGCACTGGTAAGAAGACAAATCAGGAACAGGGAGATGGAAAATGATCACTTGGTTGTTTGGCTTTTTGGTCCTTGGGCACATAAGGGCAATGGCTTCCTTACTCAGCAAATTTCAGTGAACCATTTCAGCCTGGTTTCTTCCTATGGCTGTATTTTTTTATCTCTTTCCCTCTCTTGTTCCTCATGATTCCCATTTCTACCAAGAGCCAGAGTAAGGTGAGGATCTTTAAGAGAAAGATTTATTTCCTGGAGGTTTTGTGAAGATAGATGTCCTCAAGGAGAAAAGAAATCATGATAGTGCCCCACCTAAAACTGATTTAGGTCTGTAGAACAAGCAAACTTTGTGACTTTTGATGTCACACCAAAGACTTGCCAGTTGTACAGTCACCTATAATAAACAAACTGGATCTAAGCTCAGTTTCTGCAAGCAACATTTCATAGAAGCATAGAATTGTTTCTGTTGGAAGAGACCTCTAAGATCATAGAATCATAGAATCAACCAGGTTGGAAGAGACCTCCAAGCTCATCCAGCCCAACCTAGCACCCAGCCCTATCCAGTCAACCAGACCATGCCACTGAGTGCCTCATTCAGTCTTTGCTTGAACACCTTCAGGGATGGTGCCTCCACCACCTCCCTGGGCAGCCCATTCCAATGCCAATCACTCTCTCTGCCAACAACTTCCTCCTAACATCCAGCCTAGACCTCCCTCAGCACAACTTGAGGCTGTGTCCCCTTGTTCTATTGCTGGTTGTCCGGGAGAAGAGCTCAACCCCACCTGGCTACAGCCTCCCCTCAGGTAGTTGTAGACAGCAATGAGCTCTGCCCTGAGCCTCCTCTTCTGCAGGCTGCACACCCCCAGCTCCCTCAGCCTCTCCTCATAGGGTTTATGCTCCAGGCCTTTCACCAGCCTTGCTGCCCTTCTCTGGACACCTTCCAGCAACTCAAGATCACTATGGCCATTACATCATGTCCCAGAGTGCCAGGGACACTCACCTAAACACAAATTCTGGGGCTCCATCCCTAAAATAAGGCTTCTTTAACAGGATGCTTTGAGTATGACTATTTGAATTTGAATGTTTATATTTGTATATGGAAGGCTGCAACCTTTCATTGCCTTGTCTCTGAAGTGGACATCAGTGGACTTCTCATGGAGACCTTTCCAAGTGACTGCCACTGCAGAAGGCACTCCCTAAAAACAGCTTCTGAAAAGCTTTTAGAGCAACCTCCTCACCCCTCCTTGGGTAACAATGACAGCATTGTTAATGAACTTTCACTTCTCCAGTTTCTCACATGCATGAAGTGGTTGAAACCTCCAGTTTAAAACAGCTGTGTTATTTGCATGTGTTATTTGCAGGGCCAGACTTTGACTTCGTTATGGATTGGCAAAGGAAGGGTCTGACCTCTGGTGCTGGTCGCCAGAGCCATGGTGAGTTTGGCTGCAGCTCTGTATGGACAGATATTCCCTGCAGTCTATACATCTCTCTCTGGCTGGTGATGAAATGGACAGTATAGAATCATAGAGTCATTTCTGCTGGAAAAGAGAATCACAAAGCCTTTCCAGTTGGAAAAGTCCCCAAGGATCACCAAGTCAAACCAATATGCCTATTCTACAAAGCTCACTCCTAAACCATATCCTCAAGGACCACATCCAAACAACTTTTAAACACAGCCAGGGTTAGTGATTCCACTGCCTCCCTGGGCAGCCTGACCAGTCTTGTGGGGAAAAAGTCTTTCCTAATGTCTGCTCTAAACCTACCCAGTTGCAGCTTGAGACCATTCCCTTCCAACTGGGTTGATTCTATGATTCTATTAACCCATGAGAAGAGACAAGCAGCAGCCTCTCCACAACTTCCTTTAAGATCATGGAGTGAAAACTTCCTTTAAGATCATGGACTCCAACCATTGTCACAGACAATACCACATGAGAGTAAATGGTTCAGCTGCAGGATGGTTCACTTCAGGACAGAACCCTAAGGCAGCTGAAGCTGATGGGAATCTTGCTTCTTCCTGGTGAGTTCCAGGATCATCTTTGCTCCTGTTCAATAGCTCCAAGTGCAGGGTGCTGCACTTTGGCCACAGCAACCCCATGAAGAGATACAGGCTGGGGTCGGAGTGGCTGAGAGCAGCCACACAGAGAGGGATCTGGGGGTGCTGATTGATACCCACCTGAACATGAGCCAGCAGTGTGCCCAGGTGGCCAAGAGAGCCAGTGGCATCCTGGCCTGCATCAGGAATGGTGTGGCCAGCAGGAGCAGGGAGGTCATTCTGCCCCTGGACTCTGCACTGCTTAGACCACACCTTGAGTGCTGTGTTCAGTTCTGGGCCCCCCAGTTTAGGAGGGACATTGAGATGCTTGAGCGTGTCCAGAGAAGGGCAACGAGGCTGGGGAGAGGCCTTGAGCACAGCCCTACGAGGAGAGGCTGAGGGAGCTGGGATTGGTTAGCCTGGAGAAGAGGAGGCTCAGGGCAGACCTTATTGCTGTCTGCAACTACCTGAGGGGAGGTTGTGGCCAGGAGGAGGTTGCTCTCTTCTCTCAGGTGGCCAGCACCAGAACAAGAGGACACAGCCTCAGGCTGTGCCAGGGGAAATTTAGGCTGGAGGTGAGGAGAAAGTTCTTCCCTGAGAGAGTCATTGGACACTGGAATGGGCTGCCCGGGGAGGTGGTGGAGTCGCCGTCCCTGGAGCTGTTCAAGGCAGGACTGGACGTGGCACTTGGTGCCATGGTCTGGCCTTGAGCTCTGTGCTAAAGGGTTGGACTTGATGATCTGTGAGGTCTCTTCCAACCCTAATGATACTGTGATACTGTGATACTGTTAGAGCAATGTAAGGAACTGAATAAGAAGGAGGAGGAAATGCATTAAGTGCCTTGCTCCATGAGTCTATCATCTTTTATCTCATCCTTTGACTCCTGTATTTCATGGTAAGTACCTCACAGCTGGGATTGGCTCCTACTACGAGTGTACTTAGTGCACAGTGAGGCCCTGGTCTCAGAAGCTGTCTAATAAGTAAAATAATCCAGTGCAAAAGTTTCAGTTTCCTTCTGAAACCATATATTGTGGTGATGATGAAAATATGCCAAAGGCTAAGGTTGCACACAGAGTCACACTGAAACCAAAGCAAATACTCAAAGACTAAACATGAAAACTTCCTTTCCCTTGCTGCAGAGCTGCTGTAGTCTCTCCTCCTTGTGCACACAGGGGTTTCAGAGGGGTTTCATTGCAGCTGGGCTCTTACATCTACTCCCTCTTCGTGAAAGTGCAGTTTGCTGGGGATGGAATGAGGCTCCAAACTAAGAAGCAAAGCAGTGCTCAGCTGCACTTTCTGACTAATGCTTGCATTTATTGTGCACGAGGCAAACACGAGATCCTCCTTTAGGAAGGGCTGGAGCTGTGCTAGGAATCTCAGAGTCCTGGAGCACTCACCCCATCGAGTGCTAAATAGCTTTGATGAATATGGAGTGCAATGTGGTACACAGATGACAGAGCAGGCGCTTAGAGAGCACAAAACAAAACAAAACCTCCTAACCCTTGGCCAGGGAGATAAAGCAGATAGGATGATACTGCACAGAGCTCCAAAGACACTAGATGTGCAGACATGCACTAAATCACAGCCTTTTATAAAGTCATGCAGGTTGCCATTTCAGATCTATCATCAGCTCGGGTGGACATGATGGACTATGTGGTGAGTGGGTGCAGTGCCCTGCTAACAGAAGGGTATGATGTAAACAGGCAAGAGGCTGCACAGGAGCTTCAGAATGGGCTCACTCAGGTCATGGGTGAGACAGGAATGGGGAAACTTTCATGTTGCTTCTATAGTTTCTGTGCCTTGGCATCAGCAGTGTGATTTGCATGCTTCTTGGGAGCTGAATTCCTACTAAAGAACCACAGCATTAACCAGGTTGGAAAAGACTTCTAAGATCATTGAGTCCAACTTAACCCTTCTAATTATCTGAACCATCATAGAATCATAGAATTGCTTCTGTTGAAACAGACCTCTAAGATCAAGTCCAACCTATCACCTAACCCTTCTAATTAACTAAACCATCATAGAATCATAGAAATGCTTCTGTTGAAACAGTCCTTGAAGAGCAAGTCCAACCTATCACCTAACCTTTCTAATTAACTAAACCATCATAGAATTGTTTCTGTTGAAGCAGACCTCTAAGATCATCAAGTCCAACTGTTAACACCACCATGGCCATTTAACTATGTCCCAAAGTGCCATGTCCACACATTTCTTGAATACCTCCAGGAAGAGTAACTTCACCACCTCCCTGGGCAGCCTGTTCTAATGCCTGACCAGAGTTACAGAAGAAGCTGTTGGGCATGCAGAAGGTGGGATCTTCAAACTCCAGATACTGTCAGTGCTTCAGGACAAATAGCAAAGTGAAAGGAGAGGGAAACAGCATGCATGAAACCTCTTCTTGTTTCATCTGTGCAAACCCCCTCTGGAGTCAGCAGAGTTCGCCTGGACAGATGGGCAGAGTCCAAGGGGATGGCTTCAATAGCTCCAAGTGCTGGGTGCTGCACTTTTGCCACAGCAACCCCATGAGCCAGCAGTGTGCCCAGGTGGCCAAGAGAGCCAGTGGCATCCTGGCCTGCATCAGGAATGGTGTGGCCAGCAGGAGCAGGGAGGTCATTCTGCCCTTGTACTCTGCACTGCTCAGACCACACCTTGAGTACTGTGTTCAGTTCTGGGCCCCCCAGTTTAGGAGGGACATTGAGATGCTTGAGTGTGTCCAGAGAAGGGTGACAAGGCTGGGGAGAGGCCTTGAGCACAGCCCTACGAGGAGAGGCTGAGGGAGCTGGGATTGGTTAGCCTGGAGAAGAGGAGGCTCAGGGCAGACCTTATTGCTGTCTGCAACTACCTGAGGGGAGGTTGTGGCCAGGAGGAGGTTGCTCTCTTCTCTCAGGTGGCCAGCACCAGAACAAGAGGATACAGCCTCAGGCTGCACCAGGGGAGATTTAGGCTTGAGGTGAGGAGAAAGTTCTTCCCTGAGAGAGTCATTGGACACTGGAATGGGCTGCCCGGGGAGGTGGTGGAGTCGCCGTCCCTGGAGCTGTTCAAGGCAGGACTGGACGTGGCACTTGGTGCCATGGTCTGGCCTTGAGCTCTGTGCTAAAGGGTTGGACTTGATGATCTGTGAGGTCTCTTCCAACCCTGATGATACTGTGATACTGTGATACTGTGTGAGTTCTGGTGATCCCAGCCAGCCCAGAGCTGTCTGCACCGGGTAGGTATGAGAGATGCTTCTTGCTCATAGAAGCTGTCCTGCAGGCAAACCCTGTTGGTGATCAGGCCCTTCTGTGTGGTCACAGCGTGACCAAGCAATTTTCTTTCAGTGGGCAGAGCTGATTCTAGTGGCTTTGGCTTCCCAAATTGAAAGCAACTTGCTCAAGCAGCAGCAGCAGCAGCAGCAGCAATCTGTTTATTCAATCATTTGCCATACATTATGTGTAGCTGTCGATGACAAAACTCTGCCTCACTCTGTCAGGCAAAGCTGATTCTGTTTTGCAAGTAATTCTTCTTTATCTTGCTTCATCTTTGGGGCATTAAATCCTTGCTTGACTGAAGACCTTTTTCTCTCCCGAGGTTTCTCAGATGAAATACACTGAAGCTTTACAGTCGGGGTTGTGCTGGTCTATGGTTTCTGTGCTTTCTGTTTCAAGGCACCAGGTCAAACCCTGTCCTCACTTACTCTGGGGCAACCACAGAGCCTTCAGTGTGGCTGCAATCGAGGATGGAATCTGACCCGTGGTGTTTGTTTTTAATTGGCATATGCATGACTTAACGTTGCCTTCTTCTTTATGTGAATCTCCCAGGGCAGGCTGAGGAATCAGATGTTGAATCTGAAGAGATTTCTCCCCAGTGAAACATTCTAAATATGTCAGGAAGAATGTTTAGTCAGTTCCAGCTTGTTGCTTCCCCCCCAGCCAGCTGCCTGGGCAGCCGCAGCCACTGCGCACTGCCACGCAAACTGGGAGGTCGGGGCTGAGCGCATGCAGCCAGCATGGTGGGGCCATGTGCTGGAGCAGGCTGGATGGGTTCCACCTATTGTAGTAGATGGTGTGTTTGGTCTTCTGGAGGAAGGGGAGTGTGCACTCCAGCTGTTTGCTCAGAGCTTCGTTTAACTGATTGAAGGAGAGAGAAGTTGGAGTTAAAGCTTAGCTCCATGTTTCCACCATAGACTCACAGGATCAGTTGGGTTAGAAAAGACCTTCAGTGTCAAGACCTTCAGCCTGAGGAGAGGAGATGGCAGGCTCTCTGTGTCCCCTTGCTGGGCAGGGGACAGGTACAGGGCTATGTACACTCACCATGAGAGCAGTGAGAGCCTGGCAGGGGTTGCCCAGGGAGGTGGTTAAGGTCCTGCCCCTGGAGGTGTTTGAGGCCATGCAGGCTGAGGCTGTGTGCAGCCTGCTCTAGGGTAGGGTGTCCCTGGGCATGGCAGGGGGGCTGGAACTGGCTGCTCCTTGTGGTCCCTTCCAACTCTGACTGATTCTGTTTCTATGATTCTAAGTCCAACCGCTGACCCTACACTACCAGGTCCACCACCAAGCTATATCCCTAAGCACCCTGTCTACATGGCTTTTAAACAGCTGCAGGGGTGGTGACTAAACCACCTCCCTGGGCAGCCTGTTCCCATGCCTGGATGCATTCCTGTGTAAACTACCCTGGGTGACACTGCCAGGCTTATTGCTGCTGACCAGTAAAAAGAACTTGGCCCCAGCCACTTAACACTCACCCCTCAGATATTTGCACACATTAATCAGATCATTGAATCATAGAATCAACCAGGTTGGAAGAGGCCTCCAAGATCATCCAGTCCAACCTAGCACCCATCCCTAGCCAGTCATGTAGACCAGGGCACTAAATGCCTTATCCAGGCTTTTCTTGAACATCTCCAGGGATGGTGACTCCACCACCTCCCTGGGCAGCCCATTCCAATGCCAATCACTCTCTTCTCCAACATAAACAGTCCCAGGGCTCTCAGACTCTTTCCATAGGGGAGCTGCTCAACTCCCCCAATCATAGAATCATAGAATCAACCAGGTTGGAAGAGGCCTCATGACATCAGTCACCTCCTGGAGGTGCAAGCTGTTCCCTCTGAAGCCAGCAGAAGCTCCCTGTGTTAAGAAGAATTTTAGTACTAGAGAGTACTTCATGAAGGTAAGGTGGGACTGTTTCACTGAGGCTTCCATCTTTCATAGCAATTCAACTTCTTACATCTGCATGTTGGAGATCACAGCCCCAAAGCAATGCTCTAGGTGCCTTAGTGCAAGATGAAACAACCGAAAAGCAAAGGAGCAGGCACAGAAAGCGATACACAAAGAGACAAACGATACAAAGCAGATCCAGGCTTAGGCATCAGAGGTCAACCCACAAAGTATTGTGAGGAGTGAACACGTGAAAAAGAAAATTCTTCCAAGGAAAACAGTCACAAAATGTTCCCTGAGAAAGCTTCAGGGCTCCCTCATATGGGCTCCTCATGCAATATGTGCCCCATGCTCTGCCACGTTTGGCTTTGGCACACAAATGGCATGTAGCAAGCCAGCAGTCATCACCCACTTTGTTTGCTGGGAATTGTTTGTCTATAGAAACTCTAATTCAACTCTGATTGTAATTGGGAAGTGTTTATCCCTAGAAACTGTAATTCAGCTCTGATTTTTAATGAAAATTGGGTGTAGAAGCTGAGAGGGTTCGTTACATGTGGAAATTGATGTAGCAGAGCAAAGAGAGCACAACTTGGGTTTGACCTGGCTTTGCTGACTTGCTCCCCTCAACAAAAACACACCAAAGTGCCTTACATAATTAGAACTGACAAGTACAGCACATGCACAGCATAACAGAAAGAGAGAGAGAAGGATCCAATGAACCATGGGTGCAGCCAGAAGCGAAACATGGTGCTGAGGGATGTGGTTTAGCACTGGATTTGGCAGTTAGATAACTGTTGGACTCCATGATCTTAAAGGTCTTTTCCAACCCAAACAATTCCATGGTTCTAGGTTTCCTACTGCTAACCTCCCATTTGCCATAATGTCTGTGCTAGTTTGAGCCTAGCTGGAATATTTTGGTGAGAAGAATTAGATGATAGGCTGTGAAAAGGAAACACTGTGTCCACTTCTGGGCCCCTCACTTCAGGAGAGATGTTGAGGTGCTGGAAGGTGTCCAGAGAAGGGTGATGAAGCTGGTGAAAGGCCTGGAGCACAAACCCTATGAGGAGAGGCTGAGGGAGCTGGGGGTGTGCAGCCTGCAGCAGAGGAGGCTCAGGGCAGAGCTCATTGCTACCTGCAGCTGCCTGAAGGGAGGCTGTAGCCAGGTGGGGTTGGGCTCTGCTCCCAGGCAAGCAGCAACAGAACAAGGGGACACAGCCTCAAGCTGTGCCAGGGCAGGTCTAGGCTGGATGTTGTTAGGAAGTTGTTGTCAGAGAGAGTGATTGGCATTGGAATGGGCTGCCCAGGGAGGTGCTGGAGTGGCCGTGGCTGGAGGTGTTGAAGCCAAGCCTGGCTGGGGCACTTAGTGCCATGGTCTGGTTGCTTGTCCAGGGCTGGGTGCTAGGTTGGAGTGGATGATCTTGGAGGTTTCTTCCAACCTGCTTGATTCTATGATTCTGTGACGATGTCTGCTGCACTCATAGGCTTGCTGAGATGGTTAAGAACAACAACACAAACACAGATAACAGAGTCTCTGTCTGGCTTTTGGGCTACATTCACTTCTCTAACCTGCCTGACTAATCCTTCTTGGAGGAGACCTTGGAGTGGCCTTCCAGTAATTGAAGGGGGCTACAGGAGGGCTGGGGAGGGACTATTGATAAGGTCTTGTAATGCCAGGATGAGGAGGAATGGGTTTGAAGTGGCAGAGGGGAGATTGAAACTGGATGTTAGGAAGAAGTTGTTTGCAGTGAGGGTGGTGAGACACTGGCACAGGTTGCCCAGGCAGGTTGTGGAGCACAGAAGCACAGAATGTGATCTTTGCTGCTCCAGCCCTCTGATCAACCCAGTGGCCCTTCTCTGGATCCAACTGAAGCTTGCCATGCCTTAGTCCATATTTTTAGTATGATACAAGTCTCACTCAAGACTTACCTCCTAAAGCCCATGTCACAGCTAGTCATGGAGTGTCAGAGGGACTCTGAAAGGTGAGTGCTTAGGTCTTGGAGCACATCCCAAAGGCAGACCCTGCCCCTGGTCACTTCTTTACTCAGGAAAGCTTCAGTCCTCAGGATTGAAACAAAACATCCTCAAGAAACTTATGAATAAGTCCATTTGCTTCCTGCCTCAAAACACTTCTAAAACACTAACCTGAACCGTAAACGTTTCTGCCTTTCATTTCCTTGGGGCTGACAGGAGAGAGAGACTGAGACTGATTGCAAGAGCTGTAGTGCTTGTCTGAAGTTTTCAGCCTGACTCTGGTCAGGCCCCAGGTGACCAGCTAATGAAAATAATTCAAACTTCACCAAAACAAGAGCCATTTGTAATGGGGAAATTCTAGACTGACAGCTCCACAAAACCCTGGGAACAAACAGGGAGAGAAATCTTTGCAAGAAAAAAACCAACCCCACCCCTGCCCCACTGCTCATAAGGTCACTTCTAAATGGTATTGAGGGGCACAGCCCCCACATCTGGCAGAAAGTTTGCTGCTATCAAGGCTTTTTGTTTGTGTTTGTAGATATATGTATGTACCATACCTGTGTGCTTGCTCCTCTGGAGTCATGGATGCTCAGAGGGCTGCAGCAGCTCTGCTGTGAGCACAGACTGAAAGAGTTGGGGCTGTGCAGGATGGAACAGAGGAGGCTCCCAGGTGACCTTCTTGTGGCCTTCCAGGTTCTGAAGGGGACTACAAAAAAGCTGGGGAAGGACTTCTGATGCTGTTAGGGAGTGTCAGGACTGGGGGGAATGGAGCAAAGCTGGAGGTGGGGAGACTCAACCTGGCTGTGAGGAGGAAGTTGTTGAACATGAGAATAGTGAGAGGCTGGAATGGGTTGCCCAGGGAGGTGGCTGAGTTCCCATCCCTGCAGGTGTTTGAGGCCAGGCTGGCTGAGGCTGTGTGCAGCCTGCTCTAGGGTAGGGTGTCCCTGGCCATGGCAGGGGGATTGGAACTAAATGATCCTTGTGGTCCCTTCCAACCCTGACTGACTCTATGGTTCTGTGGTTCTATGATGTATGAAGAACTATCTGGCTTCAGAAATGCTCAAAAGGCTTTTTGAAGTCTATGCCCTTTAAACAATTGGGCTTTGAGATCTGAAAACCAGCTTCTACAACTGTGAATGGAAGGGGAAGAGAGGAACTAGGAGAAATGGGCATTAAAGCCCTGATCTCAAATAAACACAATATAGCCATGAAAGAAGACACAGAACAATACCAGGAATATGTGTGAATGAGGAAATCAGGTGGGGCTCCCCAGTACCAATTCTGGAAGTTTTCAGATGTCAAAAACCTCCCAGAAAGAGGAAGAGGAGGATGGTTTGTGTGCCATGGCAGGTGGCATGTGCAAGCTTGGAGCAGGCAAGCACCAGTGAGGCACAGCTGGAGGTAACCAGTGCCAGGGAGATGCAGGTCTCTGGAGGAAATGTGTGTTGGGTTTCCTGGACTTGATAGCCACACTGTCAGAGAATCACAGAATGGTAGGGGTTGGAAGTAACCTCTGGAAATCATCAAGTCCAACCCCCCCTGCCATGGCAGATTCACCTAGAGAAGGTCACACAGTAACACATCCAGAGATGGAGACTCCACCACCTCTCTGCACAGCCTATTTCAGTGCTCTGTCACCCTCACAGGGAAAAAAAATCCTCCTCAGGTTCACATGGAATCTTCTGTGCCTCAACTTCCACCCATTGCCCCTTGTCCTATTACTGGGCATCACTGAGAAGCAGCTGGCTCTATCCTGAGAAGAAGCTGGCTCCATCCTGAGAAGAAGCTGGCTCTATCTTGAGAAGAAGAAGCTGGCTCCATCCTGAGGAGAAGAAGCTGGCTCCATCCTGAGGAGAAGAAGCTGGCTCTATCTTGAGAAGAAGAAGCTGGCTCCATCCTGAGGAGAAGAAGCTGACTCCATCCTGAGGAGAAGAAGCTGGCTCTATCTTGAGAAGAAGAAGCTGGCTCCATCCTGAGGAGAAGAAGCTGGCTCCATCCTGAGAAGAAGAAACTGGCTCTATCTTGAGAAGAAGAAGCTGGCTCCATCCTGAGGAGAAGAAGCTGGCTCCATCCTGAGGAGAAGAAGCTGGCTCCATCCTGAGAAGAAACTGGCTCTATCTTGAGAAGAAGGAGCTGGCTCCATCCTGAGGAGAAGAAGCTGGCTCCATCCTGAGAAGAAACTGGCTCTATCTTGAGAAGAAGAAGCTGGCTCCATCCTGAGGAGAAGAAGCTGGCTCCATCCTGAGAAGAAGCTGGCTCCATCCTCCTGGCACTCACCCCTTAGACATTTATAAACATGAATGAAGTCATCCCTTAGTCATCTCCTCTCCAAGCTCCAAGCCCCAGCTCCCTTAGGCTCTCCTCCTAAGGAAGATGTTCAACTTCCTTAAAGGTCCCATCTCAAAGGTCCCTTCCAACCTAACCCACTCTGTGATTCAATGATCTTTCCCCTCCCCCTCTAATGCATCTTTTGAGAAAGAAGAAACATCTGCAGGGAGATTGTTCTGACCAAGCCAAAGGATAACAATTATTTCTCAAATGGCTTGTGAGTAATTTCCAGCAAACCAGGCTTTTCAGCAGCAAGCTGTTGAAAGAAGAAGGGGGTCAGACAGATAGGAACTGCACAGAGCATTCAATTCATCACGGCTGAGTCACTCCGTTGCAGCCTGAAGTGAAAATGAAGGTACAGAAAGATATATTCAAAGAGCATTCAGCATTTGGCTTCATTTCAGATCAACAAGCAGGCTGCAGCTGAGTCAAGCTGAAAGTCTCCCCTGTTCCCATGAGCTGTGGGTTTTAAGGAACGAGTGCCTTGGTATTTTATGTAGGTCAGGCTGCCTGGTAGCATAGCTTAAGTTCTGGCAGTCGATCCAAACGCCCTCCTGTGTGTACATGGTAGGTTTTACAGCCAGGTTTGGAACATTCCCTGAAAAATTGACATCTGAAGAGAGAATGAAGGTTCCAGGAGCTTTCCTCTCTCCTTTCTCTGCTTTTCTAAGTCAGTGCATTGTCATTTCAGATAAAAGCATTAGACACTCTGCTTTCCCAAGCCAGAGTATTGCCACTTCAGAGCAAAGCATTAGAGACTCTGCTCTGCTGCCAGGCAAGCAGCAACAGAACAAGGGGACACAGCCTCAAGCTGTGCCAGGGCAGGTCTAGGCTGGATGCTAGGAGGAAGTTGTTGGCAGAGAGAGTGATTGGCATTGGAATGGGCTGCCCAGGGAGGTGGTGGAGTTGCTGTGCCTGGAGGTGTTGAAGCCAAGCCTGGTCCCTGGGGGTCTTCAAGAAAAGACTGGATGAGGCACTTAGTGCCATGGTCTAGTTGATTGGTTAGGGCTGGGTGATAGGTTTGGACTGGATGAGCTTGGAGGTCTCTTCCAACCTGGTTGATTCTATGATTCTATGATTCTATGATTCTATGGTCTGATTGCTTGGCCAAGGCTGGGTGTTAGGTTGGACTGGCTGAGCTTGGAGGTCTCTTCCCACCTGCTTGATTCTATGACTCTCTGATTCTGATTCTCTGACTTTTCAAGAAGCAAGGGCTGAAATCTTACAGACCATGAAATATTTAGGTTCAAAATATTGGTCACTGCTAAGAGGAGTTGGAGTGGCACATGCAGACTGACTGGGAAACAGAGTCCTCACTGCTCCTTGTAGAATCTGTCTGCTAAGGTTTGTCTTTTCACTGTTAGAGCAGACCTCAGCATTCTTCTTAACTGCCTGTGACTCAGAGTTTGCAGTAATCATGTCCTAGGAAAGCAGCTCCTCTTGGTCTCATGGGTTGTGTGTCTCTGCTTTCCCTGCTCAGACTGCTAGGGAATGCTCCAGCATTATGTTTGCCACAGCAGCATCACTTAGCAGAGCTCTAACAGTGATACTGTTGAGACTCAGATGATTCAGGGTCATCAGCTAGGCATACATAGACAATGCCTTGGGTTTGGAATTTGGAATCATAGAATGGTGTGGGTTGGAAGGGACCTCAAGGATCATCCAGTTCCAACCCCTCCCCACCATAGGCAGAGACACCTTCCATTAGAATGGGTCACTCAAGGCCTTGAACACATCCAGGGAGCAGCCACAGCCTCCCTGGGCAACCTGTGCCAGTGTCTCACCAGCCTCACTGTGAAGAATCCTTTCCTAACATTTAGCTTCAATCTCCCCTCTGCTAGTTTGAACCCATTACCCCTTGTCCTGTCATTACAAGACCTTGTCAAAAGTCCTTGACTGATTCTTTGGATCTGGGATTCTGTAGTTCTATGATTCTAAGTACCTCTAGATAGTCTGGTGTGCCAGCAATAAGTACTTAAGTCAGCAGAGGAAGAATCATGCTGCTTAGAAAAGTCACAGAATCATAGCATTGTTTCAGCTGGAAAAGTCCTCTAAGCTCAGCAAGTCCAACCTAACACCACCATGGTCAATATACCATGGAAAGAGAAAGTGTTAAGTTCTTCCACTCTGTGCTTTATAATGTTTGTGA
Organism: Pogoniulus pusillus; assembly: GCF_015220805.1. Lineage (NCBI taxonomy): Eukaryota > Metazoa > Chordata > Aves > Piciformes > Lybiidae > Pogoniulus > Pogoniulus pusillus. The sequence continues at coordinate 11,904,094 of NC_087296.1, read as the reverse complement.
AAGTCAAAGACTTTCAAAAGCTTGGATTGTGCTGTTAATGCTGCTCAGGATAGCTACACCTTTACACAATCACAGCATCACAGAATTAACCAGGTTAGAAAACACTTTCAAGCTCATCCAGTCCAACCTAGCCCCTAAGCCTTCTTAATTGACTAAACTCTGTTACTAAGTGCCTCATCCAGACTCCTCTTAAACACCTCCAGGGGTGTTGACTCCACCACCTCCCTGGGCAGCCCATTCCAATGCCAATCACTCTCTCTGACAACAACTTCCTAACAACATCCAGCCTAGACCTCCCCTGGCACAACTTGAGGCCATGTCCCTTTGTTCTGGTGCTGGTTGCCTGGCAGCAGAGCCCAACTCCACCTGGCTACAGCCTCCCTGCAGGCAGCTGCAGACAGCAATGAGCTCTGCCCTGAGCCTCCTCTGCTGCAGGCTGCACACCCCCAGCTCCCTCAGCCTCTCCTCACAGGGTTTGTACTCCAGGACCCTCCCCAGCCTTGCTGCCCTTCTCTCAACACCTTCCAGCACCTCAAGATCACTATGGCCATTACACCATGTCCCAGAGTGCCAGGGACACTCACCTAAACACAAATTCTGGGGCTCCATCCATTAGGCTTCTTTAACAGGATGCTTTGAGTATGACTATTTGAATTTGAATGTTTATATTTGTATCTGGAGGGCTGCAACCTTTCATTGCCAGCACCTCAACATTTCTCTTAAACTGAAGAGCCCAGCACTGGACACAGCACTCAAGGTGTGGCCTGTGGTACAGGGTCAGAAAGACTACTTCTGTCCTGCTGGCCACACTGTTCCTGATCCAGGCCAGGAGATGCACTCAGTTGCACAGGAGATGCACTCCATAATGCCATTGAACACACAGTCCTGGGGAAGACTGCTTCAGGTCAGCCATGTGGCTGGGAACATTTTGTAGATGGCTCTAAATATGCCTATGTAGGTTTTCCACATTATTGATTATGGTTTCTTGAATGCTTTTCTAAGAGTTTTTGTGCTGTTGACAGTGGCTCTGGGAGTGTTTTCATATCTGCTTTGATGGGAAGCAGGCACAGAGAGACCTCCTTTAAACACAGCCCACTCCTTGAAGAGAGGAAGATGTGGCTTGCATTGAGGCTGAGAGAGAAATCCCTAAGACCAAGTTTTTAACCCATTTATTTTTCAGTGAAGAGGAGGTCCCCCCTGAAGGCTGACTGTGAAGAAATTCCCACATTCCTCACTAAAACATTCCCACCTCCTGCTTCTCAACAGAAGGAATGTCAGAAGGGCCAAAGAGTTTAGTCATGTTGTTTCTACCATCCCACCACCACCACCACCACCGACAACAAAAGAGGCTTCCTTGTGCTGTTGCAGCTAGAAATATTGCCACATTATCTTTTGCTGAGCCTCTTCCAGTAGAAATACCACAAAAATGATTGGGGTTTTGGTTTTGTTTTGTTGGTGGTTTTTTTTTTCCTTCATTGGGGTATTTAAGCTATGAAAGTCTTACAAATTGTACAGATCAACACAGCTCCAATTGGTGGCAACTCTGTCTCTTTTTTAACATTACCAATGGGTTGGGGCAGGGGTTGAAGAACAGAGCATCAAATTGGAGCTCCTGCTGGGAAGAAACTGTGAACAGGGTCCTTACTTGGTAAAAGATGATGAAAATACACCTTAAAAAATTAAAAGAAGCCTAAAAACTCTTTTTTTTAACTTCAAAAATAGGTCCAAAATCCTGGTTTGTTTGTTTTGTTGTTTGGTTTTTTTTTTTAGTCCCTAGGGAATGGGATCATAGAATCATAGAATCAACCAGGTTGGAAGAGACCATCCAGTCCAACCTATCCCCCACCCCTAGCCAATCAACCAGTCCATGGCACTAAGTGCCTCATCCAGTCTTTTCTTGAACACCTCCAGCCACAGTGCCTCCACCACCTCCCTGGGCAGCCCATTCCAATGCCAATCACTCTCTCTGACAACAACTTCCTCCTAACATCCAGCCTAGACCTGCCCTGGCACAACTTGAGACTGTGTCCCCTTGTTCTGTTGCTGGGTGCCTGGGAGAAGAGGCCACCCCCCACCTGGCTATAATGTCCCTTCAGGTAGTTGTAGACAGTAATAAGATCACCCCTGAGCCTCCTCTTCTCCAGGCTAAACAACCCCAGATGTGCCTAGAGCCTAGAGAGTCATAGAATCATAGAAGCAATCAGGTTGGAAGAGACCTCCAAGATCCTGGATGTGAGGAGGAAATTCTTCAGCATGAGAATGGTGAGAGGCTGGAATGGGTTGCTCAGGGAGGTGGTTGAGGCCCCATGGCTGGAGGTGTTTAAGGGCAGGCTGGATGGGGCTCTGGCCAGGCTGGTCTAGGGTAGGGGGTTGGAACTGGCTGATCCTTGAGGTCCTTTCCAACCCTGGCTGATTCTATGATTCTATGATCATCCAGTCCAGCCTATCACCCAGCCCAAGCTAATCAACTAGAGCATGACACTGAGTTTAAGTTGGAAGTGACCCCAAAGATCATCCAGTTCTAAGTCCCTGTCATAGGCAGGGACACTTCCCATTAGAACAGATCAGTCAGGACCTCATCCAACCTGGCCTTGAACACTTCCAGGCAGGGAGCAGCCTCAACCTCCCTGGGCAACCTGTGCCAGTGTCTCACCACCCTCACTGCAAAGAACCTTTTCCTAACATCCAGTTTCAATCTCCCCTCTGCCAGTTTAAACCCATTCCTCCTTGTCCTGTCATTACAAGATCTTGTCAATAGTCCCTCCCCAGCCCTCCTGTAGCTCCCTTCAGATAATGAAAGGCCACTCCAAGGTCTCCTCCAAGCCTTCTCTTCTCCATGCTAAGAGCCCCCTACACTTCCTGGATGAGCCCCAAGTCTTCCTGAATGTTTGATTTCCCAGGGAGGTGGTGGAGTCAGCATCCCTGGAGGTGTCTAAAAGGAGGCTGGATGAGGCACTTAGTGCCATGGGTTACTTGATTAGAAGGTGTTAGGTGATAGGTTGAGCTCAGTGATCTTGAAGGTCTTTTCCAACCTGGTTAATTCTGTGATTCTGTGGTTCCTCTTCAGTTTGCTGCTTGGAAAGGTCCAAAGGCTACCTTGAAGGGTCAAAATAAGGAAGGAAAACCTTCAAAATTTCACTTCTTTGGTGCCATAGCTCCTGGAGTGCAATTGTATCAAAAGGGAGGAGTCTTCACTGTATCCATCATCACTTTTAAAAGGTTCTCTGCAATAACATTGCCTTGGAGGCTCCAAAATCTGGAAGTGATCTAGCTAGGGTGAGAAAACTTTCCAGACAAATATACTTAGAGCCCCTCTGTAAGAATTCAAGGCCACAGCAACAGCTCTGGGCAAGATGCACTCTGAGGTTTTGCCGTGTGTGTGTTGTCAGAGTGCACTCTCAGAGGGTCAGCAGGAGGCCAAGAGTCAGCTGCAGGAGGAATATTGATAGTTTGTGATGAAGCTGGGTGCTGGGTTCTCTCCAGGTTGAGGAAGTTTGGGTTCCAAACAGCAGAAGCATCTGCTGCTTACCCCAAGGCATCAGACAAGGCCACCATCCTGAAGTGGGTCCCCACCTTCCCAGCACTGTGTTCACATCTAAATGCAGAATGAATGTTACAGCTTGAAGCCTCCTCTGGGCAGCCAAAGCAACAACTATCCTGCCTTTAGCTTGTAGAGGTGTAAGATGAAGTCGAGATTTCAATGGTCTATTAACTACATGTCCATTTTGTGCCCAACACCACAGAAGCTCAACTTAGCATTGCCTTTAGAATCATGGAATCAGCCAGGTTGGAAGAGAGCTCCAAGCTCAGCCAGCCCAACCTAGCACCCAGCCCTGCCCAATCAACCAGACCATGGCACTAAGTGCTTCATCCAGGGTTTGCTTCAACACCTTCAGTGATGCTGACTCCACCACCTCCCTGGGCAGCCCATTCCAATGCCAATCACTCTTTCTGACAACAACTTCCTCCTAACATCCAGCCTAGACCTCCCCTGGCACACTTGAGACTGTGTCCTCTTCAGCTCCTTTGAGGTGCTCACTCCAATGATGCAGTTCTGCAGCAGCCTGGGGAGGCTGAAGGTCACAAAGGAATTGTCAGACCTGGTCAGTGCACCACAGGTCACCAGAGAACATTGTTTCCATAGACTCCAGAAGAGCAAGGCTGCCTGCTACTAAAACTCAGTGTTTGAAGTTAGTCTCCAGGCTGACTTCTCAGAGAATGGGCTCTGGGTTGGTACTTTGAGGAAGGCAGTAGCAAGAAACAGAAAGAGTAGGGTGCCAGTGTCTAGCACTAGAACAAGGGGCAGTGGTTTGAAACTAGAGCAGGGTGGATTTGGATTGGACATTAGGAAGAAGTTCTTTACTAGGAGGCTGGTGGAGCACTGGAGTAGGTTGCCAGGGAAGTGATGGAGTCCACATCCCTGGAGACATTGAGAGTCAGGCTTGATGGGGCTCCAAGCAACCTGGTCTAGTAAGGGATGTCCTTTCTTATTGCAGGGGGATTGGACAAGATGACCTCTACAGGTCCCTTCCAAACCAATGCATTCTGTGATTCCCTGAAGCAGAGACATCAGGCAGAGCTTTCTGCCACTGCCTTTGTACTGCTGTGGCCTCGTTGATGCAGGAGCAGGGAGGTGATTGTCTCCTTGGACTCAGCTTTGGTGAGGCCACACCTTGAGTGTTGTGTTCAGTTTTGGGCACCACAATACAGGAGAGATGTGGAGGTGCTGGAGTGAGTGCAGAGGAGGGCAAGGAGGCTGGGGAGGGGCCTGGAGAATAAATCTGATGAGGAGCAACTGAGGGAGCTGGGGATGGTTAGTGTTCTTTTCTTTATTTTTCTTCTGTTTTTTCCTTCTCATACTTTGTCTTCTTCTTTTTCCCCTCTTTTTCCCCCTTTTTTTCTTTTTTTTCTTATATTTTTTCTTCTTCTTTTCCCCCTTTTTTTCTTTCTATTCTTCTTTCTTTTCCTTCTTTTTTTTTTTTTTTTTTTTCTTATATTTCTTCTTCTTCTTCTTCTTCTTCTTCTTCTTCTTCTTCTTCTTCTTCTTCTTCTTCTTCTTCTTCTTCTTCTTCTTCTTCTTCTTTTCCCCCCTCTTTTCTTCTTTATTTTTTCTCTTCTTTTTTTTTCTTATTTTTTCTTCTTATATTTTTTCTTCTTCTCTTTTCCCCCTCTTTTTTCTTTCTTTTTCTTCTGTTTTTTCCTATTTTTTTTCTTCTTGTGTTTTTTCTTCTTCTTCTGTTTTCCCCTTTCTTCATTTTTATACTTTTTCTTCTTCTTTCTTCTTCCTTTTCCCCCTCTTTATTCTTTTTTTTTCCTTCTTTCTTTTCCCTTCTTTTTTCTTCCTTTTTTATTTTTTTTTATTTTTCCTTCTTCTTCTTCTTTCTTCTTTCTTCTTCTTTCTTCTTCTTCTTTCTTCTTCTTCTTTCTTCTTCCTTCTTCTTCTTCTTCTTCTTCTTCTTCTTCTTCTTCTTCTTCTTCTTCTTCTTCTTCTTCTTCTTCTTCTTCTTCTTCTTCTTCTTCTTCTTCTTCTTCTTCTTCTTCTTCTTCTTCTTCTTCTTCTTCTTCTTCTTCTTTTTTTTCCTCCTCAAAACTATTTGGCTCTCCCCTGAGCTGTTGAGTAACTGGGTTAGAATTTTTCTTTGCTTGTTTGCTTTAAAGAAAATGGGGCTGTTATTGTGCAACCAAGCATTGTTCTGGGCTGCAGACAGCTTTCCAGGCTGTCTGCAACTTGGTACTTGTAAAGTATCTGTGTTTTTAAAACAAAGGTCAGCCACCATGCTATCAGCTCCTTGCTCTATCTATGTGGTTGTGGGCATCAGAGCCCTGCTGATAACTGGCCCAGCAGCTCCCCCCACACCACTAGGGACTGTCACAAACAGCCATCTGCAGGGCTGCAAGCTCTCTGCAGGTGAGTCAGTGTCCTCCCACCCCTCAGATCAAGGTTTTCCTTCCCAGGTGTTCCCCTGTCCAGACAGGCAGCAGGGTTTGATTTAGTGCCGGTAGTAATCAGCACCTTGAGATGCATTAAAAGCAGGAGCGTAAATCCTGAGGTGCTCTTTCATCCCTGCCTTTTTGGTCCTCGACATCAAACTAGGTTGACATTCCTCTGCCACATGGCAGGGCTGGGGCTTGTTTCGCTCAGAAATTGAAGGCTGCAGGCACAGTGCATTAAAGAGAAGGCTGAGAGGGGATTGAATCAATGTTTATCAATATCTGAGGGCTGGGGGTCAGGGGGGGACAGGCTCTGCTCACTGCTCCCTGGGATAGAACAAGGAGCAGTGGATGGAAGCTGCAGCACAGGAGGTTCCAGCTCAACACAAGGGAGAACTTCTTGACTGGAAGGGTCCCAGAGCACTGGCACAGGCTGCCCAGAGAGGTTGTGGAGTCTCCTTCTCTGGAGCCTTTCCAGGCCTGTCTGGATGTGTTCCTGTGTGATCTGTGTCAGATAGTATTGTCCTGCTCTGGCAGGAGGGTTGGACTCGATGAGCTCTTTGGATCACAGAGGATCACAGGATCACAGGATATTAGGGGTTGAAAGGCACCCAAGTTGATCACAGAGATCCTTGGGTAAGAGAGAGATCCAGACAGGCCTTGAAAGTCTCCAGAGGAGACTCCACAGCCTCTCTGGGCAGCCTGTGCAGGGCTCTGGAACCCTTATAGTCAAGAATTCCCCCTTGTGTTGAGCTGGAACCTCCTGTGCTGCAGCTTCCATCCATTGCTGCTTGTCCTATCCCAGGGAGCAGTGAGCAGAGCCTGTTCCTCCTCTCCTGACCCCCAGCCCTCAGATGTTTATAGACATTCATTCAATCCCCTCTCAGTCTTCTCTTCTCCAGACTAAGCAGCCCCAGGTCACTCAGCCTCTCCCCATCAGGTGGTGTCCCAGTCCCCTCATCATCCTTTGGGTCCCTTCCAACCCCTGGCATCCTGTGATCCTGTGATCCTGCTGGTGTTGGAAGGACAGACCAGTGGGAAGAGGCTGAGTGACATGATGGACAGAGCAGTCACTGGCTTTGTTCCTCTGGTGTCCAGGTTTTCAGTTCAGTCTCAAGTCCTGTGGTAAGTGAAGAGTCTCTGCCCCACTTCAGGGGGGATCAGCAGTCTGCCTTAGCAAGCTGTGGAGCATTCAGAGCTGAAAAACTGGGAATCAGATTCTCAGAGAGAAAGTTGAATGTCTTCCTCCTGGACAGAGGATGCCTTCTGTTCCTTTGGGCTCAGCTCAGGAGCTGTCTGGTGGGCATCTTGCCCGTGGTGAAGGCAAGGAGCTAACATCAGCCACAAAATGAGGAAAGAAACCTCTGACTGGTGCTGTCTGGTAGCAGTAATGTAATTATCCAGCTTGGATCTGCTAACATGCTTCCCAGACAGGACTCTCATTAGTCACAAAGGCAGTGAGGAAAGGTCTGGTCCAAAAAAAACCCTTTCTACTGTCCCTTTCAAAAGCTGTTGGACATGCTAGCCCTGGAGTGGTTTGCACTCTTGAGTTCAGTTCAAAATATCCCAGACAGCTACAGCTGTGGTGCCCTGTGAATTTCAAGCAGGCTGTGTTTGGATGAAGGGAAGTGATCTCATAGCCAGTAGCAGAGCCTGGCTATCAGCTGGCCTATCCATTTACATCAGACAGGAATCCAGGGACAAAACTGGGTAGTGTTTGCAGCAGAAGCAGGGCAGTGCTTCTGCCCCTGTGCTCAGCACTGCTCAGGACACACCTTGAGTGCTGTGTCCAGTTCTGGGCTCCTCAATTCAGGAGAGATGTTGAGGTGCTGGAAAGTGTCCAGAGAAGGGCAGCAAGGCTGGGGAGGGGCCTGGAGCACAGCCCTGTGAGGAGAGGCTGAGGGAGCTGGGGGTGTGCAGCCTGCAGCAGAGGAGGCTCAGGGCAGAGTTCATTGCTGTCTGCAGCTGCCTGCAGGGAGGCTGTAGCCAGGTGGGGTTGGGCTCTGCTGCCAGGCAAGCAGCAACAGAAGAAGGGGACACAGCCTCAAGCTGTGCCAGGGCAGGTTCAGGCTGGATGTTGTTAGGAAGTTGTTGTCAGAGAGAGTGATTGGCATTGGAATGGGCTGCCCAGGGAGGTGGTGGAGTGGCCATGCCTGGAGGTGTTGAAGAGGAGGCTGGATGAGGCACTTAGTGCCATGGGTTACCTAATTAGAAGGGCTGGGTGCTAGGTTGGTCTCAATGACCTCAGAAGTCTTTTCCCACCTGGTTAAGTGTGTGATTCTGTGCAAATGGCTGTGTGAATTCCTGTGGTGTACCACACAGGCAATGGCCTCCTGCCTTGCAACCAGAGAGACATTAGTCCTTCTTTCACACTACATCTCTGACACCATCATATTTCTTCTTTCCTTCAACTTCTCCTTTCTCATCTTGCCCTTTCTCAACTGATCTGCTTAGAATCATTTTGGCTGGAAATGACTTTTAAGACTATCCAGTCCAACCATTCTCTAACTCTACCAAGTCTGGGACTAAACCATGTCCTTCAGCACTACATCCCTGCCACTTTTACACCCCTCCAGGGATGGGGACTCAGCCTCCTGCCTGGACAGCCTGTTCCAATCTTGGATAAAACTGTTTGTGAAGAGGGTTTTCCTACTATCCAACTTAAACTGCCCTTAGTATCCAAACCTCTTCTGCACTGAAGCTTCACTGCAGTCCTCCAGGTCTCACCAATCAGCCACACCAGCACCTGAAATGGCTGTGCACAAAGCTATCATTCACTATTATCCTTCATTGTATACATCAGTCCCAGTTAATAATGCTTTAGATGAGGACTTATCTGGGCTTTGAGCCACTTAAGAGTTGTCAGGCTTTGTGCTTACAGTTGTAAGTCATAAGTAAGGCCAAGCTGGAGTGTGGACAATTGCTTGCTTTCTTCTGCCTCCAGAGCACTCATTTGTTAGTCTCTCAGCTAACAGTGTGATGACTGCAGTCTCACTTCAGGGGGGCTGATAAGAGTGCTGTGTCTTGGGGTAGGGAGGTCAGTATCTTAGAGTTCTTTGGTTTAGATAAGCAATTAGGCCAACATTACTAAGCTGGGGGTCTGGGGGAGAATAGATAAATAAATAAGGGCACTGAATCCAGAGCCTTACTTAGGCACTTGAGTGGATTAGAAAGAACCTGGAAGCTGATTTAGGGTCATAGAATCAGTCAGAGTTGGAAGGGAGCACAAGGAGCAGCCAGTTCCAACCCCCCTGCCATGCCCAGGGACACCCTACCCTAGAGCAGGCTGCACACAGCCTCAGCCAGCCTGGCCTCAAACACCTCCAGCCATGGGGCCTCAACCACCTCCCTGGGCAACCCATTCCAGCCTCTCACCACTCTCCTGCTCAACAACTTCCTCCTCACAGCCAGGTTGAATTTCCCCACCTCCAGCTTTGCTCCATTCCCCCCACTCCTGGCACTCTCTGACAGCCTCAAAAGTCCCTCCCCAGCTTTTGTGTAGCCCCCTTCAGATATTGAAAGGCCACAAGAAGGTCACCTGGGAGCCTCCTCTGCTCCAGACCAAACAGCCCCAACTCTTTCAGTCTGTGCTCACAGCAGAGCTGCTGCAGCCCTCTCAGCATCCTCCTGGCCCTGCTCTGGACACTCTCCAGCATCTCCACATCCCTCTTGTCCCAGGGGCTCCAGAACTGGATGCAGTACTCCAGGTGGGGTCTCAGCAGAACAGAGCAGAGGAGGAGAATCACCTCCCTGGCCCTGCTGGCCACACTTCTGCTGCTGCAGCCCAGGCTCTGCTTGGCTTTCTGGGCTGCAAGTGCACACTGCTGGCTCCTGATGAGCTTCTCCTCCACCAGCACCCCCAAGTCCCTCTCCTCAGGGCTGCTCTCCAGCCTGGCACTGCCCAGCCTGGATTTGTGCTTGGCATTGCCTTGACCCAGCTGCAGGACCTTGCCCTTGGTCTTGTTGAACCTCCTGAGCTTGGCTTGTGCCCACCTCTGCAGCCTGCCCAGGTCCCTCTGCATGGATCCCTTCCCTCCAGCCTGGCTGCTGCACCACACAGCTTGGTGTGGGCAGCAAACTTGCTGAGGCTGCACTCAGTGCCTCTGTCCATGGCACCCACAAAGATGTTGAACAAGACTGGTGCCAGGACTGATCCCTGAGGGACTCTGCTTGCCACTGGCCTGCATTTGGTCATGGAGCCATTGACAGCCACTCTTTGGGTGCAGCCATCAAGCCAGTTCTGCATCCACCTGGTCGTAGGTTCCTATGTGTACATGACCAGGTTTGGAAATGCTGGATTTCATCTTTCAAGCTGAAAAATTACCTAATACTGAATGCACAGTGAAAGAAGGGGAAAAAATAGTGAGGAAAGAGGAGGATGTGCAAAGCAAACGAATGTTATCAGCTGCTGCTGAGGAAGGTGCACACCTGCAGCATCCTGGAAACTGTATCCATAGTGCTCGAACAAAAGGGCAGAGAGTCCTGTGTTTAAGGTGATAATTACAGGGAGAAGTGGATGGGCAGCATGCTGTGGTCCTAATTGCATCTAAATACAAAGCTGAATGTTTTGAAGCTGGTCTTTAAACTAAAGCATGTTCCCCTTTCATTAGTGGACCTTCAAGGCAGAGTGATTTCATAGCAAACTCTGAGGCTTTAAAGTCCTTTCCCATACATTAAATCATCAAAGACTTTCCTGTATGCGTTCCTGGACTGGTTTATGGCAAGTCAGAGGAGACTTCAGCATATTCCTGCTGTCTGCTTAGTGATCTCACAGCAAAAGAAAACATCTTGGGTAGGAGCTGATCTGCTTGCTAACTGTTAAATCATGGAGTCTTGTGTGCTAGTTTGAAGCTAGCTGGAATGTTTTGGTGAGAAGAACTAGATTACAGGCTGTGAAAAGGAAAACAGAATGATGTCTGCTTCACTCATAGGTTCCAACCCCTCTGCCATGGGCAAGGACACCCCACCCTAGAACAGGCTGGTCACAGCCTCATTCAGCCTGTCCTTAAACACCTTCAAGCATGTGACCTCAACCTCAATGGGTTGGAAGAGACCTTCAAGAATCATAGAATCATAGAATCATAGAATCATAGAATCAACCAGGTTGGAAGAGACCTCCAAGACCTCCAAGTCCAGCCTTCAACTATCTAAGAGCCTCAAGTCCAACCTTCAACTGAAGACAGCCATAGCCACTCACACTACCTGTGTTTGAGCAGTGGAGAAGACAAATCCCTGCTATCTCAGGACTGAGATACCTTTTAAGGCTCAGATCACCTCTGCCAGGCAGAAGCAAAGGCAAACTCTTTTCCAGTGCTTAACAGCTCAAGTCCAAACTGGCAGAATATCCATCCCTCATCAAAAAATCACTCCTCAAATAGCTACATAGAATCATAGAATCAGCCTGGTTGGAAGAGACCTCCAAGCTCAGCCAGTCCAACCTAGCACCCAGCCCTATCCAGTCAACCAGACCATGGCACTAAGTGCCTCATCCAGGCTTTTCTTGAACACCCCCAGGGATGGCCACTCCATCACCTCCCTGGGCAGCCCATTCCAATGCCAATCACTCTCTCTGGCAGGAACTTCCTCCTAACATGCAGCCTATACTTCCCCTGGCACAACTTGAGACTGTGTCTCTCCCATAAAAAACCCTTCCATTTCCCCAGATCTCCTAGCTTGGGAAAAGTGGTGGGAATTCCACATCCAACAGTCTGATGGTGCAGATGGACCACCATGAAAGTGTCTCCCTCTGGTGTCCCCGTGGCAGACATTGCAGCTGCCATGCCATCAGCATCATACATCAAGCAGGACTCAAGCAGCTCTCTCCCACCCCTGGAGGTGTTCAAGAAAAGACTGGATGAGGCACTTAGTGCCATGGTCTGGTTAATTGACCAGGGCTGGGTGCTAGGTTGGACTGGATGAGCTTGGAGGTCTCTTCCAACCTGCTTGATTCTATGATTCTATGATTCTATGGGGTCTGTGATAGACTGAGAGGCACCAAAGCTTTTGTCTGCTTTCACAGGCTCACAGGTTGTTAGGGATTGGAAGGGACCCAAGGAAGTCATCCAGTCCAACCTTCCTCCCAGAGCAGGACAATCCTATCTAACACAGATCACAGAAGAACACATCCAGACAGGCCTGGAAAGTCTCCAGGGAAGGAGACTCCACAACCTCTCTGGGCAGCCTGTGCCAGTGCTCTGGGATCCTTCCAGTCAAGAAGTTCCCTCTTGTGTTGAGCTGGAACCTCCTGTGCCGCAGCTTCCATCCACTGCTCCTTGTCCTATCCCAGGGAGCAGTGAGCAGAGCCTGTCCCCCTCCTCCACCCAAGAAGAAGCAGCAGGAAGAGGGCCCAAGGTGGGTATTTGGGCAGGTGCTTAGGGTAAGTGATGGACATGTATTCTAGGTATAATTTGGACCTTCCACCACAGATCTTTTTTTCTCCTTGTCTTCTTACCAGCTCTGTATCTTAGGCTACAACAGGCCCCTGCTGCACTCAGTGGCAAAACCTGCCCTCTCCCAGTCGAACTCACCCAGCTTTTTGTCCCCTCAGCTGAAGAAAAGAGACTATCCCAGCTGCTCAGCACAGGAATAGCATGCAGGGAGGAGAAGGAAAAGCAAAAAGGAAAGCACCATGTGCCTGTTAGCCTCCCCCTCCTCCCACCTCACCTCTCATGCATCCCCCCCAGCTCAGGCACAATCTCTCCCTTTGTATCCAGGGTTGAAATAGGATGCAAAGAGCCAGGAATTTCCTAAAGCTGCCTGGAATCATGTGCTGTTTAAGTAACTGTCACTTCACTGCCTGGTTCATTGACACTTGGGTCTTAAATGCTGCTTGTGGAGGAGTAACATTTTCAGCTCTGAAGGGGTAAAGAAAACAACCTTGCAGAAGCAAAGCCTTTGAACAGTGATACGCCGAGGAGGAACACGTCCATGAGCTTATTTCATGTGAAGCCTACATTCTCTTTGCATGAAATCAACAAGATGTTAAAATTAGCGTTTTCAGCAAAGTGTAGCATGTAGGACAGTGCTATTTTCATAGAAGGGGGTGGGTTGGGGAAGTTAAGACAGATGGTTGAAGGAAAAATTAGTTTAAAGACATCAGAAACAGCTGAATAAACTTTCGTTAGTCCAAGAGAAAAAGAGACTCAATCTTCTGGTTTATTCTTATTTTCCTATTTACATTCTTTAAATGCAGTGGAAATGACATTTAGGTCTTCTGGTACCTTGTCCCTTTTAATTTATTAAGGGTTTTTGGGGTATGGGTCAGAATGGTAAAGGTCATGAGGGAAAGCACTACTGAAACAGCACCAGATCGAGGGTTGCTCTCTGTATACTGAAGTCATAAGGCTCAGGGGTGACCTTATTGCTGTCTACAACTACCTGAGGGGTGGTTGTGGCCAGGAGGAGGTTGCTCTCTTCTCTCAGGTGGCCAGCACCAGAACAAGAGGACACAGCCTCAGGCTGTGCCAGGGGAGATTTAGGCTGGAGGTGAGGAGAAAGTTCTTCCCTGAGAGAGTCATTGGACACTGGAATGGGCTGCCCGGGGAGGTGGTGGAGTCGCCGTCCCTGGAGCTGTTCAAGGCAGGACTGGACGTGGCACTTGGTGCCATGGTCTGGCCTTGAGCTCTGTGCTAAAGGGTTGGACTTGATGATCTGTGAGGTCTCTTCCAACCCTGATGATACTGGGATACTGTGATAAAGTAAGAGGCACACAGGACTTCAGAGCTGTTATTAGTCTGTACTTTCTGATTTCACCATAACAGAGAGGAGAATTAAAAATTAGGCTCCTTTGTTAACAACAACAACAACAAAGGAATTAAATCTCTCACTCTTCACTTTCCCTAGACAGGTTCTGCTCTATGTTGCAGCACGGCTCTGTGAGAGCTCATTGCAGGCTCCACTCTGTATATTCAGTACCAGTGGAAGAAACTTTGCTTAGAATCATAGAATCAGTCAGGGTTGGAAGGGACCACAAGGATCGGCAAGTTCCAACCCCCCTGCCATGCCCAGGGACACCCTACCCTAGAGCAGGCTGCCCACAGCCTCAGCCAGCCTGGCCTCAAACACCTTGTTCAAGGCAGGATTGGACGTGGCACTTGGTGCCATGGTCTAGCCTTGAGCTCTGTGGTAAAGGGTTGGACTTGATGATCTGTGAGGTCTCTTCCAACCTTGGTAGTGATACTGTGTGATACCTCCAGCCATAGGGCCTCAACCACCTCCCTGGGCAACCCATTCCAGCCTCTCACCACTCTCATGCTCAACAACTTCCTCCTCACCTCCACTCTGACTCTCCCCACCTCCAGCTTTGCTCCATTCTCCCCAGTCCTGGCACTCCCTGGTATCCTAAAAAGTCCCTCCCAGGTTTTTTGTAGCCCCCTTCTGAATCCTTTAGGTACCAGGATTGTCTTCAGCAACAGCAATAGAGCAGAAATCTCATTATCAACACAAAATTCTTATCATCATCATCATCATCATCATCATCATCATCATCATCATCATCATTTTTCAACTAAATTATCCTCATGAAAAATTACACTCAGTCTGTATCCAGAAACAAATTTCTGTTCTCTCTCATCAAATAGCAGCCTATGAGCAGGTAGAAAGAGTTTAGTCTGTTAATCATAGAGTCATGGAATCAACCAGGTTGGAAGAGACCTCCAAGCTCATCCAGTCCAACCTAGCACCCAGCCCTGGCCAATAATGTTAAGACTGTTGGCATATGAAGGTTGTTTGAGCCTTGGCTGCTACTCAGGAGCATCAAGTTACAAGAAAAAATATAGGCAGACAGATAGATGCAGATAGATATAGATAGAGATATAGAGAGATAGATACAAATATATATATATATATATATATATATAGAGAGAGAGAGAGAGAGAGATAAAGATACAGAATCATAGAATAGAATCAACCAGGTTGGAAGAGACCTCCAAGATATATAGAAAGAGATAGAGATAGATAGAGATAGATATAGAGATATGTAGAGATATAAGTAGGTAGAGATAGATAGAGATATAGCTATAGAGATAGACACAGATAGATATAGAAAGATACAATGGAGATATAGATAGATATAGAGATAAATAGATAGAGATATATAGATAGAGATAGAGAGATAGAGATACATAGAGATATAGATAGGTAGATAGAGATAGATATAGATAGCGATAAATAGATAGATAAATAGATAGATAGATATAAAGAGAGAGATAGATAGAGGTATAGATAGAGATATATATATAGATAGACATAGATATAGAGATACATAGAGATAGATATAGAGATACATAGAGATATAGATAGGTAGATAGAGACAGATATAGATAGTGATAAATGGATAGATAGAGATAGATAGGTAGATATAAAGAGAGATAGATAGAGGTATAGATAGATAGAGATAGATATAGAGATACATAGAGATATAGATAGGTAGAAAGAGACAGATATAGATAGCGATAAATAGATAGATGGATGGATAGATAGATAGATAGATAGATAGATAGATAGATATAAAGAGAGAGATAGAGAGAGGTATAGATAGATAGAGATGTATAGATAGATAGAGATGTATAGATAGATAGAGATAGATATAGAGATACATAGAGATATAGATAGAGATACATAGAGATATAGATAGGTAGAAAGAGACAGATATAGATAGCGATAAATAGATAGATGGATAGATAGATAGATAGATAGATAGATAGATAGATAGATAGATAGATAGAGATAGGTAGATAGATAGGTAGATAGATATAAAGAGAGAGAGAGAGAGAGAGACAGAGATAGAGATATAGAGATACACAGATATAGATACGTAGATAAAGATAGATACAGATAGAGATATAGATAGAGATAAATAGATAGATATAGATGGATATAAAGAGAGAGAGATAAAGGTATATTGATAGAGATAAATAGAAATAAATATAGATAGATATAGGTAAAGAGATAGATATAGATATAGATAAGATAGTTAAATAGATATAGATATAGATATAGATATAGATATAGATATAGATATAGATATAGATATAGATATAGATATAAATATAAATATAGATAGACTGATACAGAGAGAGAGAGAGAGAAATAGATATAGATATAGGTAGATATAGAGATAGATAGATAGATAGATAGATAGATAGATAGATAGATAGATAGATGTAGAGATAGATATTTATCCTTAGATTTCAAGTGAAAAAATGTAAGGTGAAACTTCCATTTCCCACACAAGTCCTCAGGGTTCCCTGGTGGCAGAGGGATATAGCCCCAAGATTAAAATTTTGATCAGGTTGAGTTTCATAGAATCACAGAATGGTCTGGGTTGGAAGGGACCTCTGAAGGTCATCTAGTCCAAGCCCCTCAACCAGGGCACCCTCAACTAGATCAGGTTACCCAGAGACCTGTCAAGCCTCATCTTGAATATCTCCAGGGATGGGCCCCAACCACCTCCATGGGCAATCAATTCCAGTGTTCCACCACCCTCACAGTAAAAAACTTGTTCCTAACATCCAATCTGAATCTGCTCTGCTTTAGTTTGAAGCCATTGTCCCTTGTCCTGTCCCTGCAGGCCTTTATAAACAGTCTCCCTCCTTCTCATAGCCCCTTTCAGGCACCACCAGACTGCTATTATGCCTCCCTGGAGCCACCTCCAGACTGAATGCCTCCAGCTCCCTCAGCCTGTGTGCCCCCAGCTCCCTGAGCTCATCCTTACAGCAGAGCTGCTCCAACCCTCTGATCATCTTCATAGCCCTCCTCTGCACCTGCTCCATCAGCTCCATGTCCTTCCTATATTGCCCCCAGCTCTCTGAGCCTGTCCTTGTAGCAGAGCTCCTCCAACTCTCTGATCATCTTCCTGACCCTCCTCTGGATCTGCTCCATCAGCTCCATGTCCTTCCTATATTGCCCCCAGCTCCCTGAGCCTGTCCTCATAGCAGAGCTGCTCTGACCCTCTGATCATCTTTGTGGCCCTCCTCTGCACCTGCTCCATCAGCTCCATGTCCTTCCTATATTGTCCCCAGCTCCCTGAGCCTGTCCTCATAGCAGAGCTGCTCCAACCCTCTGATCATCTTTGTGGCCCTCCTCTGCACCTGCTCCATCAGCTCCATGTCCTTCCTATATTGTCCCCAGCTCCCTGAGCCTGTCCTCATAGCAGAGCTGCTCCAACCCTCTGATCATCTTTGTGGCCCTCCTCTGCACCTGCTCCATCAGCTCCATGTCCTTCCTATACTGAGGGCTCCAGAGCTGGATGCAGCACTCCAGCTGAGGAGTCTCACCAGAGCAGAATTCCCTCTCTGGCAATGCTGCTTTGGATGCAACCTAGGATGTGATTGGCCTTGTGAGCTGCAGGCTCACCCTGAATTTAACAAGATCGAATCTAATAACTGAAGCCAGAAACATCCACTTCTTAGGTGCCTTTTCCACCAAGACACACACAAAGACTGCTTGTTTTTTGTGCCATGAGTCTCTGAACTATTTCAGAGCTGACTACACCAATAACCTGCAGCAGCTTCTGAGCAAAGCAGGAGGTGTGGGAAGAATGGAGGGGGGATTTATCTCTCTCTTCTTCCAAATTATTATTCTTATTCCATTTGCCTTTTCAAATCCTTTCCAGCTGAAATATGACCAAACCAAGACTATCTGCAGCATTTCCTCTGAGAGGTAGCTATATCATGTCTCATATCTCATTTTGAACTTGAAGGGGGGTGGGGGTGGGGGGGAGGAAGTGACCTTTTTGAGTGGTTTTATTCTTAGCCTAGAGAGTCAGAATGTTTTGTCTACTTCCCTTTGCAATTCCTAAGCAGCACACTTATCTTGCCTGTATTTTTAGTCTGTTAATATTTAGACCAGTGTGGGACTTTCTTCTTCTCCCCCCCCCACCCCCCCCCCCTTCCTTTCCTTTTCAATAATAGAATGGAGAGGCAAAGCTGTGTTTATAACCTGTGTTTATGAAGAGAGATAAGTCATTCCATAATAAACTTGGTTTATGGTTAATCTAATCTTGTTCCAGTGGCTGGATGAGATTCATAGTCATATCCTTCCAGGACAGCTTCCAGGACAGGACCCTCAAGGGAGATAAATTTAACTCTACAGCTAGAGAAGCACAAGGAAATTTGAAAGAGCAGAGAGGAAACCAAGTGGGAGCAAAACATAGAATCATAGAATGGTTTGGGTTAGAAGGGACCTCAAGGATCATTCAGTTCTGACCCCCTGCCACAGGGAGGGACACATCCCACTAGAATAGGTTGCTCAAGACCTCATCCAACCTGGTCTTGAACACCTCCAGGAAGGTTGTGGAGCACAGAAGCACAGAATGTGATAAGGTTTGGGGTGTTTTTTTTGAGCAAAATCCTGTGTGAAAATTGTCTCTTTCCCTTTTATTGAATCATAGAATCAACCAGGTTGGAAGAGACCTTCAAGAGCATCCAGTCCAACCTAGCACCCAGCCCTATCCAATCAACTAGACCATGGCACTAAGTGCCCCAGCCAGGCTTTGCTTGACTTTCCCCTCCAGGGATAGCAGCTCCACCACCTCTCTGGGCAGCCCATTCCAATGCCAATCACTCTCTATGGGAAGAAGTACTTCTTGACATCCAACCTGAACCTGCTCTGGTGCAGCTTGAGACTGTGTCCTCCTGTCACTGGATGCCTGAGAGAAGAGGCCAACCCATAATATACATAAATCATAGAATCACAGAATTGTAGAACTGTATAGTCATAGAATCACAGAAGCACAGAATGGTTTGGGATAAAAGGGACATCAAAGATCGTTCCAGTTCCAACCCCTTGCCATGGCAGGGACATCTCTTGCTGTGAAGAACTTCCTAACAACATCCTGCCTAGACCTCCCCCAACACAACTTGAGGCTGTGTCCCCTTCTTCTGTTGCTGGCTGCCTGGCAGCAGAGCCCAACCCTACCTGGCTACAGCCTCCCTGCAGGCAGCTGCAGACAGCAATGAGCTCTGCCCTGAGCCTCCTCTTCTGCAGGCTGCACACCCCCAGCTCCCTCAGCCTCTCCTCACAGGGCTGTGCTCCAGACCCCTCCCCAGCCTTGCTGCCCTTCTCTGGGCACAGAATCACAGAATGAACCAGGTTGGAAGAGGCAGAGCTCATTGCTGCCTGCAGCTGCCTGAAGGGAGGCTGTAGCCAGGTGGGATTGGGCTCTGCTGCCAGGCAGCCAGCACCAGAACAAGGGGTCACAGCCTCAAGCTGTGCCAGGGCAGGTCTAGGCTGGATGTTAGGAGGAAGTTGTTGTCAGAGAGAGTGATTGGCATTGGAATGGGCTGCCCAGGGAGGTGATGGAGTCACTGTGCCTGGAGGTGTTGAAGCCAAGCCTGGCTGGGGTACTTAGTGCCATGGTCTGGTTGGTTGGCCAGGGCTGGGTGCTAGGTTGGAGTGGCTGAGCTTGGAGCTCTCTTCCAACCTGGCAGATGTTTCAATTCTATGAAAAGTGAAGAAAAGAGCTCCTGCTTCCCATTCACAAATGCAGCAAGACCATAATTTCCAGCAAGATTCATGGAATCATAAAATTGTTTCATCTGGAAGACACCTCCAAGATCATCCAGTCAAACCATCAGCCTAGGACCACCATTAAACCACATCCCAAAGTGCCACCTCCACACCTTAATTGAACACCTCTAGGCTCAGGAATTGTTCCAAGTGGATCCAGCGTGGCTGAGCTGGGGTTCAGAGGAGATGGATGAGCAGTGGGGATTGATTCTTCCATAACTTTTAATGCTAGCCATGAAACTAAATCTTCTTTCTGAGAAGGGA
Organism: Pogoniulus pusillus; assembly: GCF_015220805.1. Lineage (NCBI taxonomy): Eukaryota > Metazoa > Chordata > Aves > Piciformes > Lybiidae > Pogoniulus > Pogoniulus pusillus. The sequence continues at coordinate 11,884,390 of NC_087296.1, read as the reverse complement.
GCTACCCTTTGATACTGTGCTCTGAGAACCTGCTAGGGAAGTTAAGTGGTCAATGGCAGGAACAGAGTTGCCAACACTTGTGATTTTATTAGGAGAGAGATTGCTTTACTTAAACCCCCCCAGCTCCTGAGGTCACACAATTGCAGGAAGCTGTCATGTTCCATTCTTGCAGGAGGAAACAGCCTTCTACCTTTTGTGGTTGTGAAGAAAAGCTGCAAGTATAAATCCCATAGACAGGGCCACCAAGCGACCAAACGCCACCGCCTTTATGGGTGCTCTGAGCAGCTGGGTGGTTTGTGGAGCTCTGGAGCTGGGAACACTCAATTCATGTTATTCAAACAGAGTAGGCAGTGAATGATGATGTGAAAGGAAAGCCTCAAGAGTCAGAGTGCTTTCCTTGTAGCAAAGAGAGGAAATAGCATGGAGAGTGAAACTACCTAAAAGGAGGTTGCAGTGAGGCTGGAGCTGGTCTCTTGTCCCCAGTTACTAATGCTAGCACAGGAGGAAATGGCCTCAAGTTGAGTCAGGGGAGGTTTAGGTTGGATGTTGGGAGGTAGTTATTTACTGAGTGGGTGGTCAGGCACTGGAACAGGAGGTGCTCATGCCCCTGTGCTCAGCACTGCTGAGACCACACCTCGAGTGCTGTGCCCAGTTTGGGTCACCACAGTACAGGAGGGACACTGAGGTGCTGGAGCAGGGGCAGAGAAGGGTGACGAGGCTGGGGAGAGCTCTGGCAAACATGGCCTGTGAGGAGCTGCTGAGGGAGCTGGGGATGTTTAGTGTGGAGAAGAGGAGGCTGAGAGGGGACCTTACTGCCCTCTGCAATTACCTAAAAGGAGGCTGTAGTGAGGCTGGAGCTGGTCTCTTCTCCCCAATTACTAATGCTAGGACAAGAGAAAATGGCCTCAAGTTGTGTCAGGGGAGGTTTAGGTTGGCTGTTGGGAGGAAGTTCTTTCCTGAGCAGGTGGTCAGGCACTGGAACAGGCTGCCCAGGGAGGTGGTGGAGTCTCCATCCCTGGGGGCATTTAAAAGGAGAGTGGCTGTGGTGCTTGAGGCTATGGTCTGGTGATGAAAGCTGCTGGGCTGAAGGTTGGACTGGATGCTCCTGATGGTCCTTTCCAACCATAGCAATTCATAGTGCTTAGATGTTGTGCTGAGGGCTTTGGTTTGGTCAGGGACTTGTCAGTGTGAAACTGATGCTTGGGCTTGAGGAGCTTGAAGGGCTTTGCCAATATAAGAGATTCTGTGACTCTGTGAAACTGCCCAGCTTCAAAGCTCATCCACCTTTCTGTCCTGGAGTGGTTGTTTAATCAAAACACATCTTTATTCTTGGAGACAGGAGTAACAAATGAGTCAGATGAGGTCTGCTAATACACTAATGGAGGAGACTGAGCCATGCTTTAGGTCTCTGACATTGAAACTTCACTTTTGCTGTTTCTCCAGATAAAACTGAGAGAGATTATGTTAAATTCTATGTAGCCAAGTTATTGCAGCATTTGCAGAAGCTGCTTCCTGTGAAGAAGCAAGGGTCTAATTAGCTAAAAAGGAAGTGTACAGAGGGATGATAAGTGAGAGCTGGTCACCCTGTCTCTCTGGTGAGATTATCCTCTGTACCTCTGAACTTTATTATCCAAACAACAAGTCCATGGCGTGATTTGGTGCCTCCAATAATCTTCTGCTGATTTTTACTCATGCTGCCTGTCATGGTTGTTTGCTGTGAAGAACTTCCTCCTAACATCCTGCCTAGACCTCCCCCAACACAACTTGAGGCTGTGTCCTCTGGTTCTGTTGCTGCTTGGCTGGCAGAAGAGACCAACCCCACCTGGCTATAACCTCCCTCCAGGTAGTTGTAGACAGCAATGAGGTCTGCCCTGAGCCTCCTCTGCTGCAGGCTGCACACCCTCAGCTCCGTCAGCCTCTCCTCACAGGGCTCTGCTCCAGGCCCCTCCCCAGCCTTGCTGCCCTTCTCTGGGCACAGAATCACAGAATGAACCAGGTTGGAAGAGACCTCTAGGATCATCCAGTCCAACCTATCACCTAACCCTTCTAATTAACTAAACTATGGCACTAAGTGCCTCATTCAGCCTCCTTTTAAACAGGGATGGTGACATATCCAGACCAGCTCTGGATATGAAGAACAGTTGGCTGCATGAACTGTGTGTGCAGGAACATTACTGTAGACACCAAAAACTAGGCACTGGATCCTGATCCCAACCCTATTGAAATCAACTAGTAGCTTTCAGTACTGTGACTCAAAGTCTTTGATGACTTTTGCTGAGTAGGTTTTAATTTCTTTAGTTTAAAATTGTTTTAAACCATGGTCATCCCAGAGAGCACAGTCTTAAGTCTCCTGAAATCATTGGACACTGGAATGGGCTGCCCGGGGAGGTGGTGGAGTCGACGTCCCTGGGGCACTTCAAGGCAAGGTTGGACGTGGCACTTGGTGCCATGGTCTAGCCTTGATCTCTGTGGTAAAGGGTTGGACTTGATGATCTGTGAGGTCTCTTCCAACCCTGATGATACTGTGATACTGTGAAATGGATGGAAGTGTGAAAACTGACCACCAAAGCACCACGTGCAAAGGTCAGTAATGTCCTGCTTTGGACATGTGCATCCTAAGGACAGAGGCAGAGCTAAGGAAGGTAACAGAATGCCAGTCTGGGTCTGTCTGTGGAGAATTTCAAGGCCTACCTGGACATCTTCTTATGTGATCTGCTTTAGGTGATCCTGCTCCAGCAGAGGGATTTGACTCGGTGGTCTTATAGAATCACAGAACCAAGCAGGTTGGAAGAGAGACCTCCAGGCTCATCCAGTCCAGCCTATCACCCAGCCCTATACAACCAACCAGATCATGGCACTAAGTGCCCCAGCCAGGCTTGGCTTCAACACCTCCAGGCACAGTGTCTCCACCACCTCCCTGGGCAGCCCATTCCAATGCCAATCACTCTCTCTGCCAACAACTTCCTCCTAATATCCAGCCTAGCTCTTCAGAGGTCCCTTTCAACCCCTCTCTTTCTGTGTTTCTGTGATTACTGGAATGCTCCCACACTTCCTTCTGGACTCATGAACTTTCTGTGAGCTGTGAGCTGACCTGTCTGGAGAAGGTGTCACCAACACAACTCTCTGCAAGAGTTCAGACAGTGACTTGTAACTCCCTGTGTGCCAACAGATGGGCTCTGTTGCCTAGTACAGGTGATGAGACTGGTTGTGTCCCACCTACTGCATGATGAACTCTTGTTTGCCATGCAAAATGAAGCTGTATATGTCAAGGTCTTTGGGTGCTCCACCACTATGTGGTTCTCCCTGCTGTAAACAGAAAGTGACCCTACCTGGGGAAAGCTGCACTCCCAGGCTGATGGGGGAAAATAATCACTCTACACAATCTTCAAAAGCCAAGAATGAACCATGAACCTTCTTCATTTCTTGTATTTTCCTCCAGGTATCTGAAAGAATTCTGCTTAAAGAACATAGAGACCTTCTGTGAATGAAGTCTGATAGTGAATGACCCTGGTATAGTCCTGAGGCAGGCAAGGAGGCATTTAATTGGGTCCCCAAAAGCCAAGGATGAATCCTCTTCAGTGGCACAGTCCTGGTGCAGGCAGGGAGGCATTTAGTTGGGTTCTCAAAAGCCAAGGATGAATCTTCTCCAGTGGCACAGTCCTGGTGCAGGCAGGGAGGCATTCAGTTGGGTTCCCAAAAGCCAAGGATGAATCCTCTTCAGTGGCATAGTCCTGGTGCAGGCAGGGAGGCATTTAGTTGGGTTCCCAGTTCAGTGACACTGCATTTGTTTTAGGGAAGCTACTGAGTGTGAAAATGTGTCCAGGTGTTCTGAGGGATTCAGATTTTGTTTTTCTTTGGGAGGGGGGAGAGGAAAGCATCTCAAAATCTCCCTAAGCTGGTGTGGGCAAAAAGAGAGAACAAAATGGTGTGGTCAGCAGGAGCAGGGAGGTCATTCTGCCCCTGTACTCTGCACTGCTCAGACCACACCTTGAGTGCTGTGTTCAGTTCTGGGCCCCCCAGTTTAGGAGGGACATTGAGATGCTTGAGCATGTCCAGAGAAGGGCAATGAGGCTGGGGAGAGGCCTTGAGCACAGCCCTACGAGGAGAGGCTGAGGAAGCTGGGATTGGTTAGCCTGGAGAAGAGGAGGCTCAGGGGAGACCTTATTGCTGTCTGCAACTACCTGAGGGGAGGTTGTGGCCAGGAGGAGGTTGCTCTCTTCTCTCAGGTGGCCAGCACCAGAACAAGAGGACACAGCCTCAAGCTGTGCCAGGGGAGATTCAGGCTGGAGGTGAGGAGAAAGTTCTTCCCTGAGAGAGTCATTGGACACTGGAATGGGCTGCCCAGGGAGGTGGTGGAGTCGCCGTCCCTGGAGCTGTTCAAGGCAGGACTGGACGTGGCACTTGGTGCCATGGTCTGGCCTTGAGCTCTGTGCTAAAGGGTTGGACTTGATGATCTGTGAGGTCTCTTGCAACCCTGATGATACTGTGGTACTGTGGTACTGTGAAAATGGGAAGGTAGATGGATTAAAGGGTGGTACAGGGTGAGATGGAAGAGTTATTGAGAGATGTGGCTGCAAAGCAGCTGTAGGGATCTTAGTCTCGTTTGTCCTTTAGCAGTGGTTTCAGAACATCAGCGGCCGAGGGACCCCCCCCACTGTGCTCAAAGCATTGCCCAAACTCATTGTGATTTTTACAGGCATGCTCTGCCCTGAGCCCTTTCTAATCTCAGTTGGTGAGCAAGGGCACAAAGACACAGAGAAAGGAAGCAGCTTGCCCAAAGTAGGTCAGTAGCAGAATTAAAGATAGGATCCAGATCTCCTGCAGCCAACTGGATGCATCCCATGGAGAAAAGTGGAATCTGCCTCCCAAGCCCACAGGGAAGCTTCCAGCTAGAAAAATCTGTTCAAATGAAGAAAGGCAAAGAAAAGGAGAAAGTGTGGGCTTGAGGTTCCTAATTGGCAAATGTAAGAACAGGCTGAGTGTCTGTAACTTTCTCCCAGTGGAATGCTCCAAGGAAATAAACAAGTACAGATGATTTCAACAAACCCCAGCGCTCTGTAGCTGCATCACTCACAGCTGCTGCTGGGGCTGCAGCCCGTTCTCCCTTCAGAGACAGAAGAAAGCACAGTAGAGACAGCAAAGACCTCTCACAAGTGTGTTATACAGCAAGGGCAAAAAGAGAATGAGTCTGTTATTCTAAGCTTTAGTGGTTTAGGGGAAATTCTGAACTAGAACATTTCTATTTCAGCTGAAAAAGCAAAGATTCGTTTCTTCCGCTATTTAACTCGAAGTTGCTCACTGTTTCACTTCCACTCCTGTCCTGACCTGCTTCTGATCCTCATATTTTAGCTGCTTCAGGATTTAAGAGACACCAAAAAATGGCTTCTGTCCATGGACATTTCAACGTGGCTGTGAACACGAGTTGAAGAAAAAGCCAACCCAAAGCTAATTACTATGAAGCCAAAGTGCAATACGAATAAGCAAGCGGCACACATCCATCGTGTTGCACGCTGCCATCGAGGGGAGCATCCTTCAGCCTCCACCAAGAAATTGTTAGCATGGCATGAATAGAACAAGGGGACACAGTCTCAAGTTGTGCTGAGGGAGGTCTAGGCTGGGTGTTAGGAGGAAGTTGTTGGCAGAGAGAGTGATTGGCATTGGAATGGGCTGCCCGGGGAGGTGGTGGAGTGGCTGTGCCTGGAGGTGTTGAAGAGAAGACTGGATAAGTGCCATGGTCTGGTTGCTTGTCTAGGGCTGGGTGCTAGATTGGACTGGGTGATCTCAGAGGTCTCTTCCAACCTGGTTGATTCTATGATTCTATGAAATATCACAGTATCACAGTATTACAGTATCACAGCATCACAGTATCATCAGGGTTGGAAGAGACCTCACAGATCATCAAGTCCAACCCTTTACCACACAGCTCAAGGCCAGACCATGGCACCAAGTGCCACGTCCAGTCCTGCCTTGAACAGCTCCAGGGACAGCGACTCCACCACCTCCCCGGGCAGCCCATTCCAGTGTCCAATGACTCTCTCAGGGAAGAACTTTCTCCTCACCTCCAGCCTAAATTTTCCCCAGTGTAGCTTGAGGCTGTGTCCTCTTGTTCTGGTGCTGGCCACCTGAGAGAAGAGAGCAACCTCCTCCTGGCCACAACCACCCCTCAGGTAAAAGCAAAGCAAGATTATCAGTGTGCCTGAGGGTTTGTGGTGTTCTAAAAGGTTTCAAATCCAAGGCAAGGAATCACAGAATTAACCAGTTTGGATCATCGAGTCAAACCTTTCGTCTAACACCTTCTAATTAACTAAACCATGGCACTGAGTGCCTCATCCAGCCTCCTTTTAAACACCTCCAGGGATGGGGACTCCACCACCTCTCCAGGCAGCCCATTCCAATGCCAATCTCTCCTCCTGTGAAGAACTTCTTCCTAACATCCAGCCTGAACCTGCTCTGGTGCAGCTTGAGGTTGTGTCCTCTTGTTCTGTCCCTGGGTGCCTGAGACAAGAGACCAACCCTTGCTGCTTAAGGAATTAAGAAGGAAAATCTAAGGAAAGAGAGAAATGATACATCATAGCACTAGTATTAAATTTTAATGCAGTGATTCCTTTCTTGTTCTTTTCCTCCAGGTATCTGAAAGAAATCTGCTTAAAGGACACAGAGTGAAGTCTGATAATATTCCTACATCAGCCCTGAAGGAAGGCAAGCTGAAGTAAGCAGAATATAAATGTTAAGTTCTGCTACTGGCACCTCCAAGCTAAGGGGATTCATCACACTGATCATTTTTGGAAAGTAGAGTTTGAACAAAAGTGCTCAAAAATGAATGCAGAGAACAAGGGCCAGCAATGTGCACTTGTGGCCAAGAGAGCAAATGGCATCCTGGGGGGCATCAGCAAAAGTGTCCAGCAGCTCTGGGGAAGTTCTTCTCCCCCTCTACTGTGCCCTGCTGAGACCATACCTGGAATACTCTGTCCAGTTTTGGGCTCCTCAGTTCAGGAGAGACAGGGACCTGATGGAGAGAGTCCAGTGAGAGCCACAAGGATGACTTGGGGACTTGAGCATCTCCCTGAGCATCGTCCTTATGGAGAGAGACTGAGAGCCCTGGGGCTGTTTAGTCTGCAGAGGAGAAGGCTGAGAGAGGATCTGATCTGTGTGTGCAAATATATCAGGGGTGGGTGGCAAGTGGCTGGGGCCAAGCTCTTTTTGCTGGTGTGCAGCAGTAAGACAAGCAGCAACAGCTACAAACTGGAACAGAGAAGGTTTCACCTCAACATGGGTAGAAACTTCTTTATGGTGAGGGTGGCAGAGCCCTGGAGCAGCCTGCCCAGAGAGGTTGTGAAGTCTCCTTCTCAGGAGCCTTTCCAAACCCACCTGGATGCATTCCTGTGCAGACTACCCTGGGTGATGCTGCCTTGACGGGAGTAGGGGTTGGACTTGAGGATTTCTGGAGGCCCCTTCCAACCTCTGAAGTTCTGAGATTGTGAGACAGCGTTGAACTGAAGGTGTTACTTCTTCAGATGAGATCTTCCTATTGCACACAATGAATTAGTGTTAGCAGGAGTCACGACCCAGGCGTGCAGGCTCCTTGCTTCCTGTGCTAGTCACTCAGATAGGACATTTTGCCTGCTTGCTTTTCCTCAGATGGATTCCATTTCTTCTTCTCTTTGCACACAGATGTTCATCACATGTGCACTTCTCTAGCAGCTCAGAGAGGAGCTTGCCTTACTTCACATCTAAATATAAGGCTTCTGGGATAGTTTGTGGTAAATGCTGTCTCCCTTAATGAGAAGAGTATTTGCTCAGCTCTGAAATCCTGAATGACACGTGTTAGACTGTCAAACCAATTAAAGCAGGGAAGCTGCTTTGGTTTCCAGCACTGAACAGGATCATCTTTAAACTGATGTGTTCCCAGTGCAGGTTAGCTCATTATCAGCTGAGCTCTGGAAGGTAGCTTCTAAAGATGAATTCCTTAGCCTCCCAATTGCTTTGGAAGATTGTCTGCATGAGGTCTTTTTCAGGCACATACAAAGGCTGTCATTAATTTGGTCACTAAATCACAGGAGAGAGTCTGACAGCATGGATTCTGCTCTCAGTCCTGCCACTGCTGCTTTGCTATGCTCATTGTTTCCCAAATGTTTGCTCAGATTAGGAGGTCAGGGCTGCAAGGATGATGAGGGGACTGGAGCACTGCCTGGTGAGGAGAGGCTGAGGAACCTGGGGCTGCTTAGTCTGGAGAAGAGAAGGCTGAGTGGGGATTGAATCAATGTTTATAAGTATCTGAGGGATGGGGGCCAGGAGCAGGGGACAGGCTTTGCTCACTGCTCCCTGGGATGGGACAAGGAGCAATGGGTGTAAATTGCAGCACAGGAGGTTCCAGCTCAACACAAGGGGCAACTTCTTGACTGGAAGGGTCCCAGAACACATGCACAGGCTGCCCAGAGAGGTTGTGGAGTCTCCTTCTCTGGAGACTTTCAAGGCCTGTCTGGATCTTTCTCTCACCCAAGGACCTCTGTGATCAACTTGGGTGCCCTTCAACCCCTAATATCCTGTGATCCTCTGTGATCCAAAGAGCTCATCCAGTCCAACCCCCCTGCCAGAGCAGGACCACACAATCTAGCTCAGGTCACACAGGAACACATCCAGACAGGCCTGGAAAGGCTCCAGAGAAGGAGACTCCACAACCTCTCTGGGCAGCCTGTGCCAGTGCTCTGCGACCCTTCCAGTCAAGAAGTTCCCCCTTGTGTTGAGGCAGAACCTCTTTTCCTTTCACTTCCTTTCACTCTGCCACACATTCTCTCTAGGGCTTTAATGCTCAAGTGTCTTAGCCCCAAATCCTATTGAAGAGACCTATGCTCAAAAATTCACACCCAAAAGCATTATCCTTTGTGTTTATGAAACATGATTGACATTTATCTGCACGGAATTTATCTCTACTCTCTTCCCAGTTGCCTGCAAAAAGCCAGGAGGAGGCTGCTGATAACACACCACAGATTCTTTTCATTAGGATTGACATATCTGGAGTAGTGTTCCCAGCTCAGGCTCAATCTGAGCATACTCCTCTGGATCAGCCTCTGAGAATGCCAGCTGGATGTGGATGGAAACAGACATTTTAATGCATGCAGGATCAGACTTTCATTAGTGAAGTTCAAGGATCAATGAATTCAAGGGATGCCTCTGCCTCTGCTCTCTGGCCTCGGTAAAACAACTGTGACAGCAGAGCTGGGCAGAGGTGTTGTGAGGGGTTCATGTTGCTTTCCCCACGAGGTCTCAAGCTGAGATGGAATTTCACAGAATCATTTTCATTGGAAAAGACTTTTAAGATCATCCAGTCCAAGCATCCTCTCACTCTACCCAGGCTGCTGCTAAACCATGTCCCTCAGCACCACACCTCTGCCTCTTGGAAACACCTCCAGCGATGGGGATTCAACCACCTCCCTGGGGGGCAGCCTGTGCCAGTCTTTGAGAACCCTTTCAGGGAAGCAGTTTCTTCTAATATCCAACCTAAACCTCCCCTGGCACAACCTGAGGCTATTTCCTTTTGTCCTGTCACTTGTTACCTGGGAGAAGAGAACAACATGCACATGGCCACAGCCTCCTTTCAGGGAGCTGTAGAGAGCAATGAGGTCTCCCTTCAGCTTCCTCTTCTCCAAACTAAACACCCCCAGCTCCCTCAGCCATCACCACCAGTCCTGTTCTCCAGACCCTTCACCAGCTTTGTTGCCCTTCTCTGGACATGCTCCAGCACTTCAATGTCCTCCATGAAGTGAGGGCCCCAAAACTGAGCCCAGGACTCAAGGCATGGCCTCACCAACATTCAGTCCAGGGGAACAATCACTTTTCTGCTCCTGCTGTCACACTAAGTCATATGTACTAAAAGAGAGTGCTGAGTGGGGAAAGTCACAGAATCATAGAATCAACCAGGTTGGAAGAGACCTCCAAGCTCATCCAATCCAATTTAACACCAAGGACTCATGGCATGGCCTCAACCAACACTGAGTCCAGAGGAGCAATCACTTCTCTGCTCCTGCTGTCATTCTAAACCATATGTGCCAAAAGAGAGTGTTGAGTGAGGAAGGTCATACAATCATAGAATCAAGCAGGTTGGAAGAGACCTCCAAGATCATCCAGTCCAACCTAGCACCCAGCTCTGTCCAGTCAACTAGACCATGGCACTAAGTGCCTCATGCATTCTTTTCTTGAACACCTCGAGGCACGGTGCCTCCACCACCTCCCTGGGCAGTCCATTCCAATGCCAATCACTCTCTCTGACAACAACTTCCTCCTAACATCCAGCCTAGACCTACCCCAGCACAACTTGAGACTGTGTCCCCTTGTTCTATTGCTGGTTGCCTGGGAGAAGAGGCCACCCCCCACCTGGCTACAATGCCCCTTCAGGTAGTTGTAGACAGTAATAAGATCACCCCTGAGCCTCCTCTTCTCCAGGCTAAACAACCCCAGCTCCCTCAGCCTCTCCTCATAGGGTTTATGCTCCAGGCCCTTCACCAGCTTTGTCGCCCATGGCACTAAGTGCCCCATCCAGCCTTTCCTTGAAGCCAAGTGATGCTTGTGGAGATGTGCTGGCATCTCATCCTGGGTGCACAGTGCAGCTGCAGCTGTGCTGTCTCTGCACCTCAGAGCACATGAGCGCTCCCGCTTGCAAAGCCACGTTTGAACCTGCAGCATTCAAAGCTGTAGTTACCTACTTTGTCAAACCCTATGGCATGCAAATGAGCCATAAGCCACTCACGACAAGGGCTGCTTTGCACCTTTCAGAGTGCCTTTGGCTAGGGATGAGGATGCAGCAAAAGCAGTTCGCTACCAACCTGCTTGGCACTCACAGGAGGCAGAAGGATTGACAAGTGCCAAGTGCCGCACGACGATGCACACTGAGCGCCAGCTCTGGGCCCCCATCCAAAGTGGCATTTCTCAAGGAGAATCATAGAATCATAGAATCATAGAATCAACCAGGTTGGAAGAGACCTCCAAGATCATCCAGTCCAACCTAGCACCCAGCCCTATCCAGTCAACCAGACCATGGCACTGAGTGCCTCATCCAGTCTTTTCTTGAAGACCCCCAGGGACGGTGCCTCCACCACCTCCCTGGGCAGCCCATTCCAATGCCAATCACTCTCTCTGGGAAGAACTTCTTCCTAACATCCAGACTACACCTACCCTGGCACAACTTGAGACTGTGTCCCCTTGTTCTATTGCTGGTTACCTGGGAGAAGAGGCCAACCCCCACCTGGCTACAATGCCCCTTCAGGTAGTTGTAGACAGTAATAAGATCACCCCTGAGCCTCCTCTTCTCCAGGCTAAACAGGCCCAGCTCCCTCAACCTCTCCTCATAGGATTTGTGTTCCAGGCCCCTCACCAGCTTCGTTGCCCTTCTCTGGACATGTTCCAGTACCTCAACATCTTTCTTGAATTGAGGAGCCCAGAACTGGACACAGTACTCAAGGTGCGGTCTGACCAGTGCTGAGTACAGGGGAAGAATAACCTCCCTTGTCCTACTGGCCACACTGTTCCTGATGCAGGCCAGGATGCCATTGGCTCTCTTGGCCACCTGGGCACACTGCTGGCTCATCTTCAGCTTACTATCTATCAGTACCCCCAGGTCCCTTTCCTCCTGGCTGCTCTCCAGCCACTCAGTCCCCAGCCTGTAGTGCTGCTTGGGGTTGTTGTGGCCGAAGTGCAGAACCCTGCACTTGGCCTTGTTCAATCTCATCCCATTGGCCTCTGCCCACCCATCCAGCCTGTCCAGGTCCCTCTGCAGGGCTCTCCTACCTTCCAACAGATCAACACCTGCTCCTAGCTTGGTGTCATCTGCAAACTTACTGATGCTGGACTCAATGCAAGAAGTACAGCAGCTCCAGCATCACCTCGCTGGCTCTGCTCCCTCCTTTCTCCTCCTTGGAATGTCGCAGAGGTCTTTAGGGCCGCAGCTGCAGAGGAGCTCTGCCTCGCTGGCAGGCGCAGGATGGGCGAGCGTATCAGATGGAGCCTCCGAGGCTTAATTGATAATGACACCGAGTCTGAGGCAATCACACATACAACCCCCTCTCCTCTCAGATGTTGCTGGATGAGTGCTGGCACAGCCTCCTCCCCTCACAAACATTTCAGATACTGTTTCTTACTTTTTGGCTCCAGCTTTCAGTAAGGCTTGGCAAAAGACCAAGATTTATCATGGGGCTGGGCTACTTCCTTTGCTTTTTTTTGCCTTTCTTCTTTTTTTCCTCCTTTTTTTTTGGCCTTTTTTCTTTTTTCCTCCTTTTTTTTTGCCTTTCCTCTTTTTTTCCTCCTTTTTTTTTGCCTTTCTTCTTTTTTTCCTCCTTTTTTTTTGCCTTTCTTCTTTTTTTCCTCCTTTTTTTTTGCCTTTCTTCTTTTTTTCCTCTTTTTTTTTGCCTTTCTTCTTTTTTTCTCCTTTTTTTTTGCCTTTCTTCTTTTTTTCCTCCTTTTTTTTTGCCTTTCTTCTTTTTTTCCTCCTTTTTTTTTCCCTTTCTTCTTTTTTTCCTCCTTTTTTTTGCCTTTCTTCTTTTTTTCCTCCTTTTTTTTTTGCCTTTCTTCTTTTTTTCCTCCTTTTTTTTTTGCCTTTCTTCTTTTTTTCCTCCTTTTTTTGCCTTTCTTCTTTTTTTCCTCCTTTTTTTTTTTTGCCTTTCTTCTTTTTTTCCTCCTTTTTTTTTGCCTTTCTTCTTTTTTTCCTCCTTTTTTTTTGCCTTTCTTCTTTTTTTCCTCCTTTTTTTTTTTGCCTTTCTTCTTTTTTTCCTCCTTTTTTTTTTGCCTTTCTTCTTTTTTCCTCCTTTTTTTTGCCTTTCTTCTTTTTTTCCTCCTTTTTTTTTGCCTTTCTTCTTTTTTTCCTCCTTTTTTTTTGCCTTTCTTCTTTTTTTCCTCCTTTTTTTTTTGCCTTTCTTCTTTTTTTCCTCCTTTTTTTTATTTGCCTGTCTTCTTTTTTTCCTCCTTTTTTTTTTGCCTTTCTTCTTTTTTTCCTCCTTTTTTTTTTCTTGCCTTTCTTCTTTTTTTCCTCCTTTTTTTTTTTTTGCCTTTTTTCTTTTTTTCCTCCTACTTTTCATTGTGGTTTGGTGTTTTTTTTTTTTTTTTTTTTTTTTTATTTAATCCTTATTCTGCTCCAACAAAACCCCCTGCTTGATTCACCTAAAAAAAAAACAAACCCAAAAGCCATCCTCTCACTCTCTTCTCACTTTTCAGTTCCCTAGTGAGGGTTTGGGGTGAGGTCAGGAATGCTCTGGAGCGGCAGCCCTGCAGACAGCCTGTTAATGACACAGAGGTCAGATTCATTTCACTTACACCTTGGCTAATGGAGTTTTTACAGAGTACATGCACATACACACACAGCTCTTTGCTCCTCCATAAATGAAGCCTCCTCCCAGCACAAGACTGTACCTTTATGGGACTTTTATGAAGTGGCATTGTTCAGTGAACTTCACAGAAGTAGATGTCAACAGTGTCCAAGCCAGTGAGCTACAGCTAGGAGCTGGAGATGAAGGCTTCCAAACACCAAGAGTGTTCAGCAGCAGCGTTCTGGAGCAGGCACTGTGCAGACAGTGGAAAAGCATGAGGTGGGGGTGTGGTGTTGAAAGGGAGCTGGAACATGATCTTGACCCAAACCTAAATACTTTAAGGTCTGGATGGTGTTTGGATCCAAAATTTTGGTTTAGCACATTAGTGAAATGTGAGAGCTCTCCACAGACAGGAGATGTGACACTGAGGGTTCCTCGCATGTGTGGAGTGTCCTGAACTGGGGCTTGGTTTATGTTCATGCCTAGGTGGAGCATCTCCAGTGACCTACAGTTTGTGGTTCAAGCACAGAGAGAGTGATTGGCATTGGAATGGGCTGCCCAGGGAGGTGGTGGAGTCACTGTCCCTGGAGGTGTTGAAGCCAAGCCTGGCTGGGGCACTTAGTGCCATGGTCTGGTTGGTTAGCCAGGGCTGGGTGCTAGGTTGGGCTGGATGATCTTGGAGCTCTCTTCCAACCTGCTTGATTCTATGATTCTAAGCAGCTTCTCCCTCCAGCCTCTTTTCAATGTGATCAGAGCTGCTGCTGAGAGGGTCCAACCCTCCTGCCAGAGCAGGACAATCCTATCTAACACAGATCACAGAGGAACACATCCAGACAGGCCTGGAAAGGCTCCACAGAAGGAGACTCCACAACCTCTCTGGGCAGCCTGTGCCAGTGCTCTGGGACCCTTCCACTCAAGAAGTTCCCCCTTGTGTTGAGGCAGAACCTCTTTTGCTGCAACTTGTACCCATTGCTTTTTGTCCTATCCCAGGGAGCAGTGAGCAGAGCCTGTCCCTCACTCCTAACCCCCAGCCCTCAGATATTTATCAACATTGATCAAATCCCCTCTCAGTCTTCTCTTCTCCAGACTAAGCAGCCCCAGGGCTCTCAGCCTCTCCTCACCAGCCATGCCCTCCAGTCCCTCATCATCCTCGTAGCCCTTTGCTGGGCCTTCTCCAGCAGATCCCTGTCCCTCTGCAATTGGGGAGCCCAAAACTGAACACAGTATTCAAGATGAGGTCTCAGCAGGGCAGAGTAGAGTGGGAGGAGAATCTCCCTTGATCTGCTGGACACACTCCTCCTAATACACCCCAGGATCCCATTGGCCTTCTTGGCCACAAGGGCACATTGCTGTGCCTGGGTAACTCGTTAGCCACCAGGACCCCCAGGTCCCTCTCCACAGGACTACTTTCCAGCAGTCACCTCCCAGCCTGTACTGGGGGAGATAAAGAAGAATAAAATGCCAATGCCCCTCTCCTCTCCTCTCCTCAGTTCCCTGGTTTCTCTGTCAGAATAAACAGCTAGGGCTGAGAGACCATCCCAGTCATCAGCTGCTCAGCTCAGCTCAGACCTGCCCATGGCTTTCCACTGCAACCTATCACCCCTTGCCTAACTCACAGGATTGTGTTGTTTTGCCCCACTGGCACCTGTACAAAAGAGTCAAAGCCTTGGCAAATCTGCAGCAGAAGAACTATGGCTTTTATGACCATGACCTTAAGTGATCATGTTAATTTATTCTTCTTCCTGGCTCCATGCCACATCCCATTTGAATGTTCCATACAGTCAGAGCAGCTTGTCCCAAGCAGATGAGGGATCTCACTTTGCTGCTGTGTAATCAGGTTTAGAGGTGACAGTGCTCTTCAGCACTAAGCTCAGGGCTGGTGGGGCTGAAGCAGGACTTGTGGCAAGAGGAGGGAGAAGAGGAGGAAAGAAGATGACACAGAAACTTAATTCCTTCCTTCCTTCTGAATTCCTTCCTTTTTTCCATATTCCTTCCTCCTTCCCTCCCTTCCTTCCTCCTTCCCTCCTTCCTCCTTCCCTTCCTCCCTTCCTTCCCTCCCTGCCTTCCTTCCTCCTTTCCACCTTCCTTCCTTCCTTCCTTCCTTCCTTCCTTCCTTCCTTCCTTCCTTCCTTCCTTCCTTCCTTCCTTCCTTCCTTCCTTCCTTCCTTCCTCCCTCCCTCCCTCCCTCCCTCCCTCCCTTCCTCCCTTCCTTCCCTCCCTGCCTTCCTTCCTCCTTTCCACCTTCCTTCCTTCCTTCCTTCCTTCCTTCCTTCCTTCCTTCCTTCCTTCCTTCCTTCCTTCCTTCCTTCCTTCCTTCCTTCCTTCCTTCCTTCCTTCCTTCCTTCCCTTCTCTCTTTTTCTCTTTCTTTCTGTTTGTCTCTTTTTCACTTTCTTTCTTTCTTTCTCCTTCTCTCTTTCTATTTCTCTTTTTTCTCTCTTTCTCACTCGTTTTTCTCTCTTTCTTTCCCTCTTTCTTTCTCTTCCTTCCTTGCTTCCTTCCTTCCCTTCTCTCTTTTTCTTTCTTTCTCTGTCTCTTTTTTACTTTCTTTCTCCTTCTCTCTTTCTCTTTCTCTCTCTTTTTTCTCTCTTTCTTTCCCTTTCTTTCTTTCTTTCTTTCTTTCTTTCTTTCTTTCTTTCTTTCTTTCTTTCTTTCTTTCTTTCTTTCTTTCTTTCTTTCTTTCTTTCTTTCCCTTCCTTGCTTCCTTCCTTCCCTTCTCTCTTTTTCTTTCTTTCTCTGTCTCTTTTTTACTTTCTTTCTTTCTCCTTCTCTCTTTCTCTTTCTCTCTCTTTTTTCTCTCTTTCTCTCTTTCTTTCCCTCTTTCTTCCTCTCCCTTCCTTGCTTCCTTCCTTCCCTTCTATCTTTCTCTCTCTTTTTTATCTCTTTCTTTCCCTTCCTTCCTTCCTTCCTTCCTTCCTTCCTTCCTTCCTTCCTTCCTTCCTTCCTTCCTTCCTTCCTTCCTTCCTCATTCCTTCCTAACTACATCTTTCCAAATTCCTTCTTTTCTTTCCTTCATTCCTTCTTTTCCTTTCCCCCTCTCTCTGCTCTCCTCTCCCCATTTTTTTCCCTCCTTATGTGACACCTGTGCTGGGGGAATAAAAAACCCAAACCGCCAAACCCAACTTCTGAGCTTTCCACAGCTCCAAAAGGAATTATTTCATCAAAACGTTGTAAAAAAAAAACAAACCTATGACTGTAAACAGGAAGAGAAGTTTTTAATTAGGCACAGGGAGGAGAAGCAGCTTAGCCCCAGGATCTGTGGTGTGGAGACCATGAGGCCACTCCAGCAGCTCTCTCCCTGATGTCTGCGTGGCCTGACGCCAGCTACTTTTTGCTCCTGCTGAAGAATCAGGTTAATCAAAACGATGACAGCCAAATGGACAGGGAGCAGGATTCAGCCAAGCCTCTTTGTCTAAACTCCAGATGGAGTTAGCAAAGTTCCAGCAGGGCCAGGATGGTTGAGCCCTCATGTGACAAGCCCTGTCTCAAAATCCTTCCCGTTAATTCGCGACTGTCAATCACCTTCAGCATTCTGCTCCAAAACAATGGCTGGCCCCGGATCACAGCTTCCCCCCATCTCCTCGCACCAGCACAGCAGAGAATGAAGGATTTCAAATGGTTTTTTTGGGTGGTTTGGGTTGGTTTTTTTTTTCCCACCCCCCTCTCTCTTTTCTTGATGAGTAAAGACTTCTTGGTGCAGCGCGACTGGCTTGGTGTTGAGAAAATAAGCTGCTTGGAGGCCAAGGGAGGCTTCCCAAAGCCCCACCTCCTAATAAAGAGCTAAAGCAATTTAATGGGCTGCATGTAGTGGCTCTGTGAATAACAGATTCTGCAGCTTGGCCCCCAAATGAAATAAAGAATGGGAGTGGGAGGGTGAAAATCGGTTTGAAGCAAACTTAAAAGCCAGGGAAACAAAACCCGAGATTCACCACCCTGCTGGAGAAGAAGGAGACAGCAGCATCTGTTTCACCCAGTAGTTCATGGGTGGCTTCTCTTGCCCAGGGTGACCTTACCCACAGAAGAGCTGGACGTGGGTTCCAGTCACTGCTTCAGTGGATGTAAGGAGAAACATCACCAGGAGAGAAATTGAGACCATCTTTCCTCGGCTGTCTATAACCCACTGCTTTCTGCGCTCACTTGCAGGGGGCAGGGTGGCTGAGTTCAAAGTCAAAGAAGGCAGGAACGAAGCATGGCCTCATTCTGGTTTCACAGAGAAGATACATAGGGCAGACAGGAGATGACAGCAAGTTCTGTGCTCCTCTGTCTTGATCTGTAACCCGTGGGAGAAAGGAGGGCAGAAAATGTGACCCTAAATGACTTTAGGATGACTAAAACTACATCCCTGAAGGCACATCAACTGTTTTCAACAAGAGTCATCCCTTTGTATAAGTTTCATGATTATTCTGTTAATTGCATTCATAGAATCCCAGAATCAGGCAGGGTTGGAAGGGACCACAAGGAAGAGCCAGTTCCAACCCCCTGCCATGCCCAGGGACACCCTATCCTAGAGCAGGCTGCACACAGCCTCAGCCAGCCTGGCCTTAAACACCTCCAGCCATGGGGCCTCAACCACCTCCCTGGGCAACCCATTCCAGCCTCTCACCACTCTCCTGCTCAACAACTTCCTCCTCACCTCCAGCCTGATCCTACCCATCCCCAGCTTCACTCCATTCCCCCCAGTCCTATCACTCCCTGATATCCTGAAAAGTCCCTCCCCAGAATTTTTTTTGTAGGCCCCCTTCAGATACTGAAAGGCCACAATAATATGTATCAATATGCAATTAATAGGTATTAATTAATACAACTGTAATTAATTATACTATGTTATTACATCTTAACCTGCAATTAAATGCATATTAATTTCCTATACAGAGGATTCATCCTTTTGCCCTTTCTTTTGCAGCCCACATCACCCACACCAACAGTGAATCTCATGCAAGACTCAAGTGCATTTTTGGAAGCCAAATCACATTTAAGGTCTAAAGAAACCTAAAGGAAAAGAAATTGGAGGGATTTGGAAAAGTGAGAGGATATTATTTGAAACTGATCTGCTGCTTCTTTTTTTTAAGGTATTCATAGTAGTAATTTTAAAGTGGGGGGAAAAAAAAAGACAAACAAAGGAGTTCTTTTTAGAGTGTGGGATTTGGTGTTTAATAAAGTTCTGAGGAGTTTTTATTTCAATTCCATCTGAATTGAGGATCTCCCTCCAGTTGTTCAGTCCAGCAATGAAAACTGCTAAGTCTTGCCCTTCCCACTCTGTAATATAACTCCAGAGAAGTTTGTCTGCTGAGATTTGTTTCCTCAGTATATTCTTACTCTATTTGCCTGAAGACAAAAAGCCAGAGGCAGTATCACAGAATCACAGAGTCACAGAATCACAGAATCGCAGAATCTCTTAGATTGTCTAAGCCATTCAAGCTCCTCGAGTCCAAGCATCAGTTTCACACTGACAAGTCCCTGACTAAACCAAAGCCCTCAGCACAACATCTAAGCACAAGGAATTACTGTGGTTGGAAAGGACCACCAGGAGCATCCAGTCCAACCTTCAGCCCAGCAGCCTTCATCACCAGACCATAGCCTCAAGCACCACAGCCACTCTCCTTTTAAACTCCTCCAGGGATGGAGACTCCACCACCTCCCTGGGCAGCCTGTTCCAGAACTTCCTCCCAACAGTCAACCTAAACCTCCCCTGACACAACTTGAGGCCATTGCCTCTTGTCCTAGCATTAGTAACAGGGGAGAAGAGACCATCTCCAGCCTCACTGCAACCTCCTTTCAGGTAGTTGTAGGGGACAGTAAGGTCCTCTCTCAGCCTCCTCTTCTCCAGACTGAACACCCCCAGCTCCCTCAGCAGCTTCTCACATCTCATGTTTGCCAGAGCTCTCCCCACCCTTCTCTGCCCCTGCTCCAGCACCTCACTGTCCCTCCTGTACTGTGGTGACCCAAACTGAGCACAGCACTCGAGGTGTGGTCTCAGCAGTGCTGAGCACAGGGGCATGAGCACCTCCCTACTCCTGCTGCTCACATCACTTCTGATCCAGGCCAGGATGCTGTTGCCCTTCTTGCCCACCTGGGCACACTGCTGGCTCATGTTCAGCCAGCTGGCCACCAACACCCCCAGGTCCTTTTCTGCCAGGCAGCAATCCAGCCACTCCTCCCTGAGCCTGTAGGGCTGCTGGGAGTTGTTGTGGCTAAAGTGCATGACCTGACATGCACTTAGTCACATTACCTCCAACTTAGGCTGAGTCAAAGTGTTCTCAGGCTGCCCAAGGAGTGGGTTGAGTCCCCATCCCTAGGGGTATTTAAAAGCCATGTGGGTGTGGTGCTGAGGGATGTGGTTTAGTGGTAGTGGCTTAGAAGTAGTGGTGGGATTGTGAGCTCTGGGTGAGTGATCATAGAATCAGTCAGGGTTGGAAGGGACCACAGGGATCTAGTTCCACACTGCCCCCCTGCCATGGGCAGGGACTTTTGATGATCTCAAAGGTCTCTTCTAACCTCAACAGTTCTAGGATTGTGTGATTCTATGATTGCCCTGCACACTGCCAGTGGAAACCAGGACAGACATGCTTTGTTTCTTCTGTTCAAAGGCACACCCAACAATATCTAAGATATGAATGATCCAGAGGTGACATCATACAGTAAAAGGTATTTCTCTACCACAGGAAACCTCTGTAAGTTGTAGATCCCCACTTTCTCCCATTATTTAGATTGAAGCATGCCAGGGGAAATTTAGACTGGATATTAGGAAACATTTTTTTCCTCCAAGAGTGATCAGGCATTGGAACAGGCTGCCCAGGGAGGTGGTGGAGTCTCCATCCCTGGAGGTGTTCAGAAAAACAAGCAGCTGTGGCACTTTGGGACATGGTTTAATGGCTATGGAGGTGTTGGCTCTGGACAGTCTGATCTAGGGTAGGGTGTCCCTGCCCATGGCAGGGGAGTTGGAACAAGATGATCCTTGTGGTCCCTTCCAACCCTGACTGATTCTATGGTTCTATGATTCTATGATCTTGTTATCTTAGAGGTCTTAATGAGTCTGTGATAAGCTTTTGTCACAGGAAGGGGAAGAAACCATTATCCACATGGTGCTTAGTGTATGGAGGTGTTTGTCTTGTGTCTTAGAGGTCTTACTGATTCTGTGATAAGCTTTTTGTCACAGGAAGGGGAAGAAACCATTATCCACATGGTGCTCAGTGTATGGAGGTGCTGGTCTTGTGTCTTAGAGGTCTCACTGATTCTGTGATAAGCTTTTTGCCACAGGAAGGGGAAGAAACCATTATCCACATGGTGCTCAGTGTATGGAGGTGTTTGTCTTGTGTCTTAGAGGTCTTACCGATTCTGTGATAAGCTTTTTGCCACAGGAAGGGGAAGAAACCATTATCCACATGGTGCTCAGTGTATGGAGGTGCTGGTCTTGTGTCTTAGAGGTCTTACTGATTCTGTGATAAGCTTTTTGCCACAGGAAGGGGAAGAAACCATTATCCACATGGTGCTCAGTGTATGGAGGTGTTGGTCTTGTGTCTTAGAGGTCTTAATGATTCTGTGATAAGCTTTTTGTCACAGGAAGGGGAAGAAACCATTATCCACATGGTGCTCAGTGTATGGAGGTGCTGGTCTTGTGTCTTAGAGGTCTTACTGATTCTGTGATAAGCTTTTGTCACAGGAAGGGGAAGAAACCATTATCCACATGGTGCTCAGTGTATGGAGGTGTTGGTCTTGTGTCTTAGAGGTCTTAATGATTCTGTGATAAGCTTTTTGTCACAGGAAGGGGAAGAAACCATTATCCACATGGTGCTCAGTGTATGGAGGTGCTGGTCTTGTTCTCTTAGAGGTCTTACTGATTCTGTGATAAGCTTTTTGCCACAGGAAGGGGAAGAAACCATTATCCACATGGTGCTTAGTGTATGGAGGTGCTGGTCTTGTGTCTTAGAGGTCTTACTGATTCTGTGATAAGCTTTTGTCACAGGAGGGGGAAGAAACCATTATCCACATGGTGTTTAGTGTATGGAAGTGCTGGTCTTGTGTCTTAGAGGTCTTACTGATTCTGTGATAAGCTTTTGTCACAGGAGGGGGAAGAAACCATTATCCACATGGTGTTTAGTGTATGGAAGTGCTGGTCTTGTGTCTTAGAGGTCTTACTGATTCTGTGATAAGCTTTTGTCACAGGAAGGGGAAGAAACCATTATCCACATGGTGCTCAGTGTATGGAGGTGCTGGTCTTGTATCTTAGAGGTCTTACTGATTCTGTGACAAGCTTTTTGTCACAGGAAGGGGAAGAAACCATTATCCACATGGTGCTCAGTGTATGGAGGTGCTGGTCTTGTGTCTTAGAGGTCTTACTGATTCTGTGATAAGCTTTTTGCCACAGGAAGGGGAAGAAACCATTATCCACATGGTGCTCAGTGTATGGAAGTGCTGGTCTTGTGTCTTAGAGGTCTTACTAATTCTGTGATAAGCTTTTTGTCACAGGAAGGGGAAGAAAACATTATCCACATGGTGCTTAGGGATATGGTTTTGTGGCAGTGGCTCAGGCAGCAGTGGGAGTGCAAGCTCAAGGTGAGCAGTTGGACTTGATGATCTCAAAGGTCTCTCCAACCTCAACAGTTCTGTGGTGAGATTCAACACAAACCAACACTCTCACGACCAATCTTCTGCTGAGAGTGCAAGAGGGGAATTAAAGGGGAAAAAAAAAAAAGAGATGGCAAAGAAGAAGGAGGGAGTGGGACCAAAACCTGCATTACTTCGCTCCTGGGGAATGGAGCTTTTGCAAATGAATGCAAGTCATTAACTGTCTGGCTTACTAAATAGTTAGCAAAGAGGGAAAAAAAGTTCCTCTGAAAGGGCTGGCTTTGCATTCAGAGCTGCAGTTTATTGGCCCATTGGCACTAACATGCCTAAACACAAGGGGAAAGTCAATTCTGTATCATAGCATCGTCTAGCTAACACCTGGAATATATTCTCTGGAGTGAAAACAGCAGGGAACTGACCAGAAATAACCTCTCTCGTATTATTCCTTCAATTAGACCAAAACAAGTTTCCCTTTGAAAACTTAATAATAAACACTGCAGGTCATTCACTTGTTTGGAGCCCCTTTGGGAAAGCTGAGCAGATGGGTCCCCTTATCTAGCCCCCTCGCTGTCACAGAGACAACAGCCGCGAATCAGGGCAGAGATTGATTTTAATTGGAACCAACAGCTTCTACATACCCGCCTAGTGCCCACGTCTTCCTGCAGCAGAAAACAAACCAAAGCAAAGCTGAACCAAAAAACAAGAGAGAAAAAGAGAAATAGAGAGAGAAAGAGAGAATGATAAAGAGAGAAAGAAAATGAGAGAAAGAGATTTAAAAAAGAGACAAAGAGAGAAAGGGAGAAAAAGAGAAAGAAAGGGGAAAAGAGAAGAAAGAACAAAAAAGAGAATAAGAAAGACAGAAAGACAGAAAGAAAGACAGAAAGAAAGACAGAAAGACAGAAAGGAAGGAAGGAAGGAAGGAAGGAAGGAAGGAAGGAAGGAAGGAAGGAAGGAAGGAAGGAAGGAAGGAAGGAAGGAAGGAAGGAAGGAAGGGGAAAGAAAGGGAAGGGAAGGGAAGGGAAGGGAAGGGAAGGGAAGGGAAGGGAAGGGAAGGGAAGGGAAGGGAAGGGAAGGGAAGGGAAGGGAAGGGAAGGGAAGGGAAGGGAAGGGAAGGGAAGGGAAGGGAAGGGAAGGGAAGGGAAGGGAAGGGAAGGGAAGGGAAGGGAAGGAAAGACAGAGAAAAAAGAGAAGGAGAAAAAGAGAAAGAGTAAGAAAGGGACAAAGAGAAAGAAAGAGAGAGAGAAAGAGTAAAAAAGAGAGAAAGAGAGAGAGAGAGTGCGAGAGAAAGGAAAGAAAGAAAGAAAGAAAGAAAGAAAGAAAGAAAGAAAGAAAGAAAGAAAGAAAGAAAGAAAGAAAGAAAGAAAGAGGAAGGAAGGGAAGGAAAGAGAGAATGAGACAGAGAGAAAGAGAAAGGGAAAGAGAAAGAGAAAGAGAAAGAGAAAGAGAAAGAGAAAGAGAAAGAGAAAGAGAAAGAGAAAGAGAAAGAGAAAAAAAAGAGAGAGAAAGAGTAAAAAAAAAGAGAGAAAGAGAGTAAAAAAAAGAGAGAGAAAGAGAAAGAAAAAGAGAGAAAGAGAGTAAAAAAAAAGAGAGAGAAAGAGAAAGAAAAAGAGACACAAGAAAGAGAAGAAAGAAAGAGAAATAGTAAAAAAGAGACAAAGAAAGAAAAAGAGAGAGAAAAAAAGAAAGAGAGGAAGGAAGGAAGGAAGGAAGGAAGGAAGGAAGGAAGGAAGGAAGGAAGGAAGGAAGGAAGGAAGGAAGGAAGGAAGGAAGGAAGGAAGGAAGGAAGGAAGGAAGGAAGGAAGGAAGGAAGGAAGACAACGTCTTCAAACAAGGCTGTTTTCATGCTGTCAGGATGACTAGACAGAACGAGGTGAGCCTCTGCACGATGACCAGTGACGCTGGTTTTGAGGTTCACCGCCTGGGTAGGCACCGGCAGGCAATCCCCGGGCAAACCCGCGGTCCGTTTCGGAGCCTTTGCAGGCAGGAGCAGCGCAGGTTGAAGCATTGCTCCTCCGAACTCAGGCGCTTCGAGTGGCAGCATCACCCGGGCGGGAGGTGCTGCCAGGGCTCTCTTCGGCAGGCTTCGCTCTCGGGCGCCTGGGGTCCTCCGCCGCCGCCAGAGCTAACGGCGCAAAGTGAACACCGACTTAAAACCAAACCATCTGGGACATTCCCACCACCCCCCGGGGTAAAAGCAGTTCTCCTCCCAACTCCTGTAAATTCATCAAGCCTGCAATTCCCCAAAGAACCCCACATGCGTTGCTATTCGCCTTTAACAGATGCAAGGAAGCTCTCTCCCCCTGTCCCCCCTGCCAAACTCCCCTCCGTCATGCAAATCTCTTGCCCATACGGCCTGTGAATTCCTGGGAGGGAGCTGAGATGAACAGGTGCCATGGTTCTTGACTTAATTGCTGCGAAAAGTAGAGCACTAATAACGAGCTGTTGACTAGAGGCAGTTTCCAGCCTGGCACAGGAGCCCTGCCAATCTAGGGGGTGGCAGCCAGGCAGTGGCACTGGCAGCCAGCCAGCTGCTGGGGCTGCAGGGGTGGGCAGATTGTGGTCTTGGCAGCAGGCCAGTTTGGGGAGACCTGGTTGGATTGTTGTCATCACTGGCGTTAGCGTTGTCCTGTCCAAGCAGTGAGTGGCTTGAGAGCAGCCCTGAGGAGAGGGACCTGGGGGTACTGGTGGGTGAGAAGCTCAGTATAAGCTGTCAGTGTGCTCTGGCAGCCCAGAGAGCAACCAGAGACTGGGCTGCAGCAAGAGAAATGTGGGCAGCAGGGCAAGGGAAGTGTTCCCTCTCTACTCAGCACTGCTGAGACCCCACCTGGAGCACTGCCTCCAGTTCTGGAGCCTCTATTACAAGAGGGCTATGGATGTGCTGGAAGGTGTCCAGAGAAGGACCATGAGGATGAGCAGAGGGCTGGAGCTGCTCTGCTGTGAAGAAAGACTTGAGGGAGTTGGGGCTGCTCAGCCTGGAGAAGAGGAGGTTCCAAGGAGACCTTATTGTGGCCTTTCAGTATATTAAGTGGGCTACAAGAAAGCTGGGAAGGGACTTTTTAGGCTGTCAGGTAGTGATAGGACTGGAGGGAATGGAATAAAGCTGGAAATGGGGAGATTCAGACTGGATGTTAGGAAGAAGTTCTTCAGCCTGAGAGTGGTGAGAGCCTGGAACAGGTTGCCCAGGGAGGTGGTGGAAGCCTCATCCCTGGAAGTGTTTAAGGCCAGGCTGGATGAACCTCTGGCCAGCCTGATCTAGTGTGAGGTGTCCCTGCCCATGGCAGGGGGGTTAGAACTAGGTGATTCTTGAGGTCCCTTCCAACTCTGACTGATTCTATGATTCTAATAACATCACCCTCCTTCCCCATGGGTACCAGAAGAAATAGAACCACAGAACCATAGAATCACAGAAGAGTGGGGTTGAACAGGACCTCCAGAGATCATCCAGTCCAACCCCCCTGCTGAAACAGGCTTACCTAGAGAGGGTTGCACAGGAACACATGTAGGTTTGGAATCTCTACAGAGAGGGAGACTCCACCATCTCTCTGGGCAGCCTGCTTCAGGGCTCTGGCACCCTCTAAGTGAAGAAGTTTCTCCTTATGTTCAAGTGAAATCTCCTGTGTTCTAGTTTGTGGCTATTGCTCCTCGACCTGCCACTGGACAGCAATGAAAAGAGCTCAGCCTCAGCCTCATGACCTCCACCCTTTACTATTGATTAGTATTGAGAAGATATTCTCTCAGCCTGCTCTTCTCCTGCTCTTCCTCTCAGCAGTCTCCTGGCTCTGCACTGGACCCTCTCTAGTAGTTCCCTGTCTCTCTTAAACAGGGGAGCCCAGAACTGGACACCACACTCCACATGTGGCCTCATTAGGAGAGAGTATAGGAGCAGGAGCATCTCCCTCATGCTGCTGGCTCCACTCCTCCTAATTTACCCCAGGAGACTGTTTGCCTTCTTGGCCATAAGGGCACATTACTGCTCATGGATAACTTACTGCCCACCAACACTCCTTCATCCTCCTCCACAGAGCTGCCCCTAAGCCATACTGATAAATAGCTTGGTCAGTAAAGGAGTCCTCCCAGGGCACCTCTACAGAGCCTGCAATAAAACAAACAGTAGCATGGAAGGAGCTTGCCCATGCATATCCCTATGGATGCCTTGATGGGGAAGGAGTTAGGATAGGAAACAAGCAGGCCCTGGGTGCCAACAAAGGGATCAGGCAGAGCTTTCACTGCTCCGTTTGCTCCAGGGCAAACTGTTACAAGGTGGCAATACAGAGTCTGTTTCTGCCCTGTCTCTGTGTCCTCTTTGCACTGATGAGCACATCTGGGTTTTTTGGGGGAAACACTCCCAAGGAAAGGCTCTCACAGGGAGCCCAGATGCCAACACCTCCATGCTCCACGTTGCTCCACGTTGCTCAGCTGATGGAGCCTGCAGAAGCAGGAGAGGGCATGCTGCTCCTCCAGAGGAAGAGTGCTCCCTCCCTTATGCAAGGCAGCTCCAGGAGAAATTCTTCCTCCTCCCCTGGCAGCAAAGCAGTCTCTCATGGGAAAAGGTGCAATCCATGGCTTGAATCACTTAAAACTAGATTACACCAAGTGCCAGCAGGTGTAAGGGAGGTAAGAGCCACACAGGAGCTGCATTTACCTGCTGTCCATCCAGCTGTGCTTCTGTAATGGGTGAAGTCTCCAGCAACAGCTGCCCTTTGGGCTAAGACCCAAACCAATCTAAGGATCACTAGAGCTTTATGCAAGGCTGAAGAGCATGCAGTGTGTCTCCTGCAACTCAAAAGTGGTGTAGCTACTCAGATCACTTCTCCCCTTCACTACTTGATAGGCCTTTTAATTTCCCCTCCTGCCACTCATCCCCAGTCCCTCTGCCCCATGAGCTTGGCAAGCTTTGTTCCTCCGAGTGCATGCTTACCCTGCATGCAGGTTTTCCCAAGCTCTCACTGCTTCTATTAAAAGCCCCCCTGGAGAGAAACTACAAGACTAATGCTAATTACCATAATAATTTGTCAGAGCCCTGCTTTGATCTTTCCTCACCTACCAAGTCAATCCCATTCTACTCCAGCTCCGAAAGCGCTGGCTGCGATTACATAAGTAATTAACACACGGGATTGGGTTTGAAAGAATGGCTGACAGTGATCCAGATAAAAGGTTTGATCTCTTGATAAACAAGGAAATGGGTAAATTTATCACTTCCCATGAGACTTACAGCAGGCCAGTTAGTGCCAGAAATCTGATGTGCACCACAAATGGCTTAGAAAGGTTGCTCTGTTCCTCCAACAGCGCCTGCAGAAGGCATCGTTCTATTCCTTGAAGTCACACATTTGGAATAGGCTTAGTTCAGTCTTACCTGTGAAGGATGAACTCACTTTGATCAGGGGAAAAAAAGCCTTTTTTTTTCCCCTACAGGTTTTAGCAGGTTGGAAGAGAGCTCCAAGCTCAGACAGCCCAACCTAGCACCCAGCCCTAGACAATCAACCAGACCATGGCACTAAGTGCCTCAGCCAGGCTTGGCTTCAACATCTCCAGCCACAGAGTCTCCACCACCTCCCTGGGCAGCCCATTCCAATGCCAATCACTCTCTCTGACAACAACTTCCTCATCACATCCAGCCTAGACCTGCCCTGGCACAGCTTGAGACTGTGTCCCCTTCTTCTGTTGCTGGTTGCCTGGCAGAAGAGACCAACCCCATCTGGCTACAGCCTCCCTGCAGGCAGCTGCAGACAGCAATGAGCTCTGCCCTGAGCCTCCTCTGCTGCAGGCTGCACACCCCCAGCTCCCTCAGTGTCTCCTCACAGGGCTGTGCTCCAGGCCCCTCCCCAGCCTTGCTGCCCTGTTCTCAACACCTTCCAGCACCTCAACATCTCTCTGCAATGTCCAGGAGCCCAGAACTGGACACAGCACTCAAGGTTTGGCCTGAGCAGTGCTGAGCACAGGGGCAGAAGAACCTCCCTTGTCCTGCTGCCCACACTGCTCCTGAGCCAGCTCAGGATGCCATTGGCTCTGCTGCCCACCTGGGCACTGCTGCCTC
Organism: Pogoniulus pusillus; assembly: GCF_015220805.1. Taxonomy (NCBI): domain Eukaryota; kingdom Metazoa; phylum Chordata; class Aves; order Piciformes; family Lybiidae; genus Pogoniulus; species Pogoniulus pusillus. The sequence goes on along the minus strand of NC_087296.1, from coordinate 11,856,501 downwards.
CTCTTCAGCTACTACCTACCAGATTATGTGATTAAAGAAATCTTAGGTAGAGGTACCTCAACATCTCTGCTGAATTGAGAAGCCCAGAACTGGACACGGTACTCAAGGTATGGCCTGAGCAGTGCTGAGTGCTGAGTATCTCTTTTCAGGATCAATTTCAGTCTGATTTCTATCTCAGAACAAGACAGTTTTGTGTGTTTTCAGATTTCTTGGTGTGTCATCACTATTTCATTTAGTAGGATGCCTGGCAAGTTGCACAGATGAGCTGTCACTGTATTTCCCTGCCTAAATAAGAAAGAGAAGGGAGGGGGGGAGATCATATATCACATTTCACAACTAGGTCAGCTTACACAACTCCTCCTAAAGCATGTTAGCTAGGATTTGGGAAACAGATCTGGTTGGATCTATATACACTGGCTTTAGAGATTTTGACATCAAATCACAACAGGCAAAAATGGATCAGGACAGCAGATGAGTGTCTGGGAGCAAGAGGAACTACAGAGCTGGGGTCAGTGAAGCAGTAAGTGTTTCTGCATGGCTGCTTCATGTTGCCACCTGCAATCTCTTGCATGTCAGAAGCTTTTGTTGGCTGTGAGAAGCCTGTGAGAAGCTATTGATGCAGAATAATTAAAGGGCAGTGCTACTCACCAAGGGTACTTCTTAGATGAAAGGCAGTTAGTATTTTGTACTCGTAGAATCATAGAAGCAACCAGGTTGGAAGAGACCTCAAAGATCATCCAGTCCAACCTAGCATCCAGCCCTAGCCAATCAACCAGACCATGGCACTAAGAATGGCACTAGAATGTGCTGGGTTGGAAGTGATCCTTGAAGGTCATTCTTATCATAGAATCAAAGAATGGTTTAGGTTGGAAGGGGTGTCAAGGATCATGCAATCATAGAATCAACCAGGTTGGAAGAGACCTCCAAGCTCAGCCAGGCCAACCTAGCACCCGGCCCTAAACCATGGCACTAAGTGCCCCAGCCAGGCTTTGCTTGAACACCTCCAGGGATGTTGACTCCACCACCTCCCTGGGCAGCCCATTCCAATGCCAATCACTCTCTCTGACAACAACTTCTTCCTGACATCCAGCTTGAACCTGCCCTGGCACAGCTTGAGGCTGTGTCCCTTTCTTCTGTTGCTGGGTGCCTGGCAGCAGAGCCCAACTCCACCTGTCTACAACCTCCCTGCAGGTAGTCATAGACAGCAATGAGCTCTGCCCTGAGCCTCCTCTGCTGCAGGCTGCACACCCCCAGCTCCCTCAGCCTCTCCTCCCAGGGCTGTGCTCCAGGCCCCTCACCAGGTCATTTCCTCATGCTTCAATCCAATGAATGGAATAAAATGCAGCTCAGCAGCACTGATACAGAATCATATCCCACACACTAATGACACACTTGAGTTTAGGGAGCACCCTGAGACAAAGAATAGAGCCTGTGTGTGGGCAACTTCATTACCACTGCTCACGCCAGGCTTGAATTTGACCTCCTGATCTTTGCAGGGCTATAATGCAATTTAATTCAGTCACTTCAGGTTTCATTTGAGGCACCTTTCACTAAGAAAGGAATTTAGCTTCCTGTGCACTGGAGTCAAAGCTGCCAAGAGAAAGTCAAACAAACCTTCCTCTCATTTATTCCAGCCCAACTTTAACAGAACCCATTGGCATAAGCAAGAGGAGAATTTGCTTCGTCGTCTCCCCACACCACTGTGTGTTTTTCATTCTTAATGACTGGAATCAGAAGGAAACAGAGCAAAAGTACAGAAAATTGATCCCTGGGGTCATTTTTAATGATCTACCAAAAAAAAAAAAATAAAGGCTCTGTTAGCTCTTTCTCAATTCCAACCTGATTGATTGCTGATGCTTTTGGAGGAAGAAAGCTGAACCTAATCTAATGCACACAGTCTGAGGTGAACACTGAGATAATAATGATACACAAGAAACTGTGCTCCCTGGTAGAGGCCTTGCTCTCAGAAACAGTCTTCCTCCTTGCCTTCATTACCACTGCCAAAACATGGTCATCATTTGAGAAGTGAGGGGGGAAATCCTCCTTGTCCTGGAAACTTCTTTTTTATCCCCTTTGTCTGGCTGCTTTGGGACATTAGAATTATAGAATCATAGAATCAATCAGGTTGGAAGAGACCTCCAAGATCATCCAGTCCAACCTAGCACCCAGCCCTAGCCAGTCAACCAGACCATGGCACTAAGTGCCTCATCCAGGCTTTAGGGAGTTTATCTGCAGGCAGAGCTAAATCCCAATTTCCCTGTGAAGGGAGAAGGTTAAGATGGGTGAATGCTCAGTGAGAGAAATGACTGCAGGCTTGATCTTCTTGTACACCCTGCAGCATTACAGAGGAGCAGCCTTGCAAAGTCAGCTCAGCACCACCTTAGAGGCTAAGTCACAGAATCTCTTAGATTGGCAATGCCCTTCAAGCTCCTCGAGTCCAAGCATCAGTCTCACACTGACAAGTCCCTGACTAAACCAAAGCCCTCAGCACAACATCTAATCACTATGAATCACTGTGGTTGGAAAGGACCACCAGGAGCATCCAGTCCAACCTTCAGCCCAGCAGCCTTCACCACTAGACCATAGCCTCAAGCACCACAGCCACTCTCCTATTAAACACCTTCAGGGATGGCAACTCCATCACCTCCCTGGGCAGCCTGTGCCAGTGCCTAAACCCAGAGCTTCGTGTACAATGCTGTGACTGGTATAGGCCAGTCCCCAGAATCCCAGAATGAGGGAGGAGGGGGCTGGAAAGGACCTCCTAAGATCATCTACTCCCCTGCTAGAGCAGGATCACCCAAAAGAAATCACACAGGAACACATCCAGGTGAGTTTAGAATGTCTGCAGGATGGAGACTTTGCAACCTCTCTGCACAGCCTCCTCCAGTGCTCAGCCATCATCAAATACAAGAATGCTTTCCTCACCTGGGGGTGCCTTTATCTCAGGTTGGTTTTGTTGGTGGTGGTGGTTTGGTTTGGTGTTTTTTTTCCCATAAGGGCTTTCTGCATGACCAAGGAAGAGAAACAAGTGAAGATGTAGACCTATCTGTGAATTTAGGAATTGCCTAGGATCAAAGTCACCTTTCTGCCTTTGTTTTATGATTCAGTGGGTAGCTCAGGGTCTCCATGCCCTCCTCACCCTCTGGAAGCTTTTATTTGCAGTTGCTCTGTTCTGAAGTAAGACATTTAGCTTGGAGAAGAGGAGCCTGAGAGGTGACCTCAGCAATGGTTATAAAGATGTGCAGGTGAGTGCCAGAGGCTGGAGCCAGCTCTGCTGGGGGATGCCTGATGACAGCACAAGGGGCAGTGGTGGAAGCTGAGGCAGAGGAAGTTCCATGGAAACATGAAAAGGAATTTCTCTCCCTGTGAGGGTGACAGAGCACTGGCACAGGCTGCTCAGGGGGGTTGTGGTGTCTCCCTCTCTGGAGATATTCAAAACCCACCTGGATGTGTTCCTGTGTGATCTGCTCTAGGTGATGCTGCTCTGGCAGGGGGGTTGAACTGGATGAGCTTTGGAGGTCCCTTCCAGCCCTGACATTTTGGGATTCTGTGATCCATTTCTCAGCCTGCCAGGTTGGTTGGATTTAAATGGCTGTTGGGCAAGCAGGCTACCTGACAGCAGGCAGGCTTCTGAGCTCAGTCCTGCTCTGCAATAAAATGGGAATGATTAAAAGCCTTCCAGAAGCCTCCTCTGCCAGTTGTATTCTCTTGGCTGTCTTTGGAGAGCCTACAGATGGTTTTTCAAGGGGTTTGTGTTCTTCCTTGTGCTTGAAAATGCAAACTGCATTCTGCTTCTAGTGGTTAGTGCCATTTCTTAGGGGGCTACAAAATCTTCCTCCATGCACTGTGGAATGTATTTGGATGTGCAAAAGGACCAGATCCTTTCAATACTTCAGTCCCTGAGGCCTGAGGTTTAATTAATCTTCCAATTCACAGTTTGAGATTTAATTAATCACCTAATTCTTAGCTCAGATGAGTGAAAATGCTCAGAGTGTTCATTTAGTCATGTTAGCTTCTGGCAGATTTCCTTCTTCAACCATTTTTCTCTGCCCTTTGGAGTGAAATAGAAATGTAGAAAGCAATTCTCTGCCTTTCATTAAAAGGAATTATTTACTTGATCAGAGACTTGCAAATGTGCTTCCTGACATACATGGTGCACATTTGTGTGCCCTGGTACCAGACAGACCCCTTGGCTTTGGAAAAAGAAATGATATTGAGACTTTTCAACTGCATTATTTTAGCCTGAAGGGGAGATATCCATGAAAGTAGGATATTGTGTGGGTCTCTGTGTGTGTGGTTATGGCTAATTCATTAAAAACACATTCTTCATCCTGCCTGCCCCTGGAAATGTGAAAGGTTAGCCTCTTTAGACTTGCCACCTGTGAGATGAGGGATCACTAGTTCCTTCTTCCTCCCAGGGACCCTCAGCACTCATTCTTGCTGTAATGATGGAGCTGATTGATGGATGTCACCCTCTGTGCTGCTGACATCCTTAGCTCTCCCTGCTTTATGCAGCAAGCAGGACTTGCTTCAGCCAAGATAGCATCTGACTGCTCCATCCCCTGCTCACTTCCAGCACCCCCTCGGCATGCTCACCTTCAGCACTCATGCCCACTGCCAGCAGCCTCTGTGTCTGTCTGTCAATGGCTCTGTAATGAGACCAATTTATTAGGTTACATAACCCTGCCTCTTCAGGGAAGGGGGTGGGGAAATTGCACAGGACACCAGAAGAAATCTGTCCTGGCTCCTGATTTTCAAGGCTGTGGGAGGTCATTTCTTTAAGACAAAAGCAAACCCCAAAGCATGAAGAATGACAGTCTGGCAGAGGTGTTGTGCTGGCAGGTTTGAAGCTCTGCACTCCAGGGCAACCTTGCAATGTCGTCTTGCTGGTCTGCTCTGCTGTTTCACTCTCTTAAGAAAGAGCTCTGGAGTCAAATGCCAGATGCAGACTCCTCAGGGGTTTGTAGAAGGTCAGACCCAACCCAGCTGTGGCATTGTTTGCCTGATATGACTGTGTTGCAAGGCATTTGAGGAGTCACTCTTGTTTCCTTCCAAAATGGACTATTCTAACACCCTGCAACTCTCTGGCTTCATTACTTAGTTCATTTCCCAGGGGTGCTCAATAAAAGAAGAAGAACCCAAAGTAAATCTTCATTCTGATGCTTAGTCGCCACCTTTGGTCACAACTCAAACATGGAATCACAGAATCATGGAATCAATCATGGAATCAGAATCATAGAATCATTGAGCCATTGACTCATGGAATCATGGATTCAGAATCATGGAATCATAGAATCATTGAATCGTGGAATCAGAATCATAGAATCATTGGATCATGGAAACACAGAACTGTGGAATCATGAAATTGTAGAATCATGGAATCATAGAACCCTAGAACCATGGAATTGTGGAATCATGGAAACATAGAACCCTAGAATCATGGAATTGTGGAATCATGGCATCATAGAACCCTAGAACCATGGAATTGTGGAATCATGGAACCATAGAACCCTAGAACCATGGAATTGTGGAATCATGGAATCATAGAACCCTAGAATCATGGCATTGTGGAATCATAGCATCATAGAATGGCTTGAGTGGGAAGGGACCATGAAGACCATTCAGTTCCAACCCCCCTGCCATGGGCAGGGACACATCCACTAGACCAAGTTGCTCAAAGCCTTATCCAGCCTTATCTTAAACACTTCCAGGGATGAGGTGTCCACAAGCTCTTTGGCCAACCTGTTCCAATGTCTCACCACCCTCACAGTGAAGAACTTCTTAATATCCAATCCAAATCTACCCTGCTTTGTTTTAAAACTGCTCAGGCCACACCTTGAGTGCTGTGTCCAGTTCCGGACTCCTCAACTGAAGACAGATGTTGAGGTGCTGGAAGGTGTTGAGAGAAGGGCAGCAAGGCTGTGGAGGGGCCTGGAGCGCAGCCCTGTGAGGAGAGGCTGAGGGAGCTGGGGGTGTGCAGCCTGCAGCAGAGGAGGCTCAGGGCAGAGCTCATTGCTGACTGCAGCTCCCTGCAGGGAGGCTGTAGCCAGGTGGGGTTGGGCTCTGCTGCCAGGCACCCAGCAACAGAACAAGGGGACACAGCCTCAAGCTGTGCCAGGGCAGGTCTAGGCTGGATGTTAGGAGGAAGTTGTTGTCAGAGAGAGTGATTGGCATTGGAATGGGCTGCCCAGGGAGGTGCTGGAGTGGCTGTGGCTCGAGGTGTTGAAGCCAAGCCTGGCTGGGTCACTTAGTGCCATGGTCTGGTTGCTTGGCTAGGGCTGGGTGCTAGGTTGGGCTGGCTGAGCTTGGAGCTCTCTTCCAACCTGGTTGATTCTATGAGTCTAGGATTCTATGATAATCCATACCAAACCTCACTTAACCCATCTCGTGTGCTCCCCCTTATTAAGCCCTTTAGGGAGCCAAGCCCTGAATACAAGGCAACAAGCCTGCGTGCAACAAGAAGCTCAGAGATGCAGCTCCTGGTGTAGCTGCTCAAAGCCAGGCTGCCAGCTCCCCCAGTGGAAAGTTCTCTGCACTAAACTTGGGTCAGGATTTCATCCCTGCAGATGCTTGGATCGAGAGCTTAGAGAGACAACAAAACTAAGCAGGGCAGTCCCTAACCCCGGAGGGCATGGATGCTGCATTACCATCCATCCCTTGTCAGGCTCAACATATTTGTTACACAGAACATCTTGGGGGCAGGAGCAGACATCAGAGTGATTGGTGAACAAAAGCAGAAAGGGATAAACACAGGACAATGGATATCACTGCTGCAGTCATTCATCTAGCACACAGAAACAAGGGAAACAGCCCCAATCAAAACTAGCTGCTCCTTAAGCCTAAACATTCAATAACTCCCCAGCTTTGGAATGTATGTGCATCTCCTCCCTGGGTTTCCTGTGCATTCCATTATCCTTTGCAAGGTATATTATGACAAGCTATTTACTTTGGGCCGTAGCCCTGGGGCATTTGAGTGTCTCTCCTCTCAAAGCATGTCCTAAATAAACATGACTGATCTGCATAAAGGGAGATGACTTTATCTTAGAACGAGGCAGAAGAGCAGGCTGTGCTCCTCCACACACCATTCCCTACCTCTATCCCCTTTTGTCTGCAGTAAGCTTTTGTGTGCTCCTTAAACAAGTGAACAAACCTTTCCTGCTGCCCTGCACAGCGCTGCACTCGCATCCACACAAGGAGATGTCATACAATCAGTCAGGGGTGGAAGGGACCACAAGGATCATAGAATCAGGTTGGAAGAGACCTCCAAGCTCAGCCAGTCCAACCTAGCACCCAGCCCTAGCCAATCAACCAGACCATGGCACTGAGTGCCTCAGCCAGGCTTTGCTTGAACACCTCCAGGGATGGCAACTCCACCACCTCCCTGGGCAGCCCATTCCAATGGCAAATCATCCAGTCCCAACCCCTCTGCCCTGGGCTGGGGCACCTCACACTAGATCAGACTTTCCAGAGCCTCATCCAGCCTGGTTTTAAACACCTCCAGGGATGAGGCTTCCAACACCTCACTGCCCAACCCGCTCCAGGGCCTCACCACCTTCATGCTGAAGAACTTCTTCCTAACATCATAAAGCACACAGTAGAGGAATTTAAAACTTCCTCTTTCCATGGCATATGGACCATGGTGGTGTCAGCTCCATGACTGGACTTGCTGAGCTTAGAGAGACTTCTTCCAGCTGGAACAACTCCATGATTCTGTGATTTTTCTAAGCAGCATGATTCTTCCTCTGCTGCCTTCAATACTTGTTGCTGCCACACCAGACTAGATAGAGGCACAGAAAGGATCAGAGGGCTGGAGCATCTCTCTCAAGCCCTGCAGAGAATCACAGCATGCATCAGGTTGGAAGGGACCCTTAAAGTTCATCTGGTCCAACCTCACGGCAGCCTGCAGGGACATCTCCAACTTGGTCAGGTTGCTCAGGGCCACATCACATTTAGTATTGAACATCTGCAGGGATGGAGCCTCTGCCACACCTCTGGGCAGCCTGTCCCAGTGTCTCACTACCCTCATTGTGAAGAACCTTCTCCAAAATCTTCCTTGCCCTAGGTTCAAACTCTTGCCCCTTTCAGGTACTGGAAGGTTGCTATTAGTTCTCTCCAGAGCCTTCTCTTCTCCAAGATGGGAAGTGTCTGAATTAAATAGAATCATAAATCTTAGAGTCTTAGAATCACAGAACCAGTCAGGGTTGGAAGGGACCACAAGGATCACCTAGTTCCAATCCCCCTGCTGTGGGCAGGGACACCTCACACTAGATCAGGCTGCCTACAGCCTCATCCAGCCTGGCCTTACCTCCAGGGATGAAGCTTCCACCACCTCCTTGATGAACTCATTCCAAGCTCTCACCACTCTCATGCTGAACAACTTCTTCCTAACATCCAGTCTGAATCTCCCAATTTCCAGCTTTGTTCCATTTCCTCCAGTCCTATCAGTACCTGACAGCCTAAAAGTCCCTCCCCAGCTTTCTTGTAGCCTCCTTAGTATACTGAATTAAGGTCTCCTCAGAGTCTCCACTTCTTCAGACTGAGCAGCCCCAACTCTCACAGTCTCTCCCCATAGGATCATAAAATCACAGAATACCTCACACTAGATCAGGTTGTCCAGAGGCTCATCCAGCCTGGCCTTAAACACCTCCAGGGATGAAGCTTCCATCTCCTCCTTGATCAACCCATTCCAAGCTCTCACCACTCTCACTCTGAACAGCTTCCTAACAGCCAGTCTGAATCTCCCCATTTCCAGCTTTGGCCACTGAAATCAGGTGGTTTTACCAAGAAAACTCTGCTCTGTTATTGCCACCATGACTCTTTTTTCCCAGTGCTGTGCTAACAGATGAGTAATTGGGCAGCCCATAAACAAGCAATCCAGTGTAAAACCAGTAGCACTTGTCAGACAACAGTTCCTTAACACCAGGCTCTGACATCCCCCAGCATTACCTCATGAGGCTGGAGATAGGAGACAAGGGAGGCTTTTAGGCTAAACAGCTGAGGCTTGCCATAGGCTAGCTCCCAAAATAGCAGGGAGAAAGGCAAAAATAGTCAGACATGCTGATTGCATTGTTACAGCTTAAATTGTATTCAGATGCAGCCTCTGACGTGCCAAAAACTGTAAGAGCCCAGCAGGAGGGATCAGAAAAGTGACATCTGGTACTGGATGCCCCTCCAGACATGACTAATACCATTGGTATGGTGTAGGCTTTGCCCTCCCTCATTGAACAGTTAAATGTAAAGATTAGGCCCCCACAGCTCCTCCACTATCACGAGAGACTGCTTGCCTGTGGGTCTCCATAAGCTTCCCTTCCAGCCTTCTCCGTGGGTCTCCACAGATGGGTTGGCTTTGGCTGGGCTTGTGCATCTTTCCTGGGGCTGTGGACAGTTCATCTCATTACTTGCAGCTGGGGAGGTCACAGCTGAACCATAGAACTAACTCTGTCCACTGGTAGTGGGGAAATCAGGGGAATGTGACCACTAAATACTGATTTTGTGCAAGAGTGAGATATTGCTGTGTAGGCTGAGACAGACGTGTGCACCTAAGCCCCCACTTTGTCTTTGGTTTTAGCAAAGCTGGACCTGGCATCCTGGTCTGGATCAAAAACAGTGTGGGCAGCAGGACAAGGGAAGTCCTTCTGCCCCTGTGCTCAGCACTGCTCAGGTCACACCTGGAGTGCTGTGTCCAGTTCTGGGCTACTCAACTCAAGAGAGATGTTGAGGTGCTGGAAGGTGTCCAGAGAAGGGGAATGAAGTTGATGAGGGGCCTGGAGCACAGCCCTGTGAGGAGAGGCTGAGGGAGCTGGGGGTGTGCAGCCTGCATCAGAGGAGGCTCAGGGCAGAGCTCATTGCTGTCTGCAGCTACCTGCAGGGAGGCTGTAGCCAGGTGGGGTTGGTCTCTTCTGCCAGGCAAGCAGCAACAGAAGAAGGGGACACAGTCTCAAGCTGTGCCAGGGCAGGTTCAGGCTGGATATCAGGAAGAAGTTCTTCACAGCAAGAGAGATTGGCATTGGAATGGGCTGCCCAGGGAGGTGGTAGAGTCAGCATCCCTGGAGGTGTTTAAAAGGAGTCTGGATGAGGCACTTACTGCCAGGGTTTAGTGAATTAGAAGGTGTTAGATGCTAGATTGGACTGAATGAGCACAAAGGTTTTTTCCAACATCAGTTCTGTGATGCTGTGATTGTATAAGGCTGTGAGCCTCCTGTGCAGCATTAACAGCACAATGCAAGCATTTGAAAGTCTTTGACTTTCACAAATACCATAAAGCACACAGAGGAAGAATTTAAAACTTCCTCTTTCCATGGCATATGGACCATGGTGGTGTCAGCTCCATGACTGGACTTGCTGAGCTTAGAGAGACTTCTTCCAGCTGGAACAATTCCATGATTCTGTGATTTTTCTAAGCAGCATGATTCTTCCTCTGCTGCCTTCAATACTTGTTGCTGCCACACCAGACTAGATAGAGGTCACTAAAAGGATCAGAGGGCTGCAGCATCTCTCTCAAGCCCTGCAGAGAATCACAGCATGCATCAGGTTGGAAGGGACCCTTAAAGTTCATCTTGTCCAACCTCACTGCAGCCTGCAGGGACATCTCCAACTTGGTCAGGTTGCTCAGGGCCACATCACATTTAGTATTGAACATCTGCAGGGATGGAGCCTCTGCCACACCTCTGGACAGCCTGTCCCAGTGTCTCACTACTCTCATTGTGAAGAACCTTCTCCAAAATCTACCTTGCCCTAGGTTCAAACTCTTGCCCCTTTCAGGTACTGGAAGGTTGCTATTAGTTCTCTCCAGAGCCTTCTCTTCTCCAAGATGGGAAGTGTCTGAATTAAACAGAATCATAAATCTTAGAGTCTTAGAATCACAGAACCAGTCAGGGTTGGAAGGGACCACAAGGATCACCTAGTTCCAATCCCCCTGCTGTGGGCAGGGACACCTCACACTAGATCAGGCTGGCCAGAGGTTCATCCAGCCTGGCCTTAAACACCTCCAGGGATGAAGCTTCCACCACCTCCTTGATGAACTCATTCCGGGCTCTCACCACTCTCATGCTGAACAACTTCTTCCTAACATCCAGTCTGAATCTCCCAATTTCCAGCTTTGTTCCATTCCCTCCAGTCCCATCAGTACCTGACAGCCTAAAAAGTCCCTCCGCAGCTTTCTGGTAGCCCCCTTCAGATACTGAAATAAGTATCCTTGGAGCCTCCTCTTCTCCAGACTGAGCAGCCCCAACTCTCACAGTCTCTCCCCATAGGATCATAAAATCACAGAATCACAGAGTCTGGTCTGTGTTGGAAGGGACACTAAAGCTCATCTAGTTCCAACCCCTCTGCCATGGGCAAGGACATGCCCCACTAGACCGTGTTGCTCTGGGCCCCATTTTGTAGCTTCTCATATAGAAAAGCTCAGGTCACAGAGAAACACATCCAGACAGGCCTGGAAAGGCTCCAGACAAGGAGACTCCACAGTCTCTCTGGGCAGCCTGTGCCAGTTCCCCCTTGTGTTGAGCTGGAACCTCCTGTGCTGCAGCTTCCATCCATTGCTTTGTCCTATCCCAGGGAGCAGTGAGCAGAGCCTGTTCCTTCCTTCCTGACCCCCAGCCCTCAGATATTGGTCAACATTGATTAAATCCCCTCTCAGTTTTCTCTTCTCCATACTAAGCAGCCCCAGGTCCCTCAGCCTCTTCTCACCAGGCAGTGCCCTCCAGTCCCCTCTCCCTTGATCTCCTGGACACACTCTTCCTAATGCACCCCAGGATCCCATTGGCCTGCTTGGCCACCAGAGCACATTGCTGTGCCATGGTTAATTTGTTATCCACCAGGACCCCCAGGTCCCTCTCCACAGGGCTGTTCTCCAGCAGTCACCTCCTAACCTCTACTGGTGCAGTTTATTATTCATTGCCAGGTGCAGGACTCTGCACTTGTCCTTGTTGAACCTCATTTGCTTTCTCTGTGCCCAGCTCTCAGTCTGCCCAGCTCACATTCATTTGGATGTGTCAGCTCCTTGTACAGCTGTGATTCACTGAGTTGCACACTGAATTCTTTAAAACCAACATCTGGAAGCCTGTTAGCAAATCAGAAAATGCATCCACAGGGCCCCCAAACCATTACCTCTGCAGCAAACAGAAGTCCCATGTTGAACCATAGAATCATAGAATCAGCCAGGTTGGAAGAGAGCTCCAAGCTCAGCCAGCCCAACCTAGCACCCAGCCCTAGACAATCAACCAGACCATGGCACTAAGTGCCTCAGCCAGGCTTGGCTTCAACACCTCCAGGGATGCTGACTCCACCACCTCCCTGGGCAGCCCATTCCAATGCCAATCACTCTTGCTGTGAAGAACTTCTTCCTGATATCCAGCCTGAACCTGCCCTGGCACAGCTTGAGGCTGTGTCCCTTTGTTCTGTTGCTGCTTGCCTGGCAGCAGAGCCCAACCCCACCTGGCTACAACCTCCCTTCAGGTACTTGTAGGCAGCAATGAGCTCTGCCCTGAGCCTCCTCTGCTGCAGGCTGCACACTCCCAGCTCCCTCAGCCTCTCCTCACAGGGCTGTGCTCCAGGCCCCTCCCCAGCCTTGCTGCCCTTCTCCAAACACCTTCCAGCACCTCAACATCTCTCTGCAATTGAGGAGCCTACAACTGGACACAAGACTCAAGGTGTGGCCTGAGCAGTGCTGAGCACAGGGGCACAAGAACCTCCCTTGTCCTGCTGCCCACACTGCTCCTGAGCCAGCCCAGGGTGCCGTTGGCTCTGCTGCCCACCTGGGCACTACTGCCTCAGCTTCAGCTACGATCCACCAGCACCCCCAGCTCCTTTTCTTCCTGGCTGCTCTCAGCCACTCTCTCCCCAGCCTGTAGTGCTGCCTTAACCTGAGTGCTACCAACAGTGAAGGGCAGAGGAAAGCACAAACCTTACACTTCAGAGGTTCGCTTTGGTTTGGCTAAGCACCCAATATTTGGACGTTCGTTCATTTGGGCTTCCTCCAGGCTGCCTGCCCATCTTTGAACTCCAAAACTAGCCTGGAAGCCTTGCAAAAACAGGGTATTCTTGTGAAACTTCCAGTAATTTCTCTTTCTGCTTGGGCTTGAAATACGGTAAAGTAGCCTTTTCTTGTGGTATTTCCCTGGGTCGTTAAACTCCAAGCACTGTGTCAGTGCTCAATGAATAATACATAAGTATAGGCTTTCAACACTTCCTTTTCCAATCCTGATCAGACATGGGAAGTGAAGGAGGAGGGGAAGAAAAAAAAAAGGAACCCAACAGAAATGGTCAAAGCCAGTCTCCAAATGGCTTTAACATTTGGGCTTTTGTGGTTTTTGAAGGCAGCAAAAGGAGCCCCAAGGCTGCTGTGCAATAACGCAGTCGCTGTCGTCACTGGAGGGGGAAGAAATGAAAGGATGGGTTTGCTGGCCATGGTCAGGAAAGAGAGGATGGTTGATTGCCACATGGGAGAGCCCTCCCAAAATTCATGCTAATTAAGTGGGTTGAAGTTTGGAGCTAGTGCTGTGCGTGGCAAAACACATCCCTTCTCTTTCGGCCACCAAAAGAGATCAAGCTTAAAAGGCAAGCAGGAGTTGAAGAGGAGGACTTGAGGAGACCTTAGAGTGGCTTTCCATATCTGAAGGGGGCCTACAGAAAGGTTGGGGAGGGACTATTAGGAGGAAGTTCTTCACAGAGAGAGTGATTGGCATTGGAATGGGCTGCCCAGGGAGGTGGTGGAGTTGCTGTGCCTGGAGGTGTTGAAGCCAAGCCTGAATGAGACACTTACAATTCTATGGTCTGGTTGGTTGGCCAGGGCTGGGTGCTAGGTTGGAGTGGCTGAACTTGGAGGTCTCTTCCAACCTGCTTGATTCTATAATTCTATGTTTCTATTCACAAGGTCTTGTAATGACAGGATGAGGAGGAATGGGTTTAAACTGGGAGAAGGGAGATTTAGACTGGATGTTAGGAGGAAGTTGTTTGCAGTGAGGGTGGTGAGACACTGGCACAGGTTGCCCAGGGAGGCTGTGGATGCTTCCTCCCTGGAAGTGTTCAAGGCCAGGTTGGATGAGGCTTTGAGCAACCTGTTCTAGTGGGAGGTGTCCCTGCCTATGGAAGGGGGTTTGAGCTGGATGATCCTTGAGGTCCCTTCCAATCTAGACCATTCTGTGATTCTATGACTTTGGAGCCCTTGAGGTTCTAAATCCTTTCTTTTCAATGATTTCTATCATGTCTTTTAGATCTTAGCCCAAAGCTCTGGTTCCTGGTGAATAAGAAGTCAGCTGAGATGAGACTTCCTGCCCTTATTTGCAGCAGAGATAAGGGAGTAGGGGAGATGTGGGTGCCAGCTGGTACCCACAGACAACCTAATTTCTAAAGAAGAAAATATCTTGAGGTGATGCAGTGGGTCTAGAGGAGGATGAGGAAGCTGGGGAAGGGCCTGGAGAATAAATCTGATGAAGAGTGAATGAGGGAGCTGGGGATGGTTAGTGTGAGGAAGAGGAGGCTGAGGATAGACCTCATTGCTGTCTAGAACTACCTGGAGGGACATTGTGGAGAGGCTGCTGCTGGGCTCTACTCACAGGTAGATGGAGACAGAACAAGGGGGAATGGCCTCAAGCTGAGCCTGAGGAGGTTTAGATTGGACATTAGGAAGAAGTTTTTCATGGAGAGAGTGGTCAGGGACTGGAATGAGCTGCCCAGGGAGGTGGTGGAGTCACCCACCCTGGATGTGGTTAAGGATGGTTTGGATGTGGTGCTTAGGGCTATGGTTTAAGGTGAATATTGTAGAGCAGGGCTCTAAGTTGAACTTGGTGCTCCTGAAGGGCTTTGCCAAGCTGGATGATCCTGTGACTCTGTGTCAGACAGCAGAGAACCCATGTTCAGGAGTTTCTCAGGCAATGCTTATTGCAGAATCCTAGGATTGTTTTGGTTGGAAGAGAGCATCAGGTCCAACACCACCACAGCCATTAAACCACACTCCAGAAGTGCCAGGTCAACACACTTCTTCAACACCTCCTTTTTCCAACCATCTGAAAAGATAAATTGACTCTGCTGCTTTGAGTGCAGGAGATAATTTTACCACCCTTCTCTTAAGCCTGCATTTCAGGCCAAAGGCTTTTGTTCTTTGTGGCTGGAAACATAACAGGCAGGGTGTCCAGTGGGCCACATGGGCACAAAACTCTCACTACTGACAAAAGAGAAAGTAGGTCTAGTCCTTTTGCTGCCACAATTATGACCTGATGAAAGAATTATACAGCTTTTCACATGAACTGGGACAGAGTGGCTCGTAAAAAAGGAGCTTCAAAGATATTAGAGAGGCCTTCAAACCCTCCAAAGACCACGGGCAATCCGCAGAGAGTCAGCTGCTATTCTCATTCCCAGCTAAAGAGAAGCAAAGCAGACGGGAGGAGAGGAAGAACAAAGGCAGAAAACGCCAAGTGTTGTGTTTTTCGGCGGGGGGAAAAAACATTCATCACCCTCAGCACGGCACAAAGGCAGAAATCCTTTCCTTAGCGATCGTTTTGTCTGTGTCAGAAACCGCTGCCCCGGGAAAGCATCGCCGCAGGAAAGCACTGCCCTTGCCGCGGGGCTCTTGGGTGAGGATGCGGGAGAGAGGAGGGGAGGGGACCCGGTGCTGGGTACCAGCTCCTCGACGAAGCCGTCTTCATCTTCCACTTCAGAAGCCATCTTCATCTTCCACCTCAGAATCCATCTTCATCTTCCACCTCAGAAGCCATCTTCATCTTCCACCTCAGCGAATGTTGCAGCAGCCCTCCCCAAAGGAGTGTGGAGAGGATTTTTGACAGCAGTGCTTTGGGGTTTTTATTTGCAGACAAAATCTTAGTGGTTTGCTATGGGGTTGGGGTAAGGAAAAGTTAATTTCTGAGAGGGAGAGGGAGAGGAAGAGACACTGGGAGGGGGAGGGGGAGAGTGGCAGGCGAGGGGGATGGGGAGAGGGGGAGAAGAAGGAGAGGAGGAGGAGAGAAGTAGGAGAGAAAAAGAGGGGAAGGGAGGCAAGCAGAGAGGGAGAGGGGGAGAAGAAGGAGAGGAGGAGGAGGAGGAGGAGGAGGAGGAGGAGAGAAGGAGGAGAGGAAAAGAGGGGAAGGGGAGGCAAGGGGAGAGGGGGAGAAGAAGGAGAGGAGGAGGAGGAGAGAAGGAGGAGAGGAAAAGAGGGGAAGGGAGGTGAGGGGAGGGGGAGAGGGGGAGAATAAGGAGGCTCCTCTGCAATTGAGGAGCCTACAACTGGACACAGCACTCCAGGGGTGGCCTGAGCAGTGCTGAGCACAGGGGCAGAAGAACCTCCCTTGTCCTGCTGCCCACACTGCTCCTGAGCCAGCCCAGGATGCCATTGGCTCTGCTGCCCACCTGGGCACTGCTGCCTCAGCTTCAGCTCCTCTCTCCCAGCACCCCCAGCTCCCTCTCTGCCTGGCTGCTCTCAGCCACTCTGTGCCCAGCCTGTAGTGCTGCTTGGGGTTGTTGTGTCCAAAGTGTAGAACCCTGCACTTGGCCTTGTTCAATCTCATCCCCTTGCCCTTTTAAGCCTGTGAGGGTGACAGAGCACTGGAACAGGCTGCCCAAGGGGGTTGTGGAGTCTCCCACTCTGGAGATATTCAGAACCTGGCTGGATGGGGTTGTTTAGCCTGGAGAAGAGGAGGCTATGACTCTGTGTTCCTGTGTGATCTGCTCTAGGTGATGCTGTTCTGGCAGGGGTTGGACTGGATGAGCTTTGGAGGTCCCTTCCAGCCCCTGACACTGTCATTCTGCATTCTGTTGCCATGCAGAAGAAGCAGTTGCCTGCTGTCCCAAGTGAAATGCATTCTGATTGCTCAGATAGAGGAAAAGAGAGTGCAGGGTTGGATTTTGATTTGGAATATCCTGACTGAGGAGTTATTCCTGGAGATACTCAGATGTACCCTTCGGTGACTATCCTAGACTGAGGAACTATTAAGTTCCTAGAATCATAGAACTGTTTTGGTTGGAAAGAGAGCTCTAAGATCAAGTCCAGCCTTCAACCCAAGATCGTTATGGCCATTAAACCATGTCCCAGAGGTCCCTTGCAGCCCCTGATATTCTATGATCTCTCCTGGTCCTTATCTCAACCCACAAACCTTCTGTTTGGTTATTTCCTGCCTGTCCAGGAAATAGGACAGGGGAGGAGGGGAGTGATAGAGCAGCTTTGGTGGGCACCTGATGTCCAAGCAGGGTCAGCTCACCACAGTCCTGAGAGTGGAATACTTACCTAATAGAACCCCACAAAGAACAGGACAGTAGCACTGGAAAACACTAGCAGTGAAGTAAGAAACTGCAGCCCTCCACACTCTGCTGTTCAAAGGGCAAGGTCTGTGAGGTGGTGAACTCTGCAGCTCTGCTCTAGGTGCTGCAGCACTGCTCTTTGAGGGGGAAGCAAAGCCCAAACGAGGAGGAAAGGAACTGGAGGAAACTGAAAAAGTGCCCCATGCCTCTTGCCTCCCTGGCTGCTATTTTAACACCCACCAATGCGAAGAGTTTTGCTTTGTGCACTAACACTTGGCTTCAGGCTGGATTAGGGAGGAAGGAAGGAAGGAAGGAAGGAAGGAAGGAAGGAAGGAAGGAAGGAAGGAAGGAAGGAAGGAAGGAAGGAAGAAAAAGAAAGAAAGAAAGAAAGAAAGAAAGAAAGAAAGAAAGAAAGAAAGAAAGAAAGAAAGAAAGAAAGAAAGAAAGAAAGAAAGAGGAGAAAGAAAGGAAAGAAAGGAGGAAAGAAAGAAGGAAAATAAAGAAAATAAAGAAAGGAAAGAAAGGAATAAGGAAAGGAAGAAATAAAGAAGGAAAAGGAAAAAAGGAAGGAAGGAAGGGAGGAAGGAAGGAAGGAAGGAAGGAAGGAAGGAAGGAAGGAAGGAAGGAAGGAAGGAAGGAAGGAAGGAAGGAAGGAAGGAAGGAAGGAAGGAGAGAGAAAGAAAGAAAGAGAAAGAGAGAAAGAAAGAGGGAAAGAAAGAGGGAAAGGAAGGAATGAATG
Source organism: Pogoniulus pusillus (assembly GCF_015220805.1). Taxonomy (NCBI): domain Eukaryota; kingdom Metazoa; phylum Chordata; class Aves; order Piciformes; family Lybiidae; genus Pogoniulus; species Pogoniulus pusillus. The sequence goes on along the minus strand of NC_087296.1, from coordinate 11,838,533 downwards.
AAGGAAGGAAGGAAGAAAGAAAGAGGAGAAAGAAAGGGAAGAAAGGAGGAAAGAAAGAAGGAAGGAAAATAAAGAAAAGAAAGAAAGGAAAGAAAGGAATAAGGAAGAAGAAATAAAGAAGGAAAAGGAAGGAAGGAAGGAAGGAAGGAAGGAAGGAAGGAAGGAAGGAAGGAAGGAAGGAAGGAAGGAAGGAAGGAAGGAAGGAAGGAAGGAAGGAAGGAAAGGAAAGAAAGGAAAGAAAGGAAAGAAAGGAAAGAAAGAAAGGAAAGAAAGAAAGGAAAGAAAGAAAGGAAAGAAAGAAAGGAAAGAAAGAAAGGAAAGAAAGAAAGGAAAGAAAGAAAGGAAAGAAAGAGAGAAGGAGAGAAGGAGAGAAAGAAAGGAAGAAAGGAAGAAAGGAAGAAAGGAAGAAAGGAAGAAAGAAAGAAAGAAAGAAAGAAAGAAAGAAAGAAAGAAAGAAAGAAAGAAAGAAAGAAAGAGAGAGAAAGAAAGAAAGAAAGAAAGAAAGAAAGAAAGAAAGAAAGAAAGAAAGAAAGAAAGAAAGAAAGAAAGAAAGAAAGAAAGAAAGAAAGAAAGAAAGAAAGAAAGAAAAGAAAGAAAGAAAGGAGGAAAGAAAGAAGGAAAAGAAAGAAAGGAAATAAAGGAAAGAAAGGAAGAAGGAAAGGAAGAAAGAAAGAAGGAAAAGGAAGAAAGGAAGAAAGGAAGGGCGAAAGGAAGAAAACAAGCAAGCAAGCAAGAAAGAAAGAAAGAAAGCAAGAAAGCAAACAAGAAAGCAAGCAAGAAAGAAAGAAAAGGAAAGAAGGAAAGAAAAGGAAAGAAGGAAGGAAAGAAAGAAACCCAACCGAACCCAAAAAGCCCTCTTGAAGCCTTGTGTGTCTATTTCAGCGGTGATGACAAGTATGTTAATTGCTTGCAGATAACATCTGCTCTGGTGAAATCAAGATGCAGGCTCTGGCTGGCCTGCTGGTGCTACACTTTGCACTTTGTCGAGGAGGTCTACTGCTCCTTGCTGAAGTCTGAAGGCAGCTGAAGTGCCTTTGAATTTTTTTTTTCTCTGTTTTTGAGAACCTTCCAGTAAGTGAAACCAAATCTAGCAGGAGTCCTGGGTCAGTGCAATGTCTCCCTTTGAGCACAGGACTTACCTTTGAAGCTCAGAGCCTTTCACTGACCATGACGCTGAAGTGTGCTCTGGCTGAAACAAGTTCATGGTGGTTTGCCAGCAGCCCTGCATGAGACAGCCTCTGATTTCTTTCTGTTTACAGTAGAAGGTGAAGGGCCTCTCCTGCTAGAAAAGCATGAGCCTGGCAAATATAATGTCAGATCTAAGGAGCTCTTATCCTCTACAGACAGCATGGACAATTTTTTGCAGCCCCTGCCATGGAGTCACTCACCAGATGTGCCTATTGAGGCTGTCAGTCACGGTGCTGAACCAGCAGCTCCAGGCTGTTACTATTCCTCTGCTTCCCACTGTGCATTTGTAGATCTGTCCCTTAATAAACTTGTAGCTTCCCTACCATGCTTGAATCTAATTAACTGTGATGGTTTGGGCTCTTACCCGCCCCCCCCACACTTTGTATTTGCCCCAGCTAACTCAGACGGACCCTGGGAATATAGATGAAGCAATTTATTTACAGCTAGCAGAAGTTACAAGCAGCTATTTACAAGATATACAGTTATATACAATTATATACAGAAATATACAAAGGATAAACAATACAAAAGCACAACTCCCCTCCCAGAAACCTGAGTCCCCAGGAGGGGCTCTCAAACCACCCCAACACCTCCCCCGGCCCCTCTCAACCTTTTTAATTGGCGCCCAACGTGGGGCCAAGAGGTTAGGGAGCAAGGTTAGTAGGAGCAAGGTTAATGAGATGTAACCAGGTCTGAAGGCAAAGGCAGAAGAAGAAGACAAAATGGAGAAAGTTTACTTCTTCTTCCCAGAGCTCTCAGTGTAACTGTGAGAGAAGGAGACACCATGTTTTTCATTCCACTGCCTGTTATCAAGTTCTTTTACCAAAACATTCCAGCTTGCTTCTAACTACCACATTAACTCTGCAACATGAGGAAGAAAAATTCCTGGCAATCTATGCAATAGCATCTAGGAGGGAGCAAGGGACAAACAGCTCCCACTCATCCTTAAGAGCACACCATTATTAACATCCTAAAGGCACAATGAACAGCAAGCAGAGGTCAATATGCAATTGCACACTTAATAGAGCTCGTTCAGTGCCAGCCCAGTTCTCACCAGCAATAAAGTTCAGCCATATACTGAGGGAGGTTGCCAAGAGTTGTGCTGTCTGGGGAAATAATCATCAATATCACTGAAAAAAAAAAGGCTTTTGTGTTTTGGGTTGTTTTTTTCAAATGGAAGAGTTTTCCAAGGTCTTCTCCTCCCTGAGGATAATCAGCTGCACAAATATAGGACAGAAAAAGATTGTAAAGTAGCTGGCTTGGAGGATAGGATCTTATAGTGGATGGTATGTAAGATCCGGAGGGACATCGTGGAGAGGCTGCTGCTGGGCTCTGCTCACAGGGAATTGGAGACAGAACAAGGGGGAATGGCCTCAAGCTGAGGCTGGGGAGGTTTAGATTGGACATTAGGAAAAAGTTTTTCCTAGAGAGAGTGGTCAGGGACTGGAATGAGCTGCCCAGGGAGGTGGTGGAGTCACCCAGCCTGGGTGTGTTTAAGGGTGGTTTGGCTGTGGTGCTTGGGGCTATGGTTTAAGGTGAATGTTGTAGAGTAGGGTTCTAGGTTGAGCTTGGTGATCCTGAGTGGCTTTGCCAACCTGCATGGTGCTGTGATTTCTGTGATCTGTTCTGTATCTCTTTTAGGAGGCAAACCTGCATCAGATTTATCAGAAATCATTCCCTGAACACAAGTTGAGTCTCTTCCCACTGTGGCAAAGGGAAATACTGTCACTAGGCTGTAAAGAGAAAAGCAGCAACTGTAAACCACAGATTTTGGTTCTGCTTTGGGTGTATTTTCTGGCAAGGCTGCTGTGGAAGTCAACACACTCACCTCCTGGAGCCTCTATAAAGAAGGTTGTGGATTGACCAGAGAGCCCCAAGAGCAGCAGCAAGAAATAGCAGCAAGGAGAAACATACAGAAATAGTGAAGGGATTGGAGTTGTATTGCCCACATATATCACAGAATCATAGAACTGTTTTGGTTGGAAAACATCCCCAAGGTCATTGAGTCCAACTATCAACCTGGTCATCAGAGAATCATAGAATCAACCAGGTTGGAAGAGACCTCCAAGAGATTCCAGTCCAACCTAGCACCCAGCCCTATCCAACCAACCAGACCATAGAATTGTAAGTGTCTCATCCAGGCTTGGCTTCAACACCTCCAGGCACAGTGACTCCACCAGCTCCCTGGGCAGCCCATTCCAATGCCAATCACTCTCTCTGACAACAACTTCCTCCTAACATCCAGCCTAGACCTGCCCTGGCACAGCTTGAGACTGTGTCCCCTTGTTCTGTTGCTGGCTGCCTGGCAGCAGAGCCCAACCCCACCTGGCTACAGCCTCCCTGCAGGGAGCTGCAGACAGCAATGAGCTCTGCCCTGAGCCTCCTCTGCTGCAGGCTGCACACCCCCAGCTCCCTCAGCCTCTCCTCACAGGGCTGTGCTCCAGGCCCCTCCCCAACCTTGCTGCCCTTCTCTGGACACCTTCCAGCACCTCAACATCTCTCTTGAATTGAGGAGCTCAGAACTGGACACAGCACTCAAGTCCAACTATCCATCTGCTCATCGAGTCCAACTATCAACCTAAGACCACCAAGGCCACTAAACCATGACCTGGAGTGCCACATCCAGAAAAAGGAGAAACACTTGTGGGAACACAACAGGGAGCCAAATAGGTGCAATGAGGAGAGAGGTAGCAGACTGCTCTCCATGTTCAGTAAGGAGAAAGCAAGAGGCTGCAAACTAAACTCCCAGGAAAGGGTGTTCAGTCTGAAATCAGTGCCAGGAGCCTGGAGCAGGCTCTTCTGGGTGATGCCTGATGACAGCACAAGGGGCAATGGTGGAAGCTGAAGCATTGGAAGTTCCATGGAAACATGCAAAGGAATTTTTCCCCTGTGAGGGTGACAGAGCACTGGCACAGGCTGCCCAGAGGGGTTGTAGTGTCTCCCTCTTTGGAGATCCTCAAAACCCACATGGATGTGTTCCTGTGTGATCTGCTCTAGGTGATGCTGTTCTGGCAGCGGGGGTTGGACTGGATGAGCTTTGGAGGTCCCTTCCAGCCCCTGACATTTTATGTGAAGCTTTCTGTGAAGCTTTCTAGCAGGAAGAACTGTGAGAGCCCTGGAACAAATGAATGTGAAAGCCTGTGAAATCTTTATCACTTTCTGTTTTCAAGAAGAGGCTGAGCCTGCTTTTTTCTGGTGATGCAGCTGCTCCTGGGATGGGTGAAAGAGATGCTGCACAAAATTATTGGCAGGCTTTTACTAGTACAACTTGAACAAAATGCCAAGAACTACCTAAGGGTTGGAGTCTTTCTTTTTTTTTTCATAAGATATTCCCAACAATTCTAAGCAACATCAGCCTCAGGAGACCCTGAGCAGCAGAGTCCTCCCCTCATTAAATCACTGTAGCAACCCTAACATCATTTATCTTTTTCACCTTGTGTCAGTCAATGTTTTGAGGTGATTGCAGCTACACTTTTTCCTCAAAAGCAAGCACACTAAGGATCACAGCATCACAGGATCACAGCATCACAGCATCACAGCATCACAGCATCACAAGATCACAGCATCACAGCATCACAGGATCACAGCATCACAGGGTCACAGCATCACAGGATCACAGCATCACAGGATCACAGCATCACACGATCACAAGATCACAGGATCACAGCATCACACGATCACGAGATCACAGGATCACAGGATCACAGTATCACAGGGTCACAGCATCACAGGATCACAGCATCACAGGATCACAGGATCACAAGATCACAGCATCACAGGATCACAGCATCACAGGATCACAGCATCACAGGGTCACAGCATCACAGGATCACAGGACCACAGGATCACAGCATCACAGGGTCACAGCATCACAGGATCACAGCATCACAGAGTCACAGCATCACAGGACCACAGGGTCATAGTATCACAGGATCACAGCATCACAGGGTCACAGCATCACAGGGTCACAGCATCACAGGATCACACAATCTAGCTCAGGTCACACAGGAACACATCCAGACAGGCCTGGAAAGGCTCCAGACAAGGAGACTCCACAACCTCTCTGGGCAGCCTGTGCCAGTGCTCTGGGACCCTTCCAGTCAAGAAGTTGCCCCTTGTGTTGAGCTGGAACCTCCTGTGCTGCAGCTTCCATCCACTGCTGCTTGTCCTATCCCAGGGAGCAGTGAGCAGAGCCTGTCCCCTCTCTCCTGGCCCCCAGCCCTCAGATAGTTATAGACATTGATTCAATCCCCTCTCAATCTTAGTCTCCAGACTAAGCAGCCCCAAGTCTTTCAGCCTCACCTCATCAGGCAGCACTCCAGTCCCCTCATCATCCTCATAGCCCTCCTTTGGACAAGGGTGTGTTGAGGTTCTAGAACTAGATTTTATTTGCCTGGATACTGCAGTGTAGTCCTTTTTTTGAGCAGCAAAATATATCAATCTGCTGGTAGTGAGAAAATATGTGTCATTGCAGGGAGGGGATCATTTCCTCCAGCACCCCCTCAGCTTGGGAATGTTTAGCAGCTTCCTGGGATGCAATAACTTAGCTAGACATTCCCTCTGTGTCCCTAGATGAAGCCAGTCTCCTGTCCTCACAGAGGAGGCAAGGAATCAAATACCTGTTTAGAAGGTAGCAAAACATAGATCCTAGAATGGATTAGGTTGGAAGGGACCTCAAAGCTCAGCCAGTTCCAACCCCCCACTGTAGGCAGGGACACCTCTCACTAGAAGAGGTCACTCAGGGCCTCATCCAGCCTGGCCTTGAACACCCCCAGGGAGATCGTGGAGCACAGAAGCACAGAATGTGATCTTGCTCCTCTGAACAGAGATATTTTTATCTCTGTTCTCTGGACTTTGACACCAGGTTGCTCAAAGCCTCATCCAGCCTGGTCTTAAACACTTCTGCAGATGAGGTGTCCACAACATCTCTGTGCAACCCATTCCAGTGTCTCACCACCCTCGTAGTAAAGAACTTCTTCCTAATGTCCAATCTAAATTTCCCCTGCCCTACTTTAAAACCATAGAATCATAGAATCATAGAATCAACCAGGTTGGAAGAGAGCTCCAAGCTCATCCAGTCCAACCTAGCACCCAGCCCTATCCACCATGGCACTAAGTGCCTCATGCAGTCTTCTCTTGAACACCTCCAGGCACAGCAACTCCACCACCTCCCTGGGCAGCCCATTCCAATGCCAATCACTCTCTCTGCCAACAACTTCCTCCTAACATCCTGCCCTTTGCCTGTCATCACAGGCCCTTACAAATCAATAAGGTTGGAAAAGACCTCCAAGATCATCAAGTCCAACTGTCAAGCCAGCACCACATGCCCATGTGCCAGTTTGAAGCTAGCTGGAATGTTTGGGTGAGAAGAACTAGATTACAGGCTGTGAGAGGAAAACAATGGTGATGGCTGCTGCACTCATAGGCTTGCTGAGATGTACAAGAACAAGAATGGAAATGTAGAGAACAGAGTCACAGTCTGGGCTCTGGGCTGCATCTCTCTCTGGGCTATGGGCTTCATCTCTCTCTCTCTCTGGGCTCTGGGCTGCATCTCTCTCTCTGTGGACTTTGGGCTGCATATCTCTCTCTCTCTGGGCTCTGGGCTGCATCTCCCTCTCTCTCTCTGAGCTCTGGGCTGCATCTCTCTCTCTCTCTCTCTGAGCTCTGGGCTGCATCTCTCTCTGGGCTCTGGGCTGCATCTCTCTCTCTCTGGGCTTTGGGCTGCATCTCTCTCTGGGCTCTGGGCTGCATCTCTCTCTCTGGGCTCTGGGCTGCATCTCTCTCTGGGCTCTGGGCTCCATCTCTCTCTCTGGGCTCTGGGCTGCATTTCCCTCTCTCTGGGCTCTGGGCTGCATCTCTCTCCCTGGGCTGTGGGCTGCATCTCTCTCTCTAACCTAACCTGATGTCTGTGTGACTAATCCACCTGATTCCTAACCCCTCCCTGGCCAACCTTCCAATCTTCCTTGGGCACAAGGCAACATCTGGGGTAAGGTAGAGAGGGGTAGGAGAAAGTGGAAGGGTGGTTGGGAGCCTCTCTTGGGGACTCAGGTTTCTGGGAGGGCTGTTGTGTTTCTGTATCACCTTTTCCCTTGTACATTTCTGTAGCTACTGTAACTCTCTGCTTGTGTCTTGTGCTAAGCTGTAAATACAAAGCTTCATTCAATTGCCAGAGCCCCTGAGTCTAGTCTGGGTGAATGTACAGACTGGGGGGGGTGGGGAACAAGCATGACCTGAGGAGAAGAAAAACTGAGAGGCATGGCAAAGGTTATACTGGAAGTTAAAGGCAGGCCTGAAGTTGGATAAACACCAAAGTTATCCTTTCAAAATGAAGTGCATCCATCCCCACCTCTTAGGGACACAGTAGGACTGGGAGGGATGATCTAGGTCATTGTTTTCTCAGGAAACCATAACATCCACTCTAATTCATAAAGGCACAAGTTTTCAGCAGCAGTTGATTAGTAGGTTGGCTCCTTTCCCCACCATCAGGAAGAGCAATGTGAGAAAACCAAGCGTGGGCACTGCACTAAAACATGAGCTGCGTGGGAAATCAGTTCCTAGAACTCAGCTCAGGATGAGGAGTGCTGAAGGGGGTTGGAAAAATGACATCCAAAAGAGATAAACGATCAGGAAAGCACTTAAGGCATCAAAGAAGTGAAAATCACCAGGACCTGTTATCATCCTTGGCTTTGGTGTAGTTATTTATGTGTCTGCACAAAGGATTACCACAGCCCCCATGACACAGATTCTAGGAGGAGACATCAGTGGATGGATGACAGGAAAACAAAACAGTTCTAAGTACTGCCCAGCCCAACGTTGGTCTCCAGCTGTGTGGAGATCATTAATATTTATGATGCCAAAGCTAACCTCTGACCATGCAGTCAAGCTACAGGGATAAAAATGAACCAGGGGAAGTGCAATGGCTCAGCTTTCGATTCACGAGTCCATTGTGGAGCCTGCTGGCCAGAAGGAAAGGGTTTGTGGAGTGATGGGGGCAGGTTGAACTGTGTCCAGTTCTGGGCTCCTCAATTCAAGAGAGATGTTGAGGTGCTGGAAGGTGTCCAGAGAAGGGCAACAAAGCTGGTGAAGGGCCTGGAACACAAACCCTATGAGGAGAGGCTGAGGGAGCTGGGGGTGTGCAGCCTGCAGAAGAGGAGGCTCAGGGGTGATCTTATAACTGTCTACAACTACCTGAAGGGAGGTTGTAGCCAGGTGGGGGGTGGCCTCTTCTCCCAGGCAACCAGCAATAGAACAAGGGGACACAGTCTCAAGTTGTGCCAGGGAAGGTCTAGGCTGGATGTGATGAGGAAGTTGTTGGCAGAGAGAGTGATTGGCATTGGAATGGGCTGCCCAGGGAGGTGGTGGAGTCACCATCCCTGGAGGTGTTCAAGAAAAGCCTGGCTGGGGCACTTAGTGCCATGGTCTGGTTGACTGGATAGGGCTGGGGGATAGGTTGGACTGGCTGAGCTTGGGGGTCTCTTCCAACCTGCTTGATTCTATGATTCTAAGTCTGATCCATGGTTCAGCCTCACACTCATGGTCATGGGAAATTCAGCATTGCAAACAGCTTCTAGAAATGGCCTCTATTATTCTGCCCTCCAACCCCAAACCACTATGCTTAAGGGTGAGTTACTCCCAACCTCTGAAACACTGAATGGTGCTGAGCTACTGCCGTGGGTTGTCCTGGTGGCCAGCATGTTCTGCACAGGCCAGCAACGTGCCCTTGTGGGCACACTGAGGGAGCCAATGGCATCCTGATGTGCATCAGGAAAAATGTGGCCAGCAGGTCTAGAGAGGTTCTTGCACCTCTCTATTCTGCTCTGGAATACTGTGTTCCAGGTGGGTCTGCTCTATACACCTGGAATACTGTGTCCAGTTTTGGGCTCCCCAGTTCAGGAGAGACAGGGACCTGCTGGGGAGAGTCCAGTGGAGAGCCACGGGGATGACTGGGGGACTCTTGAGCATCTCCCCTATGGAGAGAGACTGAGAGCCCTGGGGCTGGTTAGTCTGGAGCAGGCTGAGAGGAGATCTGATCCATGTGTGCAAATATGTCAGGGGTGGGTGTCAGTGGCTGAGGCCAAGCTCTTTTTGGTGGTCAGCAGCAATAAGCCAAGGAGCAATGGATACAAATTAGAACACAGAAGGCTGCAGCTCAACGTGAGGAGAAACTTCTTTATGGTGAGGGTCACAGAGCCCTGGAGCAGGATGCCCAGGTCAGTTGTGGAGTCTCCTTCTCTGGAGTCTTTCCAAACCCACCTGGATGCATTCCTGTGCAGGCTACCCTGGGTGATGCTGCCTTGGCAGGTGGGTTGGACTGGATGATCTCTGGAGATCCCTTCCAACCTCTAATGTTCTGTGATTCTGTGGTCCTTACCAGGAGCTGGGAACAGATCAAGGCTTGTTCTTTGTCACATGCTACCTTCTGCTGATTTGAGGCCAATTGGAACATTTTACTGAGAGAAATAAAACCTTTAGCTGTGAGAAGAAAGAAAAAAGCCTCAACAACCCCTGGATCATTCACTCTTCTGCTGAGAAACACAACCAGGCAAGATATAGATAAGACACTTCTCACACACTGCTCAGGTCTCACTTCTGCTCCTTCTCTCTCTGGCAGTCTGTGTGGTTGCCTCTGCCTTAATTCTAGTCTGACCTAACCCTTTATTTCCCCAAGCTTCTTGTCCTCTCTTTGACATCTCACCTCAGATCTCTCCAGACTTATCATGTGAGATATACAGAGACTGATCTGGTTGTTTCTGAAGGGAGAGGAAGAGGAAGGGGGGAGGAGGTTTGGGTCAGGAGCCTCCTGGGGACTCTGATCTTTTTTCTGGGAGGGGTATTGTGTTCCTGTATTACTTTTAACTTGTAGAGAACTGTACTTATATATATATATCTGCTTGTAAATTGTGCTAAGGTGTAAATATAGCTTCATTCCTTAACTTTCAGCTGGCTGAGTCTATTCTGGGTGATTCCATTGTGGGGAGGAGTTAGGTAACTCCCAAACCATCATACACTGCTGCCAAAGTTTGTCTTTATTTCACAGACTCACAGAAACACCCAGGCTGGAAAAGACCTTCTGGATCACCAAGCCCAACCTATATATTTCTACAACATGTTGCTTCTGGTTTGTTCCCATCCCACCCCAGCTACCTGCAAGGGAGATGTCTGCCACAAAAATCCAATGGCTTGCTTGCAGCCAGAGTCAGCTGTGACCTAATTGCTTGAGAGGCATTTTTGTTTCCTGGCCAGGAGATGCCCCAAGGGATATGTTGGTGCCATGGACAGAGACAATGAGTGCAGCTTCAGCAAGTTTGCTGATGACATCAAGCTGTGGGGAGCAGCAGACAGGCTGGAGGGAAGAGATCTATCCAGAGGGACCTGGGCAGGCTGCAGAGGTGGGCACAAGCCAAGCTCAGGAGGATCAACAAGACCAAGTGCAAGATCCTGCAGATGGGCCAGGGCAATGCCAAGCACAACTCCAGGCTGGGCAGTGAGTGGCTGGAGAGCAGCCCTGAAGAGAGGGACTTGGGCTGCTGCTGGAGGAGAAGCTCAGCAGGAGCCAGCATTCAAGGTAGAGTTTGGAGTTGGCCAGGGGCGTGAGAAAGCAGATGAGTTAGTCAGACAGCAGGTTAGGTTAGAGAGAAGTGCAGCCCCAAAGACAAACAACTGCATTATCTCTGTTTGTGTTCTTGTTCTTATCCATCTCAGCAAGCCCTGAGTGCAGCAGCCATCACCACTGTTCCCTTTTCACTGCCTAGCATCTAATTCCTCTCATTAAAATATCCCAGCTAGGCTCAAACCAGCACAAACACTCCTTTGTGGTACTTCAAAGTTCCAAGAACAGGGTGTTCCCCTACAATTAAACTAAAAGGAGGTTGTAGTGAGGCTGGGGCTGGTCTCTTCACCCCAGTTACTAATGCTAGGACAAGAGGAAACGGCCTCAAGTTGAGTCAGGGGAGGTTTAGGTTGGCTGTTGGGAGGAAGTTCTTTCCTGAGCAGGTGGTCAGGCACTGGCACAGGCTGCCCAGGGAGGTGGTGGAGTCTCCATCCCTGGAGGTGTTTCAAAGGAGAGTGGCTGCTGTGGTGCTTGAGGCTATGGTCTGGTGATGAAGGCTGCTGGGATGAAGGTTGGACTGGATGCTCCTGGTGGTCCTTTCCAACCATAGCAAATCACAGTGATCAGATGTTGTGCTGAGGGCTTTGGTTTGGTCAGGGACTTGTCAGTGTGAAACTGATGACTGGACTCAAGGAGCTTGAAGGGCTTTGCCAGTCTAAGAAACTCTGTGATTCTGTGACTCTGTATGAATATGTAGACAACAGTCAGCTACTTTCTGAAGGGCAAGTCTACAGAGAGTCAAAATATTAGAGCCTGAGGAGGCTTCATAGTTTTCCAAGGCCACCCAGAAAGAAGGTGTACAGCAAACACTCTTCTGTGCATCTACAGCAATGGCTCTTCCACGCATGAGCAGAAGACAAACCTCAGGCACACTGCAGAAAGTCCACTTCACAGAGAGAGAGAGATGGATTTCTTGTGCATTTTGAGGTATGCTATCTAAAAAGGAGTTCTCTTAACTTTAAGCAACATAGACTTCAAAATTTAAGGTGCTCACTCTGGAGAACTGCCACAATGCAAACCCTGTTGCATGAATTTTGATAACAATAGATGGTTGCAGACTATAAATGCATCCACTTCATTCATCCTGCAGCTAGTGTCCTTTCCTGGCATGTCCCACTTGACTGGAGATGTCATTTGACAGTTGGAGCCAGTGATTTTGAAGGTCTATTTTAATTGAAACAGTTCTATAATTCCATGATAAAACACTGCCAGCATCAGTCCTGGTGGGCAATAAGTATCACAGTCTCACAGTATCACCAAGGTTGGAAGAGACCTCACAGATCATCAAGTCCAACCCTTTACCACAGAGCTCAAGGCTAGACCATGGCACCCAGGGGACAGCAATGTGCCCTTGTGGGCTAGAGGGCAAATGATATCTTGAGTTGCATTAAGAAGAGTGGAGCCAGCAGGTCAAGGGAGGTTCTCCTCCCCCCTCTGCTCTGCCATGGTGAGGCCACATATGGAGTATGGTGTCCAATTCTGGGGTCCCAGTTCAAAAGGGACAGAGATATTCTAGAGAGAGTGCAGTGAGGGGTGTGAGGGTGAAGAAGAGACTGGAACATCTGTGTGATGAAGAAAGGCTGAGAGCCCTGGGGCTATTTGGTCTGGAGAAGGCTGAGATGGGACCTGATCAATGGTTACAAATATCTGAGGGGTGGGTGGCAAGCAAAAGGGTCCAGGCTCTTTGCAGCAGTGCCCTGTGATAGCACAAGGGGCAATGGATGCAAACTGGAAGGCAGAAGTTCCACCTCAACAATGTGGATCTGATCCATGAGTACAAATACCTGAGGGGTGGGTGTCAAGTGGCTGGGGCCAAGCTCTTTTTGGTGGTCAGCAGCACCACACATGGAACTATGGATACAAACTGGAACAGAGAAGGTTTCACCTCAACATGAGGAGCAACTTCTTTACAGTGAGGGTGCCAGAGCCCTGGCACAGGCTGCCCAGGGATGTTGTGGAGTCTCCTTCTCTGGAGACTTTCAGGACCCATCTAAATGCAGTTCTGTGTGACCTGTCCTAGGTGATCCTGCTTTGGCATGGTCATTGGACCCTTCAGAAGCCCTTTCCAACCCCTACCATTCTACAGTCCTCTGTTGGCCAACATCTCTTTGGTGACTGCTGCTGTGCTGTGCCATTTTCTCTCAGCATGACTTCCCCTATTGCTATTTTGGGCACTTATTTTCCCCTTTGCTGCAGTAATCTTAGCAGCTGCCCTGCTAGAGCATGCATTTTCCTTCTGACTTCCAGACATGCCCTAACTATCATCTAACAAAAGCCTTCTTCACACAGAACTGAGCAGCTTTGCCTCGTAGAGGTCGTGGCAAGAGGTATGGACTGACAGCCTCGTCTCTGTGTCTCCTGACATTATTCATTGTGGAATCTTGGGCCAGCACTGGTCTCCACGGGCTGTTCAGTTTACATTCTTTGTCCTGGAAGATGCCAAGAAACAGCAAGAAAGCATTTATTACATTAGACAGGGAGACATTACAAAACAGGAAGGGAGCTGGATGGATGAGCATTTATCTTCAAAAGGTCCCAGCCAGAAAAAGAAAACCAACTTAAAGATGCCCCTGGAATCTCTGGAGATGATTTAGGTTTTTACCACACCTCAGCTAGGTGAAGGCTTCTGGAGTTGCTTGGGCAGTTGCAGCCTTTATGGTGGCACAAAGAGGTGAGTTATCTCAAGTGCCTGGAGGTGTTGAAGCAAAGCCTGGGTGAGGCACTTAGTGCCATGGTCTGGTTGACTGCATAGGGCTGGGGGATAGGTTGGACTGGATGATCTTGGAGGTCTCTTCCAACCTGCTTGATTGTATGATTCTATAAATGGGGCTATTACACAGGTGCAGTGGGGGGAACTCACTGTTTGTTTGCTATCCCAATACAATGAAGCTCACAGAGCTTTTTTTTCCCCCTCATTATTATTTATTTTGGTCATTGAAGATCTTCTTTTGTGTTTCAAATAGAAGAGGCAGGATCTACAAGCCAGTTTTGAGCTCAGCTGCAAGGAAGCGTCTGCTGCACTCCAAGCTCAGAATGAAAGCTTGCTTTCTACGAGCTCTATTCAGCAAAGGCTTCCATTTTTGTGGGTTTGGCAAGAGGTTCCTTGTGGGCTTCAATGGTTTAACTTTCACTGAGCTGAAGTCTCAATCAAGAGCCAGAAGTTTCTCCACACCTCTCCCTTGAGAATCAGCCTGGACGTTCTGGCAGCAGTTCCTTACTAGGATTGAAAAGATGTCAGGATCCCAAAGCACAGAGTTTTGCTTTAGATTTGCTCCTATCTGCAGCCTACCTTAACTCTCTCTTGGTATTGCTCAAGTGTCACTGTCAGCATTTCTATGCTGAAAGCAAAAGAAATCAGAGTCACAGAATCAGTCAGGGTTGGAAGGGACCACAAGGAGCAGCCAGTTCCAACCCCCCTGCCATGCCCAGGACACCCTACCCTAGAGCAGGCTGCACACAGCCTCAGCCAGCCTGGCCTCAAACACCTCCAGCCATGGGGCCTCAACCACCTCCCTGGGAGGAGGTTGCCCAGCTCCTTCCTTTTTTTGAAGGTGTGTGGGCAGAAGTAGGCATCAGTGACCTAGAGTGGGGAGGAAAAGAGTAATCCTGTGGATGGTGCAATTATCTGCAAGCAAGCTTTAGGAAAAAAACAAACCAGAAAATAGAGGGTTAAGGTTAAATGTAAGAGTCCCAAATACATTAGCATGTGGAAATGCAGAGGGGATACAACAGCAGCTGTAGATTTATTTCTTTTACAGGCTCCTACTACAATTATTTGGTGCATGTGCCCTATGAGGAGAGGCTGAGAGACTGGAATGGGCTGCCCGGGGAGGTGGTGGAGTCACCGTCCCTGGAGCTGTTCAAGGCAGGACTGGACGTGGCACTTGGTGCCATGGTCTGGCCTGGAGCTCTGTGCTAAAGGGTTGGACTTGATGATCTGTGAGGTCTCTTCCAACCTTGATGATACTGTGATACTGTGATACCTGGGGTTGTTTGGACTAGTGAAGAGAAGACTTAGAGGGGATCTAATCAGTGTCTATAAATATATGGGGACTGGGGGGGGCAAGAGGGAGAGGGCAAACTCTGCTCAGTCATGCCCTGTAATAGGACAAGGGGTAATGGATGTAAACTATAGAACAGAAAGCTCCAACTCAACATGAGTAAGAACTTCTTGGGTCCCAGAGCACTGGCACAGGCTGCCCAGACAGGTTGTGGAGTCTCCATCTCTGGAGCCTTTCAAAGCCTGCCTGGATGTGTTCCTGTGTGACCTGTGCTAAATTCTATGGTCCTGCTGTGGCAGGGGGGTTGGACTGGATGATCTCCTTGTGTCCCCTCCAACCCCTAACACCCTGTGATCCTGTGATCTCTCCTCTTTAGACTGAATACCTGCATACACTGCAATAGAAAACACAATTATAACAGAAGTATTCCAGGGTTTGGGGCATTGGGTTAAAAAAGAAGGTTTTAAAAGACTTTCACTTCTCCCAGTGTTGCTTAATCACAGATTGCTATGGGTTGGAAGGGATCTTGAAAGATGATTGAGGCTCTTCCCTCTGCCAGAGCAGAATCACCTAGAGTAGGTCACCCAGGAGCACATCCAGGTGGGTTTGAATGTCTCCAGAGAAGCAGACATCACAACCTCTCTGGGCAGCCCATCCCAGCAGTTTGTCATCCTCAGAGTGAAAAAGTTTCCCCTCCTGTTCCTGTGGTACCTCCTCTGCACCAACTTGCTCCCAGTGCCCCTTATCCTGCCCTTGGCCATCTCTGAGCAGAGCCTGGCTCTGTCTTGCCAGCACTTCCCTGCACATCTTTAGCACAGCACTGAGGGCAGCCCTCAGGCTCCTCTGCTCCAGGCTGAAAAGACCCAGCTCCCTCAGCCTGGCCTCAGAAGGGAGATCTGCCACTGCCTTAATCATCTTTGTGGCTCTCTGCTGGCTTTTGAAACCAAAGCAATCCAGTGATTCTATATTAGGTGATGTGTCAGTGACTTGTGACTGAATAGAAAGAAATCAGTTCAGACAATCTGCCCAGATTGTTATTTGCCCAGAAACTGATGCCCTGAATCTATCCACTTCAGTTCCTTTGGGGATTTTGGGAGCAGGATGTATCATTCCAAATAAACCCATGAAGGGAGGCTGTAGCCAGGTGGGGTTGGGCTCTACTGCCAGGCAAGCAGCAACAGAACAAGGGGACACAGTCTCAAGTTGTGCCAGGGGAGGTCTGGGCTGGATGTTAGGAGGAAGTTGTTGTCAGAGAGAGTGATTGGCATTGGAATGGGCTGCCCAGGGAGGTGGTGGAGTCGCTGTGGCTGGAGGTGTTGAAGCCAAGCCTGGCTGGGGCACTTAGTGCCATGGTCTAGTTGATTGGCCAGGGCTGGGTGCTAGGTTGGACTGAATGAGCTTGGAGGTCTCTTCCAACCTGCTTGATTCTATGATTCAAAGATGCCTATAACATCACCTGGGGAACTGTATGGGTTTTTCCACCCATATCACCCAGAAAGAAGCTGCAGGAGTCACTGATCTACTTTAAGTGCCCCCACCACAACTTCAACCTTCTCCAAAGTTCAGCAGTGTTCTCTCCAACCAGTTTGAAATACAATTACAATGCAACTTTCTCTCATTTCAGAACATTATATTGTTCCAGCCACAGAGCACTGCCTACCAGGAGAGTCTAGATGGAGGACAAAGCAGTGGAAGAGATCCAACAAAAACTAAACACAGGCTTATCACATTACAGCCTAAATTTCACATGCAGCAGAAAATGAAGTTAAGAAACAACTGACTCCCAACAGAAGGGTACTGAAATAGTGAGTGGTTGAGTTCTGATAGCAGTGAGAGGACAACATGCTTTGAGTACAGGATGCTACAGTAAAAATAGCAGTTAGCCAAATCCCCTTGGCAGCATGCAGCAGACTTGATAGACTTAAGATAATGGTTGGACTAAATTATCTTAGAGGTCTTTTCCAATCAAAACATTCCTGTGATTCTATGATCTTACCTCCTCTCTCCTTCCCTTCCCTTCCCTTCCCTTCCCTTCCCTTCCCTTCCCTTCCCTTCCCTTCCCTTCCCTTCCCTTCCCTTCCCTTCCCTTCCCTTCCCTTCCCTTCCCTTCCCTTCCCTTCCCTTCCCTTCCCTTCCTCTCCTCTCCCCTCCCCTCTCTTCACTTCTCCTCTCCTCCCTTCCCCTTTCCCAATCCCTTCCCTTCCCTCCTCTCCCCTTCCCTTTCTTCCCCTTCCCTTTCTTCCCTTCTCTCCTCCCTTTCCCTTTCCCGGTTCCTCCCCTCCCTTTTCTTTCCTTCCCTTTCCTCCCCTTTCTTCCCCTCCCCTCCCCTTCCCTCTCTTCCCTTCCCCTCTCTTCCCTTCCCCTTTCCCTTTCCCTTTCCCTCCTCTCCCCTCCCTTCTCCCTTCTCCCTTCTCCCTTTTCTTTCTCCCTTCTTTCTCTCTCTTTTCTTTCTCCCTTTCCCTTTCCTTGCCTTGCACCTTTCTGAAGTTCCCAACCATGGCTTTGGAAGGGAGAGCAGAGATGGGCCCAGGCTGGCCTGCATCAGGCTGAGCTGCTTCTGGCCGCCTGGGTGATGGCAGAAACGAGTACAAGTCTCCACCACCTGGCTCAGCAGGGCAGGTTGGGAGGCATCTTCTTTGCAGGAGTGCAATCATCTGCCTGAAGGAAACCATAGACCAAACCTGCTGTCTCAGCTTGGTTGGCAAATTCGTTGCTCCTCAGGAGAAATCCAGACAAAAAAATAACCTCAAACAACTCCAGCAAGAAAAAAAATCAGCTGCAAGAGAGACACTGCAGTGGCAGCCTAATGTGGTGTGACAGGCAGAGTGCAATATAATCCATAGCAATCATTTGCTGCATTACCCAAGCTGATGGTTCTGTTAGAAGTGGACTATTTTGTGCCACACTGCAACCATTCACACCTGCTCCTCTTTAGCTTCTGAAGGATGATTTCCACCACGTCAAGAGCAAAGAAAGGTTGCAGCTTTCCTGCCAGGCAGTGGAGCAGGTGCTGTGCCCTTTTGAAAACAGATAGTTCCTCCTGCTGATCATAGAATCATAGAATCAAACAGGTTGGAAGAGACCTCCAAGAGCATCCAGGCCAACCTAGCACCCAGCCACAGAAAATCAACCAGACCATGGCACTAAGTGCCCCAGCCAGGCTTGGCTTCAACACCTCCAGCCAAGGTGACTCCACCACCTCCCTGGGCAGCCCATTCCAGTGCCAATCACTCTCTCTGACTACAACTTCCTCCTAACATCCAGCCTAGACCTCCCCTGCCACAACTTGAGACTGTGTCCTCTTGTTCTGTTGCTGCTTGCCTGGCAGAAGAGACCAACCCTGGCTACAACCACCCTTCAGGTAGCTGTAGAGAGCAATGAGCTCTGCCCTGAGCCTCCTCTGCTGCAGGCTGCACACCCCCAGCTCCCTCAGCCTCTCCTCACAGGGCTGTGCTCCAGGCCCCTCCCCAGCCTTGCTGCCCTTCTCTCAACACCTTCCAGCACTTCAACATCTCTCTTGAATTGAAGAGCCCACAACTGGACACAGCACTCCAGATGTGATCTGAGCAGTGCTGAGTACAGGGGAAGAAGATCCTCCCTCATCAACACAAGGGCAGTCAAATCCATCCACCTGAAGAATCTTCATGGCTCCCCTTCTGAGTTTTTACAAGAGCTGTAAAAATGTCCTTACTGCTCATAGCATACCAAAAAACATCTTTTCCCATTAAAACAGTGGCCTGCTTTTAATAAATCCCACAGTTATGGTTGGCTCTGGGTTTCCCTGGTGTAACCTAGTGAGTGTTTTGTGTGTGTGTGCAAGCCATGAAACTGAATCTACTCTGTAAAACTGCTCAAATGCTTCAATGACTCATTTAGTCCATGCAGATGTCAAGAGAGATGAAGCTGTGTTTTAGACTATCAGACAGGCAGGATTGGCTTTTCTTTCACTACTATAGAGTCATAGCATCACAGAATGGCTTAGGATGGAAAGGATCTCAGTCATCATCAAGGCTCCCCAGTTGAAGAGGGAACAGGGATCTGCTGGAGAGAGGCCAGCAGAGGGCTGTGAGGATGGTTAGGGGACAGGAGGGCATGGCTGATGAGGAGAGGCTGAGGGCCCTGGGGCTGCTTAGTCTGGAAAAGAGAAGACTTAGATAGGATTTGATAAATGTTTAGAAACATCTGAGGGCTGCCAGGAGTGGGGGGACAGGCTCTGCTCACTGCTCCCTGGGATAGGACAAGCAGCAATGGGTGTGAGTTGCAGCACAGGAGGTTCCAGCTCAACACAAGGGGAAACTTCTTTACTGGAAGGGTCCCAGAGCACTGGCACAGGCTGCCCAGAGAGGTTGTGGAGTCTCCTTGTCTGGAGCCTTTCAAGGCCTGTCTGAATGTGTTCCTCTGTGATCTGTGTTAGTATTATCCTGCTCTGGCAGGGGGGGTTGGACTTGATGATCTCTTGGGTCCCTTCCAACCCCTAACATCCTGTAAGTCTGTGATCATGTACTCCATCCTCCCTGCCATGGGCAGGGACACCACTCAGCTAGACTCAGCTGCCCAGGGACTCATCCAAACTGGCCTTGAACACTTCCAGGCACAACCTCTCTGGGTGACCTATTCCAGTTTCTCACCAGCTCCCTACTGAAGAACTTCTTCCTACGGTCTGTGGGGATGCAATGTGGGAAGCAACAACAATGGGCAGTCTGTGACCATTTGCCCTTGATTCCCATGGCTTCAGGATGCCTGCCACAGGGGAGAAGAGACAGTGAGGCACCTGGTTAATGAGAAAAACAGGGCATGATGTATGTAAGAGACTGGGCTGTGCTCACCTAGATTATGCTAATGTGCATGGTCTATGCTCTAGACTATGCAAATGGAGTCAGAAGGAACAATAAAGGTCTCTTGGTGGGATTCACATGGATGTGGCATCCCTCACTAACAAAGATCCAGTTTAACCCTGCTCTCCCTCAGCTTCAAACCATTCCTCCTTGTCCTGCCTCTTGACACCCTTATGAAAAGTCCTTTTGCATTCTTCCTGTAGGATCCCTTCAGGTGTTGGCAGGCAGCTCTAAGGTCCCCCCAGAGACTTCTTTTTTCCAGGCTGAACACCTCCAGCTCCCTCAGCCTATCCTCATAGCAGAGGTGCTCCAGCCCTTGGATTAACTTTGTGGCCTTCTTTGGACTTCCTCTAACAGCTCTGTGTCTTTCTTATGATGGAGACACCAGAACAGGAGGCAAGATTGGAAGTGGAGTCCCAAAGGAGCAGATTATTGATTATCTATTATCTGCAGAAGTAGGAGAGGTGGCAATGGCAACAGTTCTCCTGGGTTTCTGTGGAAACTGAAATGTGTCTTCTGTTCTATCAAGAGGATACAGCTACAGGCTGGGGACAGAGTGGCTGAGAGTAGCCAGGCAGAGAGGGACCTGGGGGCACTGTTTGACAGCAAGAGAATGTGAGCCAGCAGTGTGTCCAGGTGGCCAAGAAAGCCAATGACATCCTGTCCTGGATCAGGAACAGTGTGGCCAGCAGGACAAGGGAGATTATTCTGCCCCTATACTCAGCATTGATCAGGCCACATCTTGAGTGCTGTGTCCAGTTCTGAGCCCCTCAATTTAAGAAAGATGTTGAAGTGCTGGAATGTGTCCAGAGCAGGGCAGCAAGGCTGTAAGGAGCCTTGTGAGGAGAGGCTGAGGGAGCTGGGGGTGTGCAGCCTGGAGAATAAGAGGCTCAGGACAGAGCTCATTGCTGTCTACAACTTCCTGGAGGCTGTAGCCAGGTGGGGTTGGGCTCTTCTGCCAGGCACCCAGCAACAGAACAAATGGATACAGCCTCAAGCTGTGCCAGGGCAGGTTCAGGCTGGCTGTTAGGAAAAGGTTCTTGTCAGAGAACTTCTTGGCATTGAAATGGGCTGCCCAGTGGGGTGGTGGAGTCCCCAGCCCTGGAGGGGCTCTCATCACTCTCACACTGAACAACTTCCTCCTTATATCCAGCCTGAGCCTCCCCACCTCCATCTTTGCTCTGTTCCCCCCAGTCCTGTCACTACCTGATAGCTTAAAAAGTCCCTCCCCAGCTTTTTTGTAGGCTCCCTTCAGAAACTTTAACTTCCAGAATTACCAGGAGGCAAAAATGAGAACCCTTAAGAAAGTTGCTTTGATCTGAGCCTGGATTATAATGACTCAGATGCCTGATATGTACCTAACAGATCATGTTTCCCTGGGGCAAAGGTAAGGGGTTTGGGTAGCTTTTCATGTGAAAATATCTGTGCTTTGCTCTGGAGTTTTTTAGAAGCTGATGTTCCTAATATTTTCTGGTCTCACAGTGTTTGTTTTAGGAATACCACAACAGCCTCATAAAAGGATTTGAGGCCAAGGCACTGCTGTGGATGTGCTCTCTGCCTCGCTGTAGATTTTTATCTGGGAGCTCCTATGTGCCATCAGTCACTTGGTGCAGAACAGGCTGCCCAGGGGAGTTGTGGAGTCTCCTCCTCTGGAGATATTCAGAACCCACCTGGATGTGTTCCTGTGTAATCTGCTCTAGGTGATGATGCTCTGGAAGGGGAATTGGACTGGATGAGCTTTGGAGGTCCCTTCCAGCCCCTGACATCCTGTGATTCACAATGTCACAGTATCACAGTATCACAGCATCACAGTATCACAGTATCACCAAGGTTGGAAGAGACCTCATAGGTCATCACGTCCAACTCTTTAGCACAGAGCTCAAGGCCAGACCATGGCACCAAGTGCCACGTCCAGTCCTGCCTTGAACAGCTCCAGGGACGGCGACTCCACCACCTCCCCGGGCAGCCCATTCCAGTGCCCAATGACTCTCTCAGGGAAGAACTTTCTCCTCACCTCCAGCCTAAATCTCCCCTGGCACAGCCTGAGGCTGTGTCCTCTTGTTCTGGTGCTGGCCACCTGAGAGAAGAGAGCAACCTCCTCCTGGCCACAACCTCCCCTCAGGTAGTTGCAGACAGCAATGAGGTCTCCCCTGAGCCTCCTCTTCTCCAGGCTAACCAATCCCAGCTCCCTCAGCCTCTCCTCGTAGGGCTGTGCTCAAGGCCTCTCCCCAGCCTCGTTGCCCTTCTCTGGACACACTCAAGCATCTCAATGTCCCTCCTAAACTGGGGGGCCCAGAACTGAACACAGCACTCAAGGTGTGGTCTGAGCAGTGCAGAGTCCAGGGGCAGAATGACCTCCCTGCTCCTGCTGGCCACACCATTCCTGATGCAGGCCTGTGAATTTTCTAGCAGCTTCTCACAGAGGATGCTCCTGTAGCCCCCCCAACTACCCAACCTTTGTCACACAAACCCACTGCAATGAATTTCACCACAACATGACCTCGGTGAGCTTTTTGTTTAGGTGGCTATGTGAGGCACCCAGGGGCACAGCCACACATCAGCAGTGCACTCTGCTTTCAACGCTCTCTGTGCTTTGCAGCAATCAAATACTTGCCTTTGGGAGTCCCCTCCAGCCCCTGACATTCTGTGATTCTGTGATCCAACAGCAATCAGAAAACTCATTTTCTGTGTCAAAGCAAAGCTGAAGTCTCTTCCTCTACCAAAGTTTGCCTGCAGATAGGCAGCTGGAGAAGCTCACCTCTGCATGAGCCATCTGCACTTACATGAAGTCAGCCTCTGCCCTTACAGTTGTTTTGGTAGGGGATATCAGCAAGATGGTTCAGAGAGACAAATTCTGTGCTTCTGTGCTCCACAACCTCTCTGGGCAACCTGTGCCAGTGTCTCACCACCCTCACTGCAAACAACTTCTTCCTAACATCCACTTTCAGTCTCCCCTCTGCCACTTCAAACCCATTCCTCCTCATCCTGGCATTACCAGACCTTGTCAATAGTCCCTCCCCAGCCATACTGTAGGCCCCTTCAGATCCTGGAAGGCCACTCCAAGGTCTCCTCCAAGCTTTCTCTTCTCCAGGCTGCACAGCCCCAACTCTCTCAGCCTGTGCTCAGAGCAGAGCTGCTGCAGACCTCTCAGCATCTTGGTGGCCTCCTCTGGACTGGCTCCAACACTTCCATGTCCTGCTTGTGCTGGGAGCTCCAGAACTCCACACAGGACTCCAGGTGGGATTTGCTGCACCACCCTTCAATTTTTTACTTACAATTCTGAATTTTTGTCTGTTTTGCAGTTTGAAGTTTGAATTTAGCTGCATTTCAAAGATTGCATTTAGCTGCATTTTAAAGTTGGCATTTAGCTTCATTTAAAGTTAGCATTTAACTGCATTTAAAGCTTGCATTTAGCTGCATTTAAAGTTGGCATTTAGCTGCATTTCAAAGTTAGCATTTAACTGCATTTAAACTTTGCATTTAGCTGCATTAAGTTAGCATTTAGCTGCATTTAAAGTTTGCATTTAGCTGCATTTAAAGTTGGCATTTAGCTGCATTTAAAGTTGGCATTTAGCTGCATTTTAAAGTTAGCATTTAGCTGCATTTTAAAGTTAGCATTTAGCTGCATTTAAAGTTTGCATTTAGCTGCATTCAAAGTCGGCATTTAGCTGCATTTAAAGTTGGCATTAAGCTGCATTTTAAAGTTTGTATTTAGCTGCATTTAAAGTTTGCATTTAGCTGCATTTAAAGTTGGCATTTAGCTGCATTTTAAAGTTAGCATTTAGCTGCATTTAAAGTCGGCATTTAGCTGCATTTAAAGTTGGCATTAAGCTGCATTTTAAAGTTGGCATTTAGCTGCATTTAAAGTTTGCATTTAGCTGCATTTAAAGTCAGCATTTAGCGGCATTTAAAGTCAGCATTTAGCTGCATTTTAAAGTCAACATTTAGCTGCATTCAAAGTCAGCATTTAGCTGCATTTAAAGTTGGCATTTAGCTGCATTTTAAAGCTTGCATTTAGCTGCATTTAAGGTTTGCATTTAGCTGCATTTAAAGTTGGCATTTCGCTGCATTTAAAGTTTGCATTTAGCTGCATTTAAAGTTTGTATTTAGCTGCATTTTATAGTTAGCATTTAGCTGCATTCAAAGTCTGCATTTAGCTTCATTTTAAAGTTAGCATTTAGCTGCATTTTAAAGTTAGCATTTAGCTGCATTTTAAAGTTGGCATTTAGCTGCATTTTAAAGTTAGCATTTAGCTGCATTTAAAGTCAGCATTTAGCTGCATTTTAAAGTTTGTATTTAGCTGCATTTTATAGTTAGCATTTAGCTGCATTTAAAGTTAGCATTTAGCTCATTTAAAGATGGCATTTAGCTGCATTTTATAGTTAGCATTTACCTGCATTTAAAGTTAGCATTTAGCTCATTTAAAGATGGCATTTAGCTGCATTTTATAGTTAGCATTTACCTGCATTTAAAGTTAGCATTTAGCTGCATTTAAAGATGGCATTTAGCTGCATTTTATAGTTAGCATTTAGCTGCATTTTAAAGTTTGCATTTAGCTGCATTTTAAAGTTGGCATTTAGCTGCATTTTAAAATTAGCATTTTGCTGCATTTGAAGTCAGCATTTAGCTGCATTTTAAAGTTGGCATTTAGCTGCATTTTATAGTTAGCGTTTAGCTGCATTTAAAGTTGGCATTTAGCTGCATTTAAAGTTGGCATTTAGCTGCATTTAAAGTTTGCATTTAGCTGCATTTTAAAGTCAGCATTTAGCTGCATTTTAAAGTTTGTATTTAGCTGAATTTTATAGTTAGCATTTAGCTGCATTTAAAGTTGGCATTTAGCTGCATTTAAAGTTGGCATTTAGCTGCATTTTAAAGTTTGCATTTAGCTGCATTCAAAGTTGGCATTTAGCTGCATTTTATAGTTAGCATTTAGCTGCATTTAAAGTTAGCATTTAGCTGCATTTCAAGTTGGCATTTAGCTGCATTTAAAGTTGGCATTTAGCTGCATTTTATAGTTAGCATTTAGCTGCATTTAAAGTTGGCATTTAGCTGCATTTTAAAGTCAGCGTTTAGCTGCATTTAAAGTTGGCATTTAGCTGCATTTAAAGTTTGCATTTAGCTGCATTTAAAGTTGGCATTTAGCTGCATTTTAAAGTCAGCGTTTAGCTGCATTTAAAGTTGGCATTTAGCTGCATTTAAAGTTTGCATTTAGCTGCATTTAAAGTCAGCATTTAGCTGCATTTTAAAGTCAGCATTTAGCTGCATTTAAAGTCAGCATTTAGCTGCATTTAAAGTTGCCATTTAGCTGCATTTAAAGTTGGCATTTAGCTGCATTTAAAGTTGGCATTTTGCTGCATTTAAAGTCGGCATTCAGCTGCATTTTAAAGTTTGCATTTAGCTTCTGCCCATTTGCTTCAGTTGTCTCTATTTTCAGAGCACTCTATTTTCTACCATCACCACTAGAAATGACTTCCTCAGCCCATTAACTTCACTACCTCTGCAATAAGCTTTTTTGCTTTCCTTCAGAGCATCGCAACTCAAATAACAGCCCCAAGTCCAAAACAGCTTTACAAATGGCATACAACTGAGGCAAGAATATTTGTCAGCATAATTCCATCTCTCTGCCATCTCTTTTGGACACAGGCAGCAGGATTTGTTCTCTGGTAGCATCCGAAGCAGCAGCTTCCACTTTGCGTAGAGGCTTATTTGTGTCAAGGCAATTGGACATGCTCTTCAGCCACTCTGCTTAAGGGTGGCTGAGATCTCTTGACATGTTGCAGTTGCATGCTGGAAGAAGTAGTACCCCCACTCCCACCCCTCCCCAGGGCATACTTCCCATCCTAAAGGGATTACAATCTCCCCATTTTCTGCATCTCTGCTTCAGACCTTCAGCTCCGCGCAGGCTGCCAGGGCAAATGCTCAGTTGGGCAATCTTTGGATCTTCCTCTCCCAGGTTTTTTTTTTTCCAGCCTGTTTTAATATACAATATCTGCTCTTTTCACATCTTGGCTGGGTTGAACTTTCTTTTCTGGAACTGCAAAATATCATAAGTTTGGCTGCCTAGCACCACTGTCTAATGTAATACTCCTTAACCCGCCTTGGAAAAGCCTGCCAAAGGCAGATTAGTGCAAACATGAAGATCAGATATGTCTAATATAACTTTAGAAAAACCATGTGCTGCTTCCTCATCACTAGGGTTGTGCTGGAAAGAAAAGTAGTAAAAAGGATTTGACATCTACTGTCTGCTCTGGAAGCTGTGGTGCTTACTCAGAAGAAAAATGTGTCCTAGAGTCATAGAATCAAGCAGGTTGGAAGAGACCTCCAAGATCATCCAGTCCAACCTAGCACCCAGCCACAGACAAGCAACCAGACCATGGCACTAAGTGCCCCAGCCAGGCTTGGCTTCAACACCTCCAGTCATGGCAACTCCACCACCTCCCTGGGCAGCCCATTCCAATGCCAATCACTCTCTCTGACAACAGCGTCCTCCTAACATCCATCCTAGACCTGCCCTGGCACAGCTTGAGACTCTGTCCCTTTGTTCTGTTGCTGGTTGCATGGGAGCAGAGCCCAATCCCACCTGGATACAATGTCCCTTCAGGCAGTTGTAGACAACAATGAGCTCTGCCCTGAGCCTCCCCTTCTGCAGGATGCACACCCCCAGCTCCCTCAGCCTCTCCTATGTTTCTATGATTAAGTACTATGGCCACAGATTTCTTGAACACCTCCATGGATGGGGACTTCACCACCTCTCTGGGCAGCCTGTTCCAATGCCTGAAAACTCTTGCAGCAAACAAATTTTTCCTGTTATTCAATCTAAACCTCTCCTGGCACAATTTCAGGCCATTTCCTCTTCTGGCACCTGATATTAGAGAGAACTATCCCTACCTCAATCCAACCTCCTTTCAGGTTGTTGTTCCATTAGAAATGTGAAAGACCTGAAACTATATTCTCTGTATCCTCAGACAGAATCCTCCTGACTTCCAGATTATTTCTCAGGTTAAATAAGTTAAGAGACATCCATGAGCTTGATGGCTTAAGAGATTTCTTCCTGAGAGATGCTTAAATGCTCCCAATTTCACGAGCTCTGAAAAATAACCAAACCAAACAGCAAAACAGAACAAAACTCCACCATAGCAAACATTGTTGTGGCTCATTTTAACATCCACAGAGCAGAAAAAAGCCAGCTCTGGAAGCTGATTGTGCTACAGACACTCTGCTACAGATAAAGTCTTGTTCCCTTTTATTACAGTGGATACTACAATGCCTCCAACTGGATATTCCAGTCTATAATTGAATTGGATGTTCCAGTCTGCAACTAAGTCAGCACTGTGCAAAATGTTTGCAGCCATTGTCCTGTAGCTGGGAGGACTCCCACATTTCATTTCCAGGTTCTTCTGCAGGTGTGCAGCCTTTTCATGAAGAGATACTCTTAAGTAAAGCTGAGACAGCAGTGCTGAAGGCAGCAGGAGGAATCATAGAATCATAGAATCAGTCAGGTGTGGAAGGGACCACAAGGATCATCCAATTCCAATCCCTCCCCTGCCATGGGCAGGGACACCCTACCCTGGATCAGGCTGGCCACAGCCTCATTCAGCCTGGCCTTAAACACCTCCAGGGATGAGGCTTCCACCACCTCCCTGGGCAACTGTGCTAGTTGGAAGCTACCTAGGATGTTTTGATGAGAAGAAGCTGTGAAAGGGAAACAGTGATGAGGTCTACTTCACTCATAGGCTTGCTGAGAGGTATAAGAACAAGCATGCAAACATAGATAAGGCACTTCTTCTTCTTGGGGCATTGCCTGAGCTGCACTTCTCTCTACCTTCTCTGCTGTCTCTCTGATTAATCCACTTTGCTTCCTAACCCCCTGGCCCAACCTCCGTTCTTCCTTGGGACTGGGGTAAGATTGAGAGGTGTGGGAGAAGGTGGAAGGGCAGTTGGGAGCCCCTCTTGGGGACTCAGGTTTCTGGGAGGGCTGCTGTGTTTCTGCATTACCTTTTACCTTGTCTATTTCTGTCTGTAACTGTATATACTATAACTATCTGCTTGTATATTGAGCTAAGCTTCATTCAATTTCCAGAGCTGTCTGAGTCTGGTCTGGGTGATTTCCAGAGTGTGGGGGGGGCAGAGAACACCCAAACCATCACAGCAACCCATTCCAGGGTCTCACTACCCCCATGCTGAAGAACTTCTTCCTAACATCCAGTCTGAATCTACCCATTTCCAGCTTTTTTACATTTCCCCCCACTCCTATCACTATCTGGCATCCTAAAAAGTCCCTCCCCAGCTTTCTTGTAGCCCACTTCAGATGCTGAAAGATCACAGTAAGTTCACCTTGGAGCCTTCTCCTTTCCAGTCTGAAGAGCCCCAACTCCCTCAGTCTGTCACAGCAGAGCAGCTCCAGCACTCTGATCCTCCTCATGGTCCTTCTTTGGACACCTTCCAGCACATTCATAGCCCTCTTGTAATAGAGGCTCCAGAACTGGATGCAGTAGTCCAGGTGGGGTCTCACCAGTGCAGAATGGTTGCCTTGAATTATCTTGGGTTGGAAATTATTGCTGTAAAGTCAGGGGAACTGATCAAAAGCAATGCATGTAGGCTCTGGCCACATTTGTTTGGCACCAGTGGGCTAAATGCCTCATAGAATCATAGAGTCAGAGTCATGGGATCATAGAATCATAGAGTCATAGAATCAGAGTCATAGAATCACAGAATCATAGAGTCAGAGTCATAGAATCATAGAGAGTCATAGAGTCATAGAACCATAGAGTCATAGAATCATAGAGTCATAGAATCAGAGTCATAGAATCATAGAGAGTCATAGAATCATAGAGTCATAGAACCATAGAGTCATAGAACTATAGAGTCATAGAATCATAGAGTCATAGATCCATAGAGTCATAAATCCATAGAGTCATAGATCCATAGAGTCATAGAACTATAGAGTCATAGAACCCTAGAGTCTTAGAACCCTAGAGTCATAGATCCATGGAGTCATAGATCCATAGAGTCATAAAACCATAGAGTCATAGATCCATGGAGTCATAGATCCATAGAGTCATAGAACTATATTGTCATAGAATCATAGAGTCGTAGATCCATAGAGTCATAAATCCATAGAGTCATAGATCCATAGAGTCATAGAACTATAGAGTCATAGAACTATAGAGTCATAGAACCATAGAGTCATAGATCCATGGAGTCATAGATCCATAGAGTCATAGAACTATAGCGTCATAGAACCATAGAGTCGTAGATCCATAGAGTCATAAATCCATAGAGTCATAGATCCATAGAGTCATAGAACTATAGACTCATACAACCCTAGAGTCATAGAACCATAGAGCCATAGAACCATAGAGTCATAGAACTATAGAGTCATACAACCCTAGAGTCATAGAACCATAGAGTCATAGAACTATAGACTCATACAACCCTAGAGTCATAGAACCATAGAGTCATAGAACTATAGACTCATACAACCCTAGAGTCATAGAACCATAGAGTCATAGATCCATAAAGTCATAGAACCATAGTCATAGATCCATAGAGTCATAGAACCATAGAGTCTCATCATCTTTCTGTGATAAACTTCTTCCTAACATCCAGCCTGAACCTGCCCTTGTGCAGCTTGAGGCTGTGTCCTCTTGTTCTGTCCCTGGGTGCCTGGGAGAAGAGGCCAACCCCCACCCTCTCCACAGACCCTGATGAGTGCCATGCTGACAACACCACAGAATAAAAGCCTTCCTCATTCCTGTGTGGCCTGCCCTGGCTGATCCTGCTTTGGCAGAGGCATTGGACCCGATGATCTCTGGAGGTCTCTTCCAATCCCTAACATTCTATGATCCAATGACCTCTTGTAGTTTGCATTGCTGTCCCCAAGAGCTTGTCCTTCCTTGTAGCCTCCTGACAGACACCCTGCCAGCAGGATTTGCCATGGGTCCCATCTCCATGGTGTGAAGGTCAGTCACACAGGCTAACATGCACCTCAGGTGGGTTCCCAGGGGTGAAAAGAAGGCAGCTGACTCTGCAGCACTGAGAGTACAGCAGCTGTGTGGCTGGAAGCATGCAGCTACCCTGGCTGTACCCAGAGCATCTCCTTGGAGCTAAGCTGCTCACGCTGCCTATTCCACAGCCATTGGTGGAGTCCTTAGTTCCAGCTGCACCAGGAGGGACTGATTAAGCACTGATCATTACATCCCTTGCGATGCATTTGTCTAATCAGTGGGAAAAGATTGTAGAATTCTCCATGCCCCAGCACTGGCCCTGTAATCTCTAGGTTAATATTGCCTCTGCTAGCAAGCTGTCAGCAGTGACAGCAACATGCTCAAAACCACATTTAATGGTTCCCCCCCCCCCCTGCTAATCCCACTCAGAACTCAGTTTCTGAACACTCTCTGGCCACACTAACAAAGGCAGATAAGAAATGTGGTAGGAGCAAACGAAATCAATGAACAGCAAAGCTCTGTCTGTGCTTAGCCAAACACTTCAGCAGGTATATGAAGCTTCTTAGCATGCCCCTCAGAGTCTCAGACAGATACCTCTTTTGCCACATTAAGGTCTTAAGATAGGCTACCCCCTCCAGCCCACTCCTCAGACAATTAACATATTAGCTAAATCTGCTGACAGGCATTCTGGGGGAGATTTAGATCTCCTCTCAGTCCAAGTGAAATATTTGTCTCTCTGCAGTGGGTGGTTTAGTTTTTTTCCAAGAACATACAGCATGTTTGAGAGCTTTACTGTCCTATTTTGATAACCAAGTCCAAAACTAAGCTGAAAAAATGAATTGCTCAGCCCAGCTCTCATGAAATGTCAAACTGAAGCTGGCAAATGAAGATAACAGATCATAAAGGTGGCATTCTCAGGGAGCTCACTGGTGCCATTGTGCTTCAGGCTCTCTGCATTGAACCCTCTTACTTGGAGGGGTTTGTAACTTGGCTGCAAAAATGTTTTCTGGGCAGAACTTGGCAGAGGAAGATTTAACTTGAGAAAGAATATATTTTAAAATGCATTTCAGGGGAAAAAAAATGAAACAGGAGGAGAAAAACCTGTCTGCAGTGAGGCTTTCAGCAATGTATAGCTAGACTGAGTCAAATTGGTAAGGGACAATAGACCCAGCATGGTTCCAGTGCCAGTCCTGAGGGTTACCTCTGCCCCAACCCCAAACCAAAGCAGCAAACCAATGCAAACCAGCCAGAGACCAAAATGATGGTACATAGACCATATTTTGGGCAGTCTGTTTGCCTATGAGGAGCATTTTGAGCATCCTCTTTCCCTGGAGAGGGCACTCGCTCACCTTCCAACAAAAAAGTCATTCTGACTTGTCCTTTCTGCCCCCTTGAACGTTTATTTGCCTCAATCCACCCTGGAATTCCCTATGCCTGGTTGATTTGGAGGTCCACAGCCTTGGTTTGACATGCCCATTCTGACTCAAGCTGAAAGAAGAATCATTTGCCATTGGAATGGGCTGCCCTGGGAGGTGATGGAGTCACCATCCCTGGAGGTGTTGAAGAAAAGCCTGGATGAGGCACTTAGTGCCATGGTCTGGTTGATTGGCTAGGGCTGGGTGCTAGGTTGGACTGGCTGAGCTTGGAGGTCTCTTCCAACCTGGTTGATTCTACGATTCCCTTTCTCAGCTGTAGCATAAGTGACAGAGCAACAACTGGCAAGAATTCTGGATTCAAAGCAGAGAACCTCTCACAGCTTCCATTTGGGCCACTGGCCTGAAGAATCAAATCATGGGCTAAATGAATTCATATAGACCAAGTGTAAATGTAAGCAAACCCTGTATACATCCACCAAACAACTGAAGTTCCTCAGTGTTGCCCAATGAAATATCATCTGGGAGAAACAAGGTCAAACAATGACTGTCACAAGAGATGCAATAAGTCAAGATTATTCTAGAAGGACTTTTCCTAAGCTCTAGAAGCACTCAAAGATCAGAAGCCAAAACTGTCCATGAAGAGGTCTAGCCTAAATTTTTGGTGTGGAGTTTGAACTTGAATTAATCACTGAGGGTATATCCATATTTTTATTCCTCTTTTTCTTCAGTTCTATTTCATCTAGGGACAAAATAAGGGCAGAGGTTTCTTTTCTGTCATTCTTATACTAAAGATACATAGAATCAGAGAATGGCTTAGGTTGGAAGGGACCTCAATGCTCAGCCACTTCCAATCCCCTGCCATAGGCAGCGACACCTCCCACTAGAGCAGGTGGCTCAAGGACTCATCCAACCTGGCCTTCAACACCTCCAGGGAGGTTGTGGAGCACAGAAGCACCCAATGTGATCTTTGATCACATTGGGTGCTTCTGTGCTCCACAACCTCCCTGAGCAACCTGTGCCAGTCTCTCACCACCCTCAACCTGTGCCAGTGTTTCACCACCCTCACTGCAAACAACTTCTTCCTAACATCCACTTTCAATCTCCCCTCTGCCACTTCAAACCCATTCCTCCTCATCCTGGCATTCCCAGACCTTGTCAATAGTCCCTCCACAGCCCTCCTGGAGCCCCCTTCAGATCCTGGAAGGTCACTCCAAGGTCTCCTCCAAGCCTTCTCTTCTCCAGCCTGCAGAGCCCCAACTCTCTCAGCCTGTCCTCAGAGCAGAGCTGCTGCAGCCCTCTCAGCATCTTGGTGGCCTCCTCTGGACTGGCTCCAACACTTCCATGCCCTTTTTGTGCTGGGGGCTCCAGACAATTCTGCTTTCAGATACATATTTCAGGTCCTATCTCAAATAATAGTCTAACAAGAACTCGAGCCTCTAAGTGGGCATCTGAAGTTACAGCACTGTCAAGAAGCTGAGAATTTCTGGGAACAGCACACAAATGTGGACAAGAATTGTCAGGGCCACTGCCTGACTTTGCAGTGGGTAGGGAAAGTCAAGTGCTGATGCTATGGACATATTTCTTACTAACACTCAAGTCTTGCCTCACAAATGTTATTAAACTGAGCTGCACTGCCTAGAGCTCTGTGCCTGATACAGCTTCTGACCAAACCATCTACTCAAACTAGCTGACAGCTGGAACTGCCATTTCATGTGCCTCAGTTTCAAGAGATCTCAGGGATTGTTTTCTCACCAGTTCCCAGCACTAAGAAGGCAATCTCCTCTTTGGAGCCTGCTCTTCAGCTTTTTTTCTCCTTCTACTTCTTTTCTCCTTCTCCTTCTTTTTCCCTTCTACTTCTTTTCTCCTTCTCCTTCATTTCACCTTCTACTTCTTTTCTCCTTCTTCTTTATTCCTTCTACTTCTTTTCTCCTTCTCCTTCTTTTTCCCTTCTACTTCTTTTCTCCTTCTCCTTCATTTCACCTTCTACTTCTTTTCTCCTTCTTCTTCTTTATTCCTTCTACTTCTTTTCTCCTTCTCCTTCATTTCACCTTCTACTTCTTTTCTCCTTCTACTTTGTTTCTCCTTCTACTTTGTTTCTTCTACTTTGTTTCTCCTTCTACTTTGTTTCTCCTTTTTTCTCCTTTTTTCCCTTTCTACTTCTTTTCCCCTTCTACTTCTTTTCTCCTGCTCCTTTTCTCCTTCTACTTCTTTTTTCCTACTCCTTCTTTTCTCTTTCTACTTCTTTTCTCATTTTCCCCTTCTTTTCTCCTCCTGCCCCTTTTCTCCTCCTGCCCCTTTTCTCCTCCTGCCCCTTTTCTCCTTCTGCCCCTTTTCTCCTTCTCCTTCTTTTCTCCTACTCCTTTTCTTCTACTTTTCTCTCTGTTCTTTCGTCCTTCTACTTCTTTTCTCCTTCTGCTCCTTTTCTCCTTCTACTTCTTTTCTCTTTCTACTTCTTTTCTCCTTTTTCTTCTTCTTTTCTCCTCCTCTTTCTTTTCTCCTCCTACTTCTTTTCTCCTTCTACTTCTTTTCTCTTTCTCCTTTTCTCCTTCTCCATCTTTCCTCCTACTACTTCTTTTCTCCTGCTCCTTTTCTCTTTCTACTACTCTTCTTCTTTTCTCTTTATTTTCCCCTTCTTTTCTCCTTCTACTTCTTTCCTCCTTCTGTTCCTTTTCTCCTTCTGCTCCTTTCCTCCTTCTGTTCCTTTTCTCCGTCTACTTCTCTTCTCTTTCTACTAATTTTCTCCTTCTGCTCCTTTTCTTCTTCTACTTATTTTCTCCTTTTTCTTCTTGTTTTCTCCTCCTCTTTCTTTTCTCCTCCTACTTCTTTTCTCCTTCTACTTCTTTTCTCTTTCTCCTTTTCTCCTTCTCCTTCTTTTCTCCTCCTACTTCTTTTCTCCTTCTCCTTTTCTCTTTCTACTACTCTTCTCCTTCTTTTCTCCTTATTTTCCCCTTCTTTTCTCCTTCTGCTTCTTTCCTCCTTCTGTTCCTTTTCTCCTTCTGTTTCTTTCCTCCTTCTGTTCCTTTTCTCCTTCTGCTCCTTTTCTTCTTCTACTTCTTTTCTCTTTCTACTAATTTTCTCCTTTTTCTTCTTCTTTTCTCCTCCTCTTTCTTTTCTCCTCCTACTTCTTTCCTCCTTCTGCTTCTTTTCTCTTTCTACTGGCCAGTCAAAAGAAGACCAGTCAGTGTCTTAGAAGGAAAATGGGGTCACCTCAGGTCTGTTTTTTTTGAATCAGAGGAGGAATTAGCTTCAGCCAGAGGTGAAATGAAATAAACCAAACCATCTGAACGTTAAAAATTGAATCAAGGAAATCCTGCTGGTTTTAGGGGATTTTTGTTAATGCCATCCTTAAAGACAATTGCAATGCAAATGTTGGGATTCAATATTGAACATATTATAAGGGGAAAAAAAAACCTTTTGGTGTGTGTAACTGAACATAATTCCTGCTCAATTTTTTAGTTTCTTTCTTTCCTCCTTCCTTTGCTCATTCTCTCTCTGAGTCACTTGGCCTTCATTCCTTACTAAAGCAATTACTCCAGGGCTCTGTTAGCTTTACACTCACTGCTCTCAGTCAGCTCTCTCCTTTCCATCAAATCTTATTCACAAAGCACAAGAAAAGTCAGGGAGTGCCAGGACTGGGGGGAATGAAGCAAAGCTGGAAGTGGGGAGGTTCAGGCTGGATGTGAGGAGGAAGCTGTTGAGCGTGAGAGTGGTGAGAGGCTGGAATGGGTTGCCCAGGGAGGTGGTTGAGGCTCCATCCCTGGAGGTGTTTAAGGCCAGGCTGGCTGAGGCTCTGGCCAGGCTGATCTAGGTAGAGTGTCCCTGCCTATGGCAGGGGGGTTGGAACTGGCTGCTCCTTGTGGTCCCTTCCAACCCTGACTGATTCTATGATTCTATGAAAAACAAGAAGAGACCTGAGATCTAGAAGGCTGATCAGATCTGATAGGAAACAGAACTGCTGCTCCAGCAGTCTTGAGTCCTCTCAAGACTACAAGGAAGTTCTTCAGAGGCACTCAGCTCTCACTCATCTACACTGTGACTGCTGTGGAAGTGTTCAAACCCATAGAACTGAGTGGAGATCTTACATCTGCTCCTCACCATTTCAGCCTTCTGGTCTAGTTTATCATAGAACCACCTGGATGGGAAAGCCATTAAAACCATCAAGCCCAACCATAATCTAACATCTTCCTGTACACAAGTGTTTGACCATGTCCCTAAGATCCTCAGGTGTCTTTTTAATGCCTCCAGGGAATGTGATTCCACTTCTGCCCTGGACAGCCTGTTCCAGTGCCTGGTGACCCTTTCAGTGACATTCAGCCAGCTCAGACTGATGTGATATAGATACAACCCTGCACATAGGTGACTTGAGTAGAGGTATCACTGAGGAGCCAGGACACAGGAGGGAAAGACAGAAAAAGATCAATGTGTATAAATATCTGAGGGGTGGGTGTCAAGTGGCTGAGGCCAAACTCTTCTTGGTGGTCAGCGGCAATAAGAGAAGGAGTAACAGCTACAAACTGGAACAGAGAAGGTTTCAGCTCAACATGAGGAGAAATTTCTTTGCAATGAAGGTGGCAGAGCCCTGGAGCAGGCTGCTCAGAGAGGTTGTGGAGTCTCCTTCTCTGGGGACTTTCCAAACCCACTTGAATGCATTCCTGTGCAGACTATCCTGGGAGATGCTGCCTTGGCAGGGAGGTTGGACTGGATGATCTCTGGAGGTCCCTTCCAACCTCTAAGGTTCTGTGATTCTGATTCTGAGAAGCTCTTGACTTATGAAGACCACTGAAACCTCAACCCTATTCATCAAGTGCATCCTTACAAAACACCAAAAGTCACTGTACCTCTTTTGTAGGGAAGATGAGTCCAATCATCAGCCTCACACTGACAAGTCCCTGACTAAACCAAAGCCCTCAGCACAACATCTGATCACTGTGAATTGCTATGGTTGGAAAGGACCACCAGGAGCATCCAGTCCAACCTTCAGCCCAGCAGCCTTCATCACCAGACCACAGCCTCAAGCACCACAGGCACTCTCCTTTTAAACACCTCCAGGGATGGAGACTCCACCACCTCCCTGGGCAGCCTGTTCCAGTGCCTGAGCACCTGCTCAGGAAAGAACTTCCTCCCAACAGCCAACCTAAACCTCCCCTGATGCAACCTGAGGCCATTGCCTCTTGTCCTAGCATTAGTAACTGGGGAGAAGAGACCAGCTCCAGCCTCACTACAACCTCCTTTTAGGTAGTTGCAGAGGGTGATAAGGTCCTCTCTCAGCCTCCTCTTCTCCACACTAAACACCCCCAGCTCCCTCAGCAGCTCCTCACAGGCCATGTTTGCCAGAGCTCTCCCCAGCCTCATCACCCTTCTCTGCCCCTGCTCCAGCACCTCAGTGTCCCTCCTGTACTGTGGTGACCCAACCTGGGCACAGCACTCGAGGTGTGGTCTCAGCAGGGCTGAGCACAGGGGCATGAGCACCTCCCTTTCTCTCCCAATGCAATAAGCCAAAGTTTTGTTACAAACTCTGCTATGATTTCTCAGTAATCTGAGAGGATAACCACAAGAGCAGTTTTGAGGTTGCCAGCAATTCCTGCTACTGGCACTTTTCCCTCAGCCTTGTTAAGAAAGTTGCCACAACTTCACCACAAAGAGCAAGCCTGTGGAATAGTCCAGAATTTGCATACAATTGTCATTAGCTTACCAAACTGATCACTTCTGTTAACAACAGCTCCCTAAACTGGCTTGAAAATC
Source organism: Pogoniulus pusillus (assembly GCF_015220805.1). Taxonomy (NCBI): domain Eukaryota; kingdom Metazoa; phylum Chordata; class Aves; order Piciformes; family Lybiidae; genus Pogoniulus; species Pogoniulus pusillus. The sequence goes on along the minus strand of NC_087296.1, from coordinate 11,801,834 downwards.
AGGCTTCAGCCAAGCCAGTCTGCTTTACATTACCCAAAGGATTTTAACCTGAAACCTTCTGATGGAAAGCATCACTACAAAAAAGCTGGAGAAGGACTTTTCAGGCTTTCAGGGAGTGCCAGGACTGGGGGGAATGAAGTGAAGCTGGAGATAGGTAGGTACAGGCTGGAGGTGAGGAGGAAGTTGTTGAGCATGAGAGTGGTGAGAGGCTGGAATGGGTTGCCCAGGGAGGTGGTTGAGAGTTCATCCCTGGAGGTGTTTCAGGCCAGGCTGGCTGAGGCTGTGTGCAGCCTGCTCTAGGGTAGGGTGTCCCTGGGCATGGCAGGGGGGTTGGAACTGTCTGATCCTTGTGGTCCCTTCCAACCCTGACTGATTCTGTGATTCTAAAGTCCCTTTGAGCTCATGCTTGCTATCTGCACAGCTTGAAAAGCCAACTGGTTACTTGCTGCCTAATTTGCACTGCTTTTTACACACACAAGCAGACAACCAAAAAAAAAATCATCATTGGAGGCACTTTTTAGCCAAATTTTAAGTACAAGCTGTTTTGTTAACATGATTAAAATGCATAGTCAGCAAATCCACTTGGCTGCATTAGCCTGGACATTTGTGTAGCCTCTGAGACTTTCCACTGTGGTGCTGGGAGTTGAGAAGAAAATCCATACCAAGTTGTGTTTGTGTTGCTGTTTGATTTCCTAGGTTAGATAAATGCTATATACACAGTCAAAGGCCATTCAAAACATTTGGAATCATGTATCATCCTGATCCAGGCATCCTGGCCTGCATCAGGACCAGCAGGACCAGCAGCAGCAGCAGGGAAATGTTTGTTCCCTGGTACTCAGCACTGGTGAGGCTACACTTTGAGTCCTGGGGTCAATTTTGAGGCTCTCACTACAAGAATCACAGAATTAAGCAGTTTGGAAAAGAGCTTTGAGATCATCCAGTCCAACCTATCACCTAACACCTTCCTATTAACTAAACCCTAGCACTAAGTGCCTCATCCAGACTCCTTTTGAACACCTCCAGGCATGGTGACTCCACCACCTCCCTGGACAGCCCATTCCAATGCCAATCACTCTCTCTGGCACGGACTTCTTCCTAACGGTGGGGAAGCCAATGACATCCTGGGCTGGCTCAGGAGCAGTGTGGGCAGCAGGACCAGGGATGTCCTTCTGCCCTTGTACTCAGCATTGGTCAGGCTACACCTTGAGTGCTGTGTCCAGTCGTAGGCTCCTCAATTGCAGAGAGATGTTGAGGTGCTGGAAGGTGTTTGGAGAAGGGCAGCAAGGCTGGGGAGGGGCCTGGAGCACAAACCCTGTGAGGAGAGGCTGAGGGAGCTGGGGGTGTGCAGCCTGCAGCAGAGGAGGCTCAGGGCAGAGCTCACTGCTGTCTGCAGCTGCCTAAAGGGAGGCTGTAGCCAGGTGGGGTTGGGCTCTGCTGCCAGGCAAGCAGCAACAGAACAAGGGGACACAGCCTCAAGCTGTGCCAGGGCAGGTTCAAGCTGGATGTTGTTAGGAAGTTGTTGTCAGAGAGAGTGATTGGCATTGGAATGGGCTGCCCAGGGAGGTGGTGGAGTCACCATCTCTGGAGGTGTTTAAAAGGACTCTGTTTGGGGCACTTAGTGCCATGGTCTGGTTGATTGGCCAGGGCTGGGTGCTAGGTTGGACTGGATGCTCTTGGAGGTCTCTTCCAACCTGGTTGACTCTATGATCCCCCCAGCCTCCTCTTTTTCAAACTGAACAGCCCCAGCCAAGTTGTCGATCCCAGAGCTGATCTTGCAGTAGGTACTAGGTTGGACTGGATGATCTTGGAGATCTCTTCCAACCTGGTTGATTCTATGCTTTGGCATAGATTTACTCAGCTACAGATGTCAATCAGGTGTGCCACTGCAGGAACAGTTTGCTCACACTCCTGCTTGGCCCTGCTTTACCATGTAGGATATTCCAGGCAGGGATGGAACAATTTAAACACCCCAAAGGCTTGTAGCTTTGATCAAAGCAAACACTGTGGCTGGGCAGACAGGAAAAAGTTCTTCCTAAAATGCTAAGGGATGATATTTTTTTTTTTTTTTTTTTTTTACTTTTTAATAACAAAAATATTCACCTATTCAGCAGGTTTGAATTCTTTTGGAGGAGCTTGGCAGTATATCAAATTGGCAAGTCATTAAATGGTGACACTATAATGAAGCCGCCGTCCCTCATGATTACACACTTCTCGCCCTCACTGCAAAGCCTTCAGCCCAGCCATCAATTTCATGGTGTTTTCTTTACTCTACTGATAAAAAAAAAAAATGGATCCAGTCTGTTCTTCAAGGTGGAAATTAGTTTTTCCAAACCTAAATGCTGGCAGAAGGGTAGAAAATCTCCAAACCCTAACTCGTTTCGCTGGTGTTGGCTGTCCCTGAAACGAAACAGATGCTGAGGACTTCTTTGCCTTTCGCCTGCTCAGTGTGGAGTTTTGTGTTCTGGAGACCAATTGAATGTGATAGGACAGGTATTGAGAGCTTTCACTTCTATTCTAGCTTGGAGAGGAAGGGATTAAGGGGTGACCTGATTAATGTCTATAAATATGGAAGGGGTCAGTGCCAGGAAGCTGGAGCCAGCCTCTGCTGGGTGATGCCCAGTGACAAGGCAAGGGGCAGTGGGTGGGAGGTGAGGCAGAGGAGGTTCCATGTGAACCTGAGGAAGAATTTTTCCCCTGTGAGGGTGACAGAGCACTGGCACAGGCTGCCCAGGGGGGTTGTAGAGTCTCCCTCTCTGGAGATATTCAAGAACCCTCTGGGTGTGTCCCTCTGTGATTTGGTAAAGGTGATCCTGCTCTGGTGGGTGGGCTGGACCAGAAGACCTTCCAAGGTCCCTTCCTTAGAATCACATTGTGTGATTCTACGATTCTATATTCCTTTTTAGCTTGTAACTAGCATTAGACTGCTCAATTTTGGATGCAGAGCACAGCAAGGTTCCTGTGGTCCAGGCCTGACCTTCTGACAGTGGAAATCCAAGAGAGTAAAAGAACTGTAAAGGAATAGACAACAATAATGAAACCAATATTCATCTGTCACATCTGAAATCTTTATCTTAGTACTCATCTCAATGCCTTTAATATCAAGATTCACAGCATTAGTTTTCTTGCCACATGTACTTAGTCTTGTGACAGCCAGAGGCCAGCTCAGGCAGGTGATAGAAGAGATTGCTTCATAGACCCACAGAACTATAGAATGGTTTGGAAGGGACATTTAAAGGTCATCTAGTCCACCTGCCCTGCAATGGTCAGGGGCATCTTTCACTAGAGCAGTCCTGCACTTGGGAAAGAACAACCCCAGGGAGCAGCACAAGCTGGGGACAGATCTGTTGGAAGGCAGCAAAGGGGAACAGGATTTAGGGGTCTTGGTGGATGGGAAGGTGACCATGAGCCAGCAATGTGCTCTGCTGGCCAGGAGGGGTAATGCCATTCTGGGGTGGATTAGAAGGGCTGTGGTGAGTAGGTGGAGAGAGGTTCTCCTGCCCCTCTGCTCTGCCCTGGTGAGGCTACATCTGGGGTAATGTGTCCAGTTCTGGGCCCATCAGATCAAGAGGGACATAGAACTGCTGGAGAAAGTCCAGCACAGAGCCACAAAGATGCTGAAGGGAATGGAACAGCTCTGTCACAAGGAGAGCCTGAGGGAGCTGGGGCTGTGCTGCTGGGAGAAGAGGAGCTTGAGAGGTGACCTCAGCAGTGGTTATAAAGATGCGCAGATGAGTGCCAGAGGCTGGAGCCAGGCTCTGCTGGGGGATGCCAGTGACAGCACAAGGGGCAGTGGTGGAAGCTGAAGGAAGCTTCATTTAAACATAAGGAGGAATTTTGTCCCTGTGAGGGTGACAGAGCCCTGGCACAGGCTGCCCAGGGGGACTGTGGAGTCTCCCTCTCTGGAGATAGTCCAAATCTGCCTGGGTGTGTTCCTGTGTGAGCTGCTCTGGGTGATCCTGCTCTGGCAGAAAGATTGGACTGGATGAGCTTTGGAGGTCCCCTCCAGCCCTGACATTCTGTGATTCTCAGAGCTCCATCCAACTTGACCCTGAATGTTTGCATAGATAGACCTTTTACCACCTCTCTGGGCAAGCCAAGCCAGTGTTCCACCACCCTCATTATAAAAACCTGTGTTCTTCTATTCAGTCTAAACCTACTCTCCTCTAAGTTAAAAAGAAATAGAGTAAAGAAGTCAGACTAAACAAGCTGAGAGTCACAGGCAGAGGACAACAGGCAATGTCTGAACATCAGTCTCTGATGAGTTCTCATCCATCACCACTGTTCACTGTGCCTATGGAAGACAAAAGAGTTCTGCACTTCATCTCAAGTGCTGCTCAGTAAATGCTTCCCCTGTGCTGCTCCTCCAGAGGAACTCTTGGTGGGATGGGCTGGTGCTGGGGAGTTCAGCAGACAGGGAAAACGTTGGTGAAGATTACAAAAAGAGAAATGCTTCTGCTTGTGGTTCCAGATGTTTGAGGGACAGGGGAGAGTTCAGGAGACTCCTTCTACTGCTGTATTGCCATTTCAAGCTTCCCTTTCTGATCTAGTTGAAGCTGTCCCTGCTCACTGGAGGGGAGCTTGGACTAGATGACCTTTAGAGGCCCCTTCCAGCACAAACCTCTCTCTGATTCCATGATTCTATTACATAGTTATAACCTCTATGCCACTTTCATTTATGTTCACATGGTATTGTGTACCGTGTTCAGTTTGGGGCACCACAATACAGGAGAGATGTGGAGGTGCTGGAGTGGGTCCAGAAGAGGGAAATGAAGCTGGGGGAGGGCCTGGAGAATAAATCAAAGCAACTGAGGGAGCTGGGAATGGTTGGTTTGTAAAAAAGGGAGGCTGAAGGCAGACTTCATTGCTGTCTACAGCTACCTCAAGGGACATTGCTGCTGCTGGGCTCTGCTCACGGGTAACTGGAGACAGAACAAGGGGGAATGACCTCAAGCTGAGACTGGGCAGGTTTAGATTGGACATTAGGAAAAAGTTTTTCCACAGAGAGATTGGTCATGGACTGGAATGAGCTGCCCAGGGAGGTGGTGGAGTTCCCATCCCTAGATGTATTTAAGGGTGGTTTGGATGTGGTGCTTGGGGCTATGGTTTAAGGTGTATCTTGTAGAGCAGGGCTCGAGGTTGGCTTTGGTGCTCCTGCAGGGCTTTGCCAACCTGCAGGTAGGTTCCTGCAATTCTGCATCTGCACAAAGGTTGTCTATAAACTGTTTTCCCAGAGGCCCTTATTTACATCTGCATAGGAAGTCCATCCCAGAGCATTACTGGACCATATTCACTCTTGAAGCCTCCAGGTGGGATTGAAATCCAGTCTGTGAATGTGTCATGTTTCAGGGGGGTCTGTGCTAACCACTGTACCTCCTGCAATTTAAGTTGTTACTGAACTGCATTAGGAAGAGATCCAGAGTAAACTCTTTTCCCTGTTGCCACCAAGCAGAAGCTGCTGCTGGAATATGCTCAGTCATAGTGGACTTAACCAGAATGAGCAGACTGTGGTTTCCTGTTGCAGAGGAAGGAAACAATTGGGTTTTCCCCCAGGCACATAAAAAGAGGCTGCTGCATTGTAGGTGAGCACAGCAGAAGGTGTGTAAGCCACGTAGTGCCTTTTGCAGCCAGCTCAGTCCTAGAGGGCTGTGAGTGGTCTGCATATAGCTCTAATGAATTCAGGCTCAGGTTACCCAACATGAGAACCTGACTGCTGGCAAACTGCACCTCTGCAAATACACTGCAGGACTCTAAGACAGAGAACATTCACCTGATAGAAGCACAGTTTGATGACATCAGGAGTTAGAATATCATAGAATCAAGTAGGTTGGAAGAGACCTCCAAACTCAGCCAGTCCAACCTAACACTCAGCCAATCAACCAGACCATGGCACTAAGTGCCCCAGCCAGGCTTGGCTTCAACACCTCCAGGGACAGCCACTCCACCACCTCCCTGGGCAGCCCATTCCAATGCCAATCACTCTCTCTGACAACAACTTCCTAACAACATCCAGCCTAGACCTCCCCTGGCACAGCTTGGGACTGTGTTCCCTTGTTTGGTTGCTGCTTGCCTGGCAGCAGAGCCCAACCCCACCTGGCTACAGCCTCCCTTTAGATAGTTGTAGGCAGCAATGAGCTCTGCCCTGAGCCTCCTCTGCAGGCTGCACACCCCCAGCTCCCTCAGCCTCTCCTCATAGGATTTGTGCTCCAGACCCCTCACCAGCTTTGTCACCCTTCTCTGGACACATGGTCAACCCCACCTGGCTACAACCTCCCTTCAGGTAGTTGTATGCCAACAATACTTCATTCTTCTACCTCTCCTTTAGTTCTCAGCTATGAAAACTCTTTATAAAGACAGGCAAATATTTATATTGTTATGCTGCACCTTCAAAAACCAAAATGAAATCGCTTTCTGATTACAATTGAAAGCCCAGTAGCAGTTAGATGGCTAACATGGCTGTTTCTTCACTAGGTGGTTTATGGGATTGTGATGGTTTGGGTGTTCCCCACCCCCCCACACTTTGGAAATCATCCAGACTAGACTCAGACAGCTCTGGAAAGTGAATGAAGCTTTTATTTACAGCTTAGCTCAATATACAAGCAGATAGTTACGGCACATACTGTTATAGACAGAAATATACAAGGTAAAAGGTAATGCAGAAACACAGCAGCCCTCCCAGAAACCTGAGTCCCCAGGAGGGGCTCTCAACTGCCCTTCCACCTTATTTCACCCCTCTCTACCTTACCCCAGTCCCAAGGAAGAATGGAGGTTCAGCCAGGGGGTTAGGAAGCAAAGTGGATTAATCAGAGAGACAGCAGAGAGGCTAGAGAGAGAAAAGAAAATGCAGCTCTGAGCTCCCCAGCAGAAGGACTCCCTTATCTATGTTTGCTCTCTTCTCTCAGGTGGCCAGCACCAGAACAAGAGGACACAGCCTCAGGCTGCGCCAGGGGAGATTTAGGCTGGAGGTGAGGAGAAAGTTCTTCCCTGAGAGAGTCATTGGACACTGGAATGGGCTGCCCGGGGAGGTGGTGGAGTCGCCGTCCCTGGAGCTGTTCAAGGCAGGACTGGACGTGGCACTTGGTGCCATGGTCTGGCCTTGAGCTCTGTGGTAAAGGGTTGGACTTGATGATCTGTGAGGTCTCTTCCAACCCTGATGATACTGTGATTCTTGCTCTTATACCTCTCAGCAAGCCTATGAGTAAAGTAGACTCTGTTTCTCTTTCATAGCCTGTGATCTAATCCTTCTCACCAAAACATTCCAGCTAGCTTCAAACTAGCACAGGGGTGTATTGAATTGCTTTAGGAAAATTAATCATCAGGAGTGTTAATTTCAACGCCCTGATTTAAGCAGTCAACCTTCAGGATACTCCTCTGCGTGACACTACAGAGGCTGGAGCATCTCTCCTATGTAGGCAGGCTGAGAGAGTTGGGGCTGCTCAGCCTGGAGAAGAGAAAGTTTCAGAGAGACCTTAGAGCAGCCTGAAGGGGTTACAGGAGAGCTGGGGAGGGACCTGTGACAAAAGCCTGTAGTGAGAGGGTGAGGGACATCAGCTTTCAGCTGGAAGAGGGGAGGTGGAGACCAGGAAAAAAAAAATGCTTTCTGGTGAAGGTTGCTGGGGAGAGGTAAATTAATTAATGCAAGATGATTTTTTTTTTGTCTTCCAAAATTAATCTTGGTTATTCATTTTGACATTCAGAACTCTGCCCCCTCCCCCCCCCCCCCCCCCCCCATTCATTTCATTAACAACATTCGGTTCTGACACGGTCGTGGAAACATTATAGGGGTTAATAGCTAGATCTAGGAATAACCTGCAAAACATTTACACAGTAAGGGAAGGAATAAGCTGCAAAATAATTACATCATAATCGAAAGAATAACCAGCAAAATATTTAGTAATTGAAGGAATAACCATAAAAAGATTCAAGCAATAATTGAAGGGAATAAGCTGCAAAACAATTAAATAATAATTGAAGGGAATAAGCTGCAAAACAATTAAATAATAATTCAAGGGAATAAGCTGCAAAACAATTAAATAATAATTCAAGGGAATAAGCTGCAAAACAATTAAATAATAATTCAAGGGAATAAGCTGCAAAACAATTAAATAATAATTCAAGGGAATAAGCTGCAAAACAATTAAATAATAATTGAAGGGAATAAGCTGCAAAACAATTAAATAATAATTGAAGGGAATAAGCAGCAAAATAATTAAACAATAATAGAAATAATAACCTGCAAAATAATTAATCAATAATTGAAGGAATAAGCAGCAAAATAATTAAACAATAAAGGAATAAACTGCAAAATAATTAACCAATAATTGAAGGGAATAAGCAGCAAAATAATTAAACAATAATTAAAGGAATAACCTGTAAAATATTTTAACCAATAATTGAAGGGAATAACCTGCAAAATAATTAAACAATAATAGAAATAATAACCTGCAAAATATTGAAACAATTGAAAGGAATAAGCAGTAAAATAATTAAATAATAATTGAAGGAATAACCATAGAAATATTTAAGCAATAATAGAAATAATAACGTGCAAAATATTTAAATGATAATTGAAAGTAATAACCTGCAAAATATTTAAACAATAATTAAAGGAATAAACATAAAAATATTTAAACAATAATTGAAGGGAATAACCACAGAAATATTTAAGCAATAATTGAAATAATAACCTGCAAAATAATTAAACAATAATTGAAGGAATAACCTGCAAAATATTTAAGCAATAATTGAAGGGAATAAATTGCAAAATAATTGAAGGGATAACCTGCAAAATATTTAAGCAATAATTGAAGGGAATAAAGTGCAAAATCATTATTTCTATGATTGTTTAATAACCTGCAAAATATTGAAACAATAATTGAAGGAATAACTGCAAAATATTTAAACAGTAATTGAAAGGATAACCATAAAAAAAATATTTAAACAATAATTCAAAGGAATAAGCAGCAAAATATTTAAACAATAATTGAAGGAATAACCATAAAAATTATTAAACAATAATTGAAGGGAATAAACAGCAAAACATTTAAACAATAATTAAAGGAACCACCTGCAAAACATTTGAACAATAATTGAAGGGAATAACCTGCAAATTAATTAAATAATAATTGAAGGGAATAAACTGCAAATTAATTAAACAATAATTGAAGGGAATAACCTGCAAATTAATTAAATAAAAATTGAAGGGAATAACCTGCAAATTAAACAACCAACAGTAATTGAAAGGAATAAGCAGCAAAATAATTAAGCAATAATTGAAAGAATAACCTGCAAAATATTTAAGCAATAATTGAAGGGAATAAACAGCAAAATAATTAAACAGTCATAGAAATAATAACCTGCAAAATATTTAAGCAATAATTGAAAGGAATAAGCATAAAAATATCTAAGCAATAATTGAAATAATAACCAGCAAAACACCCAAACGATAATCAAAGTGGAAGAGAAGTTTCCCGCGGCCAAACGCCGCTGTGGTCAGTGTGGTGCTTGCCCAGTAGATGAGCTCGAGGAGCTCTTTCTGCTCGTGGCAGAAGGCAATGGAGGATTACACACCTTGAGTGCTGTGTCCAGTTCTGGGCTCTTCAGTTCAAGAGAGATGTTGAGGTGCTGGAAGGTATCCAGAGAAGGGCAGCAAGGCTGGTGAAGGGCCTGGAACACAAAGCCTATGAGGAGAGGCTGAGGGAGCTGGGGGTGTGCAGCCTGCAGAAGAGGAGGCTCAGGGCAGAGCTCATTGCTGTCTGCAGCTCCCTGAAGGGACATTGTAGCCAGGTGTGGCTCCCTTCCAGCTCAAGCTATTCTATGACTCTATCCAAGTTCAGCAGATCCAACAAAAAGCCTCTCATGTTTCAGTTGCTTTAAATGATCTATGCTGTCACTACAGATGATTGACAACTGAATCTGTGGTGCAGTGTCTCTGCTTTGGATGCTCATCTGCTGAGGTGCAGGCACTCCAGAAAGGATCATTCTCACTTGTGTTTTAACAACTCTGGAAAAAGAAATCCCCCCCCCCCCTAAATCTCTGCTTTCAGCTTTTAATATCCCCTCTTTAATTTAGATTGCTGAATATTGCTGACCACTTCTCCTCTTACATTGTTCAAATTGCTTTAAATGCTCAAGATCACCTGAAAAAATAAGATGCTTGGATCACATCCCATCAAAACTCTCACAGGCTGCATCACTTCCAGGGAAAAAGGGCAGAAAATGAGTCTGCACTTGAATTCAGAATGCTACACATTGATGTCAGAATGTTCCACATCCAGTTCAGGCTTTGTTGCATTTCAGGGCACCAGAGGCAGCTTTAAGTTTCTGTGGTTTTATGCCTGAAATGGAATTGCCATTGGCTTTTCACAATTGATTTTATAACACAGTCATTTCTATTCTATGTTACATATTGTTTCATTTTCCAGCTTGCCTATTTGTTGAGAAAAGGACATAAAACTTCTACAAGTCATTGAAGTGCAGGGTTCTGCACTTCAGCCACAACAACCCCAAGCAGCACTACAGGCTGGGAACAGAGTGGCTGAGAGCAGCCAGGCAGAGAGGGACCTGGGGGTGCTGGCAGAGAGGAGCTGAAGAGGAGGCAGCAGAGTGCCCAGGTGGGCAGCAGAGCCAATGGCATCCTGGGCTGGCTCAGAAGCAGTGTGGGCAGCAGGACAAGGGAAGTTCTTGTGTCCCTGTGCTCAGCACTGCTCAGGACACACCTGGAGTGCTGTGTCCAGTTCTGGGCCCCTCAAATCAAGAGATGTTGAGGTGCTGGAAGGTGTTGAGAGCAGGGCAGCAATGCTGGGGAGGGGCCTGGAGCACAGCCCTGTGAGGAGAGGCTGAGGGAGCTGGGGGTGTGCAGCCTGCAGAAGAGGAGGCTCAGGGCAGAGCTCATTGCTGCCTGCAGCTGCCTGCAGGGAGGCTGTAGCCAGGTGGGGTTGGGCTCTGCTGCCAGGCAAGCAGCAACAGAACAAAGGGACACAGCCTCAAGTTGTGCCAGAGGAGGTCTAGGCTGGATGTTAGGAGGAAGTTGTTGTCAGAGAGAGTGGTTGGCATTGGAATGGGCTGCCCAGGGAGGTGGTGGAGTGGCTGTGGCTGGAGGTGTTGCAGCCAAGCCTGGCTGGGGCACTTAGTGCCATGGTCTGGTTGATTGGCCAGGGCTGGGTGCTAGGTTGGGCTGGCTGAGCTTGGAGCTCTCTTCCAACCTGCTTGATTCTATGATTCTAAGTGTTATAGTAGAAGGTGAAGCAGAGGGAGAGGAGCAACCCAGGCTTTCATTAGAGCTATTTAAACAGTGTCCTGCCTTGGTCCTTTACTATTATATGGATTTGTTCTTCCCCCCAATCTCTGAATGGTGGTTTAGCTTTCCTGCCCTTTACTGGTACTTCACTACTATATGGATTTGTTCATCCCCTCAATAATCTCTGCATGGTCTTTTAGCTTTCCTGCCCTTTACAGGTCCTTCACTACTATATGAATTTGTTCTTCCTGTCAATGGCCTTTTAGCTTTCCTGTCCTTTCCTGGTCCTTCACTACTATATGGATTTGTTCATCCCCTCAATAATCTCTGCATGGTCTTTTAGCTTTCCTGCCCTTTACTGGTCCTTCACTATTAACTGGATTTTCCTCCCTCAGTCTCTGAATGTCTTGTAGCTTTCCTGTACGTAGTGGTGAAAACTCAAAACACTGAACTCCCACTTGTTTTCAGCATTTCCTTTGCTCATGTTAGCCCTTTTCTGGTGATGAGAGACCACAGCAGACCTTAAGGCTCTTATGAAACTTCACAAATAAGCCTCTTGGTGCAGCAGCAGCCAACAGAACATGTGTCCCCCACACAGGGCACGACCCTATCTCCCCAGTGGAGTCAACAGAGTTCAGTGGGATTAGGACAAGGGCCTTAATGCTCCCCCAGTTGCTCCTGAGCTGGTAGGACAGCAGGAGCCCATATGACAGCGTGACGTAGGAGCCCTCTGTTTCATACATCTTAGCCTCATCACAGAGACTGATAATCCTCAAATTGGCTCAAACTGTTGGCTTCTCACACTGTTGCCTGGAAATGAAAACAGAGAAATGCTTCCAGCAGCGAGCCATCACCCTGCAGTCCTCAAGGGACAACACCCATGCAGAGAGAAGCACTCAGGGGATGTATATATGGCTCATGGCTATCACAAAGCGACTGCCCAGAGCCATGGCTGGCCTGTGGTGACCCTTATCTTGGTTAGGCTAAAAGATAACTCACCTCTTCAGGCTTTCTCCTTTGTGATTGCTGTCATCTCGTTACCTCAGTGAACCACATTCTGTGCAGTGCCTTGCACAGTTGAAAAATGACCTGGTTAAGCAAGACATTTCATAATCATTAATCTATAGTTAACTCAGCCTGCTGGGTTATGCAATGCTATGAGGAACAGCTGGGGCCCACTAACCAGAAAGCACTTTTATGGTTTCTCTTAAGGGCCATTAAACCAATGTGATGAGAGCACAGCTGGGAAAAAATCCTGCAGCAAATAAATAAATAAATAACCAACCTGTAGCAGCTCCCCCACAACGTGCAAAGAGAGCACTGGATGCAACTGCAGGCTCAGCACCCAGCCCTCGCAGGCTGAGCTGCAGGTGGAGGAGCATCCACAGCACAGCCTGTGTGCAGTCCTGAAAGCCTCTGTGCCTCTCCTTTTCCCTTCCTCCGTGGGCTTTGCCATTTGGGCCACACAAAGTGCTCTAATTACTGAGCATCCCTCCCGGGTAGGTTAATGGGCTGATGAGAGCAGCCTTTCGCCAGGGGTGGAGTCTCTGTGGCTGGAGGTGTTGAAGCCAAGCCTGGCTGAGGCACTTAGTGCCATGGTCTGGTTGATTGTCTGTGGCTGGGTGCTAGGCTGGGCTGGCTGAGCTTGGAGCGCTCTTCCAACCAGATTGAGTCTATAGTTCTATGATTGTTTACCCAGGGAAAAGCAGTTTAGGAAACCACTTAAATAACAGCTGAGAGTGAGGAGAGAGAAGAGTAGGTGACTCAGATAGAAGAAGTATCTCCACCTCCAGGTGCTGCACCCAAAAGAAAATTCTGCTTGACACTCTGCTCTGTTTCCCTTCCTGCCCTTACAACTTCTGGATCTCCACTGAAAAACCTCCAAGGCCTTTGTGGAAAAATCTTCCTGACAGACACAATGCTTGAGGGCCAGAAATGTAAGACAAACAAGAGCTCCAGGGCATGGCTGAGAAGAGGGGAAGCTGCTCCTCAGATCCAATAATGCCTTAAAGATGTACATCTCCCCCATGGTATTTTCTCTCTGTGGGTGTGCAAAAGGTTCCATACTCCCCCCAGCAAAGCAGCTTAAAAAACCCAAACCCCTTAAGCATTCAGAACTGCTAGAGGTCCTTAAACATCTTTTGACAGGCTTGCTGCTGTTAAAAATACCTTGACATAACCAAAGCAGCAGAAGTAGCCTCTGCAGTAGCTCAGGGTTCTCTTTACTGAGGAAGCCTGAAATGAGTTTCCAAACCCAAAAAGCAAAGGAAGGACAAACTTTTTGGGTTTTAAAAACACAGAAAAGCCAAAGCTCCCAGAGGTACACAAAAATGCAGAGGGGGGGTGGGGGGAAATTCTATCTTCCCAAGGTTTGCCAAGTGAAATGGGGAAGAAGGGGAATTAATTCTTTGCAGAAACAAAAGGAGAAAGGCTTGGGTCAGGAGCACCAAGCAGGCAAGAGAAGGGCTCCTTGCAGGATGGCTTCTCTCCCCTAGAAATGCACAGGATGGCCTCAGCCCTTTGAGGACTGTGCCTTTAGACCAAGGCAGGGCAAAGAGCAGAAAGCTCTTCCCATGATCACAAATTGTCCTCTGGCACACTTGTAACTGGTACAGCATCTTAGGTTTGTCAGCTCTGCCCAAAGTGCCAGAAGTGCCCCAAGGAGCTGCAAATCTCAGTTGAAAAGAGACAGAGAAGTGTTGGAGACAATCCAAAGGAGAGCCAGAGGAATGATTAGGGATTTGAGGATCTCCTCTATGGAGAGAGACTGAGAGCCCTGAGGCTGTTCAGTCTGGAGCAGACAAGAGTGAGAGGGGATCTGACCAATGTCTCTCTCTATCCGAGGGTTGGGTGTCAAGAGGCTGGGGCCAAGCTCTTTCTGGTGGTCAGAAGCAATAAGCCAAGGAGCAATGGATACAAACTGGAACAGAGAAGGTTTCAGCTCAACATGAGGAGAAACTTCTTTGGTGTGAGGGTGACAGAGCCCTGGAGCAGGCTGCCCAGAGAGGTTGTGGAATCACATTAGCATAAGTTTGGAGGCTGCTGGCCAGTGTGAGGCAGCCCTTTGCCTCTCCTGGCTTGGCTCAGGGCCAGAGTCCAGCAGGCAGGAAGGGTTCTCTGAGCTGACTGCAGAACCAGAGCCCAGCCCCAGAGCACAGCTCAGCACCAATGGCCAATAAAGGCTTGGTTCTGGGGTAGGATCTGTGCAGTAGCTTTGTACCTTTAGCCACCTGTGAACAAATCAACATCGTTTCCAACCAGCACAGGGCATCTGAGGAACTGCAGCCTGCAGACACAATGGTGTGAAATGAGACTGCTTAGCCCATGTGAGAGCAAGCAGAGTTTGAAGCAGAAGCACTCATGCTTGGAGATAACAACTTGTAAAAGCCTCTGGCTGCCAAGCAGCTTAACAGAGGAAAATCCTGAGCCAGGTCATAGTCACTGCCTGCCCTGACCTGGCTTAGCTCGGTCAGGATCCCACCTGGTACTGAACCAAACCACTTTGAACTTAGTGACAAAACAAGGCAGAGTTTCAGTCACTCTGACCTAGAAGAGCATCAGTGGGAGCTGAGCTTTAGTCTCTTCTCCTTGTTAGGGATTCACAGACATCTCCATGCTCATTCAGTGCTTCTCAGAACCTTCCACAGACTTCTTCCTGTCCTTCTTGCAGCTTCACAAGGGAGCAAAGCAAAGCAGTGACACATAGTGGAGCTCAGCCAGCACCTGGGAGTGGTGTTAGAGTGATCAGCAAGTCTCTAGCCTAGCTAACTGGGGGGCCACCAGGCCCCCCAGCCTGTAGATCCCCTCCACCATTCACCCAGTGCACACCATGGGCACTCACCTGTGATGCCAGGAGGAGGATCCCTCTGCCCAGTTGGGCAAGCTTAGGTCTGCTGCCTGTCCTGGGGCTGATTAAATAGGGGAGTGGGCAGGGAGGGCAAAGTGGTCACAGCTGGGGTGGGAGGAGACTCCAACAGAACCCAGGTGCTCTGGTTTGAGGGACAAAGGGCTGAGGAGGAAGAGGAAATGTAGTCTGGAGTAGGAAAGGGGCAGATATGGTGGAAAATGAAAGGTAATGCTGAAAGAAGGGGAATGAAGAGAGGAAGGTGGAGGGGAAAGGAAGAAGATGAAAAGGAAAGGAGAAAGATGGGTGAAAGATGAAGAAGGGTAGGGTAGGGTGAGGGGATGTCTTTCCAGCAAGTTCTCTCTGGGCCAGCAATGTGCCTTTGTGATCAAGAGAGCCAATGGCACCCTGGGGTGCATGTGGAAAAATGTGGCCAGCAGCTCTGAGGAGCTGCTTCTTCCCATCTACTATGCTCTGCTGAGACCACACCTGGTGGTCCAGTTTCATTATCCCCAGTTCAGGAGAGACAGAAACCTGCTGGAGAGAGTCCAGTGGAGAGCCATGAGGGTGATTTGGGGATTTGAGCATCTCCCCTGAGGAGAGAGACTGAGAGCCCTGGGGCTGGTTAGTCTGGAGCAGAGAAGGCTGAGAGAGGATCTGATCTGTGTGTATATATCAGGGGTGGGTGGCAAGTGGCTGGGGCCAAGCTCTTTTTGCTGGTGTGCAGCAGTAAGACAAGCAGCAACAGCTACAAACTGGAACAGAGAAGGTTTCACCTCAACATGGGTAGAAACTTCTTTATGGTGAGGGTGACAGAGCCCTGGAGCAGGCTGCCCAGAGAGGTTGTGGAGTCTCCTTCTCTGGAGCCTTTCCAAACCCACCTGGACACATTGCTGTGCAGACTACCCTGGGTGATGCTGCTTTGGCAGGGAGGTTGGGCTCAAGAACTGGAAGTCCCTTCCAGTCTCTAATGTTCTGTGAGTCTGTGAAGTGAAATCCAGTTCAGATTCATATTCTGCTGCTAAAGGCAGCTACTGAGAGGACAGACCTTGACATTCCTGTTACTTCAGCTTCCAAGAAGACGTCTTGCTGCATTAAGCTTTATTCCTAGCCAGACCACCACAAAACTAGAAAGTGCTCACATTTCCTCAGTTACCTTTTGGGACTGCAGCACCTCCCTGGGCAGCCTGTTCCAATGCACTCTTGCAGGAAAGGATTTTTTTTCCTTTTATCCAACCTAAACCTCCATAGTGCCACTTGAGGCCATTTCCTCTCTTCCTATCTCTGGTCACCTGAGACAAGAGGTACTTGGAAATGTTTTCTTCCTCATCTTTAAATCCTTCCTCCTTCTGCTTTCTTCTTTCCTTCCTAGAGCCTTTGCATGCTTCATGAGCTGTAAGGAGTGTCTGAGGGAGCTGGGGTGGTTCAATCTAGAGAAGAGGAGGTTGAGGAGAGATCCTCTCACTTTATGTGACTGAGCTGGAGGGCAGAAGGGCTCTGCAGCGTGACCTTGACCGCCTGGACAGATGGGCAGAGGCCAATGGGATGGGGTTCAATAGCTCAAAGTGCAGGGTGCTGCACTTTGGCCACAACAACCCCATGCAGAGATACAGGCTGGGGTCGGAGTGGCTGGAGAGCAGCCAGACAGAGAGGGATCTGGGGGTACTGATTGATACCTGCCTGAACATGAGCCAGCAGTGTGCCCAGGTGGCCAAGAGAGCCAGTGGCATCCTGGCCTGCATCAGGAATGGTGTGGCCAGCAGGAGCAGGGAGGTCATTCTGCCCCTGGACTCTGCACTGCTCAGACCACACCTTGAGTGCTGTGTTCAGTTCTGGGCCCCCCAGTTTAGGAGGGACATTGAGATGCTTGAGCGTGTCCAGAGAAGGGCAACGAGGCTGGGGAGAGGCCTTGAGCACAGCCCTACGAGGAGAGGCTGAGGGAGCTGGGATTGGTTAGCCTGGAGAAGAGGAGGCTCAGGGCAGACCTCATTGCTGTCTGCAACTACCTGAGGGGAGGTTGTGGCCAGGAGGAGGTTGCTCTCTTCTCTCAGGTGGCCAGCACCAGAACGAGAGGACACAGCCTCAGGCTGTGCCAGGGGAGATTTAGGCTGGAGGTGAGGAGAAAGTTCTTCCCTGAGAGAGTCATTGGGCACTGGAATGGGCTGCCCGGGGAGGTGGTGGAGTCGCCGTCCCTGGAGCTGTTCAAGGCAGGACTGGACGTGGCACTTGGTGCCATGGTCTGGCCTTGAGCTCTGTGCTAAAGGGTTGGACTTGATGATCTGTGAGGTCTCTTCCAACCCTGATGATACTGTGGTACTGTGATACTGTGACTTGGCTTGCCTAGCTGACTTGGCACCAGTGGACAGAGAGACACCTAATGAATTCCTCCAAGTAGGTACTAGGACTTAGACCACTACTGTGTGAAATGTTATTGTGATGCAAGAGGTCAGATTGATGACCCTTGGAAAATAATTCTTTAGCCCAAGAATCTGCCCTACCACCAAGAGATGAACATTCCTGGTGACATGCTGTTCACACACAATGGAAAATTTGATCAACTGCCTCCTTCACACCACTTTGCAAACGACCTTCTGCTTGGGAAAGCACTGTGTAAGCAATATTTCTTCCCCTGATCTATGGGACGTTATTTCAAATGAAAATCCAGCCCTCCCTTTGCAAGATTTCTGCCTGTGGCATTTCCTTTCAGACAACATGAACGCTGCACACCGACAGAGGCTCATTTACAACCCCTGCTCTGCAAATATTGCTGGAATTGGCATGGATTGGTACTGCTCTAAGGGCTTCAGTACACTGCTCAGCCCTGGGACTGACATTTGTTATCACTAACTTATACCAGCACGAAGTTGTGCTGGTTTGAGCCTAGCTGGGATATTTGGTGAGAGGAATTAGAGGCTAGGCTGTGAAAAGGAGGCAATGGTGATGGCTGCTGCACTCATGGGCTTGCTGAGATGGACAGAAATAAGAATGTGAATATAAACCAGAGTTGCTCTCTGGCTCTGGCTGCATGCACTTCTCTCCCTAACCTGCTGTCTGTGTGTGCTGGTTTGAGCCTAGCTGGGATATTTTGGTGAGAAGAATTAGATGCTAGGCTGTGAAAAGGAAACAAAGGTGATGGCTGCTGCACTCATGGGCTTGCTGAGATGGATAAAAACAAGAACATGAATATCACAGAATCAACCAGGTTGGAAGAGACCTCCAAGATCACCCAGTCCAACCTAGCACCCAGCCCTAGCCAGTCAACTAGACCATGGCCCCAAGTGCCTCATCCAGTCTTTCCTTGAACACCTCCAGGGATGGTGACTCCACCACCTCCCTGGGCAGCCCATTCCAATGCCAATCACTCTCTCTGCCAACAACTTCCTCCTAACACCCAGCCTATACCTACCCCAGCACAACTTGAGACTGTGCCCCCTTGTTCTGTTGCTGGTAGCCTGGCAGAAGAGACCAACCCCCACCTGGCTACAGCCTCCCTTCAGGTAGTTGTAGATAGCAATGAAGTCACCCCTGAGCCTCCTCTTCTCTAGGCTAAACAACCCCAGCTCCCTCAGCCTAATGCCATGGTCTCAGTCTGAGAGGTCCATTTCTTTCTATCCTATCAAATTAGCAAAATATTTGTGGTTACCAGCATGATTCTCCAATTAGCTTTTAATTAAACGTGGCATTGCTCTTCACTTTCCAGTGTCTGAGGCAGCACTGAGGTCTGTTTTTGTTCCTGAAAATCTGTTTGATGTCCTTTGGGACTGCTCATCCTGTCTCAGCTTCTTCTCAGGCAGTCAGTGTTTATGACATAGAATCATAGAATCACAGGTTGGACTGGATGATCTTGGAGGTCTCTTCCAACCTGCTTGATTCTATGATATAGGAACAGAAGTTTGCTGATAAATATAGACCAGAGTTGCTCTCTGGCTGCATGCACTTCTCTCCCTAACCTGCTGTCTGTGTGTGCTGGTTTGAGCCTAGCTGGGATATTTTGGTGAGAAGAATTAGATGCTAGGCTGTCAGAAGGAAACAAAGGTGATGGCTGCTGCACTCATAGGCTTGCTGAGATGGATAAAAACAAGAACACAAACACAGATAACAGAGTTGCTCTCTGGCTCTGTCTGCCTTCCTTCTCTCTCTAATCTGCTGTCTGTGTAACTACTCCCTCTGCTTCCTAACCCCCCTGGCTGATTCTCCAAACTCACCTTGAACGTAAGGCAAAGTCTGGGGTAAGGTAGAGGGGTAGGAAGGAGGTGGAAGGGTGGTTGGGAGCCCCTCCTGGGGACTCTGGTTTCTGGGAGGGCTGCTGTGTTTCTGTATTACCTTTAACTTGTCTATTTCTGTATACAGCTGTACAGATTGTAAATACCTGCTTGGATGCTGTGCTAAGCTGTGACTAGGAAGCTTCATTCCTTAATTTCCAGCTCAGCTGAGTCTAGCTTGGGTGATTTCATAAGAGGGGGGAGCAGGGAACACCCAAACCATCACAAAGTGCTGGTCTTGAATTTGCCATGAGATCAGACCATCAGGGAAGGAACTGATCAATGCTTGTAAAGATGTGCAGGGTGAGTGCCAGGAGGCTGGAGACAGGATCTGCTGAGTGATGCCCAGTGACAGAACAAGAGGCAATCATGGAAATTGAGGCACAGGAAGTTTCACTTAAACATGAGGAGGGATTTTTCCCCTGTGAGGGTGACAGAGCACTGGGACAAGCAGCCCAAGGGGGTTATGGAGTCTCCCTCTCTGTAGATATTCCAAACCTGCCTGGATGTGTTCCTGTATGATCTGCTCTAGGAGATGCTGCTCTGGCAGGGCTTGGACTGGATGAGCTTTGGAGGTCCCCTCCAGCCCCTGACATTCTGTGATTTTGATAGAAGAACAAATACTGCTTTTGCTTACAGCTGCCTGCACTCTTCTAGCTTCTTACCCGAAAGGTTTAGTTGTATTTTGGCATTTGGTGCTGTGTCAGAACCACGAAGGCCAAATTGCATCATCTATCAATTTGCTTTGACACATATGGGCACATTTCTGTAGTGGTTTTCTAGCAGTAAGACACAGAAATAAAATGATGGGGATTTAAACCAGCTGTATCCTTTCCTTAAGGGATAGGAAATCTTAGAATCAGAGAATCACACATCTAATGTGTGTTTGTTACTTCTGGAAGCTTTCCTACCAGGTCTAACAGTGAAGCTGATCATAGAATCAACCAGGTTGGAAGAGAGCTCCAAGCTCAGCCAGTCCAACCTAGCACCCAGCCCTGGCCAATCAACCAGACCATGGCACTAAGCACCCCAGCCAGGCTTGGCTTCAACACCTCCAGGCACAGCCACTCCACCACCTCCCTGGGCAGCCCATTCCAATGCCAACCACTCTCTCTGACAACAACTTCCTCCTAACACCCAGCCTAGACCTCCCCTAGCACAGCTTGAGGCTGTGTCCCCTTCTTCTGTTGCTGCTTGCCTGGCAGCAGAGCCCAACCCCACCTGGCTACAGCCTCCCTTCAGGGAGCTGCAGACAGCAATGAACTCTGCCCTGAGCCTCCTCTGCTGCAGGCTGCACACCCCCAGCTCCCTCAGCCTCAATGTGTTACCATCACTTGTTAGATAGAATTGATTTGATTGAAGGAGACCTCTAAGTCCAGCAAACAACCCAATGCCACTGTAGCCACTAAACCATGGCCCCAGGTGTCATGGCCACAGGTTTCTTGACCATCTCCAGGGACTGTGACTCCATCACCTCCCTGGGCAGCCTGTACCAACCCCTGACCACTCTTGCAAGAGAGAATTTTTTCATCCTCTCCAACATAAGCATTTAGGCATTGGAATGAGCTGCTGTTGGAGGAGTCACCAACCCTGCCTGTGTTTAAAAGTCATTTGGATGTGGTGCTTGGGGAAATAGTTTAGGGTGAACTTGCAGAGTAATCAGTTGGACTTGGTGATCCTGAGGGTCTTTTGCAACCTGAATGTTTCTGTGTTTCTGTGATAAGCCTCCCCTGACTCAATTTCAAGGACAGCTGAAGTTCCAGGATCTACCTCTCTCAGGCTGTCAGTCCTTTGAGAGCTGCCACTCAACTCAAGCACTTGTTTGGAGTTAAAGACTTCTTGTCTGCTTTTTAGCCTTCCTGTTTTAGGGGGAGGCAAGGGTCTGACACTGCTCAGACTTGCTTCCATGGTATAAGGAAGCAAAACCACTGTCAAGCCTCTGCAGTCAGCAAAACAAGGCTGTTAGAGACACTGCTTTGAGGGACTGGGCCACAGCTGTGTCATTCATAGTCCTCTTTACAGAGGAGTCCCAGCAAGCTTCAGGATTTGTTCTCAGCTGCCAAAATGGTAAGAATTTTACACAGATGATTTCAAACAGGACCTTAAGAAAGTGTCATTGCCCACACTACTGACCTCCAACAGCAGACCTGCAGTTAGAGCCAGGAGGATGCTCAGAGGGCTGCAGCAGCTCTGCTGTGAGCACAGACTGAAAGAGTTGGGGTTGTACAGGCTGCAGAAGAGGAGGCTCCCAGGTGACCTTCTTGTGGC
The DNA here is from genome assembly GCF_015220805.1 of Pogoniulus pusillus. Lineage (NCBI taxonomy): Eukaryota > Metazoa > Chordata > Aves > Piciformes > Lybiidae > Pogoniulus > Pogoniulus pusillus. Next base: position 11,780,224 of record NC_087296.1, on the reverse strand, counting down.
CTTTGAGGAGCCTACAAAAGAGCTGGGGAGGAATTATTTAGGCTGTGAGGGAATGCCAGGACTGGGGGGAATGGAGCAGAGCTGGAGGTGGGAAGAGTCAAAATAGAGGTGAGGAGGAAGTTGTTGAGCATGAGAGTGGTGAGAGGCTGGAATGGGTTGCCCAGGGAGGTGGTTGAGGCCCCATGGCTGGAGGTGTTTGAGGCCAGGCTGTGTGAGGCTGTGTGCAGCCTGCTCTAGGGTAGGGTGTCCCTGGGCATGGTAGGGGGGTTGGAACTGGCTGCTCCTTGAGGTCCCTTCCAACCCTGAGTGATTCTGTGATAACTAGGAAGCATTATATCCCCTCTTTGTCCCAGTACAACTGGGATACACAGAGATTTGCTCTGGCCACCAGTCTTTGATGAGCAAACCAATATCTGAGATGTACTGAAGCTGAGCAGTTACCCAAAGATCTGTTGTCTAGCTGCTTTGAAAGAATTTGGCACAGAATTTGGTCTGCCTCTCTGTGGCTGAGGTACAAAGCCTCTGAATGCAAAAAAAATACATGCTGGGAAGAAGTCCTTCAAATCCCATCCACTCTGGATTCAAAGGTCACCATGCAGCAGAAAGGAACCTGAAAGTTCCTCTTATTCTAGCAGCTTTGAGAAAGGGACTTCTGCAGGCAGACAGGTCCCAACAACAGGAATACAACAGCCCACTTCATACAGACACGGTGAGGGGACAGAAAACCTCCATCACCAGAATTCTTTGGCCACATATAAGCCAGCAACTGCAGCAGGGAGTCACACCTGGGTCCACCTGGGAGCTGGCTCTGTGTAACTTTGTTCAGGCAGACAGTTTAGAAGGTGGGAAGGAAGCCCAGCTAAAGGGTGTGGAGAAGGGAGACTGGAAGTATGGTGAGGCTGGAGATCATGGAATGTCAGGGGCTGGAAAGAGCCTCCAAAACTCTTCAGGGAGTTGTAGAGAGCAATGAGGTTTCCTCTCAGCCTCTTCTGCTCCAGACATTTTGAAATGTCACAGTATCACAGTATCATCTCCAAAACTATTCAAGTGTTGCTGTAGAGCAGCTGAGGCCAAGCCAACAGGTACCAGGGCTTGGTGGTGTTTGGTTGGTTGCCTTTTATCACAGCATCACAGGAACATTCAGGTTGGAAAGGACCCTCAGGGTCACCAAATCCAACCAATATCCCTGCTCTACAAAGTTCACCCTAAACCATACCCTCAAGCACCACATCCAAATGACTTCTAAACACCCCCAGGGTCGGTGACTCCATCACTTCCCTGGGCAGCTCATTCCAATGCCTGAGCACTCTTGCTGGGAAAACACTTTTCCTAATATTTAGGCTAAACCTACCCAGTTGCAGCTTAAAATGTGATAATCTTATCACAGAATCACTGAATCACAGAATGTCAGGGGCTGAAAGGGACTTCCAAAGCTCATCCAGTCCAAGCCCTCACCCAGAATAGGATCACCCAGAGCAAATCCACAGGAATGCATCCATGCGTCTCCAGAGAGGGAGACTCCACAACCCCCCTGGGCAGCCTGTGCCAGGGCTCTGTCACCCTTGCAGGGAAAAAATCTTCCTCAGGTTCACATGGAACTTCCTATTGCTCAGCTTCCACCACTGCCCCTTGTGCTGTCCCTGGCATCACCCAGCAGAGCTGGCTCCAGCCTCCTGCCACTCACCTGCACAGCTTTATAACCATTGCTGAGGTCACCTCTCAGGCTCCTCTTCTCCCAGCAGCACAGCCCCAGCTCCCTCAGGCTCTCCTCCTAACAGAGCTGTTCCATTCCTTTCAGCATCTTTGTGGCTCTTCACTGGACTTTCTCCAGCAGTTCTATGTCCCTCTTGATCTGGGGGGCCCAGAACTGACCACAGCAAAGACCTAAGAACAGTAACTTGTGGAGTGTAGGTGAGTGGAGGGAAGAGACACTGCAGTGGGAAAAACAAAGGTCTTCAGAGAGAGCAAATATTCTTGTGGTGCAAAGGGAAGGAGACAGAATTCCAGGGCAGAATAGGCATCACTGGCTCAGCTATTCATGGAATAACAAGTCCCATTTGTGGTGGTTTGGAGAGGAGATGGAGCATTTGGTCCAAGTCTGCAATGGATGTGTGAATCAGGAGCACACATGGAGTTTACAGCCCGGAGAGGCAATATCCTCAGAGCATCCTCAGACTTTTTATTACAGACATCTTTCAATGAGCAGAGTGGAGAAGAAAAAAATGCCTCCTTGGCTCCTGCTATCTCAAGATACATTCTCCTGCTTTCCATTTAGCTCATCAGTTTTGCAGAAATAACATCAAGCTAAACCAAGCCTTTCCCTTTGCTGTTTCCAGCTCCTACTCTTCAGAACACAACAGCAAGAGGACCACAAGACCATTAAAGTTAACACCTTCTAAATAAAATGTTCTTTTTACAGGTCTAATATGCAATAACTGGCAGCACTTGGAGATGCATGTGCCAAAGGAAAACATTCAATGACTTTCTGTTCAATGCCCTGAGTATTTTCTCACTCCAGGGTGTAAAAACATTTGTTCTTGACTCACAGGGTCAGTCTCAATCCTTGCCAGCTTATGCAAGGAGCTGTCACACTTAGTGCTGCAAGCATCTTACCCCTTCTTACAAGACTTGGACAAATAGAATCAGTCAAGGTTGGAAGGGACCACAAGGAGCAGCCAGTTCCAACCCCCCTGCCATGCCCAGGGACACCCTACCCTAGAGCAGGCTGCACACAGCCTCAGCCAGCCTGGCCTCAAACACCTCCAGCCATGGGGCCTCAACCCCCTCCCTGGGCAACCCAGTCCAAGCTCTCACCACTCTCCTGCTCAACAACTTCCTCCTCACCTCCAGCCTCACTCTCCTCACCTCCAGCTTTGCTCCATTTTGCAGTGTCACTGAATAGGAATTGTCCTGTGGGTTTAATCAGCATTAACACCCAGTTCTGGATTTCTATTTTCAGGGAAGGGACCTTAACCCCTCAGCCTCCAGTGAGTTGCTCCACTGTTTGTCACCAACCAGCAGGGGACTATTAACCCCTCCCCCCTTCAAATCTAGTTTAAAGCCTTATCAATGAGCCCTGCCTATTCAGTGAATAAAATAAAAGCAATCCATTGTGGAAACAGGTAGTGAAGTTACTGCCAGAAGCCATCACCAAGATGTTTTAGTAAGGTTCTGGTTTGTCTGCTGTGCCTCTCCCAGATCTCAACTCTCCCTAGAGGCTGAGTTTAATCTGCAGGCCCCCTGTAAAATGCAACCAGTAAAATCTGTTTGCATTTTATAGGTGCAAAGAAATTCCTCTCACAGAGCCTCTAGACTCACTTCAGAGCCAGGATTGATTGGCCTGCACAATAGATCCCTAAGTTCATCCTGGGCTGGCTCAGGAGCAGTGTGGGCAGCAGGACAAGGGAGGTTCTTCTGCCCCTGTGCTCAACACTGCTCAGGCCACACCTTGAGTGCTGTGTCCAGTTCTGGGACCTCAACCAGGTTAGAAGAGACCTCCAAGCTCAGCCAGCCCAACCTAGCACCCAGCTCTGCCCAGTCAACCAGACCATGGCACTAAGTGCCCCAGCCAGGCTTGGCTTCAACACCTCCAGCCACAGCCACTCCACCACCTCCCTGGGCAGCCCATTCCAATGCCAATCACTCTCTCTGACAACAACTTCCTAACAACATCCAGCCTAGACCTCCCCTGGCACAGCTTGAGGCTGTGTCCCCTTGTTCTGTTGCTGGCAGCAGAGCCCAACCCCAGCTGGCTACAGCCTCCCTGCAGGGAGCTGCAGACAGCAATGAGCTCTGCCCTGAGCCTCCTCTTCTGCAGGCTGCACACCCCCAGCTCCCTCAGCCTCTCCTCACAGGGTTTGTGCTCCAGGCTCCTCACCAGCTTCATCACCCTTCTCTGGCCACCTCCCAGCACCTCAACATCTCTCTGCAACTGACGATCAGTTTCAGTGTGTGGAAATAAAGGACAGACAAAATCCTCCCTTAAATCTGAATAAAGACTTCACTCTTCAGCTTTGAACCCAAACATCCTGAAATGATCACAAAAAATGTAGATCAGGCCTGAAAGTGCTAATTGGAGCTATGAAAATTCTCACTTGGACTTTTGCTCTGTTGTTTTTTTTTTCCTCCCTGTGACTTTGAAGGGCCTTACAAGTCTGTGATTTGAGTTGTGCCACGAGAAATGCTTTCCAGAGCAAGACTGTGCTGCTCTTTGAGTGAATACCACCAGCTTCCAGCCATCTCCCAGTCCTGCTTCCCAACCTGCACTCATTTGTGTTGGCAGAAAGAGCTGCAGCAGTCGATATGTAATAAAACCAGGGCATTGTTCACTTTCCTCTTGAGTGTGTCAGGAAACTGAGACTGAAAGATTTATAGCCTTGGGTACATAAAGTAGTTAAGAATGAAGCAAGAAGGCACTCCTTCTCCTCAGGAGAAAAAAAAACACAACCAACCTCTAGTGTTACAGGCAACAGAGTTCTTTTCCATCTACAGCCATGAGAAGATGCTGATCAGATTTCAAGATGTAAATGGAAAGGAGGAAGACTCAGTGATCCAACAGCCTTGCTGCTCTTAATGGAAAGGGAGGCACCTCCCAAAGCTAGAGCAAGTGGTTTGCCTTGGGGCAAGTGCAGTGCCCCTTGTCTGCCCTCAACTCTAGGGCATCATTGGCAGCTCTCCTCCAGATAACCACTGTGTGCCACGACAGCTGAAGGGGCTGCTGAGAGGTTTAGTAGTGGTGACCCTGGGACATAATTTGTCACAGGAGCACAGGGTGTTAGGGATTGGAAGGGATAAAAAGAGATCATTGAGTCCAACCTCCCTGCCAGAGCAGGACCGTACAATCTAGGTCAGGTCACAGAGGAATGCATCCAGACAGGCATTGAAAGGCTCCAGAGAAGGAGACTCCACAGCCTCTCTGGGGAGCCTGTGCCAGGGCTCTGAATTATAGAATGGAATCATAGAATCAAGCAGGTTGGAAGAGACCTCCAAGCCCATCCACTCCAACCTAGCACCCAGCCCTATCCAATCAACCAGACCATGGCACTAAGTGCCTCATCCAGGCTTTTCTTGAACACCTCCAGACATGGCAATTCCACCATCTCCCTGGGCAGCCCATTCCAATGCCAATCACTCTCTCTGACAACAACTTCCTCCTAACATCCAGCCTAGACCTCCCCTGGCACAGCTTGAGACTGTGTCCCCTTGTTCTGTTGCTGGTTGTCTGGGAGAAGAGACCAACCCCAGCTGAGATGGAACCTCCTGTGCTGTGGCTTCCATCCTTTGCTCCTTGCCCTATTCCAGGGAGCAAGTGAGAAGAGCTTTCTAAGGAGAAAGACCTCTACAGGTCACACCTCTACAGGTGTGACAGTTTGGGTGTTCCCCCCCCCCGCCTTTGAAAATCACCCAGTCTAGACTCAGCTGAGCTGGACATTGCATGGAGGTTTATATTTACAGCTTAGCACAATATACAAGCAGATGGTTACAATAGAGACAGCAATATACAAGTTAAAAGTAATTCAGAAACACAGCAGCCCTCAAGGAAACCTGAGTCCCCAGGAGGGGCCCTCAACCACCCTTCCACTTCATTTCCCCCCCTCTACCTTATCCCAGAGTTTGCCTTATGCTCAAGGTAGTTTGGAGGGTCAGCCAGGGGAGTTAGGAAGCAGCTGGATTAGTCACCCAGACAGCAGGTTAGGTTAGAGAGAGAGAAAAGTGCAGCTCCAAAGCCAGAGAGAGACTCTTATCTATGTTTGTGTTCTTGTTCTCATACACCTCAGCAAGCCTATGAGTGCAGCAGACATCACCACTGTTTCCTTTTCACAGCCTGTGATCCAGTTCTTCTCACCAAAACATTCTAGCTAGCTTCAAACTAGCCCAACAGGTAAACACTCTTTGATCCTCAGGCTAATCTGGACCATAAACCTCATCAGTACTTATAAAGCTGTGCAGGTGAGTGCCAGGAGGCTGGAGCCAGGCTCTGCTGGGTGATGCCCAATGACACAATGTCAGGGGCTGGAAAGGACCTCCAAAGCTCATCCAGTCCAACCCCCCTGCCAGAGCAGTATCACCCAGAGCAGATCACACAGGAACACATCCAGGCAGGTTCTGGATACCTGCAGAGAGGGAGACTCCACAACCCCCCTGGGCAGCCTGTGCCAGGGCTCTGTCAGGGAGAAAAATCCTCCTCATGTTTCCATGGAACCTCCTCTGCCTCAGCTTCCACCATTGCCCCTTGTGCTGTCACTGAGCATCCCCCAGCAGAGCTGGCTCCAGCCTCTGGGACTCACCTGCACATCTTTATAACCATTGCTGAGGTCACCTCTCAATCTCCTCCTCTCCCAGCAGCACAGCCCCAGCTCCCCCAGGCTCTCCTCATAACAGAGATGTTCCACTCCATCATCTTTGTGGCTCTGTGCTGGACTCTCCCAGGCAGTTCTATGTCTCTCTTGAACTGGGGGACCCAGAACTGGACACAATACTCCAGATGTAGCTTCACAAGGGCAGAATAGAGGGGCAGGAGAACCTCTCTTCACCTACTAACCACAGCCCTTCTAATCCCCCCTTTGCCACGAGTGGCATTTTGCTTCCAAATTTTCTACCAGAGTGCATCTTTGGGGCTTTTTTAATCTCACTTACAAGCTACCGAGGCTGAAATGTTGCCTACTGAAGCAGCCAGCAGACTCTCTGACCCTTCTCTAGCCTTCTGTCCTCATCCCCAGTGCTGTACTACACCACTGGCTCACTTTCTCAAAAGCAGGAGAGAGAGAGGAAAGTATTTTTCCCTAAAATAATACTTCTCCTTTTGGCAACAAACAAAAGCCAGGAGAAAGAAAGGGAAAAAAAATCCTATCCAGAGAAACTGAACTCTTTAAAAGTGCTTTTTTTTTTTCTTTTCCTTTCCTTTTTGTTTCTTTTTCTCTCTTTGATGACAGAGGCACAGAGCCAGAATTCCCCCATTGTACTTCACGTTCAGCATCTCCTCGCACAGCTCCGCGCCGCTGACAGCTCCTCAGCTCCAGCCCATGCTACCGGGCGCCATGAGGAGCCTTCCCCATACCACTGCCATGTGTCAGTGTTTATGACCTGGAGCCCAAAGCTGGACACCACTCAAATCTGTTGACTGCCTCTAAATCACTTGGTTTGGGTTTTTTTCTCTTTTGGAAAAGGCTTCAAGTACTGAGCCTGCAGCTTAGAGTTGCTATGGCTCAACTGGCTCCATCTCCTCCTCTCCTTCTCCTTCTCCTTCTCCTTCTCCTTCTCCTTCTTCTCCTTCTCCTTCTCCTTCTCCTTCTCCTTCTCCTTCTCCTTCTCCTTCTCCTTCTCCTTCTCCTTCTCCTTCTCCTTCTCCTTCTCCTTCTCCTTCTCCTTCTCCTTCTCCTCCTCCTTCTCCTTCTCCTTCTCCTTCTCCTTCTCCTTCTCCTTCTCCTTCTCCTTCTCCTTCTCCTTCTCCTCCTCCTCCTCCTCCTCCTCCTCCTCCTCCTCCTCCTCCTCCTCCTCCTCCTCCTCCTCCTTCTCCTTCTTTCTTTATTGAAAACACAAAAAAGGTTACAGAATCCTAAAGGCCAGGTGGAACAAAACACAGGGAAATGGTCACTGTTCTCATCTAGAGAAGCACAGACTGGATGAGGCACTTCGTGCCATGGTCTAGTTGACTGCATAGGGCTGGGGGATAGGTTGGACTGGATGATCTTGGAGGTCTCTTCCAACTTCGTTGATTCTATGATTCTATGATTCACATCACAGGCTCACAGGATGTCAGGGGTTGGAAGGGACTCAAGGACATCATCATGTCCAATCCCCCTGTCGGAGCAGGACAATCCTATCTAACACAGATCACACAGGAATACATCCAGACAGGCCTGGAAAGGCTCCAGAGAAGGAGACTCCACAACCTCTCTGGGGAGCCTGTGCCAGTGCTCTGGGACCCTTACAGTGAAAAAGTTTCCCCTTGTGCTGAGGCAGAACCTCTTTTGCTGCAACTGCATAGAATCATAGAACCATAGGATCAACCAAATTGGAAGAGACCTCCAAGCTCATCCAGTCCAACCTAGCACCCAGCCCTGGCCAATCAACCAGACCATGGCACTAAGTGCCTCATCCAGGCTTGAACACCTCCAGGCACAGTGACTCCACCACCTCCCTGGGCAGCCCATTCCAATGCCAATCACTCTCTCTGCCAACAACTTCCTCCTAACATCCAGCCTGAACCTGCCCTGGCACAGCTTGAGGCTGTGTCCCCTTGCACCCATTGCTCCTTGTCCTATCCCAGGGAGCAGTGAGCAGAGCCTGTCCCTCCCCTCCTGGCAGCCCTCAGATACTTATAAACATTGATTCAATCCCCTCTCAGTCTTCTCTTCTCCAGACTCAGCAGCCCCAGGTCCCTCAGCCTCTCCTCGTAAGCCATGCCCTCCAGTCCCCTCATCATCCTCTTAGCCTTCTGCTGGACTCTCTCCAGCAGATCCCTGTCCCTCTGAAACACATACCACAGCCACAGCTGTAGGACAGCCCAGAGGGTGTTAATTGGTGTGTGGATAATATTACTACTGAAAACAGTGTTCTCGACGTAGAGTATTCAACCTCTGCCACCAGCAGCATTCCCCCTTGGTGGCCATTAGAATAGAAATCCTACTTTGTGTCTTCTGATTTTAAATGATGCATTCTCTGCAGGGGTCTTTTAGTGGGAGCAAAATCAAGACAAGAGTGAGAAGGTGTGATGTTGCCTGGAGGTAGCCCAAAGTGGGTTGAGATCTTCCTCTCTGGAGATACTCAAAACCCACCGGGATGTGTTCCTGTGTGATCTGCTACAAGTGATCCTGCTCTGGCAGGGATCTTGGACTGGATGAGCTTTGGAGGTCCCTTCCAGCCCCTGGCATTCTCTGATTCTGTGATTCTATGAGATGATTTCACTTACCTTAGCCTTCTGAAAACTGAAGATGTGTTAAGCAGAGGGACTTGAATTGAATTGATTCTAGCCAGGGAGGTCAAAGAGAACAGTAAGAATTTCTACAGGTATGGGATGAGATTGAATGAGGCCAAGTGCAGGGTTCTACACTTTGGCCACAACAGCCCCAAGCAGCACCTCCCACCACAACAGGTCACTCAAGGTCTCATCGAAACACCTCCAGGGAGGTTGTGCAGCACAGAAGCACTAAAAGTGATCTTTGATAGCATTCTGTGCTTCTGTGCTCCACAACCTCCCTGGGCAACCTGTGCCAGTGTCTCACCACCCTCACTGCTAACAACTTCTTCCTAACATCCACTTTCAATCTCCCCTCTGCCAGTCTAAACCCATTTCTCCTCATGCCATCATTACAAGACCTTGTCAATAGTCCCTCCACAGCCCTCCTGGAGCCCCCTGCAGATACTGGAAGGCCACTCCAAGGTCTCCTCCAAGCCTTCTCTTCTCCAGGCTGCACAGCCCCAACTCTCTCAGCCTGTCCTCAGAGCAGAGCTGCTGCAGCCCTCTCAGCATCTTGGTGGCCTCCTCTGGACTGGCTGTGCTGGGGGCTCCAGAACTGCACCCAGGACTGCAGGTGGGGTGTGAGAAGAGCAGAGCCAAGGGGCAGAATCCCCTCCGTTGCCCTGTGCCCACACTGCTCTTGCTGCAGCCCAGCACAGGATTGTGTCTGGGCTGCACTCACCCTGCAGGCTCCTGTTGAGCTTTTCATCACCCCAGACCCCCAGGGCCTGTTCCTCAGGGCTGCTCTCAGCCATTCCCCACCCAGCTTGGAGTTGTGCTTGGGATTGCACCCACCCAGATGCAGAACTGGTATCCAGTTCTGGGCTGCCCAATTCAAGAAAGACAGGGAACTACTGGAAAGTGGCCATAGAGATGCTGAGGGGATGCAATATCTGTCTTACAAGGACAAGCCCTGCATATGAATCTCTAAAGGGTGGGTGGCAAGAGGATGGGGCTGGGTTCTTTTCAGCAGTGTTCAGTGACAGAACAAGGGTCTGTGGGTACAAAGTAGAGCTTATCCACTTAAAGATAGGCAAAATCTTCTTTGAGGGTGCCAGAGTTTCTTTGAGGGTGCCAGAGCTTCTTTGAGGGTGCCAGAGCTTCTTTGAGGGTGCCAGAGCCCTGGCCCAGGCTTCCCAGAGAAACTGTGGAGTCTTCTTCTCTGGAGACCTTCAAAATTCACATGGATATTGTTTTCCTGTGGAACCTGCTCTAAGCAGAACTGCTTAAGCAGGGGGCTGAGACCAGATGACCTCCAGAGGTCCCTTCCAACCCCTGCCACTCTGATTCAGATGCTGTGGTCTCTGTTTTGCTCAGATTAGCTTCTGAGGAGCTTCCATTAAACTGAGTAACTGACCACCACACCTCTATTTCTCTGACACTTTCCACTTCTTAGCTCTGACTGCATTTAAGACATCCCTCCCCCTCCTTTACCTTCCCAGGGATGTCCTGCGAGTCTATGGCAAATAGAGCAGGAAGCCAGGAAAAACACAGCCTTATTGGCAACACTGAGCTTCAGGCCATGCAGTTCTGACAAGTCCTGTGCCTTTGGTCCCATTTTTCAGTGAGAACAGTCACACCCCTCTGAGATAGTCTGCTCATAAATCTCCTTGTCCATCTGGAAAGTCCCCACTCCCTTCTGGGAAGCACTTCCAGCAGCTGTCAGGAGCCCGCACCCTGCTTATGAGATAGTCCCTCTGGACAGCAGAAAGCACACACAGAGCACTGAGCCACCACTCTGGCTCCTGCTGTACAGAATTCCCACTGCTCCCAGTGCCAAGCTGTGCTCACAGCCTAGAGGGAAAGCCTGGCAAGTGGCAGGACTGTTTTGCTGCCCTTCTGCTGAACAGTGGCCAGGGCTACCTGCAGCATCTGCTAACAGGCAGTGGCCAGGGCTGCTCTGAGGAGCAAAGTTCCTCACCCTCAGCCACCATAGCTGTGTTCAGTGTTTGGGAATGTCTGCACCACATGAGATCTCCACAGTCTAGAGGGAGTTGTTTGAAAGGGTTGTGAAAATTGGCTCCTGGTAACCCCCTCCTTCACCAGGAGCTTTCCTTTTAACTTGGCTGTGGCAGGGCACAGATGGAAGCTGGAAGCGCTGACCCTCTGCACGCCTGCTCTGCAGGTGGAGAACTAAGGTCAAAATGACCTTGCAAAGAACTGCTTCCTCCACAAGCCTCCCCTAGTAACTGGGACACACTGGGGAGTTCTGTAGTGTGTCTTAAGAAACAAGGACAAAGACAAGCAGCAATGGATGGAAGCTGCAGCACAGGAGGTTCCAGCTCAATGCAAGGGGGAACTTCTTTACTGGAAGGGTCTCAGAGCACTGGCACAGGCTGCCCAGAGAGGCTGTGGAATCTCCTTCTCTGGGGACTTTCAAAGCCTGTCTGGATGTGTTCCTGTGTGATCTGAGATAGATTGCATGGCTCTGCTCTGGCAGAGGGGTTGGACTGGATGATCTCTTTGGGTCCCTTCCAACCTCTGACATCCTGTGAGCCTGTGAACAGAAAAGGAGAGAAAGTTACAAAGCTCTGCAACCTCCAAGGACCAAAGACACACTTTAGTTATCTACCACTTCTCCACCTAGCAGAAAGTAGCTATCAAGCTGCTAAAAAAGTGTGAGTACCAAATGGAAGAAAGATAGAATCATAGAACTGCTTTGATCAGAAAAGACCTCCAAGATCATCGAGTCCAACTATTGACCTAACACCACCACGGACACTAAACCATGCCCTGAAGTGCCATATCCACACAGCCATGAACACCCCCAGGGATGGGGACTCCACCACCTCCCTGGGCAGCCTGTTTCAAATAAACTGCTACTACTGACAACAACTACAAGTAGCAAGGGTCTTGATTGAGGAAGCACTGAAGGCAATATGGCATTGGGATGGGCTGCCCAGGGAGGTGGTGGAGTCCCCATCCCTGGAGGTGTTTGAGAGGAGGCTGCATGAGGCACTGAGTGCCATGGGTTAGTGAATCAGAAGGTGTTAAGGGATAGGTTGGACTCAATGATCCTGGAGGTCTTTTCCAACCTGGTTAATTCTGTGATTCTGTGAATGGATTCCTGTGGTGTCAGGAAGTTTTTAAGCATATGGAATCTCCCTCTTCAGACATGAAGTATAAAGTTAGCTTCTTCTGCTGCAATTAAATGTTGAATGCACAACTGAATTATCTTCTTGTAAGTACCAGGTTTGCTCCTAACCTGCTAACACAGGACAAATGATTCCAAGGAAGTGGCATCAGGTCATGCCAGGGGAGGTTTAGATTAGACATCAGGAAAAACTTCTGTACAGGAAGGGTTATCAAAGGCTGGCACAGGCTGTCCAGGGAAGTGGTTCAATTGTCATCTCTGGAGGTATTTAAAAGCCATCTAGATAGAGGCTCACAGGCTTACAGGATGTTAGGGGTTGGAAGGGACCCAAGGAGATCATCAAGTCCAACCCCTCTGCCAGAGCAGAACCATGCAATCTATCTCAGATCACACAGGAACACATCCAGACAGGCTTTGAAAGTCTCTGGAGAAGGTGCTGAAGCATGTGGTGTAGTAGTGGCCCTGGTAGAGTTAGGTAATAATTGGACTTAATCTTCAAGGTCTTCTCCAACTGTAGTGGTTCCCTGATTCTGTGAGAGGTAACACCAACTCAGCCAGCTAAAGCACAGAAACAGCAGAGAGACTGAGCAGCTGTCCAAGCAAAGCCTGGATGGGGCACTTAGTGCCATGGTCTAGTTGATTGGCCAGGGCTGGGTGCTAGGTTGGACTGCATGAGCTTGGAAGTCTCTTCCAACCTGGTTGATTCTATGATTCTATGGTGTGGTCCAAAAGGAATAGCCATTTTCAGGGGGGCTCTGCCTGTAGCAGAGAGCACCACAGGGTTCTAAACCAGCTAGGGGGACATGTAGGATGAACAATGCACCGTGTCATGGCTGGCTGGTAAGAACAAGCTCGAGCAGGGCTTGCAATGGAGCAAGTGACAAAGATGGATGGATCTGAGTGATGTTTAAATTTGGTTTATTACAGGGCTGCAGTTGACAATGTTGCAAGCTGCTCACCTCCCAGAGAGATAGGCATGTGGGCCATTCTTTGATTTCATAAATCATCCAGGAACATACCCTGAGCATTGACCTTCCATGGGGAGGGAGCTCAGGGCATTCAGCATAATTTAACACCGGCATGTCGGATGGTGTCCAGCACAGTTTAACACTCCTTAACCTCTGCCTCATTAGACATCTGTCCTGTCATTTATCTTTCTGTTTATTTTCCAAGTGATATATTATTGGTAATAACTAAGGAATGGGCACTGATGTTACTCTCCATGGAGCTTGCTGGAAGCCAAAACCAGCAGCGCTCTGCAACTGGTACACAAAACAGCTTTTAAAGGAGTTCAGGTCTTTTCTTTGCCAAGCAATTTCCTCCTGGCAGGGGCAGCTAGCACCTCTATTATGTGATGTTAGATTTATTTTTCACTCTTTCCAGACCAGATTTTAGGCATTTTTTAATACCAGCAACTATTATTACTGTTGGTAATAAGACCTGAGTTATTCTTTTAGGCAGCAGAAACTCGATCCTGTCTGTGACAACCGCTGCTGAAGAAGAAGCCAGCAGGCAAGCAGGAAGGGTCTTCCATTCCAACCACAGACACACACATACTTGTACAGAGAGACAACTGCACATGCAGACACAGGCTCACACTCTTCCCTCTCATCCAGGTCATCATCAGAATGGCAGATGTGAAGATTCCTTTCTGCATAGGAAGACTTCAGCGCTACTCTAACCGCCTGAATATTGAAGGTTCCTTTTATGCTGCCTTTCTTTTATCAAGTGGCAACTGCTTTCCCAATATTTGGGGATCTTGAGTTACATTCTGGAAGGGGAAAGGAAAAATTAAAAAGGCTAAAATGGCAATGAAAAGATGAGGCTACAGTGAGGGGAGAGAAATGAAACATGATGCCTTTTTCTCCCTGTGTTGTGTAACGCATGTGTTGTGATATTGGATAGGAAGCAAATTCCAGCAGAGGTGTTTCTATGGGATATGTGAGCATGAATTTGGATTTCTAGCAGATTATCAAGAAGGCACAAGTCCAGAAAAGTGAGGAGAAAGTTCTTCCCTGAGAGAGTCATTGGACACTGGAATGGGCTGCCCGGGGAGGTGGTGGAGTCGCCGTCCCTGGAGCTGTTCAAGGCAGGACTGGACGTGGCACTTGGTGCCATGGTCTGTCCTTGAGCTCTGTGGTAAAGGGTTGGACTTGATGATCTGTGAGGTCTCTTCCAACCTTGGTGATACTGTGATACAGAAGGACCTGTAAATGTAACCCCCCTCCCAAAAAAACCCCACCCAAACAACAAAACAAGGAAAGAAGCAACAAAAAAGCAACCCAAAAAAGGCATTCTGGAGTTGTTTATATGGTGAGTATTTGGGAGCCATCTCTGCAGTCCACCTAACACCTTGAGAAAATATTGATCACGTTGTGTTTCACACAGTATCACAGTATCACAGTATCATCAGGGTTGGAAGAGACCTCACAGATCATCAAGTCCAACCCTTTAGCACAGAGCTCAAGGCCAGACCATGGCACCAAGTGCCACGTCCAGTCCTGCCTTGAACAGCTCCAGGGATGGCGACTCCACCACCTCCCCGGGCAGCCCATTCCAGTTTGAGGGAAGAATAACACTGGGCTTTTAAAGCCAAGGTAGCATGAAAGCTATTGCAGTTTTGAGCAATAACAAACACTTCTGGAAGAGCAGCCTTACCACCAGGATGCAGATTGAAGCAGTTAAGGAGCCCACGGGCTGACCTGAAATGTCCCCTCTTTAAATGCACAGAGAGAAACCTCCAGCAAAACAAACCCTAACCAATGTCAAATGTCCTGTGGAACTGCAGGAGACAGGTATTCCTGAAATTTGGATGAGGCTGATGAGGGAGTGCAAAGCAATGGGATGCTCAGAGGGCTGGAGCAGCTCTGCTGTGAGCACAGACTGAAAGAGTTGGGGCTGTGCAGGCTGGAGCAGAGGAGGCTCCCAGGTGACCTTCTTGTGGCCTTCCAGGATCTGAAGGGGGCTACAAAAAAGCTGGGGAGGGACTTTTTAGGCTGTCAGGGAGTGCCAGGACTGGGGGGAATGGAGCAAAGCTGGAGGTGGGGAGAGTGAGGCTGGAAGTGAGGAGGAAGTTGTTGAGCATGAGAGTGGTGAGAGGCTGGAATGGGTTGCCCAGGGAGGTGGTTGAGGCCCCATGGCTGGAGGTGTTTGAGGCCAGACTGGCTGAGGCTGTGTGCAGCCTGCTCTAGGGTAGGGTGTCCCTGGGCATGGCAGGGGGGTTGGAACTGGCTGATCCCTGTGGTCCCTTCCAACCCTGACTGATTCTATGACTCTAATGGGAGGTGAGCTGGCTGCTGGCTGGCCTTGGTGGAGGCAGGCGAGCGCAGTTGAGAAGGAATTCAGTGGGTGGGAGGGAGCTCGCTGGGGTACCAGAAGCTTTGCTTTCCAGATGTACTTTATTTATAAAGCACTTAATCCTTTTAAAACCACCTACATCCCACACAGATTTGGCACAGCTTTAGTGCTTAATTAATACCAGCATCTTGGGTTTTGTCTAACACCATGGTTAGAGAAAACAATTACATCCCCGCACACGGCAGACGCTGCCAGATCTAACATGAGGCTGTGGAAGTGATTTGGAGATCATAAACAAGACAGCTGCTCCCTGACTGCTTTGCTTCACACTCTGCAACTGGGCAATTAACTACTCCTTTGAAAGTTGGGATCACATATCTGCAGTTTAAAAGCTTGAGGGCTACTGTGAGCTCCTAGGCTCAAACTCTTTGGTCACTTTGTTAGAAGGAAGTTCTTCTTAGAGAGAGTGATTGGCATTGGAATGGGCTGCCCAGGGAGGTGGTGGAGTCACCATCCCTGGAGGTGTTCAAGAAAAGCCTGGATGAGGCACTTAGTGCCATGGTCTGGTTGACTGGATAGGGCTGGGTGCTAGGTTGGACTGGATGAGCTTGGAGGTCTCTTCCAATCTGGGTGATTCTATGATTCCTTGGCTACTTCTTCAGCAGTGCAGGATCTGTGAGCTCCTAGATCCAAACTCTTTGGCCACTTCTCCAGCAGTGAAATCCTGTGAGCTCCTAGACCCAAACTCTTTGGCCACTTCTTCAGCAGTGAAATCCTGTGAGCTCCTAGACCCAAACTCTTTGGCCACTTCTTCAGCAGTGCAGAACCTGTGAACTCCTAGACCCAAACTCTTTGGCCACTTCTTCAGCAGTGCAGAACCTGTGAACTCCTAGACCCAAACTCTTTGGCCACTTCTTCAGCAGTGAAAAGCCTGCCCATATGAGTCAGTCAAAGGATGCCTATAGGTTAAACTCATAGGATACTCCTATGGAAAAGGCAGTGTGATGCAAGAATGAGTCCAGCAAGGTGCTTCTAGGAGTATGAAAGTTGCCAGTACAAAACCCTTGGGAAGCCTCCAATGTTGTTGGCTGTTCCAGGTCACCCACGTTGACAGAAAAGGAACTTGCAGCACAACAGGTGCAGAAATGGCTGCTGGGATGATCCAAGCAACAGAGAGTTTATTTTACAAGAGGAAATTAAAAGACAGTGGCTTATGTAGCTAAGCAGATCCAAGCCTGAGTGGGGATGCAGCCAGTCTTTGTAAATACAGCTGGAGGATAAACACCAGAAAAGGGAAAAGAGGTTTTTTAAGCTGAAAATCACAGAACATTAGAGGCTGGAAGGGACCTCCAGAGATCACAGAGTCCAACCTCCCTGCTAAAGCAGGCTCACCCAGGGTAGTCTGCACAGGAATGCATCCAGGTGGGTTTGGAAAGGCTCCAGAGAAGGAGACTCCACAAACTCTCTGGGCAGCCTGCGCCAGGGCTTCAGCACACTCACTGTAAAGAAGCTTCTCCTCGTGTTAAGGTGAAGCCTTCTCTGTTCCAGTTTGTATCCATTGCTCCTTGGCTTATTGCTGCTGACCACCAAAAAGAGCTTGGACCCAGCCACTGACCCCCACGCCTCAGATATTTAGACATTGATCAGCACTCCTCTCAGCCTTCTCCTCTCCAGACTAACCAGTCCCAGGGCTCTCAGTCTCTCTCTGTAATGGAGATGCTCAAGTCCACCAGTCATCCTCATGGCTCTCCAACAGGTCTCTGCCTCCCCTGAACTGGGGAGACAAAAATCTGACATAGTATTCCAGGTGTGGTCTCAGTAGGGCATAGTAGAGGTGGAGAAGAAGCTCCTTAGAGCTGCTGGCCACACTGTTCCTGATACACTCTAGGATGCCACTGGCTCTCTTGGCCATAAGGACACACTGCTGGCCCATGCAGAGCTTGCTGGAAGACCTCACACTTTGCATATCTAAGCATGTATTTATAATTTGTGTTTGTTTCCCATTTTTATTTCTTAGTTCTCCTCTGTTTCCTCCTGGTTTCCTCTTAGGCAGGTGTTGATTTCCTTTTCCTCAGCCAACATAGTGAACCAGTGAAGATACCTGCTTACTTCTCCAGGCAGAAATGACCAAGGGTGAGGTACAAAAAGGATGGCTTCAATGCAAACCCTGCAGTCTAGCTCTTACTTTTATTGGTTTTTTATCTCACTTCTTCCCCATCTCCTTCCCCATCTTCCTCCTTTCATCTCCATCCTCTTCCTTTTCCCCCCACCTTCCCCTTTTCACCTGTGTCCACTTCCTCTCCACCTCCCTCCTTTCAGCACCACCTCCCTTTTTCCATGCTATCTGTCCCACCCCTTCCCTACCCCACACACCACATTTTCACCTTTTGTCCCCCAAACCTGAGCACCTGGGTTCTGTCAGAGCCTCCTCCCACCCTACCTGTGGCCATTTTGCCTTCCCTGCCCACTCCCCTATTTAATCTGGGTTCTGTTGGAGTCTCCTCCCACCCCAGCTGTGACCACTTTGCCCTCCCTGCCCACTCCCCTATTTAATCAGCCCCAGGACAGGCAGCAGCCCTAAGCTTGCCCAACTGGGCAGAGGGATCCTCCTCCTGGCATCACAGGTGAGTGCCCATGGTGTGCACTGGGTGAATGGTGGAGGGGATCTACAGGCTGGGGGGCCTGGTGGCCCCCCAGTTAGCTAGGCTAGAGACCTGCTGATCACTCTAACACCACTCCCAGGTGCTGGCTGAGCTCCTCTTTGTGTCACTGCTTTGTTTTGCTCCCTTGTGAAGCTGCAAGAAGGACAGGAAGAAGTCTGTGGAAGGTTCTGAGAAGCACTGAATGAGCATGGAGGAGATGTCTGAGAATCCCTAACAAGGAGAAGAGACTAAAGCTCAGCTCTCACTGATGCTCTTCTAGGTCAGAGTGGCTGAAACTCTGCCTTTTTTTGTCACTAAGTTCAAAGTGGTTTGGTTCAGTACCAGGTGAGATCCTGAGCGAGCTAAGCCAGGTCAGGGCAGGCAGTGACTATGACCTGGCTCAGGATTTTCCTCTGTTAAGCTGCTTGGCAGCCAGAGGCTTTTACAAGTTGTTATCTCCAAGCATGAGTGCTTCTGCTTCAAACTCTGCTTGCTCTCACATGGGCTAAGCAGTCTCATTTCACACCATTGTGTCTGCAGGCTGCAGTTCCTCAGATGCCCTGTGCTGGTTGGAAACGATGTTGATTTGTTCACAGGTGGCTAAAGGTACAAAGCTACTGCACAGATCCTACCCCAGAACCAAGCCTGTATTGGCCATTGGTGCTGAGCTGTGCTCTGGGGCTGGGCTCTGGTTCTGCAGTCAGCTCAGAGAACCCTTCCTGCCTGCTGGACTCGGGCCCTGAGCCAAGCCAGGAGAGGCTAAGGGCTGCCTCACACTGGCCAGCAGCCTCCAGCCTTCTCCAGCTCACAGCCTTCAACAGCAGCCCCTGCCTCTACTTCACCCTGGTGAGACCCCATCTTGAGTCCTATGTTCAGTTTTTGGTTCCTCAGCTTAAGAGGGGCAGGGATCTGCTGGAGAGAGTCTAGCAGAGGGCTGCAAGGATGATTAGGGGACTGGAAAACTGCCTGATGAGGAGAGGCTAAGGGACCTGGGGCTGCTTAGTCTGGGGAAGAGTAGACTGAGAGGGGATTGAATCAATGCTGATCAATATCTGAGGTGGGGCACAAGCTCTGCTCACTGCTCCCTGAGATAGGACAAGGAGCAAAGGATGGAAGTTGCAGCACAGGAGGTTCCAGCTCAGCACAAGGGGAACTTTTTGACTGTAATGGTCCCAGAGCACTGGCACAGGCTCCCCAGAGGTTGTGGAGTCTCCTTCTCTGGAGCCTTTCCAGGCCTGTCTGGATGTGATCCTGTGTGACCTGAGCTGGACTGTGTGATCCTGCTGTGGTGGGTGGGTTGGACTCGATCTCCTTGGATCCCTTCCACCCCCTAACATCCTGTGATCCTGTGTGATATGCTAAAGTGATTCTCCTCCTCCCATCCCCTCCCAAGACCCCTTTATCAATCTATCTCACTCCTCCTCTATGGAACTTCCAATGTAAGGTCCTGAGCCTTAAAGACAACGAGTTGGCAGAGGAGCAAAGAGTTAGCAAGCAGCCATGAAGAAATTGAGGCTGGAAATTAGGTATAGGTTCCCAGCTCTCAGAAAGGTGAACTTCTGCACCTACCAGCTTTCTTCCAGCAGCAGGGGTTAGAAGTCACTTCTAGCTTGCTGTGGATTCTGAAAGACCAAGAACACGCTGTGTAGCTGTGCCCTCCCCAGCTCTTACCATGCTGTTCCTGATGCCAGGACTGTGTATGAGTCTGGAACGTGTTTCCAGCCTGTGTGTGTGCCTTTTCTTCCTTTGGAAGCTAGGGCATGAGCAATGGAAGTACTTCACATGTTGCCCATATGTCAACGGCATCCCTGGATGGGAGTCGGGAAGCACTTCCAGCTGTCTAGATATGGGCTGAGGGATGTTGTAAAGCTCTTTGATTCCTGCAAAATCATTTGTCTGAGGCACAGCCTCATGACAAGAGGGCAATCTGGGCTCTGCCACATGTCCTGCTTTACCTCAGCCTCCTGAGGCAAAGGCAGCTGCAGGCTACTCAGGCCCCAGCCTCCCACCGGGCACATCTCTGGGGTCTGACCAGCCACTAACCCCTGCAGAAGGAGCCTTCCAAGGTCCATTTCACTCCAGCACACACACACTGAGCTCTGCACTCCTTGCCTAACCCTGCTTAAGAGCAGCAGTGAAATGTTTGTGTGTTCCTCCTAATGAAGTGCCAAAAGGTTTGAGGTTTCTCTTCGGCAAGGGGAAGGTCAACCCAGCCCAAGCTTGACGTAAATCTGATGATGGCAGTGATGCAGTCAGGCTCCAGGAGGCAAACCTGGCCCACTTAGAATAAAATGTAAAGCTTTATTTTGAAAGGCCATAAAGGAACACATTGTCAGCCCAATTCACCCTTTCCCCAGCATCACCTTGTAATGAAAAGCAGCAAAGTTAATACAGCACAGGCTGTAAACAGAAGGTTGCTTAAGCTCTGTGTTTCTGGTTACATTCTAAGGCTTTGAATCTCTGTATCTTGCAGCAGAAAATGGACTATGCAGAAAAGTCTAAATCCACAAACGTAGCTGATGAGCTGAAGAAAGAGATTTTAGGTTTTGGAGCCTTCTGCTGTTGTTTGAAATCCCTGACAGAGTTCCTGTAACATGCACAAAATAGATGGTGTTTAGCAAGAGATACAGGGAGCAGGGTTCCTTTAAACACCAGCCATAGAATCAACCAGGCTGGAAGAGACCTTCAAGTTCATCCAGTCCAACCTAGCACCCAGCCCTAGCCAATCAACCAGACCATGGCACATTTCAGGGTGTGGTTTGGTGGTCATGGTAGTTGCATTGAAGGTTGGACTTGATGGTCTGAAAGACCTTTTCACAGAATCAAGCAGGTTGGAAGAGGCCTCCAGGCTCAGCCAGTCCAACCTAGCACCCAGACCATGGCACTAAGTGCCCCAGCCAGGCTTGGCTTCAACACCTCCAGCCAAGGTGACTCCACCACCTCCCTGGGCAGCCCATTCTCCTCGTAGGGCTGTGCTCAAGGCCTCTCCCCAGCCTCGTCGCCCTTCTCTGGACACGCTCAAGCATCTCAATGTCCCTCCTAAACTGGGGGGCCCAGAACTGAACACAGCACTCAAGGTGTGGTCTGAGCAGTGCAGAGTACAGGGGCAGAATGACCTCCCTGCTCCTGCTGGCCACACCATTCCTGATGCAGGCCAGGATGCCACTGGCTCTCTTGGCCACCTGGGCACACTGCTGGCTCATGTTCAGGCAGGTATCAATCAGCACCCCCAGATCCCTCTCTGTCTGGCTGCTCTCAGCCACTCCGACCCCAGCCTGTATCTCTGCATGGGGTTGTTGTGGCCAAAGTGCAGCACCCTGCACTTGGAGCTGTTGAAGGCCATCCCCTTGGACTCTGCCCATCTGTCCTACCTATAACCCTATTCTACAAGATTCACCTTAAACCATGTTCAAAGGACCCTTAAAAGCATCCAGGGTTGATGACTCCATCTCCCTGGGCAGCTCATTTCAGTCTTTAACCCCTTTTAGTCTTTGAGTGTCTTTCTGCCACTTTCAGTTAGACCAATATCTCTGGATGCTAAGCTCTTCAAGTTCCCCTGACTTAGTTTCTGTTGGAATTCAGCTTCATTCCACTTGCAGTGGGATAAAAACACATTTCCAAGAAACCCAGTCAAATTTAGGGTCCAGTTATCCACAGAATCACTGAAGTGTTTTGGTTGGAAAAGACTCCAAAGCTCATCAAGTCCTTTTTTTTGATACTGGAGTATAGATTCAAAGTCCATTTCTAAGTAGAAGAGTTCTTAGTGCCAGCAGATGAGGTCACCTCAGCTGATGCTGCTGAGCTCTTCCTTCTCTAAGCAGATCATCACTTTTAATGGTCTTAGGCTGATGGTTGGAGTTGATGACCTGTGGGTCTTTGCCAGCCAGAACAATTCTATGGTCATTGCACACATCCCTTCAGAAATCCACACTCTGAACAAGTTCACAGGCTCACAGGATGTCAGGGGTTGGAAGGACTCGAGGAGATCATCAAATCCAAGCCTCCCTGCCACAGCAGGACAATACAATCTAGCTCAGGGCACACAGGAACACATCCAGACAGGCCTGGAAAGGCTCTAGAGAAGGAGACCTCACAACCTCTCTGGGCAGCCTGTGCCAGGGCTCTGGGACCCTTACAGTAAAGAAGCTCCCCCTTGTAGTGGATTGGGTGTTCCCTGTCCCATCCCCCCTCCACTTTGGAAACTTACCCAGACTAGACTCTGGCAATTGAATGAAGCTTTAGATTTACAGCTTAGCACAAGGTACAAGCAGATATTTACAATGTCTGCAGTAATATACAAGTTAAAAGGTAATACAGAAATACAGCAGCCCTCCCAGAAACCTGAGTCCCCAGGAGGGGCTCCCAACCACCCTTCCACCTTCCTCCCATTCCCCTACCTTACCCCAGATCTTGCCTTATGTTTATGTGTTAAGGTAGTTTGGAGGGTGAGCCAGGGAGGTTAGGAAGCAGATGGGTTAGTCCCACAGACAGCAGGTTAGGTTAGAGAGAGAGAAGTTCATCCCTGAAGCCCAGAGAGAGAGATGCAGCTCAAAGCCCAGGCAGTGACTCTGTTACTTATATTTGCATTCTTGTCCTTATCCATCTCAGCAAGCCTATGAGTGCAGCAGACATCACCACTGTTCCCCTTTCATAGCCTGTAATCTAACTCTTCTCACCAAAACATTCTAGCTAGCTTCAACCAGCACACTTGTGTTGAGGCAGAGCCTCTTTTGCTGCAGCTTCCACCCACTGCTCCTTGTCCTATCCCAGGGAGCAGTGAGCAGAGCCTGTCGTCGTCCCCCCCCCCCCCCATCCTGGCCAGCCCTCAGATATTTATAAGCATTTATCAGATCTCCTCTAAGTCTTCTCTTCTCCAGACTAAAAAGTCCCAAGTCCACTGACCTGTGTGACATTGGCTGCTGCTTCACTTAGTCTCTAAATCTCCCACCTATGTGTAAGCAGGACACATGCACAGCTCCTAAACAAGGAGGCTTTGTCCAACAGTATCAAGACAGATACTAAACTTGAGACAGATACTTCTTGAGAAGAACAAGCCTAGACATGCTGAGCATCCTATCACCCCTCATCCCACCACCACCCATTCCCTAGAGCTGGATAATTTCACTGTGGCACCAGAGGGCCCTGCTTTTCATTAACCCACAAGGCAATCTGTCAGCTCCCCAAAGGCAGAAATACTGCAGCCTTTTCTCCTCTGCAGGACATGGTTCAGCTCTTTCTGAACTCTTCAGACCTGCTGACAGGGCAAAAAAGCAAGGAGCCAGACAACCTCCTTCCACCCCCTCATCTCCCCAAAAAAGGCTGTTGAGCACAGCCAACAGCTCAGAGGTTGCCAAGAGGATGATCAGAGAGCTGGAGCACCTTTGAAGACAAATTGGGAGAGTTGGGGCTGTGCAGTCTGGAGAAGAGAAGGCTCTGTGGAGACCTTCTTGTGGCCTTCCAGGCTCTGAAAGGGGCCTACAAAAAGGCTGGGGAGGGACTTTTTAGGGTGTCAGGTAAGGATAGGACTGGGGGGAATGGAGCAAAAGTACAAGTGGGTAGATGCAGATTGAATGCTAGGAAGAAATTCTCCCCCAAGAGAATGGTGAGAGCCTGGAACAGGTTGCCCAGGGAGGTGGTGGAAGTCTCATCCCTGGAGGTGTTTAAGGCCAGGCTGGATGAGGCTCTGGGCAGCCTGCTCTAGGGTAGGGTGTCCCTGGCCATGGCAGAGGGGCTGGAACTGGATGGTCTTTGAAGTGTACAGGCTCACAGGATGTTAGGAGTTGGAAGGGACCCAAGGAGATCACAGAGTCCAACCCCTCTACCAGAGCAGGACAATCCTATCTAACACAGCTCACAGAGGAACACATCCAGACAGGCCTTGAAAGGCTCCAGAGAAGGAGACTTTCCAGCCCTGAGAATTCTAGGATTCCTCTTAGCACAACATCTCTAACAAAGGTCCAGACCATGTCTGCCTCTTTTACCTGCACCTGGAAAAAAAATGCAACCCACCTGCCACAGCTTCAAATGCCATTTCAGCTAGCCAGAGCAAAAGGCTTCTTCATTTGGGTTCTGAGACCACAGGATCACAGAATGCATCAGTTTGGAAGGGACCCTCAAAGGTGACCTTGCCCAAGCCCGCTGCAGTGAGCAGGGATATCGACAAGTCGAGCAGGGAGGCAGTGGGTCACAGTAAGTAGGGCTGCATGGTGAAGATATTAAAGCAACCAATTACAGGGCAGTGTCTGAGAGAGCTGATTTTTATACAGCCAAAAATAGTAACTCTGGCTTCAGTTGAGGTTTGGAGTAAGTGGTGAGGCAGCAAAGCAGACAGCCAAGAAGGCTCATTTGGATGGTAGGAGCTTAACAGAAAGTGATTCTCAGAGCAGTGGTGGTTGGTCAAAAAATGAGAAGTCAAGATCTGGCCAGCCTGAAAGAATCACAGAATGCTTTAGGCTGGGAGGGACCTCAAGGATCATCCAGTTCTAACCCCCTGCCACAGGCAGGGACAACTCCCACTAGAACAGGTCACTCAAGGACTCATCCAACCTGGTGCTCAACACCTCCAGGGAGGTTGTGCAGCACAGAAGCACAGAATGTGATCATTTAGGAGAATCAGAAGAACTGGAAAAGTTTAGCCACAAAATGGCTTTGCCTCACAAGTAGGCAGCCTGGAGCCCTAGGGCAAGTCTGTGCTACTCACTGCGCTGCAGTGGGATTTTCAAGCTAGTCCCTGGCTCCTTTGTGGCAGTGTTGGAACTGCTTGGCCATTGACAGGCTTCTGGATCTTCCCAGGGTGCTGGGAAAGAGGCAGAGAATCTCTGACCTGCTCCTGGTTCCTCTTGGCACAGAGGTTTGCAGAGGTGCAGGCAGCATCTCTTGCAGATGTGCAGAGAGCACTGTGGCGGTGGCACTTCTTGCCACAGGGTGAGGCACTTAAATCCCTTCTTCTGGGAAACTTGAGGCACTTCAGTTTCCAGGTAGTTCAAGCCCAAAATATCAGGGCTCAGCTGGTCTGAAGCACAAGGCAGAGCAGAACACGTTGGCCAAAGGATGTGAGGCAGAAGCAGCAAGCAGAGGCAGCAAGGCAGAGCAGTGAGGCAGAAGCAGCTCAACTGCTTGCAGCTTAGCTCCGTTTCTGTTCCTTGCCTGAGTGCAAAGGCTCCTTTGGCCACAGAGAGTCACCAATCAGATGGCATTTGCCAGACTGACCATGCTAGGTGACCCCAGGGCTTGCTCACCCCTGTTTGGGCAAGACACCAACAAGCACCTAAACCCTTGTGGGTAGCTGTTTATCACTTTGGGAGAGGACATAATGACCCAAGCCTTTGTTTTCCTCCTGCTCTGGCTTCCCCCATCAGCAGAACGGTGGCACAAGCCAGGACATCTAATAGCCTTCCAGGACAAGGGGGAAGGGAAGAAAGAGGGGAGGGAAGGGAAGAAAGAGGGGAGGGAAGGGAAGAAAGAGGGGAGGGAAGGGAAGAAAGAGGGGAGGGAAGGAAAGAAAGGGGGGGGGGAGGGAAGGAAGAGAAAGGAGAAAAGAAAGAAGAGAGGGGAAAAGGGAAGGAAGAGGGGGAAGGGAAGTAAAGGGGGGAAGGGAAGTGGGGAGAAGGGAAGGAAGAGGAGGGAGAAGGGAAGGAACGGGGAGAAGGGAAGGAAGGGGGGGAGGGAAGGAAGAGGGGGGAGAAAGGAAGGAAGAGAAGGGAGAAAAGAAAGAAGAGAGGGGGAAAGGGAAGGAAGAGAGGGAAGAGAAGGAAAGGGGGGGAAGGGAAGTAAAGGGGGGAAGGGAAGTCGGGGGAAGGGAAGGAAGAGGGGGGAGAAGGGAAGGAAGGGAGGGAAGGAAGAGGGGGGAGAAGGGAAAGAAGGGAGGGAGGGAAGGGAAGGAAGAGGGGGGAGAACAGAAGGAAGGAGAGGGAAGAGAAGGAAAAGGGGGGAAGAGAAGGAAAGGGGGGAAGAGAAGAAGAGGGGGGGGGAAGAGAAGGAAAGAGGGGGGAAGAGAAGGAAAAGGGTGAAGGGCAGGAAAGGGGGGGAAGGGAAAGAAGGGGGGCAAGGATTCAAACAAACCAAAGGCAAAAGACAAGAGAACAAGAAATGCAGACTGCTGTTTCTGTCTGAACACATTGCACTTGGAAATGCCTTCCTCATTAGTTTGCAGGCATTAAAAGAATCTGTGTCCCTGGTTAAAAGAACAAATCTTGGCCAAATCCCCCTCTGGCAGAATGGGCTGTGTCTGTGTCAAGTTGTGAACCCTGTGCTGGATTAGGAGTGCAACCAAGCCAGGACATGCCCCATTACAACCTATTACGCTCACCCTATAGGGCTGCCGGACCTGAAAAAGCTTTTCACACCTCAGGAAAAGCCTCATGCCCATAAAATCCTACATCCCCCAGCTGAGTTATGCCTCTAGGAGGGGGTGAAAAGGGAGACAAGTGAGCTCTGCCCATCCTGGGAGCCAGCTGTGGTGCAGGAGCCAGGTAGGATGTCTACACCCTGGATTGCAGGCAGGTGTCAGCTCCCTCCAGCAGCGCTGCGAGGCGGCAGGCAGAGCTGGAGCTGTGTTTACTGTGGCACGAAGTCATTGCTGAAAGAAGCAGAAAACAAAACACCAACAGCTTTTTTAGGTCCTGCTCCTGCCTTCCTCATAAAGCCTCTCCTTGTCTCTCCAACCTGCATTGTGCTGCCAGACAGGGCTGATTAGTTCAGGCTGAGTGCTTTGTTAACTGCGGATCTGCAGGCTCCAGACTGCATGTGCAGCCAGCCCTGCTTGGCAGAGGCACTCATCCACCAGAGCAGCACCACCAGCCTGCAGCTAGCTACACACAGCCACTCTGCAGCTCCCCACAGTCTGCTAGTTTGAATCATAGAATCATAGAATCAACCAGGTTGGAAGAGACTTCCAAGCTCATTCAGTCCAACCTAGCACCACCCAGCCCTAGCCAGTCAACCAGACCATGGCACTAAGTGCTTCATCCAGTCTTCTCTTGAACACCTCCAGGGATGGTGACTCCACCACCTCCCTGGGCAGCCCATTCCAATGCCAATCACTCTCTCTGCCAACAACTTCCTCCTAACATCCAGCCTAGACCTAACCCGGCACAACTTGAGACTGTGTCCCCTTGTTCTATTGCTGGTTGCCTGGGAGAAGAGACCAACCCAAGCTAGCTAGAATGTGTTGGTGAGAAGGACGAGATCATAGGCTGTGAAATGAAAACCAGAGTGATGTCTGCTTCCCTCATAGGCTTGCTGAGATGTATTAAAACATAAGTCAAAGCATAGGTAAGACACTCAGCATCACTCTAGCTGGGGCTGCTGGCTGAGCTGCATCTCTCTAACCTCACCCTCCATTTTGGGCTAATCCACTTTGCTTCCTAACTCCCTGGCTGAACCTCCATTCTTCCTTGGGACTGGGGTAAGGTTGACAGGGGTAGGGGGAAGGGGAAGGGGTAGTTTAGAATCCCTCCTGGGGACTCAGAATCATAGAATCATAGAATCAAGCAGGTTGGAAGAGACCTCCAAGCTCAGCCAGTCCAACCTAGCACCCAGCCCTATCCAGTCAACCAGACCATGGCACTAAGTGCCCCAGCCAGGCTTGGCTTCAACACCTCCAGCCACAGCGACTCCACCACCTCCCTGGGCAGCCCATTCCAATGCCAATCACTCTCTCTGCCAACAGCATCCTCCTAACATCCAGCTTAGACCTCCCCTGGCACAACTTGAGGTTTCTGGGAGGGGAGTTGTGTTTCTGTATTTCCTTTTACCTTGCATAATTCTGTCTATAACTGTCTATACTGTAACTATCTGCTTGTATCTTGTGCTAGCTGGAAATATAAGCTTCATTCATATTTCCAGAGCTGGCTGAGTCTAGTCTGGGTGATTTCTAAAGTGTGGAGGGGGAGGGAACACCCAAACCATCACAAAAAGAAAGCTAAACGCTCCTAGTCAGGCCAGCAGAGAAATGCAGACTTCTGCATCTGTGCACAGTGCTCCACAACCTCCCTGGAGATCACAGTATCACAGTATTATTAGGATTGGAAGAGACCTCACAGATCATCAAGTCCAACCCTTTACCACAGAGCTCAAGGCTAGACCATGGCACCAAGTGCCACGTCCAATCCTGCCTTGACAGAGTACAGGGGCAGAATGACCTCCCTGCTCCTGCTGGCCACACCATTGCTGATGCAGGCCAGGATGCCACTGGCTCTCTTGGCCACCTGGGCACACTGCTGGCTCATGTTCAGGCAGGTATCAATCAGCACCCCCAGATCCCTCTCTCTTTGGCTGCTCTCAGCCACTCCGACCCCAGCCTGTATCTCTGCATGGGGTTGCTGTGGCCAAAGTGCAGCACCCTGCACTTGGAGCTATTGAAGCCATCCCCTTGGACTCTGCCCATCTGTCCAGGCGGTCAAGGTCCTGCTGCAGAGCCCTTCTGCCCTCCAACCCAGCCACATCTGCCCCCAGCTTAGTGCCATCTGCAAACTTGCTGATGACTGACTCCATGCCCTCATCCAGATCATCTGTGAAGATGTTATGCTCAGGACCAGGTTGGATGAGGCCTTGAGCAACCTGTTCGAGTGGGAGGTGTCCCTGCCTGTGGCAGAGGGGCTGGAACTGGCTGAGCTTTGAGCTCCCTTCCAACCTAAACCATTCTAGGGCTCCATAATCACTTTATACCAAACCAAGACAGTGAAAATAGAAATCCAGAGCTGGGTGATGATGCTAATTAAACCCACAGGACAATTCCTATTCAGTGACACTGCAAAATGGAGCAAAGCTGGAGGTGGGGAGAGTCAGCCTGGAGGTGAGGAGGAAGTTGTTGAGCATGAGAGTGGTGAGAGGCTGGAATGGGTTGCCCAGGGAGGTGGTTGAGGCCCCATGGCTGGAGGTGTTTAAGGCCAGGCTGAATGAGGCTGTGGGCAGCCTGCTCTAGGGTAGGGTGTCCCTGGGCATGGCAGGGGGGTTGGAACTGGATAAGCTTTGAGCTCCTTTCCGACCTAAACCATTCTATGACTCTTTAATCACTTTATGCCAAAGTAAGACAGTGAAAATAGGCTGTGGCCAGCCTGATCTAGGGTAGGGTTGCCCCTGCCCATGGCAGGGGGGTTGGAACTAGATAATCCTTGTGACCCCTTCCAACCCTGACTGATTCTATGATACTAAAATGGAAGCCTGTAAGTAGGGGGACAAAGAAGGAGCACTGAATGGTGCACATTAGTGGGTTTACATGCGAGGAGCGCCGGAGCTGAGGAGAAGATCTCCATTTCAGGATGCCCTGCTTAGAATTGCAAAACTGCTGTTCTGAATCACAGCAAGGCCCCCCCCCAAAAAAAAACCCCACCAAACCCAACTCCCTCAGCCTTGTTTAGAAGGGAACATTCTGAAAACACAATTTGATCCAGGCCCATCAGAATATTTCATGCGAGACTCTAAAAACATAATAACACAAAATCAAATAACACTGAAATGAAAGAAGATTTCCAAGTGAAACACTAGATGGGATTTGTGTTTGTGTGTGTGTGTGTGTGTTTCTGGAACATTCCCTTCTCTCCCTCCCCCCACCCCAGTTTTATTTTGTAACAAAATCACAGTGAATCTGGCAGTTTACTAAAGCAATTTTCATTCCAGCACAAATACATTCCCTACTTGAATTTGGTTTTATTAATAGAGCTGTGGGCCAGCTGTATTCCTACTATCCATTCATTTGGAGAAATGAAATGAAATGAAATGAAAGAGAGGAGGATGTCCAACAAAGTGGTCAGGCAAAATATTTTGCACCAATAAAGGCAACCAAGGTACAGCTGAAGAGAGACTCCTCATAGGAATCAAAAGTGGATGAGATATTGAAGGCATTTCATAGAATTAAGCAGGTTGGAAGAGAGCTCCAAGCTCAGCCAGCCCAACCTAGCACCCAGCCCTGGCCAATCAACCAGACCATGGCACTAAGTGTCCCATCAGAGCATGCAGAAGAGTCTAAATCCACAAATGCATCTGATGAGCTGAAGAAAGAAAATTTAGTTTTTGGAGCCTTCTGTTATTATTTAAAATCCCTGACAAAGTTCCTGTAACATGCACAACACAGATGGTGCTTAGCAAGAGGTGCAGGGAGCAGGAATCCCTTAAACACCATCCATAGAATCAAGCAGGTTGGAAGAGGCCTCCAAGCTCAGCCAGTCCAACCTAGCACCCAGCCACAGACAATCAACCAGACCATGGCACTAAGTGCCCCAGCCAGGCTTGGCTTCAACACCTCCAGCCACAGCCACTCCACCACCTCCCTGGGCAGCCCATTCCAATGCCAATCACTCTCTCTGACAACAACTTCCTAACAACATCCAGCCTAGACCTGCCCTGGCACAGCTTGAGCCTGTGTCCCCTTTGCTCTGTTGCTGGGTGCCTGGCAGCAGAGATCAACTTAAAACAAAACAAAGCCAAATAAAAGAAGAAAAAAAAAAAAGAGAAACAAATTGGCTGTAGTCTCCTTTCAAGGGAAGAATGAAGAGGGAAGCTCACAACAGTGCCATTCTTAGAGGCAGTCAGACTCACTTATCTGTTTCTCCCGTGTTACTTCACAGGCAGTGAGACACTGAGCTGCACAATTTATCAGCCATGAGGTCATTCATGAAGCTGGTCAGTCTCAGCAGTCACTTTCAAGATGATAGTGCTTGGTGATAAGGTGGCATACTGGAAGATAGTTTTGTTACATGCAAGCAGCTGAGCTGTGGGGTTTGCAGTTGCAAAGGGTTCTGACAATGCTTGCTTTGAAATTTCTGGCCAAGGAGCCATTTACATATTCAGCTCTTTCCATCAAGCTGGCTGTAAGAAGCAAGGAATAAGAATGAGTCCTCGCCAAGGACTATAAAAGCAAAAGCAAGAATTGAGATTTATAGTTGAGCTGGTACAGCTTAGCTTGGAGAAATCTCACCAGGCCAGCAGGTTCTTTTGCCTTAAAAGAAAGCTCTTTAAGCTTGCAAGCTGTGGAGAGTTTTACTAATACCCATGGAAAATTCTGATATGAAAGTAGGGAAGCAGCAAAAATTTGAAAGTCTAATTCTAAGCTATGCTGCCAAGGCTCTCTTTATGCAAGCTCTTAGCCTGTGCCCACTTCTCACTGTCCAAAGTCCTGCTTGAAGCATCCAGGAGGCAAGCATCCCTGCATGGAGCTGTCAGGTGTAGTGTGGCAAAGAAGACCTGAGCCTGTCTTGTTTGCTAGTGGGAAGGATTGTGGTTCATAGAGGTATGGTATTGTTTGGGTTGGAAAAAGCTTCTCAAATCATTCAGCTCAACTGTCAGCCTTTCAGATCGAGTCCAACCTTCAGCCTAAGACCACCAAGGCCATTATTCCATGTCCCAAAGTGCCATGTCTTTATGTTTCTTGAATGGTGACTCCATCACCTCACTGGGCAGCCTGTTCCAATGCCTGACCTCTCTTTCAGGAAAGAAAACTTCCCTAATACCTAACTGGAAACCTCCCCTGGCACAACTTCAGGCCATTACTTCTCATTCTGTCACTTAGTACTAGAGAGAAGAGACTAATCCCCACCTCACTCCAATCTCCTGTCAGGGAGTTGCAGAGCACAATGAGGTCTCCCCTCAGCCTCCTCTTCTCCAGGCTAAACACCTCCAGCTCCCTCAGCTGCTCCTCACCAGCCCTGTTCTCCAGACCCTTCAGCAGCTTTGTTGCCCTTCTCTGAACACAGTCCAGGACCTCAGTGCCCTTGTAGTGAGGGTTTGAAAACCAAACCCAGTATTCAAGGTGTGGGGTCACCAGTGCTGAGTACAGGGGGTCAATCGCTGTCCTGCTCCTGCCTGTCACATTATTGCTGATCCAGGCCAGGATGCTGGTGACCTTCTGGGTCACCTGGGCACACACTGGCTCATCTTCAGCTGGCTGTGGTTCAACACCCCCAGGTCTTTCTCTGCTGGGCAGCTTCCAGCCACTCTGACCCAAGCTTTGAGTGTTCCTGGGGTTGCTTTTACCCAAATGCAGAACCCAGCACTTGGCCTCATAGAATCTCAGACAAGTGACCTCAGCCCATCAGTCCAGCCTGGCCAGGCCCCTCTGTAGCAGATCAGCACTCCCACCCAGCTAAGTGCAAACTTACTGAGGGTGCACTCAATTCTCTCCTTCAGCTCATTGACATTCAAGAGAACTGGCCCCAGTACCAAGCCCTTCAGCTGAGCTCACCCACACAGAAGGAGTTAACTCCCATGTGTGCCACATGCTCAGAGCCCACACACAGACACAGTTGGTAAGCTCCAGTGAACTCGGCATGTGGAAGTTCCTGAGGCAGCCTCAGCCCCAGAAATGTGGGACATACAAAACTCCCAGTGGTAAGGGGTGGAAATGATGATCCCTGCTCAGGATCCTAAACAGAAGTGCTCTGGTGAATATTCCCCTGGACCAAGAGGTCTGCACAGCACCGAGGGGGCTGCCTTCCCTCAGCCTCCCCTGCTTCCTGCATATCTTTTCACACCTTCACCAGCAGCAGACTCTCTGCCCCAGCATCTAGAAGCTGCTTCTTATCAGAGCCTTAAACACACATATCCTAGAGCTACAGGGAAATTGCAGTGCACGTTGTGCAAATTGAGAGCCGCATCTCTCCTGTGCCAGGCAGAAAGCCAACGGATGCTCCAAGGTATATTTCACACTTAACACACACAGCAGATTGGTTTCAAATCAGCTGCCTAATCAGGGGTCCCAGGAAGGCTACAGGCACATTTTGACAAGATGAAGAGAAAGGTTTCCCTGCCACTTCAGCTACAGGCACCATGAAATCCCAGAGCGTGGGGCTGGCGAGGCACAGGCTGGGCTTCTCCCCAGCGTGGTCCTTCCCTTGTGTTTCAGGCTGTCTCCTTTTTCCAGGAAGCTGTAAATGCAACATGTAACTTACTACCAGAGGGGGTTGTTCTGGTTTTCTTTTCTCATTTGTGTTTTCATGAAATCAAATGCACTTCTCCAAGCCCTCTGCCACTCATGAGTGGATATAGCAGCTGCACTGAGGGACCACAGGATCACAGGCTCACAGGATGTTAGGGGTTGGAAGGGACCCAAGGGGATCATCAAGTCCAACCCTCCCTGCCAGAGCAGGACAATCCTATCTAACACAGATCACACAGGAACACATCCAGACAGGCCTTGAAAGGCTCCAGAGAAGGAGACTCCACAACCTCTCTGGGGAGACTGTGCCAGTGCTCTTGGACCTTTACAGTCAAGAAGTTTCCCTTGTGTTGAGGCAGAGCCTCCTGTGCTGCAGCTTCCATCCATTGCTCCTTGTCCTACCACAGGGAGCAAGTGAGAAGAGCCTGTCCCCATCCCCCGCTCCTGGCAGCCCTCAGATAGTTATAAAGATTTATCAAATCCCCTCTCAGTCTTCTCTTCTCCAGACTAAGCAGCCCCAGGTCCCTCAGCCTCTCCTCATCAGCCATGCCCTGCAGTCCCCTCATCATCCTCATACTCTTCTGCTGAACTCTCTCCAGCAGATCCCTGTCCCTCTTCAACTGGGGAGCCCAAAACTGAACATAGTATTCAAGATGGGGTCTCAGCAGGGCAGAATAGAGAAGAACCTCCCTTGATCTGCTGGACACACTCTTCCTAATACACCCCAAGATCCCAGGATACCTCTACAGAAATCCCTTTTCTGGTCTGATGTCTCACTAAGAAGGTGAAACAACTAGGAGGTGGTAGCATCAGGTTTTAAAACGTGGCAGAAAGGGATTTTTTCACCTTTTTTTCTTTCCTTTGTTCAGTTGCACACCTGATGTAACTGCCACTTAAACAGCAGTTCTTGTGTGGCACTGTATATGGAGCAGTGCATCTGATTTCCTCTTTCAGTCTCGAACATGAGCTGTGAGAGTGTTCACCAGAGGGACCCTATGTAGGACACCACATTGTGTAAACCCATCTCTGAAGTGTGTTTCACTAAATTTAGACTGAATGGCTCTTCCCAGAGGCAGAGCCCTCTCCAGCACCTTTATTTACGAGCTGCAGAGTGAAGTGCTGAGGATGATGTCCAGCTCAGGGGAAGGACATGCAGAGGGGACAGCATTCCCACTCGTGCCCATGATGAACATTTCCCATTGAGGCTGGTGAGAGGCCTCGAGCACAAGCCCTATGAGGAGAGGCTGAAGGAGCTGGGATTGGTTAGCCTGGAGAAGAGGAGGCTCAGGGGAGACCTTATTGCTGTCTGCAACTACCTGAGGGGTGGTTGTGGCCAGGAGGAGGTTGCTCTCTTCTCTCAGGTGGCCAGCACCAGAACAAGAGGACACAGCCTCAGGCTGCACCAGGGGAAATTTAGGCTGGAGGTGAGGAGAAAGTTCTTCCCTGAGAGAGTCATTGGACACTGGAATGGGCTGCCCAGGGAGGTGGTGGAGTCGCCGTCCCTGGAGCTGTTCAAGGCAGGACTGGACGTGGCACTTGGTGCCATGGTCTGGCCTTGAGCTGTGTGGTGAAGGGTTGGACTTGATGATCTGTGAGGTCTCTTCCAACCCTGATGATACTGTGATACTGTGATATATACCCCTACCGTGTCAGCAAAGTCCTTCCAAGAAGCAGGTTCAGAGAGCCACTACATGCAAACCTCTTGGGGAGCTTCATCAGCTTTTAGGGCTTAATCTAATGGGCATCAATTTCTTTCTGTCTTATGCAGCCAGAGAAAAGTGCACCTGACTGGGATGGGAAGAAGCCACTGTCCCATTTCCATTTCCTCTGGCCAGCGCTGTGTTGTTTTCTCTGGTCAGAGATCCTTTCTCTTCACAGTCTGCTGCAGGATTATTTACTCTGCCCTCGGGGAAATCCATCATTGTTCTGTAAATAAGCTAATGAGTTTGCTGTAAAGCTGCCACTGGTCTAACCTGCAAACACACAATTACCATTAATGCCATGCATGACTTTTGCCAAAGCCTCGCCTGATGTCAGCGCTGTGATTGGCATGTTTGCAGCACACATCGCAGGGGCTTGATTTGGTTCACAGCTCTCAGTCATTTTTATGTTCAGACATATAATCTAATGAGGTGAAAATGGAAAGCAGCCCCTGAGCATTTGGCTATTGCTGGGAAAGAATGCAAATGAAATCACTGAAAGAGAGAGCGGGGCGCGGGGCCGCGTGTCACCGAGCTCAGGACTTCCATCAGGTGCCTCGCCAGCTTGCACAGCCTTTGTGTCCACATTGTCTGCCCGTTGGACAGAGCTCAGAGACAGAAGAATGACAGTCTGGGGGGAAGAAAGAAAGACAGTAATTATGGGACGTATGTGATTAGCATGGTAGCCAGAGAAATTAAACCACTAGTCCCAGGAATCTTCCCTTCTATAAGGTACCTGTGGTGGAAGAGAAAAGC
Organism: Pogoniulus pusillus; assembly: GCF_015220805.1. Taxonomy (NCBI): domain Eukaryota; kingdom Metazoa; phylum Chordata; class Aves; order Piciformes; family Lybiidae; genus Pogoniulus; species Pogoniulus pusillus. The sequence goes on along the minus strand of NC_087296.1, from coordinate 11,744,904 downwards.
TCCTCACTACAGAGTTCAGCTGGAATCCACTCCCTGCTAGTTTAGCTTGATTGCTTTTTTGGATACCTACTGTGGGGGGTTCAGTTCCTTGACCTTCCTTTCTATAGACCTATATTGTCCTGCCATGAAGAAAGGCAGATTAAGAATTTACAGGGATCCTTCCATCACTGGACTCTGACAGGAGTGCTCAGGGAGTTCATTTTTCATGGCTTAAATTGCTCCAGGCCAGCATTCTTATCAAATAAAAAAAAAGAAGGATCTGGTTTAATGTAAAAGGCAGACTTCTTTTCTTCCTTCTTTTTCATTTTAGCTCCCTCTTTCATTTTAGCTCCCTCTTAAACAGCGCTGCACATTTCCTTTTGAACAGCAAGTTCCTGGGCTCCTTCCCTTTCAAATAACACATAAATTTAGACTAAACATTATTGTCCTTGGGTAAGTCAGGCTAGCTAAGAAGTTTATAATTATTATTAGAGAGGTAAAATGGAGGGGTTTTTTATGCAGCAGCTGAAAGGTCTGGAAAATTCCTGGTGTAATTAGACCGCAGGCTCGTTGCTTGCTTGCTCTTTAAAGGTACCAGCTCGTGGGGTTGTTCCCAAGCTTTGGGATCATAGAATAGAGGCATGGGATTGTTAAGGTTGGAAGAGAGCTTGAAGAGCATCTTGACAAGGTCAGAAATGAAATGATGCTTGAGCGTGTCCAGAGAAGGGCGACGAGGCTGGGGAGAGGCTTTGAGCACAGCCCTACGAGGAGAGGCTGAGGGAGCTGGGATTGGTTAGCCTGGAGAAGAGGAGGCTCAGGGGAGACCTTATTGCTGTCTGCAACTACCTGAGGGGTGGTTGTGGCCAGGAGGAGGTTGCTCTCTTCTCTCAGGTGGCCAGCGCCAGAACAAGAGGACACAGCCTCAGGCTGTGCCAGGGGAGATTTAGGCTGGAGGTGAGGAGAAAGTTCTTCCCTGAGAGAGTCATTGGACACTGGAATGGGCTGCCCGGGGAGGTGGTGGAGTCGCCGTCCCTGGAGCTGTTCAAGGCAGGATTGGACGTGGCACTTGGTGCCATGGTCTAGCCTTGAGCTCTGTGGTAAAGGGTTGGACTTGATGATCTGTGAGGTCTCTTCCAACCCTGATAATACTGTGAGACTGTGAATTACAAGACTGGCATTGCTACCACCACGTGCAGTGGGATTTTCTCCCTCACCTCCCAGCACACGGTGCTGTGCCACCACAAACACCACCTCCATAATTCCCTAGGATTTTCACTACAGGGCTGCACTCCCTCAGGCGGTGCCCACTTGTTGGAATTGGGCAGTGTGGTGATGAGGAGAAGCAGCCCTGCAGCAGCACAGTGCTTCTGTTTGCCCAGCAGCACCTCCAGCCACACAAAAGCTGCTTTCCCCCGAGTTGCGCTGCAGGTATGGCTAGGCTCAGAGCCAGAAGTTCATTCCTCTCCTGTTTCTTGGTTGCTCTGAACCCACACTTCGGCTGCAAAAATGCTTGAGCTATTACCTGTCAAGCTCCTGGGTACTCAGAGGCAGGAAGCTGTTTCCCTTCACAGGGAATAATTAAACAGAAATCTGGCAAGAGAGTTGGAGCTGCTGTGTGTGGACTTCTGGAGCCTAGGAAGCACTCGGCAGAGAGAACCAGCACAAGCTGTCTGCCCCTGCTCCAGGCATAGTGTGAATAGGCTCTGAGCAAGCTTCTCTGAATCAAGCACATACAGCAAGCAAAGAGGGTAACCAGAAGCCAGCCCAGAGCCCTGAAACAGACAGCCCAGAGAGGCAGCCTGGAGACATTGAAAAGCCATCTGGATGCCTTCCTGTGTGACCTGCTCTAGGTGGTCCTGCTCAGGCTGTGGAGCTGCACTAGATGATCTTTTGAGGTCCTTTCCAAGCCCTAACATTCTGTGACTCTGTGATTGCCTGTCCTCTGGTCAGTCAGTCCCCACAAAGCCACGCTCAGGTGGCTCTTAAGCTGGAGCTGTAACTGTAATGAAAGGGCAATTAATTAATGTGAGATGGCTTTTTTTTCCCAAAATGAATATTGTTTGTTAATTTTGCTATTCAAAACTCTCATCAACCCCGACCACTAATTTTTTCATAGCAGTCTGTTCTTCACACAGTCATGGAAACACTTTACAGAGGAAGAAATAGGAGGTGGTGGAGGCACCATCCCTGGAGGTCTTCAAGAAAAGACTCAAAGGGGAACTTAGTGCCATGATCTGGCTGACTGGATAGGACTGGGGGATAGGTTGGACTGGATGAGCTTGGAGGTCTCTTCCAACCTGGTTGATTCTCTGATTCTATGATAGATCTAGGAATAACTAGCAAAAATATATAAACATGAATTGAGCTGGAAGAGGAGGTTCTTGTGGTCAATACACTGCTTGCCCACTAGGTGGACCCAAGGAGCTCTTGCTGCTTATGGCAGAAGGCAAAGGTGAATTGCAAGAGGCTTTTACTCACAAAATGTTACCTCCTGCCTCATGGAGCTATCTACAGCTTCAAACAGTGTCCAACTGACAGTACTTGTCAGTTGCTGAGGCTTCTGATTCCCCCCAGGTTTCATAGAGTGCTGGGAAAGGAGGCAGACAATCTCTGACCTTTTATCTTGGCTCCTCTCAATGATCTCCAGCACATCTTGGCAGGAGGCTTTCAGGTGCAGGCAGGATGTCCTGCCATGTGCAGTCTTAGCATGGTGTCATACTGGCTATGCAGGCCAGTTGTCTGGAGGCATTTAGAGCCTGTTCCTGGTAAACTCAAGGCAGTGGAGTTTCCAGGCAGTTCAGAATGCACCAAAGAAGTAAACAATGGCAGAATCACTGCCAGAGGTAGAGAGCAATAGCAGGAGGCAGCAGCAGGCATGAACACAACGGCAGAGCACCCTGTGTTACCTGCTGTAGTGGCTTTTGAAGAGAGCTGACAGAAATTAAACTCTCAAATGAAACTGGAGACAAAATACAGAACTATATTTGGAGAGAGATACAGAGAAAGACATTAGAAAGCAATTGCCACAGCCCTGGCAAAACACCAACCCCAAAATCTAAATCTACACTCCCCAGTGCCCCAGTCCTCCCCCCCACCTCCAATGCCTCTGCCACCCAAGAGGCCTAAACAACCCTCTGTAGACCTCAAAACAGGCCTGCTGCTTACACGTTTTCCCCAATAAAATGGCTCCTGCCAGCCACAGGGCAAGAGGAGGAGGAAAGGAGAATGAGATGACCTTGTTGTGAGTTTATAAAGAGATGGCAGAATCATGGGATTGAATAACAATCTTCCAGTCTCCAGGAGATTTTTTTTTTAACCCTACAACTCTCAACCTGGCACACCTGCTTAGCTCCTTTTATCAATGCAGCCCGAGACTAATGGACCTTTGGACACAGAATAGCCAATAGGAACGGCAGTTAGCCAAGCTTGACCATATTAGGTGAAGCCATAGGCTTGCTTTACCCAAATTTGGGAAAAGCATGGGCCTGACACAAGGCAGGCACAAGCTAAGTGTGTGTACCTTGTTTGCCACAGAAGCAAAACAAGTCTGGGCAGGCCAGAGTCCTTAGAATCAATGGCTCCAGGTTCTTTCTCCCTAAAACAGAAGGAGGAAGAGCAGAAAAACATGTCTGGACAATCCAGGACATGTACAGACCTATTTTGGCCTGCTCAGGCCTACTATGACAGCAACATCCCTAGAAAGTGAGAAGAAAATAGCAGCCCAAATGGAGCTGCAGATGAGGAAAGGACCTTTCCCCTTCTGTACACAACTCTATCGCATTCCAGCTGTTCCCTGAAGCTGCTACCAGTCTGAGCACTGTGGGTAAGGCAGTCTGGAGAGCACTGATGTGTGATTCTTTCTGAGGAGCAGGTCTAAAACAGGCATCAAACGGCTCAGTGCTCTCCAGGCAGAGGTAATAGCCAGCTGGAGGATTTTACAGTCAGATGGAGAATCTTAACAACGGAAATGTAGGTGTCTAGAGAGTTTAGACACCATCTGAGCAAAGATTTTTTTTTAAGGATCTAAATTTTGGACCTAGGGTTTAGAATCCAGTCCTAAATTCCTACAGTGGAATAGAGGCCAACTGCTGCTGAAGTCGATGAGAATTTCACTATTGGCTTCGGCAGCACTGAGAGCTCCTTTTTAGAGCTAGAATGGGAAACATAAAGCACAGTCTGCTTGGCAAGAGTGCCATTTGCTCCAGCCCTCTGATCCTAAACAATGCTTCATGACATGAAGTACAAATATTTAAGATGGCAATTCCAATTTCCAAAGAAGAGATGACAGAGGGGGGGGAATGCCTGTTTCAGCCAGCACTGAATGTCTGTTTACGCTACTTTCTAAGCCACCCTAGCTAAAGACTCATGCTTTGGGTGGATGAGGTTCCTATTTTATCACAGTATCACAGTATCACCAAGGTTGGAAGAGACCTCACAGATCATCAAGTCCAACCCTTTAGCACAGAGCTCAAGGCCAGACCATGGCACCAAGTGCCACGTCCAGTCCTGCCTTGAACAGCTCCAGGGACGGCGACTCCACCACCTCCCCGGGCAGCCCATTCCAGTGTCCAATGACTCTCTCAGGGAAGAACTTTCTCCTCACCTCAAGCCTAAATTTTCCCCTGAAATTTTGTGGGAAAGGCTTGCTTTTGGAGGAGAAGAAAACTTTTAAAGCTCCAGAAATATTCACTGTCTTCTCAGCTCACCAGATGCTGCATGTTAACCGTGTGCCAGCATTCCCTCAGCGCTGGAAGAGAACTCATTGAGACAACGCCGTTGATGGATTTGTTTAGGGATTTGGTATGCATATGGAAATCATTTGTTGCTCTACTGCAAAGTGTGGTTGATTGCTCAGTATCAACATTTTTACTAGAAAAAGTAGCTCCAGTGCTCCCAGTTGTGTAAAGCATGAGCTAAACCAAACAAAAAAAACCCAAACCAGAACCCTGAAAAGCAGCTTCAGGACATCTCCTGCTTATTAGGAGAATAAATGATGAAGAAATTAACTGATGACAGGTATGCAGATCTCTGGAACTCAACAGCTTCATCTAAGAGCTCTGCTTGAGGCAGCTGCACAGAAGGAAATACTAAAAGACTGATAGGAGTCCACTGACACAAAAAGCGTGGTGCTGAGCCCCAAGTGCCATTGAAGAGTTAACTATAGGCTCAGGGGTGAGCTCATTGCTCTCTACAACTCCCTGAAGGGAGGCTGTAGCCAAGTGGGGTTGGGCTCTGCTGCCAGGCACCCAGGGACAGAACAAGGGGTCACAGCCTCAAGCTGTGCCAGGGCAGGTCTAGGCTGGATGTGATGAGGAAGTTGTTGTCAGAGAGAGTGATTGGCATTGGAATGGGCTGCCCAGGGAGGTGGTGGAGTCTCCATGCCTGGAGGTGTTGAAGCCAAGCCTGGCTGGGGCACTTAGTGCCATGGTCTGGTTGATTGTCTGTGGCTGGGTGCTCGGTTGGACTGGCTGAGCTTGGAGGCCTCTTCCAACCTGCTTGATTCTATGGTTCTATAATATAAGAAGGAAAGAGCATCTTGCTTGTATGCCCTTACTACAGGAAAACACTGCTTGGCACAAATTCTTTCTTGCCCTTTTTGACATTCTCAGATGTGAGTCTCTCAAGTGGGAACACACAACCATGCATGGCACACAACCTGCACACCCTGGGCAAAGTCCTGTGCTGCAGCTGACATAGAGGGCACTGCATTAGTGTTCTGCACACTGCAGAGGTGCAGATGCACAGCCAATCCAGTGTGTTCACTGCAAGTGGTGCAGGGGGCACTGCATTAGTGTTCTGCACACTGCAGATGTGCAGATGCACAGCCAATCCAGTGTGTTCACTGCAAGTGGTGCAGGGGGCACTGCATTAGTGTTCTGCACACTGCAGAGGTGCAGATGCACAGCCAATTCAGTGTGTTCACTGCAGGTGGTACAAGGGGCACTGGATTAGTGACCTGCACACTGCAGAGGTGCAGATGCACAGCCAATTCAGTGTGTTCACTGCAGGTGGTACAAGGGGCACTGGATTAGTGACCTGCACACTGCAGAGGTGCAGATGCACAGCCAATCCAGTGTGTTCACTGCAAGAGATGCAGGGGGCACTGGATTAGTGACCTGCACACTGCAGAGGTGCAGATGCACAGCCAATTCAGTGTGTTCACTGCAGGTGGTACAAGGGGCACTGCATTAGTGTTCTGCACGCTGCAGAGGTGCAGATGCACAGCCAATTCAGTGTGTTCACTGCAGGTGGTACAGGGGGCACTGGATTAGTGACCTGCACACAGCCAATTCAGTGTGTTCATACTGGTTAGACCAGCTCATGTACACATCAGTTGAGCATGCAGGCCACTGATGATTAGAGGACTATAACACCTCTCTTATGATCCACAACAAATCAGACTGTTCAGGTTTGTGCACAAGAAACAAAAAGAAATGGGGCCAGGCTGCCTCCTTGACTGAGGTCTGAATTAAAAGCTCATCAGTAAAGCTTTCCCAGGAGCCTGTTACTAAAAAGGAGATGGTGAAAGGGAGGAAAGCAGCAGAGCCTGGATGGTGCCCTTCAGATTATAATGTTCTCATGTAACATGCTGAGGATTGGATGTCAGAGAGGGAAATAACAAATAGAACCCAGTGCTTGGGACAAAGATGCTAGGAAATCAACCTTTTTTTGCTGACTTCTTTTGGGGTTTCTCAATCTTAAACCAAAATGTTGTATTTGGACACTCCTGGCTGGTTAGGGAAGATATCCACTGCCACCCTCTCTCCTTCCCTCAAATCCAGAGGTGTCTGGATGAGGACTCCATGGGCACAAACAATTACAGGCAAGCCATGGATTTCTGCAAGATACTAAGGTCTGCACTGAGGAAAACTGTGTCTAGTGCAGGCAATTATTCAGATGTTTCTAATCAATGTAAAATAGGTTAGAACTGTCCCAGCTAGCCTGAGAGAGAAGCTGAACGAGACACTGCACAGACAAACTGCCTCTCTGTTCCCACATCTTCCAGCTGATATTCTTTTCAAAGCTCTTGGAGGTGGAGAGGAAATTTTGTCATTCTGCCTACATGCACACCCACCTCTGCTCACAATCATGTCTCACTAGCAGCAGAGAAAATGTGCTCTTAGGCTTGGGAGGGAGAGAGCTGCCTTTTCTTTCAGCACACACACGTCTGTTTGAAGTGCGGGGATGGCTTTTATCTGCTTTGACCAACTCTGAGCAGAGATAATTAAAGAACTCCCCAAAGATCCCAAGGGTTAATTTGAAATTACCTTTTCCCTCAAATATTAAGCTGAATGCAGATTATTTCTATCCAGACAGGTACCAACAGAAACAAGCTGGTTGGCCTATGAGGGGTCCAAATGGAACAGATGCAGAGCAACTTTGAAAGAGAAGTGATTTAGTTCTGCTGTTCTCAAGCTAGGTCCTCTGCTTTAGTGGCTGAATGCTTCACCATTCTAAACTAAGTCTAAATCAGTGACCCCTTGTGTCCAGGCCTCTTGGAATGTATCAGTATCACAGAATCACAGTATCATCAGGGTTGGAAGAGACCTCACAGATCATCAAGTCCAACCCTTTACCACAGAGCTCAAGGCCAGACCATGGCACCAAGTGCCACGTCCAGTCCTGCCTTGAACAGCTCCAGGGACGGCGACTCCACCACCTCCCCGGGCAGCCCATTATGTGGCTGATAGAATCATAGAATCAAGCAGGTTGGAAGAGACCTCCAAGATCATCCAGTCCAACCTAGCACCCAGCCCTAGCCAGTCAACCAGACCATGGCAATAAGTGCCTCATCCAGTCTCTTCTTGAACATCTCCAGGGACAGTGACTCCACTACCTCCCTGGGCAGCCCATTTCAATGCCAATCACTCTCTCTGACAACAACTTCCTCATCACATCCAGCCTAGACCTCCCCCAGCACAGCTTGAGGCTGTGTCCCCTTGTTCTGTTGCTAGTTGCCTGGCAGCAGAGACCAACCTCACCTGGCTACAACCTCCCTTCGAGTAGTTGTATACAGCAATGAGCTCTGCCCTGAGCCTCCTCTGCTGCAGGCTGCACACCCCCAGCTCCCTCAGCCTCTCCTCACAGGGTTTGTGCTCCAGGCCCCTCCCCAGCCTTGCTGCCCTTCTCTCAACACCTTCCAGCACCTCAACATCTCTCTTGAATTGAGGAGCCCAGAACTGGACACAGCACTCAAGGTGTGGCCTGAGCAGTGCTGAGCAGAGGGGGACAACCTGGTCATGCTGGCCACACTATCACTGACACAAGCCAGGATGCTGTTTTCATTGTCTTCCATGACAGCAGCCAGATGAAGCTCTAGCTGAGCTTTGGCCCTTCTTGTTTTCACTCAGTACAGCCTCCATAGTCAGCCAGTGCCTCTGCCTCACTGGTCCCAGGGATAAATTTCCCTCTCTGTCCAGTCTGCTCTCTCTCATTGTACTTTCTGTCCATGGTCTCTTGTCCCTCTGTCCTTTAGCACCAGGAGCAGTCCAGCTCTGTCACTGTGAGTACAAACATGCTGCTCACTGCAGACCCTAAGGCACTCACTCACCTGTGCTCATCTTGTCACTGGCAGGGTGAGTTTAGTTGGGGACTGCATCATTAGATGGCAGCTCCTTTAAATCAGGATGCTTGTTTGAGCCACCTTTCAAGCTGTCTATGTGCAAGCAGCTCTGAAAGTCCTCACCTTGGCCTATGAGGGTTGTTCCTTCATGTCAGGGTGACCCCAGGTGTATGAAAATATTTGTACAGTCAGACTGAGATGATGCAAAAGGATCTTGGAGACTGAGCAAGCAATAAAGCAGCAGAATAAATTCATGGAGATACATGTAAAGTGATATAGGGGAAATCATCTTAACCTCATATGAGGACAGACTGAAAGAGTTGGGGCTGTTCAGTCTGTTGCAGAGGAGGCTCCCAGGAGACCTTCTTGTGGCCTTTCAGCATCTGAAGTGGCCTACAAAAAAGCTGGGGAAGGACTTTTTAGGCTCTCAGGGAGTGACAGGACTGGGGGGAATGGAGTGAAACTGAAGATGGGTAGGTTCAGGCTGGACATGAGGAGGAAGTTGTTGAGCATGAGAGTGGTGAGAGTTGGAATGGGTTGCCCAGGGAGGTGGTTGAGACTCCATCCCTGGAGGTGTTTAAGGCCAGGCTGGATGGGGCTCTGGCCAGCCTGATCTAGGTTAAGGTGTCCCTGCCTATGACAGAGGGGTTGGAACTGGCTGATCCTTGTGGTCCCTTCCAACCCTGACTGATTCTATGATTCTCATATATAAAATAAGAGGCTTTGAGCTGACTGTTACCACTCAGGAGAAAGATCCTGAGATTCTGTTTTATGAAAACAACTCCTTCCTAGCAATTAAAAAAGCAAACTGAAAGTTAGGAATGACTGGGGGAGGAGTAGAGAGCAAACACAGTCCTGCAGCTGTACAAACCCACGGTGTGCCCATGGCTTCAATCCTGCCTGGACTTGTCAGTGTAAAGAGTAAACAGCCCAAGTGCAAAGGTTCAGGAGAGGACAACAGAGGTGACCAAAGTTATGGTCTGGCTCCCATGCTGGGGCAGTGGCTAAGTAGAGCCCACTCTGCAGCCTGGAAAAGAGGTGACTAGATGGGTGCTGTGACCATGGTCCACCAGAACTGTGAGTGGAGCAGGACTTGCAGTTCACCACCACTCCTCTTGAGGTTCACCCAGTGAGAGGCAGTTTCAAAACCAGCAAAAGAAAGTGAATCTTGATAGAGAAGCAAGCAGATCTATGGAGCTCATCATTCAAAGGTGACTTGTGGTAGGACTCAGGAGAGAGATCTGCTGGGGATGAAGAGACAAACCACAACAGACAGGAAATCTCCTGACTCAAAACTAGTAGCACTCTGGGAGTCTCTTCCTGGAGAAGCGAAAGCTCCCCTGGATAAGAAAAAAAACTCCAGAGAGACCTTTTAGCAGCTTTCTAGTACCCAAAAGGGGCTACAGGAAAGCTGAGGAGGGACAATTTACAGGGGTTTCTGTCACTAGGACGAGGGCCAATGGTTATAAACTGACAAGGCTGTATTTAGATTGGACATGAGGAAGAAGTTTTTTACCATAAGGGTGGTGGAACACTGGAACAGATTGCCCAGGGAGATAGTGAAGACCCTGTCCCTGGAGATATTCAAGGTCAGGCTTGCTGGGGCTCTGAGCAACCTGATCTAGTTGAGGATGCTCTGCTTACTGCAGGAGGGTTGGACTAGGTGACCTTTAAGGTTCCCTTCCAACCAAATGAATACTGTGATTCAGTGGACAAGGGAAGGGCAACTGACATCATCCATCTGGACCTGAGTAAGGCATTTGACTCTGTACAACAGGACATCCTGGTCATCAACCTGGAGAAACACAGACTGGATGGGTGGAGCACTGCTGGGTAAGGAATTGGCTGGATGGTGGCACAGAGAGTGGTGCTCAAGGGCACAGTGTCCACCTGGAGACCAGGGATGAGTGGCGTCCCTCAGGGGTCAGTGCTGGCACCAGTGCTGTGGAACATCTTTGTCAGTGACATGGACAGAGCAATCAGTGCACCCTCAGCAAGTTTGCAGATGGCACCAAGCTGTGTGGCACAGCTGACTTGTCAGAGGGCAGGGATCCACCCAGAGGGACCTGGACAGGCTGCAGAGCTGTGCCCAGGCCAAACTCATGACATTCAACAAGGCCAAGTGTAAGGTCCTGCACCTGGGTAGGTGCAATCCCAAGCACAGCTCCAGGCTGGGTGGGGAATGGCTGAGAGCAGCCCTGAGGAAAAGGCCCTGGGGGTCTGGGGTGAGGAAAAGCTCAACAGGAGCCTGCAGTGGGAGTGCAGCCCAGACACAACCCTGTGCTGGGCTGCAGCAAGAGCAGTGTGGGCAGCAGGGCAAGGGAGGGGATTCTGCCCCTTGGCTCTGCTCTCCTCACACCCCACCTGCAGTCCTGGGGGCAGTTCTGGAGCCCCCAACACAAACAGGACATGGAAGTGTTGGAGCCAGTGCAGAGGAGGCCACCAAGATGCTGAGAGGGCTGCAGCAGCTCTGCTGTGAGGACAGGCTGAGAGAGTTGGGGCTGTGCAGCCTGGAGAAGAGAAGGCTTGGAGGAGACCTTGGAGTGGCCTTGCAGTATCTGAAGGAATCTACAGGAAGGCTGGGGAAGGACTATTGACAAGGTCTTGTAATGAGAGGATGAGGAGGAATGGGTTTGAAGTGGCAGAGGGGAGATTGAAACTAGAGGTTAGGAAAGGGCTCTTTGCAGTGAGGGTGGTGAGACACTGGCACAGGCTGCCCAGGGAGGTTGTGGCTGCTCCATTGCTGGAGGTGTTCAATGCCAGTTTGGATGAGGCCTTGAGCAACCTGTTCTAGTGGGAGATGTCCCTGCCTATGGCAGGGGGTTGGAACTGGCTGAGTTTTGAGGTCCCTTCCAACCTAAACCATTCTATGATTCATGATTCCATGATTCTGTGATGAGACCCAGGAAAAACACCAAATACACCTCTCTGCCTTTACTCCTTTGGGGCATTTACTTACAGCCACAATTGGAAGGAAGACCCTGGACTAGACCAGCCCTTGCCTTTTCTATGCTCTTCTTCATGGCCACAGTATGCTCTGGCTGATGGTCTGATGCCATTATAAATTCCCTTTGTGGTCATTATAAGGAAACAAACCTTTGCAAGGAAAAAAAAAACACCTCTTTGTCAAGGTTCCATAGCTCCAAAATCAGGATCAAAGAATAAAGAAAAGTCTTTTCACTCAGATGCTTTCTTTGTAAGCTACAAAAGAAAGGCTTAACAAGAAGCAGTGTTGGCAGCTGAACTCAGATTAGATGGACTCAATGCAGGAGCAGTTAGGTAATAGGCAGTGGCCTGTGCTACACAGAAGGTCAGACTAGATGATCTAATGTCCCTTCTGGCCTAAATATCTCTTGAGTGTAGTGCTCTGGCAGCCACACAGATGTTGAAAGCAGGCTCCAGCTCAGCATGTTTTCTGTCAGCCACACTCTATCTAGGGAGATTTTCATGCCAGGTTTTTGGAACCTTGTCCCCCTTGATTTTATAGCTGCACTTCTTATTTCTCTGCTCAAAGAAGATAACACTGAACATTTTGGACAACCCAGAGGCATGATAACCTGCAGCCTGCAGTTTGCATTTCTTTGTCTAAGTATTTCTTTTGCAGTATCTTCATCTTTGGCAGCTTCTTAGTGTTCTGCTTTTCTGAGTGTAGCTGCTCAGAAGACATCCTTCTTTCTCCCTCACTGAAATGTTGGCTTCCATATTTTGGCCTGTAGGACCAGCAAGACACACAGGCCCTTCCTGATCAGTATAAGAATTGCTCATTCCTTGCAGAACAGAGTCACAGAATCATAGAATGGTTTGGGTTGGAAGGGACCTCAAAGATCATCCAGTTCTAACCCCACTGCCATGGGCAGGGACACCTTCCACTAGCCCAGGCTGCTCAAGACCTCATCCAGCCTCCAGGGAAGGGACTTTCTAACTGGGCAACCTGTTCCAGTGTCTCACCACCCTCACTGGAAAGAATTTCTTCCTAATTTCCAATCTCAATCTCCCTTCTTCCAGCTCAAAACCATTGATCTTTGTCCTGTGACTACAAGCCCCTGTCAAAAGTCCCTCCCCAGCTCTCATGTAGCTCAGTGTCTAAAGCCTAGTTTAGGATGGATGTTAGGAAGAAGTTCTTCACAGCAAGAGTGACTGGCATTGGAATGGGCTGCCCAGGGAGTTGGTGGAGTCACCACCCCTGCAGGTGTTTAAAAAAAGACTGGATGAGGCACTTAGTGCCAGGGTTTAATTAAATAGAAGGTGTTAGATGCTAGGTTGGACTCAATGATCTCAAAGGTCTTTTCCAGCCTGATTGATTCTGTGGTTATTCTGGCATAGCAGTGGTAGGGTGGGGACCTAGGATGCTTTTAAAGTCAGGAAAAAGGGGAAACAGTAATGATAGAATCATGGACATTGGAAAAGACCTCTAAGATCACCCAATTCGACCATCATCCCAATACCATCATGTCCACTAAACCATATCCCAAAGTGCTTATCCAACACTTCTAAGAGTAGTGACTCTGAAACCCCCTTGGGCAGCCTGTTCCAATCCCAGATCACTCTTACAGGACTGAATTCTTTCCTAGTTTCCAACCTGAATGTCCCCTGGCACAATTTCAAGCCATTTCTGCTTGTTCTATCACTTGAAACTGGAAACAAGAGACCAGCTCCCACCTTGGAAGCCAGAAGGTCTCACTTCAGCCTCCTCTTCTCCAGACTAAATGACTCCAGGCTCTTTAGCTGCCCCTCACAGGACCTGTTCTCCAGCTTCATTGTCCTTAAGAACTTCCTCCTAACATCCAGCCTATACTTCTCTCAAGTTGTGCTGGGGGAGGTCTAGGCTGGATGTTAGGAGGAAGTTCTTCACAGAGAGAGTGATTTGCATTGGAATGGGCTGCCCAGGGAGGTGGTGGAGTCACTGTCCCTGGAGGTGTTGAAGCAAAGCCTGGCTGGGGCACTTAGTGCCATGGTCTGGTTGACTGGATAGGGCTGGGTGCTAGGTTGGACTGGATGCTCTTGGAGCTCTCTTCCAACCTGGTTGATTCTGTGATTCTATGATTTCCTATCCCTTAAGGAAAGGACACAGCTGGTTTAAATCCCCTTCGTTTTATTTCTGTGTCTTACTGCTAGAAAACCACTACAGAAAGGTGCCCATATGTGTCAAAGCAAATTGATAGATGATGCAATTTGGCCTTCGTGGTTCTGACACAGCACCAAATGCCAAATACAACTAAACCTTTTGGGTAAGAAGCTAGAAGAGTGCAGGCAGCTGTAAGCAAAAGCAGTATTTGTTCTTCTATCAGAATCACAGAATGTCAGGGGCTGGAGGGGACCTCCAAAGCTCATCCAGTCCAACCCCTGCCAGAGCAGAATCTCCTTGAGTCCTTGGTGCTAGATTGGACTTGTTGAGCTTGGAGGTCTCTTCCAACCTGCTTGATCCTGTGATTCTATGATTCTGTCTGGACATGCTCCAGCACCTCAGAACCACAGAGACATGCAGGGTGGCAAAGCCCCTCAGGATCACCAAGTCCAACCTAGAATCCTGCTCTACAAGATTCACCTTAACCCATAGCCCTAAGCACCCTTAAACACATCCAGGCTGGGTGACTCCACCACCTCCCTGGGCAGCTCATTCCAGTCCCTGACCACTTTCTCCATGAAAAACTTTTTCCTCATGTCCAATCTAAACCTCCCCAGGCTCAGCTTGAGGCCATTCCCCCTTGTTCTGTCTCTGAGAAGAGCCCAGCCACAGCCTCTCCACAATGTCCCTTCAGGTAGTTGTCAACAGAGACACCTCAGTGACATGTAGTGAGGAGCCCAAAGAAAGAAGAATTGCAATCAAATCAGAAAGGAGAGGAATCCATTGATAATTCCCTGTCCCTTCCTGATTTAATACAGGTGATGGCAGGAATTGCTATGAGGTTGGTGGCTTCTGTCACCCTCCTCTACCCCCTTCCCATGAAACATCCACAAATCTCTGCTTTCCTCTCTCCTTCTCAGGCTCTCTCTCTCTGAAACTAATGTTTCAAAATAATTTAAATCACATGTAAAAAAAAAAAAAAAAGCTTTCTAGTCTCAAGTTTCCTTTGGAGTGGCCTCTTAACTCTAATCACCTCTGATTCATAATTTTGGGTGGCATTTACAGAGTTTTACAAGCATACACAAGATCCCCTGAAGATTTTATTAGTCCTGTCTAATAAAAGCACACAGTCGAAACAAAGCTGCTACTTTATCTAGCCCATAAATTCTTTCTTTGTCTGCTCAAGAGGACAAAACTGTGTAGAAGTCAGGGAAAGCAGAGGTTGTATCTGAGTCACTGGTGCCTAATAGCAGAGTGCATGTAAAAGGATAAAGGTTAACAGCAGCATTCGACTCCTCCTGCTGTATGGATCTGAGGGTTTTGCAGAGCCATTCTGGCAGATGAATTATTTGGGGGCATGAAACTTTTGGTATCAGATCCAGATAGCCACTTAGGAGTGGGTGGACATGACTGAAGAAGAGAATGGGGTGCTTTTCTCACTTGTAATCACACAGAATAACAGACTGGAGGGGGACAAAAAGGGACCTCCAGAGATCAAATATTCCAACCCACCTGCCACAGCAGGATCACCTAAAGCAGATTGCACAGGTACACATCCAGGTGGGCCTTGAGTGTCTCCAGAGATGGAGACTCCACCACCTTTCTGGGCAGCCTCTGTCACCCTCAAAGTAAAGAAGTTCCTTCTTATCTTTAGATGAGATTTCTTATGTTCATATGTCCATTACCTTCTGTCCTGTCACTGGCGACCACTGAGAAGATGCTGGTGTTGTCTTCCTGACACCCACCTCTTAGATACTTCTCAGTATTAATAAGATCCTCCCTCAGGCTCCACTTCTCCAAGCTAAACAGATCCAGCTCTCTCAGCCTATCCTCATATAAGAGACGTTCAAGCCCCACTTCATCTCCTGCACTGGATCCCCCCTCTCAAGCTCCTCTTCTCCAAGCTAAACAGACCCAGCTCTCTCAGCCTATCCTCATATGAGACATGTTCCAGCCCCACTTCATCTCCTGCACTGGACTCTCTTCAGTAGGTGTTTGCCTTTCTTGAACCAAAGAGCCCAGAGTTGGTCACAACATTCCAGATGTGGTCTCACCAGCACAGTGTAGAGGGGAAGGAGAACCTCCTCAACCTACTGCCACTCTCCTCGTAATGCACCCTAGGATGCCAATTGCTTTCTTGCTCACAAGGGCACATTGCTGGCTCATGGTCATGCTCATGTCTAGCAGGACTCCCAGGTCACACAGAATCACAGAATTAACCAGGTGGGAAAAGACCTCTAGGATCATCAAGTGCAACCTATCACCTAACAGCTTCTAATTAACTAAACCCTGGCACTAACTGCCTCATCCAGGTTCCTTTTAAACACCTCCAGGGAGGGCAACTCCACCACCTCCCCAGGCAGCCCATTCCAATGCCAATCTCTCTCGCTGTGATGAACTTCCTCCTAACATTCAGCCTGAACCTGCCCTGGCACAGCTTGAGGCTGTGTCCCCTTGTTCTGTTGCTGCTTGACTGGCAGAAGAGCCCAACCCCACCTGGCTACAGCCTCCCTTCAGGTAGTTGTAGACAGCAATGAGCTCTGCCCTGAGCCTCCTCTTCTGCAGGCTGCACACCCCCAGCTCCCTCAGCCTCTCCTCACAGGGCTCTGCTCCAGGCCTCTCACCAGCCTTGCTGCCCTTCTCTCAACACCTTCCAGCACCTCAACATATCTCTTGAAGTGAGTAGTGCAGAACTGGACATAGGACTCAAGATGTGGCCTTCTCCTGATCTCAGCTGTTGTGGCTCTGTGGTGTGTGCTGTCCTGCTAGCCATGGGTGTGTGAAGTAAGGATCTGTGCTCCAGCTCCTTGGTGCCCTTCTCTGGACACCTTCAAGCACCTCCTTTTCCTCAGAGCTGCTCTTACCAGGAATCCATCAAGAGATCCAATGAACAGCAATTTAACAACCCCTGAAATCTCTGCTCACCAATCCATTTATCATCACAACTTAAAGGATTCACTAACAGTGCCACAAGAAAATGCTTCCTCTGCACCTTCTATAGGAAATAAAGTTTCAAACTTGATACAACAGCTTAGGTGGGGAATCTGTTCAGCATGAGGTAGCTGAGTGGTTTCAAACTGTAGGTGCCAAAAGGGTACCCTGATTACACTGAGTTATTCTCAGTGATGTCCCAGGGAACTGCTATTATTTCAGGCAGCAGCCAACAGCTTCCTGGGCTGTAAATAAAAACAGGTTTGCATAATGAGAATTGAAAAATGTTAACTTCTACAATCATCAGCTTTAAGTTAGAGCCACAGATTGCAAAGCAAATATCCCAGAAACAAGTGCCTGGAAGGTGCTGATGGAATAGCAGGTGGAGAGCTGAGCCTGGGCTTCATAAATGCACTACAACAAAAAGGCAGTGTGACAGAAGGTTTGTCTGTGAAGGAACTGCAGGGCCAGATCCATAAACATAAATTGCATGAGGTTTAACAAGGCCAAGTGCCAGGTCATGCACTTTGGTCACAACAACCCCCAGCAGCCCTACAGGCTGGGGGAGGAGTGGCTGGAGAGTTGAAAAGGACCTGGGGGTGTTGGTGGCCAGCTGGCTGAACATGAGCCAGCAGTGTGCCCAGGTGGGCAAGAAGGGCAACAGCATCCTGGCCTGGATCAGAAGTGATGTGAGCAGCAGGAGTAGGGAGGTGCTCATGCCCCTGTGCTCAGCACTCCTGAGACCACACCTCGAGTGCTGTGCCCAGTTTGGGACACCACAGTACAGGAGGGACAGAGAGGTGCTGGAGCAGGGGCAGAGAAGGGCAATGAGGCTGGGGAGAGCTCTGGCAAACATGGCCTGTGAGGAGCGGCTGAGGGAGCTGGGGGTGTTCAGTCTGGAGAAGAGGAGGCTGAGAGGGGACCTTATTGACCTCTACAGCTACCTGAAAGGAGGTTGCAGTGAGGCTGGAGCTGGTCTCTTCTCCCCAGTTACTGATGATAGGACAAGAGGAAATGGCCTCAAGTTGCATCAGGGGAGGTTTAGGTTGGCTGTTGGGAGGAAGTTCTTTCCTGAGCAGGTGCTCAGGCACTGGCACAGGCTGCCCAGGGAGGTGGTGGAGTCTCCATCCCTGGAGGAGTTTAAAAGGAGAGTGGCTGTGGTGCTTGAGGCTAAGGTCTAGTGATGAAGGCTGCTGGGCTGAAGGTTGGACTGGATGCTCCTGGTGGTCCTTTCCAACCATAGTGATTCATAGTGATTAGATGTTGTGCTGAGGGCTTTGGTTTGGTCAGGGACTTGTCAGTGTGAAACTGATGACTGGACTCGAGGAGCTTGAAGAGCTTTTCCAATCTAAGACAAAAAAAGCAGACAATAAAAAGCAAAAGCAGACAAATTGAACTGAATCCATTCCCTGGAGTTTGCAGTCTTTAGTTCCTCTAAGCCAGAAGGTAAATTACATCAACACCTTCCAACACCATTAAACTCAATCAGCAGTCATTGCTTTCATTAAAACTCCTTCTTTCTAAACCATTTTCAGCCTGGAAACATTTTTTATGCTTGCAGCTTTTTCAAAGGGATCTCTTTGGCCTCCTTTAAGTTACAGAAACATTAGGAGCACATAGTTAACATTTAAGAAAAGATTTTTACTCCTATTATTGCCTTTATGCAGCTGGGATATGTGGCTGGGATTCCTCAGTAGGTGCAATCAGGGTATTCCTGAGCAGAGTTAAGGTTCCCTTGGTTTTCACAGAGCATCCATGTGTGTTTCTAAGTCATGCAGAGCTGTCAGCAAGAGGCCAGGTCAGCTAAGTCTGGGTTTGGATTTGATCATTCTGGGAGTTCAGTGGGTTTGGATTGAGGGATTTCATCTGAGCCCATTGCTTGTAATGTATTTTAAAGGTGAAAGGGTTTCTCTTGTGCCAAGATGAGAGTACAGGACAGCAGGGATTTGCATTTCTCTTGCAGCTGTAGACCTCACTAGCAAATGCAGCCTCAATTCTGGAAACAGCTCAGCCCCCATCAATCTCCTTTGTGACATTCAGCTCCATTACAGCCACTTATCAGAGGCACGGTGAGCCACAGCAGCTGCAGCATGAGGTCAGAGATGACCACGAGAGTATACTGCAGGAACACTTCAGCATGGCCCTCCCAAACACCACTGCAGCACAAGCCTTCAGCACTAGTGTGAGAGGATATGGGCTCGAGCTGCTCCAGGGGAGGTTTAGGTTGGATATCAGGAAAAATGTCTTTGCTGCAAGAGTGGTCAGGAATTGGAACAGGCTGCCCAGGGAGGTGGTGGAGTCACCATCCCTGGAGGTGTCCAAGAAAGATGTGGCCATGACACTTTGGGACATGCTTTGATGTCTGTGGAGGTGTCGGGTTGATAGTTGGACTCAATCTTAGAGGTCTTTTCTATCCTTAATGATTCCTGAGAGTCTTTTCCAATCTGGCTGTTTCTGTGATTCTATGATTCCAGGATAAGAAGAGGTGTTCAGCCTGCAGACAGTTTGCACAGACACAGACACAGTTACACACATGCACAGGCACCTACATCTGCTGTGCACAGCCACAACTACACACATGCACAGGCACCTACATCTGCTGTGCACAGACACAACTACACACATGCACAGAACACATGCACAGACACCTACATCTGCTGTGTGCAGACACAGACACAACTACACACATGCACAGAACACATGCACAGACACCTACATCTGCTGTGCACAGACACAACTACACACATGCACAGAACATATTCACAGACACCTACATCTGCTGTGCACAGACACAACTACACACATGCACAGAACATATTCACAGACACCTACATCTGCTGTGCACAGACACAACTACACACATGCATAGGCACCTACATCTGCTGTGCACAGACACAACTACACACATGCACAGGCACCTACATCTGCTGTGCACAGACACAACTACACACATGCACAGGCACCTACATCTGCTGTGTGCAGACACAACTACACACATGCACAGGCACCTACATCTGCTGTGTGCAGTCACAGACACAACTACACACATGCACAGGCACCTACATCTGCTGTGTGCAGACACAACTACACACATGCACAGGCACCTACATCTGCTGTGTGCAGACACAGACACAACTGCACACATGCACAGACACCTACATCTGCTGTGTGCACACAACTACACACATGCACAGGCACCTACATCTGCTGTGTGCAGACACAGACACAACTGCACACATGCACAGACACCTACATCTGCTGTGTGCAGACACAGACACAACTGCACACATGCACAGACACCTACATCTGTTCTGCACACACAAGCACATCTACACACATGCACAGAGTTGCACTTAGCAATCTGTGTTTATCCACATTAAATCTTGATAGATGGATTCTCTGTGTAGGTAAATTCATGTGTGACAAAGGTAAATTTGTATGTGACAAGGGCTGAAGTTTGCTTTCCTGGTAGTGAAACCCCAGGGAGCTTGTGATGCAACATCCTAGGGTCTCTGTGCTACATCTGACCAGCTCCTATTGAACACAAGCTCTGTTAAGTTGAAAGCATTTCTGGTTTGTTTCAACTTGGAAGTGATTTAATATGAGGCCCAGAGAGAAAATCTGTCTCCCTAATCAAATTATAACAAGTAAGGATTAAAAGTATTAAGACATTTAAGCAATCTTTTTTAGCTGCCCTATGTTCTTGAGGTCATTTGAAGCTGGCTGTGGGAATAAGTAAAAGAAAATAACAAGAGGGGGAAAAAGAACCCCCAAAGTATTATAGAAGGGAATCAAAGAGCATCCTTCAGGATTAGATTATGGTACAAGAAAAGGACTAAAACATTTTCCAGGACCTTTAATGCATTTTCCTTTGGGAAAGAATTTTAGAAGGGTATTTTAATACCAATCTTTTCTTCCCTTCTAAACTGGATGTGTAATAAATGTTGATAATGGCCACATAATGACCAAACAAAGAGTGTTCCCCAAATAAACATCTGCAGAGACTGGGCATATGGCATTGGTTTATGATTTGTTCTTTACACACACATATATGAGGAGTCACAGAATCACAGAATCTCTTAGATTGACAAAGCCCTTCAAGCTCCTCGAGTCCAAGCATCAGTCTCACACTGACAAGTCCCTGACCAAACCAAAGCCCTCAGCACAACATCTGATCACTGTGAATTGCTATGGTTGGAAAGAACCACCAGGAGCATCCAGTCCAACCTTCAGCCCAGCAGCCTTCATCACCAGACCATGGCCTCAAGCACCACAGCCACTCTCCTTTTAAACACCTCCAGGGATGGCAACTCCACCACCTCCCTGGGCAGCCTGTTCTAGTGTCTGACCACCTGCTCAGGAAAGAACTTCCTCCCAACAGCCAACCTAAACCTCCCCTGATGCAACTTGAGGCCATTGCCTCCTGTCCTAGCATTAGTAACTGGGGAGAAGAGACCAGCTCCAGCCTCACTACAACCTCCTTTCAGGCAGCTGAAGAGGTCAATAAGGTCCCCTCTCAGCCTCCTCTTCTCCAGACTGAACACCCCCAGCTCCCTCAGCAGCTCCTCATAGGCCGTGTTTGCCAGAGCTGGAAGAGACCTCAAGGATTATTGAGCTCCAACTCCCCTGCCATGGGCAGGGACACCTCACACACGATCAGGTTGCTCAGAGCCACACCCAGCCTGGTCTTAAACACTTCCAGAGGTGAGGCTTCCACCACCTCCCTGAGCAACCTGTTCCAGTGTCTCAGCACCCTCATGGTAAAGAACTTCTTTCTAACATCCAATCTGAATGTACCCACTTGTAGCTTGGATCCATTTCCCCCAGTCCTATCACTACCTGACACCCTGAAAAGTCCCTCCCCAGCTTTCCTGTAGACCCTTCAGATACTGGAAGGCCACAAAAAGGTCTCCTCAGAGTCTTCTCTTCTCTGGACTGAACAGCCCCAACCCTCTCAGCCTGTCCCCATAGCAGAGCAGCTCCAGCCCTCTGAGCATCCTCATGGCCCTTCTCTGGACATGTTCCAGCACTTCCAGATCTTTACTGCCCCAAGGGCTCCAGAACTGGATGCAGGTGGGGTCTCCAGGTGGGGTCTCACCAGAGCGTTGCAGAGGGGCAGAATTCCCTCCCTCACCCTGCTGCCCACACTGCTCTTGCTGCAGCCCAGGATCTGGTTGACCTTCTGGGCTGCAAGTGCACACTACTGGCTCATGTTGAGCTTCTCATCTACCAGCACCCCAAGTCCCTCTCTCCAAGGATGAGAGATAGATATAGGCTATCAATAATAGATAGATGGATAGATAGATAGATAGATAGATAGATAGATAGATAGATAGATAGATAGATAGATAGATGGATGGATGGATGGATAGATGCATGGATAGATGCATGGATAGATGGATGGATAGAGAGAGAGAGATATGGATCGATGGATAGATAGGTAGGTAGGTAGATAGATAGATAGATAGATAGATAGATAGATAGATAGATAGATAGATAGAAAAAGAGAGAGAGAAGGCTAGATGGATGGATGGATGGATAGATGGATGGATAGATGGATGGATAGATGGATGGATAGATAGATAGATAGATAGAGAGAGAGAGATATGGATCGATGGATAGATAGGTAGGTAGATAGATAGATAGATAGATAGATAGATAGATAGATAGATAGATAGATAAAGAGAGAGAGATGGCTAGATGGATGGATGGATGGATAGATGGATGGATAGATAGATAGATAGAGAGAGAGAGATATGGATCGATGGATAGATAGGTAGGTAGATAGATAGATAGATAGATAGATAGACAGATAGATAAAGAGAGAGAGAATGCTAGATGGATGGATGGATGAATAGATAGATAAATAGATAGATGGATAGATAGAGGGTGGTTTGAGGGCTGTCCTGTGTTGTAACATCTTGGGAATGCAGACTGATATTCCCTTCAGAGCTCAGGAGACAAGTGGGTATTTTACAGCAGGATAACCAATTGGGAACTGTTTCTGTGGGAGAGGGGGAACTGGAATGATGTGGACATGAAGTGTCAAGAATAACTTCATTTTCTGAAGATCCCAACTTTGAGGAGTGTTTAGTTTTCTCAACAACACCTACTAGACTAAGTCCCTCTGGGAGACAGATAGAAAGCACATTGGCTACACATATACTACTAAATCAAATGAGCGTGGGACTGTTTTCTGTCACTGAGTCCAACTGGCATGGAGCAGCCTACATCCATACTCCTAAAATTCTCCTCTTCCAAAAACATGCTGGAGGCAGCCAAATTGCCTGTGATCTCTGCACAACCTTTGGCCTCTGGAAATCCTTACTGTCCTCAGCAGTTGTTTGGGAGAGTGCTAACTGGTCCAGGTCAAAGCCATACTAGGAACCCTTCAGACAGTTTAACAGTTAGATGACTGAGTTATCACGTCCAGGGACATTCCCAGCAAGGCCTGATTTATGAATAGAGATGCTGTCAGGTTAACTCTTCCCCAGCCAAGCACAGATGTGAGTTAGGAGTTAAGCAGGCTGTCAGGAGGGGGTTGTTCTGGAAATACAGATCATTACATTCAATTAACTTCTCAGTTTCCAAGGCAGAAGTTTGAATTTGGACATCCAGACTTCACCCAGGCATGTGGAGCCCAAATGTCTTGATCTGGCTCTAGAGTTTTGATGCAGCAAATGCCTTCAGAGTGACCAAAAGAAAGCTCCTCAGCTCTCTTTTCTTCATATACAGCACAAGTCCCCTCTCCTGACACAAACAGCTGTGCAGATGTTTCTCAGCTGCATGAAACACGATACAAAATTTCTGCAGGACAGCAGAATCTGTTCTGGTTTCTCACTCCAGATGAATTCTTCCACACAGCTCAGTGTCAGACAACATTCTGATTTAAAGTATCTATTTCCCATGTATTGCTGGTTTGTGATATAGAATCATAGAATCAAACAGGTCGGAAGAGACCTACACTTTGCCCACAGTAACCCCAAGCAGTGTACAGGGTGGGGACAGAGTGGCTGAGAGCAGCCAGGCAGAAAGGGAGCTGGGGGTGCTGGCAGAGAGGAGCTGAACAGGAGGCAGCAGAGTGCCCAGGTGGGCAGCAGAGCCAATGGCATCCTGGGCTGGCTCAGGAGCAGTGTGGGCAGCAGGACAAGGGAGCTTCTTCTATCCCTGTGCTCAGCACTGCTCAGGACACACCTTGAGTGCTGTGTCCAGTTCTGGGCTCCTCAATTCAAGAGAGATGTTGAGGTGCTGGAAGGTGTTGAGAGCAGGGCAGCAAGGCTGGTGAGGGGCCTGGAGCACAGCCCTGTGAGGAGAGGCTGAGGGAGCTGGGGGTGTGCAGCCTGCAGAAGAGGAGGCTCAGGGCAGAGCTCATTGCTGTCTGCAGCTACCTGCAGGGAGGCTGTAGCCAGGTGGGGTTGGTCTCTTCTGCCAGGCAAGCAGCAGCAGAACAAGGGGACACAGCCTGGAGTTGTTCCAGGGGAGGTCTAGGCTGGATGTTAGGAGGAAGTTGTTGTCAGAGAGAGTGATTGGCATTGGAATGGGCTGCCCAGGGAGGTGGTGGAGTCTCTGTGGCTGGAGGTGTTGAAGCCAAGCCTGGCTGGGGCACTTAGTGCCATGGTCTGGCTGCTTGGCCAGGGCTGGGTGCTAGGTTGGGCTGGCTGAGCTTGGAGGTCTCTTCCAACCTGGCTGATTCTACAATTCTGTGGTTCTATGATTCTAAACCATTCTATGATCTCTACAGTCCCTCCCAACCTAAGCTATGATTCCATGCCTGGTTGCTTTGCTGATGAATGCAGAACTTCACTACCTTCACTCAAGAGCTGACTGAACCCATGAAGTAGTTTGTGCTGCCTGCAATGCTGTGGGACTGTATGAACGCTGGGATGCAAAACACTTCTTTCCCTCTATTTTCAGGGCTTTTGTATGCTCGTATAAAAAGCCATGAGATTTTAGAGTAGGCTTAAAAATGTCTACACTGGACAGGCCAAGTTCCTGTTGCTGAGAATCAGGGACCAAAAGACATCTTGATGCCTGAAGCAGAAACGAATGGATGAGGCTTGAAGCAACCTGGTCCAGTGGATGGTTTCTCTGCCCATGGAAGGGGGAGGTTTGAACTAGATGATCTTCAAGGTCCCTTCCAACCCAACCTATTCTAGGGATCTATGAATGTCCACCAAAACACTGGAAAGTGGCAGAGAAGGCAAGAGGAAGCTGAGTTACCCTGGATGGAGGGAACCAGAGAAAGAAAGGAAAAAGAGGAGATCAGCAAATTCTCCTCTGTAGTAGTTATCTAAACCAGAAGCTTCTGAAGATTGTTCCTGACCTTTTTGCAGTGCTGCAAACAGCAGTAGGTTGTGTACTTTCTAAATGCAAAAGGGTAAACCTGACTGCTTCAGCTCTTCAGAGAATCAGAGTTGGATGGGCTAGAAAAGACCTTTCAGGCACAGAATCACAGAATGACCAGGCTGGAAAAGACCTCTGGGATCACCAAGTCCTACCTATCACCTAACCCTTCTAGTTAAGTAAACCATGGCACTAAGTGCCTCATCCAGCCTCCTTTTAAACACCTTCAGGGGTGGTGACTCCACCACCTCCCTGGGCAGCCAACTAGTAATCCAGCACTGCCAAGTCACCACTAAACCATGTCCCTTGGTACCACCTCTGCACTGCTCTGAAACCCCTCCAGGGATGGGAACTCCACCACTGCCCTGGGCAGCCTGAACCAGGCCTAGACAATCCTCGAAGGGAAGAAATTGTTCCTTGTGTCCAGCCTAAACCTTCCCTGGCACAGCTTTAGGCCATTTCCTCTCATCCCATCACTTGTTACTGTGTAAAGGAGACCAATCCCTACATGGGTCCAACCTCCTTTCAAGGTCTCCCCTCAGCCTCCTTTTCACCAGGCTGAACAACCCTATTTTTGCTGCACAATGATCAAAAATAACTGATTTCTCTCTTCCACTTAGAGAGAAGTCAATGTCTGTGTGCTCTTTTGTACAGATGAAGTAAAATCAGCTTGGCAGGAGCCGTGGGATAAATCAGACCTTGGAAAAAAACACAGATCTTCAGATTAGAACTGGTCAGGATTTTTTGGGGGTTGATAAAGCAACTTTTATGTGCACACACTGAAACATGTTGCTTTAGCTAAATGGTTTGGTATGCTTTTTCATGCAGAAATGTCACAGTTTGAACCATTTTTAGAGGAAGAAGGGAAGATTCTCACCTGCTGAGCAGTATTCCATACATAAAGAGAGGTGCACTTAACTTCACAACAGCCAAAGCATTTGTCAGGGCATATAAAAGATCCAGTTCATGTTCCTGTATAGAAACAGGAAAAACTGAGCTTCTGCAGCTCATGTGAGTGCCCTGCCTCCTGGGTCTAGTCTACACTCTTAGGCAGAGGGACCTGGACAGGCTGCACAGATGGGCACAGTCCAGCACCATGAGATTTAGCAAGTCCAAGTGCCAGGTTCTTTGGCCACAACAACCCCATGCAGTGCTACAGGCTGGGGACAGAGTGGCTGGAGAGCAGCCAGGCAGAGTGGGACCTGGGGTTCAACATCTGAACATGAGGCAGAAGTGTGCCCAGGTGGCCAAGAAGGCTGATGGCATCCTGGCCTGGATCAGCAATAGTGTGGCCAGCAGGACAAAGAAGTTATTCTGCCCCTGCCACACCTTGAGTGCTGTGTCCAGCTCTGGGCTCCTCAGTTCAAGAGAGATGTTGAGGTGCTGGAAGGCGTCCAGAGAAGGGCAGCAAGGCTGGGGAGGGGCCTGGAGCACAGCCCTGTGAGGAGAGGCTGAGGGAGCTGGGGGTGTGCAGCCTGCAGAAGAGGAGGCTCAGGGCAGAGCTCATTGCTGTCTGCAACTACCTGAAGGGAGGCTGTAGCCAGGTGGGGTTGGGCTTTTCTGCCAGGCAACCAGCAACACAACGAGGAGACACAGCCTCAAGCTGTGCCAGGGGTGGTCTAGGCTGGATGTGATGAGGAAGTTGTTGGCAGAGAGAGTGATTTGCATTGGAATGGGCTGCCCAGGGAGATGGTGGAGTCGCCGTCCCTGGAGGTGTTTAAAAGGACACTGGATGAGGCACTTAGTGCCATGGTTTAGATAATTAGAAGGTATTAGGTGCTGGGTTGGACTTGATGACTCTAGAGGTCTTTTCCAACCTGGTTAATTCTGTGACTCTGCTTTCACTGTCCATGAACCATTTCAAACTATTCCTGGATTTTCCTCAGGGTAGAAAAGAACCTTACATAAACCTACATAATTTTTGCAAGGCTCTACTCCTGTCCCCTACCTTTGCCCCTGCTACAAAACACTGGTACCATTGTCTGGAAAGCAACTCTTAAGTCCATAGAGGCAAATCATTGCTGTGGACAAGAGCTGATAAGTACAGGAGAGAAAGTGAGGGACCAGGGAGATCTGTTTATGGCTCTGATTCTCCGGCAGTACTGGCCACAGAGGTGGTTAGAGAAACCCTCAGGCTGGCCTAGCCTGTACCAAATGACAATGGTTTTGAGGTAGCAAACTGCCAGATGGAATTATGTGGAGAGCAGTAGCACTCTGGTCTCATCCCCTGCAGTATTATACTTGTATGGGCTGGGGCTGGTAAGATTCAGAGCTGTGCCAAGCTTGGAGGAGCCTGAGAGGTGATCTCATTCTTGTTCATAAAGATGTGCAGGTGAGTGCCAGGAGGCTGGAGCCAGGCTCTGCTGGGGGATGCCTAACGACAGCACAAGGAGCATGGTGGAAGCTGAGGCATAGGAAGTTCCATTTAAACATCAAGAGGAACTTTTCCCCTGTGAGGTTGACAGAGCCCTGGAACAGGCTGCCCCAGGGGGGTTGTGGAGCCTCCCTCTCTGGAGATATTCAAACCCTGCCTGGATGCGTTCCTGTGTGATCTGCTCTAGGTGATCCTGCTCAGGTGGGAGAGTTGGACTGGATGAGCTTTGGAGGTCCCTTCCAGCCCCTGACATTCTGTGCTTCTGTGATGTCTACTAAAGCTCCTCTTCTGCTGGGAAATTTTTGTTTGGCCAGATCCAGCAGAATTCCTGAGGCAGAGAGAGGCCAGGGTGTGGAACTGAATCTGCCCCAGTGTATTTTTGGTCTAACATCTTGTTAAGTCATCAGTTAAGCAAACCTTCTTGGCTTAAAAGAGCTTTGCAGTGGTGTCACACTGTGGTGATCCCACAGCTTTACAGTACGCTTTGCCCTGGACCTTCATGTCACTGACGCATCCCAAAGCGAGAGGTCACATCAAGAAGGGGATCAGCCAAAGAATCTGACAAGATGCAGCTTTCTTGGTGCTCCTGGAGCCAAGACTTACAAGAAAAAAAGGACTAAAGGACAGCAGCAGTGCTGGTGATAACCACCAGCACTTACATAACTGCTGCCATGGTGACGGGAAGGACGGTCTGGAGAGAATGTGGCAGAGGAAAGCAGGGACTTAAATTGAGCTTTTGTAGCTATGTGTGGTTGTGCTTATGAAATGGCCTTTTACCCAACTCGTGTGTCCCACAATACCCCGTTGAATTGGCCTACTTTCACCAAAAATCCCACCTCAGACTTCACAGAGTCTGGTTAAACCAACACCTGCACCTTAGCAGAACGAAGCACAGACAACAGACATCCTGCAAAGCTGAATTCCTGGGTCTGTTCCTACCATTCAGCCAGACTTGGACAGGCTGAGAGTGGGGTAGAGGGAAATGGAATGAAATTCAGTAAGGGCAGATGTAGAGGCTGGCACCTGGGAAAGAACAACCCCAGGGAGCAGGATAGGTTGGGGACTGATCTTTTAGAAGGCAGAGGAAGGGAAAAGGATTTGGGGGTCCTGGTGGATGGGAAGGTGACCATGAGCTAGCAATGTGCTCTGCTGGCCAGGAGGGGCAGTGCCATTCCGGAGTGGATTAGAAGGGCTGCGGTGAGTAGGTGGAGAGAGGTTCTCCTGCCCCTCTACTCTGCCTGGCTGAGGCCACATCTGGAGTACTGTGTGCAGTTCTGGGCCCCTCAGATCAAGAGGGACATAGAACTGCTTGAGCACTGGAATAGGCTTCCCAGATCTCCTTCTCTGGAGCCTCTCAATGCCTGTCTGGATGCATTCCTCTGTGACCTGAGTTAGATTGTATGGTCCTGCTCTGGCATGGGGTTTGGACTCAATGATCTCTTTGGGTCCCTTCCAACCCCTGACATCCTGTGAGCCTGTGAAGGGTTATTCACATTTTAGCTTTTTATCCCTCTCAGCAAACCAATGAATGATAGAGACCTCATCATTATTTTCTTGTCACAGGCAATGATCTAACTCCTCTCATTCAAATATTCCAAGTAGCCTCAAACCAGCACAGTAGGCAACAGCTCTGTGCTGCTTAGCACTGGGGCATCTCTTTACTATAAAGAGTTTAGTTTCACACAACTGAGTCAGAGACACAGAAGAAAATAAGCCATCAGGGTTTTGGTGTCAAAAATGAAGATATACATGGCCAAATCTTTCATCATGGAACAACTCCATATGTTGAAAGCACAGGGATCAGAGATTCCAATGACACATAGGAAGACTCAGCTTTTCTGCACATGAGAGCTCCTGCTCTCCAGCCAGGCAAGGAACAGATGAGTCACACATAGGCAGCAACTGCATGCAAAGGACTAGGGATAAAGGAAAATTTCTACCATCTCATCCTTTTGCAGCAGATGAAAAAATAGAATCCAGTCCTTTATTGCAGCAGAGAAACACCTTAATAATGCAAATGTGCTTTTGGTTTTGGCAGCCCTTCCCAGCTTCTGGGCAGAAAGGGCCTTTTGGAAAAGCCCTTCTCAAGCTTAATTCATCTCTGGAGCAGTTCCACTCTGCATGGAGTGATCTTCTGGAAGCCAGAGTGCAGACTGAGGAAAATTAAGGTTATCATAAGCCATACAGAATAGCTCAGAGTTCCACAGGAGTATACTGCTGTGCTGCTGTATATATAGTAGCTTGCTTTTACAGTCCTAATGCACAGAGCTTGGGGGTTTGGTCTGGGGCTTGGTTAGGGTTTTTTGGTGGTTTTTTTGGTTGTTGTTGATTTTTGTTGTTGTTTTTGTTGATTTTTTTCCCCCAATTGTTTCTCTTTAAGCTGGAGAAATATGAAGAACAAACAAACCACCCAAACAAAGGACAAAAATTCAGACAAATCTCATCTTAAAAGTCCAGAGTGGCTTTACAGCCGAGCTGGCATCATTGGTTGTTTAAAACCACTCTGCTACCTGAAGTAACAAAGTGAATGGAGTAAGTGAGAGAAATAGAAGACTGCCATGTAATGTGTGAATGAGCCCCTGGACAAGAATGCTTTGCATTCAGCAAATATTCTTGTGTGATGGTTTGGGTGTTCCCTGCATCCCCCCACACTCTGATGAAATCACCCAGACTAGATTCAGCCGAGCTGGAAATTGGAGAATGAAGCTTTATATTCACAGCTTAGCACAAGATACAAGCAGGTATTTACAATAGATACAGCTATAGACAAGTTAAAAGTAACACAGAAACACAGCAGCCCTCCCAGAAACCAGAGTCCCTAAGAGGGGCTCCCAACCACCTTTCCACCTTCTTCCCACCCCTCTACCTTACCCCAGACTTTGCCTTACACTCAAGATGAGTTTGGAGAATCGGCCAGGGGAGTTAGGAACAGAAGGATTAGTCAGGCAGGTTAGGGAGAGAAGTGCAGCCCAAAAAGCCCAGAGAGAGATTCTGTTATCTATATTTGCATTCTTGTTCTTATCCATCTCAGCAAGCCTAGGAGTGCAGCAGCCATCACCACTGTTTCCTTTTCACAGCCTAGCATCTAATTCTTCTCACCAAAATATCCCAGCTAGGCTCAAAGCAGCATAGTGAGTTTGGAGAATTGGCATGGGGAGTTAGGAAGCAGAGGGATTACTTAGGCAGCAAGTTAGGGAGAGAAGTGCAGGCAGCCAGAGCCAGAGAGAGCAACTGTCTTATCTCTATTTATGTTCTTGTTTTAATACAAGAGGAGAAAGTTCTTCACTGAGAGAGTCATTGGCTACTGGAATGGGCTGCCCGGGGAGGTGGTGGAGTCGCCGTCCCTGGGGCTGTTCAAGGCAGGATTGGACGTGGCACTTGGTGCCATGGTCTAGCCTTGAGCTCTGTGGTAAAGGGCTGGACTTGATGATCTGTGAGGTCTCTTCCAACCTTGGTGACACTGTGATACTGTGATACTGTGATCTCAGCAAGCCTATGAGTGCAGTAGCCATCACCATTGTTTCCTTTTCACAGTCTATCACCTAATTCTTCTCACTAAAATATCCCAGCTAGGCTCAAACTAGCACAGTTTGCAATGTAACAATGCATTTTAGCCTCAGAATTTCCCAAGTGCTAGACTTGTGTGGCCTGTGGGCATGTAGCTGATTTAGTTGGGGCAATTAAAAAGGCAGAAACTATAAAATCTGTAGTTAATTTTATTTCTGGCAAGCCCTGCCCACAATTATACACCAATTAGTCACATTTGGGCTCTAATTTGTGCAGGAAAATCTTCACCAGGATGCTTCTGGGCAATTCATTCATTTAGGAGAATCAGACAATGTGGAAAAGTCTAGCCATAAAATGGCTTTGCCATGGGAGCATGTGTGGATAGAGGAATCTGGACAGACTGCACAGATGGGCACAGTCCAGTGCCAGGAGTTTTAACAAATCCAAGTGCCAGGTCCTGCACTTTGGCCACATTAACCCCATGCAGCACTACAGGCTGGGGACAGAGTGGCTGAGAGCAGACAGGCAGAGAGGGACCCGGGGGTGCTGATTGACAGCAGCTAAATATCAGGCAGCAGTGTGCCCAGGTGGCCAAAAAGACCAATGGCATCCTGGCCTGGATCAGGAACAGTGTGGCCAGCAGGATCAAGGAGGTTATTCTGCCATTGCACTCAGCACTGGTCAGATGACACCTTGAGTGCTGTGTCCAGTTCTGGGCTCCTCATTTTAAGAAAGACAATGAGGTGCTGGAAGGTGTTTGGAGAAGGGCAGCAAGGCTGGGGAGGGGCCTGGAGCACAGCCCTGTGAGGAGAGGCTGAGGGAGCTGGGGGTGTGCAGCCTGCAGAAGAGGAGGCTCAGGGCAGACCTCATTGCTGTCTACAACTACCTGCAGGGAGGCTGTGGCCAGGTGGGGTTGGGCTCTGCTGCCAGGCACCTAGGGACAGAACAAGGGGACACATCCTCAAGCTGTGCCAGGGCAGGTTCAGGCTGGATGGTAGGAAGAAATTCTTCACAGAAAGTATGATTGGCACTGGAATGGGCTGCCCAGGGAGGTGGTGGAGTCGCCGTGCCTGGAGGTGTTGAAGCAAAGCCTGGATGAGGCACTTAGTGCCATGGTCTGGTTGATTGTCTAGGGCTGGGTGCTAGGTTGGGCTGGATGATCTCGGAGGTCTCTTCCAACCTGGTTAATTCTGTGATTCTGTGACAAAATGCTCTCTATAGGTCTCTCCTCTCCCATTCATTTTTAACCAGCCATGTATCCCTTTAGGCTACACCTGGCTGCTTGTCGTGGCAAGAATGACAACAAACCTTTTCCCTGCACTGCACCATATAAAACCAATGACCAACTGAAAACTAAAGGGCAGAGGGAAGTGGGAAAGGGGAGAAAAGCCAGTGGCACACAATGTTTTAATTAATAAGAGATTGCTGGAACTGGGATATCATGAGAAAACTCAATATCCTTTACCTCCTAATAAAAGTGGTTTTTAAACCCTTTAATATTACTAAGTGCACAGTTTCAACCACTTTCAAAGGCTCTTTCCCACTAGGCTGGAGATGTGAAGCCTTGCAGAGGAGGCTCTTGCAATATTGGGCTGGCTGATGTGACAAAGAGCAAGGCCCTCTTAAGTTTTTCATCCTTGAGTTATGCTTTCAGTTGGTTTTTCTTTAATGGAAATCATGGCTAACGAGAGGCAGAGAGCCTCGGGCAGCTCACTTCAGCAGGAGCACTTTCTTGTTGGGCTGCAATATCCTAACTGGCCCAAATGATCTCAACACCTACCACAAACATTGCAAATATTTGAGGTCCTGCTGGGACCACTACCTCATAGGGCTTTGAACAGAATCTTGGTGGTCTTCTTATTTTGGTAGAGGAAATTCAGAGCCAAATCTTTGAAGAAGCTACAACTCTACTGAGCACAAAGCCCAGGAAGGGGAAAAAAAAGTGATAGCATCTAATGGTAGAAGTGCAAAATTATACAATCATAGAATGGGTTAGGTTGGAAGGGACCTGAAAGATCATCCAGTTCCAACCCCCTGCCAGAGGCAAGGACACCCCTCACTAGAACAGGTTGCTCGAGGTCTCATCCAACCTGGCCTTGAACACTGCCAGGGAGGTTGTGGAGCACAGAAGGACCCAATGTAATCTTTGATCTCTGCCAGTTCAAACTCCCCTCTGCCAGTTCAAACCCATTCCTCCTCATCCTCTCATTACAAGACCTTGTCAATAGTCCATCCCCAGCCTTCCTGTAGCCCCCTGCAGATACTGGAAGGCCACTCCAAGGTCTCCTCCAAGCCTTCTCTTCTCCAGCCTGCACAGCCCCAACTCTCTCAGCCTGTCCTCACAGCTGTCCAAGATGCTGCAGCCCTCTCAGCATCTTGGTGGCCTCCTCTGCACTGGCTCCAACACTTCCATGTCCTCCTGGTGCTGGGGGCTCCAGAACTGCACCCAGGACTGCAGGTGGGGTGTGAGGAGAGCAGAGCCAAGGGGCAGAATCCCCTCCCTTGCCCTGCTGCTCACCCTGCTCTTGCTGCAGCCCAGCACAGGGTTGTGTCTGGGCTGCACTCCCACTGCAGGCTCCTGTTGAGCTTTTCATCACTCCAGACCCCTAGGTCCTTTTTCTCAGGGCTGCTCTCAGCCATTCCCAACCAGCCTGGAGTTGTGCTTGGAATTGCACTGTCCCAATCCAAACACCTGAAGGCCTTCCATGCCTAATCAATAAAGTGCCTTTAATCTCATTATCAAAAAAAAAAAAAATAGTTAGAGGGACTTTTGATTCCCAAACCTCTTGCAGTAGCCATATTTTTGCTGACATTTGCATCTCACCTTCAACACAGGGTTCCCTCTTCACCAGTTCTCTACATGCTTCAGAATGTCAACAGTATTTATTTTGGTGATGTTTTCTAAGGCCAGCTCTTCCTTCATTTGGCTTTTCTTAGGGGGGAGGGTTGAATAAGAGTAATTAATAATAATTTAAAAAGAGATCACATCATCTGAGGCAGATTTTGCTGTGTTTAAGATCTGCCCCCTCTACTCTGCCCTGATGAGATCTCACCTGGAATACTGCATTCAGTCTTGGGCTCCCCAGTTCAAGAGGGACAGGAATCGACTCCAAAGAGTCCAAGGGAGGGCTACAAGAATGAGTATGGGGCTGGAGCACTGCCCTGTGAGGAGAAGCTGGGGGATCTGGAGCTTTTTGGTCTGGGGAAGAGAAGACTTAGAAGGGATCTGATCAATGTCTACAAATATCTGAGGTCTGGGAGTCGAGAGAGAGGGGACAAACTCTTCTGAGTTGCACCTTGTGATAGGACAAGGGGTAATGGGTGTAAAATGCAGCAGAGGAAGTTCCACCTCAACATGAGGAGAAACTTCTTTACTGTAAAGATCCCAGAGTGCTGGCACAGGCTCCCAAGAGAGGTGGTGGAGTCTCCTTCTCTGGAGTCTTTCCAGCCCTGTCTGGATGTGTTCCTGTGCGACTTGTGCTTGATTGTATGGTCCTGCTCTGGCAAGGAGGTTAGACTTGATGCTCTATGGAAGTCCCTTCCAACCCCTGACATCTGTGATCCTCCTTTGATCTTATTCTTTCACACAGTGGCTGTCCTGTACCATGTCTAGACAGTTAAGTGACATTCAGACTGTTAAGCAGTCCAACCACTGTGGAAATTCATGAGGGCTGTCCTCTTGTGTTCTCCAGAGAGACAAAGACCTTTGCAGCTGTATTCCAAAAGTCCCTTTTTTCTACTCATAAAAGCAACACGAATTTTTCAGCCATCACCTTTTCCTTTGGTTGCTGTCAGGAGACAAAGCAGCATCATTTTGCTAGGCAGAGGAGGAAAACATGCATCCAAGCAGCAGCTGCTGACCAGCCTGCTAAAAATAAGGTTTCAGTTTCTTTTCAGTTGAGGACAATTTCGTGGTCTAGAAATACTTTTTAGAGTTTTCCCTTCTCACCAGGGGAACTCATTTATTGACAACCCATTAGAGCCTCCAGATAAATCTCTCTGTGTTTGCAGCAATACTTCTGCCTCGCTTACTATTTTTTTCTTCAAGCTGCTTAGTTTTATGTTCTTGTGGACTTGTGGAAATTAGTTATTGAAAAAGAGATTTCTTCACTTTTTCCATCTCTCAGGTCCCTGCCAGAGTCTTCCTTATTTTATGGTTTAGAGAGCTTTGTTCAGGCTCTTTTTATGTATCCCCAAGGATGCCTATTCTACCACTTCTCTTGGAAAACTTTCTGCAGCTTAATAGATTTCATTATTAGGGGGGGAAAAAACCTCCCTTAAATCAGACTAATTTTCCTATGCCACATGTAAATCTGTTATTCTGCTTAGTTACAGTGTCCTGCACCACTCAGCACAATCCCACATCCTCCCTTTCTTTTTGACATATTTCTTAGTTTCCTGCTGTAATCACTTTGGTTACCTGTTCCTTGGGATCAAACCTTTCTCCTGGCAGGACACAGCCAGGCAATGCTGGGCACATCCTGCTGACAGACTTTGGACAACTTCTTAAGGAAGATAATTTGCTTTTTAAAGCTGATATCATCTGAGATCCACTCATATTTTTACAACAGCCTGTAGTGCTAGGATGAGAAGCGATGGCGTTGAGCTGGAAGAGGGAAGACTTAGGCTGGAGATTGGAATCATAGAGTCAACCAGGTTGGAAGAGAGCTCCAAGCTCATCCAGCCCAACCCAGCACCCAGCCTTAGACAGTCAACCAGACCATGGCACTAGGTGCCCCAGCCAGGCTTGGCTTCAACACCTCCAGGGACAGCAACTCCACCACCTCCCTGGGCAGCCCATTCCAATGCCAATCACTCTCTCTGACAACAACTTCCTCATCACATCCAGCCTAGACCTCCCCTGGCACAGCTTCAGACTGTGTCCCCTTCTTCTGTTGCTGCTTGCCTGGCAGCAGAGCCCAACCCCACCTGGCCACAGCCTCCCTTCAGGTAGTTGTAGACAGCAATGAGCTCTGCTCTGAGCCTCCTCTTCTGCAGGCTGCACACCCCCAGCTCTCTCAGCCTCTCCTCACAGGGCTGTGCTCCAGGACCCTCCCCAGCCTTGCTGCCCTTCTCCAAACACCTTCCAGCACCTCAACATCTCTCTTGAACTGAGGAGCCCAGAACAAGACAAAAGATTCAAGGTGTGGCCTGACCAAACACACTCACTGTCTAATGAGAACATCTGCAAACACCTCTAGTGAACTGACAAGCATAGATTGAACAGGGAGAGGAAGAAAGATGAAATCACAAGTCTATGCGGTATAAATAATTCTAAGACAGTCCAATTTCTATATGGAATTCCTGATCTTCATTTCATAAAAGGTTTTGCATTGTTTGTTTCCCAGGGGGGTGGTGGAGTCACCATCCTTGCATGTGTTTAAGAAGGATGTGGGCATGGCACTTTGGGACATGGTTTAGTGGCCATGGTGGTGCTGAGGCGATGGTTGGACTTAAGGATCATAGAGGTCTTTTCCAACTGAAAGAATCTGCAGAATCACAGAATGTCAGGGGCTGGAAGGGACCTCCAAAGCTCATCCAGTCCAGCTCCCCTGCCAGAGCAGGATCACCTAGAGCAGATCACACAGGAACACATCCAGGCAGCTCTTGGATATCTCCAAAGAGAGAGACTCCACAACCCCCCCTGGGCAGCCTGTTCCAGTGCTCTGTCACCCCACAGGGAAAAAAAATCCTCCTCATGTTTAACTGGAACTTCCTTCATCTTCCATGCAATGTCCCTTGTGCTGTCGTTAGGCATCACCTAGCAGAGTCTGGCTCCAGCTTCTGAGCACTCACATAGAACTTGGTGGTTCTATGTTCTCTGAGAAAGCTTTACACTTCGCTCAGCTTTTCCTTAGCCCCAATTTTTTTCTCCCTGTTTTCCTAAGCTTAGAAAAAAACCCTCCAAGATAAATGATGCCAGCAGCTCTTTTTTATCTTGCATAGTCTGTTTGATCAAACAAGGTAAATGTGCCACCTATAAGCATGATCTGGGAGCAAAGTCTTGTGGCAAAACTCCACAGACCGCTATGGCTAATTCCTATAAGTGGGACTCTGCCCAAGACTTATCATGATGTTTTTGCTATAAATCTCAAAAATCCCCAAGTGAAAATGGTGACAGTATACATACAGCATTTGTATGGAAAAACTGAGCAAGGAAGTGCCTTAATAATCTGGAAACAATTCCTCACTGTGCTGTTCCTTCCAATAACGCCACTTGTCTACAACGCAGCGTGGCAAAGATTGCAGATTATGACTCTATTAAGTGTTTGGCTTAGTGCAGAGCTTTAAAACAAGTAGTTCTCTGGGGTTATAAAAGAGTAGAACAAACTGGAGGCAATGATGGACCTAAAGCCTCACTTGGTTAACTCAGTACTTGGCTATGTTGTCTTTTTGTTGGGATAGCAAACATTCATAGCTCGTGAATTCACCCAGAGGTAGCTACAGAGTTTGCAATGTGTTTCTGCTAGGATGAAGCACTCAGGATGTGTGGTTAGGTTTTTCTCCCCCTCTATTCTGCCCTGGTGAGAATTCACCTGGAATAATGAGTTCAGTTTGGGGCTCCCCCAGTTCAGGAAGGACAGGGATCTTCTACTCCAAAGAATCCAAGAGAGGGCTACAAGGATGATGAAGGGGCTGAAGCACTGCCCTGTGAGGAGAGGCTGAGGACCTGGGGCTTTTTTGTCTCATGAAGAGAAGCTTTAGAGGGGATCTAATAAGTGTTTATAAATATCTGAGGGCTGGGGGTCAAGAGGGAGGGAACAGCCTCTGCTCAGTTGTGTCCTGTGATAGGACAAGGGACAATGGATGGAAACCACAGCACAAAAAGTTCCATATCAACATGAGGAAAAACTTCTTTACTGTAAGGGTTCCAGAGCACTGGCACAGGCTGCCCAGAGAGATTGTGGAGTCTCCTCTTGAGACTTTCCAATGCTGTCTATATGTGTTCCTGTGTGACCTGTGCTGGATTCTCTGCTCCTGCTCTGGCAGGGGATTGGATTTGGTAATCTCTGGAGGTCCCTTCCAACCCCTAACATGCTGTGATCCTGTGATGTTCCACAGTGCATAGGTGTTTACATCCCTGCTTACACACCTAACCTAAATTTTGGGATCTTAAATGCTCTGCAGCTGTTTAAGTGTCATTAATCCAGGGAGGACACAAATTTCTGCTGGTCTATATAGAAGTGAAGATGAGCCACAGCTGGTGAGCTGCTAGACGCCTGCACCATGTTCCAGGCAGAAGAGGAATTTGATTCCAGGCTGCCTGGCCCCAGCTGAAAGACCTAACTCCTTGGGTAGTGGCCACTGAGGAGCAGATCTTTCCCATTCTCTCCTGACAAATTTGTTCCATTTGCAGAAACACTTTCCCAGTGGAGAGGGACTGAATTCTGATTCCAAACTCCTACTATACAAAGATAGTTCTCCTCATTTTCCTCTCTGCATGCCCAGCCATAAGAGAGGATAAAACTTCCCTGGAGCAAGATTCCCAAGACCACTTCTTTGCTCTACCTGTACCACAACAAAAACTAAAAATCATGGACCTAACCTGGTATGTTAACTTCCACAACATCTCAGTCCCTTCTCCCAGGTTAACAAGTGACAGGAGGAGAGGAAATGGCCTCATGTAGCACCAGGGAAGGTTTAGGCTGGATATGAGGAGAACTTCTTCACTGAAAGGGTTCTCAAAGACTGGCACAGGCTGCCCAGGGAACTGGTTGAATCCCCATCCCTGGAGATGTTTCAGAAAGGCAGAATCACAGAATCATAGAATCAACCAGATTGGAAGAGAGCTCCAAGCTCAGCCAGTCCAGCCTAGCACCCAGCCCTGGCCAATCAACCAGACCATGGCACTAAGTGCCCCAGCCAGGCTTGGCTTCAACACCTCCAGGGACAGTGACTCCACCACCTCCCTGGGCAGCCCATTCCAATGCCAATCACTCTCACTGCCAACAACTTCCTCCTAACATCCAGCCTAGACCTCCCCCAGCACAACTTGAGATTGTGTCCCCTTGTTCTGTTGCTGCTTGCCTGGCAGAAGAGACCAACCCCACCTGGCTACAGCCTCCCTTCAGGTAGCTGTAGACAACAATATGGTCTGCCCTGAGCCTTCTCTTCTGCAGGCTGCACACCCCCAGCTCCCTCAGCCTCTCCTCATAGGGTTTGTGTTCCAGGCCTTTCACCACCTTTCACCAGAGATGTGGTGCTGAGGGATATGGTTTAGCAACAGCTTTGGTAGGATTAGAGAATGGTTTGACTTGGTGATGTGAAAGGGCTTTTCCAACAGAAACAGTTCCATGACTCTGAAGTGCTGCACAAGACAGATTTTTAAAAGCAGGAATGCAGTGGTTGTTGGTGATTGTGTGATTCTGTGAAAGTCCATGGAAGTTCACATGTAGTGCTCAGCAGCAGTAAGCCAAGGAGCAATTAATACAAACTGGAACAGAGAAGGTTTCAGCTCAACATGAGGAGAAACTTCTTTACAGTGAGTGTGACAGAGCCTTGGAGCAGGCTGCCCAGAGAGGTTGTGGAGTCTCTTTCTCTGGAGCCTTTCCAAACCCACCTGGATGCATTCCTGTGCAGACAATGCTGGGTGAACCTGCTTTGGCAGGGAGGTTGGGCTCAATGATCTCTGGAGGTCCCCTCCAACCTCTAAGGTTCTGTGATTCTATTCTGTGATGTAGAAGAATTTGCCACATTTCATTCTTCAATTGAAAGAATAATTCCTCAGCTAACCTTTACCACACCAAAACCTGCATCCTGCCTGGACCAGCTGATTTGCTGTTGCAGAAGGAAAAGGCTATCATTTTACTTGTCTAAAGAAAGCTACAACTAGATGGGTACAATCTGCAGGGGGTGGGGGTAGGGGGAAAGGCAGCTTAAATAGCAGCATGCTGATGAAATGATATCATCAGGATGAAATGATTATGTGGTCTCCCTGAATAGGTGTGCACCCAGCCACTGTGACTCTTGCCATTTCCTCAGCCTGACCTAGCAGGCTCACGTTGTTATGTCTGTGCTAATCTGCATGATCCTGCCTTGCAAGCTGGCTCTGCAAGGACAGCTGTGCTTCTGCAATCAGTTGGAATGCTCCTTTTGAAACTGGGGTTATTCAATACATGAGGTTTTATGAGGTCTTACTCTAAAGGCTGTGCCGTGCAGCTCCCCGAAGGATAAACTTACTCCAGATGAAAAGGATCATCTGGGTTAAAATGGTTAAAGTTGAATTTTGTCTGATTTGCTTTCAGCTAAGTCTAAGAGGAGATGAGATACTCACCCTATGTAAAACAGGGCCTAACCCTGTGATTCTGTATGACCTGACTGGAAGCATCACATCTGAGCTGAAAACCAGGTCTCTGTGAACTGCACTCACAAATACCCAAAAGGCAGAGTGGAAGTGAGAACTAAAATCTTTGGGAGTCCCTCAGCCAGTGAAAGCCAAAGTGTTGACTCTCCAGAGGTTCCTACCATTCCCTCTGTGTGTGACTCATACCATCTCCATCACAGCCACTCCCTGACCACTCTTGCAGCAAAGAAATTTTCCCTGATCTCCAATCTAAACCTCTCCTGGCACAATTTCATCCTACCACCTGACACTAGAGAGCCCAACCCCAACCTCACTCCAACCTCCTTTCAGGGAGCTGTAGAGAGCAACAAGTTCTCCCCTCAGCCTCCTCCAGCCTAAATACACCCAGCTGCTCTTCCCCAGCTGTCCAACTGTCTCCTAGACTCTGTAGCATTTGCTTTCAAAAACATTTGTCCAATTCCAAACAGATTGTTAGTTAAAAATCTGCCTCCACAAACCTACCAGCCCACTTGGGATGAAGTGAAAATCAAATGAGGGAAATTCAGGTTGACACAAAAACCTTCCTTTGGCTATGGAACAATCTAACCCAATAAAACTTATGTTTGGTCTTTTAAAAGAGTGATTTAGAATCCCAGAATTGTCAGGGTTGGAAAAGACCCCAAGGATCATCTAGTTCCAACTCCCCTGCCATGGTCAAGGACACCTCAAGCTAGATCAGGTTGCTCAGAGACACATCCAGTCTGTCCTTAAAACCTTCCAGGGATGAGGCTTCCAAACTTAGCAAAAGAAATCAGAGCAGAAAACTATTGTGGGGCAGACAAATCCATGAAGGTTTTGCAGCTGGCTTCATGCAAGAAGCTGCATTGTGGCTGTGAAATCAGACAAAGCAGCAGAAAGGTGAATTGCATCACATTTGTAGTAAGATGAAAGAATCATGGAACCACAGACCCATTAAGGCTGGAAAAACCCTCAAGGCCAACCATAACCCAACTACCATGACCACAAAACTGTACCCTGAAAGGCCACATCTACAGACTTATTGGACACCTCCAGGGATGGGGACTGCACCACCTCCCTGTGCAGCCTGTTCCAATGTCTGACCATTCTTGCAGCAAAGACATTTTTCCTAATCTCCAACCCAAACCTCTCCTGACACAGTTTCAGGCCATGATACTCACAGCATAGGTTACTGCACTGTAAGTCATGTTTTGCTATGTCTAGAGCACTCTCCCACCATTTCTTTGCTATATCTCATGCTTAGAATCATAGAGTCATGAATGGTTTAGGTCGGAAGGGACCTCAAAGCTCAGCCAGTTCCAACTCCTTGCCATAGGTATGGACACCTCCCACTAGAACAGAGCACTCAAGGCCTCATCTAACCTGGCCTTGAACACCTCCAGGGAGGTTGTGGAACAGAGAATCACCGAATGTGATCAAGGATCACATTCGGTGATTCTCTGTTCCACAACCTCCCTGGGTAACCTGTGCCAGTGTCTCACCACCCTCACTGCAATGGTACAATGAAGCCATAGTCCTCAAAGGAAGGATGACAGAGAGATTCTAATGAGAGTCAGCTCTCTCCTTGAACATCTCTTGCTTTAATCCTGATTCACTGCAAAATCATGCCTGAGTAACACATCTTGGCAAAATGAAGATGTTTTACTCACTACAAAAGACTGTGAAACTTGCTGGCACTCAAAACATTCATTTGTGTCAGGAGATCAAAGCTTGGAAGTGCAGGAGTCAGGACAAAGTCATTCATCCTTTCCAGTGAGTTTGCAATGATTCTGAAATGCACACATTGCAAATTTCCTTCATCAAGTTCAAGAATCCCCTGGAAGAGCAGCCAGCCCCTCAGACAGGGACACTCCTTGGGGGGTGAAACTGAGAGAATCCAAACAGGCTTTTTGGAGGAGGAGTAGACATTAGCTCTGCTGCCGCATCTGAAAAGGTGAGGAAGGAAAGGGGAACTAGAACTGTCCAGCCTCGTGTGGTAAGGGAAGTTTTGAAACTGGTCTAACTCATTCTGACTGCCAGCTGGACTCCAAAAACTGCTCAGCAGATGAGAGTAACTGCAGCAAGGGCAGCTCATACTTCACCTTCTGCTAGGGCCTTTGATGTGGGAAAGTAAGATGAGATGGCACAGATCTGCTTGTGCCCCACGACCAGATGTTGACTCTTTTTGTCGGTGAAGTGACATACAAGGACCTGAGTGAACCAGAGCAAGAGATCAAACACCTTGTGCTTGGCTGTGTATAGCAAAGAGCCTTTGGGATTTGAGACTATGCACTGAATTCCACTCCTGCTTTTCTCTCAGTTCAGAAGACATTTACAGCTCCCAGCTCTGAGGATGAAAACACAGGATCGGGATCAGAGGCTGCCTCTTGCCAGGACTGACATTGAGTGGCTGGCTGAGCAAGTCTTGTTAGAACACTGAGGTGCTGGAGCGTGTCCAGAGAAGAGCAACTAAGCTTCTGAAGGGGCTTGAGCACAACTCTTAGGAAGAGTGGCTGAGGGAACTGGGGTTGTTTAGTCTTCAGATGAGGAGGCTGAGCAGAAATCTCATTACCCTCCGCAACTCCCTGGAAGGTCACTGGAGTGAGGTGGGATTAGTCTCCTTTCACATGAAACAAGTGACAGGACAGGAGGAAACAGCCTCAAGCTGTGCCAGGGGTGGTTCAGGTTGGATAAAGCTGTAAAGGTGAGTGCCCAGAGGCTGGAGCCAGGCTCTGCTGGGTGATGCCCAATGACTGGGTTTGTGAGGTCTCCTTCTCTGAAGACTTCCAAGGCCTGTCTGGATGTGTTCCTCTGTGATCTGTGTTAGATAGTGTGGTCCTGCTCTGGCAGGGGGGTTGGACTGGATGATCTCCTTGGGTCCCTTCCAACCCCTAAGATCCTGTGAGCCTGGGATCCTGTGATTCTGTGATTTTTTGTTCTCCTTGAAATTTAATTAAGTAGCTTATTTTATATGGGTTGTGATATGCTCTAGTAAAATTGGGTGAACACTTTTAAAATGCACTCATTTTGCTTCACACAAGGGAACTGTGTGATCTTGGGCAAAATGGTTGGTATGAAAACATTTAAACAACACTTTAGGTTTCAAATTATTTCTGCCTTTTAAGGAATCCGGTGAAATAAAGGGGGGGGGGGGGAGGGGGGACGACACACACTCAAGGAGGGGAGCAGAAAGAGAGAGGAAAAGAATGAGATGCTCTTCCCCCAGCCTCCTTCAGCCAGGCAAACTCCCCAGACGGTTGGGAAAGCTCCAGGAAAGGAGGTGTTTTGTGTTCCCCTGAATTTAGGCTGAAGAGACTGGCAGGGCTCTGTGCCAGAAAGATGCTGCCTGCCATCACAGCTGTGCCCAATGTTGGCTTAAAAGAACAGGAAAGTCTCTCTATTTATTTTTAGCTGTTTTCTTACTCCTCCTTCTTTTGCAGAAGTTCTTCTAGAAACATTTATCTTGTCATCATCTGTAAATTATGTAGTATATTTGCAGCATTACAGGGTCACGTCCACCCCACTGTGGGTTATACATCAAGATCCCTGCAGTTGTTCTGAGAAACATTTTACTCTGAAGATGCTCCAAAGTTCTGGGTGATTTGAGCTTGGAGTAAGGATTTTGCTTTATGAGAGGCAGGCTGGTAAATTCCTGGACTTTGGAACTGGTTTTGTGATAGTTGGACTGTGCTCACCCATCATGTGGTGAATTAGCATGTGGTGTTCTTATGCAAACAATGAAAACAAAACAGAGCAAGAATTAAAAGGGTATTTAAGAAAATGAATTTCAGCATATGACTAAAACAAGCCCTTAATAGCAACAACTTCGTGGTAAAGGTAAACACTTGCCAAAAATATCTGCTGGTGTGGAAGCTTAGTAGTCAAAGCCTTTGATTTAGCTGTGGTGCAGATGCTGTTCCTTAGTTAACATCAAGAATCATAGGGAAATTAAAAGCAGTTTGGGGATCTTCAGAACAAGATGCAGCAGCCAAAATCTGGGGCAAAATCTTATAGAAACATAGAATCAACCAGGTTGGAAGAGACCTCCAAGATCATCCAGTCCAATC
Source organism: Pogoniulus pusillus (assembly GCF_015220805.1). Classification (NCBI taxonomy): domain Eukaryota; kingdom Metazoa; phylum Chordata; class Aves; order Piciformes; family Lybiidae; genus Pogoniulus; species Pogoniulus pusillus. The sequence goes on along the minus strand of NC_087296.1, from coordinate 11,700,774 downwards.
TAGCACCCAGCCCTAGCCAGTCAACTGGACCATGGCACTAAGTGCCCCATCCAGGCTTTGCTTGAACACCTCCAGGGAGAGAGCATCCACAACCTCCCTGGGCAACCTGTTTTAGAGTATCACCACCCTCATACTGAAGAACTTTCTCCTGAGATCCAGTCTAATCTATTCTCCCTTAGCTTAAAACCATCCCCCCAAGTCCTGTCTCTAGATACCCTTATGAAAAGTCCCTCTGCAGCCTTTATTTAGTATTCCCTCAGGTACTGGAAGTCAATCTTTTACCTCCTACTTCTGTTCTGCACCTAGATCTTATTTCACTCCACCAAACTGGATGATCTTGGAGGTCTCTTCCAACCTGGTTGATTCTATGATTCTAAAAGCATATAAAACAGTCTGAACTTCAGCAAGGCTGTATTATTTACTACACCAGTACAGTTCTGCAGCTACAAACCATCCACTACTACAAAATCTTTTCTTCAAGTGTTAATGAAGATATTTTAAATGATATATCAACCAGGTCTAGTGGGAGATGTACCTGCCCATGGCAGGGGGCCTGGAACTAGATAATCTTTAAGGCACCCCCAGCTCCCTTTCTTCCTGGCTGCTCTCAGCCACTCTGTCCCCAGCCTGTAGTGCTGCTTGGGGTCATTGTGGCCAAAGTGTAGAACCCTGCACTTGGCCTTGTTCAATCTCATCCCATTGGCCTCTGCCCACCCATCCAGCCTGGCCAGGTCCCTCTGCAGGGCTCTCCTAACTTCTAACAGATCAACACCTGCTCCTAGCTTGGTGTCATCTGCAAACTTACTGATGCTGGACTCAATCCCCTCATCCAGATCATCACTAAAGACATTGAACAGGTCTGAGCCCAGGACTGATCCCTGGGGCACACCACTAGTGACAGCTGCCAGCTGGATGTGGCACCATTCACCAGCACTCTCTGCACCCAGCCTTCCAGACAGTTCTTGACCTGTATCAGAGTCTTCCATCTTCAAAATTCATTTCTCTCCTGGCTTCATACAAGCTCATGCCAGAGACAGAATACATTAAACATGTGGACAGGGACAGCTTCGTAGTGCTTTAGGAAGTCTTAGAAAAGAAGAAACTAAATAAATTTTGCTTGCCTCTTAGTTAACCTCCTGCAATGTTTTCTTATTTGATTCCCACAGTTGACAGAGCAGGGAGAACCTTGCTTCTTACTCTAAAGCAAACACCAGGAACAACCTCCTGCCCCCTCAGCTTCATTCACCTTAAGAAGCAGAACTTGCCTGTTTATCATCCCAATCATAGCCTTGAAGTTCAGGGTGCATGTGAAGAAAAAAGACCCAAAGGAAACAGAGAGCAAATTTGACACTGAAATTCTGAAACACTCCCATTCTTGTTGCTCCATTTATGTGCTGAGCTGTTCTCAGAGAAAATGTTTTGCTATGCTTCTTTATATCCCCAAGAATCTCCTCCTCCAACAGCTCAAATGTCTCTGGTGTAGATTAGTCATGGACCTTTCATGCTGCTGAGGTAATCCCCTTAATGTACTCTACACCATAGGATATCCTCCTCCTCTGTTTCATGTTCTGACATTCCCAAAGGTCAGGGAAGTGTTTCATGTGGTGCAAGACCCCATTTAAATGGGAAATTAGAAGAACAGACCAACGTTTATTTTCCTTTGGGTTTCCAAGGATAGTACAAGGTTTAAATATATATATACATATACACACATATATAGTATTAAAAATCATAATTTTGCTCAAAATTTGATGTTAATCTCTAAAGAGATTAACAAATATTCCTATATAGTGATTAGTAACACAGTAGTAGTGATATCACAGAATTAGAGGCTGGAATAGACCTCTGAGACCATCAAGTCCAGCCTATAACTGAACACCACTGCATTGACCAGACCATGGCACTAAGTGCCACATCCAAGCTCTCCTTAAACACCTCCAGGGACAGCGACTGCACTACCTCACTGGGCAGCCTATTCCAGTGTCTAATTATCCTTTCCATGAGGAAATGGTTCCTAATATCCAACTTAAACCTCCCCTGGCACAGCTTCAGGCCATGACCTCTCCTCTTGGTACAAGTTACCTGGGAGAAGAGCCTGACCCCATCTTACTAATACTTCCCTTCATGTAGTTGTAAAGTGTGCTAAGGTTCCTCCTGAGTCTCTTCTTCTCCAAGCTAAACACCCCCAGCTCACTCAGTCTCTCCTCATCAAACTTTCACAGAATCACAGAATCATTGAGGCTGGAAAAAACATCTGAGATCAAGTCCAGCCTGTGACCTAACCCCACCATGTCAGCTAACCCATACCACCAAGTGCCACATCCAACCTTCCCTTAAAGACCTCCAGGGATGGTGAATCCACCACCTCCCTGGGCAATCCATTCCAGTGCCTAATCACCTTTCCATCAGGAAGTGCTTCCTAGCATCCAATCTAATCTTCCCCTGGTGCAGCGTCAGGCCATGCTCTCTCCTCTTGGCACAAGCCACCTGGGAGCAGAGCCTGACACCCACCTGAATACAACTTCCCTTTAGGTAGCTGTAGAGAGTGATAAGATCCCATCTAAGTCTCCTCTTCTCCAGGCTGAACTCCATCAGGCTCTCCTCATCAGCCTTTCCTTCCATCCACTTCCCCAGTCTCATTGCTCTCCTCTGACCCCACTCCAGCACCTCAATATCTCTCTTAAAGTGAAGGGCCCAGAGCTGTACTGGAGGTGAGGCCTCACCAATGCCAGCACAAGGGCAGAATCATATCCCTAGAATCAGTGAATCAGAGAATGTCAGGGGCCAGAAGGGACCTCCAAAGCTCACCCAGCCTAACCCCTGCCAGAGCATCATCACCCAGAGCAGATCACACAGGAACACATCCAGGCACTCCTTAAGTGTCTCCAGAGAGGGAGACTCCACAACCCCCCCTGGGCAGCCTGTGCCAGGGCTCTGTCGCCCTCACAGGGGAAAAGTTCCTCTTGATGTTTAAATGAAATTTCCTATGCCTCAGCTTCCACCACTGCCCCTTGTGCTGTCACTGAGCATCCCCCAGCAGAGCTGGCTCCAGCCTCTGGCACTCACCTGCACATCTTTATAACCATTGCTGAGGTCACCTCTCAGGCTCCTCTTCTCCCAGCAGCACAGCCCCAGCTCCTTCAGGCTCTTCTCCTAACAGAGCTGTTCCATTCCCTTCAGCATCTTTGTGGCTCTGTGCTGGACTCTCTCAAACAGTTCTATGTCCCTCTTGAACTGGGGGGACCCAGAACTAAACACAGTACTCCAGATGTGACCTCACCAGGGCAGAGCAGTCCTGCTGGCCACACTATTCCTGATACAAGCCAAGATGCCACTGGCCTTTTGTGCCACTGTTACCCTCTCTGCCAGGCTACGTACAGCAAGCCGAGATCCATCCTGCTGAGCAACACAAGCGTAACTTTGGTCGAAGGCAAAAGTTCCTGCCCCAAACACATGACTTCCATTAGAAGTGCACTTCCTCTGCTGCAGAGGCATGTAAAAATTCAATTACCTCTGAAATAAAGAGATTTTGTTACACGAATTATACTCCAAACATGGTCCATATTTCTTTTCCATGAGGGGTGCAGACAGGAGTTAAACTTAACCAAGGAGAGGCTGAGGGAGCTGGAGGTGTGCAGCCTGCAGAAGAGGAGGCTCAGGGCAGAGCTCATTGCTGTCTGCAGCTCCCTGAAGGGACATTTTAGCCAGGTGGGGTTGGTCTCTTCTGCCAGGCAAGCAGCAACAGAACATGGGGACACAGCCTCAAGCTGTGCCAGGGAAGGTTCAGGCTGGATGTTAGGAGGAAGTTGTTGGCAGAGAGAGTGATTGGCATTGGAATGGGCTGCCCAGGGAGGTGGTGGAGGCACCGTCCCTGGAGGTCTTCAAGAAAAGCCTGGCTGAGGCACTTAGTGCCATGGTCTGGTTGACTGCATAGGGCTGGGTGCTAGGTTGGACTGGCTGAGCTTGGAGCTCTCTTCCAACCTGGTTGATTCTATGATTCTATGATTCTAAGCTCCAAAACACTATGGCCCACCAGCTTCTTGGCAAACATCAGCCTGTGACATGGAATTGGCAAGAGAAAACTTGGACGAGGTTGGCAGTTCAAAAGTGTTCCTTTACTGTCAGGAGGATGCTGCTCGTTGGTGCAAAACCTTCTGTTGTAGGGCACTCCAAATTCCTTCCTTCTCTCCAGGGCTTCGAATGGGGAGGTGAAGGCATGAAAACTGCTTCACACACATACACAGTGTGCTTGAAGGGGGGAGAGCAAAAGGCTCCTTTCTCCACACCTGGACTGCGCCATGTGGAAGCCTGCGCTGGGAGTGAGGCTGGTGCCTGGCTGGGTTCATTGTGCCCTGTACAAAATGGCAAATGGAGACTTTGACTAGAAAAGTATAAACAGAGCAAGGGAGAAGGCGCAAGGTGCCCGCCTCGGCAGAGCTCCCGGCAGCACAGGCGCCCGAGGGACAGAGCTCCTGTCTCGACAGAGCTCCTGCGGTGACAGAGCTCCTGCTGTGACAGAGTTCCTGCTGTGACAGAGTTCCCTCTGCGACAGAGTTCCTGTTTAAACAGAGCTCCTGCCGTGACAGAGCTCCTGCTGTGACAGAGTTCCTGCTGTGACAGAGTTCCCTCTGCGACAGAGTTCCTGTTTAAACAGAGCTCCTGCCGTGACAGAGCTCCTGCTGTGACAGAGTTCCCTCTGTGACAGTTCTCTCCATGACAGAGTTCCTGTCTCAACAGCGCTCCTGCTGTGACAGAGTTCCCACTGTGACAGCGTTCCTGTCTCAACAGAGGTCCTGTCGTGACAGAGTTCCCTCTGTGACAGAGTTCCTGTCTCAACAGCGCTCCTGCTGTGACAGAGTTCCCACTGTGACAGAGTTCCTGTCTCAACAGAGGTCCTGTCGTGACAGAGTTCTCACTGTGAGAGTTCCCTCTGTGACAGAGTTCCTGTCTCAACAGCGCTCCTGTCGTGACAGAGTTCTCACTGTGAGAGTTCCCTCTGTGACAGAGTTCCTGCTCAACAGAGCTCCTGTTGTGACAGAGTTCTCACTGTGACAGAGTTCCCTCTATGACAGAGTTCATGTCTCAACAGCGCTCCTGTCCTGACAGAGTTCCCTCTGTGACACAGTTCTCTCCATGACACAGTTCTCTCCATGACAGACTTCCCATCTCAACACAAGTCCTGCTGTGACAGTTCCCACTGTGACAGTTCCCTCCATGACAGAGTTCCCGATGGCTTTGTTCAGCTAAAGTCTAGAAGTTGTCTTTATAGACTCCAGTAGGTTCGGAGAAGGCCTTCACACAGCAGAACAAAGGTTTTAAGGTGCAGTTAGCAGGGACAAACTGATAACTTTGTGGTAAACCACCACATTTCTAAGATCTCGTTTTAGAGATCCGATGCCTTCTGCTTCACCAAAGCCCTCAGCAAGGGAAAGAGCCCTTAGCAGAGTTTTCTTTTGCAGAAGAGAGTACCCAGCTTAACCCCATCCTCTTTCCTTGTGGAGTGCATCAGGAAGAGTGCGGCCAGCAGGGCTAGGGAGGTTCTGCTCCCTCTCTACTCTGCCCTGCTGAGACCACACCTGCAATACTGTGTCCAGTTTTGGGCTCCCAAGTTCAGGAGAGGCAGGGACCTGCTGGAGAATGTAAAGAGGAGAGCCACGAGGATAAGTGGGGGACTTGGGCATCTCCCCTATGGAGAGAGACTGAGAGCTCTGAGGCTGTTTAATCTGGAGAAGAGAAGGCTGAGAGGGGATCTGATCTGTGTGGACAAATATCTGAGGGGTGGGCATCAAGGAGCTGGGGCAAATTTCTTTTAGTGGCCAGCAGCAGTAAGCCAAGGAGCAATGGATACAAAATGGAACAGAGAAGGTTTCAGCTCAACATGAGGAGCAACTTCTTTACAGTGAGGGTGACAGAGCCCTGGAGCAGGCTGCCCAGAGAGGTTGTGGAGTCTCCTTCTCTGGAGCCTTTCCAAACCCACCTGGATTCATTCCTGTGCAGACTACCTTAGGTGATGCTGCTTTGGCAGGAGAATCATAGAATCATAGAATGAACCAGGTTGAAAGAGACCTCCAAGATCATCCAGTCCAACCTATCCCCCAGCCCTATCCAGTCAACTAGACCATGGCACCGAGTGCCTCATCCAGTCTTTTCTTGATGACCTCAAGGGATGATGCCTCCACCACCTCCCTGGGCAGCCCATTCCAATGCCAATCACTCTCTCTGTGAAGAACTTCCTCCTGACATCCAGCCTATACCTACCCTGGCACAACTTGAGACTGTCCCCCCTTGTTCTATTGCTGGTTGAGGAGGGTTGAACTTAATGATCTCTGGAGGTCCTTTCCAACCTCTAAAGTTCTGTGATTCTGTTCTGTGATTCTGTTTAATAATTCTAAGTGAGCAAGCAAGAAGTAGGAAAAAACCTCACTAGCAGCAGTATCCAAGGTACAAGTCAGGGCAATGCATGAACGTTTGTTTTGGAGAAACAAGCACCCATCCTACCCAAGCAAAGATGATTTGGAAAGGTGTTTTTATTTCCAGGAAAGCCTCGCAAAAGATGCTAGGTTCAGGAAAATAATATGCCAAAGTAAAAGTGCTGTGCTTGCACTCATCCTGTGTTTTGAATCTTGCCTATCCTTCCAGCTCCTGGCTGTAGCTGCACTGCCAGCTAGCTGCTCAGCACATGCAGCAGATTCAGAGCTAAGGCTCTGTTTGGGTTCTAAATTCTAAACAAGAGAGAGGAACTTTCTGGACATTCATTTGGATATAGAGTGAGCGAGCAGGGCCTTGGTTGTGAAAAGAAAGTAGTGGTAAAGTCTGTATCGTTCATTGCTTTGCTGATTGGTATAAAAAGCCAATGGATAAACAATTTTGCTCTCTTGGTTTTTGGGTGCTGGATCTGTCACTGTTCCTTCACCTCTCTGACTCCTTCACACTGTGTACAAACCTTTTCCCGATAACAGGTTGGGATGGTTTGGGAGTTACCCACCCCCTCACTCTTATGCAATCACCCAGACTAGACTCAGCCAGCTGGAAGTTAAGGAATGAAGCTTTATAGTCACAGCTTAGCACAGTATGCAAGCAGGCATTTATAGTCTATACAGCTATAGACAGAAATAGCCAAGTTAAAGGTAGCACAGAAACACAACAGCCCTCCCAGACACCAGAGTCCCCAGGAGGGGCTCCCATTTTATGAACCAGTCAAAGAGAAGGAAGCTTCACCTAGATATTGATGGCTCCTTTGAAGCTTTTTCCTTAAATATTCTTGAACTCAGTATAAATTTCAAAACCAACAGACTGCTGAAGGACTCTTGAGTTATCCATTGGCCTTTGGTCCTTTCTTTCCATTAAAAGCAAACGTCACCCCCACTGCCACAAACCCCACAACCCAACCCTTAGGTGCTCACAAACAGCAGAGGTTGCAGAGTTAAGAGTCATGAAAGCAACAAATGGCTTAGGTTGGAAGGGACCTTGGAGATCATCTAATCCAACCTCCCTGCCATGGGCAGAGAAGCCTTTCAACCAGACTTGGCTGCTCAAGGCTTCATCCAAGCTGGCCTTCAATACCTCCAGGGACAGGGCATCAACAACTTCTATGAACAATCTGTTCTAGATCTCACCACTTTCCTGCTGAAGAACTTCTTCCTAAGATCTAGTCTAAACCTACTCTCCCCCAGCCTAAACTGAATCCTCCTTGTCCTGCCTCTAGCCACTGTTATGAAAAGTCCCTCTCAACCTCCCAGAGGGCTCCCTTCATGTATTGGAAGGCAGCTGTAGGGTTCCCCCAGAGTCTTTTCTTCTCCAGGCTAAACATGCCCAGTTCCTTCAGCCTATCCTCATAGCAGAGGTGCTCCAAGCCTTGGATGATCTTTGTGGCCTCCTCTGGACTCACTCCAAGAGCCCTGTGCTCTTCTTATGCTGGGGACACCAGAACTGGATGCTGTATTCAAGATGGGGGTCTCACAAGAGCTGAGTAAAGAATGAGAGCCAGGACCAGAGAGACTCAAGTGTCCTAAGAGGCTTGCAGCTATGAAGCAGGATTTTAACCACTGGCTTGGGTGTTACTTAGCTGTTTTCCTTGGTCTGGTCCATTTAGAAAACTGGCACAAATCTCATTAAAATTGGTGTCAGTTCTATGCTCTCATCTGCCTGTGCACTCAAAGTTCAGTTATAAAATCCACAGCAGGCTGGCATTTGTGGAGGTTAGCACTAATACAATTAGACCAACTTAAACCTGATAGAAGGGGTAAGAAGCTTCACCTAATCCTACCCTGATCCTTATTACCTTGTCTGGGAAATGTTGCCCCTTATCATTTTTGATTCAGTATCTTCTCAGTTGCCAAAACTCATCTTCCCCTCTGCCTCTTACACTCTTAGGAAACAAAACAAGAGGCTGTATCTGCAGATCCTGACCTAGGGCTAGCAGGTTAAGAGCAAGCCCTTCCTTGGCTCGATTTAACTGCTTCAATCACATTATTAGCCTGTAGTAAGGCTGTGCTTAAATTTCTTTTGCAAGCCAGAAGTCATTTTAGGGCTGCTCAGAAGTTTTTCTGCTCTCTACCAAGTTCACCACGGATGGAAATCATTCTCCTAGGAAAGTGACCTTCAGAGTGAGAAACTTGATCTCACAGGTATCAAATGACCTGCAAAGATCTTTCAGCAGTTTGGTCAGGATAACATCAATAACCCAGCCTGCAGGCAAATATTATGTACCAAAGCCTGTGTGAATGTAATGACTGTGGACTGCAAAGAAACCTGCCAAACCCCCAACACTGCTCATCAAACAGCAGAGGAGTGAATTCCAACTGACTACGTCTGCAGAACCATAAGCTCTCAGGTGGGGAGATTCACCACTGTCCTCAAAAAGCTGCAATTCTGTGTTTATGGAATCATGGAATCATAGAATCATCTGGGTTGGAAGAGACCTCCAAAGGTCATCCAGTCCAACCCCCTCTGCAGTCAGAAGAGACATTCTCAATTAGATCAGGCTGCCCAGAGCCCTGTCGAGCCTCACCTTGAATATCTCACAGAATCACAGCATCATTCAGGTTGGAAAAGACCTTTGAGATCAAATCCAACCTATTACCAACATTATCTAATCAACTAAACCATGACACTAAGTGCCTCATCCAGTCTCTTTTTAAACACTTCCAGGGACAGTGACTCCACCACCTCCCCAGGCAGCCCATGCCAAAGCCAATCTCTCTAGCTGTGCAGAATGTCTTCTAACATCCAGCCTGAACCTGCTCTGGCACAAATTGGTACTGTGCCCCCTCGTTCTGTCACTGATTGCCTGGGAGAAGAGACCAACCCCACCTGGGTTCAACCTCCCTTCAGACAGTTGTAGACAGCAATAAGGTCCCCCCTGAGCATCCTCTTCACAGGTCCCTCCAGGGATGGGGCCCCAACTACCTTCATGGGCAACCTGTTGCAATGTTCAACTACCCACTGGTAAAGAACTTGTTCCTAACATCCAGTCTAAAGCTGCTCTTCTCTAGTTTGAAGACAATTCAAGGCCAGGGACCATAAGCAACCCACATTGCCACCCTAGTGAGAGCTGTTCCTGGCAGTGCCATGGGGGCTGGAACAAGATGATCATCAAGGTCCCTTCCAACACAAATCAATCTATGATTTTTTTCACTATAGAACTGAAGCAGCTCTAACATCTAAGAAACTTGCTCTAATGTCTTATTTTATCTATTTTATCACACTCAATCTATTTTCTCATAGTAAATCTATTTTATCATATCCAATAAGCTACTGCAACAGCTACAACTACAGTGCTATTGAAGCAAAGAAAACATATCTATATTCCAATACCTATCTGTAGTGTATTGAACTGAAAACCAACTACACACAGCATTTAAATCAGCCTGAGGAACTTTGCAATGCACTTTACAGCCCTGGCACAAGGAATTGGTTGACTGTAATTTTGTTTTACTATAATCAGCCCTTTTATTTTGGAATATAAGTCACACCTCCTAAATATATACTCCTAATCATAAGTCACCTCAAACCCCCCTGTATTTAAGGAGTTACAATGACCTATCATTAGTTGTTCTCAGCTGATAAAGAACTAACGGAATGCCAAGTCAGCAGTTCAACCAACACAAGCTATATGTTGTGTAGTTGAGGTTACTACATGAGCATGCAGCCCTGTGCAAAAATCTCCTGCATCAAACTGCTCCTAGAACCTACTGGGTTGTAAAAAGGAGGCTGTGTTATGCTTATCCAGGGGAAGGCAACAAAGATGGTCAGAGGGCTGAAGCACCTCCTTATCAGGAAAGGCTGAGGGAGTTGGAGCTGCTCAGCCTGGAGAAGAGAATGGTCTGGGAAAACCTTATAGAGGCTTTGCACTACCTGAAGGGAGCCACATGATGGCTGGGGAGGGATTTTTTACAAGGGCTTGTAGAGCTAGGAGGAAGAGGAATGGACTAAAGCTTGAGGAGGGGAGATATAGATTGGAGGTTGAGAGGAAATTCTTTACAGTGAGGATGGTGAGCTGCTAGAACAGGTTGCCCAGGGAGATTGTGGATGCCCCCACCCTGGAGGTATTCAAGGCCAGGTTGAGCAGGGCCTTGAGTAACCTGGGCTGGTAGGATGTGTCCCTGCCCATGCAGGGAGTTGGAAGTGAGGTGATTCTCATCCTTTACTCTGCTCCAGTCCTGCGTGCAGTTCTGGAGCCCCCAACACAAGAAGGACATGGAACTGTTGGAACCAGTCCAGAGGAGGCCACCAGGATGCTCAGAGGGTTGCAGCAGCTCTGCTGTGAGGACAAGCTAAAAGAGTTGGGGCTCTGCAGCCTGGAGAAGGCTTCCAGGAAACCTTGGAGTGGCCTTCTAGGAACTGAAGAGGGCGACAGGGGGGCTGGGGAGGGACTATTGACAAGGTCTTGTAATGGCAGGACGAGGAGAAATAGGTTTAAACTGGCAGAGGGGAGATTCAGATTAGAAGTTAGGAAAGGGTTCTTTGCAATGAAGGTGGCGAGACACTGGCACAGGTTGCCAAGGGAGGTTGTGGAGCACAGATCTTTGATCACATTCTGTGCTTCTGTGCTCCACAACCTCTCAGAAGGTGTTCAAGGCCAAGTTGGATGAGGCCTTGAGCAACCTATTCTAGTGGGAGGTGTCCCTGCCTATGGTGAGAGGTTTGAACTGGCTGAGCTTTGAGGTCTCTTCCAACCTAAACCATTCTATGATTCTATTGTCTTTCAGGTCTCTTCCAACCCATTCTGTGATTCTATGAATGAATCTATGAAATAACTGCAGACCTATGACTGTGATCACTCTCTGAGGCTGCTGCAATTGTCGAGCTTCAAAGAAAGAAAAATCTTCAAGACCCAGCAAAAACTTCAAATATCTATCAGCAGAGAGTAAAAAGCCTAGGGGGAAAGTAAGAAATCAGCATAAGCATATAAAGCAATGTCACATCAGAAAGCTGTTTGGTTTTTAATAAGCACATTCATAACCAAGAATTCCTTCCAATTAAAGGCTTATTCTTAAAATGCTCTCAAGCCCTCAGAGGATTCCTTGAGGTTCTAACCCCATTATGCCTAGACAAAACCAAACCCATCACATTTTGCATTGTACAGCTCCTACACTCGGTTTTGCTGTGAATTAGGATGTTTTTCATACCTTAATTGCTCTTCTTATGTTAACAGAGCAGGACTGGTTGCCCTCAAGAAGTATCTGGAAGTGTCACAAGCCATAGGATACCTTTTAGTAGCAATAAACTGGGTATTGTTTCCTAACAAGATGTTACTTGCTGGGAAGAGAGTTTTTGCTCTATCCCCACCTTATGGCTAGAAGAAGAATTTTCCTATCCAACATACCTACTCCTCGGTTTGGATTTCCTTTATTGTATCACTGCTGGCACTGAATATTTGCTTTTGGTGTCATGCAACTTCAGATTCTTTCTTAGCAAGCATGCACTCCTCCACACACATACACAATGAAACTCCAAAGCACAGATATCCTCTCTAGCACCTGTGTTGATTTACTGAATCTAAACAGCTGCTGGAATGTGTCCAGAGAAGGGCCACAAGGATAATCAGAGAGTTGGAGCACCTTTCCTATGAGGAATGCTGAGATAATTGGGTTGTTCAGCTTGGAGAAGAGAAGGCTCCAAGGAGACCTTTTTGTGGCCTTCCAATATCTGAAGGGGGCTGCAAGAAAGCTGCTGAGGGACTTTTTAGAGGGTCAGGACTCGGGGGAATGGAGCAAAACTAGAAGTGGGTAGATTCAGATTGGATGTCAGTAAGAAGTTCTTCCCCATGAGGGTGGAGGTTGCCCAGGGAGGTGGTGGAAGATTCATCCCTGGAAGTTAAGGCCTGGATGTGGCTCTGGGCAGCCTGACCTGGTGGAAAGTGTCCCTGTACATGGCAGGGTGGTTGGAAGTAGATGATCCTTGAGATTCCTTCCAACCCTGAAAATAACAGAGACTATTTGGGTCCTGAATCAGAAACCATCCAAGTTTATATATCCCTAGTGACTCCTCCAGGAATAAAAGAGCTAGGGGTCTTCAGAGATCCTAAGTATTCACCCTTTCAAAAATAGCTGTAAACCTAATAATCATCAGGTGATTTGTACTACTCAGGAAACAGTGAACTTACATGCACTAGGTTGAAACTGAAGCATGCATTAAGCTGGTTTTAAAGCTTTCAACACTGCTTTCTCTCTGTGTACCTTGTAAGCAAAACAATGTGATCACGAGAGCTAGAGCAGTGCATAGTTCTCATGAGGCTTAGTCAAGTTGGCAAACAGCAGAATCTCTGTCAGTCACTCCATACACAGCCATCATAGAATTGTTTTGGTTGGAAAAGACCTTTAAGATCATTGAATCCAACCATTCTCTAACTCTCCTGTGGCTGGTGCTCAGCCATAGAGTCATAGAATAGAATCAGGCAGGGTTGGAAGGGACCATAAGGATCAGCCAGTTCCAACCCCCTGCCATGGCCAGGGACACCCTACCCTAGAGCAGGCTGCACACAGCCTCAGCCAGCCTGGCCTCAAACACCTTCCAGGGTTGCAGATTCAACCACCTCCCTGAGCAACCCATTCCAGGTTCTCACCACTCTCATGCTGTACAACTGCCTCCTCACATACAGTCTCACTCTCCCCACCTCCAGCTTTGCTCCATTCCCCCTAGTCCTGTCACTCCCTGACAGCCTAAAAAGTCTCTCCCCAGCTTTTTTGTAGGTCCATTTGAGATACTGAAAGGCCACAAGGTCACCTGGGAGCCTCACCATGTCCCTCAGCACCACATCTCTGCCTCTCTGAAACACCTCCAGGGGTGGAAATCCAACCACCTCCCTGGACAACCTGTTTCAGGCTTTGAGAATCATTCCAGTGAAGAAACTTTTCCAAATACCCAATCTAAACCTCCCCTGGTGCTACTTGAGGCCCTTTCCTCTCATTCTATCATTTGTTACTAGGATAAAGAACCAACCCCCACCTGGCTCCAACCACCTCTCAGGGAGGTTTAAGAACACTATTGTGTTGTATATTCCTGAACACTTAACCACACTCCATCAAAACCAGTAATTTTTGGTCAGCATTTAGTTAAACTTTAAGAGAGGAACTTGAATATCTGCCGGCTTCAGCTGTTATGAAACATTCCCAAAGTCCTGGCAGTCCAGGGACAGGATGCATTCTGACTCAAACTTCTCAAGGTTTACAGGAAAAAGTTCCTCTTCTACTAAAAAGAAAAAAAAAGGCACCTTCTTCACCATGAATACAGGCCAAAAACACTGTATAAAGTATTCCAAAAGTACACTGGTGCTTGGTTTTAACCTTTCCTCACCTCTCTTCCGTCATGGTAGTTGATCATCCACCTACTTAATTAGAATGAGAACATTTCATCAGGCTCAGAAAGTTGGACATCAAAATAGGGTCCAAAAGAAGCTACAGGACTCAAAACGAGTGTGCAGTGGGGAGAGGGATGTAGAAACTGTGTCAGGGAATATGAAGGGAAAGCTTTCCTAAAAAAGTAAAATGTCATGTGATGAAAATCACTAAGTCACGGATAGTAACTACAGAGCAAAACAGAAATGTCTAGAAATACTTCCCTTGTTTCTGAAGAATAAGTCCAAATATTCTCTACACATTCATGTTTTTAGCTTTTTCTCTGTATGGATTCTGAGGGAATTAGAGAAGAAAATGCAGAATAAGGAATCTAAGCAACCTTAGGAGCAGAGTGACCTAAGCCCTACGAGTCAATAAAACAGAGAAGTCATCCTTCCTTTCTGCTTTTCACAGGTGCTACAGGACTTTGAGAAGCAGGTGAACATAAAAGTTGAAGTTCTGGCATTGCTCATCTCCTTAGACTACAAAACAATAAGAGAAGAAAATGCAGAATGAGGAATCTAAGCAACCTTAGGAGCAGAGTGACGTAAGTCCTACAAGTCAATAAAGCAGAGAAGTCATCCTTCTTTTCTGTTTTTTACAGGACTTTGAGAAGCAGGTAAACACAAAAGTTGAAGTTCTGGCATTGCTCATTTCCTTAGACTACACAACTATTGCTAAAATGTTTTTTTGGTGTTTTTTAATCTGAGTATCTAGAATATACTTAATAATGTGTTATACAAAATGAAGATTACTCAATAGATCAGGTTTGAAAAACATTTATTTTAAGCATAGCTCAGCTACCACATATCCCACAAAACAGCACAAGCAGCTCAAACTGTGACAGCCAGCTCTGTCTTTATTAAGCAAAGTGTTCAGCAACAGTTAAAAACGTCAGATTATGACTAGAATATTATTTTAATGAAGAGATTTCCATAGAATGTAGATTTCCAGACTTCTGACAGGTTAGGATGACACTCAAGTGGGAGGAAGCAGCTTGGCACTCATGCCAGCTTATCTTCACTGTTTGCATAGGATCGCACTTCAAAACCCATCAGCTGTGCCAGATCATTTTCTTTTCCATAATGTGCATCTGTCCACACCAACTGAATCAGAGACCACCAGCTTGTCTCATATGCCACATCAAACAACAGGCCAGCTTAGCAGCTCAGAGCACGACTCAGAAACACTAAATATGTATTCTTTCCCCAGAACACAGAAGTTTTCACTTACTTTTCAAAGTTATTTCAAAATATTAAGACATTTCTAAATAAATGGAACCTCAGATATTTAATACAGTGGTTTCTACAGCAGTTGTTTTGCAAGTCAAGATCCTGTTAAGTTGGTAAATCTGGTTTGAATTGCATCCTTTATAAATGCAGGCTTTTACTAAATCCACTTTTTTCTCCCCCTGTTCTCTTTTAAGTTTCACACTTCTGATAATAAATGGCACATCATACCTGAAAAGTGACTGTGGTATAGACATTCCTCCATTATTATGGAAGAAATAAAGTAATCAACAGTCTTAAATGACAAAGTGACAGATAATTTTAAATGATGCATGAAGTGTATGAAATATACATGGGGAGATTCTTAATTGAGGGTCAAGAAACGGTAAGAGACAGTAACAGTAAGGAGACAGACGTCGATGAAACTAAATACTTCCACAAGTGCAAAAGTTGGCTCTGAGGATCTCACTTTAGTATGAAAACACAGGAAAACATCCTTTGAAATTCCAGTGGTCTGCTTTCTAGCCTCTGCTTTTCTTTAAAATAACCTGCAAGAAGAGAGGGGAAAAAATACATGTGGTTATTACTGCTTTTATCAGTGCAGGCAGCAGCAAGAGATCCAAAACGCTAAGCTACTCAGACCAAAGGTTCACTTCACCAAATAACATTTTCCAAACATAGAGTCACCGAAGTCTAAAGGAAACAATAGAAACAAAGCAAAAACATACAGAAAAACGTCCTGTCAGAAAGCTGTTTGGTTTGTTTGTCTGCTTTCTAATAAACACATTCACAACCAAGAATTCTGTAAAATAAAAGGCCGATTTTTCAAATGGAATAGGAACTCTCAAGCCCTCAGCAGATTCCTTGAAGTTCCAAACTCTGCTAGGCTTAGACAAAACCAAAATAGTAATATTTTATATTATACAGCTCCTATGCCCAATTTTTGTTTGCAATGCCTTATTTCTTTCACTATCAAGGGTGCACAGACCCTTGGAAGGATATTTTATGGTTCGGCGTTTAAGCTGAAAAATGAACTTCAAAGCCCAAGTGGGACCATTTAAGTGTTATTATTAAAATACAGGCAGATTTTTAACTTCTCATCTTAAAAAAAAAAAGTAATAATAAATGAAGCACAAAAATGTTCAAATAATTTTAAGACTGCAGTTAAAAAGAAATTACGAATGCATACGATTCCAACTGTAACATTCACTTGGCTACCCTACACATCCTGTATGTATTTCTGTTGCTATAGTAATAGAAAGTATCAAACTAAACATTTCACCAGAAGGAAAGAAAAATAAACACTGAAGATAAACAGAAGCCACAGGACCCAAATAACAGATAACGTTGAGTTTTGTTCTTCCAATTTGCCCAGCATCAGCAGGTGGTTGAATAGATAACTCAAATTACAGCTGAGCTTCTTCATGAAACCTGGGTAAAGCAGACACCTCGGGAGAGGGAAACGAGCTGCAGAATACAGATTTCAGTCATACTTGGACACTAATTCTTTCAGGAGGCAGAAAGCTGCCTAACAACTTCCTCTTTCCCTTTTTTTGCACATACACTCTGTAATGCAGGAGTCCTCCTTCACAGACATTCATACATCACTTGGTTAAGCTGAACTACACATACAGCAAGCTGCAGTTCAACCCCCGCTTAGTTTCTCCCTTGCCAAACTCAACGGCACCTACAAAAGTAATCTGTTCATGTAGTACTCACACAACCCTGCAAGAATTCACTTCAAACACCTTTCAGGCTAAGCAGGTAAGAACTGAAGGACTAAGATATTTGAACCTCTTTGAACTACCCCTCACTTGTCCCATAAAGCTTCATTCCTATTACTGAAGCCAGCAAGCGCCATCTGAAATAAAGATCCTCCAGCTTTGGAATATTCTGTTCCCTGGGCTTTCAGCCTAGGATGCTTGCAGCTAGAATACTGCATAGACTTACCATGTACTGAAATGATGAATTTAAACATGGAATCAGCAAGAAAAAAAGGCCTGTATTTAATAGGGCAAGGGGAATTAATTTGATGTCTTGGTAAGAGTGAATTATGCCAATGATGGATTAAAGAACATTACATTTCTGCAGGTTTTGGATTAGAAACACAAAAAAAATCGATCAACACTAGTACAGAAAATTGATGTATATGCTGCCCTAATACATTTTACATGTAACAAACCCTATAAGATTTAAAAGGCTTTATTACCTTCGCTGCAGCTATTGTGTGATCAGGTTTAATTATTTTGCTTTTGTTCAGAATAGCATTTGTCTTGGCTTCTTCTGCTAGACGATGGAGAAACAGTAAGAAGCTCAAATGCACCTTTAGAAAAGGAAAGAAAAAATGTAATTAAAAAAAAATCAAGAAGGACTCAAATTGTTTTAAGCACAGTTTGTTTGGTTTTTTTCAGGGGTTCACTAAGGCAGAAGATTCACCTATTAGACTGCTTTCAAGTTCCAGAAAGGTGTTCTCAGGAGAACAAGGCATCACTCAGTTCAAGACTTAATCAGTTCCCAAGATATTCATTACTGCAAGTCTTGTAAAAATAGTTTAAATGTAGTATACTAAAATGGTCAGAAGTGACCATACAAACAACAGATCTAACAGAAATCAAATCTGATTTTTATTAGCAGCTTTTTATAATAAAATGTAAACCCCATTATCAGAGACTAAGGATCCTTTTTGCTTACTAGTAAAGAGTCAGCTCGCAGCCACCACAGCAGCCAAACTTCTAATGAACAGCGAACTCATCCCTCCCTTATCGCCAAACGGCCCCCAGACAAGTTCAAGGACTTCTGCCCCTTTCCAGCATAAAGGAGCATTGACATTAATTTCTCCAGAACCAGAAATCCTCCACTGTCAGGAGGCTCCATCTATTTTTTCCCAGCTCATCACTTATTTAACCTTTTTCCATGAAAAAGACTGGGAGGGCAGTATCCTGTTCGCAGCAGAATGCAGCTCTGCTAGTACAGAAGCAGCAAACATTTCGGCAGGCAAGGAACTTCTCCGACCAGACCAAAAACTGGCAAGCACAAGTCCCCCTGTGCAAGAAGGGACCCAAAATACAACCCCCTTAGTGAACATTATATGAACCATTTGAACAGGCCAACTTGAACACTGGCAGCTGCAGCTTTTGGAAGTTAAACTTTCAAACGCTATTAACTTTCCTATGTAAAGTGTACAGAAGTAATTTTTCAACCAAGAGCTCAGAAAAAATATCACTGAAATAGATGCAAATTTATTTTCTCTGGATTAGGTGATAAACTTACCTTGTCATACCTGATCTGCAAAGCCTACAACAAGGAAAGTAACAAGTTTATAGCAGATGCTTTGGCAGTATGTTTGCAGTGCAAACAATCTGTTGGAGGACAGGCATTTTAGAGTTCATGTGGCAAGCAACTTAGGGTTTTTTCAATTCTCCTGAACTAAATGAAGGCAGCATGCAATAGTTAAGTTTGCATAATATTTGGAATCATTCTGAAGCAAAAAAAAAGGCAGATCTTCCTGTAGATTCATTTAGTAAATTATCAAAGTCTAGTCTCTAATTATCTAACTAATCTCTAGCTACTCACGCAGAAATCATCCCCAACGGAATCAAGCAGCAGCACTAAGTGTGTTCAACATTAGAACTCTTATAGAACTCTTATTACTGGACTTATCTATGTGGAGGTGAGATTTCTGGAAACAACTTGAGGGAGAAGAAGGAGGAAGAAGAAAAGCTTCCATACTTGCAAGTCCTCCTGCTGAGATACCTAGAGGCAAAAGTGTCAATTTTAAAACTGCCTTTAAAAACTTCACCTACTCTCAGAATCACTGTAACTTTATTCTCCTTTTTTCCAAGTGAAGAAGCTTTCCCTGTACTCCTATAGATTTAGATATGGTCATATAACTACAGTTAGAATCTTCTACAACACAGCATGCATGCTAATAAATATTTCAGCATATTCAGGGCAACTGAGAACGAGTAAGGAAAGGCAGAATGCCTGGTACCATGACTTACCGACAAGTAACTAAGGGCTCTCCCATTTGTTTAAAAACACTGCTTTAATACATACCAGATTATTGTCCCTCTGCATCACATTAAAAAGCAGTTTTGAAAGACTCATGGAAACCACCTTCCACAAAAAAAGTTTATCTCCCAGAAGAGAAAAGTCAAACAGTTTCAAGAAAGATGTAAAAACTCAGAATGCTGCTTGCAAAGCAACATCCACATACCTATTCCAGCAGAACTAAGGAATGACAGGGACAAACTCCCTCTCAGAACAATTCTTTAGACTAATATTTTGTCTTCAGTGTACATTTTGTCATCACTCTATGCCAACAATGAAGTTAAAAGGTTCACTCAATGCAATGTATTAAGCTTTTTCTGCACTGTAAATACAAACCTGTTCTTCTAGCATTAAAAAAGCAGATGAGCTCCTATTTTTCTTCTATAAATTCAAGCCAGAATGAAGCTTGCAGATTTTACTTCTCAGATCATTGGGGTTGGGGGGAGACCTGAACTTTTTTTTCCCCAAAAAGGTAAATAAATATTTAAAATCTGAAAGAACTGGGAAAATATTAATCACTATTCCTATCTCTTCACTCAAAGAAGTTACTACACTCCTTCAAAACCCAGCTTCTTGAGAAAGTTTGATGATATTAGTTAGCTATGCTGTGCACAGACAAAGTGTTAACGCTTAGGAAGAGAGTCCTGGCAACACTTCCACTTTCAAAGAGACAATCATAATAATCCAGTAAGCAAAGAAGAAATTTCATGCAGATATCTAACAAAATTGTCTGAATTTTTACATCTTTCTTAACGATCATAGAAGAAGACATTGGTTTATTGAGGAAAAATAATCACTGAAGGTCAGGAAAGGAAAATGATCTGCTTATGTGACAAGGCAGGCAGAGCTCCTCACCGAACTTAAGTACCACAGCAGGCTCACACATAAAGGAAGATAGCTCAGAAACAGCCCTAGCCAATTCTCATATTTCCCTGCAGAAGACAAAAGCACTCTGCTCAAAATGTTTATGGCTTCATCTTAAGACTGCATACTTTAGAAATTCAGATGGTAGCTATCTGATTATTCTTACAAGGACTGTAGGGAGTAAGAGACACTAAAAAGCATCCTCTCAAAACCTGTTCCTTATCTAACTATGAAACTCCTCACCCCACTTTAAAATAAAAAAGAACCAAAGCAGAACTCCAGCTGTTTTAATCATTTATTCAAAGAAATAAGGAGCTGTTATCCACATGGCTAGTTGAAGAACCCACACTGGACTCTCCTGTTTAAAGGTGAAATAAAAACAGCCAGAGCTTGGTTATTATCTAAAGTCCATTTGATTTGATATCATCAGAATCTAAGCATTATTAAAATCCATTCTCACCTCCTTCTTTGTTTCAAAATTTACAGAGTCCTATTTTAAGCCTGTGGTTCATTCGTTTTAGTCACTAATTCACTGACTAGTCCATGAAACACTAGAGCCAGGAAGAGATGGGAACCAATAGCCAAGATATGGAGGGATGTCCCACTTTGCCCTTTTCAGACAACTATGCTACCTAGAAGCCAAATTAACATGATCATGGAAGCACAGATCAACAACTACAAAAGGTGCTATTGCGACGGTGTAAGTTGACTCTTTAAGCTGGCTGCTACTTCCACTGAGTAAGCTTTGAGTGGGTCTGAGCATGAGTAGCGAAGGACCAGGTCCATAAATAAAATCAAATTCCAAAACAGTGAAAGCAATAGGAAGAGATCATATTTATATTAGACCAATTGGAAAAACAGGTACAGTTTCTGCTCAAAAGTAAATCTTCTCAGGCAGCCACCAATAGTCACTCACTGTTAAGTCAAATATATACTTTTAATGCACAGATACTATTGTTTTTTCCACTGACAGCTACTATGAGCTTTCTTGAGACTGGGTTTCCTTGCTGCAGTTGGAGTCATTTCTTGGTTAGAGAAACTCTTCCTGTGCCACAAAGCTCTTATTGTAGGTCAGAATGAAGCCAACTTTGCTAGCCTCAGTTTCCTGAAACTGGTTGGCTGTGAGTGTCTCATCCCTACACCTTTATGGCAGGTGGTTTTAAACCATGAACAAGATCTCAACACTTCATCCTCATTAAATTACTAACAAGACTTATCACTCCTTAATTTTGGACCCACATTAGATGTCCTTCTACAAAAACATGACCACTGGAGCCACTCATCAGGCACAATTCAGTCGATTAACATCTGTGTAGTTAAATTACACTACCCCAACAACAGACACCAGCATGTTACAGCCACATAATCCAAGTTCCTATTCCTCAGGCCATCTACTCTTGGAAGAGTGGTGTTTATATGTAGTGACACAATATTTATGCATCAGCCTGGCCCTGAATCCCCAAGATCACAGTGAAACTTACAATACAGTAGCCACCAACAAAGCAGAAAGCTGCAATCACTACTTATTGGTATTTCATTAGGCTAACCAGTCGTCTATCTCCCCACAAACTTGGCCTCCTCTCTGCCTGAAGGTTACTTGTAGAGATGCCATTAGCAGACATCCCACTAACCTCTGGCAACTTCCAAGTGCCCCAGTGCGAACTGTCTACGTCTTTAAAACATTTAGAAACTAAAATGTGCCTAATTAGCGAATTCTAGCCCTAGGCAACCAGAACAGATGCAGCTGTCCGCCAAGGCCAAAAGCACAACTGCTCCTGGTCACAGAATCACAGCATCACAGCACGGTAGGGGCTGTAAAGGACCTCTGAGGGCCACCGAGTCCAAGCCCCCGCTAGAGGAAAGATCACTCGAAGTAAATCAGTGAGGAGCACATCCGAGCGGGTTTGGAATAGCTCCAGAGATGGAGACTCCACTCTCCGGGCAGCCTGGTCCATCGCTCCGGCACCCTCAAAACAAGGCTTTTATTTCATTCTTTATGTTTATGTAGCACCTCCTGTGTTCCCGTTTCTGTCCATTGCCCCTGTCGCTGGATACCACTGAGAAAAGTCCGGCTCCATCCTCCTGACACTAGCCCTTTAGCTATTGATCAGCATGAATGAGATCACCCCTCAGGCTACTCTTCTCCAGGATTAACAGCCCCAGGCCTGCGTTACAGCCCCGAGCTCCCCCGAGGGAGGACTTATAGAGCTGGGGGTTTCATCCCGCGCTGCCCCAGCGGCTTGGAGCGGTCGCTGCTCCCGGCCGGTGCCCGGTGAAAGAGGCCAGCGCCAAGGCGGGGCGGGGCGGAGCGGCCCGCACCCTGCTCCAGGCCGCGCAGCCGGCGCCCGTCCCTCCCCTCCTTCCTCACCAGGAGATCGATGTTGGCCGCCAGGCGCAACTGGGGCTTCTCTTTCTTGATGATTTTCCGCAGCGTGCCGCGGGGCGCCGTGCACCTCATCTTCACCCGGCTCTGCCCCGGCTGCCCGTCCCGCCGCCGCCGCCGCCGCCGTTCGAATCCGCCGCCCGGCGCAGGCGCGCTCCCGCCGTGACGCACTTCCCAACGGCCGCGGGAAAGCGCGGGGCCGAGCGCGCCCCTCCCGCTCCCTGCGGCCCGCGGGCCCCGGAGCGTTCCCCTGGAAACCGCTGCCGCGGCCCTCGTCGTTCTGGCAGAGCCCAGCGGCCCAGCAGCCGGCTGGAAAGCGGAGAGAAGGGAAAGCGCTGCCGGGCCACCTGCGCCCTTCCGCCCGTGCCTGGGGCCCTTCTGCTGTGCTCGGCCTCGGGCAGCGCCGGAACCAACCCCGCGGGTTTCTCGAGCTCCCTGGCTCCAGCCTTGCCCGAACCTTTCCCCGCTTGCTGTAGCCGCTGCTGACAGCCGGAGCCTGGTCGCGTCGGGACGACAGCGGTTGCTGGCTCCAAAGCCCCTATCCCCGTGGCGGAGATAGCGAGCGTGGGGCGAGGAGCGGTCCCCGCGCCGGTGCCCAGCGTACAAACGGAGCTCCGATGGGCGCTGGCACCGGCCTTACCCCGCTGCGTGTGCCACCTCCTGGCCCTGTAAACGAGCCGAAACTTCATTCTGCCTTAGACAAGTTACCCCCATCTTCTGCCTAGGCCTTGTTTAACCCAGAATAAAAAGTTCAGACACGGTAGCTCCCTGGCTACCCTTACCCAGCCTTCAAACCAGGCAGCCGTGTGCCGAAAGGTGGCACAGGGCAGAGGCACCGGCACGGTGTTGCCTAAACGAGCCTCAGGCGAGGCTGTTGGCAGTCATCTCCCAAATGTGACAGTTTGTTTGCTGCAGAGTGGAGGGAGTTGTGCAGCACCTTTGCTCCCTCCGTCATTGCCTGCTGTGAGCCTGCCGGCAGATGTGTCACCAAGCGGCTTAGGCTAGGCGGGCTGCAGGACCGCTTAGCACCGCAGACCTGCACTGAAATGAGCCTGGGGTGATAGGTGCTGCACGGAAATCCAATCCTAGCATTGACTTGATTGTGTACAGAAGCACCCACTGGGTCTGACATCAGCCAGCACTCTAAAGTGCCAGAATCACAGAACGGTAAGGGTTGGAAGGCACCTCTGGAGATACATTGAGTCCAACACCCCTGCAGGTTCACCTAAAGAAAGCCGCACAGGAACGCTTCCAGACGGGCTTTGAATGTCTCTGGAGACAGATTGCACCACCTCTCTGGCCAGCCTGGTCCAGTGCTCTGTCACCCTTAAAGAAGCTCTTCCTCGTGTTTAGATGACACTTCTGGTGTTCAAGTTTATGCCTGCTACGCCTTGCCCTGTCATAGGGCACCACTGAAAAAAAACCTGGTCCCATCCTCCTGATACCCACCCTTTACATATTGCTCTACATTGCTGAGGTCCTCTTTGTGTCGTCTGTTTTCCAGACTAAAAAGCCCCAATTCTCTCAGTCTTGCCTCATAAGAGAGATGTTCCAGTACCCTAATGTCTTTGCAGCCCTTTCTGTAGCATCTGTCCCTCCACTGCTGTTCTGGCTAAGGGATGCTGCTGACTGAAGTACAGGTTTCCCCACAGAGGGGCCCCTGCAGCTTGGCACTCACTCTGTATTTGGACTGTGTGTACTTAGTTGGAGAAGGGGTCAGGATTTCATACTGAGGTATGGAGCTTTTCAGCATATTTATTAGTTTCTTGTTTTCTTTGGCCTAGGGGTTGCCTGCAAATTTAAATGTTAATAAGAGAAAATAGATCCTTTTCATACATTCAACATGATCAGCACCCAGACACGAATCCGTTACTGAAGTAGGTTCTTAAATCGCTGTGATTTGGTATCTTAATGTTGTGATCTGCACAAAAAGCAGCCAAAATAGAGCACGATAGCTGACAGCAGGAGAGAATTTCACATTTGCCAGGGCTTCATACTCTGTCAGGTATTTGAAAAGCATGCTCTGGTCTTTTAGCTTTGCTTGCCAGTAATTGTCAACAGTGATGCAGATCTCAACATCAAGGTCTTAACACATATATATTTTTTTTTCTTGAAAAGCACACTAAAAGAGGTTGGTTTTATTTTCCTTGCAATTTAGTAATAACCATAGGTAGTGGCTCAGCAGCATGGGTGGAAGTAAACGTTTGTTTTTTCAGTGAACCGAGTGGCTATGACTCAGGAGCTACGCTGGGTCATATACCATAATGCTCATATATATATACACAGAGAGAAACTTGCATCGAGATCACCAATAATTCAACCTGTCAGCAGATTGAAATCTACAGCTGGGATAAATCAGTAGCTCCACTGGACCTTGCCTGAGCTGAGAATTGGGCCTTGCAATCTCACACGTCTGTCTCTGGTAAACTGGTACGGGCAAGGCGTTTTACAGGCTGCCTGAGCTGCAAAAGTACCTCCACTCTGGGTCTCAAACTATGCAAATGCATCACACGCAGCCTGGAAACTGTGCAGTGAGATCTGTGTGAAATGACAGCCACGGAGCCTCCAGGCTAGTAACTGTATCTTTAGTCACGGGCTTGCTGTATAGAAAGTGACTGAATCAAAACACCACAAAGTCTAACGCTATTAGACTTCTGTTGGTTCTGAGAGTTTTATGTTTCTAGTGGACTCTCCTTTGGTTTTAGCCACAGAAAACAGTAATTCAAAGTGCTGCTTGAAATCTACTTATTTACCAGATTTCCTTTTTTTTATTATGCTTTGAAAAACTAAAACTGATGACATTTGTTACTGCAAGCAATTGATACCAGAGATCCAATCTAAAAACTTTAAATTCTAGCTCTCGTTTAGTGAGTGAACATGAACAGGAATAGCTAAAATGTCTGCTTGGATAAGTATTTCATCAGTGAAGCTAAAGTATCGCCTTCGATGTGTGTTTTAATCCCTTTATCAGTGACCATTTCTGTAGATCTCCTTTTGGAGTGGTTTAGTTTTAATACAGGAACACTGTGGGACAAGAGGAGATTGCTTTGCTGCACGTTCTGCATTGCAGTGAACAGCAATTACCCTCGGAGCCAATTAATTTCCATTCGAATCACAACTCAGTGCTTTGTGTTAGCACAGAGATTAAGGGTTGCAGTGAATCGCAGGGAGCTGCAAACTCACATTGTTTCTGGGTTTGGAACATGACTCTTTTCTTTCTGCTAGAATCCATAACGTTCTGGTGCAGTGCTTTTACGAGGCATCGCTTAAATAGCTAAGAGAAGAATGCAAAAAGGTCTTTTAATTCTTGTCAGGTTGAAATTGTTTTGTCATGCTCGTGGAGCTTTATGGAAAAGGCAGTTCTGAGCCTTATTTTAAAGCTGGAAGAGTTTTGCATTCATTCTCTACAAGCAGTTTTCAAGCAGACTGTGAAGAAGTTTCCATTTTTCACATTTTTTTAGCTGTTGGAAGTGTTTAAGTGCACAGCTTTCCATTGTGTGAAGTGGATGTGTTCCGTGGCATCAGCTGCAGCCTAGCACCCTCCCAGCTTTCCAGCTATACTGCTCTGTTATTTAGAACTAAACCTGCTACTGAGGAGAAGGAATAAGGAAAATTCTGCAATTGTTTTCTTCAAGGAAACCACCTGTGAAGTGTTTTTGAGTAAAGGCAATTTCAGTGACACTGTTGTGTCCCTTTTGCTTCCAGGTTATGTGATTCTACACATTTCAGTGACTAGAAAGAGGCCGAGCTTGGGGCTGTCACTGCTGAACTATAAGCCAGTAATTTCCCCCACCCCACCCCCCACTTCTGCTTCTCTAAGGAAGAATTTAAAGACTAATTTTAACCACTTCTCTGATCCATTGGAAATTGAAACAAGAGTAATATTTAATAATTAAATGGAGAAGTGGTGTTTCCTTGCTGTGAAGCTTTTCTAAGCCCATTTAAACTTGGTCAATTGGTTCTCCCAGCCTATATTTCACAACTGTTAGTCTAATTGTTTAGTTTCTGGGTTTTTTTAGCTGTTGGAAGTGTTTAAGTGCACAGCTTTCCATTGTGTGAAGTGGATGCATTCCGTGGCATCAGCTGCAGCCTAGCACCCTCCCAGCTTTCCAGCAATACTGCTCTGTTATTTAGAACTAAACCTGGTACTGAGGAGAAGGAGTAAGGAAAATTCTGCAATTGTTTTCTTCGAGGAAACCACCTGTGAAGTGTTTTTGAGTAAAGGCAATTTCAGTGACACTGTTGTGTCCCTTTTGCTTCGAGGTTATGTGATTCTACACATTTCAGTGACTAGAAAGAGGCCGAGCTTGGGGCTGTCACTGCTGAACTATAAGCCAGTAATTTCCACAAACCCCCACTCCCCCTTCTGCTTCTCTAAGGAAGAATTTACAGACTAATTTTAACCACTTCTCTGATCCATTGGAAATTGAAACAAGAGTAATATTTAATAATTAAATGGAGAAGTGGTGTTTCCTTGCTGTGAAACTTTTCTAAGCCCATTTAAACTTGGTCAATTGGTTCTCCCAGCCTATATTTCACAACTGTTAGTCTAATTGTTTAGTTTCTGGGTTTTCACATTACCTTCAGTCAGACTCTTCATCACCTCTCTAGCAATTCATAATTTTAGAGGCAACCTTCCCAAAGAACCCTGAAGAATTCCATGTCTTGATATGAAAAATCACTTGCTAGAGATTCTTGCTAAGCTAAAGGGCTCTCAGATTCTTCTCTAGCCAGGTGTAAGCTGTTAGTGCTTTCTGGTGCAGTTTCTGTGGTTGATGAAAGACTTTGAAACTTCTCCTGGATGTGAATGTCAAAGCCTCAAATCTTTTAATGTTTTCTTCAGTGATGAAAAGATATCTCTAAAGCAGAACATAACAATTCAGCAGAAGTAAACTCTTCTGTAACGTAGTTGATAGGTTTGATCAGACTGGTTGGAGCGCACAGACTGATTCTCCTGTTACATCTGCATATTCTTCCTGTTGTGTGTAGGATAATTCAGGCGTGGTTGAATGCTCCTGGAGGTGAACAGGAAAAGAGAGAACACAAAGGAGCAAATTGTATGTTTTTATCTCCTCTGTGGAACTTAAGCAAACCTCTCATTTGAAAAAAGAAGGTGAAAATGGCAATTTTAAAAAGAGGCTTTTGTCTTGTGCCCATCAATGTTAATGTAATGACAATTAATTGCAGTTGTAAATAATAAAAGTTCAAAGAGGTGTTTGACATTCACCTTTTCATGAAGAAATCTCTAGGACCCATTACTTTTAATATTAGGTGGTTTTTTTTTCCATTTAGCTCTATTTCTCTCCATTTTCAGGCCCAGTGTTGAACACTGAAAAATAAGAAAGTCAAATTACCATAAATGAGATTTCAAAGCCAGACTATTTGCTGGTTTTAGGGCTTACAATTTCAGTTTCAGTTCTGGTTTTCAGGACATTCTGTGCATCAGCTCTCTGTATACCAGGCTGTGAAGAGCCTGGCTAAAGGCATTTGGCTTCCACAAGCCATATGCCCTTGTGCATGTTGTAACAGGCACAGAAATCCCAGCTCAGCAGCCACTCTCAACCTTCAGAGGTATTCCTCATCCACTTGCCATGCCATCAACTGGAGTGTATCAGTTTCACTGCTTTTGGAGTAATTTAACGCAGGATCATGCTGAGAACATGCCCTGTGCTTTAATTCTGTAAGAGAAAATGGTTTATTTTAGGTGTTCCAATGAAATCCATCAAGATGAAGAATTCACACCAAAAATAATGACTTCAGGCACCCATTTTGCCTGCATTCATGCAACTTTTCTCAGTCCTTTTGTTTGAGCTTGACATCATTTGCATTTTGCTCCTGGATCTATCACGCCTATTTAATGCCAGTCATATTCCCTCTCCGAAACTCCAGAAGGAACAATGTTATCCCTCTGCAGATGTCATGTTTTCTGCAAGCCAGAAGGGTCTTCTGGCACCTCCACCCTGATCAGCTATCTCAGACCTGCCAAAGCAAAACACCTTCTCTGAGAAACTTTCACAAGCCTAACCAATATTCTCAAACCCACCAATTGTTTGCCTCCCCAAATATATATATTTTATGCAAAATAAAAACAGAAGAAAGAGGGCAAAAGTTAATTACATTCCCTGGGATCTTATTTTACTGGAAACTGGTCTAATTAGTGTAACAATGCTTAATTGTAGGACTGCATCAGCTGAGGACTCAGAAATTAATAGATGTTACTTAACTGCCAGTTTTTAACAACTGAGGACTCAGACATTAATAGATGTTACTTAACTGCCAACTTTTAAGTTGTAACAGGGAGAGCAAATCATTAAGCCTTGTGATTTTTCTTCTCTTTGCTTTTCACATGAAGAGTAGCAACACCTCTTAATCCCACCAGTCCCACCTTAGCTTTCACCTCCCACAAGGACCAGGTTGGGTTTTTTTTTTTCCAATTGCCTTTTTACTTCAGTCAGAACCAAACCTCTGGAAGTCTGATATGCAACAGCATTTCCCCTACTTATTTGCTGAGTTCCTTTAAGTGTTGTCTGCTCTGACATCCTAATTGAAGTCCTAGAGAATAGCCTGTAACCTGCAATGGAAAATGAGTGATCCCAAAATGAGATAATAACACCTGCAGAAAAAAACCCTCCACCAAAACTCCTGTTGCTGGCATTTCTGATTGTCATTCATCTTCATCTTTCCTAATGTAGTGATGTAAAATGCCCACTGTTTGCCTGGCACCGCCTGCATGCCCTGTGACTGTACCAAAACAAAGGGATGCACATGCATAGTTGTTAACATTAAAGCCAGTTTGACAGCTGAATACAGAGAATCATAGAATCCACCAGGTTGGAAGAGACCTCCAAGCTCATTCAGTCCAACCTAGCACCCAGCCCTATGCAGTCAACCAGACCATGGCACTAAGTGCCTCAGCCAGGCTTTGCTTGAACAGCTCCAGGGATGGCAACTCCACCACCTCCCTGGGCAGCCCATTCCCATGGCAAATCACTCCCTCTGTGAAGAACCTCCTCCTAACATCCAACCTAGACCTCCTCAGGCCAAAAAAAAAGCACATAAATACAGTTAATTAAAGAAAAGAAGCAATAAACAGTAGGTGATAACCCATGGGATGCCTGCTTGCCTGCCAGCTGATCTGCCCTGATGCCTCTGATAGTGCATTACAGCAAACAGACTCCACAGTGAAGCAATAAAGAGGCAGGCAGGTTTGTCTGCAGGTGAAGTGAATTTGTTCCTGACCACTTAAATCTCATTTCACAGGACACAAACCAAGCCATAGCATTATAATTCTTACAAGTGAACATGGTAGAAAAGAAGAATGGAGTGGGGCAAGAATTTAAGTGTTGAATGGAATATTGCATGGAATACACCTACAGCACTGCAGGAGTGGCCTTTGGTGCAGGCAGTTGGAATATATTCTCCTCAGTTAGGAAGGCAAGAGAAGGGAAAATGAAACCATCTTTATTTCTTTAACCATTCTAAGCCAATAAGGGAGCTTTAAAAATAACATTTCATATAAAATGTTAATAATTCAGACAAATATATAGGTATATTTAGTGCATATATTCAGGAATAATTCAGACAAGAATTATATATATATATATATATATATATATATATATATATATATATATAATGTAATCAGGGATAATTCAGACTATATATATTAATGCATATATTCAGGAATAATTCAGACAAGGATTATATATATATATTTAATGTATACAGGAATAATTCAGACTATGTATATATTAATGCATATATTCAGGAATAATTCAGACAAGGATTATATATATACATATATATTTAATGTATACAGGAATAATTCAGACTATATATATATTAATGCATATATTCAGGAATAATTCAGACAAGAATTATATATGTATATAATGTATGCAGGAATAATTCAGACTATATATATATTTTTAATGCATATATTCAAAGATAATTCAGACAAGAATTATATACTTAATGCATATAATCAGGAATAATTCAGATAAGAATTATATATATAGATATATTTATTTAATGCATATATTCAAGAACAATTCAGACAAGAATTATCTATCTATCTATCTATCTATCTATCTATCTATCTCTATATATAGTGTATATATTCATGAATAATTCAGACAAGAATATATATATATATATATATATATATATATATATATATATATATATATATATATATATTTTTTTTTTTAGTGCATATATTCAGGAATATTCCAGACAATAATTATATAAATATATATTTAATGTATATATTCATGAATAATTCAGACAAGAATATATATATAATTTTTTGTGCATATATTCAGGAATAATCCAGACAAGAAATATATATATATATATATATAAAAGGTATATTTTCATGAATAATGCAGGCAATAATTTTATATATTTTTATATATAAAGATATATATATGTAGCTAGTGTGTATATATTTAGCAATAATTCAGACAGGAATATATATATATATACTTTTTTTAGTGCATATATTCAGGACTAATTCAGACAATAATTTTGTATACATATATATATATATATATATATATAAAATGTATGTATTCAGGGCTAATTCAGACAGGAATATACATATATATATATATATATATATATATATTTAAATGCATACATTCCAGAATAATTCAGACAAGAATATATATATATATACATATATTTAAGTGCATATATTCCATAATAATTCAGACAAGAATATATATTTTTAAATGCATATAATCCATAATAATTCAGACAATCATTATATATATATATATTTATATATATTTAAATGCATATATTCCATAATAATTCAGACAATAATGCATATATATATATATATATATATTTAAATGCATATATTCCATAATAATTCAGACAAGAATATATATCCTTTTTTTTAGTACATATATTGAGGAATAATCCAGACAAGAATTATATATATGTATATGTATTTCATGCATATATTCAGGAATAATTCAGACAAGAATATATATATATTATATATATATGTGTGTGTGTATGTGTATATATATATATATATTTCATATATAGATTCCAATCAGAAGTGAAGATGTTTTGCTAACTGCCAAAAGAGCATAGAGCAATCTGGGAAGTGGAATAGGATAACTTACGCTAAAGAGTTTGCCACAAATGGTTCCGCAGTGATCCACCTTCTGTAGCAAGCCGGTGTAGAATCCTTGCTTTCCCCAGCACCTTAAGAACTTTATGACCCAACATACACTGTCCCAAGTGGGATGCATAGAGTTCAACTACCTCTTTGCCTTAGGAAGGCAGTGATTGAAACCTTCCCTGCCAGTGCTGTAGGAGTAAAGGACAAACGCTCTGGAGAAGGACAGAGCTGCTCTTTAGTTTCCGTCATTGCGGAAAGGTTTTCATTCCTTCTGAGTGCACAGAAACCTTCCCGACTCTGACTCTGTGTCAGGAGCTTTTCCTCTTTGCAAACACCATTCCTTTGTCAGGAGCTTCTCCTCTTTGCAAACACCATTCCTTTATTTCAAACAGCAATAATAAGCTGAATAATAAACTGAATAATGATAATAAGCTCTGAAACTCTTCCAGATTGCCTCGTGGATTGGTAGCTGTTTTAATTGCAGCTGCTGTAGATGAAGGAGGGATGGGGATGGGGCCGGGGGGGATCCTTCTTCGGTGGATATGGTGAAGTGCAGGAATCACTAAACCCTTCTCCTTTCAGCTAGTTAACTGCCAATTTGATTCTTACAAATGGAGCTTTGGGAGTTGCTTTGCTTTTTATTTTTTTATATATCTTGCTATAACTATAGAGAAAGAAAAATTAATTATCCGTTAAGCTAAAAATCCTTTTATTAGCTGAGAACAATTTTTGCCTTCTGGGGACGATAACATTGGCGGTTTCAAATGTGCTTTAATGGGAGTGGGAGTTTACGGAGTGAAAGATACAGTATCTGAGTGTAAACCAACCCCGGGAAGGGCTGCCGAAGTAAAACGTAACTTTGAGCACACATTTGCAAATAAACAACCGCTGATACAATCTTTTTCTTTCCCTCCAGAGCAAACACACTTCCCTGGGCACAAAGGAAAAGAGCAAGAGTGTAACGCTTCAGGTTAATGGAACGAAAAGAGAGCAGCCCTAGCTGCAGCAGCGCAGACGCGCAGGATGCTGCTCTCTGCTGTAAGAACCCTTTGGAGCCTTAAGGGAAGGCTCCACGCTCCGTCTGCAGAGAAGCTGTAGAGTTGTCTTTGTCTACCCTTAAGTGCTGTGTAAGCCTGTTGTTGAAGTGTACATAGAAGCAGAGTGGCTAGCAGAAGTGTCTTAATAAATGGAGGTGCCGTACCGCGTTTCTAGACAGCGTGAGGCTCCCTGCCTGAGCTTACCTAACGCAGCTTCGCTGCCACAAAGCCAAGCTCCCTGCCTGAGCTTACCTAACGCAGCTTCGCTGCCACAAAGCCAAGCTCCCTGCCTGAGCTTACCTAACGCAGCTTCGCTGCCACAAAGCCAAGCTCCCTGCCTGAGCTTACCTAACGCAGCTTCGCTGCCACAAAGCCAAGCTCCCTGCCTGAGCTTACCTAACGCAGCTTCGCTGCCACAAAGCCAAGCTCCCTGCCTGAGCTTACCTAATGCAGCTTCGCTGCCACAAAGCCAAGGAAAAAGTCTCTTTCCATCTGAAAGTCACATCTTTTGCAGCAGCACATTTACAGTTAGAACAAAACTAACCCCATGGAAAACAGAGAGTGAAGCAGAACAGCAAGGGCAGAGTTTATTTGGAAAGTGCAGACTGTAGTGCTGGCTGTTAAACTTGGCAAAGAGAATTCAGCTCTCAGGTCTCTCACCTTTACCCCAGGTATTGCAGACAGGCATCCTGTCTTTAGACTACCTAGCAAAGGTTAAGCTTGGTTTTTTTTTCAGTGTAAAACAATGTTCTCACAGCAAAGAAAGTTGCTGTGAGGCTTTTAAAGTCCCTTCACCTGGCTATGATCTGTGGCTCCTCAATATCACCACTGATGCACCAGTCACACTCCGGAATAGTTCTCCTGCAGCAGGTTAATAGCCTCAAACTGCTGCTTGCTGCCGTCCTCACTGATGGCAATTTGCTCCCCTACAAACCAACAGTGCTGCCAGGCAGAGGGAAAACAAACCCCCCTCAAAACTGCTCCTCAGAGGCATCTCTTTGCCTGCAAAGGTGGCAACTTTGTGCTTTTTCATAGAATCATAGAATGGTCTCGATTGGAAGGGGCCTTAAGGATCATCCAGCTCCAACCGCCTGCCGTAGGCAGGGACACCCCCAGCTAGAGCAGGTTGTTCATAGCCTCATCCAACCTGGCCTTGAACACCTCCAGAGTGGAAGCATCCACAGCCTCCCTGGGCAGTTTTCAAATCTGACTTCTTTTTTCATGTGGAAATACATTGTTATTGAATTCTGCCCTGCCTTGTAGGGTGAATAAAAACATCTTTATACTTGATATCAGGATTGCTGATTGATTGGAGGGTTGTTTTTTTTTCCCAGACTGGCCTGAAGTTATTTACTGGTTTGAAAGATGAATTTGCATCTCTCTAGCATTCTTCCCACTTTTATCTGATGATGTTGTGGTGTCCCCATCATAAGAAGGATGTAGAACTGTTGGAATGGGTTCAGAAGAGGGCTACAGAGATGATGCAAGGGCTGGAGAACCTCTGCTATGAGGACAGGCTGCAGGAGCTGGGGCTGGAGAAGAGAAGACTCTGGGGACACATTATAGCTGCCTTCTAATACCTGAAGAGACTCTTCTAACCTGGTTGATTCTATGATTCTATGATTCAGGAAGGCTGGAGAAGGAATCTTCATAAGGATGTCTAGCAATAGGACAAAGGGGAATGGTTTTAAGCTGAGGGACGGTAGGTTTAGACTGGGTCTTAGGAAGAAACCCTTCAGTACGAGGGTGGTGAGACTCTGGTTGCCCAGAGACATTGTGGATGCCTCCTCCCTGGAGGTGTTCAAGGCCAGGTTGGATGAGGCCTCAAGCAAACAAGTCTAAGTTGAGAGGCATGCCCTGCCCATGGCAGGGAGGTTGGAGTAGATGATGGTGCCATGCTCTAGCCTTGAGCTCTGTGGTAAAGGGTTGGACTTCATGATCTGTGAGGTCTCTTCCAACCTTGGTGATACTGTGTGATACTGTGTGTGTGATCTCTGAGGTCCCTTCCAAACTAAGCCCCTTTATGATCCTCTGCAGCAACACCACTAGGTCTACCCTTATGTGCAAAGTGCCCTGCAAGAGAGCCATCAGGAGACAGAGGAAAAAGTAACAAGCATATAGCAGAGTATGGAAGCTGGGCAAGACACAGCTCTTCGGGGTTTGTTTCTAGTGTTTATGTCATTCAGCTGAAAGCCCAAACTGCCTGCTCTGCTCAGCCCTTTTGCAGTGCTAGGAGCAAGCAAAGCAGCTGTAAACCCAGTTTTAACTCTCCCATTAAGCTGAATTTACGACATCTTTACAATACCAGTGCAGAACAAAGCAGCTGGAGACAAGGAGTAATTCTGACCCTAACAATCCCTTTTTTAGCCTTTATTTGGCATTCTTTAGTCACGCAAAAGTTTTGCCAGTTTGTCCAAGATTAAATTTAGAGGCCTCTGAGAGGCCTCTGAAGATTAAACAACATTGTACCATGGAACATATGTTCATAAATGCACAGCCTTGAAATGTTGCTTTGTAACATTAGAGTTGGGGCAGATTAATCCAATTTGAGTGCCTTCTGAACTCCGAACTCGCAGCAGTGTCAGTCACTGCCAGGATTGCACTTCAATTAGCCTCTTCTTTTCCTAGGTTTTAATTTCTTTTTCTCTCTTTTCTTTTTGCAGGGAAGTAAATTGATTCTTATTTCCAAAATAAATTTAACAGCTGCCTCCTGCCACAGTTCTTACACTCTGTGGATTCTCTCTGCAGACGACAAATCTTCTCCTGCGCTTAGCTGCAAGGCTGCTGAAATATGGGCCTGAAATATGTCTGTTTGGATAGAGAACTCGCAGGCATCAGTGTCTTGATGTACAGTTCACAGCCCTACTGCTTTTATTTGTGATTCCCACACAGAGAACAATTTGAAATAGTTATCTTCTTTTCTTTTCCCCCTCCCTTGTTTTGCATCTGTTCCCTATTTGTGAGCCAATTGCCTTCGGTAGGCTCCAAGAGCAGAATGTGGTTGTTCAGCCAGAAGAAGACTCTCCTTTTGATCTTGTAGACTCAGTCTGCACCTCTGAGTGTCATCATAGAATTGTTTGGGTTGGAAAAGACTTCTAAGATCATTAAGTCCAACTCTCAGCTCAGCACCACCATGCCAACTAAACCATGCCCTAAAGTGCCCTGTCTACATGGGTTTTGAGCAACTCCAAGGATGGGGACTCCACCACCTCCCTGAACAGCCTGTTCCAGTGCCAGACCACTCTTGCAGCAAAGAAATCTCTCCTAAATTCCAACCTAAACCTCTCCTGATGTAACTTGAGGCCATTTCCTCTCATCCTAGCATTAGTTACATGAGAGGCCAGTACCCACCTGACTCCAGCCTCCTCTCAGGGAGCTGTAGAGAGCAATGAGGTCTCCCCTCAGCCTCCTCTTCTTCAGTCTAAATACCTCTTAGTCCCCTCATCTGTCTCCAAACCCTTCAGCAGCTTTGTTGTGCTTCTCTGGACACCCTTCAGCACCTCAGTATCCTAATGTTAGATTTAGTCTTGGATCTGGCAGCAAGGGGCATGCTACCTTAGGTACCTGTGGCTAACTTCTCTAGCTAAATACTGGATGATCTAGTCAGGCCTCACCCTTGGGGACAAACCCTGCCACACACCATCCTCTGTGCTGTGTCCAGGAGTTGGCTGGGGAGTGGTTGCTGCCTTCATGCCAGAGATGTGCCTGCAGAGTAGTCGCTGTGATTGCATGCCAGACTTTCTGCCAGTCCCACCTCTGGTGTAGTGTACTGGATCTGTAGCCATGGACTAAAGCAGTAATGATTGCAGAATCCTTGTCAGGGGCCTGGAAGTCAAAGTCCTAACCAAGGAGCTGCATGTCAGAGTTAGAAAAGCAAACTGTTCAGACTCAACAAGGAGGCTTGTCCATGTCAGGATTGCTTCTAAGCTTTGTTCTGTGCTCCAGCCAGCCAGGACTCATGTCCAGGACAGTCTCCTCTGTGCTTGAGGACTCTCCTTACCACTGACTGACCTTCAAGATCAGCTGGTTGTGCTTTTTCTTTCTTGTCCTGGATCATACTCTGTGTGCTACAGCAATGATATTTCAACAGGCAGAGCAGAAAGTAGATGTCTCTGCATGTCTGCAGCCTGGTGGCTGGGACATGCTTCTAGGAGGTGAGGAATGCAGCCTTCAATCCCAACATTTCACTGCTAGTTTCACTGTGTGATGTATGAAATAAATGCAGCTTGTCTTTTACAAGGTGCTGCCAGTGGAAGCACAACAGAAATCATAGAATGGCTTAGGTTGGAAGGGGCCTCAAAGCTCAGCCAGTTCCAACCCCCTGCCATAGGCAGGGACATCTCCCACTAGAACAGGTTGCTCAAGAGCTCATCCAACCTGGCCTTGAACACCTCCCTGGGCAACCTGTGCCAGTGTCTCACCACCCTCACTGCAAACAACTTCTTCCTAACATCCAGTTTCAATCTCCTCTCTGCCACTTCAAACCCATTCCTCCTCATCCTCTCATTACCAGACCTTGTCAATAGTCCCTCCCCAGCCCTCCTGGAGCCCCCTGCAGATACTGCAAGGCCACTCCAAGGTCTCCTCAAAGCCTTCTGTTCTTCAGGCTGCAGAGCTCCAACTCTCTCAGCCTGTGCTCACAGCAGAGCTGCTGCAGCCCTCTCAGCATCTTGGTGGCCTCCTCTGGACTGGCTCCAACATTTCCATGTCCTGCTTGTGCTGGGGGCTCCAGAACTGCCCCCAGGACTGCAGGTGGGGTGTGAGGAGAGCAGAGCCAAGGGGCAGAATCCCCTCCCTTGCCCTGCTGCCCACACTGCTCTTGCTGCAGCCCAGCACAGGGTTGTGTCTGGGCTGCACTCACACTGCAGGCTCCTATTGAGCTTTTCATCACCCCAGACCCCCAGGTCCTGTTCCTCAGGGCTGCTCTCAGCCATTTGCCACCCAGCCTGGAGCTGTGCTTGGGATTGCACTGACCCAGGTGCAGGATCTTACACTTGGCCTAGTGATGTTTAAGGAAAAAAAAAAAAGTGTTTAAGCCAAAAAAAATTCTCAATGGCTATATGAGTTTGTCCACTTACTCCAAAGATCAGTAAGATGGCAAGGGAGAGGTGGATGCAGTACTAACACTCACATGTCAAAGCCAAAACAGAGAACAAAGCTCCTAGTGGGGTGCTGGAAAGCATTGTTACAAGTGTGCCAGACACAACTGGGAGTCTTGCTGGACAAGAAGCTATCTATGGCACAGCAATGTGTCCATGTGGCCAGGCAGGCCAATGGGATCCTGGGGTGCATGAAGAAGAGTGTGTCCAGCAGGTCAAGGGAGGTTTTCCTGCCCCTCTGCTCTGCCCTACTGAGGCCCCACCTGGAATACTGTGTCCAGTTTGGGCTCTCCAGTTCAAGAGGGACAGAGATCTACTGGAGAGAACCCAATAGAAGGCTACAAGGATGATGAAGAGACTGGAGCACTGCTTGATGAGGAGAAGCTGAGAGCCCTGGGGATGGTCAGTCTGGAGAGAAGACTGAGAGGGGATCTAATGAATGTCTGTAAGTATCTGAGGGCTGGGGGTCAATAAGGAAGGGATGGGGACAAGAGGCAATGGATGGACACTGCAGCAAAGGAAGTTCCACCTCAACATGAGGAAGAACTCCTTGACTGTAAGAGTCCCAGAGCCCTGGTACAGGCTGCCCAGAGAGGTTGTGGAGTCTCCTTCTCTGGAGCCTTTCAAGGCCTGTCTGGATGTGTTCCTTTGTGAGCTGAGCTAGATTGTGTGGTCCTGCTCTGGCAGGGCTTTGAACTTGATGCTCTATGGAGGTCCCTTCCAACCCCTGATATCTGTGATCCTGTAATTCCTGCTAGCATTTGTTAGCATCCACTTAGAATCAACCTCCTTTCAGGGAGCTGTAGAGAGCAATGAGCCTCCTCTTCTCCAGGCCAGAGCAGGACTTAGAAACATAGAATCAGTCAGGGATGGAAGAGACCACAAGGATCATCTAGTTCCAACTCTCCTGCCATGGCCAGGGACACCCTACTCTAGATCAGGTTTGCCACAGCCTCATCCAGCCTGGCCTTAAATACCTCTAGGCATGGGGCCTCAACCACCTCCCTGGGCAACCCATTCCAGCCTCTCACCACTCAGTTGTTGATGAACAACTTCCTCTTCAGCTCCAGTCTGAGTCTCCCCACCTCCCCACATCCAGCTTTGCTCCATTCCCCCCAGTCCTGGCACTTGATGATCTCTTTGGGTCCCTTCTAACCCCTAACCTCCTGTGATCATAGAATCATAGAATCATAGAATCAACCAGGTTGGAAGAGACCTCCAAGCTCATCCAGTCCAACCTAGCACCCAGCCCTGGCCAGTCAACCAGACCATGGCACTAAGTGCCTCATCCAGGCTTTTCTTGAAGACCCCCAGGGACAGTGCCTTCACCTCCTCCCTGGGCAGCCCATTCCAATGCCAATCACTCTCTCTGTGAAGAACTTCTTCCTAACATCCAGCCTATACCTACCCTGGCACAACTTGAGACTGTGTCCCCTTGTTCTATTGCTGGTTACCTGGGAGAAGAGGCCACCCCCCACCTGGCTACAATGCCCCTTCAGGTAGTTTTAGACAGTAATAAGATCACCCCTGAGCCTCCTCTTTTCCAGGCTGCACACCCCCAGCTCCCTCAGCCTCTCCTCATAGGATTTGTGCTCCAGGCCCCTCACCAGCTTTGTTGCCCTTCTCTGGACATGTTCCAGCACCTCAACATCCTTCTTGAATTGAGGGGCCCTGTGAACTGCACCACCCTCCACCTTCTCTGCTGCTCTCATGTGCAGCTCAACTTGATTTTGGTAAAACTGTGCCCAGACACAAGTGAGGAATTTGTGTGCCCTCCATGAGCAGCTGCAGAGCCAGACACCAGCCTTTGCTTCAAGGGCTGCACATACTGCACAGCTGGAAGAGCAATTGCAGCTATTTACAAAAGATCATTTTTCCTCCCAGGTTATCTGAAAGCTTGACTTGCAACCTGGAAATGTGTTTTAAATGTGATTCTGACCACATTACACTTTGCAGACTAAATTTAGTGCTGCCATCGAAGCTGTCTGAGGTCTCACCTGAGCGACACAACATCAGCAGTTGAAAAACAGGTGAATAGTTCAAAACGGAGTTGTGTGAAGTTCTGTGAACTTAATTTGCTGTCTGGCACTCAGGAAAAGCAGTGTGGGGAGCTGACCAATGTGCCAACCCTCTATTGCCTGCCTAAAAAGGTGGCAGGAGTGCATGCTGTGCTCTCAGACCTCTATCTAGGGACAGGAGGCAAAAGGAGAAAGGAGACGTGCGCTTCTGTAAGTGATGCTCACAGTTGGAGGATTGCTCATGGATGCTTTACAGGCAGGAAACAGGATTTCTGGGTGCTTAGCCCTGAGTGCAGCAAGCCTTTTGTTGTCTCATGGGGGAAAAAATAGGATACAATTATCAAAGCCTTTAGAGGGCTTAATATTTCTTCACACAGGAATACAATTATCTAAGGGGTGAGTGTCAAGAAGACATAGCCAAGACTCTTCTCAGTGGTCCTCAGTGACAGGATGAGAGGCAGTGGGCACAAACTGGAATTTAGGAAGCTCAATCTAAACATGTGGAGGAACTTCTTTACTTTGAGGGTGGCAAAGCCACTGACACAGGCTGCCCAGAGAGGTGGTGGGGTCTCCATCTCTGGAGACTTTCAAGGCCCACCTGGACATGTTCCTGTGTGATCTGCTTTAGGCGATCCTGCTGCGGCAGGGGGTGTGGAGTTGGAGATGAGTAGGTTGAGACTGGACATGAGGAGGAAGTTGTTGAGCATGAGAGTGGTGAGAGGCTGGAATGGGCTGCCCAGGGAGGTGGTTGAGGCCCCATGGCTGGAGGTGTCTAAGGCCAGGCTGGCTGAGGCTGTGTGCAGCCTGCTCTAGGGTAGGGTGTCCCTGGGCATGGCAGGGGGGTTGGAACTGGCTGCTCCTTGTGGTCCCTTCCAGCTCTGACTGATTCTACGGTTCTATGATTCTTTAAGACCCCCCACTGTGAGACATTATAGACCAAACTGCTCCCCTACATCTGAACACCTCCAGACAAGCCTAATAGCAAACAGGTGAGGCAAGAGGTAGCAAGACTGAAAACATCAAAGGAGTTCTTCAGATCGGTGGAGATAGATGCCCATGGCTGGAAGCAGTGCTTAAACCTATGGTTAGTTTCCAAACATTTAACCCCAACCATAGCAATATTTCTGTATCCCAATGTGCTGACTGAGACTTTAAACGCTTCATTTTTAAGAGTAACAGGAATATTTCTGTATCCCATAGTAATATTTCTGTATCCCATAGTAATATTTCTGTATCCCAATGTGATACTGACCCTTTAAATGCTTCGTTTTTAAGAGTAACAGGAATATTTCTGTATCCCATAGTAATATTTCTGTGTCCCAATGTGATACTGACCCTTTAAATGCTTCGTTTTTAAGAGTAACAGGAATATTTCTGTATCCCATAGTAATATTTCTGTGTCCCAATGTGATACTGACCCTTTAAATGCTTCATTTTTAAGAGTAACAGGAATATTTCTGTATCCCAAAGCAGTATTTCTGTATTTCATAGTAATATTTCTGTATCCCAATGTGTTTACTGACCCTTTAAATGATTCATTTTTAAGAGTATCAGGAATATTTCTGTATCCTATACTAATATTTCTGTATCCCAATGTGCTTACTGACACTTTAAGTTGTTGATTTTTAAGAGTAATAGGAACATTTCTATATCCCAGTGTGTTTACTGACCCTTTAAATGCTTCATTTTTAAGAGTAACAGGAATATTTCTATATCCCAAAGTAATATTTCTGTATCCCATAGTAATATTTCTGTATCCCATAGTAATATTTCTGTATCCCAATGTGATACTGGCCCTTTAAATGCTTCATTTTTAAGAGTATCAGGAATATTTCTGTATCCCATAGTAATATTTCTGTATCCCTATGTGTTTATTGACACTTTAGATTGTTCATTTTTAAGAGTAACAGGAATATTTCTGTATCCCATAGCAATATTTCTGTATCCCGTAGTAATATTTCTATATCCCAATGTGATACTGGCCCTTTAAATGCTTCATTTTTAAGAGTATCAGGAATATTTCTGTATCCCATAGTAATATTTCTGTATCCCAATGTGCTTACTGACACTTTAAGGTGCTGATTTTTAAGAGTAATAGGAGCATTTCTATATCCCAATGTGATACTGACCCTTTAAATGCTTCATTTTTAAGAGTAACAGGAATATTTCTGTATCCCATACTAATATTTCTATATCCCTATGTGTTTACTGACACTTTAAATGCTTCATTTTTAAGAGTATCAGGAATATTTCTGTATCCTATACTAATATTTCTGTATCCCAATGTGATACTGACACTTTAGGGTGTTGATTTTTAAGAGTAATAGGAACATTTCTATATCCCACTCTGTTTACTGACCCTTTTAATGGTTCATATTTAGGAGTAACAGGAATATTTCTGTATCCCAAAGTAATATTTCTGTATCCCATAGTAATATTTCTATATCCCAGTGTGTTTACTGACCCTTTAAATGCTTCATTTTTAAGAGTATCAGGAATATTTCTGTATCCCAAAGTAATATTTCTGTATCCCATAGTAATATTTCTGTATCCCATTGTGCTTACTGACACTTTAAATGCTTCATTTTTAAGAGTAACAGGAACATTTCTGTATCCCATAGTAATATTTCTACATCCCAGTGTATTTACTGACCCTTTAAATGCTTCATTCTTAAGAGTAACAGGAATATTTCTACATCCCAATATGTTTACTGACACTTTAAATTGTTCATTTTGAAGAGGTTTGGGGTTTTTCCCTCCCCCCTCCCCTAAGTTGCCTTTTTCAGTAGGTTTTGCCCTGTTGCTTCTTCTAGAAGAGAAGTTCCTTCTGGGCTAAAAAAAAATTCCATGTAATAATGCCTGCCTTTTCTTTTTATGAAGCTAGATAGTTTTTCCATCACTTGTACTTCAGTGTTTCTGAAACCAGGTGTTAATTTTCAGGGGGATAGGAGGTTTCCAAGCAGCTGCCAGGACTAATATAGCAGCCAGCAGTAAACGCTGAATAAGCTTAGGTACCAAATCTATACCATCTGGTTTCAGGAGTCTCCAGCCAAAAAATGTGAGGCCAGTTCCTTTCATGTCCAGAAATCTTCCCCTTCGTTGGGAATTGTGAAATGAATCTTACCTTTGTGTTACCTTTTTAATTCACAGCTCAGAGGAAGACTCAAATAATGGTCTTAAGAAAACATTGTACGACTGTAAAATGGGAAACTAAGTAATAGGCTCAGGTTTCATAATAAGACAGATGAACACTATTTGACAAGCTGAGATCAAAGTCCTTGCTCAGCCTCACAGTAGTCCAGTTTTCCAAGCTGCTGTTTCTCAAAGCCTCTGATAGTTCCCAGTGTTCAACACAGAAACAAAGTCCCTCAGAGGAATAGTCTCCCTAGACCAGTACTCAATAAGGAGATGCAAAAAGAAGCCCTTCAGGTTTGATTTAAGACCAGGAAAGTAAGGAATGAGGTCTGCCTTGGCTACCAGTAAGGAAAATACTTCTGGTTCCTTATGGGGTTTGAAGAGATTGACTTTGTCCTGTGTAAATTGCTAGACTGAAACTCCAGATAAAAGGGCAGTTTAAGAGTGACTTTGTTCACAGACATGAGTGTGAAGGCATAGA
Source organism: Pogoniulus pusillus (assembly GCF_015220805.1). NCBI lineage: Eukaryota > Metazoa > Chordata > Aves > Piciformes > Lybiidae > Pogoniulus > Pogoniulus pusillus. The sequence goes on along the minus strand of NC_087296.1, from coordinate 11,657,501 downwards.
TATAGCTTGGGCTGCTCCAGAGGTACCCAGAGGAGACCCAAGCAACAGGACTTCCACTGAAGGCACTGTGGAAAAGGAGGCTCCCCTGCAGTTTATAAAGTCCAAATCACTTCACCCCTCTCTCAGGCAGTCATTTGCAGCTGCACATAAACCACAAAGTCACTTTCTTATCAAAGCCCTGAAGGTGCCAAGCTACCATCCCATCCAAAGAGCCATTAATACCTCTTAGCTCCTTCAGTCTGGGTTGTATATTAACAATGGCATATAGCAAGAAGCCATGTGAGCCTGGCTTTCTTTTGCTATCATCACTGCTTTCAACACACTGATTAAACCCTTGCTTTAACTGGGTGGCTCAGGAAGGGGCTGCTGTGTGCCTGCCTTGGGCTAGAGCAGAGTGTGATGATTCCCCAGCCTGTAGGCACTGTCATAGTGCAGATGCTGGGGCTGCTTAGCCTGGAGAAGAGAAGACTGGGAGGGGATTTAATCAATGTCTATAAGTATCTGAGGGCTGGGGGTCAGGAGGGGGGGACAGGCTCTGCTCACTGCTCCCTGGGATAGGACAAGGAGCACTGGATGGAAGCTGCAGCACAGGAGGTTCCAGCTCAACACAAGGGGAAACTTCTTGCCTGTAAGGGTCCCAGAGCCCTGGCACAGGCTGCCCAGAGAGGTTGTGGAGTCTCCTTCTCTGGAGCCTTTCCTGGCCTGTCTGGATGTGTTCCTGTGTGCCCTGAGCTAGATTGTGTGGTCCTGCTCTGGCAGAGGGGTTGGACTGGATGATCTCTTTGGGCCCCTTCCAACCTCTGATATCCTGTGAAGATGTCAAGAGCAGTGATCATGCTGTTGCACCCCTGCTAACCATCTAACTGTGGGGTTGTCTGCTCTGCTGTAGGGTGAGGTTGCCCTGAGCTCCATTGAGGGTGTTAGAATAGCTGTGGTGTCTGAACTAGCAGCAGTTTTGGCTGGAGACACTTCTAAAGATAGGCAAGAATGCAGATCAGACTGAACTGAGTCAAAACAGAACATGATTTTAAAAGCCCCATCACAGAATCAGAAAATGCAGTGGGCTAGAAGGGACATCTAGAGGTCATCTATTCCAACCCCTCTGCAGTAAGCAGGGATGTACCCACCTACATCAGGTTGCTCAGAGCAAGCCTGGCCTTGAGTGTCTCCAGGGATGGAGCTTTCACCACCTCCGTGGGCGGTGTGTTACAGTGTGCCACCACCCTGATGGCAAAGAACCTCTTCCTAATGCCCAGTCTAGATCTACCCTGCTTTAGTTTCAGTCCCTTCCCCGTCATCCAATCACTACAAGCCCTTGTAAAAAGCCCATTCCCAGCTTTCCTGTAGTCCTCCTCAGGTCCTGGAAGGCTGCTCAAAGGTATCCCCTGAGCCTTCTCTTCTCCAGACTAAACGACCCCACCTCTCTCAACCTGTCCCCATACAGGACATGCTTTAGCTCTCTGATCACCTTCATGACCACTCCCTCATAGAATCAAGCAGGCTGGAAGAGAGCTCCAAGCTCATCCACTTCAACCTAGCACCCAGCCCTGGCCAAGCAACCAGACCATGGCACTAAGTGCCCCAGCCAGGCTTGGCTTCAACACCTCCAGACACGGTGACTCCACCACCTCCCTGGGCAGCCCATTCCAATGCCAATCACTCTCTCTGCCAACAACTTCCTCCTAACATCCAGCAGATATCAGGCCCATGTCCTTTTTCTGTTGGGGGCCCCAGAGGCAGACACAATACTTTGGATGAGGTCTCACCAGAGCACAGCGTCAGAACCTCCTCTCTCCATCTGCTCTCCACAAAGATGTTCGCTTTCAGCACCAATCACCAGAAGGCTTCATGTTCTGAGGATTCACTCTGGCTCCTTCCTGGCTGGTAGTCAAAAGGATGGTGTGTGTCTATGGCTAGTGAGAGCAGAGCAGTGATCCTTCTGATCATCCACACACTAGTCAGAGCAGAGCAGTGATCCCTCTGACCATCCACACACTAGTGAGAGCAGAGCAGTGATCCCTCTGACCATCCACACACTAGTGAGAGCAGAGCAGTGATCCCTCTGACCATCCACACACTAGTGAGAGCAGAGCAGTGATCCTTCTGATCATCCACACACTAGTGAGAGCAGAGCAGTGATCCTTCTGATCATCCACACACTAGTGAGAGCAGAGCAGTGATCCTTCTGATCATCCACACACTAGTGAGAGCAGAGCAGTGATCCCTCTGATCATCCACACACTAGTGAGAGCAGAGCAGTGATCCCTCTGACCATCCACACTAGTGAGAGCAGAGCAGTGATCCTTCTGATCATCCACACACTAGTGAGAGCAGAGCAGTGATCCCTCTGACCATCCACACACTAGTGAGAGCAGAGCAGTGATCCTTCTGATCATCCACACTAGTGAGAGCACAGCAGTGATCCTTCTGATCATCCACACTAGTGAGAGCACAGCAGTGATCCCTCTGATCATCCACACTAGTGAGAGCACAGCAGTGATCCTTCTGATCATCCACACACTAGTGAGAGCAGAGCAGTGATCCCCCTGCTCATCCACACTGAGCAGCAGCATTAGGTCATGGATTGCAGCTGGAGGGCATTCTGCATGAACAGTTGAACATATCCAGCCTATTTTACAGCACACTGTGATGAATCACTCCAGGGAAGGCAGCAGTTTTGCTGTGTTCATCCCCTGGAACCGAGGGCTAACTCCCAAGGCAGCACTCGGTGTACTTGAAGAGAGAACTTTAGTCACCTTAAAAAAATCTGAAGGCTTGTGGTCCAAAGTTCCACTTATCTCTGAATGGCTGACAAATCGTTGAGCCACAGATCCAGTATTGCATCCATGAAGCATCTGAGATAAATTAGGCAACTGCAGTGCACTGATATTTCTCAAACTGGCAACCAAACCCACATCAAACCCCAGCCCAGTCCCTGGCTGATCGACTGCTGTGCTCTGGAGCAGTGTTTCCTCACTCCTGAAGCTGGAGGCTCCACTCACAACAAGCAGGGCTAGCCCACAGGCTGCAAAACCACTTAAAGCACAGACATGCCACAAAGTTCAACCAGATCCAGCAGGCTTTCCTGTTGCTCACTTTTGGCTATTTGCATTATTTCATCCTTTTATTAAGCTCTTCCTGTTTGACTCTTTCTGATATTGTGAAAGACTCAGGGACTAGGTGCTCCTGCCTTGGCAGGGGGGTTAGACTTGATGGCCCCCAGAAGTCCCTTCCAAGCCCTGCCAGCCTGTGATTCTATGACTAAACAATACTAAACCCCACAGATCTTTATTTCACATTATCTGATCCAGTCCCCAAAATTCATAAATCACTTTTTAATATCAGAGAGAAAATATTTCAGTGAAAGCAACTACATGCACAGCCTCTATCCAAGAGAAGGAGGAGGAGGAGGAGGAGGAGGAGGAGGAGGAGGAGGAGGAGGAGGAGGAGGAGGAGGAGGAGGAGGAGGAGGAGGAGGAGGAGGAGGAAGAGAAGAAGAAGAAGGAGGAGAAGGAGGAGAAGGAGAAGAAGAAGAAGAAAGAGGAGGAGGAGGAGGGGAAAGAGAAGGAGAAGGAGTAGTAGGGGAAAGAGAAGGAGAAAGAGGAGAAGAAGGAGGAGGTGGAGAAGGAGAAGGTGGAGGAGAAGGAGAAGGAGAAGGAGGAGGAGAAGGAGGAGGAGGTGGTGGTGGTGGAGAAGGAGAAGAAGAAGGGGGAGGAGGAGGAGGGGGAGGTGGAGAAGGAGAAGAAGAAGGGGGAGTAGAAGGAGGAGAAGGAAAAGGAGGAGGAGGTGGTGGTGGTGGAGAAGGAGGAGGAGAAGGAGGAGGAGGAGGAGGAGGAGGAGGAGGAGGAGGAGGAGGAGGAGGAGGAGGAGGAGGAGGAGGAGGAGGAGGAGGAGGAGGAGGAGGAGGAGGAGGAGGAGGAGGAAAAGAAGGAGAAGGAGGAGAAGGAGTAGAAGAAGGAGGAGGAGGAGAAGGAGAAGGAGGAGAAGAAGGAAAAGGAGAAGAAGAAGGAGAAGGAGGAGAAGAAGAAGGAGTAGAAGAAGGAGGAGGAGGAGGAGGAGGAGGAGGAGGAGGAGGAAAAGAAGGAGAAGGAGGAGAAGGAGTAGAAGAAGGAGGAGGAGGAGAAGGAGAAGGAGGAGAAGAAGGAAAAGGAGAAGAAGAAGGAGAAGGAGGAGAAGAAGAAGGAGTAGAAGAAGGAGGAGGAGGAGGAGGAGAAGAAGAAGACGAAGGAGGAGAAGACAACGACGATGACATTTTATCGCTCACTCTTCTTCAGCGTTAGCAGCCAGAGGGAACAGACTCTGGGAATCAGTTTTCTGTGATGGGAAGTTGCTGTGAGTAGCTGCTTGATATGTTCAGCTTCTGCATGGCCCCGGTTCAGTAGGACACTTGGAAGCATGGCTGGCTTTATCCCTCTGGGCATTTAGGTATGTGCCTAAGTACCCTGCTGAACCGAGGCTTACATTTGGCCAGAAGCGTTTGCTAGGTCAAGCTTCCAGGCTGAAACAAAAACATCTCTGTTTTCCCTGGTTAAAGCACAGGTTAAGTCCAGCCACACAATAGCTTTGGAAGTGCTTGCAGTGCATTTATCAGGTGATGTTACCCAAGGCAATGGAGGACACATTCTTAGAACCATAGAATCAGTCAGGGTTGGAAGGGACCACAAGGAGCAGCCAGTTCCAACCCCCCCTGCCATGCCCAGGGACACCCTACCCTAGAGCAGGCTGCACACAGCCTCACACAGCCTGGCCTCAAACACCTCCAGCCATGGGGCCTCAACCACCTCCCTGGGCAACCCATTCCAGCCTCTCACCACTCTCATGCTCAACAACTTCCTCCTCACAGTCACTCTGACTCTCCCCACCTGCAGCTTTGCTCCATTCCCCCCAGTCCTGGCACTCCCTGGGATTCTAAAAAGTCCCTCCCCAGCTTTTTTGTAGCCCCCTTCAGATCCTGGAAGGCCACAAGAAGGTCACCTGGGAGCCTCCTCTGCTCCAGCCTGCACAGCCCCAACTCTTTCAGTCTGTGCTCACAGCAGAGCTGCTGCAGCCTCTCAGCATCCTCCTGGCCCTGCTCTGGACACTCTCCAGCATCTCCACATCTTGTGCTCTCGGAGAAACACATTAATTTTGCCCCCTCTGTACAGACCCTGAAGACTGCTGGGAGGATCTACATGGGCCCAACTTCAAAACTGTAGGGAAACAGCAGGATGTTGGAAGTGAAGGGAGGTTGTAGCCAGGTGGGGTTGGTCTCTTCTGCCAGGCAACCAGCAACAGAACAAGGGGACACAGCCTCAAGCTTTTCTTGAACACCTCCAGGGATGGAGAATCACAGAATCAACATATCATAGAATCAAACAGGTTGGAAGAGAGCTCCAAGCTCAGCCAGCCCAACCTAGCACCCAGCCCTGGCCAATCAACCAGACCATGGCACTAAGTGCCCCAGCCAGGCTTGGCTTCAACACCTCCAGCCACAGCGGTGTGTTACAGTGTGCCACCACCCTGATGGCAAAGAACCTCTTCCTAATGCTTTAGTTTCAGTCCCTTCCCTGTCATCCAATCACTACAAGCCCTTGTAAAAAGCCCATTCCCAGCTTTCCTGTAGTCCTCCTCAGGTCCTGGAAGGCTGCTCTAAGGTATCCCCTGAGCCTTCTCTTCTCCAGACTAAACGACCCCATAAGGGACATGCTTTAGCTCTCTGATCACCTTCATGACCACTCCCTCATAGAATCAAGCAGGCTGGAAGAGAGCTCCAAGCTCATCCACTCCAACCTAGCACCCAGCCCTGGCCAAGCAACCAGACCATGGCACTAAGTGCCCCAGCCAGGCTTGGCTTCAACACCTCCAGACACAGAGACTCCACCACCTCCCTGGGCAGCCCATTCCAATGCCAATCACTCTCTCTGACAACAACTTCCTAACAACATCCAGCCTAGACCTCCCCTGGCACAGCTTGAGACTGTGTCCCCTTGTTCTGTTGCTGGTTGCCTGGCAGGAGAGCCCAACCCCACCTGGCTACAGCCTCCCTTCAGGGAGCTGCAGTCAGCAATGAGCTCTGCCCTGAGCCTCCTCTTCTGCAGGCTGCACCCCCCCAGCTCCCTCAGCCTCTCCTCAAAGGAGATGTAAGAACATTTCTCTACAGATTCCACTGTTGAAAACCCAGCCAAAGAACAGTTGCCATGACCTGATTGTTTCTGGGTCAAACTTCTTAACATGCAGACAGTAGGAACAAATGGGAATAGATTAGAATATTCACATTTCACAGGAGAAATTCCTCCTCCAACAAGGATGTTTGCAGAATTCCAATATCTGCTCTTATTCTGTCGAGTGTCTTGGGTTTAGAAAGGACAACAGCACAACAGACTTGTCTTTGGGATGGAAATTTCTGCAACATACAACTTAGGTAACAAAGTCCCAAACAGGAGGTTTGTTCCTGTCTTTGTGGTATGAAAACTCTTTGCAAAGAGCCACAGATACATTGCCATGGACCTTAACAGTGCTTAGATATTGTTAACATCAACAAACAGAGTTAGTGGAGGCTGTTGGAGCAATGTCTCTTTTGAAAGTGCTGAAAGGAGAGAATTCATCATGAGGTTAGCAAAAAAAAAACCCTGCCTTATGTCTCCACCATCTCCACCATGCTTAATTCCACTCTGGTTTATCCCTCTGATGGGATCTGGATGTATTTTGAACTCTAATATAAACTGGATATCTCTGGGACAGGGGGAGGGGGGGGATGGAAAGGGAGCACACAGCAATGAAATGATAGAAGAGAAAAAGAATGAAGCTGAAAATGAGGCCAGGAGATTGAAATCTGGGCAGATTTAAATCACTCTGTGCTATTTTCTTCATCTTGGTCGTCTGATAAACTACCCAGCAGGACAAAGTTCAGCAGAGTTTGATGTACTGCATGTTAAGCCTTTGTTGTTAGAAGGTGAACTCCCTTCTTCCAGCTTGCTCTCCTCCTCTCCCACGGTTGTTGTTTTAATCCAGAGGAAAGTTCAACTCCCCCCCCTGCTTAACTCCAGTACCTCTTAATGAGGGAGCTGTAACACTATCCAGTCGTCTCGCCACACAGCAATCAGCGTTTCATTGCTTTGCACAGCTTGACTGATGGCAGAAAGGATGGTTAAAATTCACCCAAGTCCTGGAAACACCCCCACCCCCTCCCTCCCTGTTGGGTTAAACAGATCACATCTCAGCTGCAGGAGAGGTTTGTGTTTGTTTGGTTTGGGAGGGTTTTTTTTTTCCAAGTGGTCAAAGGGCAAGAAGTGTAATTTGCAAAAGCTCTTTCACATACCTGGTTCTTAGGATGCTGGCATCAGCAAGATGATGGATGGAGAGTAGGCACAAGCAGCAGAGCTTCACATTGTTTAGCCTGGAGAAGAGGAGGCTCAGGGCAGACCTTATTGCTGTCTACAACTATCTGAAGGGTGGTTGTGGCCAGGAGGAGGTTGCTCTCTTCTCTCAGGTGGCCAGCACCAGAACAAGAGGACACAGCCTCAAGCTACACCAGGGAAGATTTAGGCTGGAGGTGAGGAGAAAGTTCTTCCCTGAGAGAGTCATTGGACACTGGAATGGGCTGCCCGGGGAGGTGGTGGAGTCGCCGTCCCTGGAGCTGTTCAAGGCAGGATTGGACGTGGCACTTGGTGCCATGGTCTGGCCTTGAGCTCTGTGGTAAAGGGTTGGATGATCTGTGAGGTCTCTTCCAACCTTGATGATACTGTGATACTGTGATACTGTGATGCTGTGATACTGTGATACTGTGATACTGTGATATTGTGATACTGTGATACTGTGATATTGTGATACTGTGATGCTGTGATGCTGTGATACTGTGATACTGTGATACTGTGATGCTGTGATACTGTGATACTGTGATACTGTGACATGCCAGTGAAAAGAAACATCATTTACCAAAAGGACAACCTGACCAGCCTTCAGCCTGTTGTGGTTAAGAATATCTCTGGGAGTACCCCAACAGATCACCTCTGACAGCGTTGGCTTTCCCTTTGTGAATGAGCGAGAGCAGAAAGCTCAAGGCCACTGATTTGGAATCACAGGAGGTAATGTTTAGGAGCAGCAGCACTTCAACCACCATTTCTGAAGCCTTCAGGGCAAGCCTCCTTGAAGGCTCACATGCAGATTGTATGGAGTGGTTTAAGTTGGAAGGGACCTCAAGGATGATCCAGTTCCAACCCCCCTGCCATAGGCAGGGACACCTCCCACTAGAAGAGGTTGCTCAAGGCTTCATCCAGCCTGGTGCTGAACAGCTCCAGGGAGGTGTTCAGGACCAGGTTGGAGAGACATTGAGCAACCTGTCCTAGTGGGAGATGTCCTTGCCTATGGCAAGGGGTTGAAAGTGGCTGAGCTTCATCCAGCCTGGTGCTGAACAGCTCCAGGGAGGTGTTCAGGACCAGGTTGGAGAGACCTTGAGCAACCTGTCCTAGTGGGAGGTGTCCCTGCCTATGGCAAGGGGTTGAAAGTGGCTGAGCTTTGGGGTCCCTTCCAACCTAAAGCATTCCATGATTCTCTGGCAGCTGGGTGTAGGTTGCTGTGCAGCATGGCTCTCCCAGTCTGAAATCAGGTTTGCCAATGTTTGAACTGCACTTGGAAAATTCAGCCCAGCATATCTGTGCCAAAGCTTCTGATCTTGCATCACACTGCCTGTGCAAGCACAGCACAGGTCCAGAGCTGACCTTGCTGCACAAAGAACCAGGCTCTCGCTTTTATTTGGACCAGAACTTGGAGTCTTCACTTAATCATAGAATCAATTCAGTTGGAAAAGGACCTTGAAGATCACCCAGTCCATTTTCTAGCTCTGTCAAGGCTGCTGCTAAACCATGGCCCTCAGCACCACATCTCTGCCTCTTGGAAACACCTCCAGGGATGAGGATTCAACCACCTGCCTGGGCAGCCTGTGCCAGTCTTTGAGAACCCTGTCAGCAAAGCAGCTTCTTCTGACACCCAACCTAAAACTCTCCTAGTGCAACTTGAGGCCATTTCCTCTCACCCTATCACTTGTTTCTAGGAAGAATAGACTGACCCCCACCTCACTGCAACCTCCTTTCAGGGAGGTTAATACCTTCCTGGTTTTGCACTTGAGAAAACAAGTGAGCAGCTGATCTCTGTTCACCTTCATGTTCCTCTTCATATTGTCCATGCATAGACCATGGTTGGAAGGGACCCCAAAGCTCAGCCACTTCCAACCCCCTGCCATAGGCAGGGACATCTCCCACTAGAACAGGTTGCTCAAGGTCTCTCCAACCTGGTCCTGAACACCTCCCTGGAGCTGTTCAGCACCAGGCTGGATGAAGCTCAGCCACTTCCAACCCCCTGCCATAGGCAGGGACATCTCCCACTAGGACAGGTTGCTCAAGGTCTCTCCAACCTGGTCCTGAACACCTCCCTGGAGCTGTTCAGCACCAGGCTGGATGAAGCCTTGAGCAACCTCTTCTAGTGGGAGGTGTCCCTGCCTATGGCAGGGGGGTTGGAACTGGATCATCCTTGAGGTCCCTTCCAACTTAAACCACTCCATACAATCTGCATGTGAGCCTTCAAGGAGGCTTGTCCTGAAGGCTTCAGAAATGGTGGTTGAAGTGCTGCTGCTCCTAAACATTACCTCCTGTGATTCCAAATCAGTGGCCTTGAGCTTTCTGCTCTCGCTCATTTGCAAAGGGAAAGCCAACGCTGTCAGAGGTGATCTGTTGGGGTGCTCCCAGAGATATTCTTAACCAGAAGGCTCACTCAGTCATTCCCTGCACCTTGAAATGACCACTATAAAAAACCCTCTCCTAACACCCAGTTTCAATCTCTCCTCTGCCAGTTTAAACCCATTCCTCATCCTGTCATTACAAGCCCTACCTCCAAGCTACACTGCCCTGCATGCAACTTCTCTACCCCCAGCCTCTTTGTCAGGGCTTGGCTAACTGGTTTTAGAAGCTGCTTTTGAGACAGCCTTGAGCCAGAGAGATGTGAAGACTGAGCTGTGAGAAGTGGATTTCTACTCTTCTTTCCTCCAAAGCTGCTTCTAACCACAAACCCTGCCCTTAATGTCCATCTGAGTGACATCTGCAGCTGTGCCTGAGCCTGACCATTCCCTTCAACCTGCCTCCTCTGTGTGGATGTTTCAGGTGACCTCATGGATGACCCTAGCTGCTGTCACTGGACCTCACTGCTCCCAGCACAGACTGGAGAAGCATCCTGTGGCTGACCATGGCACCAGCTTCACAGTTCCCATGGCCAGGCAGCCATGGAAGGTGGTCCCAGGTGATCTTGGAGACCAAGCCAACAGGTGGCATCTCACAACCTTGACCCCACTGCTCCCAGCACAGACTGAAGAAGCATCCTGTGGCTGACCATGGCGCCAGCTTCACAGTTCCCATGGCCAGGCAGCCAACATGGAAGGTGGTCCCAGCCAATCTTGGAGACCAAACCAACAGGTGGCATCTCACAACCTTGACCTCACCATCTGGCTTGCCCAGACAGGTTGGTTGTGAGCTGCCTGGGAGGCAACCATGTCAAGGAGCATGCCATGAGCACGGTCTGGTGTCAAAGGCTGTACAGACATAGGAAAAGTGAAGGGAGAGCTAAACCTGTTCAAATATCAGATACCATAATTCATCCTGATTAGCCTGGGATGATTCAACAGCTGTAACCATTTAGGCTACAATTCAGAAAGGCAAATACTTTAATCTAATGTTAGCAGGGGATTGCCAAGGACAGGGAGGAACTGAAAGGAAAAATAGATCAAAATTTCAAGCTTCATCCTAGAAACAGAATCCCAAAACTGCATTAAAATGCTGAAGAAAACTCAGTTATACCCCCCCCAAAAAAAATTTGCTTCCAGTTTGTTGAGAAGGATTGGGAGCACCCAAGAGGGATGCACTGTAGACAAACCTTAGGGCTAAGCAATGCAGTGAAGGAAGCTGTTGGCCAGCAATGCCTTATCATGAAGTGACCTAAACCATAGTGAGCACTTCTGTTATGACATTCTGTGGTCTTAAAGCTTCCCAAGTGCCTGCACACCCACAAAAGGCCTCCACTGTGAAGCACATTCTTGCTTATGCTCTGCCATGGTGCAGAGTTAAGGCAGCTGCAGTCCTTCACAGCCTGCTCCCAACACGTGTAGACTGCTGAGGTCAGCATGAAGCACAGCACGGCCACCTACTACCCAAAACCTGCCTGTGACCTGGAGGGCTCTGCCTTGGCAGGTAAGATAGAAGATATGGGCATGCTTTTTACCAGGAAGGGACAAGGGAGGTGAGCTGCCCATTCCAGAGTGAAGTTTGCTGTTCAGAGGACCAGTGATGAGGACAGAGCAATCAGTGCACCCTCAGCAAGTGTGCAAATGGCACCAAGCTGTGTGGCACAGTCGACTTGCTGGAGAGATCCATCCAGAGGGATCTGGACAGGCTGCAGAGGTGTGCCCAGGCCAACCTCATGACATTCAACAAGGCCAAGTGCAAGGTCCTGCACCTGGGTGGGTGCAATCCCAAGCACAGCTCCAGGCTGGGTGGCAAATGGCTGAGAGCAGCCCTGAGGAAAAGGACCTGGGGGTCTGGGGTGGTGAAAGCTCAACAGGAGCCTGCAGTGTGAGTGCAGCCCAGACACAACCCTGTGCTGGGCTGCAGCAAGAGCAGGGTGGGCACAGGGCAAGGGAGGGGATTCTGCCCCTTGGCTCTGCTCTCCTCACACCCCACCTGCAGTCCTGGGGGCAGTTCTGGAGCCCCCAGCACAAGCAGGGCATGGAAATGTTGGAGCCAGTGCAGAGGAGGCCACCAAGATGCTGAGAGGGCTGCAGCAGCTCTGCTGTGAGCACAGGCTGAGAGAGTTTGGGCTCTGCAGCCTGGAGAAGAGAAGGCTTGGAGGAGACCTTGGAGTGGCCTTGCAGGATCTGCAGGGGGCTCCAGGAGGGCTGGGGAGGGACTATTGACAAGGTCTGGTAACGACAGGATGAGGAGGAATGGGTTTAAACTGGCAGAGGGGAGACTGAAAGTGGATGTTAGGAGGAAGTTGTTTGCAGTGAGGGTGGTGAGACACTGACACAGGTTACCCAGGGAGGTTGTGGAGCACAGAAGCACAGAATGCTATCAAAGATCACATTTTGTGCTTCTGTGCTCCACAACCTCCCTGCAGGTGTTCAAGGCCAGGTTGGATGAGGCTTTGAGCAGCCTGTTCTAGTGGGAGGTGTCCCTGCCTATGGCAGGGGGTTGGAACTGGCTGAGCTTTGAGGTCCCTCCCAAGCTTAACCATTCTATGATTCTATGACCAAAAGAAGCTGCATCTTCTCCAACAGGTCACATTACTGGTATGATACAGAGCCAGATCTCTGCTGCCTGGGCCAGTTTCCAGCAACTCAGAGTCCCAGAATCCCAGCATGGTGGGGGTTGGAAGGGACCTCTGGAGCTCAAGTAGTCCAAATCCTTGCTAAAGCAGGTTTGCACAGGATAAAGTCCAAGTGGACTGCATCCCAGGTGTGTCCTCACAAGCACCAAGTAAAGGTAAATGATAACTTCCCTTGATCAATGATCTGTGCTCCTCTTAATGTAGTCCAATATCATAGAATCACAGAATCAGTCAGGGTTGGAAAGGACCACAAGGATCAGCCAGTTCCAACCCTCCTGCCATGGGCAGGGACACCTCACACTGGATCAGGCTGGCCAGAGCCTCATCCAGCCTGGCCTTAAACACCTCCCTGCTGGAGGGCAGGGATGCCATCCAGAGAGACCTGGACAGGCTGCAGAGGTGAGCCCAAGCCAACCTCATGAAGTTCAACAAGACCTAATGCAAGGTCCTGCAGCTGGGTGGAGGCAATCCCAAGCACCAATGTAGGCTGGGCAGTGCCTGGCTGGAGAGCAGCCCTGAGGAGAGGGATGTGGCTGTGCTGATGGATGAGAGGCTCCAATATGCAGTCTGCTTTATTCACTCATTTGTTCTTCAGTCAAATCCTGTCCTTACTCTGGCCCATCAATATCTGACCACTGTTGGACATGAGTCAGTGACACAGATACCCTGCAGCCCCCTGGTTTCTGCTCCAGTGGCAAACCTGTTGACCACAACATATGGGTGTCACAGAAAACAACAGCTCCATCAGAGCACTTCTGAGCCAATCTGACACTTGGCACACCCTCAGAGATTGCACTGACTTATTCTGCTGGCCTCTGTGATGGGCCAGAGCAGGCTGCTGCTGTAGGAATGGAGCCCATCTGAAATTCAAACCTCTGTCCTCTCAGTCAAGGTGGTCAGGCAGTAGCTGAAATTCCAGCAGCACTGTGTGGTGTGTGCAGAGTCTGTTTATCATCACAGAAGTGTTTCAAAGCCAGAGCATGACTTTTAGAAGCACTGACATGCACCTCCACCCATCCCTTCAAAAACTCTCACTTTAAACCCAAACCTTCCACCCTGGCCTGGATGAGAGATCTTGGCTGGAGGCCCAGCAGCCTTTGCAGTTTGCCTGCACCAGGCTTGGGTGGACCCTGAAATGGGATCCAGCCTCTCTCTTTTCACAGTGAGAAGGCAATGGTTTGAAGATAAGCAGTGAAAAGGAAAGCAAATGGAGAGAGCTGTGTCCAAGCTGACTGCTGGGAGCATCAAGAAGGGTAAGAGTTGGGCAGTGAGAAAATGAACATCACCTCTGCAGAGGGGTGAAGAAGGAATCCACTGAGAAGATGACTTCATTGAAGCACAAAGTGCCCTCTGCCAGGCACTGAACAGCTTCCACTCCCAGAGCTTCCCTGGGAGAGGCAGTGCTCAGCAGAACTGTGAGCCATCTGAAACACTTAGCTCATGCTAAATGATCAGAGACCAAGCACTGAGACTTTGTGACCATGCCTGATCTTGCTGCCTGAGTGGAATGACATAGTGAGCAAGAGTGGAAGTAAGGAAGGAGGTGTTTAAAAGTGCCTGTGCTCCTAAGGATCTGCTTGTGCCACTCCCTGACACTGCTACCCAATGGCATAGTCATGGAATCACACAGTAGTGTGGGTTGGAAGGGACCCTAAAGATCATCCAGTTCTAACTCCCCCTTGCTAGGGGCAGGGACACCTTTGGGTTGGAAGGAACCCTTGGGTTGGAAGGGACCCTAAAGATCATCCAGTTCTAACTCCTCCTTGCTAGGGGCAGGGACACCTTTGGGTTGGAAGGGACCCTAAAGATCATCCAGTCTAACCCCCTTGCTAGGGGCAGGGACACCTTTGGGTTGGAAGGGACCCTAAAGATCATCCAATTCTAACTCCCCTGCTAGGGGCAGGGACACCTTTGGGTTGGAAGGGACCCTAAAGATCATCCAGTTCTACCCTCCCTGCTAGGGGCAGGGACACCTTTGGGTTGGAAGGGACCCTAAAGATCATCCAGTTCTACCCTCCCTGCTAGGGGCAGGGACACCTTTGGGTTGGAAGGGACCCTAAAGATCATCCAGTTCTAACTCCTCAGCTATGAGCAGGGACACCTTTGGGTTGGAAGGAACCCTTGGGTTGGAAAGGACCCTAAAGATCATCCAGTTCTACCCTCCCTGCTAGGGGCAGGGACACCTTTGAGTTGGAAGGGACCCTAAAGATCATCCAGTTCTAACTCCTCTGCTATGGGCAGGGACACCTTGCACTAGTACAAATTGCCCCATCCAGCCTGGCCTTGAACACTTCCCAAAGAGCTCTCTCATCCACAACCTCCCTGGGCAACCTGTCCCAGTGGATCACCACCCTCACTGGAAAGAATTTCTTCCTAACATCCAGTCCTCTTGAATGCCATCAGGGACATCAAATCAGGAGCTTCAGAAGCCTCTTCAAATCCAGAGCTACAGAAGCCTCTTCAAATTAAGAGCATGACCCAAAAGATGCACAGAATAGTTTGGGTTGGAAGGGACCCTAAAGATCATCCAGTTCTAACCCCCTTGCTAGGGGCAGGGACACCTCCCACCAGAACAAATTGCTCAAGGCCCCGTCCTGCTTGACTTTGAACACTTCCCAAAGAGGGAGCATCCACAGCTTCCCTGGCCAACCTGTCCCAGTGCCTCACCACCCTCACTGGAAAGAATTTCTTCCTAATATCCAGTCTTCTTGAATGCCATCATGGCCATTGAATCAGGAGCTTCAGAAGCCTCTTCAAATCAAGAGCTACAGAAGCCTCTTCAAACCAAGAACATGACCCAAGAGATGCAAAATATGCTCCCAATGAAGCAGCACAGACAAGATTCTGGAGCTTGTACCTATCAGAGGGTTGCAGTCAGGGAACAGCAGGAAAAGGATTGCTCCCTAAAGGAGGACAAACCAACAGCCAAGAATGACTCAGTTTTGAGCTCCCCAGTTCAAGGGGGACAGGGATCTACTTGAACAAGTCCCTGGGAGGGTTACAAGAATGAGTGAGGGGTTGGAAGACTGCCCTGTGAGGAGAGGCTGAGGGACCTGGGGCTGCTTGGTCTGGGGAAGAGAAGACTTAGAGGGGATCTAATCAGTGTCTATCAATATCTGAGGGCTGGGGGTTCAAGAGGAAGGGAACAGCCTCTGCTCACTTGTGTCCTGTGACAGGACAAGGAGCAACGGATATAAACTACAGCACAGCAAGTTCCACCTCAACATGAGGAAGAACTTCTTGCCTGTAAGGCTCACAGAGCACTGGAGCAGGCTGCCCAGAGAGGCTGCAGAGTCTCCCTCTCTGGAGACTTTCAAGACCCATCTGGATGTGTTCCTGTGTGATCTGCATTAGATCCTATGGTCCTGCTTTGACAGCAGGGGCTGGATTTGATGGTCTCCAGAGGTCCCTTCCAACCCCTGACATCCTGTGATCCTGTGACCAGCAAGAACAGGATTGCCTGCTAAAGGAGAACAGAGCAGCAGCCAAAAATGACCCCAGTACAGAATGACAGCAAGGCCCCACTCCACAGGGGCTGGGCACAGCAGGTAGATCCAGGCACCACCCACGAGCCCCAGGAGAAGTGAGGAACCAGGGCCAGGGTCCATCCAGGGGCTCTGTGTCTGCTGGAAAAGGAGATGGAGACAGGGCTGGAGAGAAACTGTGGTGTGTGGTGGGGAGGTCCATTCAGAACACAACCTAACTACAGAGCAGGGGGGAGGTCCATTGGGAGGGCAGGGCTGGAGACAGCCCAGCTCTGGGCAGGACTGGCTGTCCATTCCAGAACGTACAGAGATGCTCTGCGCAGAAGTGTGCCTGAGTGTCCCAAGGGAGGCCAGCTGGGGTCATTAAGGCTTATCAGAGCCCCCCGAGGCACTTGGCAGTCACCTCACATGACCCTAAGCCCAGTGTGAGGCATTTCACTGCTGTTACTTCGAGATGTCACAGCAGCAAGCAGGAGCAAGGCAGAAGGACAAGAGCCTGAGCAGGAGGCGTGAGCCATCAACTCGGCTCTCCTCGTCCACAAGGACCAAACTCACGTGCCCAGATGGGCCAAATCCCATTTGGGAGCAATCCTTAAAGGTTGCTGGGAGGCCAGCTGATATGGGGAAGGCTTCCCAATCCCCCTTGTCGACAGCTCATTGGCATCATAGAATCATAGAATCCACCAGGTTGGAAGAGACCTCCAAGAACATCCACTCCAACCTAGCACCCAGCCCTAGCCAGTCAACCAGACCATGGCACTAAGTGCCTCGTCCAGGCTTGGCTTCAACACCTCCAGGGACAGCAACTCCACCACCTCCCTGGGCAGCCCATTCCAATGCCAATCACTCTCTCTGACAACAACTTCCTAACAACATCCAGCCTGTACTTTCCCTGGCACAACTTGAGACTGTGTCCCCTTGTTCTGTTGCTGCTTGCCTGGCAGAAGAGCCCAACCCCACCTGGCTACAGCCTCCCTTCAGGTAGTTGTAGACAGCAATGAGGTCAGTCCTGAGCCTTCTCTTCTGCAGGCTGCACACCCCCAGCTCCCTCAGCCTCTCCTCATAGGGTTTGTGTTCCAGGCCCCTCCCCAGCCTTGCTGCCCTGCTCTGGACACCTTCCAGCACCTCAACATCTCTCTTGAATTGAGTGGCCCAGAACTGGACACAGCACTCAAGGTGTGGCCTGAGCAGTGCTGAGCACAGGGGCAGAAGAACCTCCCTTGTCCTGCTGCCCACACTGCTGCTGATGCAGCCCAGGATGCCTCCAATTATCCGTGGGAGATTGCTGGAGCTGGACTCTGGTCCCGCGCAGGAGGTTGCGCATGAGCGGGCGCCTAATGAAGGGCTGGGGTTATAAACACTGCCTAATCTCTCCCACATGTACACCTGAGCAATATCACAAGTGACAGCTGTTTAAATTTCCAGGGAAATTAATGGCTCCTAAAGAGGCAAAGCTTATCAAGGCTTGGACTGGGGCTGATAAGGACAACCACCAAGGGGCAAACTGTTTATAATAGTCACTAAGTGCCTCTTTCTATGGGTTCATCTTGGGAGCTTTTATTGACGTGGTCCTTTTTATTCCTCTTTGTGCTGGCAGAGGCTAGAACAGCTTTGTTCAATCTCCTGATGATATTAAGCTACTGAAGCCTCTAATGAGCATCTCGTATCTTCAGGTCACAGTCAGTTTAAAGTGATTGGTACTGGGAGGGGGCAAAGATACCATGTGCTCAGCTGGGTCCTACCAGACAGCTGCACTGTGCCTGCCCCGTGCAGAGATGACATCCTTGAGGGCCCCATCCATGAGACTGCTAAAACATTAACTCATCTGAGGTGGGGCATTGGCTGCACTCACTGGGTTGAGGTTCAGGCATGGGAGGGAGGTAGTGGGAAGAAGGTGATGTAGGTTTGCTGTGAGACTATAGAATCATGGAATGGTTTGGGTTGGGAGGGACCTCAAAGGTCATCTAGTTCCAACCCTCTGGCATAGGCAGGGAGACCTCTCACTAGAACAGGTCAGCCTGTCCTTGAACACCTCCAGGGAGGTTGTGGAGCACAGAAGCACCCAATGTGATCTTTGATCACATTGGGTGCTTCTGTGCTCCACAACCTCCCTGGGCAACCTGTGCCAGTGTCTCACCACCCTCAACCTGTGCCAGTGTCTCACCACCCTCAGTCTAAAGAACTTCTTAATACCCAATCTCTCCTCTGCCAGTTTAATCCCTAGAACAGGTCAACCTGGCCTTGATCTTTGATCACATTCTGTGCTTCTCTGCTCCACCATCTCCCTGGGCAACCTGTGCCAATGTCTCACCACTCTCAGTCTAAAGAACTTCTTCTTAATATCCAATCTCTCCTCTGCCAATTTAAACCTTAGAACAGGTCAACCTGGCCTTGAACACCTGCAGGGAGGTTGTGGAGGACAGAAGCACCGAATGTGATCTTTGAAACAGTTGTTTCAGCTTGAAACAAATGGATGGAGGTGATGCTTAAAGTCAGGTTAATGCCAATGGAACTGGGAGGAGTCTGACTTCTGTTAGTGAACTCATGCTAATATGAACAGGAGGATACAGTCTCAAGCTGTGCCAGGGCAGGTTCAGGCTGAATGTTAGGAGGAAGTTGTTGGCAGAGAGAGTGATTGGCATTGGAATGGGCTGCCCAGGGAGATGGTGGAGGTGCTGTGCCTGGAGGTGTTGAAGCCAAGCCTGGCTGGGGCACTTAGTGCCATGGTCTGGTTGATTGGCCAGGGCTGGGTGCTAGATCTTGGAGGTCTCTTCCAACCTTCTTTATTCTATGAATGTCTGAGCCATTGCACCCCATTGCACCAACTCTGGATGTGTGTCCTGTGCTCTGCAAATCAGCTCCTTCCTAGTTTATATTCACAGAATTACACTGAGCCTGCCTGGTGGAGGCCTGGCCCAGTATTTGTGACTTTAATTTCTCTGTCATTCATCATCAGAATTAGCTGAGGGCTTCACTTAAAGAATATTGGAGCCTCCAACGGCAGGATAAATCATTTCTGGATGGGTTATTTCTTGTGCTTTCCCTTGCTAGCACAGCACATTTCCCAGGAATAAATATGAAAGAGAAGTAAATCACTGATTGGATTAATAAATAATGAGCCTTTTAAAATCCAGCTTTCAGGCAGAAGATGATCTACGCCTTCCCAGTGCACACAAGCACACATCCATACCTATTTAATTCCCTCGGCTTTATTTTAGGGTCTGGCATGATTGGGGCTTTAATTCAGATGCTGAATAGCAGCCAGGGAGAATGTTCCATTCTAAGCATAACAATGTGATACTAGATTGGGAAAGCAACTCCATTTTAAAGGCTCTTGGAATCTTTGCTAGCTACAACTCTCAACCTGTTGGTATTCATGAGGTGAAGAACCCAAGAGCAGCCTAAAGCAAGAGATGTTGCTGGCAGGTAATAGGACTGCCTTGGTCAAAGTGGCTGTTTACAACTTCCTGCTGGGTTTCTAACAAAAGCAAATTGAAGTTTTATATTTTAAGAGTACTTCTGCTTCAGGAATTGGTCCCTCAGTGGCTAACACAGCCCTTTAAAACCAGCTATTAATGCCTCTCTCCCTAAGCACCAGAGCGAGCGTGAGGAACACATGCACCACATTTAAGGCAGATGAGGGAAGTGCTGAAGCCATGGAGAACAAATCAGGTCTTTTCCTGACCTGCACCTTTGGTTTTCCTGCCACAGTTCTTTAATATCCCACATTTGTCTTGAGCAAAGAGCCTGACCCCTCCCCTGATCCAGGAAAGGCCAGAAGCTGGAGGGAACAGATGGACGGGTGGGAAATGTGGGGCAGAGAACCCCTGGAATAGTGGGAAAGAGAGGAAGAAGTGGGAAAGAGAGGAAGAAGTGGGAAAAGAGAATGACTTTGCTCCTCAGCCATGGCTCTGCAGCCTTGCCACTGCCACCAACCCTCCCTTAATGCAGGTAGCTTCAGCAGACACCTACACACCATGCCAACAATCTCTTGCTGCCCTCAGGGACCAGTGCTCAAATGCCTGCCTCTGACTCCCAAGGTCAGGAAGCTCTCTCTGGTGAAAGGCTTCCTAAGGCAGAAACTCAAACCAACCAAACAAGAAACCCTCCAGTTGTCCAGTTCTGCTCCCCACCCAGATCAAGAAGGACCTCAGGAAACTGCTTGAGAGAGTCCAGTGCAGAGGCACAAAGACGACGAAGGGAATGGAACAGCTCTGCTATGAGGACAGCCTGAGAGAGCTGGAGCTTGGAGCTTGGAGAAGAGGAGACTGAGAGGAGACTTCATTCATGTTTATAAAGATGTGCAGGTGAGTGCCAGAGGCTGGAGCCAGCTCTGCTGGGTGATGCCAGTGACAGCACAAGGGACAATGGTGGAAGCTGAGGCTTAGGAAGTTCCATGGAAACACAAGGAGGAATTTTTCCCCTGTGAGGGTGACAGAGCCTGGCACAGGCTGCCCAGGGGGTTGTGGAGTCTCCCTCTCTGGAGATACTCAAAACCTGCCTGGATGTGTTCCTGTGTGATCTGCTCTGGGTGATGATGCTCTGGCAGGGGGTTGGGCTGGATGAGCTTTGGAGGTCTCTTTCAACCCCTGACACCCCTGATTCCATGAAAACAAAACAACAACCACCACAAATCCCCAAACCAACCCAACTCACCCAACCAATCAACCAAAATAACAAACAAAACCAACAGACCCAAAGTGCCTGCTTCTCATGGAGCCCATAAAGGGCATAGATGTGTGTGTGTAAAGAATCCTAAAATCAACAAATGATAGAGTCAGCCAGGTTGGAAGAGACCTCCAAACTCATCCTGGCCAACCTAGCACCCAGCCCTGCCCAAGCAACCAGACCATGGCACTAAGTGCCCCAGCCAGGCTTGGCTTCAACACCTCCAGGGATGGTGACTCTGCTATCTCCCTGGGCATTCCAATGCCAATCACTCTCTCTGACAACAACTTCCTAACAACATCCAGCCTAGACCTGCCCTGGCACAGCTTCAGACTGTGTCTCCTTGTTCTGTTGCTGCTTGCCTGGCAGTAGAGCCCAACCCCACCTGGCTACAGCCTCCTTTCAGGGAGCTGCAGACAGCAATGAGGTCCCCCCTGAGCCTCCTCTGCTGCAGGCTGCACACCCCCAGCTCCCTCAGCCTCTCCTCACAGGGCTTGACAGAATCTTTCCCTTCCAGGACTAAGGGAGCTGCGCTGGGCTGAGCAGGCACAACAGTGCCACCCGATGGGCTTGCTCAAAAGGGTAAACAAGGTGACAAAGCAACCTGCAGCACTGCAAAGCTGCCTTCAGTCCTTTCTGAGAGGATGGGATGAGTGCTGGCATTGATGAGAAGAAGCTGCAGTCCAAGCAACTCCTATTGGCATGAGCCTGTGTCAAACTACTCTGTTCAATGAGGATGTGGGGGGTGGGGGAAGGCATAGGTAAAGGGGATAGGGTTAAAATCATTTCCATGGTGGGGTGTTTGATTTAGTACTGTGGAACATTTTGCTACTGTGGAGCTGGGGTTGTTCAGCCTGGAGAAGAGGAGGTCAGGGCAGACCTCATTGCTCTCTACGGCTGCCTGAAGGGAAGATGGAATCCAGGATGGAAGCAACCTTGGATGCTGGCTCCAGCAGGGAGGGATGGTGAAGCTTTCCCAGCCTGTGGCAGGGGAACAGGGTGGGCTGTCAGGTGTGTGCCTGCTTTGGCCACTTCTGCCTTAGCCACAGCCCAAATAGTAAAGTATGAATAGGATAATGGGATGAAAGCTGCTTTTTGTTGTTCCTTTGTGTAGGGGTTGCTTAGCCTGGAGAGGAGAGGGCTCAGGGCAGACCTCATTGCTGTCTACAACTACCTGGAAGGAGGCTGTACCAGGTGGGGTTGGGTTCTTCTGCCAGACACCCAGGGACAGAACAAGAGGACACAGCCTCAAGCTGTGCCAGGTTTAGGCTGATGTTAGGCAGAAGTTCTACACAGCGATTGGCATTGGAATGGGCTGCCCAGGGAGGTGGTGGAGTCCCCATCCCTGGAGGTGTTTAAAAGGAGACCCTTAGTGCCATGGTTTAGTTAATTTAGTTTACACTTAGATGAGGCACTTAGTGCCATTGTTTAGTTAATTAGTGCCATTGCTTAGTTAATTAGAAGGTTTTAGGTGATAAGTTTGACTCGATGAGCCTCCTCTTCTGCAGGCTGCACTCCCCCAGCTCCCTCAGCCTCTCCTCACAGGGTTGTGCTCCAGGCCCCTCCCCAGCCTTGCTGCCCTTCTCTGGACACCTTCCAGCACCTCAACATCTCTCTTGAATGGAGGAGCCCAGAACTGGACACAGCACTCAAGGTGTGGCCTGAGCAGTGCTGAGAACAGGGCTAGAAGAAGCTCCCTTGCCCTGCTGCCCACACTGCTCCTGAGCCAGCCCAGGATGCCACTGAAATCACTCTTCTGTCACCAGTCTTGGAGAGATCACTCTTAGATCGATTCCAAAAGCAAAAGTGACCCTTAAGTTGGTTTACATCTTCATCACTATGTTACAGCACAGGTAAAGCAAATCAGTTTCTCCAGGTCTGAGCTCCTGTGAACTCACAGAAGTGGACAGCCAAATGTATTTCATCTGCTGCAGGGAGGTAGCAAGAGCCACCCCTGGGCCACAGCTTTCAGTTCATGGCCCTGTAATGTAAACAGGTTTTATCAATGAGCCAGGAGAAAACCTCAAATCATTGTTTATACAATCTCTGAACAGCACAAACATTGCAAAGTATAGAAATATGGGGGGTTACTGCTTGGGCAGTCTCACCTCTGTGCCCACTAAGATCCTGGAGCAGATCCTCCTGGGGGCACTGCTGAGGCAGAAGAACAGTGAAGAGGTGACTGGCTACAAAGAGCATGGCTGCACCAAGGGCAAATCCTGCCTGACAAACCTGGTGGCCTTCTTATAACAGGTCACAGCATGAATAGATGAGGGGTGAGCAGCTGGTGGCATTTACCTGGACCTGAGCAGGGCCTCTGACACTGTCCCACACCACATCCTGCTCTCCAAGCTGCTGACACATGGGTCTGATGGGTGCAGCACTGATGGATGCAGAACTGGCTTGATGGCTGCACCCAAAGAGTGGCTGCCAATGGCTCCATGGCCAAGTGCAGGCCAGTGACAAGCAGAGTCCCTCGGGGATCAGTCCTGGCACCAGGCTTGTTCAGCATCTTTGTGGGTGCCATGGACAGAGGCACTGAGTGCAGCCTCAGCAAGTTTGCTGCCCACACCAAGCTGTGTGGTGCAGCAGCCAGGCTGGAGGGCAGGGATCCATGCAGAGGGACCTGGGCAGGCTGCAGAGGTGGGCACAAGCCAAGCTCAGGAGGTTCAACAAGATCAAGTGCAAGGTCCAGCAGCTGAGTCAAGACAATGCCAAGCATCAATGCAAGCTGGGCAGTGAGTGGCTGGAGAGCAGCCCTGAGGAGAGGGACTTGGAGGTGCTGGTGGAGGAGAAGCTCAGCAGGAGCCAGCAGTGTGCACTTGCAGCCCAGAAAGCCAAGCAGAGCCTGGGCTGCAGCAGCAGCAGTGTGGCCAGCAGGGCCAGGGAGGTGATTCTCCTCCTCTGCTCTGCTCTGCTCTGCTCTGCTGAGACCCCACCTAGAGTACTGCATCCAGTTCTGGAGCCCCTGGGACAAGAGGGCTGTGGAGATGCTGGAGTGTGTCCAGAGCAGGGCCAGGAGGATGCTGAGAGGCTGCAGCAGCTCTGCTGTGAGCACAGACTGAAAGAGTTGGGGCTGTGCAGGCTGGAGCAGAGGAGGCTCCCAGGTGACCTTCTTGTGGCCTTCCAGGATCTGAAGTGGGCTACAAAAAAGCTGGGGAGGGACTTTTTAGGATGCCAGGGAGTGCCAGGACTGGGGGGAATGGAGCAAAGCTGGAGGTGGGGAGAGTGAGGCTGGAGGTGAGGAAGAAGCTGTTGAGCAGGAGAGTGGTGAGAGGCTGGGATGGGTTGCCCAGGGAGGTGGTTGAGGCCCCATGGCTGGAGGTGTTTGAGGCCAGGCTGGCTGAGGCTGTGTGCAGCCTGCTCTAGGGTAGGGTGTCCCTGGGCATGGCAGGGGAGGGTTGGAACTGACTGATCCCTGTGGTCCCTTCCAACCCTGACTGATTCTGAGGTTCTGTGACAGTGTTCAGATCAGTGTTGAACCATTGAGCACATCATTTTAGGACTCACTTTGCCTACTGAAGATGTTTGGAGCCTGTGATGGATAACTGGTTGAATATAGAATATCCTTTTGTGTTGGGTTTCAACTTCCTTCCTGAGCCTTAGCTTCTCCAAACACAAATCTGTTGCCCCTGAAATGAGTTAGCCTCAGGAGTTAAAAGCACTGCTGCACCACTCTCATGAGTAGCATTTTTTCCCAGAGGTGAAAAATAAAATGAACATTTTTGGTTTCTTTCTTTCTTTCTTTCTTTCTTTCTTTCTTTCTTTCTTTCTTTCTTTCTTTCTTTCTTTCTTTCTTTCTTTCTTTCTTTCTTTCTTTCTTTCTTTCTTTCTTTCTTTCTTTCTTTCTTTCTTTCTTTCTTTCTTTCTTTCTTTCTTTCTTTCTTTCTTTCTTTCTTTCTTTCCTTCTTTCCTTCTTTCCTTCTTTCCTTCTTTCCTTCTTTCCTTCTTTCCTTCTTTCCTTCTTTCCTTCTTTCCTTCTTTCCTTCTTTCCTTCCTTCCTTCCTTCCTTCCTTCCTTCCTTCCTTCCTTCCTTCCTTCCTTCCTTCCTTCCTTCCTTCCTTCCTTCCTTCTTTCTTTCCTTCCTTCTTTCTTTCCTTCTTTCCTTCCTTCCTTCCTTCCTTCCTTCCTTCCTTCCTTCCTTCCTTCCTTCCTTCCTTCCTTCCTTCCTTCCTTCCTTCCTTCCTTCCTTCCTTCCTTCCTTCCTTCCTTCCTTCCTTCTTTCTTTCCTTCTTTCTTTCCTTCCTTCCTTCCTTCCTTCCTTCCTTCCTTCCTTCCTTCCTTCCTTCCTTCCTTCCTTCCTTCCTTCCTTCCTTCCTTCCTTCCTTCTTTCTTTCCTTCTTTCTTTCCTTCCTTCCTTCTTTCCTTCTTTCTTTCCTTCTTTCTTTCCTTCTTTCTTTCCTTCTTTCCTTCTTTCCTTCTTTCCCCCTTTTCCTTTAGAGTTTTAAGTCCTGTCTAGGGAATGCTCCTGGGGGAACACTCCATTCAAGCACCTGTCTCAGAGGGGGAATCAGGGGGGTGGGATCCTAAAGGCTGGAGCATAAAAAGAAAGGTTTGTGGTGCAGCAGGAAAGGATTGGGTCATTTGTGGCTGTTTGGAGGCTCAATAAGGAAAAGTGCAGAGTCCTGCACCTTGGAAGGGATAATAAACTGCACCAGTACTGGCTGGGAGGTGTTCTGCTGGAAAGCAGCCCCATGAGAAGGACCCAGGAGTCCTGGTGGACAAGAAGCTCTCCATGGACAGCAATGTGCCCCTGTGGCCAAGAAGGCCAGTGGGGTCCTGGGGTGTGTTAAGAGTGTAGCCAGCAGATGGAGGGAGGTTCTCCTCCCCCCATACTCTGCCCTGGTGAGACCTCACCTGGAATATTGCCTTCAGCTTTGGGCTCCCCAGTTCAAGAGCCCAAGGAAGGGCTGTGAAGATGCTGAAGGGGCTGAAGCACTGCCATGTGAGGAGAGGCTTAAGGACCTGGGGCTGTCTGGTCTGGGGAGGAGAAGACTTAGAGGGGATCTAATCAGTGTCTATCAATATCT
This sequence comes from Pogoniulus pusillus, assembly GCF_015220805.1. NCBI lineage: Eukaryota > Metazoa > Chordata > Aves > Piciformes > Lybiidae > Pogoniulus > Pogoniulus pusillus. The sequence continues at coordinate 11,631,973 of NC_087296.1, read as the reverse complement.
GAGGGCTGGGGGTCAGGTAGGGAGGGGACAAACTCTGCTGAGTTGCACCCTGGCATAGGACAAAGGTGATGGGTATAAACTACAGCACAGGAGGTTCCACCTCAGCACAAGGGTGAACTTCTTGATTGTAAGGGTCCCAGAGCCCTGGAGGAGGTTCCCCAGAGAGGCTGTGGAGTCTTCTTCTCTGGAGACATTCAAGAACCATTTGGATATGTTCTTGTGTGACCTGAGCTAGATTCTGTGGTCTTGCTCTGGCAGGGGGGGGTTGGACTTCATGATCTGTGGGAGTCCTTCCAACCCTTAATATCCTGTGGTCCTGTGAATGAAAGGAGGAGATGGGGAATGATGAGAGGAGCAGGTGAAGTGGAATCACATCCCTGCCATATGCTCCTGAGAGCTCAGCACATCCCTGCCTCATGCTTCTTAGAGCTCAGCACATCCCTGCCTCATGCTCCTGAGAGTGTAGCACATCCCTGCCCACTGCTCCTGAGAGGGTAGCTCATCCCTGCCCACTGCTCCTGAGAGCTCAGCACATCCCTGCCCTATGCTTCTTAAAGCTCAGCACATCCCTGCCCACTGCTTTGGTCTACTCGTGGGCTTTTCCTGGTTAGCATATCACTGAAGCAGAGCCTTCACTCTGATTGAAGGAGAGCCACAACACCAGGCACAGTTTTGTGCTTGGAAAGGCTGTGTGGCCATCCAGAGAGAGAGCTGGGCACAGAAGAACCAGATGAGGTTCAACAAGGACAAGTGCAGAGTCCTGCACCTGGGGAGGGCTAATAAACTGCACCAGTACAGGCTGGGAGGTGACTGCTGGAGAGCAGCCCTGTGGAGAGGGACCTGGGGGTGCTGGTGGAGAGCATCCATGGCACAGCAATGTGCCCTGCTGGCCAAGAGGCCAATGGGATCCTGGAGTGCATTAAGAAGAGTGTGTCCAGCAGATCAAGAGAGGTTCTCCTCCCTCTCTGCTCTGCCCTGCTGAGACCTCATCTTGAATAGTGCATTCAGTTTTGGGCTCCTCAGTTGAAGAGGGACAGGGATCTGCTGGAGAGGGTCCAGTGGAGGGCTAAGAGGATGATGAGGGGACTGGAGGGCATGGCTGATGAGGAGAGGCTGAGGGACCTGGGGCTGCTTAGTCTGGAGAAGAGAAGACTGAGAGGGGATTGAATCAATGTTTGCAAATGTCTGAGGGCTGGGGGTCAGAGGGGGGACAGACTCTGCTCACTGCTCCCTGGGATAGGACAAGGAGCAATGGGTGGAAGCTGCAGCACAGGAGGTTCCAGCTCAACACAAGGGAGAACTTCTTGACTGTGAGGGACCCAGAGCCCTGGCACAGGCTGCCCAGAGAGGTTGTGGAGCCTCCTTCTCTGGAGCCTTCCAAGGCCTGTCTGGATGTGTTCCTCTGTGGTCTGTGTTAGATAGGATTGTCCTGCTCTGGCAGGGGGTTGGACTGGATGATCTCCTTGGGTCCCTTCCAACCCCTAACACCCTGTGAGCCTGTGAAATGAGGAGCAGGCTGCAATGATACTTTCATTAAAGCTAAAGGCCACTTTTTTGGGGGGAGTGTTGGAACCCTTGTGACAATTTCTGCAGCAGCACAAGAAAGAAATGCCTTTGTTTAATATCATTTCTTATTGAAGACTTGATGGAACTCTGAGCAACCTGATCTAGTTGGGGCCATCCCTGCTGCCTGCACAGGGGTCAGACTGGCTGACCTTTTAAAGGTCATTTCCAACCCACTGCATTCTATGATCCTGTGCTCTAACCTCTTCCATTCAGGAGATCAGAAGCAAGCATCAGGAAACATTTGCTTTCAGCTCATTTTTTTTTTTGCCCTGCTGTTGCTTTTGAGTCTCCAGGAGAGATTTTTCTCCTCCCCACATTCAATTCTTACCACACAAAGGGCTAAAGGCAGAGTAAACACTAAGTGCAGAGCTGCCTAGATTATATCATAAAGTGTGTGCCATAAACCCCCCCCCAACCTCTCAGCACTGCAATTTGGGATTGTATTCTTCAGCACATTGCCTTGCACCAATTAGATGCCAAGTCATGCTCTCCTCAACCTAATTGCTTCTATGACAAATCCCAGGGCAACCTCCAAACCCATCAGCTTCTCTGCTAAGACCACGATGCTGAAGTCTGTTGTAATCCCTACTGTGAAACCACTGATGGCCTGACAGGCAAAAGGCAGCTCAGGTCCAGCTCACTGCTGCTCATTTCAACTTTGCCTTCACACAAGCACAGAATGTCAGGAGCTGGAAGGGACCTCCAAAGCTCAGCCAGTCCAACCCCCCCTGCCAGAACAGGGTCACCCAGAGCAGAGCACACGGGAACACATCCAGGCAGCTCTTGAATATCTGCAAAGAGGGAGACTCCACAGCCCCCCTGGAATTGGAATGGGCTGCCCAGGGAGATAGCAGAGTCACCATCCCTGGAGGTGTTGAAGCCAAGCCTGGCTGGGGCACTTAGTGCCATGGTCTGGTTGATTGGCCAGGGCTGGGTGCTGGGTTGGGCTGGCTGAGCTTGGAGCTCTCTTCCAACCTGGCTGACTCTATCTAGGATTCTTTACACACACACATCTATGCCCTTTATGGGCTCCATGAGAAGCAGGCACTTTGGGTCTGTTGGTTTTGTTTGTTATTTTGGTTGATTGGTTGGGTGAGTTGGGTTGGTTTGGGGATTTGTGGTGGTTGTTGTTTTGTTTTCATGGAATCAGGGGTGTCAGGGGCTGGAAGAGACCTCCAAAGCTCATCCAGCCCAACCCCCTGCCAGAGCAGCATCACCCAGAGCAGATCACACAGGAACACATCCAGGCAGGTTTTGAATATCTCCAGAGAGGGAAATTCCACAACCCCCCTGGGCTGCATGTTCCAGGGCTCTGTCACCCTCACAGGTGTTTGCAATTCCAGAGCTGACTGCTGAAGGCTGAATGCAAGAGGCACAATTGATATTTAGCTAACCAGGTGAGAATACTCTAATCATGTCCAAGACAATTTGTCACTGCCCAAAGCTTTCAGTTTGGAAAACAGGCACACAGTTGCCAAGGTGCAAAAGTGGCAGCACAAAGGTATCTTTAGTATCCTCACCTTGATGCCTTATCTTAGAATTGACCAGCTTGGAAGAGACCTCCAAGCTCAGCCAGTCCAACCTAGCACCCAGCCCTAGCCAGTCAACCAGACCATGGCACTAAGTGCCCCAGCCAGGCTTTGCTTGGGCACTTCCAGGGATGATGACTCCACCACCTCCCTGGGTAGCCCATTCCAATGCCAATCACTCTCTCTACCAACAATTTCCTAACAACATCCAGCCTATACCTGCCCTGGCACAGCTTCAGACTGTGTCCCCTTGTTCTCTTGCTGGCTGCCTGGCAGAAGAGCCCAACCCCACCTGGCTACAGCCTTCCTCCAGGTAGTTGTAGACAGCAATGAGGTCACCCCGAGCCTCCTCTGCTGCAGGCTGCACACCCCCAGCTCCCTCAGCCTCTCCTCACAGGGTTTGTGTTCCAGACCCCTCACCTCCATACCATCCATCTCCCCGTGGTGACACCTGCCTTTGCTCAGCACACACCAAGCACAGTCCCCATCACCTTACGCTGAGCAACTGGAGAGAAAAAGCCCTCAAACACCTACTCAACTCAGTAGTGCCCTGTTTACAGCAGAAAAGCTTCCATTTCAGCACTCTCAACTCCAAGTGCTATTTGGAAACGTTTAGCCCATAAACAGTCTTCCAGTTCAGGCTCTGACCCTGCTGTGACCCGAACATCTTGTTAACAAAGTGCCCTGTTAGTGTTTTGACCGAAAGAACTCATGGAGCAGGGGCTGGCCCTGCTGCCAAAGCCCTGCTTGCTCCTAAAAAGGGAAAGTTTGCCTTCTAGTTCCACAAGGCAGAGCCTTGCTCCTCACTATATATGGCAGTGCCATCAATCAGCCCTGCCACTGCAGCAGCTTGGGTCCTTGCATGCCGCCCAGCGCGTCTCACCCTGCGGCGAGAGCGTTAGAGGGTGGAAGGGACCTCCAGAGGTGTGCCCCAAGGATCAGTGCTGGGCATGGTCCTGTTCAATATTTGTATTGATGATCTGGGTGAGGGGAATTGAGTCCAGCATCAGCTAACCTCTGCCCTTATCAGGGGCAAGGAGTGGGTTTAGTTATGGAAGGACTATTTTGTGCGCGCACACACACACCCCAGTACAGGTTTTGTACATACACATCCCAGTCCTGTTCAATGTCTTTAGTGATGATCTGGACCAGGGGATTGAGTCCAGCATCAGTAAGTTTGCAGATGACACCAAGCTAGGAGCAGGTGGGGACCTGTGGGAGGGGAGCAGAGCCCTGCAGAGGGACCTGGGCAGGATGCATGGGTGGGCAGAGGACAATGGGATGAGATTGAACAAGGTCAAGTGTGGGGTTGTGCTGGATGAGTACTTTGGCCACAACAACCCCAAGCAGCACTACAGGCTAGGGACAGAGTGGCTGAGAGCAGCCAGGCAGAGAGGAAGCTGGGGGTGCTGGGAGAGAGGTACTGCAGATGAGGCAGCAGTGCCCAGGTGGGCAGCAGAGCCAATAGCAAACTGGGCTGGCTCAGGAAAGAGCCAGCAGGACAAGGGAGGTTCTTGTGCCACTCTGCTCAGCACTGCTCAGGCCACACCTTGAGTGCTGTGTCCAGTTCTGGGCCACTCAATTCAAGAGAGATGTTGAGGTGCTGGAAGGTGTCCAGAGAAGGGCAGCAAGGCTGGGGAGGGGCCTGGAGCACAGCCCTGTGAGGAGAGGCTGAGGGAGCTGGGGGTGTGTAGCCTGCAGCAGAGGAGGCTCAGGGCAGAGCTCATTGCTGTCTACAACTCCCTGCAGGGAGGCTGTAGCCAGGTGGGGTTGGGCTCTGCTGCCAGGCAAGCAGCAACAGAACAAGGGGACACAGCCTCAAGCTGTGCCAGGGCAGGTCTAGGCTGGATGTTGTTAGGAAGTTGTTGTCAGAGAGAGTGATTGTCCTCCTGTACTTAGCACTGATGAGGCCACACTTCAAGTTCTGGGTTCAGTTTTGGACCCCTCACTCCAAAAAGGACATTGAGATGCTGGAATGTCTCCAGAGAAGGGCAACTAAGCTGGTGAAGGCTCTAGAGAAGAGGTGTGGTGAGGATTGGCTAAGGGAACTGGGATAGTTTAGCTTGGAGATGAGAAGGCTGAAGAGAGACCTCATTGCTCTCTACAGCTCCCTGAAAGGAGGTTGGAGCCAGGTGGGAGTTGGGCTCCTCTCCCAGTGGTACAAAAGGAAATGGGTTTAGGTTGTGCCAGGGGAGGTTTAGACTGGATATTAGGGAAAGCTTCTTTACCAAGAGAGTGGTGAGAGATGTTGGAACAGGCTGCCCAGGGTGGTGGTAGAGTCTCCATCCCTGGAGGTGTTCAAGGAAAGCCTGGATGAGGCACTTAGTGCCATGGTCTAGTTGACTGGAGAGGGCTGGGTGCTAGGTTGGACTGGCTGATCTTGGAGGTCTCTTCCAACCTGGTTGATTCTATGATGATGCTGAAGCAGCATGTAGATGTGGTGCTTCAAGATGTAGTTCAGTGGTCATGGTAGTTGGGTTACAGTTGGATGTGATCCTAAGGCTCTTTTCCACCCTTAATGATTCTGTGGTTCTACAGAAAGGCAATAAATAATTTCAGCAAGCTCACATTGGACAAATCAGAGCCAAACCCACGTGCACCAGGCACTTGTCTCTGTTTCATCTGCATCTTTCCACTGCTGGGGGAGTTCTGGTCAAGATTAAAAAGCAGCTCTGCCTGTTTTACAGCAGTCCTGCTGACTCCCTTTGGTTTGCTGTGGAGCCCAGCAAGCATTTGGTGTTCTTTTCACTCTTCCATTGCCAGACATCTAACTGACTGCTCTCTCCTTCATGTGGGGCTAACAAGGTCCCTTCAGAAGTGCACTTTAGGAACTCAAGGCAGTCATAGTTGATTGGGTTCAGATGCAAAAGGGGATTTTTACAAGCAGAAGGGTTCTCATGGAAGAAAATATCAATCAAGGAGACAGGATGCAGGGAAGGGGTGTAAAAAAAAGGTGAAAGAGGATAATAAATAGGAGTGTTTGTGGCTTCCTAAACTACTGCAGGACCACAGAGGCCTTGTCAAAATTAGCAGTCACCATGATGTAAGTGTGTAGGATCAAACCTGCTTTGCTGGTGAGGAAAAGAAGACCTCTGTAGCTCATTTAGCTCCAGGATATTGTTTCTGACACTTCGTCATCATGTTCTTATTAATAGGGAGGCTGAGCCTTATTCATGTCAAAGTTGTCACTTCCCAGCCAGCTTCAGTTCCTCTGCAATTTCACACAGTTGTTTTTATTTGGGGGTTCAACCTCGATTTTGTGCCAGAGTAAGATTGGCAGATAAACAGAAGAAACAGAAACCCTTCTACTGAGATCAAGCTCTTGGGCCACGATTCTTAAATGCAGGGTGTTTTAAGTGGGAAGGCTGATGATGGATAAAGGACAGTTCACCTTCTTCAGGGAAAAGGAAAACTGAAAAAGGCACACAGATCATGGAAAGGACATTGGAAAAGTCTTTACCCACTTTTGCAGTACTCCATTCCTTCAAGAGAAACTGCATGGTGGAGAGAATCCAGCTGGTGAAAATGCTTACACTGAGCACAGGATGTCATGAGGTACAGCAGGCAGAGAGAGAGCTGCAGAACAGTTAAATGGGTTTGAGACATAAGGATATAAAGCTGTAGGAGAACAGTTAAATGGGTTAGAGATATAAGGATATAAAGCTGTAGGAGAACAGTTAAATGGGTTTGAGACATAAAGATATAAAGCTGTAGGAGAACAGTTAAATGGGTTTGAGACATAAGGATATAAAGCTGTAGGAGAACAGTTAAATGGGTTTGAGATATAAGGATATGAAGCTGTAGGAGAACAGTTAAATGGGTTTGAGACATAAGGATATAAAGCTGTAGGAGAACAGTTAAATGGGTTGGAGATATAAGGATATAAAGCTGTAGGAGAACAGTTAAATGGGTTTGAGATTTGAAATGGAAGGATGCAAAGCTGCAGGAGAACAATTAAAAGGGTTTGATATTTAAGATTACAGAGCTGTAGGAGGACAATTAAATGGGTTTGAGATGGAAGGATGCAAAGCTGCAGGAGAACAGTTAACTGAGTTTGAGATTTCAGGATGCAAAGCTGCAGGAGAACAATTAACTGGGTTGGAGATTTCAGGATGCAAAGCTGCAGGAGAACAGTTAAGTGGGTAGGAGATTTCAGGATGCAAAGCTGCAGGAGAACAATTAACTGGGTTGGAGATTTCAGGATGCAAAGCTGCAGGAGAGCAGTTACATGGGTAGGAGATTTCAGGATGCAAAGCTGCAGGAGAACAGTTACATGGGTAGGAGATTTCAGGATGCAAAGCTGCAGGAGAACAGCTACATGGGTAGGAGATTTCAGGATGCAAAGCTGCAGGAGAACAGTTACATGGGTAGGAGATTTCAGGATGCAAAGCTGCAGGAGAACAGTTACATGGGTAGGAGATTTCAGGATGCAAAGCTGCAGGAGAACAGTTAAGTGGGTAGGAGATTTCAGGATGCAAAGCTGCAGGAGAACAATTAACTGGGTTGGAGATTTCAGGATGCAAAGCTGCAGGAGAACAATTAACTGGGTTGGAGATTTCAGGATGCAAAGCTGCAGGAGAACAATTAACTGGGTTGGAGATTTCAGGATGCAAAGCTGCAGGAGAACAGTTAAGTGGGTAGGAGATTTCAGGATGCAAAGCTGCAGGAGAACAATTAACTGGGTTGGAGATTTCAGGATGCAAAGCTGCAGGAGAACAATTAACTGGGTTGGAGATTTCAGGGTGCAAAGCTGCAGGAGAACAATTAACTGGGTTGGAGATTTCAGGATGCAAAGCTGCAGGAGAACAGTTACATGGGTAGGAGATTTCAGGATGCAAAGCTGCAGGAGAACAGTTAAGTGGGTAGGAGATTTCAGGATGCAAAGCTGCAGGAGAACAGTTACATGGGTAGGAGATTTCAGGATGCAAAGCTGCAGGAGAACAGTTACAGGGGTAGGAGATTTCAGGATGCAAAGCTGCAGGAGAGCAGTTACATGGGTAGGAGATTGAAGCTGATCTCTATTCACCCAGATTTGGGGGAAATCTTCAGTGAGCAGCTCATCATGCCCTGTCTAGGTGATGGAAAGCAGCAAGTCCTTATTAAATTGGCAGACAATATAAATAGTGGAGCTTCAGACACATCAGAGAGCTCAGAATGATCCTGAGAACTGAAGCCACATGAAAAAAATCAGATTACATTCCACAAGAGCACAAAGTACTACCAAGGAATCAGCTCCTCAGATGCAGGGTGGAGAGCAACTGGTTAGGTGGACAAGGATGGAAGAGGATTCCATGGTTGTAAAGCACTGCTGGGTGAGCATAAATCAGCCATGGCATCCTCTTTGGGCAAGCCAAACACCAAGCTAGGGTTTATAAGCAGGAGAGATGACAATCAGGAGCCTCTGTGCTGCTCAAAGTAAAACCTGCTGTTCTGCTCTGGACAGTGTTGGTGTCCACACTTCTCAATCCATCCTAGCTCCATTTCTTAGGGTGATTGCTGCTCTAGGCTTTGCAATACCTCCTTCAGAGGACATGGAGACAACCCACATGGGTGATGATACCTGAAGGGAGCTACAGGAAAGCTGGGGAGGGAGTTTTAATGAAGGCTTGAGGTGATAGGACATGGCTTTGAGCTGCAAGAGGGGAAATTGAGACTGGAGATTAGGGAGAAATTCTTTCCAGTGAGGATGGTGAGACACTGGCACAGGTTGCCCAGGGAGGTTGTGGATGCCTCCTCCCTGGAAGTGTTCAAGGCCAGGCTGGATGGGACCTTGAGCAACCTGCTCTAGTGGAAGGTGTCCCTACCCCTGGCAGAGTGTTGGAACTAGATGACCTTTAAGGTCTCTTCCAGCTAAAACCATTCTATGATGTGCAGGAGGAGGGAAATTTCCGTGGTTCCTCCATGGCTCTGCTGTACACAGTGCCCCATGCTGGGGCCAGGGCTTCTTTTGCCATTTCAGTTTGAGGAGGTGGGCTTGGAACTCACATCCAACAATAGTTTCACTTCTGAGTTTCTCCTACCCTGTAGGCTCACCTCCCTGTCCTTCAGTCATGTCACATTTGTGTTGTCTGTGCCCTGGCTGCTCCGCAGCACCACCAGCCCAAGCATCCGTGGAAGGGGAGGGAAGGCAGGAGGGAGGGATAAAGGTCTCGGAGTATTGCACATAACTCACTGAGGGGAAAGAACTCATCTTGAATTTGGAGAGCAGCCAGACAGAGAGGGATCTCAGGGTGCTGATTGATACCTGCCTGAACATGAGCCAGCAGTGTGCCCAGGTGGCCAAGAGAGCCAATGGCATCTTGGCCTGTATCAGCAGCAGTGTGGGCAGCAGGACAAGGGAGGTTGTTCTTCCCCTGTACTCAGCACTGCTCAGGACACACCTGGAGTGCTGTGTCCAGTTCTGGGCTCCTCAACTCCAGAGAGGTGTTGAGGTGCTGGAAGGTGTCCAGAGAAGGGCAGCAAGGCTGGGGTGGGGCCTGGAGCACAGCCCTGTGAGGAGAGGCTGAGGGAGCTGGGGGTGTGCAGCCTGCAGCAGAGGAGGCTCAGGGCAGAGCTCATTGCTGTCTGCAGCTACCTGAAGGGAGGCTGTAGCCAGGTGGGGTTGGGCTCTGCTGCCAGGCAAGCAGCAACAGAAGAAGGGGACACAGCCTCAAGTTGTGGCAGGGGAGGTCTAGGCTGGATGTTGTTAGGAAGTTGTTGTCAGAGTGATTGGCATTGGAATGGGCTGCCCAGGGAGGTGCTGGAGTTCCCATCCCTGGAGGTGTTGAAGCCAAGCCTGGCTGGGGCACTTAGTGCCATGGTCTGGTTGACTGGCTAGGGTTGGGTGCTAGGTTGGACTGGATGATCTTGGAGGTCTCTTCCAACCTGCTTGATTCTATGATTCTAAACTGCATGCCCTTCAGAGAGCAGAAGCTGGTTAGGCACACATGAGTTATCACAGGCTGCGTGGGGAAAGGCTGTGGGAGGAAAAGCAGTGGCTGCTGAAGTCCACTGTTCCCTTTTGCCTACAAAAGGCTTTAAAACCCTGATATTTCTATTGCAAGCTCCTGTCACTGGTTTCAGTTCCACCCTCCAGACAACACACCACCTCCCTCAAGTGGTCAGTGAAACGAGGATGGTTTCTCTGCTGCAAGGGCTGGGCTTTGGCACTGCCCAAAGAACCCATTGGAGAACACATGTTTTAAAGGCAATACTCATAGAGCAAGTTTAAACTAATCTGCAGCCAAAAGAAGTGCATGGAGTGGTAGGAAGTGCTAACAATCCTACAGGCACAAATAGCTGGTATCACTTAGGCACTGTAGGCTTGTGATGAGAAGAAAACTGAAATAGCTGCCTGGCTCCAATAGCTTTCATAGCATTGGATAATCAAAACAGGTTGGACGAGACCTCCAAGCTCAGCCAGCCCAACCTAGCACCCAGCCCTATCCAATCAACCAGACCATGGCACTAAATACTCCATCCAGACTTCTCTTCAACACCTCCAGGGACAGCAACTCCATCCACCACCTCCCTGGGCAGCCCATTCCAATGCCAATCACTCTCTCTGACAACAACTTCCTAACAACATCCAGCCTAGACCTCCCCTGGCACAGCTTGAGACTGTGTCCCCTTCTTCTGTTGCTGGTTGCCTGGCAGGAGAGCCCAACCCCACCTGGCTACAGCCTCCCTGCAGGCAGCTGCAGACAGCAATGAGCTCTGCCCTGAGCCTCCTCTGCTGCAGACTGCACACCCCCAGCTCCCTCAGCCTCTCCTCACAGGGCTGTGCTCCAGGCCCCTCCCCAGCCTTGCTGCCCTTCTCTGGACACCTTCCAGCACCTCAACATCTTTCTGGAGTTGAGGGGCCCAGAACTGGACACAGCACTCCAGGTGTGGCCTGAGCAGTGGCTGTGGTTCCAGCTGTTTGGTTGCAGTCACACCGTGGCAGGGAGTGCATAACAACATCAGCTAACCAGAGCTGGAGAAGCAACACTGCCAATGCTGATGCTTTGCTCAAAGCCTCGTTGGAATAATTACAGCTTTTTTCTTTTGTTCAAAATGCTTCCCATTTAGAAAGAGCTCTTTTGTCATTTGCTGCCTAAGTAGGTGACAGAGCCTGGCACAGGCTGCCCGGGGGGTTGTGGAGTCTCCCTCTCTGGAGATATTCAAAACCTGCCTGGATCTGTTCCTGAGTGATCTGCTCTGGGTGATGCTGCTCTGGCAGGGCGTTGGACCAGATGATCTTTCAAGGTCTCTTCCAGCCCCTGACATTCTGTGGTTCTAAGTCCTTGCAGAACAAAGGAGAACAAGGCTGGGGAAGAGCTCCCAGGGGCTCAGGCCAGGATGAAATCCACTATAAAAGCAGCAGAAATGGTGGGAAGGTAACAGGGAGGAAATAGGAAGCTTCATACTTCAGGAAGCAAAGCAGGCTTGGACTGCCAGAGTTCAGGGTAAATTTTGCTGTGGAACAGTGTGCTAGGGAAGTGCCTTGCTGTGAGATGTGCACCCAGGACATGAGTGTGTTAGGCTGGCAATGGGTAAAGAAACCCCTGCTCACACAGCCAAATCCTGCTCTGCTCTGGATGCCTGTGCAGCAGTCAGTGGCTTGATGGCTAGATGGACACAGATGACAAGTGATGTCTCACAGGAGTCTGTACTGCAACCAATGCTGTTTAACATCATCAGTGCTATAGACAGAGTACACCATCAGCAAGTGTGCAGATGGCACCAAGCTGAGTGGTGCAGTTGATATGCCAGAGGGATGAAATATCAACCAGAGGCACCTGGACAAGCTGGAGAAGTGGGCCCAGGTGAACCTCATGAGGTTCAGCAAAGCCAGGTGCAAGGTCCTGCACCTGGGTAGGGACAATGCCCATTATCAATAGAGGCTGGGGCAAGCAGCAACAGAACAAGGGGACACAGCCTCAAGCTGTGCCAGGGCAGGTATGGGCTGGATGTTAGGAGGAAGTTGCTGGCAGAGAGAGTGATTAGCATTGGAATGGGCTGCCCAGGGAGATAGCAGAGTCACCATCCCTGGAGGTGTTGAAGCCAAGCCTGGCTGGGGCAGGTCTGGTTGATTGGCCAGGGCTAGGTGCTAGGTTGGCCAGGATGAGCTTGGAGCTCTCTTCCAGCCTGGCTGATTCTATGATTCTTGCTGGCTAAAACTGCAGTCAGGTAGTTCCAACCACTTCTTCCAACAAAAGCCTGCTCATTAAAGCAGCACTGCCCAGCCTCCCCCTTGGCAGTAATCAAGTGCCAGAGGAAGGAAGCCTTCAGCATTTCTCTTCCTCTCAGAGCATCTAATATCCCACGCTACAGGCGGTGGAAAAATGGTAACAGGTTTCCTGACCAAAAAAATAAGGGGGGGGAAAGGAGAAAGAGAGAGAACATATTTATCACAGAAATTGGAAGGATAAGGCTCCTTTTGCAGCCTGTCTGAAAGGTGCTGAAAGGATAATGGCCTCTGCATACTGGGGAGAAATAAAGGTGGTATGAAAAAAGGTCCTTCTTGCCTTACTGCAGCAGCAGGGTCCTTTAAGTTGAGAGGCTGAGGGAGCTGGGGCTTTTGGGTCTGGGGAGAAGGCTGAGAGAGGATCTAATCAATGTTTGTAAGTATCTGGGGGCTGGGGCCAAGAGGGAGGGGACAAAATCTGCTCATGTGTCCCCTGGGATAGGACAAGGGGCAAGGGATGGAAACTACAGCACGGGAAGTTCCACCTCAACACGAGGAAGAATTTCTTGACTCTAAGGGTCCCAGAGCACTGGCACAGGCTGCCCAGAGAGGTTGTGGAGTCTCCTTCTCTGGAGCCTTTCCTGGCCTGTCTGGATGTGTTCCTGTGTGACCTGAGCTAGAGCCTACAGTCCTGCTGTGGCAGGGGGGTTGGACTCGATGACCTCCAGAGGTGCCTTCCAACCCCTAGCATCCCGTGAGCCTGTGGCTGCTGCTGGTCTCTGAAAGAAGCAGCAAAGCAGCCTGTGCACAGCTTGCAGGTGGTGTGCCAGAAGCATGGCTGAGGACAGCAGCCCTTCACTTGTGCAGGTGTGGGGAGATGCAGAGGAAGAAGGCAGTCTCAGATAACTTGCAAGGGCATCATTGCTAACTTTAGGTGATTAACTTACAGCTACGCCCCCACTGCAGTTGTTTGCTACCTTCCCTTGGGGTACAGCTCCTACCTGGGAGCTGCCGTTCATTCACTGTGGAATCTGAGAAGCCTCTAGAAAGAAAAGTGATTCTTTGGCACCAAATGCAAGGCAAACCAAACTCCCACCTCTCAATATCCCTGCAGTTTAGGATTGCTTGAAATTTAAACTCTCATCTAGACCCAAATTTGGCTGTTTGAGGCCCCTCAACTCAAGAGATGTTGAGGTGCTGAAAGGTGTCCAGAGAAGGGCAGCAAGGCTGGGGAGGGACCTAGAGCACAGCCCTGTGAGGAGAGGCTGAGGGAGCTGGGGGTGTGTAGCCTGCAGAGGAGGAGGCTCAAGGCAGAGCTCATTGCTGTCTGCAGCTACCTGCAGGGAGGCTGTAGCCAGCTGGGGTTGGGCTCTGCTGCCAGGCAGCCAGCAACAGAACAAGGGGACAGAGTCTTAAGCTGTGGCAGGGGAGGTCTAGGCTGGATGTTGTTAGGAAGTTGTTGTCAGAGAGAGTGATTGGCATTGGAATGGGCTGCCCAGGGAGGTGGTGGAGTCTCTGTGGCTGGAGGTGTTGCAGCCAAGCCTGGCTGGGGCACTTAGTGCCATGGTCTGGTTGATTGGTCAGGGCTGGGTGCTAGGTTGGACTGGATGAGCTTAGAGCTCTCTTCCAGCCTGATTGATTCTATGATCTTTACACATCTCTGTTTAAAAAATAGCATTGTCTGTGTGGGGGGTATGTGGTGTGTGTCCCCTCCAGTTTTCTTCTGCTTCAGCCTTTCGGGTCACGGTCAGACTGTCTTAGAAGAGGCTCTGCTAACCTACCATACACATCCCATTCCCCTCTGCTCTTCACTCCCTAATCTTCCCGAGATGAAATCCAAGATTGCCTGCTAATTGCAACAGGACAGCTTCTCAGACAGACGCCTTTCCAAGTAACCTCCTCATTCCCCTCCCAGCCAGGGAATTAAGCAGCGTGCCAGAGCGTTGTGCGATGACGGACGAAGGCCACCGCTACGATTGATGCTTGTGACCTGGCACGCAGATGGAAACACAGAGTCTGAATCTGTGGTTTTTGCAGCCTTAATCCCTGCTAAAGAGCAGCTCTGCCAAGGTAAACCTGACATTTTAAATGGAACTGCTTTGCATACGCTGCATGGAACCCGAGAGCCCACTTTTGTGCTGTGGTTTCCTTCTGAAGCGCAGCTACTGCCTGGCAGGGCAGAGCGAGAGCTCAGCCTGGGCTCCCCTCGGCTAGCAGCGGAGCGTGCAAAAGGAGGGAGGCAAATGTTGTTTGAGCATGGCCAGTCCCCAGGCTGAGGAGTGGAAAAAAAGAAAGGCTGGATCCCACTTTCCTTCCCCACCCAGGCAACTCCCAAGCAGAGAAATCCAAATTAGGCCCCACGTTTGTAATAACAGCACATTTCCTGCTCAATCCATCACCCTGCTGGAGGGCTGGGACAGGCAATGCATCTCCTCTCTGTGCCCTCAACTCAAAACAAGGCTCTAGCACTGGGAGCAGTTTCCTCTTTTCCCCTCACCCTTGCTGCTTTTTGTGCTCCTTCCAGAAAACCAAACACTCATAGCGCTAAAAAAAGGGGAGAAGAGGATTCAGGTGACTGAGTGCTCGTTATAGCACCAACCTGGCATGAAAAGGTAGCCTCTGCTTAAGTATACAGGTAGCCAAAATCAATCACAGTGTGTCAGGGGCTAGAAGGGACCTCCAAAGCTCATCCAGTCCAACCCTGCCCTGCCAGAGCAGGGTCAGCTGGAGTAGATCACACAGGAACACATCCAGGCAGGTTTTGAGTATCTCCAGAGAGGGAGACTCCATGACCCCCCTGGGCAGCCTGTGCCAGGGCTCTGTCACCCCCCTGGGCAGCCTGTGCCAGGGCTCTGTCACCTACTTGGGCAGCATATGATAAAAGAGCTCTTCCTAAATGGGCAGCATTTTGAACAAAAGAAGAAAGCTGTAATTGTCCCAAGCAGACTTTGAGCAAGGCATCAGCATTAGCAGTGCTGCTTCTCCAGTTTTGGTTAGCTGATGTTCTTCTATGCTCCTTGCCATGGCAGTGGCCATAACCAAATGCCTGGAAGCACAGACACAGCTCAGGCCACACCTTTCCCTCACAGGGGGGAAAAAAAAATCCCTCCTTGTGTTTACAGAATTAACCAAGTTGGAAAAGACCTCTAGGATCAGTGAGTCCAACCTAACCCTTCTAATGAACTAAACCATGGCACTAAGTGACTCATCCAGCCTGTAACATCAAAATTCCTGTGCCTTAACTTCCACCATTGCCCCTTGTGCTGTCATTGGGCATCACCCAGCAGAGCCTGGCTCCAGCCTCCTGGCACTCACCTGCACATCCTTACAGACATGAATGAGGGCAGCCCTCAGGCTCCTTTTCTCCCAGCTACCTCAGTCTGTCCAGATGTTCCATTCCCTTAATCATCATTGTGGCTCTGAGCTGGACTCTCTCAAGCAGCTCTATGTCCTTATTGAACTGGAAGGCCCAGAACTGGAGCTTAAAGAGCTTATCCAAGAGCTGAAAGGTACTGCACTAAGCCCAGGATATATCCCACTGAGTCTCTGTGCACAGGTGCAGCAAGGATAGCACTGGGGTTTGTCAGGCAGAAGCCCACCAGAACATCTCATGTGCAGACAGCAAAGCTGTAGGTGAGCTATAGAGTGTAGCTCATCCCCCCCTGCTCTGCTGCTCTCCCAGAGTCTCTGTGGTGAGCATGCAAGGAGGAGGTTTATTTAGACAGAGAGCAAATCATTTCAATGCAAATGCAGCCATCAAACATCACCAAAGTCATGGTGCTCTCTGACAGCCACTGGCCAGACACTGAGCCAGAGGCACCACCTGTGTGGTGCATACATTGCACAGCTCCAAACGCTGCATAAGCCTGGGAAAAGAAGAGCCAGAGCCAAGTGGAGGCAATCAGCTAACACAGGCTTGCCCAGCCTGCTCAGCTCTGCCCAGAGAGGAAACCAAACATTTCAGGAGCCCAGAGTCTTACCTCTCATGAGTTCAGTTTTGAGCCCCTCGCTCCAAGAAGGGCACTGAGTTGCTGAAGTGGGTCCAGAGAAGGGCAATGCAGCTGGTGAAGGGTCTGGAGAACAGGGCTGATGAGGAGCAGCTGGGGGGGTTCAGCCTGGAGAAGAGGAGGGGAGACTGTAGTCAGGTGGGTGTTGGTCTCTTCTCCATAGTGAGAGGAGGAGAGGAAATAGCTTCAAGTTGCACCGGGGGAGTGTTAGGATGGGCATCAGAAGACCCTTCTTCCCTGAAAGGGTTCTCAAAGACTGGCACAGCCTCCCCAGGCAGGTTGCTGACTCCCCCTGCCTGAAGGTGACACAGATGTGGTGCTGAGGGACATGTTTTAGCACCAGCCTTGGTGGAGCTGGAGAATGGTTGGAGTGGATGATCTTAGAAGGCTTTACCAACCAAAATGAACCAACGATCTAAGCTGGTCACAAATGTTACTGCCTGATGTTTTCCATCTCTAATGCTGCATAGTGGGAGAGAAGTGTTGAGAAACTCCTTTTCTTTTGGAGAAGAATTGTGGGGAGGTAGCATGAGGAGATGAAGACTTGGGTTTCCATTCAACTGGCTGAAAAGGACTTTGGAGGGCAGAAAAGGAAAGAATCTGAAGCCAACCAGCTGTGAAATTGGCCCTAACCTCTTGGATGTCAGGGAGATTGGGCATCTGCCTTCAGCATCCCAAAGGTTTTAGCTTAGCACCTACTACCTCATCCCTGCACTCCTCCTCTAGGTTCCTCAGTAGATCTGTCTCTGCAAACACTGCCTGGCAGGGGGAGCACAGTTCTGTAGTCCTATCAGCAGGGTCAGTTTGAACTTCAACTGCATCTCCAGGAGGCTAAACACAGCCTCTCTCACACAGTGTGATGGTTTGGGAGTTACCTGCCCTCCCCTCTTATGAAATCACTCAGCTTTTGCTCCTTGTATAGCTGAGTGGACTCTGTGTGCAAGGCATCCCAGGGGCCATGGAGCAGTGTGAGCTGCTATGTGAAAGGAGTGCTTCCCTGAGCCTCTCTTCTAAGATGCCCCAGAAGAAAACTATGCAGGTGAGGTAGAGACTAGCACCCAGCATCTCCCAAAGCTCTGCTATATTCTGAGGGGAAGCACTGAGTGCCTAAATGAAGTGACCTGAGTGACCACAAGCGATGGCACTGCTTGCACAGCTGGCACTGAATGGGATGGGGATGAAATGCAGATGAAGGATACATCTCAGTGGTGCCCAGAGACAGCACAAGGGGAAATGGACACACTCTGGAGCAGAGGAGGTTCCATCTAAACAGCAGGACTTAATCCCTCACTTTGAGGGTGGCAGAACATTGGACCAGGCTGCTCAGAGAATCATAGAATCAACCAGGTTGGAAGAGACATCTAAGATCACTGAGTCCAACCTAGCACCCAGCCCTGGCCAATCAACCAGACCATGGCACTAAGTGCCTCATCCAGGCTTTGCTTGAACACCTCCAGGGATGGTGACTCCACCACCTCCCTGGGCAGCCCATTCCAATGCAAATCACTCTCTCTGACAACAACTTCCTCCTAACATCCAGCCTAGACCTCCCCTGGTACAACTTGAGACTGTGTCCCCTTGTTCTATTGCTGCTTGCCTGGGAGAAGAGGCCAACCCCCACCTGGCTACAGCCTCCCTTGTAGACAGCAATGAGCTCTGCCCTGAGCCTCCTCTTCTGCAGGCTGCACACCCCCAGCTCCCTCAGCCTCTCCTCATAGGGTTTGTGTTCCAGGCCCTTCCCCAGCTTTGTTGCCCTTCTCTGGACATCTTCCAGCACCTCAACATCTCTCTTGAATGGAGGAGCCCAGAGCTGGACACAGCACTCAAGGTGTGGTCTGACCAGTGCTGAGTACAGGGGCAGAAGAACCTCCCTTGTCCTACTGGCCACACTGTTCCTGATGCAGGCCAAGATGCCATTGGGCACACTGCTGCCTCATGTTCAGCTACTATCTATCAGTACCCCCAGGTCCCTTTCCTCCTGGCTACTTTCCAGCCACTCAGTCCCCAGCCTGTTCTGCACTCTCCATCCCTGGGAGAGGGGAGCATTCCAAACCCACCTGAACATACTCCTGTGTGATTTACTCTGGCTGACCCTGCTGCAACAGGGGGATTGGATTGGACTGGATGATCTTCAGAGGTCACTTCCAACCCCCACCATTCCTTTGCGTGGCGTGGCGTGGATCCACCCAGTGCTGGCTTATGGCCATGGGTGTTTGAAGAAGCACCTCCCAGCCCACTGATCTCTCAGGTAATGTCAGGAGAAGACCCTCAGACACTCAGCCACAGTGCAAGGATCCAGCCAGACTGCTCTAAGCTTTTGGTTTCTGCTAACAGAAACCAGATGTTGGCGAGGGCTGAATTTCTGAGTTTGCTTAACTCCTTGGAGCATCATTGCAGGATAAACACAAGAGATCCTTTCTCACAGCTCTCTTTGCCCTTGGAGCAGCCTTACCTCAGCTGAACAGGTTATTTATTGTCCAGTGGGAAACGTCAGTCACACAGGCATCACTTGAAAGCTTGGAGGGAGGAGGGGAAAGCAAATCAGAGTGACATTTTCCAGGCAAAACTGCCTTTTGACCCTTCATTTGAGCTGATGCAGTGGTTTGCTACTGTCAGCTATAGATGCATTGATCTGCTTAAGCACACCAGAAGAAAAGCAACCCTCAGTGTTCAGCATAGTAAGATAAATGTAAATTTAATATACAGCTCATTGAAAATCAGGGCAGGGTTTTAGGCAAAGAATAATATCATTCTGTTCTCCCTGGTGATTTATTTATTGCCTGAGGAACAGGTCCTTGGAGAAGTACTTCAGAGTGTACCTAGGGAAGAGAACCAGAGAATCAACCAGGTTGGAAGAGACCTCACTTTGAGGGTGGCAGAACATTGGACCAGGCTGCTCAGAGAATCATAGAATCAACCAGGCTGGAAGAGACCTCCAAGATCATCCAGTCCAACCTATCCCCCAGAATCAAAGACTCAGTCAGGGTTGGAAGGGACCACAAGAATCATCTAATTCCAACCCCTCTGCCATGCCCAGGGACACCCTACCCTAGAGCAGGCTGCACACAGCCTCAGCCAGCCTGGCCTCAAACATCTCCAGCCATGGAGCCTCAACCACCTCCCTGGGCAACCCATTCCAGCCTCTCACCACTCTCATGCTCAACAACTTCCTCCTTACCTCCAGCCTGTGCTGTTCCAGTTGAGTGACAGAGTGCACAACACCAACAAAGTGGATGTTTAACACCATCCAGAACAGGTCTGTATAATTCCAGAACTAAAGTGCTGAGTTCTGCCATCACAAATGGATGAGGAGAGGCTGAGGGAGTTGGGGCTGTTCAGTCTGGAGAGGAGAAGGTTCTGAGGTGACCTTATTGTGAGCTTTCAGTATCTTAAGGGGGCTACAAGAAAGCTGGGGAGAGACTTTTTAGGTTGGCAGGTAGTGACAGGACTGGGGGGAATGGAACAAAGCTGGAAATGGGTAGATTCAGACTGGATGTTAGGAAGAAGTTGTTCAGCATGAGAGTGGTGAGAGCCTGGAATGGGTTGCCCAGGGAGGTAGACGCCTCATCCTTGAAGGTGTTTAAGGCCAGGCTGGATGAGGCTCTGGCCAGCCTGGTCTAGTGTGAGGTCTCCCTGCCCATGGCAGGAGGGTTGGACCTGGATGATCCTTGTGGTCCCTTCCAACCCTGCCTGATTCTGTGATTCTAGATGTGGTGCCACTGATGTTACAGTGGTGTCTGAGATGGGCTGCAAAGGGAAATTAAAGAATTTGAGCTTGCTGCTTTCCCTTTCACTCCCACATGGCAAAGCTACTCCTAAGACTCTACCCAAAACCACTCCAAAGGAGCAGATATCCAAGGGGAGACCTTCCTGATCTCTGCATCTCCCTGAAAGGTGGCTGGGGAGAGGTGGGCATTACTGGTCTCTTCTCCCTTGCACCAAGTGTCAGGACAAGAGGAAATGGCCTCAAGTTGCACCAGGGGAGGTTTAGGTCTGGTATTAGAAGAAAATTATCAACTGAAAAGCTTCCAGAAGACTAGAAACAGGCTCCTCAAGGAGGTGGTTGAATCCCCATCCCTGGAGGTGTTCCAAGGAGGCAGAGATGTGGAGCTGAGGGCCACAGTTGAGCTAGAAACAGGCTCCTCAAAGAGGTGGGTGAATCCCCATCCCTAGAGGTGTTCCAAGGAGGCAGAGATGTGGTGCTGAGGGCCACAGTTGAGCTAGAAACAGGCTTCTCAAAGAGGTAGTTGAATCCCCATCCCTGGAGGTGTTCCAAGGAGGCAGAGATGTGGAGCTGAGGGCCACAGTTGAGCAGCAGCCTTGGTAGAGATAGAGAATGGTCAGACTCAGTGACCTTCATGAAATGGTTCTGTGATTCCATGATTTGGTTTTCACAGCTGCTCAGTGCAGAGCTCTGCAGGAGCCTGCTGCTGCCTGGCTCACCCCAAGGACATGGGTGGAGGAGGCAGCAGAGGTGACTTGGGTGCTTTCACTTAACAGGACCAGAGAGTTTGTAAGAGTTTCAACTGTCCACACTGCAACTCTCTCTCACCATGTAAAATGGAGCTGCTCAGGATAATCAAGTTGATGGCATGACCTCTTCACACAAGCACAGCAAATTCTGTCAGTCCTTCTTTTATATGAGCCTGCTCACTCCCCTTCCCCCAGAGCAGCAAGGATCTGTTCCAGAGGGAAGGGAACATCTAGAGTAGCCTAACTGAAGAAGAACAGCTGGAGAGGTCACTTGCAAACTGAGAGGTGCAGCAAGGCAGATCACAGAACTTTAGAGGTTGGAAGGCACCCCCAGAGATCATCCAGTTCAACCCCCATGCCAAAGCAAGATCCTGCAGGGTAGGCTGCACAGGGATGCAGCCAGGTGGGTTTGGAAAGGCTCCAGAGAAGGAGACTCCACAATCCCCCTGGGCAGCCTGCTCCAGGGCTCTGCCACCCTCACTGTAAAGAAGTTGCTCCTCATGGTGAGGTGAAACCTTCTCTGTTCCAGTTTGTATCCACTGCTCCTTGGCTTACTGCTGCTGACCACCCAAAAGAGCCTGGCCTCAGGCACTGACCCCCACCCCTCAGATATTTGTCCACATGGATCAGATCTCCTCTCAGCCTTCTCTGCTCCAGACCAAACAGCCCCAAGGCTCTCTCCATAGGGGAGATGCTCAAGAGTCCCCCAGTCATCTTTGTGGCTCTCCTCTGGACTCTCTCCAGCAGGTCCCTGTCTCTCCTGAACTGGGGAGCCCAAACCTGGACACAGTACTCCAGGTATGGTCTCCCTAGGACAGAGTAGAGGGGGAGCAGACTCTCCCTAGCCCTGCTGGCCACACTCTTCCTGATACCCCCCAGGCTGCCACTGTCTCTCTTGGCCACAAGGGCACATTGCTGGCCCGTGCAGAACTTGCTGCCCACCAGCACTCCAAAGTCACTCTCCACAGAACTGCTTTCCATCAGGGCAACCTCAGCCTGCACTGATACCAGTGTGATCCCACTGGCTCACAGGGCCATGGAGAGCTCCACTGCAAGAGGTAATCTTCACAGTGCTGTGGATGTTCAATCCACTCAGAGAACAAATAACAGTAAAAGAACCATAGAATGCTTTGGGTTGGAAGGGACCTTAAAGCTCAGCCAGTTCCAATCCCCCTGCTAGGGGCAGGGACACCTCCCACTACAGCAGGTTGCTCAAGGCCTCACCCAGCCTGGTCTTAAACACTTCCAGGCATGTAGCATCCACAACCCAGAGTCAGATCACTGTCTAAAACCAGTCCCCTGGATGTGATGAGTGTGCAGGGCTGCATGCACATGTGCAGGAAACACCCTGCTGTTATTAGAGAACCATCCCACCCTGACTCATTCTATGAGTCTATGAGCTTGAAGCTACCTCTTTTTGGTGACTTGTAGCCACAGTCTGAAAGAGACTGAGAGCCCCTGTGTGAGAGAGAGAGCCTCAGGCCCTGGCACTAATCAGCCCAGCAGCTTTCCTGCGTGGCACAAGCGGTGACAACCCATCTGTGCTGCCCAGAGATCCCTTTGCAGGCTCACTGATCAGCCAGGCAGCTGAGTAACACCCAAAATGAGACAACATAATTAGCTGCAGCTGTAGGTTCTGACCATACATCTCAATGAAGCATCTCTCTCTCTCTGCAAAATGTCCCTCTGTCAAGGTTGGAAAGGCTCAGCTCGACAGTCCTGGTCTGCCTGCTGTGTCAAAGGTGCTGCCCCGATGCTGCCAGCTGCTCAGCAGTCGTTCCCAGTCGTTAGCTGGGGGCTAAGTCCATGCATTCCTCTCAGCAATGAAGCATGTAAGCAGTGGCACTCGCTGCTGCTTCTGGGATTACTCACTTTGGGGTTCAGCAGTGCTTAAGTGGTTTGCTGGAGCAAGCTGAGACACACCAGCACCCTCCAGGCTCTGAGCCTGCAACCCTGGGGAATGGAGTCACATAGAGCATCATAGAATCACAGAACCACAGAATCGGTCAGGGTTGGAAGGGACCACAAGGAGCAGCCAGTTCCAACCCCCTGCCATGGCCAGGGACACCCTACCCTAGATCATCCTGGCCACAGCCTCATCCAGTCTGGCCTTAGACACCTCCCTGGGCAAACCATTCCAGGCTCTCAACACTCTCATGCTGAACAATTTCCTCCTCACCTCCAGGCTGACTCTCCCCACCTCCAGCTTTGCTCCATTCCCCCCAGTCCCTCCCTGAGAGCCTAAAAAGTCCCTCCCCAGCTTTTTTGAAGGCCCCTTCAGACACTGCTCTTCAGATGCACTGCTCTGCACAGGGCTGCATTGAGGGTAAGAAAAGAAGATGAGTAAGAAGAGCAGGCAAATCATGGAAAATCTGAGGGAAGGTCATCACAAGGAGAGTTAACACTGGTGTGACCTTTGAAGCAAACAAAGACAGCCTTCAAACCTGATATTTTAAGACACAAAACACACTAAAGGGAAAGAGTCTCCTTTTAGAATCACAGAATCATTCTGGTTTAAGAACATCATGCCCAACCACTAACCCAGCACTGCCAGGTCACCACTCAACCATGTCCCTCAGCACCACATCTGTGTGGCTTTGGAAGCCCTCCAGAGATGGAGATTCCACCACTGCCCTGGGCAGCCTGTTCCAGGGCTTGGCAACCCTTTCAGCAAAGAAATTTCTTCATATCTACCCTTAAACCTCCTTTGGTACAACTTGAGGCTGTTTCCTCTTGCCCTATTGCATGCTCCTTGGGAGAAGAGAACGACCACCACCTCCCTCTACAGCTCCCTGAAAGGAGGTTGTAGAGAGTGAGAAAGTCTCCCCTCAGCATCCTCTTCTCCAGACTAAACACCCCCAGCTCCCTCAGCTGCTCCTCCCCAGCCCTGTTCTCCAGACCCTTCACCAGCTTTGTTGCCCTTCTCTGGACCTGCTCCAGCACCTCAATGTTCTTCTTGGAGTGAGTGGCTCAAACCTGAACTTAATACTCAAGGTGTGGCCTCAGCAGTGCTGAGTACAGGGGGACAGCCACTTGCCTGATCCTGCTGATCCAAGCCAGGATCCTTACTGATGCTGACTAACTTTTGGTTGGTTGGTTGACAAAGTACAGGAGGTGCTGGAACAGTCCAACACCCTGAGATGACAAATGCAGGCTCCACATCAGAAGTTAAGTATAAAATCAAGTTGGGCAGAAATGCAAACTCTCCAAAGAGGCAGACAAACCCACACAGCTCTGCAGCTGTGCAAGAAGCAGGAAGGTACCACAGGACATGAAGCAGGGCATGGTCCCACAAAGGACCCTTTGCTGGATCACCCAGGTCGAGTTTGTGTTTTGCTCCATCCATGGATAGACCAAATGACTTCCTTGGAAGTCAGTGGGAAGTTTGGTCCTGCCTTGCAAGGGAGCAGCAGCTCTATGACTTGGCTGTGCACAGGCTCAATTAAAAAGCCCATGAATCACATCATTCTGGCCTTGGCAGCTGAGAGATGGAGACAGCAGGATAGGAAAAGGGCAGCTCAAGCAAATGGAAATTCTTTTTGCCTATTGAACTCCTTTTTACTTAAGGAAGATGCTCAGCACCACTTAGTCCTCCTCTCCTCTCCTCTCCTCTCCTCTCCCTCTCCCTCTCCCTCTCCCTCTCCCTCTCCCTCTCCCTCTCCCTCTCCCTCTCCCTCTCCCTCTCCCTCTCCCTCTCCCTCTCCCTCTCCCTCTCCTCTCCCCTCTCCTCTCCCCTCTCCTCTCCCCTCTCCTCTCCCTCTCCTCTCCCTCTCCTCTCCCTCTTCTCTCCTCTCCTCCTGTGACTAAGATCCCTGGGCTGCTAACATCTTGTTTACTCTTCAGTCCCTATGGGGTTGATCCTGCAGGGAGATTTACTTGCCACAGACAGAACTCATTCCTGCTCAGAAAGAGCTGTGCTGTTCAGGGGTCATTCCAGTCCTCACTTCAGTTCTGACACTTGGTTTGGGCTTTGGCTAATGGCACACACCCAGTGAACAGGGCACGGAGAAGCCTCTTTAGAAGTGCTTCTGTGAGCTTCAGTGATGCCAGTGGAGCTGCCTAATTGTTCAGATTGGAAACAGATCCCTGCCCTCCTAGTGTCTGCGTGTCATGAGCACTCAGCTGGCTTGAAACACACCCCTGAGTGTGGCTGCTTGCATTGCAGACTGTGTGCACCCTCAAAGGTGAGCAGGGACAGTGCTAACTAGATCAGGCTGCCCAGGGCTGCATCAAGTCTGATATTGAAATGGAACAGGACCTCAACCACATCTCTGGGCAACCTGTTCCAGTAGTTCACTACCTTCACTGTGCAGAACTTCCTCCTGAAGACCAACCTAAATCTCTCCTGCTCCAGTTTCAAACCACTGCCCCCCATCCTAGCAAGCCCTTCTAAACAGTCCCTCCCAAGCCTCCCTGTAGGTCAGGGTTGGAAGGGACCACAAGGATCACAGGATCACAGGGGTTGGAAGGGACCCAAGGAGATCATTGAGTCCAACTCTCCCACCAGGGAATCATAGAATCACAGAATCAGTCAGGGTTGGAAAGGACCACAAGAATCAGTCAGTTCCAACCCCTCTGCCATGGGCAGGGACACCCTACCCTAGATCAGGCTGCCCACAGCCTCATCCAGCCTGAAATGTGCACTGAGGTATGTGCTACATAAATGCTCCTGCACCTGGGTGGGGGCAGTGCTCAGTATCAATACAGGCTGGGGGGAGGGGAGGTGTGATGACATTGAAAGCAGTCCTGTTGGATAGGACTTGGGATGCTGCTGGGTGAGAATCTGGACATGAGCCAACAATGTGCACTTGCAGCCCAGAAGGCCAAGGGCATCCTGGGCTGCATCAAAAGAAGCAAGGCCAGCAGGTCAGGAGAGGTCATTCTGCCTCTCTGCTCTGGTGAGACCTCAGCTGGAGTACTGTGTCCAGCTCTGGAGCCCTCAACAGAAAGGAGACACAGACCTGATGGAGTGGGTCCAGAGGAGAGCCACAAAGACAATCAGAGGGCTGGAGCAGCCCTCCTATGAAGACAGGTTGAGAGAGTTGGGGCTGTTCAGCCTGGAGAAGAGAAGGCTCTGGGGTGACTTTAGAGCTACATTTCAGGCTGGCTGAGGCTGTGAGCAGCCTGATCTAGGGTAGGGTGTCCCTGCCCATGGCAGGGAGGCTGGAACTGGCTGATTCTTGTGGTCCTTTCCAACCCTGACTGATTCTATGATTCTCTGGTGGGAGAGTTGGACTCAATGATCTCCTTGGGTCCCTTCCAACCCCTGTGATCCTGTGATCCTTGTGGTCCCTTCCAACCCTGACCTACAGGGAGGCTTGGGAGGGACTGTTTAGAAGGGCTTGCTAGGATGAGGGGCAGTGGTTTGAAACTGGAGCAGGAGAGATTCAGGTTGGTCTTCAGGAGGAAGTTCTGCACAGTGAAGGTAGTGAACTCCTGGAACAGGTTGCCCAGAGATGTGGTTGAGGTCCTGTTCCAGTTCAATATCAGACTTGATGCAGCCCTGGGCAGCCTGATCTAGTTAGCACTGTCCCTGCTCACCTTTGAGGGGCTCTTCCAACCTGATGCAATCTGTGACTCTGCCAATCCTTCCTGAGCACACAACTGCAGTTACACAACCTTCACATGCAAATTCTGTGTGAAATAATGGGCCAGTGGCTAAAGATCGATGCTCAGCTGGCCTTGGCTCAGCTCCAGGCTTCCTAATGCCCAACTATAAACCCTTAGGAAGGTGCAAATGGAGCTCAGTAAACAGATTGCTCTCCTGATTCCATTAATGCTGCAATCTGGAAACCTTTTAAGACCAGGCTGGATGAGGCTTTAAGCAACTGGGTCTAGTGAGGAGGTGCCCCTGCCCATGGCAGGGGGTTGGGACTAGGTGATCCTTAAGGTCCCTTCCAACTCCAATCATTCTATGAATCTATGATTGATTCCAGACTGAAAATTAACCCCCCCAAAGGCAGAAGGCTAAGGGTACTGACAGCATAAGAGAGCCTGAGCTGTCTGTGGAGAGGTATTCCTGTGGGCTCAGGGATGCTGCTCCACAGGCCAAGTTGTCCTGCATCCCCTCCCAACCTGTCTGGCTCACCCCCACCACACTGAGTGCAGCTGCCTCAGGCCAGTCTGGGCGCCAGCATCTCAGATGCTCAAGGCACTTGAGTGCTGTTTGGCTCACACCAAGCAGTGGAATTTAGGAGCATGAAGCATTTTGGAGGATCTGGGCCTCAAATCCCTCTCTGTAAGACTGAGATCTTTTCCTTTCCCCATGCTCCACACTTTGAGCCACAAGACAGCTGCAGTGCTTTCTTTTCTTGGCTCTGTGTTCAGCAGCCCCTGCAAATGCTCTGTGAACATCAACCACGCAGGACAGTGGTAGAATAAAAAGGATATTCGTTTGTATTGTAAGTCAGCACTGACATTGAAACAAAACTTCCTTAAGCTTCCAGAAGCAGCAGCTTGCCAGCTTCAGATAAGCAGCACCAAACCATTCCAAAGGTAGCAAAGGGTCCTTGCCAGCCAAGTTGGCTCAAATGTGCTGCAAAGCTCTCTTTCAGAAGTGTTTTTGCAGAGATAAAATACCCCTCCTGCCTCCTTCTCCCACCAGCATCCATATTCCTTGTCATTACACAGCAAATTAGTCGCCGTCCCTGGAGCTGTTCAAGGCAGGACTGGACGTGGCACTTGGTGCCATGGTCTAGCCTTGAGCTCTGTGCTAAAGGGTTGGACTTGATGATCTGTGAGGTCTCTTCCAACCCTGATGATACTGTGATACTGTGAAATTAATGGTAAGAGAACTTCCTCTTGTAAGAAGAAAAGCATCAGAGCCACAGCAAGTCTTAAGCTGCGTACAAGGAGGTTTCCCCACAGAGCAGAAACTGAACCAAGAGAATATGAGATAACAACACAGAGTGCAGCAACAGCCAACAACTTGTTTTGACAGAGAAAACATAGAATGGCTTAGGTTGGAAGGGACTTTAGAGATCATTGAATGGTTTAGGTTGGAAGGGACATACTCAAAGCTCAGCCAGTTCCAACTCCCTGCCATAGGCAGGGACACTTCCCACTAGAGCAGGTTGCTCAAGGTCTCATCCAACCTGGCCTTGAACACCTCCAGGGAGGTTGTGGAGCACAGAATGTGATCTTTGATCCTCTTCTGCAGGCTGCACACCCCCAGCTCCCTCAGCCTCTCCTCACAGGGCTCTGCTCCAGGCCCCTCCCCAGCCTTGCTGCCCTTCTCCAAACACCTTCCAGCACCTCAACATCTCTCTGGAGTTGAGGAGCCCAGAATTGGACACAGCACTCAAGGTGTGGCCTGAGCAGTGCTGAGCACAGGGGCAGAAGAACCTCCCTTGTCCTGCTGCCCACACTGCTCCTGAGCCAGCCCAGGATGCCATTGGCTCTGCTGCCCACCTGGGCACTCTGCTGCCTCATGGTCAGCTACTTTCTTTCCAAAGGAGGGGAAGAGGGGAAGGCATCCTATTAATGTACTGGTTCAGTTATGTATTTGAGTCTCTGGGAAGCCAAAACTAGAACTGATACAAGAGCCAAGGGACAGAATCCCCTCCCTTGCCCTCTGCCCACACTGCTCTTGCTGCAGCCCAGCACAGGGTTGCTGTCTGGGCTGCACTCACACTGCAGGCTCCTGCTGAGCTTTGCATCACCCCAGACCCCCAGGTCCAATCTCCCTGTCACAGACTGGGGCACTTCTCAACTAGACTTGGTTGTTCAGGGCCTCATCCAGCCTGGCCTTAAACACCTCTTTAACATCTTCATAGATGACCTGGATGAGGGCATGGAGTCAGTCACCAGCAAGTTTGCAGATGACACCAAGCTGGGGGCAGATGTGGCTGGGTTGGAGGGCAGAAGGGCTCTGCAGCAGGACCTTGACCCCCTGGACAGATGGGCAGAGTCCAAGGGGATGGCTTCAATAGCTCCAAGTGCAGGGTGCTGCACTTTGGCCACAGCAACCCCATGCAGAGATACAGGCTGGGGTCAGAGTGGCTGAGAGCAGCCAGACAGGGAGGGATCTGGGGGTGCTGATTGATACCCACCTGAACATGAGCCAGCAGTGTGCCCAGGTGGCCAAGAGAGCCAGTGGCATCCTGGCCTGCATCAGGAATGGTGTGGCCAGCAGGAGCAGGGAGGTCATTCTGCCCCTGGACTCTGCACTGCTTAGACCACACCTTGAGTGCTGTGTTCAGTTCTGGGCCCCCCAGTTTAGGAGGGACATTGAGATGCTTGAGTGTGTCCAGAGAAGGGCAACGAGGCTGGGGAGAGGCCTTGAGCACAGCCCTACGAGGAGAGGCTGAGGGAGCTGGGATTGGTTAGCCTGGAGAAGAGGAGGCTCAGGGCAGACCTTATTGCTGTCTGCAACTACCTGAGGGGAGGTTGTGGCCAGGAGGAGGTTGCTCTCTTCTCTCAGGTGGCCAGCACCAGAACAAGAGGACACAGCCTCAGGCTGTGCCAGGGGAGATTTAGGCTGGAGGTGAGGAGAAAGTTCTTCCCTGAGAGAGTCATTGGACACTGGAATGGGCTGCCCGGGGAGGTGGTGGAGTCGCCGTCCCTGGAGCTGTTCAAGGCAGGACTGGACGTGGCACTTGGTGCCATGGTCTGGCCTTGAGCTCTGTGCTAAAGGGTTGGACTTGATCTGTGAGGTCTCTTCCAACCCTGATGATACTGTGGTACTGTGATACTGTGATACTTACCTCTGACAGTGCACACAAAGTGCTCCAGTCCATCACTTGACTGGATTATCTTCTTGTGTGCTTTTAACTAGAAGTGAATACAAGCCCTGGATCAAATGCTCTTGCCTGAAACACTGTGGTCAGGTAATGTCAACAGCAGGATAAGTTTTTTTCTCCAGGAGCAAGGCATTTTGGCAATTTCTGTTAGATCTCATACAGGCTACAGGGATCTGCTCTAGGTAATAGTGCCTGGACTCCTAGCACCAGAAACAGGCTACTCCTTAACAGTTCCTATTTCACAGGATCACAGTATCACCAAGGGTGGAAGAGACCTCATAGATCATCAAGTCCAACCCTTTACCACAGAGCTCAATTCACTTTTGAGCTGACCTCAAAACAGTGTGGCCAGCAGGACAAGGGAGGTTCTTCTAGCCCTGTGCTCAGCACTGCTCAGGCCACACCTGGAATGCTGTGTCCAGTTCTGGGCTCCTCAGTTCCAGAGAGATGCTGAGGTGCTGGAAGGTGCTGAGAGAAGGGCAGCAAGGCTGCGGAGGGGCCTGGAGCACAGCCCTGTGAGGAGAGGCTGAGGGAGCTGGGGGTGTGCAGCCTGCAGCAGAGGAGGCTCAGGGCAGAGCTCATTGCTGTCTGCAGCTGCCTGCAGGGAGGCTGTAGCCAGGTTCTGGACCCCTCAGTTCAAGAAGGACCTCAGGGAACTGTTTGAGAGAGTCCATCATGGAGCTGTAAAAATGATTAAGGGAATGGAACATCTTCCTTAGGAGGAGAGCCTGAGGGAGCTGGGGGTCTTTAGCTGGGAGAGGAGGAGACTGAGAGGTGACCCCATCAGTGGTTATAAAGCTGTGCAGGTGAGTGCCAGAGGCTGCAGCCAGGCTCTGCTGGGGGATGCTCAGTGACAGCACAAGGGGCAGTGGTGGAAGCTGAGGCAGAGGAAGTTCCATGGAAACATGAGGAGGAATTTTTGCCTGTGAGGGTGACAGAGCCTGGCACAGGCTGCCCAGGGGGGGTTGTGGAGTTTCCCTCACTGGAGATATTCAAACCCTGCCTGGATGTGTTCCTGAGTGATCTGCTCTGGGTGATGCTGCTCTGGCAGGGGGCTTGGACTGGATGAGCTTTGGAGGTCCCTTCCAGCCCCTGACATTCTGTGATTCTGTGACTGGAAGAGGCTGCACAGGGAGGTGATGGAGTCACCACCTAGAGGTATTTAAAAGCCACATGGACATGGTGCTGAGGGAGGTGGCTTAGTGGCAGTGGCTTAATGGCAGTGGCTTAGCAGCAGTGGTGAGATTGTGAGCTCTGGGTGAGTGGTTGGACTTGGTGCTCTCAAAGGTCTCCTCCAACCTCAACAGCTTTAGGATTCTCTAGGATGCTACGATTCCATGAATCCTGTTTGAGACAGGATGAGTGAATGGGGAGCTCCCCTGTGCTTTTGGTGACAGCACACTGGCTGCTCCTCCAGGTTTCTTCATTTCCTGTGAGCTGAAGACAGGGGCAAGCTTTCAAGGCTCTCATTTCATCCAAAGACCTTTGAAAATGGAACAGAAAAAGAAAACTGGACGAGATGGTAGATCCTAAGGGAAAAGAAACCTTTGCCTTCTTGCTGCTCTGCTGCTTTAAAGACTTCCATCCAGTGTTGGCTTGCTTGGCTCATAAATTAAGGAGCAGCTCTGCAACACCTAGTAAATTAGTGTAGCACTGCTAACCGAGTCCAGCTCGTTTACAAGAGCCCAGATCTGGATCCTCTGTTGCCTTTGGGCATGTCTTCTGCACTAAGTGATTTCCCCAAGCTGTTTAATCACTTGGGAGTGTTAGGATACTTTGGCACCCTATTAATGAGATCAGCTTTATTGGAGTCATTCTAAAGTTTCAAAAGATGAAGTCATTTTAAATGACTAAAAGCAACAAAACTGAGGAGGTTTGAGGTTGGGGGGGGAGTTATTTTTTGAAGGGGGAGAAAGAAAAAAAGTCCTAACAAGTTTTCCAACCTTGCAAACTGGAAAAGAAGCAGCCAGGAAAAAAAAATCAGCATGGATGAGGCAGGTTATGACTGGGATATATGGAGAAATTCTTTGTCTAGCTGCATAATGACTTCATAAGAAGATGTACTTTGCACAGTGCAGGCTACTCTATCACCATCCCTGCTTGTAAAACCAATCTCCTTTTATCTCTCCAGGCTTGTGGGACATCTGGTAAGCAGCTTGCACTCTGCATTCTTTGCTGAGCACTCAAAGTTGAAGGTTTGAGGAAAAGCCATTACCCAACTTGCCCCTAAAAAGTCAATATATTAAGAGATCCACCAAAATGTCTGAGGATCACTCCTTTATTTATGGCTGTGCTATTAACTTTATAGCTCCAGCCAGCTCTGCCTCAAAGGCTCTGCAGCTGATGGGGAGAAACCTGCTTGCCATGGCAGATGGGTGGGAGGCAGGAGAGCCCTTCCTAGAAGGAAGGCTTTTCACAGCCTTCCAGAACTGAGCCATACAGTGGAACTCAACCAAATGGAGCCATGCATTGGGTTGAGTCTGGAGCAGAGGAGGCTCCCAGGTGACCTTCTTGTGGCCTTCCAGGATCTGAAGGGGGCTACAAAAAAGCTGGGGAGGGACTTTTTAGGCTCTCAGGGAGTGATAGGACTGGAGGGAATGGAGCAAAGCTGGAGGTGGGGAGAGTCAGGATGGCCATGAGGAGGAAGTTGTTGAGCAGGAGAGTGGTGAGAGGCTGGAATGGGTTGCCCAGGGAGGTGGTTGAGGCCCCATGGCTGGAGGTGTTTGAGGCCAGGCTGGCTGAGGCTGTGGGCAGCCTGATCTAGAGTAGAGTGTCCCTGCCCATGGCAGAGGGGTGGAACTGGCTGCTCCTTGTGGTCCCTTCCAACCCTGACTGATTCTATGATTTTAAGAATGTGTCCTCCTTTGCCTTGAGTAACATCACCTGATAAATGCATTGCAAGTACTGGAGTGAGATGGTCCTTGTGGTTCCTTCCAACCCTGACTGATTCTATGAGTCAGCAGAGCTGAGGACTGTCCCTGACTGTCTTAGGAAGGGAAATTTCTCTTCACTATCTTTATTTTTCCTAGTTCTTTTTTTTTTTCCCCTCTCATTGGAACACTCAAACTGTCCATCTTCTCTTCTCTGCTCTGCCATGCCAGTTTTGCTCAGGATGGTTGTGTTCTCCCCACTGCCCTCAGCTCCTTCTACTTTTCCCCTCTCTCATAGGAACACTCAAACTCTCCATCTCCTCCTCTCTGCCCTGCCATGCCAGTGTTGCTCAAGATGGTTGTGTTCTCCCCACTGCCCTCAGCTCCTTCTGCTTCCTTCTGGTCATACCTATGGGTGGCACAAAGAGAGTTATGAGGCAACCATGGAGATGAGCTTGCAGGTCAGATTCAGAAGGTCTCCTCTGGAGCTTATTGGAGGACATTGGCATTGGAGTGCCATGGTCTAGTTGATTGGCCAGGGCTGGGTGCTAGGTTGGACTGGATGGTCTTGGAGGTCTCTTCCAACCTGGTTGATTCTATGATTCTATGATTCTATGACACAGGAGTGGAAAAAGACTGCCCAGCCTGCTCTACCCCAGCTCACACAGGGCAGCTGGATGCCATGAGCTAGCAGGAGGCAGATACAGCACTGCAGCACCTTTGTCCTGCCAGGGCTGTCCCTGAAACTTGTCCTCGCAGTACTCAGCAGGATTTGAGGCCAGGGTCCTGTCAGGTGTTTAAGCAGCACAACACTCACACCTGCCTGTGCCCAGGCTTTCAGAGGTGCCATATCAAGGCCCAAATAAAGGATCTCAATGGCTTTGGTCTGTTCTCTCTCCATGCACTTCTAGGGCTGGGTGAATTTGAGGCTGTAGCCTGACAAAAGAGCTCTATGTGCCTGGAAGCTCTGGTAGGAGAATGTCCAAGTTGGTAACCATATGAGTTTGTGTTAGGAGCTGGGGCATGATAGGCTGAGTTCTGGCATGGTCCTGAGGATGAAAGGCACTGAGGTTACATAATCCCCAGACATTAGGTAGTTGTAGCCAGGTGGGGCTGGGCTCTTCTCCCAGGCACCCAGCAACAGAACGAGGGGACACAGTCTCAAGTTGTGCCAGGGGAGGTCTAGGCTGGATGTTAGGAGGAAGGTGTTGGCATAGAGAGTGATTGGTATTGGAATGGGCTGCCCAGGGAGGTGGTGGAGTCACTGTGCCTGGAGGTGCTCAGTCAAAGCCTGGCTGAGGCACTTAGTGTCATGGTCTGGTTGATTGGCCAGGGCTGGGTGCTAGGTTGGAGTGGGTGATCTTAGAGGTCTCTTCC
The DNA here is from genome assembly GCF_015220805.1 of Pogoniulus pusillus. NCBI lineage: Eukaryota > Metazoa > Chordata > Aves > Piciformes > Lybiidae > Pogoniulus > Pogoniulus pusillus. The sequence goes on along the minus strand of NC_087296.1, from coordinate 11,598,262 downwards.
AACCTGATTGATTCTATGACACTGAAGCATGAATCTGAAAAGGTTTGCTTCAAACCAGCCCTGGAAAGGTGTGCACAGGTCCAAAGTGGAGCTCCTGTGGTTTGTACCATTTGTTATAGTGGCACTTCCCTCCCCTGGCTCTGCTTCAGAGTGGCAGGCACAGGGTGTGCACATGGACTGCCCCTCTGCAGCCACACACACTGCCCTCAGCTGGCCTTGCTGAAGAGCCTTCAATGCTGGTGGTGCCAGGGAAGGCTAGGAGAGGCATGGCCCCTGTCAAGAGGAAGAGCAGAGAATCAACAGAACCATTCCACTTGGAACAGACTCCAGCTGTCAACCCAGCACCACCATGGCCACTAAGCCATGCCCCAAAATGCCATGGCTACCTTTTTCTGGTAACACCTCCAGGAATGGTGACTCCACCACCTCCCTGGGCAGCCTCTTCCAATCCCTGATCACTTCCAGTAAAGATTTTTTTCCTAACTTCTAAGCTAGGTGCAACTTGAGACCATTTCCTCTCTCCAGTTGCTAGTTACTTGAGAGAAGAGACCAACTCCTACCTCACTCCAGCCTCCTTTCAGGTAGTTGTTGAGACCCAGAAGGTCTCCCCTCAGCCTCCTCTTCTCCAGACTAAACATCCCCATCTCCCTCAGCTGCTCCTCAGCAGCCCTGTTCTCCAGACCCCCTCACCAGCTTCATTGCCTCTCTCTGGACACACTCCAGCACCTCAATGTCCTTTTTGGAATGAGTGCCCCAAAAATGACCCTAGTATTTGAGGTGTGGCCTCCCTGGTGCCAGGTCCAGGGGCACAATCACTTCCCTACTCCTGGGTTGCAATTTATGCCCTTAGCTTTTTAGCCTGCTTCATTTTAAGAGAACATGCTGGATAAAAGTCATTGCTCAGGGCAAAAAAAGACACTAGGATTTGAGTTTCACTTAACTTATTAGTCCAAGCTGACTTGTGGTATGATTGTAATTGTGCCAGCTGCCTGGGTAAGTGCCCAGCTTGCTCTGGTTCTGTGCCTGTTTCTCCTCAGAGTAGCTGGTAGCTGTAGAGAAAGGGCACCAGTCTCAGCACTGGGAGCAGACCAGGGGATCTATTGCTGTTGGGCTCACAGGGTTCAGTGTTTAAAGGGGGAAGTCTTTGTAATCTGCCTGTGTGGCTCTTCAGAATCACAGTTAAGCAGGTTGGAAAAGACCTTTGAGATCATCCAGTTCAACCTGGCACCTAACACCTTCCAACTCACTAAACCCTGGCACTAAGTGCCTCATCCAGACTCCCATTGAACACCTCCAGGGATGCTGACTCCACCACCTCCCTGGGCAGCCCATTCCAATGCCAATCACTCTCTCTGACATCAACTTCCTAACAACATCCAGCCTAGACCTTGAGGCTGTGTCCCCTTGTTCTGTTGCTGCTTGCCTGGCAGCAGAGCCCAACCCCACCTGGCTACAGCCTCCCTGCAGGCAGCTGCAGACAGCAATGAGCTCTGCCCTGAGCCTCCTCTGCTGCAGGCTGCACACCCCCAGCTCCCTCAGCCTCTCCTCACAGGGCTGTGCTCCAGGCCCCTCCCCAGCCTTGCTGCCCTTCTCTGGACACCTTCCAGCACCTCAACATCTCTCTTGAATTGAGTGGCCCAAAACTGGACAGAGTACTCATGGTGAAAGAAGCTCTCCTTTGCCATGGTTCCCTCTAACTGACCTATCCAAACATGATGGACAGAACAAAATCAGCAGCAGCAGAATTCTAACAGAAGGGTAACAATTTACCTGGAAGAAACAACCCAAACACTAAAGAATGGATCCAGCTAAATAAGTTAAGTGAAGCTTTAGCTTAAATTTAGCCTGTAACAACCCTATGGCCCTAGAAAAAGAACTCCTGATCTCTCAGCCTAGCTACTGGGATAGATGCAGGTTTAAGGTAGGGACATCTGGGACACTGCCTCCTTTGGGAGCCAGGATGGAGCTGGCTTCTCAGCAGCACTCATCTACCCTGGCAGGTCTTCAGGAGAGCTCTCTATGAAAACTGATGGCAGTTTTCAGGCATGTCTCTATCCTCTGACCCCATAAAATGTTACTCACAAGATGATACTGCCTTAAAACCTGTTGCCAGAGGTTTTCTCTTCTTAGTTACCACTCCTTGGCCTTTCTAAAGTAGTCCACAGGTAGAAAAGCATCACCCTTGGACCTTCTCTGGTGGCAGCAAAGGAAGGTAGAGACAGTGCCAAAGCTGAGAAAGTGAGCAGCCACAGAACATCCTTCCAGAACTTGGAATCACAGAATGATGTGGGTTGGAAGGGACCTCCAAATGTCATCCAGTCCAAATGCCCTGCAGTCAACAGGGACATCCTTCACTAGATCAGGTTGCTCAGAGCCTTGTTGAGCCTGACCCTGACTATTTTCAGGGATGGAGCCTAAACTACCTCCCTGGGCAACCTGTTCCAGTGTTCCAGCACCCTCATGGTGCAGAATTTGTCCCTAACATCCAATCTCTATCTCCTTTTCTCTGATTTCAAACCACTGCCCCTGATCCTATCGCTGCAGGCCTTTGCCAACAGTCCTCCCTTTGCAAAGAAGTCCCTCTTGTTAAGTCCCTGCCCAGGAAGGTGTTTAGGATTCTCCTGGGAGCTGCATCAGGTGCTTTTAAGTCAGAGGACAGCCTCTTAGGAAGATGGAGAAGGTGGTAGAAGCTACCAGAAATGTCAGAAGCAGCCATGTGTGAAACCAGGTTTCATCTGGTGTCAGATTTTGTGTGAGGGCAGAAGCTGAAAGCACTGGGTCACAAAACAAACCTGCTCTCTTCTGATGGCAGGGGCACAGCCAGTTCTGATGGCAGGGGCACAGCCAGTTCAGTTCTGATGGCAGGGGCACAGCCAGTTCTGATGGCAGGGGCACAGCCAGTTCAGTTCTGATGGCAGGGGCACAGCCAGTTCTGATGGCAGGGGCACAGCCAGTCCAGTTCTGATGGCAGGGGCACAGCCAGTTCTGATGGCAGGGGCACAGCCAGTTCAGTTCTGATGGCAGGGGCACAGCCAGTTCTGATGGCAGGGGCACAGCCAGTCCAGTTCTGATGGCAGGGGCACAGCCAGTTCTGATGGGAGGGGCACAGCCAGTCCAGTTCTGATGGCAGGGGCACTGCCAGTTCAGTTCTGATGGCAGGGGCACAGCCAGTTCTGATGGGAGGGGCACAGCCAGTTCTGATGGCAGGGGCACAGCCAGTTCTGATGGCAGGGGCACTGCCAGTTCAGTTCTGATGGCAGGGGCACAGCCAGTTCTGACGGGAGGGGCACTGCCAGCTCTGCTCTGCTTCAGCTCTTCCTGAAACGCAGGTTCCACAGCCTGCAGCACGTCCATGGGATAACAAAGTGCCCAGAACATGCAAGTGAGTAAGGGCATGCTGCTCATGAAGCCACTGGGAGGCAAATCCCTGTTGTGGAAGTAAGCAGCAGCAGCCCTCTTCAAAGCAGAGGCATCTCACCAAGTGCCCCCAAGGATGATCTGAGTCAAGAGAGGGCTTAGAGATCTCAGGATCAGAGCCCCTGGGAAGGAATCAAATAGAAGGTTGTGTAATGCTGATAGTATTCTTCTGTACATTCCAGGCTCTGTCATGCTCTGGACACAAAGCATTGCATTTAATTAGGGACAGGCCAAGAAGGCCATGCTATGGTTTGGGGTTTGAAGAACTACATTAGTCAGGTTGTGATTTGCACAACCCAAATCAGGGATGGTTAAAAAACCAGGTTCCATTTTTAGCCAAGCCACCGAAGTCCAGAGAGGATAAAGGGCCCAGATAAAAGGGGTTGAGCTCAGTCTCACGCCTCTAAAGGACACAGTGGAGTGGTTTGGGGTTGGAGTTTGCAAACCCTCATCACTCAGGTTTTCTTTCTCAAAAGAATAAAAACCCCAAAGCCAACAAAACAGCAATGACTTGGGACGAGTTTGTGCCATTCCATTTTATCTGAGTCATTACATGGTGCAGAGGGCATGGGATTAGTTAAAAGTTCCCTTTCACAGAACCACAGCAATATGCAGGTTGGAAAAGCTCCCCAGGATCACCAAGCCCAACCTAGAACCCTGCAAGATTCACCTTAAACCATAGCCCTAAGCACCACATCCAAACCACCCTTAAACACATCCAGGCTGTGTGACTCCACCACCTCCCTGGGCAGCTCATTCCAGTCCCTTACTACTCTCTGCATGAAAAACTTGTTCCTAATATCCAATCTAAACCTCCCCAGGCTCAGCTTGAGGCCATTTCACCGAGCTGTGTGGCACAGTTGTCTTGCTAGAGGGCAGGGATTCATCCAGAGGGACCTGTGCAGGCTGCAGAGCTGTGCCCAGGCCAACCTCATGATGTCCAACAAGGCCAAGTGTAAGGTACTGCACCTGGGTGGGTGCAATTCCAAGCACAACTCCAGGCTGGGTGGAGAACAGCTGAGAGCAGCCCTAAGGAACAGGACCTGGGGGTCTGGGGTGAGGAAAAGCTCAACAGGAGCCTGCAGTGTGAGTGCAGCCCAGACACAACCCTGTGCTGGGCTGCAGCAAGAGCAGTGTGGGCACAGGGCAAGGGAGGGGGTTCTGCCCCTTGGCTCTGCTCTCCTCACACCCCACCTGCACTCCTGGGGGCAGTTCTGGAGCCCCCAGCACAAGCAGGACGTGGAAGTGTTGGAGCCAGTCCAGAGGAGGCCACCAAGATGCTGAGAGGGCTGCAGCAGCTCTGCTGTGAGGACAGGTGATGAGAGTTGGGGCTGTGCAGCCTGGAGAGGAGAAGGATTGGAGGAGACCTTGGAGTGGCCTTCCAGGATCTGCAGGGGGCTCCAGGAGGGCTGGGGAGGGACTATTGACAAGGTCTGGTAATGACAGGAGGAGGAGGAATGGGTTTAAACTGGCAGAGAGGAGATTGAAAGTGGATGTTAGGGAGAAGTTGTTTGCAGTGAGGGAGGTGAGACACTGGCACAGGTTGCCCAGGGAGGTTGTGCAGCACAACACAGAATGCTATCAAAGATCACATTCTGTGCTCCTGTGCTGCACAATCTCCCTGGAGGTGTTCAAGGCCAGGTTGGATGAGACCTTGAGCAACCTGCTCTAGTGGGAGGTGTCCCTGCCTATGGCAGGGGGTTGGAACTGGCTGAGCTTTGAGGTCCCTCCCAACCTAAGCCATTCTATGATTTCCCCTCCTTCTGTCTCCATTTACCTGTGAGCAGAGACCAGCAGCAGCCTCTCCACACTGCCTTCTGCCATCTCCAGCTTGCACAACATAGTTCCTTTTCCTGTCACTTTTCAGGAGACAAGAGAAACCAGGGCCCCCAAAAAAGGTCATTTAGAAGTCAGTTGAGGTCTCAAGTTTTCCAGGATGCTGAGCAACTCTGCTGAGTGTCAAACTAACAGAGCTGCCAGCACCTTCCCAAGACCTTGAGGGCACATGGTGGTCTGTAGGACACCAAGCCACTGTCACTTGACAGGTCAAGCCCTCGACTGGCAGAGCTGTCACCATGCCTCTGATGCTTACTAGCCAAGGATCTTGCTCCACTGAATCAGATTTCAGTCTTGTAATCAAGCATGTAGGTCCCATTCACGAAGTTAATTGACTTGGGTGGAAGTCATTTGAAGCCTCAAAGGTTAGAGATTGAGGAATCCCAGTGACATTTGAAATGGAGAACTGACATTCTCTGAGCTGAAAGGTTAACACTGTCCAGCACAGGACAGTGATCAGAAAACAACATCTGATTCACAGCTGTGAAACAACTCATTTCAAGCATGCTGCTCATGGGGTAATTCAGCAACGTTTCATTAGGCTTTGGGGGTTTGCTGCTTCTTCCTCTGGCTCTCTGTTGAGTTGTTTCTTTCTCAAATGCAAAGCCATATATAAAGCAACTTGCTGACACCTTCAGAAATCAGTCTTAGCTGTGTCCTCCAGAGCAATTTTCCCTCCCTTTTGGGTTGCTCTATTTTCAGCAGAGGAAATATATATATATATATATATAACATAATCATAATCATAGAATCAACCAGGTTGGAAGAGACCTCCAAGATCATCCAGTCCAACCTAGCACCCAGCCCTAGCCAGTCATATATATATGTATATGTATATATATATAATATATAAATATATATATATACTGTATATAAATATATATATATAAAAAATATGTATATAGTTTTTCTATATAAATATATATATAGTTTTTTCTATATATAAATATATATAAATATATACATTGTTTTCATATATATGTAAAAATAAATGATATATTATATAATAAATAATAAGGAATATATTTATAATGGTTTATATATATAAATATATACATTGTTTTCATATATATAAAAAAATAAATGATATATTATATAATAAATAATATATTTATAATAGTTTATATATATAAATATATATATAGGTTTTTCTATGTATAAATATGTATAAATATATACATTGTTTTCATATATATATATAAATAAATGATATATTATATAATAAATAATAAGGAATATATTTATAATAGTTTATATATATAAATATATATATAGTTTTTTCTATGTATAAATATATATAAATATATACATTGTTTTCATATATATGTATATAAATAAATGATATATTATATAATAAATAATAAGTAATATATTTATAATAGTTTATATATAAATATATATATAGTTTTTCTATATATAAATATATATAAATATATATAAATATATATAAATATATACATTGTTTTCATATATACATAAAAATAAATGATATATTATATAATAAATAATAAGTAATATCTTTATAATAGTTTTTTCTATATATAAATATATATAAATATATACATTGTTTTCATATATATATATAAAAATAAATGGTATATTATATAATAAATAATAAGTAATATATTTATAATAGTTTATATATAAATATATATTTTTTCTATATAAAAATATATATAAATATATACATTGTTTTCATATATATATTAATAAATGATACACTATATAATAAATAATAAGTAATATATGTATAATAGTTTATATATATAAATATATATATAGTTTTTCTATTTATAAATATATATAAATATATACATTGTTTTCATATATATATAAAAATAAATGATATATTATATAATAAATAATAAGTAATATATTTATAATAGTTTATGTATATAAATATATATATAGTATTTTCTATATAAAAATATATATAAATATATACATTGCTTTCATATATATATAAAAATAAATGATATATTATATAATAAATAATAAGTAATATATTTATAATAGTTTATTTATATATATATTTTTTTTTCTATGTATAAATATATATAAATATATACTTTGTTTTCATATATATATATAAATTAAATTATATATTATATAATAAATAATAAGTAATATATTTATGATAGTTTATTAATATATAATTTTTATATGTATATTATATATACATTAGAGAGAGAGAGAGACAGACAGAGAGAGAGCACTGTGTCCTGTTCTGGACACACGTTTCTTAGAATCATAGAACCATAGAATCAAGCAGGTTGAAAGAGACCTCCAAGCTCAGCCAGCCCAACCTAGCACCCAGCCCTGCCCAGTCAACCAGACCATGGCACTAAGTGCCCCAGCCAGGCTTGGCTTCAGCACCTCCAGGCACAGCCACTCCATCACCTCCCTGGGCAGCCCATTCCAATGCCAATCACTCTCTCTGACAACAACTTCCTAACAACATCCAGCCTGAACCTGCCCTGGCACAACTTGAGACTGTGTCCCCTTGTTCTGTTGCTGGTTGTCTGGCAGAAGAGCCCAACCCCACCTGGCTACAGCCAGAGACTAATGCACAGACTACATGGTAGAGCTGGGCCAGAGGAGACATCTTCTCTCCACAGTTTCCTGTGCAGCCTCCTCAATAACCTCAGCTTTCCAAACTGCCAGAGTCCCTAAATGAGCATTCTGGAAGGCAGAGCAGACTGGAGGCACCTGTGCTTATTGTCCTGTGATTCATTCTTGGTCACTTTCAATGCTTCTGCAACACATTAATCAATCCCAATGTAAGCTGTCATCTCCATTTCCCAGCCTCTCTGCTCCTCTCTTGTTTATCCACTCTTTTCCTTCTCTGTTTTGCCTGTCATTTCCCCTTTTCCATTTGGCATTTTTCCCTTTCTCAACTAACTTTAGACTCTGCCCCCTTACCACAACTCCCCCATAGCCTTTCTCTCACTCCCCATCATTATACCCATGTCCTTAATATCAACTGCTCATCTGTCCCCTTCACATGGCCAAGAAGCCCAACAGCATCCTGGCCTCAGTCAGGAGCAGTGTGGCCAGCAGGAGCAAAGAAGTGACTGTCCCCTCTACTCAGCACTGCTCAGGCCACCCCTTGAGTGCTGTGTCCAGTTCTGGGCTCCTCAGTTCAAGAGAGATGCTGAGGTACTGCACACCCCCAGCTTCCTCAGCACTGCTCAGGCCACCCCTTGAGTGCTGTGTCCAGTTCTGGGCTCCTCAGTTCAAGAGAGATGCTGAGGTACTGCACACCCCCAGCTTCCTCAGCACTGCTCAGGCCACCCCTTGAGTGCTGTGCCCAGTTCTGGGCTCCTCAGTTCAAGAGAGATGTTGAGGTACTGCACACCCCCAGCTTCCTCAGCACTGCCCAGGCCACCCCTTGAGTGCTGTGCCCAGTTCTGGGCTCCTCAGTTCAAGAGAGATGTTGAGGTACTGCACACCCCCAGCTTCCTCAGCCTCTCTGCCTTTTGCTCTTCTGCTGCCCCTAGCACTGCTCCCAGGCTGGGTTTTGCTGAGCATCCAGCTGGTTCCTCTCCTCCAGAAACAGTTCCCACCAGCTAAAATGGGCAGACTCTGGGCAGTGGGGACCACAGCACAGCAAACCCAAAGAGCTGTCTCCTGTTTGCAGCACACCTGCTTGATCTGGCCCACTGCTGGGGAGAGGAGTTGAGGACAGATGGGAGATCACTACATGGGCTGAGCAGGGCAGAAGGGTGAGCTGGTAGTCTGAAGGGAAGCTGAGGTTGCTGGCCAGGAAATGGGAGGATGAAAATGCAGGAGAGACTCTTGCATCAGCTGCATTTTTGGCAGCTGTGGGATTGTTGCTGGTCCAGAGCACAGTACATGACTGGCACAAGCTGCTGTGTGGAGGAAGAAGGGAATGGGAATGCTGTGTCCTACACACACAGTTTGGCCCACCACAATCCAATTTCTGGTTAATAACAACCAGAGCTGTGATGAAAGGATGCAGAACATGTCCTGTGGAAGTTTCTAGACAGCACTGAAGCTCCCATGCTGACCTCTGTAAGGAGGAAAGAAGCCAGGTGACAAACAGCCTCTCCTCAGCCTCCTGCCACTCAGATGCAGCAGATGGATTTGGTTATGGCAAAATTCAGTAGAACAAAGAAAAGAGTTGCAAATACTCAGGTAGCTGAGCACTAATACCAGGGGAGACTTGGGCTGGATGTCTTTGCTGCACCAGTGGTCAGGGACTGGAGCAGGCTGCCCAGGGAGATGCTGGAGCCACCATAAAATCACAGAACAGTTTAGGTTGGAAGGGACCTCAAAGCTCAGCCAGTTCCAACCCTCTGCTATAGGCAGGGACACCTCCCACTAGAACAGGTTGCTCAAAGCCTTATCCAAAATGGCCTTGAACACCTCCAGGGAGGGAGCAGCCACAGCATCCCTGGGCAACCTGTGCCAGTGTCTCACCACCCTCACTGCAAAGAATCCTTTCCTAACATCCATTTTCAATCTCCCCTCTGCCACTTCAAACCCATTCCTCCTCATCCTGGCATTACCAGACCTTGTCAGTAGTCCCTCCACAGCCCACTTCAGGTACTGGAAGGCCACTCCAAGGTCTCCTCCAAGCCTTCTCTTCTCCAGGCTGCACAGCCCCAACTCTCTCAGCCTGTGCTCACAGCAGAGCTGCTGCAGCCCTCTCAGCATCTTGGTGGCCTCCTCTGCACTGGCTCCAACACTTCCACATCCTTCCTGTGTTGGGGGCTCCAGAACTGCACACAGGACTCCAGGTGAGGTCTGATGAGAGCAGAATCACCACTCCTGGAGGTGTTCAAGAAATTTGTGGCCATGGGACTTTAGGACATGGTTTGGTGGCCATGGGGATGTTGGGTTGCTGGTTGGACTGGATGATCTTAGAGGGCTTTTCCAAACTTAATGCTCTATGGTATATCTAAGTAGTAGTGTCAAAGAGGATGTGTCTGCAGTGAGTGGCAGCTGAACAGAGAGAATGTTTGAATGAGAGGGAAAAGGAGAGGAGTTTGTGGGTAAGAATCAGCAGAAGTGCTGGGGAGACAATGTCAGCCCAGGGGTTCCCCCAGGCAGCTCTGCTCCATGGCTCTGCATAGGCACAGTACAGCTGCTCACACTGCAGCCAAAGCTTGGCCACACAACATGCTTGGGCAGCTCCTGCTAGCAAACTCTGCCTTGCATGGTGCTGGGCAGGCAGAATGACAGAAACATGCAGCTTGGCAAAGCCCCTCAGGATCACCAAGCCTTTGGCTATACCTGCCTGAAGATGAGCCAGCAGTGTGCACAGGTTGCCCAGGGAGGTTGTGGAGCACAGAAGCACAGAATGTGATCAAAGATTCTGTGATCCACAGCCTCTCTGGAGATGCTTAAGGCCAGGCTGGATAAGGCCTTGAGCAACCTGTACTCAGCACTGCTCAGGCCACACCTTGAGTGCTGTGTCCAGTTCTGGGCTCCTCAATTCAAGAGAGATGCTGAGGTGCAGGAAAGTGTTCAGAGAAGGGCAGCAAGGCTGGGGAGGGGCCTGGAGCACAGCTCTGCTGTGAGGAGAGGCTGAGGGAGCTGGGGGTGTGCAGCCTGCAGCAGAGGAGGCTCAGGGCAGAGCTCATTGCTGTCTGCAGCTGCCTGCAGGGAGGCTGTAGCCAGGTGGGGTTGGGCTCTGCTGCCAGGCAGCCAGCAACAGCACAAGAGGACACAGTCTGAACTGGATGCTCTTTGGGGTCCCCTCCAACTGAAACCATTCTGTGACTCCCACACAGACCAATCAGAACATTTCACACTGCAAACACTGCATTTTTTCCCTGCCTGCCTGGGGACACTACAGCCACTCCATCCATGTGCCTGTTCAGCTGCTCTCCTGCCATTCATGTCCCTCAAGCCACTTCTGCAGCTGTGTGCCAGTTGTCCCCAGGGCTGGTGAGGGAGATGTGCCCCAGCCAAGGGAAGGGTGCCCTTGGCACAGCTCAGGCAGCACACATGTGAGCAGAGCCCCAGAGGTGCCCCAGTCCCAGGAGGAGTTGCAGTGCCTGCTCAGCCATGGGGCACAAAGCACAGCTCTTTAGGCTTCATTCACTGCAGCCCCTGGACAGCCTCTTGTTCCCCAAGGAACTACGTAGATCCTGATCCCACATGGAGCAGCTGTGGCCCTGGCTGGGGTCATGTAGGATGTCAGCAGGGACACAGCTGAGTTTCACAAGCGTGTCCCAGAGTGACCCAAGTGCAGGAGAGGGCTGTGGGAGAGCCTGTCCCACCGGGAAAAGCCTTGGCAAGGCAGTGGAAGCTCAGATCCCTCCCTCACGCCGTTGCTGCTGGCTTAGGTTTCTGTTGCACTTGAGAGCCCTGCTCAGAGGTTACTCAAACTCACAGTATCACAGTGTCACAGTATCACAGTATCACCAAGGATGGAAGAGACCTCACAGATCATCAAGTCCAACCCTTTACCACAGAGCTCAAGGCCAGACCATGGCACCAAGTGCCACGTCCAGTCCTGCCTTGAACAGCTCCAGGGACGGCGACTCCACCACCTCCCCGGGCAGCCCATTCCAGTGTCCAATGACTCTCTCAGGGAAGAACTTTCTCCTCACCTCCAGCCTAAATCTCCCCTGGCACAGCTTGAGGCTGTGTCCTCTTGTTCTGGTGCTGGCCACCTGAGAGAAGAGAGCAACCTCCTCCTGGCCACAACCTCCCCTCAGGTAGTTGTAGACAGCAATAAGGTCTCCCCTGAGCCTCCTCTTCTCCAGGCTAACCAATCCCAGCTCCCTCAGCCTCTCCTCCTAGGGCTGTGCTCAAGGCCTCTCCCCAGCCTCGTTGCCCTTCTCTGGACACGCTCAAGCATCTCAATGTCCCTCCTAAACTGGGGGGCCCAGAACTGAACACAGCACTCAAGGTGTGGTCTAAGCAGTGCAGAGTCCAGGGGCAGAATGACCTCCCTGCTCCTGCTGGCCACACCATTGCTGATGCAGGCCAGGATGCCACTGGCTCTCTTGGCCACCTGGGCACACTGCTGGCTCATGTTCAGGTGGGTATCAATCAGCACCCCCAGATCCCTCTCTGTCTGGCTGCTCTCAGCCACTCTGACCCCAGCCTGTATCTCTGCATGGGGTTGTTGTGGCCAAAGTGCAGCACCCTGCACTTGGAGCTATTGAAGCCATCCCCTTGGACTCTGCCCATCTGTCCAGGCAGTCAAGGTCCCGCTCACTACACAAGGCAGTGTGAAAGGGAAAGTGAAAGTTCCTGTGCCTGGAAGCCTCAGCGAGTGCCCCCCTCCCTACAGGACAGAGTCCTTCACAGGAGAGCAGCCCTTGGGTCACTGCAGAGCTCCCAGGGAGGCTTTCCCTCACACTTTTTCTCCTCCATCCCTCCTTTCCAATGCATGAGGACTTGAGAACTGAATCCAGGAGAAGCAACTGACAGACAGCTGGGCAGCCACTGCTCTTCCAACCTAAACCATTCTATGATTCTAATAACTAAAGGGTGTGAGGCAAGAGGATGGGGCTGGGCTCTTTGCAGTGGTGCCCAGTGACAGGAAAAGGGGCAAGAGGCACAAACTTGAACACAGGAGGTGTCTGTCACTGAAATGTAAGGAAGAACTTCACTTTAAGGGTGCCCCAGCCCTGGAGCAGGCTGCCCAGAGAGGCTGTGGAGTCTCCTTCTGTGAATCAGAGAATCAACCAGGTTGGAAGAGACCTCCAAGATCATGCAGTCTAGCACCCAGCCCTAGCCAGTCAACCAGACCATGGCACTAAGTGCCCCAGCCAGGCTTGGCTTCAACACCTCCAGGCACAGCCACTCCACCACCTCCCTGGGCAGCCCATTCCAATGCCAATCACTCTCTCTGACAACAACTTCCTAACAACATCCAGCCTAGACCTCCCCTGGCACAGCTTGAGACTGTGTCCCCTTGTTCTATTGCTGCTTGCCTACTAAAAGAGCCCAACCCCACTTGGCTACAGCCTCCCTTCAGGGAGTTGTAGACAGCAATGAGGTTGATGAGACTTTCCAAACCCACCTGAGCTCGTTCCTGTGCAACCTGATCTAGGACAACCTGCTGAAGCAGGGGACCAGATGAGTTCCAGGAGTCCCTTCCAACCCCCCATTCTGTGATGCAGTGATTCCCAACACTTGCACACTGGCCATACCTTGAAAGGGCTGGACTTGGAGTCTTTCTCAGGCCTGACTGATTTAGATGAGAAGAGTTATTTAGTTTTCAAGAAAGAGTTATTGTTCCCATGTGCAGTGATTTTTATAGGGCCAGCAAAGCTCTGTGATGTTTCTAGCATATGGTGTGAGTGCAGTTACTTGACAGCTCACTTTATACTTAGTCCAGAAGCTTGAGTTAGAAGTGGGAAAACACAAGCAGTGATTAGAAACTCCTTAGCTCTCACCTGGCTCTTCTCACTGACTCCCTGTGTGGTTTGGGCCACTGGGCTACAGCAGCTTAAAAACAGCCTCTGAGCCAGACTGATGAGTTTCTGGCCAGTGAAAGACACTGCAGAGCTTTTTCTTTCTTTGCTGTTAAAAATATTAAATGGTTTTTCTTTCTCCTGAAGCCTTCACTTCAGAATTTAATCACTCAATAGGACATAAATGTCTAGACCAGTTTCCCCATTTCTAAATGCAGTGCAGAATCCTAGAATGGTTTGGGTTGGAAAGGACCTTAAAGATCATTGACTTCCAACCCCCCTGCCGTGGGCAAGGACACTTTTCACTGGACCAGGTTGCTTCAAACTTCATCCAAGCTGGCCTTGAACACCTCCAGAGAGGGGACAGCCACAACCTGCTCCAAACCTCATCTGAGCTGGCCTTGAACACCTCCAGAGAGGGGACAGCCACAACCTGCTCCAAACCTCATCTGAGCTGGCCTTGAACACCTCCAGAGAGGGGACAGCCACAACCTGCTCCAGCATCTCAGCACCCTCATTGGAAAGGATTTCTTATGCTTATATTAATCTGCTTCATCACCATAGGCTGAGTTATTTAAGCTCTGTATAAACCTCTGCTGTTCACTCTGCATCAGTTCATGCTCAGACTCCCTGATTTCAATGCAGAAAGCAAGGCAGGATGAGTTGGGATGTACATCTGCTATACAGCATAAGGAGACCTTCCTTTACTGGCAGTCCAAAGTGGTCTGATGTCAGCTCAGCTCTAATGGTAACTGACTGAAGCCTTTACTGCCAGTCCAACAAGTCCCAGCTGCAAGACTGCTTGTGCAAATTGGGCTTGCTAAAGTCTGTGACCTGCCACCAAAGCCTCTAGAGCCAGCAGGGGTGGGACAAGCCCTGACTGTATCTGCAAAAGGAAATTCTTGCAGCTTAAGCTGTCCCTGAATAAATTCCCAGTCTGGTGATTGCTTCAGATGTCTCCACTTGCACAGACCACAGCCTTTCCCTTTGGGGTTTCTTTTTCAGCCACTGTTAGTGTGCTGTGTCTGGAGCAAATGGCAAGGCTGTGGAAAGGGCTGCCCAGCTTCCTTACAGCACTGTAAGACATCCAGAACCACAGAATCATTGCACTTGGAAAAGACCTCTAAGATGGTGGAGTCCAACCATGCTCTAGCTCTACCAAGGCTGCTGCTAAACCAAGTCCCTCAGCACATCACTGCAGCTCTGAAACACCTCCAGGGGTGGGGGATTCAACTAGCCTTTGAGAACTCTCTCAGGGAAAGAAGTTGCTTTTAACAACCTAAACACCCCCTGGTGCAACTTGAGGCCAGCTCCTCTCCTCCTATCACTTGTCACCAGGGAGAGGAGACCAACACACACCTGTCTCCAACCTCCTTTCTGGCAGCTGTAGAGGATGAGAAGGTCTCATCTCAGCCTTCTTTTCTCCAGGCTAAACAACCCCAGTGCCCACAGCCACTCCTCACAAGAGCTGTGAGAGCATTTCAAAGGAAGTGATCCTCCTCTACTCTGCACTGCTGAGACCCCACCTGGAGTACTGAGTCCAGCTCTGGAGCCCCTGGGACAAGGGGGCTTTGGATGTGCTGGAAGGTGTCCAGAGAACAAGGATGAGCAGAGGGTTGGAGTTGCTCTGCTGTGAGGAGCGACTGAGGGAGTTGGGGCTGTTCAGTCTGGAGAGGAGAAGGCTCTAAGGTGACCTTTTGTGGTCTTCCAGTATCTGAAGTGGACTACAAGAAAGCTGGGGAGGAACTTTCTAGGCTGTCAGGTAGTGATAGGACTGGGGGGAATGGAGCAAAGCTGGAAATGGGGAGATTCAGACTGGATGTGAGGAAGAAGTTCTTCACCATGAGGGTGGTGAGAGCCTGGAACAGGTTGCCCAGGGAGGTGGTGGAAGCCTCATCCCTGGAGGTGTTTAAGGCCAGGCTGGATGAGGCTGTGGCCAGCCTGATCTAGTGTGAGGGGGCTGGATCTGGCTGCTCCTTGTGGTCCCTTCCAGCCCTGCCTGATTCTGTGGTTCTGTGATAACCCTGCACAGGTGAGCAGCCACACAGAACCACTGCCTGCTTTCCATCATCTCCAGCAGTCCCCAGGGCCTTCTTTTCTGGCTCCTCACCTGTCAGTGCTGAGAATGTTTTGCTGTGTTCCCAGCATCATCATCCTGTGCCCTGAAGTGGAAGCACAACAGAAGTCTCCAGGACTGAGGTCTTCTTACAAGTCATCATTCTGGGCTCTGCTGCTTGACTGGGATTTTTGGTGGGCCCCTGGTGAATCCAAGTCATCCTTCTCATCTGTGTCACCACACAAATTATACACTTTGCACAGAGAAGATTTTTAAAGCCATGTCAAGCAGTAAAGTCTATATGAAGACAGTAATTGTACATTGTGGCCTAAGGACCAGTGCCAGATTGACCATCTGATGACAAGCAGCTCCTTGAGCAACTATTGTCCTCTTGCAGCCTGCCCACTGTTGTATTCCTAAAGCTGCCAGGATCTCCTTGAACCAATCAGGTGCTTCCCAAACTATTGCCAGGGTCTGGGTATCATTTTCAGCAGTACCTTTGTCACTAAGCTCTGCTGCCTTTCAGTGGCACTTAGAGAGCAAACACCTGGTCAGGTTGCTCAGACTTCTGCAGGCAGGAGGTAGCAGAAGTGGTGCATGAGCTGAGTGGCAGTGAATGGCTGTGTGCATGCAAATGCAGTGTCATCTGAGCTCATCTAACCCTCTCCTGTCAGGACATAAGTTCAGAGCTGCCACAGACTGAAGGCAGACACGTGGAGAAGTCCTGCAGCTTAGCAGATGCATGGGAACCTGTGTGGGAATCTGCTATGCTGCAGGGGTTGGGTGGTTGATCTGGGCTCTAAGGTTCCCAGATCCCTTTGGCAAGCAGAACTAAGGCACCTCAAGAGAGCTGCACCCCCCGGGGGGGAGTTGTGGAGTCTCCCTCTCTGGAGATATTCAAAACCTGCCTGGATGTGCTCCTGTGCAAGAATCAGAGAATCAAGCAGGTTGGAAGAGAGCTCCAAGCTCAGCCAGGCCAACCTAGCACCCAGCCCTAGACAATCAACCAGACCATGGCACTAAGTGCCCCAGCCAGGCTTGGCTTCAACACCTCCAGCCACAGCCACTCCACCACCTCCCTGGGCAGCCCATTCCAATGCCAATCACTCTCTCTGACAACAACTTCCTAACAACACCCAGCCTAGACCTGCCCTGGCACAGCTTGAGGCTGTGTCTCCTTCTTCTGTTGCTGGGTGCCTGGCAGCAGAGCCCAACCCCACCTGGCTACAGCCTCCCTTCAGGGAGCTGCAGACAGCAATGAGCTCTGCCCTGAGCCTCCTCTGCTGCAGGCTGCACACCCCCAGCTCCCTCAGCCTCTCCTCACAGGGCTGTGCTCCAGGCCCCTCCCCAGCCTTGCTGCCCTTCTCTGGACACCTTCCAGCACCTCAACATCTCTCTGCAATGGAGGAGCCCAGACCTGGAAGCCTCAGGTCTATTGCTAAACCAAAGGCTACAATCAAGCTGTTGTTTGGTTTAATTTGAGTTCTTAGAGCTAACAAAAAGCCACCCTGGCAGGGCTGGCTTCAAGTGGAAAATTGGCTACACCCTTTGACGTTCAAAGGAAACCTAATTTATGGTGCAGGCTTCTCAACCTCTTCATGAGCATTGTCCATTTGCTGCAGAGCCAGCCCAATAAATCAGCCACTAATTGTTGCTTGAAGGTCAAGCTAAAGGTTTTGTTTTTCTTGCAGCTGGCTTCTGTAGGTGAAGAAACATTTGGCTGCACGGCCAGACACTCTTGGAATTAATTTTCCACTAGTCCTTGTGCTACTGAATGTCAAAGAAGTCTGCCTTTGAAACTGGCATATAACTCTGAGGAGCTAAATCTAATTGTCACCTCTTTGAAATGCTTCTTTGAGCATTTCTGTGGCTTGCTAATGTTTGTCTATATTCTTTCCTTTTCTGCCTTTGGCATTTCTCTTTCTCCTTTTTTTTTTCTTTTAATTTACTTTGGGTTTGTTTTGTTGTTTTTGTTTGTTGGTTTTTTTTTTTTTTATAGCTCAAAAAACCCTTCTGAACCTTAAGTGTCTTGATAGGAGCCAGGATAAAACTAAGACCTGCAAGTGAAACTTCACTGCTGTGTGTTCTGACTTCCTTAAGGCTTTAGAATCATAGAATCATTGAATCAGTCAGGGTTGGAAGGGAGCACAAGGAGCAGCCAGTTCCAACCCCCCTGCCATGCCCAGGGACACCCTACCCTAGAGCAGGCTGCACACAGCCTCAGCCAGCCTGGCCTCAAACACCTCCAGCCATGGGGCCTCAACCACCTCCCTGGGCAACCCATTCCAGCCTCTCACCACTCTCCTGCTCAACAACTTCCTCCTCACCTCCACTCTGACTCTCCCCACCTCCAGCTTTGCTCCATTCCCCCCAGTCCTGGCACTCCCTGACAGCCCAGAAAGTCCCTCCCCAGCCTTTTTGTAGCCCACTTCAGACCCTGGAAGGCCACAAGAAGGTCACCTGGGAGCCTCCTCTGCTCCAGCCTGCACAGCCCCAACTCTTTCAGTCTGTGCTCACAGCAGAGCTGCTGCAGCCTCTCAGCATCCTCCTGGCCCTGCTCTGGACACACTCCAGCATCTCCACAGCCCTCTTGTCCCAGGGGCTCCAGAACTGGATGCAGTACTCTAGGTGGGGTCTCAGCAGAGCAGAGCAGAGGAGGAGAATCACCTCCCTGGCCCTGCTGGCCACACTTCTGCTGCTGCAGCCCAGGCTGTGCTTGGCTTTCTGGGCTGCAACTGCACACTGCTGGCTCCTGTTGAGCTTCTCCTCCAGCAGCACCCCCAAGTCCCTCTCCTCAGGGCTGCTCTCCAGCCACTCACTGCCCAGCCTGGAGTTGTGCTTGGCATTGCTTTGACCCAGATGCAGGACCTTGCACTTGGGTGCAAGTGAGAAAAGGGTCTCACTCACCCCACTGGGCTGAGAGGAGTAGGAGTGTAGAGGCAGCCACAGATGCAATGATCTGCATGGGAATGGATGTAGCAAATGAGTGGAGAAAAGAAGCATTGCTAGGGTTGGCAAGAAGGCTGCAGAGGAGAGAGCAACCCTGCAAAGGTGGCTGGCTGAGGGTTTCCATGCTCCAGCTGTGGGCCCTGGTGATGCTGTGGGAAGGACAGTCCAAGAAGGCAAGAAGCCAACCAGCAATAGAACAAGGGGACACAGCCTCAAGTTGTGCTGGGGTAGGTCTAGGCTGGATGTTAGGAGGAAGTTGTTGTCAGAGAGAGTGATTGGCATTGGAATGGGCTGCCCAGGGAGGTGGTGGAGGCACCGTCCCTGGAGGTGTTCAGGAAAAGCCTGGCTGAGGCACTTAGTGCCATGGTCTGGTTGACTGGCTAGGGCTGGGTGCTAGGTTGGACTGGCTGAGCTTGGAGGTCTCTTCCAACCTGGTTGACTCTATGATTCTATGAGGTGAGCTGGTGTCTGGATGCCTGGAAAGAGAAAAGGGTTGGACTTGGTGATCCTGAGGGGCTTTGCCAACCTGGATGTTCCTGTGACTCTGTGATGCACAGTCTATTGCTTCTCTATTACCTTAAGCACATACCAGATTCCAGCAACATGATTAGGAGCCAGCTGCATTACCAAATGTTCACTCTGAGCTCATTGATCTTCCAGTGCAGCTGTTGCCATCTGACCCATGAAATCCCACCCTAGGTGGTGAGACTTGGTTGAGTCACCAACCCTGGGTGTGTTTAAGGGTTGTTTGGGGATAAGATTTAGGGTGCACCTTGTAGAGCAGGGATAATGGTTGGACTTGGTGATCCTGAGGGGCTTTGCCAACCTGGATGTTCCTGTGATTCTGTGATGCACAGTCTATTGCTTCTCTATTGCCTTAAGCACATACCAGATACCAGCAGCATGATTAGGAGCCAGCAGCATTACCAAATGTTCACTCTGAACTCACTGACCAAAAAGCAGACTTTCCAGTGCAGCTGTTGCCATCTGACCCACAGAATCCCACCCTAGGTGAGACTTGGTTGAGTCACCAACCCTGGATGTGTTTAAGGGTCATTTGGATGTGGTGCTTGGGGATAAGATTTAGGATACACCTTGTAGAGTAGGGATATTGGTTGGACTTGGTGATCCTGAGGGGCTTTGCCAACCTGAATGTTTGATCCTGTGATTCTTAGGTGCAGATCCCAGCAGTTGCACAACAGCTCCAGAAACAGAGAAATCCTGCATTTTTGTCCTGAAGAAGTGGTGTTCCAGCTGAGAGAGGCAATCAAAACAGCAAGGACCAGGCAGCAGATTGGGAACAGATGATTTCAGAACAGAGCTGAATATTGGATGTGTTCTGGATGGAAAGGGAGGTCTGAGCCCATTCTTCTAAGGAAGGAGATGAAATTTGTGCACACAGACAGGAGAAGAGACTAAAGCTGCATCTGGGGAGGAATAATAAACTGCAGCAGTACAGGCTGGGAGGTGACTGCTGGAGAGCAGCCCTGTGGAGAGGGACCTGGGGGTCCTGGTGGCTAACAAGTTACCCATGGCACAGAAATGTGCCCTGCTGGCCAAGAAGGCCAATGGGATCCTGGGGTATATTAGGAGGAGTGTGGCCAGCAGATCAAGGGAGGTTCTCCTCCCCCTCTACTCTGCCCTGCTGAGACCTCATCTTGAATACTGTGTTCAGTTTTGGGCTCCCCAGTTGAAGAGGGACAGGGATCTGCTGGAGAGGGTCCAGCAGAGGGCTACAAGGATGATGAGGGAACTGGAGGGCATGGCTGATGAGGAGAGGCTGAGGGACCTGGGGCTGCTTAGTCTGGAGAAGAGAAGACTGAGAGGGGATTTGATAAATGTCTATCAATAGCTGAGGGCTGGGGGTCAGGAGGGGGGGACAGGCTCTGCTCACTGCTCCCTGGGATAGGACAAGGAGCAATGGGTGTAAGCTGCAGCACAGGAGGTTCCAGCTCAACACAAGGGGGAACTTCTTGACTGTAAGGGTCCCAGAGCACTGGAACAGGCTCCCCAGAGAGGTTGTGGAGCCTTTCAAGGCCTGTCTGGATGTGTTCCTCTGTGATCTGTGTTAGATAGTATAGTCACAGCATCACAGTATCACCAAAGTTGGAAGAGACCTCATAGATCATCAAGTCCAACCCTTTACCACAGAGCTCAAGGCTAGTCCTGCTGTGGCAGGGGGGTTGGACTGGATGATCTCCTTGGGTCCCTCCCATCCCCTAGCATCCTGTGAGCCTGTGAAGCGAGAGGAAGAACGAGGATGAAGAATGTAAGAAATGAGTGAGGGCAGTTTTGGGAAGGTGTCTACAAACCTCTCTCATCTGCTGCTCTGCCACAACCAGCCCACATTGCCTGATGGTACTCTCCTCCCTCCTGCCACCTCTTCCTGCAGGCAGCTCATGGTGTGGTGGTGTTGTCTCTAAGGAGAGAGCCTGCCCTCCAACAGCAGCCAAGGTGAAGGGGTGGGAGGGAAGCACTGCATGGAGGGCTCTGAAGGGACTGCCCAGCTCTCTTCAGCTGGAAGGGACTTTGTAGGCTGCTGAGATCTAGAAAAAAACAAAACAAACCAAAACAAGTGGAAATTGTAGCCATAAGTTTTGAACAAATCAAACAACTCTTAAAAAACCCAAACCCCAACCCAAACCCAACCCAGCTCTGGTTCCTGCAGCTCTGAGGAGAAAATAACATTTGATTAAAAGACAAAAACATGTATGGGGTAACTTTTTCATTTCCTGTTCATGATGAAGGTATTAGGGACATTCTTTAAGCTGTGTTGAAGACATATAACGAGAGCCTAAGCAGATATAAAAGCTCTCTTGGAATGTTATTTATAGCTCCTTGGTACCCAATGCCAAACGTTAATAAGGTTTATGAGGGACCAGTGGAGACTGTAAATTGTTAGGCTTCTAATTTAAATCATGTTGCTGACTCCATTTGTTTCCTCCACGTTGATCTGAGGTTCAGATAAAGCTGATACAATTCTCTGAGCTGGAGAGGGAGATTTGTTTTCTGTCAGTGGGAATCTGAACCGTTAAGACAGACAAGGAGAGAGGTTATTGGGAACTAAGCCACAGGCAGTAACATACAGCACTGGGATACTTCTTTGTTTTGTTTGTGTAAATGTTAGAGCATTTGATGAATTGCCTCTGCAGCCATTTAACTGACTCCTCTGGAAAGTGTTTATTTGCAGTCACCTCAGTGTCAGCAGTGAAATGAGCTGGGACTGAAATTTCATTAAGCAAGTCATATTTCATTATTACGGCCCCAGCCATCGTCGCTCTGCAGACATTCAACCCCAAACCTATGGAATGCTTCAGTCATCCTGCAGCTATGGCAAAAAATGGGCAGGAGCCAGACAGGATATTCACTGGTAATGCACTGGCTGTACCAACAGCTTGGGCTCTCTGGTGGGACAAAGAGCTGGAAGAGCATGTGGGGCTTAAACTTTGGATTGCCTTTGGTTTACTCGTTCTGAGTCATAGCCTTCATTTCCTCTAGTGCAAAGAGAGCCACAAGGAACCTGCTCTGTGCCAAAGTGAGCCCTCCTGATGTAAACCTGAAGGAGAAAGCCAAAAAGAGAAGGAAAAGTTAGGAGGATCTTCCTTAGGATGCCCCCCCAAATGCTTGCCTCAGGATGGAAAGGGACTCAATTTCCTTTGGTTTACCTGTTTTGAGTCAAAGCCTTCATTTCCTCTAGTGCAAAGAGAGCCACAAGGAACCTGCTCTGTGCCAAAGTGAGCCCTCCTGCTGTAAACCTGAAGGAGAAAGCCAAAAAGAGAAGGAAAAGTTAGGAGGATCTTCCTTAGGATGTCTCCACCAAATGCTTGCCTCAGGATAGAAAGGGACACAATTTCCTTTGGTTTACCCATTTTGAGTTGCAGCCTTCATGTCCCCTAGTGCAAAGAGAGCCACAAGGAACCTGCTCTGTGCCAAAGTGAGCCCTCCTGCTGTAAACCTGAAGGAGAAAGCCAAAAAGAGAGAAGTTAGGAGGATCATCCTTAGGATGTCCCCCCCAAATGCTTGCCTCAGGATGGAAAGGGACTCAATTTCCTTTGGTTTACCTGTTTTGAGTTGCAGCCTTAATGTGCCCTAGTGCAAAGAGAGCCACAAGGAACCTGCTCTGTGCCACAGTGAGCCCTCCTGATGTAAACCTAAAGGAGAAAGCCAAAAAGAGAAGGAAAAGTTAGGAGGATTTTCCTTGGGATGTCCCCCCCAAATGCTTGTCTCAGGATAGAAAGGGACACAATTTCCTTTGGTTTACCCATTTTGAGTTGCAGCCTTAATGTCCCCTAGTGCAAAGAAAGCCACAAGGAACCTGCTCTGTGCCAAAGTGAGCCCTCCTGCTGTAAACCTGAAGGAGAAAGCCAAAAAGAGAAGGAAAAGTTAGGAGGATCTTCCTTGGGATGTCCCTCCCAAATGCTTGCCTCAGGATAGAAAGGGACTTGATTTCCTTTGGTTTACCTGTTTTGAGTCACAGCCTTAATGTCCCCTAGTGCAAAGAGAGCCACAAGGAACCTGCTCTGTGCCACAGTGAGCCCTCCTGCTGTAAACCTGAAGGAGAAAGCCAAAAAGAGAGGGAGAAGTTAGGAGGGTCTTCCCTAGGATGTCTCCCCCAAATGCTTGTCTCAGGAGAGAAGGAGACATCTCTGCTGTGAAGAGGTTCCAGAGGTGAGTGAATCATCCACAGGGGCCAGACCTGGGGCTGCTGTTCTCCTGCTTTTGAAACCTTAATGATTCTGTGCTGTCTGCATGCACTCCTGTGTGATCTGCTAGAGGTGATCCTGCTCTGGCAGGGGGGGTGGAATGGATGAGCTTTTCAGGTCCCTTCCAGCCCCAGCCTAGAATCACAGAATCAGTCAGGGTTGGAAGGGACCACAAGGAGCAGCCAGTTCCAACCCCCCTGCCATGGCCAGGGACACCCTACTCTAGAGCAGGCTGCACACAGCCGCAGCCAGCCTGGCCTTAAACATCTCCAGGGATGGGGCCTCAACTACCTCCCTGGGCAGCCCATCCCAGGCTCTCACCACTCTCATGCTGAAGAACTTCCTCCTCATAGGAGGGTAAGGCTCTGCTAAGAGGGACATTTTCCCAGGTGTAGTCTTGCAGCCTCATTTTCCTCCCACTGCTTACCCTGTCACCCCAGGGCTCTGCTGCCAATGTCATGCATGGAGGCAGAAGCAAGCTGCCATGTCTGCATCTGGCTGTGTTATGAAGGTAAGCAAGGGTTTAGAAGTCTTGTGTTCACAGAATTCCAGAATGGTGGGTCTTGGGGAAAGATCCAAAGCAGGATCACCTAGGACAGGTCACACAGGAAGGTATCCACAGACACACACTCCACAACCTCTCTGGGCAGCCAGCTCCAGCATCCTCAAAGTGAAGTTTTTCCTTAAGTTCAAGTGAAACCTCCTGTGTCCTACTTTGTGCCTCTTGCCCCTTGTCCTGTCACCAGGCACCACTGTAAGGAGTCCAGCCCCATCCTCTTGACCTCCACCCTTTAGCTATTGATCAGATCCCCTCTCAGTCTGCTCTTCTCCAGGCTGAACAGCTCCAGAGCTCTCAGCCTCACCTCATGAAAGAGATATTCCAGCCACCTTTGTGGCTCTCTGTCAGACTCTCTCCAGCACTTCTTGTACTCCAGCTCCCTCTTGCACTGGGAAGGCCAGAGCTGGACACAATACTGCAGATGTGACCTCACCAGGGCGGAGTAAAGGAGGAGAAGAACCACTCTCAGCCTGGTAGTCACACTCTCTATGCCCCCCAGAACAGCATTGGCCTTCTTGGCCAGGAGGGCACACCACTGGCTCATGGTGAACTTGTCCACAAGGCCAACAAGACCTTATGCCCCCCAAAATACTCTTTCTTTCTGAGGAAAGAATATTTGCAAACAGCAATCCTGCTAAGGAGCAGGGCTTGGAGCACTCCTATGCCTTGGAGAGATTAATGACACGTGGAGTTTTATTCCTACTTTCTGTCAGTCAGAAAAGTCCCCAAGGAAAAGAGGCAGGCAGAAGTGAACAGAAATTAGGGAGAATAAATAAAACACATCCTAGAGTGTGGGGTTACAGCTTGGGGTTGGTTTATGCCAATGAGCCAAATGAAAATCACAGTATCACACAGCATCACAGTATCACCAGGGTTGGAAGAGACCTCACAGATCATCAAGTCCAACCCTTAACCACAGAGCTCAAGGCCAGACCATGGCACCAAGTGCCACGTCCAGTCCTGCCTTGAACAGCTCCAGGGACGGCGACTCCACCACCTCCCCGGGCAGCCCATTCCAGTGTCCAATGACTCTCTCAGGGAAGAACTTTCTCCTCACCTCCAGCCTAAATCTCCCCTGGCGCAGCCTGAGGCTGTGTCCTCTTGTTCTGGTGCTGGCCACCTGAGAGAAGAGAGCAACCTCCTCCTGGCCACAACCACCCCTCAGGTAGTTGCAGACAGCAATAAGGTCTGCCCTGAGCCTCCTCTTCTCCAGGCTAACCAATCCCAGCTCCCTCAGCCTCTCCTCGTAGGGCTGTGCTCAAGGCCTCTCCCCAGCCTCGTTGCCCTTCTCTGGACACGCTCAAGCATCTCAATGTCCCTCCTAAACTGGGGGGCCCAGAACTGAACACGGTACTCAAGGTGTGGTCTGAGCAGTGCAGAGTACAGGGGCAGAATGACCTCCCAGCTCCTGCTGGCCACACCATTCCTGATGCAGGCCAGGATGCCACTGGTTCTCTTGGCCACCTGGGCACACTGCTGGCTCATCAGGACATCCCAGGCAAAGGGGACCAAAGGGGAGCTTGAAAGGCAAGCAGCACTGATCTGCACCTTTCCTCCCAACAGTGTGATTCAAACCCTGCAGAAGTCAGTGCATGCCACGGGCTTTGGTGGCTTTAACTCAGCTCCTCAGTGTTTTACAGCCCCTCTGGAGCAAGTCAAACCTGGCTTGCCTCTCTCCATACATCCAATAAAGTTTCCCAAAGGGCACCTCTGCTTTGCTGACTGCACTCTTTCCTTTTTTTAATTGTCCCTGTGTATCCCTGAGAAACCTCCCTCCAAGCTCAGGATAAACTCGTGTTTCCCCTGCTTGCCAGGAGAAAATGAAAAGTAAAGCCCCATCAAGTTTTATTGCTCATAATTGTGGATAAAATGCAATATATTTGGCTCGTATAAATTTGCTAGCAAATTATATTCAATAAAACCCTGGGGAGCAATTTAAAAGCAGAAATCCCCCCATGCTGAAACAAAAACCCCAACCCAACAACAACCACCCAAAGGAAAAAAAAGCAGCACATAAATTATAGCAGAAAAAGGAGTGATTTCATCAAAGAGCCAATCTCTGCCCATGCAATGCTTCAATAGGCCTGGATTTATAGAGCTCTGGGAGATGAGTTCTGCTCCCTCATTCTCTGCAACGTGAAACAAAGGTCAGTGGGGATTCTCTGAGTGAAAGAGCTGACAGACAGATAGATAGATAGATAGACAGATACATAGATAGATAGACAGACAGGTAGATAGATAGATACATAGATAGATAGATAGACAGGTAGACAGATAGATAGATACATACATACATAGACAGACAGGTAGACAGATAGATAGATAGATACATACATACATACATACATAGACAGACAGGTAGACAGATAGATACACACATACATACATACATACATAGACAGACAGGTAGACAGATAGATAGATGCATAGATACATACATATATACATAGACAGACAGGTAGACAGATAGATAGATACATACATACATATATACATAGACAGACAGGTAGACAGATAGATACACACATACATACATACATACATAGACAGACAGGTAGACAGATAGATAGATGCATAGATACATACGTATATACATAGACAGACAGGTAGACAGATAGATAGATAGATACATACATAGACAGACAGGTAGACAGATAGATAGATGCATATATACATACATATATACATAGACAGACAGGTAGACAGATAGATAGATAGATACATACATACATATATACATAGACAGACAGGTAGACAGATAGATACACACATACATACATACATACATAGACAGACAGGTAGACAGATAGATAGATAGATACATACATAGACAGACAGGTAGACAGATAGATAGATGCATAGATACATACATACATACATAGACAGACAGGTAGACAGATAGATAGATGCATAGATACATACATACATACATAGACAGACAGGTAGACAGATAGATAGATGCATAGATACATACATACATACATAGACAGACAGGTAGACAGATAGATAGATGCATAGATACATACATACATACATAGACAGACAGGTAGACAGATAGATAGATGCATAGATACATACATTTATACATAGACAGACAGGTAGACAGATAGATAGATAGACAGGTAGACAGATAGATACATAGATAGATAGACAGACAGGTAGACAGCTAGATAGATAGATACATACATACATAGATAGATAGACAGGTAGACTAATAGATAGATAGACAGACAGATACATAGATAGACAGGTAGACAGATAGATAGATAGACAGACAGATAGATAGACAGACACACAGATACATAAATAGATAGGTAGATATGCAGACAGATAAAGAAACAGACAGATAGATATGCAGACAGATAGATAGACAGACAGATAGATATGCAGACAGACAGATAGACAGATACATAGACAGACAGATATATAGATAGACAGACACAGATACACAGACAGATATGCAGACAGATACATAGATAGACAGACAGACACATAGATAGATAGATACGCAGACAGATAGATAGGCAGACAGATAGATATATAGACAGACACATAGATACACAGATACATAGACAGATATGCAGACAGATAGATAGATAGACAGACACATAGATAGATAGATATGCAGACAGATACATAGATAGACAGATATATAGATAGACAGACACATAGATACACAGATACATAGACAGATATGCAGACAGATAGATAGATAGACAGACAGACACATAGATAGATATGCAGACAGATACATAGATAGACAGATATACAGATAGACAGACACATAGATACACAGATACATAGACAGATATGCAGACAGATAGATAGATAGACAGACAGACACATAGATAGATAGATATGCAGACAGATACATAGATAGACAGATATACAGATAGACAGACACATAGATACACAGATACATAGACAGATATGCAGACAGATAGATAGATAGATAGACAGATAGACACATAGATAGATAGATATGCAGACAGATACATAGATAGACAGATATATAGATAGACAGACACATAGATACACAGATACATAGATATGCAGACAGATAGATAGGTAGATAAACAGACCGGTACATGGATAGATAAATAGAGAGACAGATACATAGAGAGACAGTCACAGATACATAGCTAGATACGCAGACAGATAGGCAGATGGATAGATAGACAGACAGATATCGATAGACAGACAGACAGGTGGATAGACAGAGAGGCAGATGGATAGACAGACAGATATCGATAGATAGACAGGCAGGTAGGTAGATTGATAGATAGATAGAGCTGATGAAAAGGTCAGTGTGAGTCTGCAGTGTGAGTGCAGCCCAGACACAACCCTCTGCTGGGCTGCAGCAAGAGCAGTGTGGGCAGCAGGGCAAGGGAGGGGATTCTGCCCCTTGGCTCTGCTCTCCTCACACCCCACCTGCAGTCCTGGGGGCAGCTCTGGAGCCCCCAATACAAGCAGGACATGGAAGTGTTGGAGCCAGTCCAGAGGAGGCCTCCAAGATGCTCAGAGGGCTGCAGCAGCTCTGCTGTGAGGACAGGCTGAGAGAGTTGGAGCTCTGCAGCTTGGAGGAGACCTTGGAGTGGCCTTCCAGTATCTGAAGGGGGCTACAGGAGAGCTGGGGAGGGACTACTGACAAGGTCTTGTAATGACAGGATAAGGAGGAATGGGTTTGAAGTGGCAGAGGGGAGATTGAAAGTGGATGTTAGGAAGTTGTTTGCAGTGAGGGTGGTGAGACACTGGCACAGGTTGCCCAGGGAGGTTGTGGCTGCTCCCTCCCTGGAGGTGTTTCAAATTCCATGGCAAAAAATACAGCCAGAGGCAGTTAGGGGCTGAGCCTATGCCCACACAAGCCTGTAGATGAAAGGACTCTGTTGCCTTTGCTAAGTACGAGATTGAGCCCTTGCCTAAACCCAAGGAATACAAATGGCAGGAAAATGCTCACAACCTTTTCTGTTTCAACAGCAACCAACCAGCAGGAAAGGCTGGTGGAGATATTTCCCTGGCCAGCCTTTTTCTCATCAAGTTTTATAAGGAACTAGAAGCAGAACTGCTGTCAGCTTCAGCTGACTCTTTCTCCCCCAGCACAACAGACTCAGCTGACAGAGCCTCAGGAAGGAGGGCAAAGAAAACTGAAGCACGGAGGAAGATTTTGCAAGAAATTAATTTAAACTCACTTTGCAGCTCTGGAAGGCTCCCAGCTAAGAGTGCTGAGGCAGAACAGCTGGCTGAAAGGAAGGAAGTGTGTCTTTGGAAAGGTAATTTGTAAGTATTAAGCATGCAAGGTTTGCTATCTATCATCTAGCCCTGCTCTAAACCACTTTCCAAGCACCAGGCGCTTTGCCCGTGCCTGTCCAGCAGGACCAGAGAGTATTTCCTAGCTCCTCTGCCCAGGTATTCATGCCAGCTGCATCCAGTGATGTGCTAGGAGCAGACCCAGCTACAGACTGGTCCACTTCATCCCATGGAGTGGAAATCCTAATTTACACAGAATCACAGAACGTTAGAGCTTGGCAGGGACCTCCAGAGAACATTGAGTCCAACCCCTCTGCCAAAGCAGGATCAGCCAGGGGAGTCTGCACAGGAATGCACCCAGGTGGGTTTGGAAAGATTCACAGAATCATAGAATCAAGCAGGTTGGAAGAGACCTCCAAGCTCATCCAGTCCAACCTAGCACCCAGCCCTAGCCAATAAACCAGACCATGGCACTAAGTGCCCCAGCCAGGCTTGGCTTCAACACCTCCAGGGATGGCAACTCCACCACCTCCCTGGGCAGCCCATTCCAATGCCAATCACTCTCTCTGACAACAACTTCCTCCTAACATCCAGCCTAGACCTCCCCTGGAACAACTTGAGCCTGTCCCCTTATTCTGTTGCTGGGTGCCTGGCAGCAGAGCCCAACCCCACCTGGCTACAGCCTCCCTGCAGGTAGTTGCAGAGAGACTCCACAACCTCTCTGGGCAGCCTGCTCCAGGGCTCTGACACCCTCACTGTAAAGAAGTTTCTCCTCATGTTGAGCTGAAACCTTCTATGTTCCAGTTTGTAGCTGCTGCTCCTTGGCTTATTACTGCACACCACAGAAAAGAGCTTGGCCCCAAGCACTTGCCCCCCACCCCTCAGCTATTTGTACACATTGCTCAGGTCCCCTCTCAGCCTTCTCTTCTCCAGACTAACCAGCCCCAGGGCTCTCAGCCTCTCTCCACAGGGGAGAAGCTCAAGTCCCCCATGCTCATCCTTGTGACTCTCTGCTATCTCTCTCAAACTGTAATTCATTGACACCCACCCCTCAGATATTTACAGACATTGACTAGATCCCCTCTCAGTCTTCCCAAGACTAAACAGCTCCAGGCCCAGGAGGTAACTGCAAGGAGCTGATCTGGACAGAGAGCCAGCTCACCCCACGCTCATGGCTGCTGCAGAGCAGGAGAAGGCATTCATCAACACCTCATTCCTTGTTCCCTCAGAAAGGAAAACCAGGCTGCAGCTTGCTAATTCACTGCTTGCACAAAGCTGGAGGAGGTTTCAGCCTTCTTTTTTTTTTTTTCCCCTTTTCTTTTATTTTTTCATTTCCTGGGGATTTGGACTGCATTTCTGATTGACCAAGGATGCCAAAATGAGACACCTAAGAAGCCATCCAAAAGGAGACCAAACAAATGTACAGAAGGCAGAAAAGAAGCAATGTGAGCTGGAGAACAGGCTGCATAGAGCAACTGAAAACAGGCAAAGACATACCATGGAAGCAGAGAAGCATGGAACTGTTCTGGTTGCAAAAGACCTTTGAGATCATCCAGTCCAACCATTCTCTTAACTCCACCAAGGCTGGGGCTAAAGCATGGCCCTCAGCACCACATCTCTGCCTCTATGGAACACCTCCAGGGATGGGGATTCAACCACCTGCCTGTGGAAGTCTGCCTTTCAGAACCCTATCTGGGAAGAAGAATCTTCTAATAGTGAACCTCTACCTCCCCTGGTGCAACTTGAGAGCATTTCCTCTCCTCCCATTGCTTGTCACTAGGGAGAAGAGGCCAACACCCACCATGCTATGGCCTCTTCTCAGGCAGCTGTAGAGAGCAATCAGGCCTTCCCTCAGCCTCTTCTCCAGGCTAAACCACCCCAGTTCCCTCAGCTGCTCCTCCTAAGACCAGTGCTCCAGGTCTCCAGGAATTCATAGATGATCTGGATGAGGGCATGGAGTCAGTCATCAGCAAGTTTGCAGATGACACCAAGCTGTGGGCAGATGTGGCTGGGTTGGAGGGCAGAAGGGCTCTGCAGCAGGACCTTGACTGCCTGGACAGATGGGCAGAGTCCAAGGGGATGGCTTCAATAGCTTCAAGTGCAGGGTGCTGCACTTTGGCCACAACAACCCCATGCAGAGATACAGGCTGGGGTCAGAGTGGCTGAGAGCAGCCAAACAGAAAGGGATCTGGGGGTGCTGATTGATACCCACCTGAACAGGAGCCAGCAGTGTGCCCAGGTGGCCAAGAGAGCCAGTGGCATCCTGGCCTGCATCAGGAATGGTGTGGCCAGCAGGAGCAGGGAGGTCATTCTGCCCCTGGACTCTGCACTGCTCAGACCACACCTTGAGTGCTGTGTTCAGTTCTGGGCCCCCCAGTTTAGGAGGGACATTGAGATGCTTGAGCGTGTCCAGAGAAGGGCGACGAGGCTGGGGAGAGGCCTTGAGCACAGCCCTACGAGGAGAGGCTGAGGGAGCTGGGATTGGTTAGCCTGGAGAAGAGGAGGCTCAGGGCAGACCTTATTGCTGTCTGCAACTACCTGAGGGGAGGTTGTGGCCAGGAGGAGGTTGCTCTCTTCTCTCAGGTGGCCAGCACCAGAACAAGAGGACACAGCCTCAGGCTGTGCCAGGGGAGATTTAGGCTGGAGGTGAGGAGAAAGTTCTTCCCTGAGAGAGTCATTGGACACTGGAATGGGCTGCCCGGGGAGGTGGTGGAGTCGCCGTCCCTGGAGCTGTTCAAGGCAGGACTGGACGTGGCACTTGGTGCCATGGTCTGGCCTTGAGCTCTGTGCTAAAGGGTTGGACTTGATGATCTGTGAGGTCTTTTCCAACCCTGATGATACTGTGACACTGTGAACAGGCATTATGTATCTCCTGGGGAGGGGTCCAGACTGCGCCAAAAGCCTCACAGGCAGCAGGCATGAAACACAGGTTATGGTTTTGCACAGTGGGTTTGAGCAAAGTGAGAGTCACAAACATCCCAGAAACAGGCTGGAAGGGATCTTACCTGGTGACATTGGTAGTCATTTGGCTGCTTCATTAAATCCATTTCCATTTCAAGCTGGGGATCTTCTCTCCTTTTTCCTGATGCCTTTTCTCTGCTGGGGAGGGGTCAGCAGGTGACAGAGCAACTGCTAGAGTTTGGGGCTAAATGTAGACCCTTCTCCCCTTAACTTCCAAGCATAAGGAGGTTGAAAATGGCCCAAAAGGAAGACAGAGAAGGAAGGGACCCTGTGCTTTATTGAGGGTGAGTTCTAGCATGCCCCTGAGAGTGAATGAACAGAAAGCAAGAGGAAAAGCAGCTGGAAGGAGTGCACTAACCTGCCTGCATGCCTGCTCTGGGCAATCAGCTATCTCACAGTGAGCCTGGGCTGCAGCGAGACAAATTGGTGCTGATGCTGATGCCAAGCCACAGATACCACACTCCATTTGTTAAGAGAATAACCCCAGGTCTTTCCAGCAAGATATTCACTCCTTCCATATCCTGTCAGTGAGCAAGATGGAAAAATTCCCCTCTAATGGGGGAGTGCTGTCTCCTAAAACAAGACTGGGAAACCAGAGCTTGTACTTGGTGCATGAAAGTCCTGGACAATTAGGATCTCAGCTGAAACATGCAGATGTCTGCTGGTGGGGACAGATGCTTCTCAAGAAAGGCCTGGAGGAATTTATTCTTTGAAGTTTACAGCTGTTGCCACTTCAGCCACGAGGCCAAGTTTGCATCCACCACAGCTGAAAAACACAGAGCAGAAAGAACAGGCTCCACATTGCCAATGGCATGACCATTCCCCACCTTTCTGAGGGAAGCTTGGCCTCCCTTTTGGTTTTTGCCTTTGCTGGGGCAAAAGAGGAGTTGTTTGGTAGCCCAGGAAGACAAGTCCCTTGTTTTACCCCAAGATGAGGGAGCTGAAGTGGAAGTGTCTTGGAGCAGTAATGACAGGATGAGGGGTAATGGGTTTAAACTGGAAGAGGGGAGATTTAGACTAGATGTTAGGAGGAAGGTCTTTACTGTGAGGGTGGTGAGACACTGGCACAGGTTGAGGGTGGTGAGACACTGGCACAGGTTGCCCAGGGAGGTTGTGGAGCACAGAAGCACCCAATGTGATCAAAGATCACATTGGGTGCTTCTGTGCTCCACAACCTCCCTGGAGATGTTCAAGGCCAGGTTGGATGAGACCTTGAGCAGCCTGCTCTAGTGGAGGGTGCCCCTGTCTATGGCAGGGGGTTGGAGCTGGATGATCCTTGAGGTCCCTTCCAGCCTAGACCATTTTATGATTCTATGACTATCAGGTCAGGCTGTCTTCAGGATGAGTGGAATTGCTGGCATCTCCTTTCCATCATACCTTCCTACCCCACACTCCCCATAAAACCACCTCTATGAAAGATGTTGAGGTGCTGGAAGGTGTTTGGAGAAGGGCAGCAAGGCTGGGGAGGGGCCTGGAGCACAGCCCTGTGAGGAGAGGCTGAGGGAGCTGGGGGTGTGCAGCCTGCAGCAGAGGAGGCTCAGGGCAGAGCTCATTGCTGTCTGCAGCTGCCTGCAGGGAGGCTGTAGCCAGGTGGGGTTGGGCTCTGCTGCCATTCAAGCAGCAACAGAAGAAGGGGACACAGCCTCAAGCTGTGCCAGGGGAGGTCTAGGCTGGATGTTGTTAGGAAGTTGTTGTCAGAGAGAGTGATTGGCATTGGAATAGGCTGCCCAGGGAGGTGGTGGAGTCACTGTGCCTGGAGGTGTTCAAGCAACAACCAGATGGAGCACTTAGTGCTATGGTCTGGTTGATTGGCCAGGGCTGGGTGCTAGGTTGGGCTGGATGAGCTTGGAGGTCTCTTCCAACCTGCTTGATTCTGTGATTCTATGACTTTATGATTCTGTGGCCAGCTGTGATGGACACAGAGCTGCTCCACAATCATTTTAGCAGTGAGCCTTGGCTCTAATACTGTTTATTGCCCAAATGTTTTTAGTTCAGTTTGACTGGAGACTGTAAAGGCAATCAGAAAGGCAGAGAAATGGCTTGAGCTCAGCCAGCCCTGCAGTTAACACGGGACAATGGGAAAGTCATGGGCTGAGCTTCCTGCAGGGCCTGCTGGACTGACTGGGAAAAACAGAGCCAAGAGTCTGACAACTGAGAAGCACAAATGAACCCTGGCTGCATCAGCAGGGCTCTCTTTTCAGAGCCAAGGAGATCTTGGGGAGCTGTTCAGGGGCACCAGACCGAGACTCAGGCACTTGCTGTAGCGTCTGCAGAAGTGAGACCTGTCTCAGCTGCCAGAGAGGCAGAGCTTTGGATAACTGGGAGGATGGGGAAGGACTGCTCAGGTCATAAATGCTTTTTGGAAAGGGAAACTGCTCTAGTTTGGAGAAAGCAGCTCTGACATTTTGTGGGCATCATTTGTCACACTGCTCTTCAGGGAAAGTCTGCAGGCATCCAAACACAGCTGAGTGCTTTGGTGAAACATTTCCTCCCTGCAGCCTCTGGCAACTTAAAGACAGACAAGATTCAAATTCTTGCAATCTCCCCCAGCTAGCCAAGGCTCAGTGTCCAAGGTGAGATGCAGACTCAGATGCATCTGTGACTCAATGATGTAGAGGCTGCCCTGTGAGCCCCACAGCCCAGCTGATCCTGGAACACCCGGGTCAGACACTGGCAGTTGGCTCCTCTGCACCTCTCCTGCCAAAAAGAGAGTCAGATAGTGCCTGGAATCTGAGTCAGACTCTTCTCTTGTGAGCTTTGCAGCCCATCAGAGTCCCCACACCAGGGCAGCAGAAGTCTCGCTAGTGCTGCGATCAGCCTGAGTGGGACAGGCACAAAAGCTAAGCTTGGACCATCAGGAGAAAGCATTGCTTATAGAGCCACAGAATACAATCTTTAAGGTTGGAAAAGCCCTCTGAGATCATCCAGTCCAACCATCAACCCAACACTAAACCATCTTCCCAAGTGCCATGGCCACACAGTTCTCAAACACCTCCAGGGATGGTGACTCCAGCACCTCCCCGGGCAGCCTGCTCCAATCCCTGACCACTCTTGCAGTAAACATTTTTCCTAATCTCCAACCTAAACCTCCCCTGGAGCAATTTCAGGTCGTTTTCTCTCCTTCTGTCACCTGATACTAGGGAGCCTGACCCCCACCTCTCTATAACCTCCTTTCATGTAGCTGTGGAGAGCAATGAGGTCTCCCCTCGGACTTCTTTTCTGCAGACTAAACAATCCCAGTTCCCTCAGCTGCTCCTCACCAGCCCTGTTCTCCAGACCCCTCACCAGTTTGGTTGTCCTCTGGACATGCTCCAGCACCTCCCTGTCTTCCTCAACACGAGGACACCAAAACTGAATGCAGTGTTCAAGGTGCAGCCTCAGCAGTGCACACTCACTGGTACTTCAGAAGGCTCAGGGATGTTGCTTTGCTCTCTGGCAAAGAAGTAGTTTGTCACCTGAAATCCTGTGTCATAGAACCATAGAATCAACCAGGCTGGAAGAGACCTCCAAGCTCATCCAGTCCAACCTAGCACCCATCCCTAACCAGTCAACCAGACCATGGCACTAAGTGCCTCATCCAGTCTTTTCTTGAACACCTCCAGGGATGGTGACTCCACCACCTCCCTGGGCAGCCCATTCCAATGCCAATCACTCTCTCTGACAACAAATTCCTCCTGACATCCAGCCTAGACCTGCCCTGGCACAACTTGAGGCTGTGTCCCCTTGTTCTATTGCTGCTTGCTTGGCAGAAGAGGCCACCCCCCACCTGGCTACAGCCTCCCTGCAGTTAGTTGTAGACAGTAATAAGATCACCCCTGAGCCTCCTCTGCTGCAGGCTGCACACCCACAGCTCCCTCAGCCTCTCCTCATAGGGTTTGTGTTCCAGGCCCTTCACCAGCTTTGTTGCCCTTCTCTGGACACCTTCCAGCACCTCAACATCTCTTTTGAATTGAGGAGCCCAGAACTGGACACAGCACTCAAGGTGTGGCCTGAGCAGTGCAGAGTACAGGGGCAGAATAACCTCCCTTGTCCTGCTGCCCACACTGCTCCTGAGCCAGCCCAGGATGTCATTGGCTCTCTTGGCCACCTGGGCACACTGCTGGCTCATCTTCAGCCTACTATCTATCAGTACCCCCAGGTCCCTTTCCTCCTGGCTGCTCTCAGCCACTCAGTCCCCAGCCTGCAGTGCTGCTTGGGCTTGCTGTGGCCAAAGTGCAGAACCCTGCACTTGGCCTTGTTCAGTCTCACCCCATTGGCCTCTGCCCACCCATCCAGCCTGTCCAGGTCCCTCTGCAGGGCTCTCCTACCTTCCAACAGATCAACACCTGCTCCTAGCTTATTAACAATTACACCTTCCATCTGCAGTGGGTATGGCCCAGGCCTGCTCAGTCCCTGCCTTCCAGCTCCAGGGCAGTGGCAGGGGGTGCTGGTGCATGCCCTCCTGGTGCTCATTTGACAATATCCTCCCAGCATTGCTTTGCCACGCTGCATTTCAGGACTAGCAGCTCTCTCCCCAAACCAAACTGCTCATTTAGCTGAAATTTCATTGAGACTTCTGTGGACATCATGGATGAGCATCAGTAAGAAAGGAGACAGCCCTCTCTGGCATGCAAATATGAGAGCAAGTGACTGCTAGGTCAGATTTAATTTACCCTTACCACACTGACCATAATTCTGTCTAACTAGAAGAAAACATTACATGACAGGGAAAACAGGCAGCCCACAAACTAAGTGTACACCACAGGAGCCACTGGAGCATGTTGAGCAAGCAGAAGCCACTGGAAGGAAAACACAATACTGTAGGTACTGAAAACCTTCTGCTAACATCTGCATTTCTTTATTTTCCAGCCCAGAAACATCAAACCATTTTGTTTGGAAAAGACCTTTAAGATCACCAAATCCAACCAAACCCCAACTACCATGACCACTAAACTAGGTCCTGAAGCACCACATCTACACACTTCTTGAACACCTCCAGGGATGGGGACTCCACCACCTCCCTGGGCAGCCTGTTCCAATCTCTGACCACTCTTGCAGGAAAGATGTTTTTTTTTTCCTAATATCCAGTCTATAGAGCTGAGCTTCATGATTCTGTTTTTATTCTTTCAGCTTTTAAATGGTGATGGTTTCTGTCTGCACCTCTCTGAAAGGGAGAGTGATTGGCATTGGAATGGGCTGCCCAGGGAGGTGGTGGAGTTGCCATGCCTGGAGGTGTTGAAGCCAAGCCTGGCTGGGGCACTTAGTGCCATGGTCTGGTTGGTTGGCAGGGCTGGGTGCTAGGTTGGACTGGCTGAGCTTGGAGCTCTCTTCCAACCTGCTTGATTCTATGATTCTGTGATAAAGGCTTTTCTCTTCTCTGCAGAATATCAGGTATCTTCCTGTCTCAGGTGGATTAATGTTGCTCTGACAGACACTTTCTGACCAGCACTGGTGGGTTACTTTACAGAAGGTCTTAAGTGAACACAAAGAATCATAGCATGGCTTTGGTTGATAAAGAGGCCTCTCACCAGACCAGGTTGCTCAAGGCCCCATCCAACCTGGCTTTGAACACCTCCAGGGAGGGGGCAACCAGTTACAACCTCCCTGGGCAACCTGTTCCAGTGTCTCACCACCCTCACTGTCAAGAATTGCTTCCTAATCTCCAGTCTAAATCTCCCTTCTTTAGGCTTAAATCCATTCCCCCTCATCCCATCACTACAAGCCTTTCAATAAAGTCATAGAATCATAGAAACAACCAGGTTGGAAGAGACCTCCAAGCTCATTCACTCCAACCTAGCACCCAGCCCTGGCCAATCAACTACACCATGGCACTGAGTGCCCCAGCCAGGCTTGGCTTCAACACCTCCAGCTTCCTTGTAGCCCCTTTCAGGTACTGGAGGGCTGTTCTAAGGTCTTCCTTAGAAGGGACCTCAAGGATCATCCAGCTCAAACCCCTTACTGTAGGCAGGGACACTCCCACTAGAACAGGTTGCTCAAAGCCTCATCCAACCTGGCCTTGAACACCTCCAGGGAGGGAGCAGCCACAACCTCCCTGGGCAACCTGTGCCAGTGTCTCACCACCCTCACTGCAAACAACTTCTCCCAAACACCCACTTTCAATCTCCCCTCTGCCAGTTTAAACCTCCTCACCCTGTCATTACCAGACCTTGTCAATAGTCCCTCCCCAGCCTTCCTGTAGCCCCCTTCAGACACTGAAAGGCCACTATAAGGTCTCCTCAAATCCTTCTCTTCTCCAGACTGAAGAGCCTCAACTCTTGCAGCCTCTCCTCAGAGCAGAGCTGCTGCAGCCCTCTCAGCATCTTGGTGGCCTCCTCTGGACTGGCTCCAACACTTCCATGGCCCTCTTGTGCTGGGGACCCCAGAACTGCACACAGTACCCCAGGTGAGGTTTACAAGAGCAGAGCAAAGGGGCAGAATCTCCTCCCTTGCCCTGCTGCCCACACTGCTCTTGCTGCAGCCCAGGACACAGTCAGGCTTTGTTTTGGCCATCAAAAGCCATTCAGCATTCCCCAGGCAGATGCTAAAGATCTTAGCTAGAAAATCCCTCTTCCCACGAGCAGCATACACATCTTCACACCAGGACCCCAGCCTGCTGTTTGCAATGCTTGGCATCCTAACCCCCAGCAAAAGCACCAAGCAGGATCTGCCCCAGAGCATGCTCACAGGGTAACAGTGATGCTAAAGGAGACCTGCCCCTGTGATTTATTATGCCCTGGGAAATAAAGCAAAGCCAATCTCTCCCCACCACGGGAAGCACCAACACAGCAGAACATGGAAACAAGGGAGGGGGAAAAAAAACCCATCCAAACCAACCCACAGCTGAAATACCACCCAGGCCTGCTTCAAACAGGCAAACCTTCTAATAACACAGCAGAACCAGATGCTGCAAAAGATGAGTGATAATTAAAGAAGATAAATTAAAGAAGCTGGTGGGGTTTTTTTTTTCTTCCCCAGGGCATGACTCTGCTGCACACAAATTGTTTCAGCATGGAGGGGGGGGAAAAAAAAAAGAGAATGAAATCATTGCTGCTGCCTCAAAAGTTTCCATGAAGGAGTCGAGGCAGGTTCCCTGCTCAATTCCCTCACATCCAGGCTCTCTCCTTGCCTCTGTTGGTTTAGTCTCGGTGTGGTTTAGCAGAGCGAGCAGAGGACCCAAGGCCAGCAGTCGGTTCCAGCACTGACTCACTGTGTGGGCTCCCTTCTGTCATGCTGGGGGCAGGTCAGCCCTGGAAAGCACATCCCTAAAGAGAAGCCCTGAGGGGCCCAGAGCCTGATGCTCTCCCCTCTCTCTCCGTGTCAGACGTGCAACAGTTCACCAGAGGTTTCTGCCTCTGCCTGCCAGCCCAGAAAGCTGATCTGAGGCTGAGCTGGTGTAATGTGATTTCTGCTCTGCTCTGCTGTCCCCTCGCAAGAAACCAGCCCCTGGTAGCCAAGTGGTGCAGACACCTGTGCAAACTCCCAGCAGGAAGCACGGCTGGAGTGCTGCAGATGAAAGCTGGAGTCAGCAGACCCGCTAAGACCACCCTGCTGCTTTCTCTGCCTCTCTATAAACTCAGCTTAGTTGGGGTCGTTGTTAAGCTTTGTCTCAGCTAAACACAAGCCCATGTTTAAGCCCCTCAAAGACCATTGGTTTCTTCAGCTTTCTTGCAGGCATTTCCATAGCAAATCCAACAATGAGATACACCAGGGATGGAAGGGGTGAAACGAAACCACGACCCTGAGCAGTGCTACAGGCTGGGGCCAGAGTGGCTGAGAGCAGCCAGGCAGAGAGGGAGCTGGGGGTGCTGGGAGAGAGGAGCTGAACAGGAGGCAGCACTGCCCAGGTGGGCAGCAGAGCCAATGGCATCCTGGGCTGGCTCAGGAGCAGTGTGGGCAGCAGGACAAGGGAGGTTCTTCTGTCCCTGTGCTCAGCACTGCTCAGGCCACACCTTGAGTGCTGTGTCCAGTTCTGGGCTCTTCAATTCAAGAAGATGCTGAGGTGCTGGAAGGTGTCCAGAGAAGGGCAGCAAGGCTGGGGAGGGGCCTGGAGCAGAGCCCTGTGAGGAGAGGCTGAGGGAGCTGGGGGTGTGCAGCCTGCAGCAGAGGAGGCTCAGGGCAGAGCTCATTGCTGTCTGCAGCTACCGGAAGGGAGGCTGTAGCCAGGTGGGGTTGGGCTCTGCTGCCAGGCAAGCAGCAACAGAACAAGGGGACACAGCCTCAAGCTGTGCCAGGGGAGGTCTAGGCTGGATGTTAGGAGGAAGTTGTTGTCAGAGAGAGTGATTGGCATTGGAATGGGCTGCCCAGGGAGGTGGTGGAGTGGCTGTGGCTGGAGGTGTTGAAGCCAAGCCTGGCTGGGGCACTTAGTGCCATGGTCTGGTTGATTGGCCAGGGCTGGCTGAGCTAAGGTCTCTTGGAGGTCTCTTCCAACCTGGCTGATTCTATGATTCCAAATGCAGGGCCTGGTTCTTTTTCACCACATGCTCCCCAGCCTCATAACCCTTGCAATGCCTATGAGGAGCACTGTCATTGGCAGTGTGCCTTTAAGGTCACTAAATCTGGCCTGCCTGGGGCTGAGGGAGGACTCAAACACAAGATCAGGTTCCCCATGCTTCACGAGCTGCTGTGCAGTAAGCATCTGCCTGAGCACAACTCACCTGTGGCAAGTGCAAGGTGAAAGAACCACACAAGGTACTTGGTTGGAAGGGAGCTTTAAAGGTCAGCCAGTGCAAGCCCCTGCACTGAGCAGGGACATCCCTCACTAGATCAGGGTGCTCAGAGCCCCAGCAAGCCTGACCTTCAATGTCTTCAGGGCCTCCACCACCTTCATGGGCAAGCTGTTCCAGCATTCCACCACCCTCATAGTAAGAAACCTCTTCTTTATGACCAGTCTAATTGTACCCTGATGTAGTTTAAAGCCATTGCCCTGTCCTGTCACTACAAGCCCTTGTAAAGCATGCTCCCCCAGCTTGCTGAAGACCCCTTCAAGCACTGGAGGGCTGCTTTAGGGCAGCCTGCCTTCATAGCAGAGGTGCTCACAGTATCACAGTATGACCAAGGTTGGAAGAGACCTCACAGATCATCAAGTCCAACCCTTTAGCACAGAGCTCAAGGCCAGACCATGGCACCAAGTGCCACGTCCAGTCCTGCCTTGAACAGCTCCAGGGACGGCGACTCCACCACCTCCCCGGGCAGCCCATTCCAGTGTCCAATGACTCTCTCAGGGAAGAACTTTCTCCTCACCTCCAGCCTAAATCTCCCCTGGCACAGCCTGAGGCTGTGTCCTCTTGTTCTGGTGCTGGCCACCTGAGAGAAGAGAGCAACCTCCTCCTGGCCACAACCACCCCTCAGGTAGTTGCAGACAGCAATGAGGTCTCCCCTGAGCCTCCTCTTCTCCAGGCTAACCAATCCCAGCTCCCTCAGCCTCTCCTCGTAGGGCTGTGCTCAAGGCCTCTCCCCAGCCTCGTTGCCCTTCTCTGGACACGCTCAAGCATCTCAATGTCCCTCCTAAACTGGGGGGCCCAGAACTGAACACAGCACTCAAGGTGTGGTCTGAGCAGTGCAGAGTCCAGGGGCAGAATGACCTCCCTGCTCCTGCTGGCCACACCATTCCTGATGCAGGCCAGGATGCCACTGGCTCTCTTGGCCACCTGGGCACACTGCTGGCTCATGTTCAGGTGGGTATCAATCAGCACCCCCTGATCCCTCTCTGTTTGGCTGCTCTCAGCCACTCCGACCCCAGCCTGTATCTCTGCATGGGGTTGCTGTGGCCAAAGTGCAGCACCCTGCACTTGGAGCTATTGAAGCCATCCCCTTGGACTCTGCCCATCTGTGCAGGCGGTCAAGGTCCTGCTGCAGAGCCCTTCTGCCCTCCAACCCAGCCACATCTGCCCCCAGCTTGGTGTCATCTGCAAACTTGCTGATGACTGACTCCATGCCCTCTGACTATTTTTGTGGTCCTCCTCTGGTTCCACTCCAGCATGTCCACGGCCCTCTTGTGTTCAGGGTCCCAGAGCTGAACACAGGATGCAGCCCTCAGTGAGGCACAGCTCCATCCAGTCTGCATCCCTGGGCTCCTGCCTCACTTGCCCAAGCAGCTGAGAGGACAGGCGTGGGGGTCACTGTGTTGTGGTGGCTTGAGTGCTGACTCAGCAAGCCAAGGGAGCAGCCTGTGTGTCTCACCTGGGAATGTCAAAGCAAAGAGAGCTTCACAGGCTCATAGGAGGTCAGGGGTTGGAAGGGCCCCAAAGAGGTCATCCAGTCCAACCCCCCTGCAATTGCAGGACCACACAATCTAGCTCAGATCACAGAGGAACACATCCAGACAGGCCTGGAAAGGCTCCAGAGAAGGAGACTCCACAACCTCTCTGGGCAGCCTGTGCCAGGGCTCTGGGACCCTTCCAGTCAACACGTTCCCCCTCATGTTGAGCTGGAACCTCCTGTGCTGCAGCTTCCATCCACTGCTGCTTGTCCTATCCCAGGGAGCAGTGAGCAGAGCCTGTCCCCCCCTCAGATATTTATAGACATTGATTCAATCCCCTCTCAGTCTTCTCTTCTCCAGACTAAGCAGCCCCAGGTCCCTCGGCCTCTCCTCATCAGGCAGTGCTCCATTCCCCTCATCATCCTCACAGCCATTCACCGGACTCTCTCCAGCAGATCCCTGTCCCTCTGCAACTGGGGAGCCCAAAACTGAAGGCAGTACTCAAGATGGGGTCTCTCCTGGGCAGAGCAGAAGGGGGAAAGAAGCTCCCTTCATCTGCTTCATGAAGGACACTGCCCACAGCCCTGTCCTGGGCAGCAGTCAGCCGGAGAGGAGAGGGGAGGAGAGGAGAGGAGAGGAGAGGAGAGGAGAGGAGAGGAGAGGAGAGGAGAGGAGAGGAGAGGAAAGGATTAGGGGAAAGGGGAAAGGGAAAGGGAAAGGGAAAGGAAAGGAAAGGAAAGGAAAGGAAAGGAAAGGAAAGGAAAGGAAAGGAAAGGAAAGGAAAGGAAAGGAAAGGAAAGGAAAGGAAAGGAAAGGAAAGGAAAGGAAAGGAAAGGAAAGGAAAGGAGGCATGAATCTGGGTGTGTAATTTCTATATGAGGGAAAGTTTAAACCAGTGTGACTGGCAAGAACACAAAGCTGCTCAAAGCCACAGACAAGCTAATTGGTGAGCCAGCTCAGTCAGCCCTATTGATCTTGTAAGTTTGCCAGTTTGCAATTTTCACTTCTACTTGAAAACAGCTCA
Source organism: Pogoniulus pusillus (assembly GCF_015220805.1). Lineage (NCBI taxonomy): Eukaryota > Metazoa > Chordata > Aves > Piciformes > Lybiidae > Pogoniulus > Pogoniulus pusillus. The sequence continues at coordinate 11,554,931 of NC_087296.1, read as the reverse complement.
GAAAATGAGCCTTAACCAGCCCCTCAGGATGGGTGACTTTGTGATCCATTTTGTTTAGCAGATGTAATTCATCTGTCTTGAGGGCTGCTCTTGTTTGATCAGGGGAACAGTCACAGAGAGCTTCCCTTTGCTCACCCAACCTTCTCAGCTGGAGATGCACAGGAGACAGGCCAGGTCCCACAAGCTCTTCTCCTGCAGCTGCAAACCAAGACATCCTTTTCAACAGTGCTCATCTCTGCCAGCAGTTTTAGGTGCATGAGGAAAACAGCACCAGAAGCCTGGTAGCACCTTGCCCATGGAACCGAGAGGTGGGGGAACCCAAATGGTCAGGCTGGGCTCAGCCTCTCTCTCTGCCCCTCTCACAGGCTGTGCCCAGCACAGGAGCTCTGAGCTGCTCAGCAATGTGGCTGACAGTGACTGTAGCTGATGTCCAACAGTTTGAGGATGAGTTTAGTATGGCAATGACTGAATCACAGAATTAGCCAGGCTGGAAAGGATCTTTGAGATCATCAAGTCCAACCTATGACCCAACACCATCTAATCAACTAAACCCTGGCACCAGGTACCACATCCAGTTTCTTTTTAAGCACTTCCAGGGACAGGGACCCCACTGCCTCTCTGAGCAGCCCATTCCAATGCCAAGCTCCCTTTGCTGTGAAGAACTTCTTCCTAGCATCCAGCCTGAACCTGCCTTGGTGCAGCTTGAGGCTGTGTCCTCTTGTTCTGTCCCTGGGTGTCTGGCAGAAGAACTCAACCCCACATGGTACAACCTTCTTCCAGGTAGTTGTAGACAGCAATGAGGTCTGTCCTGAGCCCTCTCCTCTCCAGGCTAAGCAACCCCTACATAAAGGAACAACAAAAAGCAGCTTTCATCCCATTATCCTATTCCTATTTTACTGTTTGGGCTGTGGCTGAGGCAGAAGTGGCCAAAGCAGGCACACACCTGACTGCCCACCCTGTTCCCCTGGCACAGGCTGGGAAAGCTTCACCATCCCTCCCTGCTGGAGTCAGGGTCGGTTCCATCCTGGGTCAGCCTGAGCTGCTGTGGCTCCCTCTCAGAGCATGGCAGGAAGCAGGCACAGGCTTTCCTCACTCCTAAGCAAAACATTTACTTAACACAGACTGAAACCAAGTTGGGAAGGGTGAAGAGTAATATTTATGCTGATAATGTGAAATTAACAGGAAGGTTGGAAGTGAAAATTAGATGCATGCACATCCACCCAGGGTATCATCCACTGATCACAGGAACATAAAGAAAGTGGCAAACAGCCTCCTCCACTGCCACTGGGAATGCTGGGCTGGGCTACATCACAGGCAAATGTCTAATTAAGCAGGCTATTATCATCCAGTGTCTTAGCAGATGCTGACCTTGTTTATGGTGAGCTGGATAAGAATTGCACCGAGGTTTGCTTTCACAGCTGTGCCCACCATGCCTCGGACCTGCTGTACTGCCCCACAAACTCCCAGCTTGTTAGCACTGGTGCCCAAGTGTGGTGCTTATGGCTCCCTGTCCTCCTCGCCTGGGCAAGCTTTCTTTAGCCTCTTTAAGGCTTTTTTAAGCTGGAAGAGGGGAGATTTTGGCTGGAGATTAGGAAGAAGCTCATCACAGGATCACAGGCTCACAGGATGTTAGGGGTTGGAAGGGATCCATGGAGATCATCCAGTCCAACCCCTCTGCCAGGGCAGGACCACACAATCTAGCACAGATCACAGAGAAACACATCCAGACAGGCCTTGAGAGGCTCCAGAGAAGAAGACCTCACAACCTCTCTGGGCAGCCTGTGCCAGGGCTCTGTGACCCCCAAAGTAAAGAAGTTCCCCCTTGTGTTGAGCTGGAACCTCCTGTGCTGCAGCTTACACCCATTGCTCCTTGTCCTGTCCCAAGGAGCAGTGAGCAGAGCCTGTCCCCCCCTCCTGGCAGCCCTCAGATACTTCTAAACATTTATCAAATCCCCTCTCAGTCTTCTCTTCTCCAGACTAAGCAGCCTCAGGTCCCTCAGCCTCTCCTCATCAGGCAGTGCCCTCCAGTCCCCTCATCATCCTCCTAGCCCCCAGCTGGACCCTCTCCAACAGATCCCTGTCCCTCTTGACAATGAGGGTGGTGAGACACTGGCACAGGTTGCCCAGGGAGGTTGTGGCTGCTCCCTCCCTGGAGGTGTTCAAGGCCAGGCCACTAACCTGGGTTACTGAGAGGTGACCATGGCAGGGGGTTTGGAACTGGACAACCCTTAAGGGTCCAACCCAAACCATTCTATGATTCCTTGGGAGGGGAAAATGGTTTCACAGATCTGCCAGCCAGGCTTTATGCTTCCAATCTGTGTTTAATTATTCTGAAGAAGCTTTAATGTTCCACCAGTAGAAGGAGGGGGAAGCCTTCCACTGATGTCTTCCTCTCCTCTGATTTTTCTTTTTGCAAGTGGAGGCTTGTGGCTTAGTTACTGAAATAATAATTCTGTTGGAAATATCACTGGCATAAGAGATGAGCTGCCAAAGCATTACAGGCTCAGTAATTCATACATGGAAATGAGGATCCAGGGAACAACATGAACATCAGTGGCCTGAGGAGCTTATGATTAAAACATGATGCTGAGCTTTTATGATTTCTACAGCTAATTAGCAAGATTTATAAGCCTCTAACAAAACCCAATGCTGAATGCAGTTATGAGCCTTATTTTCCACTTGAAGCAGAAAACTACTGGGCTCTGAAACAGCAGGGAAAGGAAGAGAGGAACAAACAGCCTCACCTCTTCATTTGCCCATGGTTTAGCCTAATTGCTTCTCTCTCCTCTGTGGGTGTCTCTCAGGTGGCAAGCATGAAGCCTGGGACTTACACTGATGGCAAAGCCTTGTTGGTGCAACAGAGAAGAGGGCTCTTGATGTTTCTGTATGGCTTTCAGACCAACTGGTTTGTTTTCTTGCTGGGGGGGATGAAAGATGTCCAAAAAAGGCACTTTGGTTGATTCTGTTCCCCAGAGGTGCAAAAGGAAAAAGAGGTGGGGGAAAAGAAATACCAGGTTAGGCTGCAGAGGAATGGAGAAAGGCTCAGTCTGCAGCCATAGACACACAAGGGTCCTGCCAATGTTTCCAGGAGGGCTCCTGCCCAGCAGTACCAGTGTGACCTGCCTGAGAAGTTCCTGGTGTACACTGAGGGGTTGTGAGGGACCTGAGTCCCTTCCCTATGGCTTCTGCATTTCCAGAATCACAGAATTAACCAGGTTGGAAAAGAGCTCTGAGATCATCGAGTCCAACCTATCACCTAACACCTTCTAATCAACTAAACCTTGGCACTAAGCATGTGTCCACCTCCTCTGTCTCTGTGTGTGTGTGAACCTTGGCACAAAAGGAGTGCCAACCTCCTTTTAAACACCTCCAGGGATGAGGACTCCACCACCTCCCTGGGCAGCCCATTCCAATGCCAAGCTCTCTTGCTGTGAACTTCTTCCTAGCATCCAGCCTGAACCTGCCCGGGCACAGCTTGGGGCTGTGCCCCCTGGTTCTGCCCCTGGGTGCCTGGCAGAAGCATCCTCATGTACTCAGAGCCTGGAAAACCCCCAACCATTGTGGAATGCTCTTCTATTCTGTCCTTTCAGTCAGGAAAGGAGGAATCCTCTAGAAGAGCTGGCTGCATGGGCATCTCATCTCGGAGGATGAGCTCAGGGTGCAGACACAGAAAGATGATTGGTACAAGAGCTGCTGGCAAAGGCATTGCTCCAGCACAGACCCACAGTGACTGAAGCCAGCTGACTGCTTCTGGTGTGTCTGCAGCTAGCTCCTGTGCACAGCACAGCTGAGACTTCACCCAGAGCACAGCTAGGCTTTGGCCAGGCTCTCTCTCAGCCCAGCTTGCCTTTGGGAAGAGGCTCCCTGGCTGCTGTGGGCATGGCCTTTTTTAGCACTGGGCATCTGTCCTATTTCTAGCCAGGAATGGGAGTACCACAGGTGTGGTTTGTGCTCCCCAGGCTGGGAAGCATGAGCCATAGAGAGGAGCCCTGATGGGTTCCCCTTGGCAAAGGGCTACGTGGAGAGAGAAGTATCACAGTATCACCAAGGTTGGAAGAGACCTCACAGATCATCAAGTCCAACCCTTTAGCACAGAGCTCAAGGCCAGACCATGGCACCAAGTGCCACGTCCAGTCCTGCCTTGAACAGCTCCAGGGACGGCAACTCCACCACCTCCCCGGGCAGCCCATTCCAGTGTCCAATGACTCTCTCAGGGAAGAACTTTCTCCTCACCTCCAGCCTAAATCTCCCCTGGCACAGCCTGAGGCTGTGTCCTCTTGTTCTGGTGCTGGCCACCTGAGAGAAGAGAGCAACCTCCTTCTGGCCACAACCTCCCCTCAGGTAGTTGCAGACAGCAATAAGGTCTGCCCTGAGCCTCCTCTTCTCCAGGCTAACCAATCCCAGCTCCCTCAGCCTCTCCTCGTAGGGCTGTGCTCAAGGCCTCTCCCCAGCCTCACTGCCCTTCTGGACACGCTCAAGCATCTCAATGTCCCTCCTAACCTGCAAGTGCTGCATGTAAAACCATCTCAGGCAAAGCTGACCTTTTTTTTGCCAGCTATAAAGCTCCAGTGGCAGGCACAGCATCTTCCCATGCCCATGGAAAGTGCTTTGCCCACTCTGTATGCCCCCATAGGCTGGCCATTAAAAACAGATTGCCTTATTACCCAGTTAGTGTGACCACAAAAGTCCATTTATAAAGCTCCATCCTATTTATTCTGGAGCTGGCTCCCCCTCAGCTTGGAGATACACAAACACTGCCATGCTTAGCAGTATCCCAGCAGTTTGTTACTCTTTAATGAACTGCTGTCATCACCTCCTCCAGCAGTTTCCCCACCACCACCTCTTGTTCCTGTATTCCTAGACAGTTGGCCCAACTGGGTAGAATGGGATGATTTCCACTCCAGCACTGGTTTGGCACTTGCATTAAACAATGCCTGGGAGCTGGCACAGCCTTAAGACACAGAGAGTGGCAAACTTGATGGTGAGACCCATGCTGGAGTGAAGCCACAGTTTCCATTTTCACACCACAACCAGGCCACTTCTTTGGTGATATGGAACAGGAGCAGGACATAGAAACACTTTGGGAGTGATTTGGGGATGTGGAATAGGAGCAAGGATATAGAAACACTTTGGGAGAGGTCTGGGGATATGGAACAGGAGCAGGACATAGAAACACTTTGGGAGTGATTTGGGGATATGGAACAGGAGCAAGGACATAGAAACACTTTGGGAGTGATTTGGGGATATGGAACAGGAGCAAAGACATAGAAACACTTTGGGAGTGATTTGGGGATATGGAACAGGAGCAAAGACATAGAAACACTTCGGGAGTGGTCTGGGGATATGGAACAGGAGCAAAGACATAGAAACACTTTGGGAGTGGTCTGGGGATATGGAACAGGAGCAAGGACATAGAAACACTTTGGGAGAGGTCTGGGGATATGGAACAGGAGCAAGGACATAGAAACACTTTGGCAGAGTTCTGGTGTAACATTAGATAGGATTAGGCAGTGACCTACCACCAGATGACATCCAGCATCTTGCTTTCTGGGCCAGAGGTTCTCCAGACCATGGGAATACCACATCAGCATCTCCAACTGCAAAGAGCCCAGTGAGAGGGAAATCAGCAGGGCTTGGCTTCAGTGCATACACCCCAGGCTGCACATGGACTCAAAGCAGGGCTGTAGGTGACAGGATCTCACCCTGCTGTGAAGAGGGGAGTGGAACACAAGCCTGGCCTCCACTGGCATGGCTGGGATGCCAGCAGAGCTCAGGCTGGAGCCAGCAGCAGCAGGAGGGCAGTGGGGTGAGAGCTCTGGGTTGCTGGGCAGCCTCCCCTGCAAGGAGCAGGGTCTGTCTGGAGCAGGATCTGGTCCTCTCAGCCTCATCTACAGGTGTGCAGGGAAATGGGGAGGGGAACAAGAGGCTGCTGGGGCTCTCCTCCCAGCCATGTGTGCTGCAGATGTGCCAGGAGTGCGAGCCAGCCAGTAGGGAATATTATTTCTAATAACAATAATAACAATATTAATAACACAGGAACATCTGGTAGCGCTTTTCCCCCCATCTGCCACTTGGCTGGAAGCAGAGATCCGGGTGACATGGCAATCAGCATTCCTGCTTCCAATTTAGCCCCAGCTCAGCTGCTGCAGTGCCTCAGAGACAGGCGCTTCCAGGGACGTGTCCCCAGCTCCTGGGTTGGGCTGGGGTGGCCCCCTCAGGTGTCACTGCTGCCACTGCTGACAGCAGAGCCTTCTAAAAGAGCCAAGGTTTGGGTTTCTCCTTTATCAGACGTTTCACAGGAGGGGTTTTTAATACTTCCATGGCTCCTTTCCATCCCACCCTGGGAGAAAGTTGCCCAACTACAATGGTGTGTGGCTTCAGATGGAAAACAAAAGGGAGCTGTTTGGAAATCAAAGCAGAAGTGGCTGCAAGACACATTCTGCACTACTGAAAGTGTCTTTGACTGAATGCACTTTGGTACTGTTTAGGATCCTGAGGCTCTCAGATGTGTCCAGTGAATAGATCACTGCCACGTCAAAAGGATTCGGCTTTGCCACGTGGATGACATCCAGCCTAAAAACATTGATGTCTGTGACTCAGGAACACTCCTCCAGCTTTATCTTCCTCTTGCTTCTGACACAAAGCTAAAAGCAAAACTACCCCAGGAAGCTGCAGCTGCTGCTCTCGAGCAGTAGAGAATTAGAATCACAGAATCAAACAGGTTGGCAAAGCCCCTCGGGATCACCAAGCCCAACCTAGAAGCATACTCTGCAAGATCCACCTTAAACCACAGCCTTAAGCATCACATTCAAATGACCTTTCAACACAGAGCAATGTTTCAGCTGGAAAAGCCCTCTAAAATCAAGACAGGCAGAGAGGGACCTGGGGGTGCTGGGAGAGAGCAGCTGAACAGTAACCAGCAGTGTGCCCAGGTGGGCAGCAGAGCCAATGGCATCCTGGGCTGGCTCAGGAGCAGTGTGGGCAGCAGGACAAGGGAGGTTCTTGTGCCCCTGTGCTCAGCACTGCTCAGGCCACACCTTGAGTGCTGTGTCCAGTGCTGGGCTCCTCCATTCAAGAGAGATGTTGAGGTGCTGGAAGGTGTTTGGAGAAGGGCAGCAAGGCTGGGGAGGGGCCTGGATCAGAGCCCTGTGAGGAGAGGCTGAGGGAGCTGGGGGTGTGCAGCCTGCAGCAGAGGAGGCTCAGGGCAGAGCTCATTGCTGTCTGCAGCTGCCTGCAGGGAGGCTGTAGCCAGGCGGGGTTGGGCTCTGCTGCCAGGCAGCCATCAACAGAATGAGGGGACACAGCCTCAAGCTGTGCCAGGGCAGGTCTAGGCTGGATGTTAGGAGGAAGTTGTTGTCAGAGAGAGTGATTGGCATTGGAATGGGCTGCCCAGGGAGGTGCTGGAGTCCCCATCCCTGGAGGTGTTCAAGGATAAGGCACTTAGTGCCATGGTCTGGTTGATTGGACAGGGCTGGGTTGGGCTGGCTGAGCTTGGAGGTCTCTTCCAACCTGGCTGACTCTATGATTCTATGTCCAACCACCAACTCAACAGCACCATGGTGATTACTCCATGTCCTCAAGTGCCATGAATGCCTCCAGAGGTGGTGACTCCACCACCTCCCTGGGTAACCTATCCACACAGAATCACACAGAAGAACAAACCAAACACCAAAAAATATCTCCTAAAGAACAGCTGAGCTGCTGATTCATGTTGGAAAACCCAACTGGTCTGCCACAGCACAGAGTCACTGAATGGCAGGGCTTGGGAGGGCCCTCTGGAGCCCAAGTTCCCTTCCAAGGCAGGTTTACCTCCAGAAGGTCACACAGGAATATGTCCAGGCAGGGTTTGAGTGTCTGTGGAGATGGAGACTCCACTTCTCCAGGCAGCCTGTTCCAGTGCTCTGCCACCTTTAAATTAAAGGTGTTCCCCCTCATGTGCAGATGGGATTTCCTAACTCTGTGCCCATTATCCCCTGCCCTTTTACTGCAAAAAGACTGTTCCCATCCTCCTGACAGCCACCCTCTAAGTATTCCATATGGAATAGGCAGTAGGTGGAATGGGCAGTCCATAGACTGCCTCGGTAGAAACCCTTTCATAGAATCAGAATTGTCAGGGCTGGAAGGGACCTCAGGGATCATCCAGCTCCAACCCTCTGCCATGGGCAGGGACACCTCACACTAGATCAGGCTGCTCAGAGCCACATCCAGCCTGGCCTTAAAAACTTCCAGGGATGAAGCTTCCACCACCCCCCTGGGCAACCTGTGCCAGGGTCTCACCACCCTCACAGGAGAGAACTTCTTCCTAACATCCCATCTGAATCTACCCACATCTAGATTTGCTCCATTCCCCCCAGTCCTATCACTACCTGACACCCTAAAAAGTCCCTCCCCAGCTTTCCTCTACCCCCCCTTAGGACCCTGGAAGGCCACAAGAAAGTCTCCTCAGAGCCTTCTCCTCTCCAGCCCCAAATCTCTCTATTTGTCTCCGCAGGAGAGGTGCTCTGATCATCCTTGTGGTCCTTCTCTGGACACACTCCAGCACCCATCCTGCTCATCATTAGTCTCTCCAGGCAAGCTGCAGGCTGTGGAGTTGATTTCTCCAGGATCTGGTGCACAGAGGGGGGGTTGCTCAGCCGTGAAAGAGGCTTTGGCTTCAAAGCGCAGAACGCACTGCACAGCCTCTCCTCTGCTATAAATCCACACAGGTTGATGACAAACCTAAAGTGTGCACTATTAAAACTTCATGTTCAAGAGTAATGTTCATTTAAGTGTTCAAATGTTCTCCCTCAAGTCACTGAAGGCTGAGATTTATGCAGAGCAAATGAAGAGGCTCCCTGGTGCTTCTGGAGGCACCTAGCCCTGTCCTGACCTGAGCTCAGCCAGGACACTCAGTGACAAACTGGGCCCCAACACTCATTTTGCTATGAAATTAGCATAGGCAGCAGCAAAAGTTGCTGAGCAACAGAAAACCCAGGCCTTGGGCTCAGCATTTGGCCAGTTGCTTTTGATGAACATCTTAAATGAACCCATTTCTGCCAAGGCACTTCACACTGAGTCACAGAACTAACCAGGTTAGTTAGTGACCTTCGAGCTCATCCAGTCCAACCCTATCACCTAACACCTGCTAATTCACTAAACCCTGGCACCAAGTGCCCCTTCCAGCCTCCTTTTAAACACCTCCAGGGATGGGGACTCCACCACCTCCCTGGGCAGCCCATTCCAATGCCAATCACTCTCTCTGACAACAACTTCCTCCTAACATCCAGCCTAGACCTGCCCTGGCACAGCTTGAGGCTGTGTCCCCTTGTTCTGTTGCTGCTTGCCTGGTAGAAGAGCCCAACCCCACCTGGCTACAGCCTCCCTGCAGGTAGTTGCAGACAGCAATGAGCTCTGCCCTGAGCCTCCTCTGCTGCAGGCTGCACACCCCCAGCTCCCTCAGCCTCTCCTCACAGGGCTGTGCTCCAGGCCCCTCCCCAGCCTTGCTGCCCTTCTCTTGACACCTTCCAGCAATTCAGCATCTCTCCTGCAAACTCTTCTGCTTGATGTGAACTAAAGAAGTACATCTGGCAGTCACCTGAGAGGGTGAGAAGTGAGTTCTGTCTGAAAGCTTTGTGCAGTGAGAGGGTGGAATGCAGATCTCCAAGGTCCCTGGGAAGGACTCACAGCCTGGCATGAGAGCTTTCCCTTTTCAGGTGCCTCTTCTGAACAGGATAATTAAATCCTTGACCCCAAAGGTGCCAGCTTCAGTAGGGAGACTGAAGTTTCCAACCACAAAGCTTCCTAAGCCTTTTCTCCTAGAACATGGGTTAAAGAGCCCTGGTTGCTGGCAAAGGAAGGGCTTCAAACTGGGTATGCTACAGCTTGGGTTAGCTGAAACTGCCTAAAGTCCTTCCCTGAGCACTGGGGGTGAGCAATGAATGAGACAGCCTTTGAGTACCGAGTCTCTGTGCAGCAGCTGACTGCAGACCTTCAGGCCAGGATGATCTGCTGCCACTCCAGGCTTTCAATAGCCTGATTCAACTAATCCTGAATACCAACACTGATTTTCCTGGTAGGGCTTTCATTGTTTCTTAAAATGCAGGCATGGAAGGCTGATGGGAGGCTGATGAAAGGTCCCCAGAACAACGTGTCAGAAACCTGGAGACAGTTCCAGTGATCAGTCTCAACATGACCAAGGGCAAGGTCCTGCAGCTGGGTCGAGGCAATCCCAAGCACAAATCCAGGCTGGGCAGTGAGTGGCTGGAGAGCAGCCCTGAGGAGAGGGACTTGGGGGTGCTGCTGGACAAGAAGCTCAACAGGAGCCAGCAGTGTGCACTTGCAGCCCAGAAAGCCAAGCAGAGCCTGGGCTGCAGCAGCAGAAGTGTGGCCAGCAGGGCCAGGGAGGGGATTCTCCTCCTCTGCTCTGCTCTGCTGAGAGCCCACCTGCAGTACTGCATCCAGTTCTGGAGCCCCCATAACAAGAGGGATGTGGAGATTCTGGAGAGTGTCCAGAGCAGGGCCAGGAGGATGCTCAGAGGCTGCAGCAGCTCTGCTGTGAGCACAGACTGAAAGAGTTGGGGCTGTGCAGGCTGGAGCAGAGGAGGCTCCCAGGTGACCTTCTTGTGGCCTTCCAGGATCTGAAGGGGGCTTCAAAAAGGCTGGGGAGGGACTTTTTAGGCTCTGAGGGAGTGCCAGGACTGGGGTGAATGCAGCAAAGCTGGAGGTGGGGAGAGTGAGGCTGGAGGTGAGGAGGATGTTGTTGAGCAGGAGAGTGGTGAGAGGCTGGAATGGGTTGCCCAGGGAGGTGGTTGAGGCCCCATGGCTGGAGGTGTTTGAGGCCAGGCTGGCTGAGGCTGTGTGCAGCCTGCTCTAGGGTAGGGTGTCCCTGGGCATGGCAGGGGGGTTGGAACTGGCTGCTCCTTGTGGCCCATTGCAACCCTGTCTGATTCCATGATTCAGCCTCCTATTTCTGCAGCAAAGCTTGGTTAGTGCTGACCATTGTGCTGTTAGAGAGCACAGAGTAAGCAAGTAAGAGCAGAAGGCACACACCCTTCAGGCCACACTGAAAACCATCCTTAGGAATAAAAACTGCAGCTTATTTTCCTTGCTTTATGCATTTAAACACAAAACTCTTCCAACCCTCATCGTGCTGTGGCTTGTCCAAAGGTTGCCTTTGAGTGCAAGACACCTTCCTCTGCTTCTGGGGGAAAAACAACAACAAAACCTCTCTCCCTCCCAAAAAACACAGAGAGGAGTCTGCCTGGCAATTAAATCTGGGAGTCACTGAGAGCCTCAGACTCTTCTAAGCATCAATGCCCTTCAATTTGCTTCACCATTAGACCTATTCTTCAGTGGAGAAAAAAATGTTGATGAGATGTAGCCTGGCTTTCCAAAGACATTGCATGGGCTCCCTGAGCACCTGGGCATGCACTAGAGGACTTGACACCTCCATCTCTGTACTTCTATGACACCAAACTGAGTGGAGTGGCTGCCACAGCAGAGGGCTGCCACACTGGGCCAGGCTTAGCCAGGCTGCAGGGGTGGGCAGGGAGAAACTGAATGGAATTCAACAAGGACAGGGGTAGAGGCTGGCACCTGGGAAAGAACAGCCCCAGGGAGCAGGATAGGCTGGAGAATGACCTGCTGGAGAGCAGGGAAGGGAAAATGGACCTGGGTGTCCTGGTGGATGGGAGCTTGGCCATGAGCCAGCAACGTGCTCTGTTGGCCAGGAGGGGCAATGCCATTCTGGGGTGGATTAGAAGGGCTGTGCTGAGTAGGTGGAGAGAGGTTCTCCTGCCCCTCTGCTCTGCCCTGGTGAGGCTACATCTGGGGTACTGTGTCCAGTTCTGGGCCCATCAGATCAAGAGGGACATAGAACTGCTGGAGAGAGTCCAGCACAGAGCCACGAAGATGCTGAAGGGAGTGGAACAGCTCTGTCACAAGGAGAGCCTGAGGGAGCTGGGGCTGTGCTGCTGGGAGAAGAGAAGCCTGAGAGGTGACCTCAGCAGTGGTTATAAAGATGTGCAGGTGAGTGCCAGAGGCTGGAGCCAGCTCTGCTGGGGGATGTTCAGTGCCAGCACAAGGGGCAATGGTGGAAGCTGAGGCAGAGGAAGTTCCTTGGAAACAGGAGGAGGAATTTTTTTCCCTGTGAGGGCGACAGAGCCCTGGCACAGGCTGCCCAGGGGGGTTGTGGAGTCTCCCTCTCTGGAGACACTTAAGGAGTGCCTGGATGTGTTCCTGTGTGCTCTGCTCTGGGTGATGCTGCTCTGGCAGGGGTTGGCCTGGATGAGCTTTGGAGGTCCCTTCCAGCCCCTGACATTCTGTGATTCTGAATGTTCCAGCCCCAGGACCATGGATTACTCTGTCCTCTCAGAGAGAAGGCCTCTCTTGACACCAGGTTAGCATCACTGTCAGTGAGCTGCAGGGGAAGGCAGAGAAAATCATAGAATCATAGAATCAAGCAGGTTGGAAGAGACCTCCAAGCTCATCCAGTCCAACCTAGCACCCAGCCCTATCCAGTCAACCAGACCATGGCACTAAGTGCCTCATCCAGGCTTTTCTTGAAGACCCCCAGGGACGGTGCCTCCACCACCTCCCTGGGCAGCCCATTCCAATGCCAATCACTCTCTCTGTGAAGAACTTCTTCCTAACATCCAGCCTAGACCTACCCTGGCACAACTTGAGACTGTGTCCCCTTGTTCTATTGCTGGTTGCCTGGGAGAAGAGGCCACCCCCCACCTGGCTACAATGTCCCTTCAGGTAGTTGTAGACAGTAATAAGATCACCCCTGAGCCTCCTCTTCTTCAGGCTAAACAGGCCCAGCTCCCTCAGCCTCTCCTCATAGGATTTGTGCTCCAGGCCCCTCACCAGCTTTGTTGCCCTTCTCTGGACACGTTCCAGCACCTCAACATCTCACTTGAATTGAGGGGCCCAGAACTGGACACAAATACTTCTTGGACTCACAAAGAAAGGACTGTGAAGCAGTCAGTAGATGGGAGAAGTGAAGATGGTTAACATCACACTGATTGCTGTCAGCAAGCCACTTTGACTGGAGTCCCTTCCCATCTCTTTATCAGGCCAAAACACCAGGGCTGGGGCTGGGAAGTGCCCCAGCCCAGAGGATCAGGATGAAGAGTCCATCTCTGCAGCAGGCAAATGAGCTGCTCCAGCTCCTACCACACAACAGCAGAAGCTGGAGGGCTGAGCCCACTTAGCTCTAACCAACTTTTGCTAATGTAGGACCTTAAACCACACATTTTGAGGGGGGGGGAATCAAGCAACAAGAGTGCTACTGGCTGCAGTACAATGCACACAAGGAGCAGCAAAGTGACTGCATGTGGGTAATAAAAACAGCAGCGGGTGGGAAGCATGAGGAACCATTTAAATGATGCAAGAGAAGGGATACACATCTGAGTCTATTTTTCAGAGGGAAACAGATGAAAACAGGTCCTCCAGCAAAGCTGGGCTACAGCCAGGGACTTAGATGTTGCAATGTTTTAATTTGCAGATTTCCTGTTGCCTAGCAGACCCCTCAGTCAGGAATTAGGCAGGCAAGATGCAATTCCCAAGGGGAGGTAGGTGCCTTAGAACAGTATTCCTAGAAACCAGCACACTGACTATGAGGTGGTTTACACTGGCCTGGAGAAACAACAGAACAGGAGCACAAACACAGCCAAAATCTCTGCTCAGTCTTGAATCTCCTCCTGAAAGCAGGTACACAAGCCCAGTTAGTTCTTTGGCACAAGAAGAGACTGCTCCTGTGCCCAGACTGCATGCAGAAGCAGGTACACAAACCCAGTTAGTTCTCTGTCACAAGAAGAGACTACTCCTGTGCCCAGACTGCATGCAGAAGCAGGCACACAAGCCCAGTTAGTTCTTTGTCACAAGAAGAGGCTGCTCCTGTGCCCAGACTGCATGCAGAAGCAGGCACACAAGCCCAGTTAGTTCTTTTGTCACAAGAAGAGGCTGCTCCTGTGCCCAGACTGCATGCAGAAGCAGGCACACAAGCCCAGCTAATTCTTTGGCACAAGAGGAGACTGCTCCTGTGCCCAGACTGCATGCAGAAGCAGGTACACAAGCCCAGTTAGTTCTTTGTCACAAGAAGAGACTGCTCCTGTGCCCAGACTGCATGCAGAAGCAGGTACACAAGCCCAGTTAGTTCTTTGGCACAAGAAGAGACTGCTCCTGTGCCCAGACTGCATGCAGAAGCAGGCACACAAGCCCAGTTAGTTCTTTGGCACAAGAAGAGACTGCTCCTGTGCCCAGACTGCATGCAGAAGCAGGTACACAAGCCCAGACAATTCTTTGGCACAAGAAGAGACTGCTCCTGTGCCCAGACTGCATGCAGAAGCAGGCACACAAGCCCAGACAATTCTTTGGCACAAGAAGAGACTGCTCCTGTGCCCAGACTGCATGCAGAAGCAGGCACACAAGCCCAGTTAGTTCTTTGGCACAAGAAGAGGCTGCTCCTGTGCCCAGACTGCATGCAGAAGCAGGCACACAAGCCCAGTTAGTTCTTTGGCACAAGAAGAGACTGCTCCTGTGCCCAGACTGCATGCAGAAGCAGGCACACAAGCCCAGTTAGTTCTTTGGCACAAGAAGAGGCTGCTCCTGTGCCCAGACTGCATGCAGAAGCAGGCACACAAGCCCAGTTAGTTCTTTGGCACAAGAAGAGACTGCTCCTGTGCCCAGACTGCATGCAGAAGCAGGCACACAAGCCCAGTTAGTTCTTTGGCACAAGAAGAGACTACTCCTGTGCCCAGACTGCATGCAGAAGCAGGTACACAAGCCCAGTTAGTTCTTTGGCACAAGAAGAGACTGCTCCTGTGCCCAGACTGCATGCAGTCTGTGATAAATGTGCACTGAGTCATTTTCACACTGATGTCTGCAGTGTGGTATCAGTCCCAGCCTCAGGTTCAGTAGCTTTCTGTCCCTGTGGCTGCCAGTGGAAGTCTGCTTCCTTCTGCAGCCAAGTCCTTCTCAGGAGTGCCTTATCTAGCTCCTAAGATAGCCTCACCTGCTAAATCAGGGCATCACAGAAAGTCAGGGGTTGGAAGGGACCTCCAAAGCTCATCCAGTCCAACCCCCCTGCCAGAGCAGCATCACCCAGAGCAGATCACACAGGAGCACATCCAGGCAGGTTTTGAATATCTCCAGAGAGGGAGACTCCACAGCCCCCCTGGGCAGCCTGTGCCAGGCTCTGTCACCCTCACAGGGAAAAAAATCCTCATGTTTCCATGGAACTTCCTATGCCTCAGCTTCCACCACTGCCCCTTGTGCTGTCCCTGGCATCCCCCAGCAGAGGGAAATCAGCTCCAGCCTCTGGCACTCACCTGCACATCTTTATAACCATTGCTGAGGTCACCTCTCAGGCTCCTCCTCTCCCAGCAGCACAGCCCCAGCTCCTTCAGGCTCTCCTTGTGACAGAGCTGTTCCACTCCCTTCAGCATCTTTGTGGCTCCATGATGGACCCTCTCAAACAGTTCCCTGAGGTCCTTCTTGAACTGGGGGGCCCAGAACTGGATGCAATATTCCAGATGTGACCTCACCAGAGCAGAGGGGCAGGAGAACCTCTCTCGACTTGCTAACCACAGCCCTTCTAATCCACCCCAGAATGGCATTGTCCCTCCTGGCCAGCAGAGCACAGTGCTGGCTCATAGCCAAGCTCCTATCCACCAGGACACCCAGGTCCATTTTCCCTTCCCTGCTCTCCAGCAGATCATTCCCCAGCCTATCCTCATCCCTGGGGCTGTTCTTTCCCAGGTGCCAGACTCTACACTTGCTCTGGACGAGCTTCATTTAATCTCTCCCTGCCCAACCCTTCAGCCTAAGCCTGCACAACACTGCAGTGTGGCAGCCACTCCACCCAGCTCAGTGTCAGCAGCAAACCTGCTGACAGTGCTTTGTGTTCCCTTGTCCAGGTCACTGATGGATACCTTGAACAGTCCTAGCCCCAGTACTGACCCCACTAGCTAAATAACCAACGTGAAGCCACTGGAAAGCAAACCTCTTTGGCCAGAATGGCCACAAGCATACAAACCAACCATGCACTTAATGAACCTGGCAGCTCCTGAGGAAGCATGGCAGCAGCCCCCTTGTTTTCTGCTGAGAGAATGGCCCAGACTGAAAAGATTGAGCCAAGTCCTCAGATGAAGCCTTTTGAGGAGACCTTATAGTGGCCTTCTAGTATCTGAAGGGGACCTACAGGAAGGAGGAGTATTGACAAGGTCTTGTAATGGGACAGGATGAGGAGCAATGGGTTTAAACTGGAAGAGGAGAGATTCAAACTAGATGTTAGGAAGTTCTTTCCAGTGAGGGTGGTGGGACATTGGCACAGGTTGAGGGTGGTGAGACACTGGCACAGGTTGCCCAGGGAGGTTGTGGAGCACAGAAGCACCCAATGTGATCAAAGATCACATTGGGTGCTTCTGTGCTCCACAACCTCCCTGTAGGTGTTCAAGGCCAGGATGGATGAGGCCCTGAGCAACCTGTTGTAGTGTGATGTGTCCCTGCTTATTGCAGGGGGTTGGAACTGGCTGATCCTTGAGGTCCCTTCCAACCTAAACCATTCTAGGAGGACTCCAACAGCACTGTTGCTGTCGAGGATGGCTCTGAGAAGTGCTGCAGAAAAGCCCAACCCAATCTGATCTGTGGAAGAAGTCACAAACCAGCTCATTTTTCCTGACCATCCAAGACCATCCTCCACATCTCAACACTACCCCCAGCCTAACCCCTTGTTGTAATTAAGGTTATGTGGGGGTAGCATTGATGACAAAGCTTTGTGGAATAAACAGGACCCAGTTAGCAATTGGTGTGGATGAAACAATAGCAAAGAGACCATGAAAGCACTAAGCCTGTGCTGGCAGAGATGGCCACTGGATGATCTAATCGACCCTTCTGGCTTTGAACTTTGTCATCTATCACTGGCCATGGGCTGCAGAAGAAGAAGAAATGTGTAAGATGAAAACAGCAAATGCAGAGCAGGATGCAGTTGCTCAAGATGCAAATTATAAGCAGGCCCAGGGACAGATTAAGAAATGATGAATCCACTCCCAGTGCCAGACTCCAAATAGTAGGTTACTGCATTGCCTCCTTTTTTTAACCCCACTTAGCTAGCAGTAAAACTGCCTTGCAGGACTTGGATCTCCTCATGCTCAGGACATAAATGAAATGCACATTCAAAGCTCAAGATTGAATTTTAGGTTGACAGTGAATCAGACACTACAACCTGGGTGGGTGCAATCCCAAGCACAGCTCCAGGCTGGGTGGCAAATGGCTGAGAGCAGCCCTGAGGAAAAGGACCTGGGGGTCTGGGGTGAGGAAAAGCTCAACAGGAGCCTGCAGTGTGAGTGCAGCCCAGACACAACCCTGTGCTGGGCTGCAGCCAGAGCAGTGTGGGCACAGGGCAAGGGAGGGGATTCTGCCCCTTGGCTCTGCTCTCCTCACACCCCATCTGCAGTCCTGGGTGCAGCTCTGCAGCCCCCAGCACAAGCAGGACATGGAAGTGTTTGAGCCAGTCCAGAGGAGGCCACCAAGATGCTGAGGGTGCTGCAGCAGCTCTGCTCTGAGGGCAGGCTGAGAGAGTTGGGGCTGTGCAGCCTGGAGAGAAGGCTTGGAGAAGACCTTGGAGTGGCCTTCCAGTACCTGAAGGGGGCTACAGGAGAGCTGGGGAGGGACTATTGACAAGGTCTGGTAATGAGAAGATGAGGAGGAATGGGATTGAAGTGGCAGCGGGGAGATTGAAAGTGGATGTTTGGGAGAAGTTGTTTGCAGTGAGGGTGGTGAGACACTGGCACAGGTTGCCCAGGGAGGTTGTGGATGTTCCCTCCCTGGAGGTGTTCAAGGCCAGGTTGGATGAGGTCTTGGGCAGCCTGTTCTAGTGGGAGGTGTCCCTGCCTGTGGAGGGGGTTGGAGCTGGCTGAGCTTTGAGGTCCCTTCCAATCTAAACCATTCTATGATTCTAACCTAGATTTCATCAGACAACTGGGAAGAGTCAAAGGAGCTCATCTCATGTGAGGCAGATGAAGGCTGGATAAAACTTGTGGCTATGGAAGGTAGTACAGCTGACATCACCTACTACAGGCTGGGGACAGAGTGGCTGAGAGCAGCCAGGCAGAGAGGGAGCTGGGGGTGCTGGCAGAGAGGAGCTGAAGCTGAGGCAGCAGTGCCCAGGTGGGCAGCAGAGCCAGTGGCATCCTGGGCTGGCTCAGGAGCAGTGTGGGCAGCAGGACAAGGGAGGTTCTTCTGCCCCTGTGCTCAGCACTGCTCAGGCCACCCCTGGAGTGCTGTGTCCAGTTCTGGGCTCCTCAATTCCAGAGAGATGTTGAGGTGCTGGAAGGTGTCCAGAGCAGGGCAGCAAGGCTGGGGAGGGGCCTGGAGCACAGCCCTGTGAGGAGAGGCTGAGGGAGCTGGGGGTGTGCAGCCTGCAGCAGAGGAGGCTCAGGGCAGAGCTCATTGCTGTCTGCAACTACCTGCAGGGAGGCTGTAGCCAGGTGGGGTTGGGCTCTGCTGCCAGGCAAGCAGCAATAGAACAAGGGGACACAGTCTGAAGCTGTGCCAGGGCAGGTCTAGGCTGGATGTTAGGAGTCAGTTCTTCACAGAGTGATTGGCATTACTGCTCCCCCTTTTAATCAGCAAAGTGTGGGACAGAAATGCTCAGAGACTTTTATATGCTACCCATATTGAAAGTACTCAAAGATGTTATGATCTCCCTGCTCTCTGCCACATGTCTTTCAAAGCTAGATTAAGAAGCTGGGGGGGGAATAACTTCAGAAGAGACAGATGAGCCTCTCCCAGGATCTTAGCTGCACCAGAACGAAGCTGGAACTACACAAATGAGCCTTCATTTTGCACCTTTCCATCTTGCAAGTAGAATTAATCATAGCTTTAGGTCTGTTCTAGTCCTCAGACTCTTTAATAGAAGCAATTTCAGCCCTCCCCATCTCTAAGAGAAGGTCCCCACAGCCTTAGCCTTACCCCAACAGCTCCACCAAATAGTTACTGGTCTCCACTGAAGAATTTCTTTGCACATCAGATTGACACAGAACAAATTCCTTGGCCAAGAAAACCAAGAACTCATCCAAAAAAGAAACAGAGAGAGAGAGAGAAAAAGAAACAAACCAACAACCCCAATCCACCTTTCCCCTCAGCTTTCAGGCAAACACACAACTGTAATAATATTGGAGCCTATTTTATCATCAACATCAACTACTTCACTCTTAAACAACTTACCCCTTTTAGCCAACCATCCAGCTAAGCTGCTGGTCTGTCCAAGCAATCAGGCCTATTTCAGGCCAATGACAAGAGGCAAGGTGGTGGTTTCCACCATAAATAAAGTGATCATGTTCAGGAGGAAACCCATTTTGCATCTGGTTCTCCCATAGCTTCTGTTATTGCATCTGCATCGACCTATTTAATACTGGGATGACAAGTGAAGGAGAATAGAAACGGAGGCTGGCAGAGATCCTGCCTCATCCTGAGTTTCTGCTTCTGGGACAGGAGTCAGGAAAAATGAAAGGTCTCAGTAAGCTTCATTCTGTCATAAGTAATGAGCAGGAGAGAGGAAGGTGAACCCACAAAGAAACCAGATGAAGATGGGCCCTGGGGATTCTGAATTCTCTTCCAACTCACATAAGGCAGAAGGGCTCTGCAGCAGGACCTTGACTGCCTGGACAGATGGGCAGAGTCCAAGGGGATGGCTTCAATAGCTCCAAGTGCAGGGTGCTGCACTTTGGCCACAGCAACCCCATGCAGAGATACAGGCTGGGGTCAGAGTGGCTGAGAGCAGCCAAACAGAGAGGGATCTGGGGGTGCTGATTGATACCCGCCTGAACATGAGCCAGCAGTGTGCCCAGGTGGCCAAGAGAGCCAGTGGCATCCTGGCCTGCATCAGGAATGGTGTGGCCAGCAGGAGCAGGGAGGTCATTCTGCCCCTGTACTCTGCACTGCTCAGACCACACCTTGAGTGCTGTGTTCAGTTCTGGGCCCCCCAGTTTAGGAGGGACATTGAGATGCTTGAGCCTCATTCAAACCAGCACTGCCACCTAACTTGGTGTTAGCTGCACACTCCCTGCTGACACTGTGCCTGAATCAAGGCCAGCGATAAAGATGTTAAAAAGAAGTGGTCCCAACACAGATCCCTGAGGAACACCACTAGTGACCAGCTGCCCACTGGATTTAACTCCACTGACCTCCACTCTCTGGGCCCTCCTGTCCAGCCACTGCTGCCAGTGCTTTATCCAGGGTCAGCAGTGCTCAGCCCCAGAGATTGGTCACCCCCACACCTGCAGAGGGGTAGGTGGTTCAGCTGACATGAAGCACACATGGTTGGACCCAGGCATATAGCACATATTACAGGCTCACAGGATCTTAGAGGCTGGTAGGGACCCAAAGAGATCATCCAGTCCAACCCTTCTGCCACAGCAGGTCCATAACTCAAGTCACACAGGAACACATCCAGACAGGTCTGGAAAGGCTCCAGAGAAGGAGACTCCACAACCTCTCTGGGCAGCCTGTGCCAGGGCTCTGGGACCCTTCCAGTCAAGAAGTTCTCCCTTGTGTTGAGCTGGAACCTCCTGTGCTGCAGCTTCCATCCATTGCTCCTTGTCCTATCTCAGGGAGCAGTGAGCAGAGCCTGTGCCCCCCCTGACCCCCAGCCCTCAGATAGTTATAAACATTGATTAGATCCCCTCTCAGTCTTCTCTGTTCCAGATTAAAAGCCCCAGGTGCCTCAGCCTGTCCTCACCAGGCAGTGCTCCAAGTCCCCTCACCATCCTCGTAGCCCTCTGCAGGACCCTCTCCAGCAGATCCCTGTCTCTCTGGATTTGGCTCCTTCCAATGTCCTGCTTCAACAGAAAAAGTTTCATCAGCACAAGACAAAGAAGCTGAACACAGCAGTGCTGGCTTCCCAGCACGGTGAGGAGAAAGGCTGTCCTTGGCCTGTGGCACCTGGGAACAGATCCCTTTCTCCTCCCCCTGCCAGCCTAGGCAGGTGCTAAGAGGGGACTCATCACTGGCTGCTGATGGCTCCCCTCAGCAGGACCTCTTTCCTCACAAGGACCAGATGAAGGAAAGACTTGGGACCTTCAAAACACAAACCCAGGGTGGCTTTTTTTACTTCAACCTGGGTTTTGTTGTTTGCTTTCTTTCTTCTTTTCTTTCCCCCCCTCCAGGCAGATATTTGTGTAACAAGGAGCACCTGAACCAACTGAAACCTGAGTAATGAGGTGGGGGAAAGGAGAAGGAGGGAGGAACAGGCAAAGGAGTGGAAAAGCTTGGTCATCAGTAACTCCTCACCTATAATCATTTCTCAGGCTGGCTAAGCACCTAAGCACGTTTAAAACTGCACAGCCTGAAGCTTTCCTCTGGATCACCTCCAAGGCATCGACTGGAGCAGTGAGGATTTGTACCCTGAGCTCTGTGGTAAAGGACTTGATGATCTATGAGGTCTCTTCCAACCTTGGTGATCCTGTGATTTTCAAGTGTGCACAGACACTTGGGGTTAGTGAGGCTATGGATGCTGTGAGATCCCACTGCTCCCAGCTCACCCTGAGAGCCACCACTTGGGAGATGCCCTTCCTGATGCAACGGACGAGAGCCAGTGTGGAATTACTGAGTGGGAGGGGAATTAAAGCATGTCACTGGAAACTGGACAGCTGAAGTCTCTGGAGATGTACATCTGGTTTTAGAGTTCATTCTTTGATTTGATTTTTTCCACCCCTCCCCCTTTAAAAGCCTGCCAACAAAAAAGCAGAGGCAATTGAATCCAAATTAAACCCTTGGTGTCTGCAGGGCTTCTGGCAGGTTCAATAACCTAAAGGAGGCATTTTAGTTACTTCTACAGGGTTCAGATTGACACAAACACACACACACCCCCTCCCCACCAGCCCCAGCTGAAACCCCTGGGTTATTAAATCCCATCTGGAGATCTGTTCTGAACAAACTCCTAAGCAGCTCTGCAGTTATCTATCCGACACCTCACAACAGCTCTATTCTTGACAGCAAGTCAAAGCAAAGTCCACTCAGCTACAAAAGGCATCCTACAGCAAGGGCAGGGACTGCTGGAAGTTAGTGCTGTTGTGCTTTGGGTTGTAAATAAAGCAACCTGTGGGACTGGGTGCTAAATGGCCACTTTGGACTCGAGGGTCTCAGAGGTCTTTTCCAACTCCAACAGTTATTTCGTGACTCAACAGCCATTCTTCACCCTCTTCTTAGTTCTTAACACAGCAGATTAGTTGGACACTTTAAAAGCAGCCCTAACCAACTTCCCAGATGGCATCAAATCTAAAAAGCAAAAGGCAATTGGTATCAAAACAGAGGCTTTGGGCAGCAAGCTTAGAGACTGGCAAAACCTTAAGGCAAGAAGTGGCAGAGAGCTGGAAGTCTAACCCAGGCTATAAAGAGGATGGGAAAAGACTGCCATGGAGGTTATTTACCTGCACTTTTTCAAATGAAGTCTGTTTGGCAGCTCTAAGGCAGGGGACCATTAGGTATTTCTCCCTCTCTGGCATCTACCATTCTGCTTTCATCTAGGAAGAGGCTGCCTGTGGCAGTGAAAGGTGGAGTTAGGCACAGCCATGGAATCGCAGGCTGCTAGGACAGTGATCAGCTGTCCATATCTGGTAGCCAGTAATCTGATAGTCCAGCTCCTGACCTTCAAGTCTGAAAACATCCATCATCAGAGAGTGGGAATTCATTTCTAGAAGAACAAACAGCAAACTTTGAAAAATAATCTTCCAGGCATGTGCTGGAGGTCACCTCACCAGCCTGTCCCCTCCCTTTGTGCTGATGTGCTGCATCCTGCGAAGAAGGCTAAGATAGACTCTCTGAAATGTTGTGATGCTTTTCTCTTCACCTTGTCACAGCTCTGCTGAGTGATGGAGGAGGATCTGAATGGTTCATTCTCTCTGGAGTGAGAGAATAGTGTCAACACTGCTCTAGATTTCAGATCTGGCAAAACATGCCTGAAGGTGACATGGAAGAACAGTGAGTTTTAAATGACATCTCCGTTCTCATATGACTCCTGTGAAGCTCTGCCCTGAATAAGATAAAGCTTTCTTAAAACCTAAGCATTGCCCTTGTGCCTCTGAGCATCTCAGCACAACACTGAGTTAAATGAGGCAGGCATTTGATGTGGAGTGATAAGCACCAATTCCTTAACCAGCTTTAATGAGGCTATTTTAGTCCCAGTCCCTCAAGAGCTAGCAGTGCCTTCCTAAATTTGTTTTGCTTGACATTAGCAACCACAAATGTTCAGTTTTGCCTTGGAAACTTTAACACAGTTGGATGTTTTGTGGAAGAAACCTTTCAGAGCAGCTTTGAAGATAACTGCTGCACTAAGGGATTGATTCTCTAAGCTTTCAGGATGGGATCAGGCAAAGAGAACCTTCCTCACAAATGACAAACCCAGGCTGAATGAAATCAATTGTGCAGGTTACAACCTTTGAAGTTCTGCTTGAAGATCAGAGAATGGTTTAGGTTGGAAGGAACCTCAGAGATCAGCCAGTTCCAACTTCTTGTCATAGGCAGCACCTCCCACTAGAACAGGTCACTCAAGGTCTCATCCAACCTGGTCCTGAACACCTCCAGGGAGGTTGTGAAGCACAGAATCACCCAATGTGATCTTTGATCACATTGGGTGATTCTGTGCTCCACAACCTCCCTGGGCAACCTGTGCCAGTGTCTCACCATCCTCACTATAAAGAACTTTCTAACACCCAGTTTAAATCTCCCCTCTGTCAGTTTAAATTGCCCAGCAAAACTTAACAACCACTGACAAATCCATTTGCAGTGCTGCTCATGGTACCAAGCAGTTCACATAGTCTGTAACAAGTGATAGGATGAGAGGAAATGGCCTCAAGTTGCACCAGGGAAGGTTTAAGGTTGGTCAAACATTGCATCAGGCTGCCCAAGGAGGTGGGAGAGTCACCAGTGGGTCAGGAAAGCTGTGGACATGGCACCTGGGGACATGGTTGAATGGCCATGGTGGTGCTGGGTCAACCTGATGGTCTAAGAGGGTTTTTTTCCCCCCAGTCTTAATGATTCTATGAGTAGAAAAAGTCCATTTGCTGTTACAGAACTCAAAATGCACTTGAAAAGGTGGCAAGGAAATACTTCTTGCTCACAGACTGTGCACATCTGGCATGGAAATATGCAGTATGATGGCTGAAAATAAACCTCAGTGCTGTCATTTCTGACTAAAAGAGGCTGGGGTTCAGCTGGGACATTTCACTTGCCTCATTATGCTTCCCTGAGGCTACATTCATCCCTACCTCTGCTTCCTGAGAAGGAAAGAAGAGCTCAGCCCCTGTGCAGTTCCCCTGTTCCTTGGAAACAGCTGGGAGGTGAGCTGTGGCACCTGTCTGCTCACAGCTGCTGGACAGACCACCACCTCCAGCCAGGTAAGTGAGGCACTCAGAGCTCCTGCAGCAAGGAGCTCCTGCCATGCCCTTTGGTAAGTGCTGGCATCTAAGCCAGTGTGCTCACAAGTGGCTTTTGGATGCCCATCCCAGCCAGTGTGCTCACAAGTGGCTTTTGGATGCCCATCCCAGCCAGTGTGCTCACAAGTAGCTTCAGGATGCCCATCTAAGCCAGTGTGCTCACAAGTGGCTTTTGGATGCCCATCCCAGCCAGTGTGCTCACAAGTGGCTTCTGGATGCCCATCTAAGCCAGTGTGCTCACAAGTAGCTTCAGGATGCCCATCTAAGCCAGTGTGCTCACAAGTGGCTTCTGGATGCCCATCTAAGCCAGTGTGCTCACAAGTGGCTTTTGGATGCCCATCTAAGCCAGTGTGCTCACAAGTAGCTTCTGGATGCCCATCTAAGCCAGTGTGCTCACAAGTAGCTTCTGGATGCCCATCTAAGCCAGTGTGCTCACAAGTGGCTTTTGGATGCCCATCTAAGCCAGTGTGCTCACAAGTAGCTTCAGGATGCCCATCTAAGCCAGTGTGCTCACAAGTAGCTTCAGGATGCCCATCTAAGCCAGTGTGCTCACAAGTGGCTTCAGGATGCCCATCTAAGCCAGTGTGCTCACAAGTGGCTTTTGGATGCCCATCTAAGCCAGTGTGCTCACAAGTAGCTTCTGGATGCCCTCTGAGCTGCAGCCTCACACCTGGAGAGGCTGTACTGGTGGAGAGGGCACCCTCTGGCAAGGCCATTCAGAGAGGTGTCAGCGTTCCATGGCACAGCCTGTGGCGGGAGTGCTGCCTTTGGCTCAGCGTGGATGTGAAGAGAGGAAGGTCTCAGTAAGCTCACAAGCTTCCAGAAGACTCTCCTGGTGAGAGGAAGGAGGGGAAGGAACACAGCCACTTGCCAGATCGATCTGTCCAATTCAGAGAAATCAATGTCATTGTTTGTGGCAGGAGGAGAGCTCACAGCTGCTGGCTGCAGGAAGAAAACAGTGCCAGCGCTGCTAGGAACAAGCGAGGTGAGCACCAGCAGCTGGGACTCAGGAAGCTTGGGGCCTTCCCCTCCCTGCACAACAGGCTTGAGAAGCCACCTTTGCCATCCTGAATAGACCTAGCCTAGCCTGGCACCTCTCCCTAAAACCCCAGGCTGGCTGTTTGCACCTCCTCAGTCTGAGACAGCTCTTAGAAACTCCCCACCCTGCAATCAAATCCTCACCCTGCAGAAGCCAGAGGTGCCCTGGCTGCGTGCTCCATGCCCTGCACTCAGGCAGGCACCCACTGCCCCAGCCCAGGAAGGGCACAGGCAGGCAGAGTGCTAATAACTGCAACTACAAAACGACATTTGCTTCTTTTGCCCTTTTCCCTTTTTATTTCCTTTGCCTCAGAAGATAAGAACAGTTGGAAAAAGTAAATGCTGTGGGGCCTCAGTGAAATCTACTGCCAGGATCTGCTGTGTGAGCCTTTCATCCATCCAGTTTTAATCCAAATTAGTAGGAGCTTCAGAAAAGGGATTCTGGCAAAGTCTCAGCTGGAAAGATTTTCATCACTAATTCTGCCAAGCATATGAAAACACAATGACAAAAAGAGAAAGGAGGGTGGTGGTATAGGACAGTTCCTGGAGAAGACTTGTTGGGGGTTTGCTTTTTCTGGTGCAATAAAACAAACCCAGAGGAAAACCTATATTTAATTAAGAAATTGTCTCCTCTGACATCTTGAGATAAGGCTGAAAATGAGACTTTGATAATTTTTTACTTGGGGGGGGGGGGGGGGGGGGGGGCGGATTTTCTTTGCTTTGGAAAGAGGCAAGGCAGCTGGGGAAAAGAGAGGAGAGAGGTCCTGCTCCTCTGGCCCCATCAGCATAGGGCCTGTGCAGTTTGTTGGCAGGACACTCCCTGCAGCAAAGCTGAGCCTGCAGCTTGTCAGGTCTCTCTGGGGAACAGCAGAAGGGGAGGCAGAACAGAGCAGGCAGTGCCTGGGTGCTTATGCACAGTCACCCAGCGTGCACAGGCTGAGCCACAGAATGAACCAGACTGGAAAAGACCTTCCAGATCATCCAGTCCCACCTAGCACCCAACACCATCTAATTAACTAAACCCTGGCTCTAAGTGCCTCATCCAGACTCCTCTTAAACACCTCCAGGGACAGTGACTCCACCACTTCCCTGGGCAGCTCATTCCAATGCCAATCACTCTCTGACAACAACTTCCTCCTAACATCCAGCCTAGACCTGCCCTGGCACAGCTTGAGGCTGTGTCCTCTTGTTCTGTTGCTGCCTGCCTGGCAGCAGAGCCCAACCCCACCTGGCTACAGCCTCCCTGCAGGCAGCTGCAGACAGCAATGAGCTCTGCCCTGAGCCTCCTCTGCTGCAGGCTGCACCCCCCCAGCTCCCTCAGCCTCTCCTCACAGGGCTGTGCTCCAGGCCCCTCCCCAGCCTTGCTGCCCTGCTCTGGACACCTTCCAGCACCTCAACATCTCTCTTGAATGGAGGAGCCCAGAACTGGACACAGTGCTCAAGACACAGAAGACTTCCCTGGTCCTGCTGGCCACACCATATCTGATCCAGGCTAGGATGCCATTGGCCTTCTTGGCCACCTGGGCACACTGCTGGCTCATGTGCAGCTGTCAACCAGTACCCCCAGGTCCCTCTCTGCTTGGCCACCCTTCAGCCACTCTGTCCCCAGCCTGCATGGAGCTGCTGTGACCACTCTCCACACCAGCTGCTTTTCAGCTACACATCTGAGCAGAGTCACTATGCTGCTGAAGAAGCTGCATGCCAGTAACCACCCAGATGTGCACATACACCTCTGCCTCAGCTCCTGCAGCAAGGCATGGAGAGTAGGACATGGCACAAGACCAGCAGGTCAAAACCTCATCTGGAGTACTATGTCCAGACCTGAAGCCCTCCAACACAAGAGGGACATGTGTCCAGGTGGGTTTTGAAGGTCTCCAGAGAAGGAGACTCCACTACCACCCTGGGCACCTTGTTGCAGTGCTCTACCACCCTCAGCATAAAGAAACTCCTCCTCACGTTTAGATGGAGCTTCCTATGGTCCAGTTTGTGCCTGCTACCTCTTGTCCTGCCACCAGGCATCCCTGACAGAAGACTGTCCCCATCACACACATTCCCACAAAGTACAGCTCAGTGGAGAAGACTGCCTGTGTGTAAGGCACTTGAGCAGATCCAGCTACTCACAGGAGTCTCTCCACATAGCTGTGCTTCACCTCTACCAAAAGATCCTAATATTTCATGAACTTCCCCTATTAATTGCTGAGAACTTTCTTAGTTACATCTCTTCTGCACTGAAATTGCCCACTTGAACATCTCCTAGTGCTGCATCCAGCAGGGAAAGAGAAATACAGACCAAGGGTTAGTCTTGCCTCCAAAATGTATCCAGCAGCATCATTCCCAGGGTGAAGTGGAAATCTCTTCTATCAGTCTCATGGTAAGGCAAAGACACTCTGAGCTGTCCCCTTGTGGCACTGAACACAGAATCAGAGAACGGCTTAGGTTGGAAGGGACCTTAGAGATCATCCACTCCAGCCTCCACATCATGGGCAGGGACACCTCTCAGCTAAACATCCATGTTCAGCCATCACTCTAAGACACAGAATCAAAGAATGGTTTAGGTTGGAAGGGAACTCAAAGCTCAGCCAGTTCCAACCCCCTGCCATAGGCAGGATACCTCCCACTAAAACAGGCTGCTCAAGGCCTCATCCAACCTGGCCTTGAACATCTCCAGGGAGGTTGTGGAGCACAGAATCACTAAATGTGACCAAAGACCACATTTGGTGATTCTGTGATCCACGATCTCCCTGGGCAGCCTGTGCCAGTGTCTCACCACCCTCACTGCAAAGAACCCTTTCCTAGGATCCACTTTCAGTCTCCCCTCTGCCACTTTAAACCCATTTCTTCTCCTCCTGGTATTACAAGACTTTGTCAATAGTCCCTCCTCAGCCTTCCTGGAGCCCCCTTCAGGTACTGGAAGGCCACTCCAAGGTCTCCTCCAAGCCTTCTCTTCTCCAGGCTGCAGAGCTTCAACTCTCTCAACCTGCCCTCAGAGCAGAGCTGCTGCAGCCCTCTGAGCATCTTGGTGGCCTCCTCTGGACTGGCTCCAACACTTCCATGTCCTGCTTGTGTTGGGGGCTCCAGAGCTGCCCCCAGGACTGCAGGTGGGGTGTGAGGAGAGCAGAGCCAAGGGGCAGAATCCCCTCCCTTGCCCTGTGCCCACACTGCTCCTGCTGCAGCCCAGCACAGGGTTGTGTCTGGGCTGCATGTGCACACTCGTTGCCCAGGTTTGGAAGAGTGGCAGCAAAGGCAGCATCTTCCTCCTATCAAAGGATTTTGCCTTTCAGCTGCCCAGCTCATTTTAAGTCACATACAAGAAATTCAAAAGATTTGGAACTCTTTGTTTTAAGGAGATCAAGAAGGAGCAGGACCAGCAGTGGGTGCCACAGCAGCACCAGAAAATAGTGGTTAGAGTCTTTATCTGCAGGAGTTGGTTCCACACAGGTTCTCTGATGTCTGATGAGAGTTAAACTCACATCATAATGTGATAACCTTCTCCCTAGAAGGGATTAACCAAGTCTTTTCTTCTACACCTCTGCCTATTTCAACACTGGAAGCTCACTGGCAGCCCCAAGACCTCATCAAACCTGGACTCTCTGTCAACCTGTCCGGATTGGTCAGGAATGAAAAGAGGTATTGGGGCGACAGCAGGAAGAGCACAGAGTGAAAGCAGAGACAATCCATTTCCACTGCTTCTCCACTTCCTTTTCCCAAAGATCTGGGGGAAGCCTGGCAGCAGGAAGAGGGATTCTGTGGGAAGAGAGGCCTCTTTCCCTTTGCTGCCTCAACAAATGGCTCCCTACAGCAAGAAACTGCCTCCACCCAGACGACCTCGCAGCCGCTCTCCGCTCCTCCCTCCACCCCATTTGCTGCAGCGCAACAAAGCGCTCCAAAAACAACCTTGCCTTGGCAAGAGAGGGAAATGGCACAAACCACCCCAAAGGACAGGATGACAACGGCATGAGTTCAGCATGGGCTTGGGAGCTGACCCTCCCTGCCAGGGAGGGGAAACTGGAAGCTCACGGACAGAGACTGAAAGGAACCAGATCCAAAGGACGCGCCAGAGACCGCGGCCACCGATCGCCAAACCCTGCCGAAAGAAGACCTTGCCTTGCTCCCAGCCCCTTGCTGGAGACAGTGCAGCTCTATGGCTGCAAACACCTCCTCTTTGCAAGCCTGGATCTGCAGGAGGCTGGAGAAGAAAAAGATCAGAAATATACCCAAGTGACAGCTTTAAAACTGGGGAACAGCAGAGCCTGAACATCTGATTTCAATTCTAGCCTGGTTTTGATGAGCAGTACCCCAAACACACGGAGACTTTCTGCTCGGAGCAGTGCTCTCCAGTAATGTTATGGATGAACTGCTAAACAGAGGCCACACCACCACTGCTGAATGGACTAAAAGTTGGACCAGGCAGAGGAGAAATAAACTAAATCATTCTCTTTGAAGAGCCAGAGCCAGATTTGCCACTACCTTACATCTTGTATAACCATTTCGATCCTGCCTAGGTAAGGTAAGGAAAATGAACTTAAGAAATGCATAATAAATCCACCTAGAAACATTCCTTGCCCAGGAGGAAGAGCAAGCAATTTGAATTTGCAAAGCAATAAAAGCTGAATGCAAGCTGTGAGGCTCCAGCTGAAGGCAGACATTCTCTGAAGACAGGTTTTCAGAAGCAGCAAGTTTTTTGATGGAGTAGTTGAAAGTGATCAATTCAAATTCTGCTTTTGAAAAACCTTTGGAGCTTTGATCTCGCTCCAAGTTTAGCCCAGAACAACTATTACAGGCCTGACATTAAAAGTCTCAAAACAAAGTGATTTATAATGGAAACACAGAAAATAAATCACTCTTTCAGAACTTCCTAACGCACCACAGATGAGATCCAGAAGGTCAGGCAAAGTTGTCACCGAGGTTGTGAGCTCTGCCTGCTGCAGCTGAGGACCACAATGCACAGAAGAGCAAAGGAAGCCCATCAGATACACACAATGACTTGTGCCTTCCCAGCTAGCATTGGTGGTTTGGAGAGCACTTAGAGATTGTCATCTACAAAGGCTACAACACAACCATAGCAGTGACTTGCAGCAAGTTGAGGAGCAAAGCTTCCTCTGGCTGGAGCAAGCAGACACAGGAGCAGAGAATGAACCAGGTTGGAAAAGACCTTCCAGATCATTGTGTCCAACCTAGCACCCAGCCCTTCTAATTCACTAAACCCTGGCACTGAGTGCCTCATCCAGCCTCCTCTTACCTCCAGAGATGGGAACTCCATCACCTCCCTGGGCAGCCCATTCCAATGCCAAACTCTCTTGCTATGGAGAACTTCTTCCTAACATCCAGCCTGAACCTGCCCTGGTGAAGTTTGAGGCTGTGTCCCCTTGTTCTGTTGCTGGTTGCCTGGCAGCAGAGACCAACCTGAGCTGGCTACAGCCTCCCTGCAGGCAGCTGCAGGCAGCAATGAGCTCTGCCCTGAGCCTCCTCTGCTGCAGGCTGCACACCCCCAGCTCCCTCAGCCTCTCCTCACAGGGCTGTGCTCCAGGCCCTTCCCCAGCCTTGCTGCCCTGCTCTGGACACCTTCCACCACCTCAACATCTGTCTTCAACTGAGAGGCCCAGAACTGGACACAGCACTCAAGGTGTGGCCTGAGCAGTGCTGAGTACAGGGGCTGAAGGACTGCCCTGGTCCTGCTGGCCACACCATTCCTGATCTAGGCCAGGATGCCACTGGCCTTCTTGGCCACCTGGGCACACTGCTGGCTCATGTCACACTGCTGGCCAACTGTCAGCCAATACCCTCAGGTCCTTCTCTGCCTGGCCACTCTCCATGTTCACCCAGGCCCTGATGAAGAATATCTGACCACCAGCCTGAGCAGAGCCATTAACAGCTTGAATTAACGGGCATAGTGGTTTTCCAAGGAGGACTTGTCATGATGGACACGGTGTGGATTCAGCAGAGTTTGCCCTTTAGCTTCAATTTCAAAGATCTGATGAGGCTTAATACCATTAGGGAACCATCAGTGACTTTCTGCTGTTGCTGTTACTGCTCTAGCTATCGGTTTCTGAACCAAAAACTGCAGACAGTTGGCTTGACCAGGAGTCAAGGTTTAGGAATGCAAAAGCAAATCCAAGGTACAGATGAGCTTCAGATGTGGACAGGCTTCAGAGGACTTAACAGAGTCTGTCAGGTCACACAGGGGTACTTTTTGCCCCCCTCCTCCCCGTCGGTGTACGTGCACACGCGCCTTCATCCCGGGATCTTTCTGTTTGCTTTAAACGCTCCTGGCCTCAGCCAGAGCAACTGGAACTCAGACAAGCAATTCTTGCAGCCAACAATTAAAAGCAACAACAACAAAACCCAACCCCCAAACCCCTCACATCAACCTTTTGGTTTATTGTATAGCACTTATAAAAAGAAAACACAACCCAAACTAAAATTACCTCCTTCATAAGCGGTCCTTGCTCACCACCACGTGTCGCTAGAGCAGCCAGATGTTCACAGTTCAAGGAGCCAAATAATACTACTGCTCTTTGCTTTCCTTTTTTTTTTTTGGGGTAAACATTAAATGGGGAAAGGACAATAATAATGGTTTTCAGTCAATCTTCATTAGGACTTGAAAGGAGAAACATCAATTCAACGAGGCTCCAAAAGCCTGTACAATAAACTCTGCTCTAAACAAAGCACTGCTGTCAACCTGCGCTGTGGTTTCAGATTGAAAGCAGGATCTGTTTCCCTGAAGCATCCAAATGAAGGTTTGCATCCAGATGTCCTGACAAAGAGACACCATCTTCATTCTTCAGGGTTTGGTTTTTTTCTGCATCTGTTTATATTGTATTTTACTTCTGATTGTCTTTTTCTTCCTTGGCAATCCTCTTGGTCACACCACTGAAATACTTCTCCCGGAAAGAATTGTGGCCCCTGTATGGCAAATATTGGCCATCCAACAAGTGAGAGTTCTGCTCTTGATCCTGCATGGCATCAAAAGACAAGCATTAGACTGTGCAGCAGCTCCTGCCATTGCTTCTCCTCCAGCCTTCTGCAAACAAAGGACAAGCAAATATTGACCATCCGACAAGTGAGAGTTCTGCTCTTGATCCTGCACGGCATCAAAAGACAAGCATTAGAGTGTGCAGCAGCATCTTCAGCAGCTGCTGCCATTGCTTCTCCTCCAGCCTTCTGCAAACAAAGGACAAGCAAGAGTGCAGTCCATGCTACCACTTGAACCTAAAAGTTACAGAAGAGGAGCTCCATGTTTTTCCAGCAAAGAGGATTTCTGAGGGTTCTTTAATCGAGTCTATGTTATTCTGGCAGAAAGAGAAGCTGGATGCAACACAACTCAAAACAGGATCCACCTAGGAGCTGATGTCAACTTTGACATTTATCATAGAGTGGTTTAGGTTGGAAGGGACCTCAAAGCTCAGCCAGTTCCAACCTCCTGTTACAGGCAGGGACACCTTCCACTAGAACAGGTTGCTCAAGGCCTCATTCACCATGGACTTGAACATCTCCAGGGAGGGAGCAGCCACAACCTCCCAAGGCAACCTCCTCACCACCCTCACTGCAAAGAACTTCTTCCTAACATCCAGTTTCAATCTCTCCCCTGTCACTTTAAACCCATTACCTCCTGTTCTGTCATTACCAGACCTTGTCAACAGTCCCTCCTCAGCCCTCCTGGAGCCCCCTTCAGATACTGCAAGGCCACTCCAAGGTCTCCTCCAAGCCTTCTCTTCTCCAGGCTGCACAGCCCCAACTCTCTCAGCCTGTCCTCAGAGCAGAGCTGCTGCAGCCCTCTCAGCATCTTAGTAGCCTCCTCTGGACTGGCTCCAACACTTCCATGTCCTGCTTGTGCTGGGGGCTCCAGAACTGCACCCAGGACTGCAGGTGGGGTGTGAGGAGAGCAGAGCCAAGGGGCAGAATCCCCTCCCTTGCCCTGTGCCCACACTGCTCTTGCTGCAGCCCAGCACAGGGTTGCTGTCTGGGCTGTACTCACACTGCCATAGTTGAGTGGCAAACAGACATTAGATTGATTGAAGAACTCCAAAAGTAGACTGCTGAGGCTTCCATCAGAGCAACAAGAACATGCAGGTCCCACTGCAAAGCCTTAGCACTGGACAGAAGTGAAAATCCATGTGCAATGGCTTCTCATTTGACACTGATCAGACAGAAGCTGTGAGCAGCCAAGGGGCTGCTGCTGGGGGAGGGTTGTTGTTTGTTTGGGGGTTTTGGCTTTTTGGTGTGGTGTTTTTTTAATGCACTAATTCAAACTTTCTTTATTCTGCTCTGTTCTGCCAACTGATGCATACTGTCACTACCAGACAGCTGGAGATTTAACAGCCCTGCCTCACCTCTAGTACCTGAAGAAGAAGCTGAGGAGGGATGTCTGACAAGGGCTTGTAGGGACAGGATGAGAGGGAATGGATTGAAGCTGGAGGAGGGGAGAGTTAGACTAGAGATCAGGAAAAATGAGTGGGGGTAGGGAGATCTGGAACAGGTTGCCCAGAGAAGCTGTGAATCTCCCCTCCCTGGAGATGCTCAAAGCCAGCCTGGATGAGGCCCTGAGCAACCTGGGCTAGTGGGAGGTGTCCCTACTCATGGCAGGGAGGGTTGGAATTGGCTGATCTTCAAAGTCTCCAAAACCATTCTAGGATTCCATGAGATATCCCAGCTAACACCAGCAGAACCCAAGCTGCACAGGAATGAATGTGAGCACAGCTCCTGTGCTTTACACAGGAAAACATAATGGTTAGCTTCCTGAAAAAATACCACTGGGAGAATCCAATCACTCAGAGGCTTCTGAAATTCAAATGCAAGCAGAAGAACACAAATGACTGAAATGGGAACCAACAGTTACTGAAGTGCAGGTGGGGGGATTGTCTCTGTGTGCAGTAATCAGGTTCCTCTGGAAGTTCAAGCTGACACCCTGCACACCTATCTGAGCTGAGAAGACAGCTTAGAAACTGGCCCATCCTATACACCAAGGTTGGGTTCACCATGTGCTAGGGATTTATACCCATGTGGTACTTGTCAGTGTAAGATAAACAGCAGAGCAAACTTCAGCCTGAGTGCTAAAGGAAACTGATGGCAGCTTTAGGAACAGTTTCACACATCACAGAATCCCAGACTTGTTTGGGTTGGTAAAGATCATCCAGTCCAGCCATTCTCTAACTACCCAAGGCTGGTGCTAAACCATCCTCAGCACCACATCTCTGCCTATCTGAAACACCTCCAGGGATGAGGATCCAACCACCTCCCTGGGCAGCCTGTGCCAGTCTTCAAGAACCCTTTTGGTCAAGAAATTTCTTCTCATATTTAACCTAAACCTCCCCTGGTGCAACTCAAGACCACTCTCTTTTGTCCTATCATTTGTTGCCAGGGAGAAGAGACCAACCCCCACCTCCCTCCAGCCTCCTTTGAGGGAGTTGTAGAGAGCAGCGAGGTCTCCTCTCAGCCTTCTCTTCTCCAGACTAAACACCCCCAGGTCCCTCAGCTGCTCCTCACCAGCCCTACTCTCCAGACCCCTCACCAGCTTTGTTGCCCTGCTCTGGTGGATGTCAGTTTGCTGTGCTCAGTAAGCAAGATGGAACTAAGCTGAGCAGCCTCACACAGAACCAGTGAGCTGTGCAAGAGCTCATGTAACAGAGCTAAACCTCTGCTCCACTAAATGTTTCTTCTTAATGGATCCTTACTGATGTAATCTCTTCAAGCAATGCAGCAACACAGACACTGTTCCATCACTTAATTTCACAGATCACAGGAGGTTAGGGATTGGAAGGGACCTCTGGAGTTCGAGTCCAACTCCCCTGCCAGAGCCGGACCATAGAATCTAGGGCAAGTTGCACAGGAACACATCCAGACAGGTCCTGAAAGTCTCCAGAGAAGGAGACTCCACAACCTCTCTGGGCAGCCTGTGCCAGTGCTCTGGGACCCTTACAGTAAAGAAGCTCTTCTTCATGTTGAGGTGGAATTTGCTGTGCTGTAGCTTCCATCACTTGCTCCTTGTCCTATCCCAGGGCACAAGTGAGTAGAGGCTGTCTCTGTCCCTCCCTTCCCAATCCCCACCCCTCAGATACTTACAGACATTGATTAGATCCCCTCTAGCCACAGGGCTCTCAGCCTTTCCTCATCAGGCAGGGCTCCACTCCCTTAATCATCCATGTGCCCCTCTGCAGGACTCACTCCAGTAGATCCCTGTCCCTCTTGAACCGGAGAGCCCAGAACTGGATGCAATATTCCAAGTGGGGTTTCACGAGGGCAGAGCAGAGGAGGAGGAGAACCTCCCTCGACCTGCTGGCCACAGTCTTCTGAATGCATGCCAAGATCCCACTGGCCTTCTTGGCCACAGGGACACACTGCTGTCCCATGGATAACTTGTTGTCCAGCAGGACTCCTGGGTCCTTCTCCAGTTCACATTGATTTGTTCATATTTGACAACAAAGTCAAAGTCCTTTAGCCTGCAGAAGAGGAGGCTCAGGGCAGAGCTCATTGCTCTCTACAATTACCTGAAGGGAGGCTGTAGCCAGCTGGGGGTGGTCTCTTCTGCTAGGCAACCAGGAACAGAACAAGGGGACACAGTCTCAAGCTGTGCCGGGGGAGGTCTAGGCTGGATGTGAGGAGGAAGTTGTTGGCAGAGAGAGTGATTGGCACTGGAATGGGCTGCCCAGGGAGGTGGTGGAGTTGCCACCCCTGGAAGTGTTCAAGAAAAGCCTGGCTGGGGCACTTAGTGCCATGCTCTAGTTGCTTGGCTAGGGCTGGGTGCTAGGTTGGACTGGATGAGCTTGGAGGTCTCTTCCAACCTGGTTGGTGCTATGAAAGTCACTGTGCACTGCTTTAGCACTAACAGTAGGCACACAGGAGGAGGCTTCCGTCGGTGCTCTCATACTACAAAAGCATCACGGCGCAAGGATGTGGCACATCTCCCCCTTTCAGCTATGCTGGTGTCTCTCCAGGCTTTCATGTAACAAAATCAACACCTCCCCTTGCTCTGGATGTCTCAATGTGCCTTCCAAAGGAGTGAAGCAAAAAGAGTTCTCAGCGCTGCTGTGCACGTCCAAGTGCCCTCTTCTGGGCACAGTGTGAATCCCTATGCAGTAGCTCTCTGCTGTCCCAGGGCAACTGCATTGGCTTAAATTAACTTGCTAAGCATGAGGTGCCCTGTGGCTATCTAACCGGGAAAGCATGCACCCCAGCAGCAGCAAATGAGCTCTGCTGAGACACTGCCCTGCTGGAAAACAGCAGGAGAAAACAACCTGAGTAAACGCACTGCAGACACAGCACAGCTCTTGTCTTTCAGTCACCTGCAGCACTCCAAGAGCATTCCAGGCTGATCATCAGCAGGACTTCAGCATGTCCATGGAAAGAATAAATAAATCACTACAGACAGAGAGGAAAGAAGGGGATCTGAGACATGCTCCTCTCCCAGGCAGCCTGCACCCACTTCTGACAGGACCATGCTGAGAAAAAAAGAGCAAAGTCTCTTCCTCCAAACTTGGAGGTCAGAAATCCTTCTTTGACCTAAGCAGAGAACACAGCTTTTATGCCTCTGGGATGCACTGAAACCATAATTCTACATAATTTGCTTGTTTTGAGCAATGGATGGGCTATTTGACCCTGAAGGATGATAGATGGGTCAAGAGGATCTTAACATAAAACTGAATCCCCACAACCTCTAAGAGGTCACACATCTGTATGCCATTCATCTCGAGTCCTTAAGTAACAAAATGCTGATTCAGGGGGAAAGGAGGAAGGGGGAAAGGAACTACCCCTCTCTACCCCCAAGCTGGTTAGAGCAAAGAGAGGATATGATATGTAAGAGACCAAACTTCAAGGTAAACACAGTTGTAAGAGGAGCATCTGCACTCATCGAATGGAAACAAGTTTAGTGCTTCACTCCACAACAGAATCCACTTTGTAGATGAAGGCTTTGTCAAGAGCTGTGCCAAGTCATAGAACTGTCAGGGTTAGAAGGGACCTCAAGGATCATCCAGTCCCAACTCCCCTCTCATGGACAGGGATGCATTTCCACTAGATCAGGTTGCCTAGAGCCACATCCAGCCTGGCCTTAAAAACTTCCAGGGATGGAATCGTTGTACCTCAACACTTACTTGTCCTGGAGACTAAACAGAAGTGTTACAGCTCCCCAGTAAATAATGGAAGAGCTGGAATTACAGAATCATTGTGGTTAGAAAAGACCTTGGACATCATCAAGTCAAACCATTCTCTAACTCTACTATAGCAGGTGATAAATCATGTCCCTCAGCACCACATCTCTGCAGCTCAAACACCTCTAAGGATGGGGACTCAAGCACCTCATCTCTGCAGCTCAAACACCTCTAAGGATGGGGACTCAAGCACCTCATCTCTGCAGCTCAAACACCTCTAAGGATGAGGACTCAAGAACCTCATCTCTGCAGCTCAAACACCTCTAAGGATGGGGACTCAAGCACCTCATCCCTGCAGCTCAAACACCTCTAAGGATGGGGACTCAAGCACCTCATCTCTGCAGCTCAAACACCTCTAAGGATGGGGACTCAAGCACCTCTGTGGGAAGCCTGTGCCAGTCTTTGGGAAGAAGTTTCTTCTAACTTTTAACCTAAATCTGCCCTGGTATAGCTTCAGGCCATTTCCTCTCATCCTATCACTTGTTGCTAGGGAGAAGAGACCAAGCCCACCTCACTCCAACCTCCCTTCCTGAAGTTGTAGAGAGTAATGAGGTCTCCCCTCAGACTCTTCTTCTCCACACTAAACATCTCTCAGCTGCTCCTCCCCAGCCCTCTTCTCCAGATCCTTCACCAGCTTCATTGGCCTTCTCTGGACATGCTCCAGCACCTCAATATCCATCTTGTAGTGAGGAAGACAGATGAGGAAGCTTAAAGATAAGCAAAAAGCTTTGTTTTTCTTTAGATCTTGGCACACATCAAGTGCTATTATTAAGTGATGAAGTCTGGCATGCCTCACTTCAGCCCCAGGGAATTATCCACAGCCAGTTCTTGTTTAAAGAAAATATTCCCAGCCTTATCACAGCTTCCTACCACTCTACATCTGGTGCTGGACAGGAGCTACACAAACCACTTGTACCAATGTTGTTCCACAGCTATAAACACCACGGAGCAGCTTCCAAAGCAGGGACAACACAGTCATAGCCATGAACAGACACTACTAAATTCAGCAGGGAAAACTCTACACCAGTAGTAACTCTGGAGTGACCTTGTGGCCTGGAAGTGCTGGACCCATTCAGTGTGGAGATCTGGACCAGGTTGTCCAGAGAAGCTGTGAATCTCCCCTCCCTGGAGATGTTCAAAGCCAGCCTGGATGAGGCCCTGAGCAACCTGGGCTAGTGGGAGGTGTCCCTGCTCATGGCAGGGAGGGTTGGAACTGGCTGATCTTCAAGGTCCCCAAAACCATTCTAGGATTCCATGAGATATCCCAGCTAACACCAGCAGAACCCAAGCTGCACAGGAATGAATGTGAGCACAGCTCCTGTGCTTTACACAGGAAAGCATAAAGGTAGATTTGCATGCCTGATGCTCCAGAGCCCTTTCCTGGGCACTTGTTTGAGTTCCTCCCTCAGTCAAGTGTTCTTTTTCAGCTTGCTGCCTCACTCCTAGGTCTCTCTCCCCAATCACTCACCTCTCCTCCAACCACTCTCAAAAAGCCTTCAAGAGAAACTTTAGAACTAGGTAGCATTTAGCAGCCAAATAAGTGCCATGTATTTCTGTGAGACAGCCAGCAGAGGAATGAAGCAACTCATTCAGCACCAGCTGAAATAGTCCAGCATGGGGAAAAACAACCAGCCTGAGGAAGCAGAAAGCTAGCCATAACCCTGTAAAGAAAGGGAACACCACATGAAACAGTTAGTAACCCACCCCTTCTGAAAACAGCTGCTTGGTCACCAGATCAACCAACAAGCCTTGTGGCACTGATGCCATACATCTTGGTGCTCCAATTTCCCTACTGATTAACCACTTGACATTTGAATGAAAGATGATTATGAAAATTGAGATACAGGCTGCACAGGCTGAGGCCTTTCAGCCCTACATAACTGTATTGTTTAAGGCTTTTGAGAGGCAAACTGACACAAGGGAAGGTATGGAAGACTCAAGCCTCCTCTAGCCTGAAGCAGAAGGATGGGCTCCTACTAGGTTACAGCTGACAAACATCACAACATCAATCTCTGTGGGCAACAGCTTCTCATTCTCCCACCCCATTGTATTTCTGCCCTTACATACCAATGCCCACAGCCACTAGAGAGCCCAAGTGGTGTTTTTACTGCTCAAAAGCCCCCACCTCCCTTCACAGTTCACTGAGGGCAGCCTCACAAACAGTCCTGCCTGCTGCAACATCAATTAGAGTTTTATTTCTTGCTCAGGGAGAAACTGGGGAGGATCCACATCCATTTCATACCACAAGAAGGGACACTGATGTCTGCAGAACAAAAACCCTACAGCAGGCTGATAAGCTCTCACCTTGTATTACTGTCTACAACTACCTGAGGGGAGGTTGTGGCCAGGAGGAGGTTGCTCTCTTCTCTCAGGTGGCCAGCACCAGAACAAGAGGACACAGCCTCAGGCTGTGCCAGGGGAAATTTAGGCTGGAGGTGAGGAGAAAGTTCTTCCCTGAGAGAGTCATTGGACACTGGAATGGGCTGCCCGGGGAGGTGGTGGAGTCGCCGTCCCTGGAGCTGTTCAAGGCAGGACTGGACGTGGCACTTGGTGCCATGGTCTGGCCTTGAGCTCTGTGGTAAAGGGTTGGACTTGATGATCTGTGAGGTCTCTTCCAGCCTTGATGATACTGTGATACTTTTTGCTTTGCTTCTCTCCAACTCTTCTGCCTTCAAGAGTTTTAGAAGGCTGGAAGTGTCCAGCTGGCTACTGCTAGCTGCCCTCTTTACTCACTTTGATTACCACCACCAGAACTTTGGATTGAAGGGGGAGGGGGTGTTACTAATGACCACCATGGCTGTTCAAAAAAACCCCTTAAATGTTAAAACCCAAACAACTCTCCTGCTGCTCTTGTGCACATGCTGGAAAAGCCTTCTCACATCAACTCTGCTTCCAGTTGGCACAATCTCATCATAAACTGAAACAGAACAGACTGGATGCTTAGCAGACAGTGAGTTCCATACCACCTCTTGTGAGGGTTTTCATCCAGTATTTATGACCTTCCTGCCTCTGACTGCTTAGGATAGATCAATACTTCAGCTAGACACTTTGGACATTCACTTTGCTCTCCTGGTTATTACAAGCCAAATCAAACCACACCACCAAT
Source organism: Pogoniulus pusillus (assembly GCF_015220805.1). NCBI lineage: Eukaryota > Metazoa > Chordata > Aves > Piciformes > Lybiidae > Pogoniulus > Pogoniulus pusillus. The sequence goes on along the minus strand of NC_087296.1, from coordinate 11,514,228 downwards.
TTCACATCCACTAACTCGACTGAACTCATCTCCCATTCAGAGTTTGGAGTTAACAGCCAAATTGAATTTGCTCTGAAATCTGCAAGTCATTACTGGTGGCAAACACTGGGGAGCCAAAGGACTGTATAATGACACTACATGACTTGTAAAACTTCTTAGCTGCTTGTGTGCACTACACTGAGCTGAATTAAAAGCCATTTACGAGTGGCTGTTACAAAGCAGTTTAGCAAAGCAGACAGGGACTGTCTGGACACAGGAATGTTTGTGTATTCAGGAAAATCCACCCTTTCATTGGAGGCAAAGATTAAATGGTCAAAGCTCCAACTATTGCATGTTAACCTCACACCTGGCAAGGCAGAAGTATTCCGAGTCAAAGGCTATTTGACACAGAATCATAGAATCAAAAAGGTTGGAAGAGACTTCCAAGCTCATCCAGTCCAACCTAGCACCCAGCCCTAGACAATCAACTAGACCATGGCACTAAGTGCCTCATCCAATCTTTTCCTGAACACCTCCAGGGACAGTGACTCCAGCACCTCCCTGGGCAGCCCATTCCAATGCCAATCACTCTCTCTGACAACAACTTCCTCATCATATCCAGCCTAGACCTGCCCTGGCACAGCTTCAGGCTGTGTCCCCTTCTTCTGTTGCTGCTTGCCTGGCAGAAGAGACCAACCCCACCTGGCTACAACCTCCCTTCAGGCAGCTGCAGACAGCAATCAGCTCTGCCCTGAGCCTCCTCTTCTGCAGGCTGCACACCCCCAGCTCCCTCAGCCTCTCCTCACAGGGCTGTGTTCCAGGCCCCTCCCCAGCCTTGCTGCCCTTCTCTCAACACTTTCCAGCACCTCAACATCTCTCTGCAATGGAGGAGCCCAGAACTGGACACAGCACTCAAGGTGTGGCCTGAGCAGTGCTGAGCACAGGGCCAGAAGAACCTCCCTTGTCCTGCTGCCCACACTGCTCCTGAACCAGCCCAGGATGCCATTGGCTCTCTTGCCCACCTGGGCACACTGCTGGCTCATCTTCAGCCTATTTTCTACCAGTACCCCCAGGTCTGCTCTCAGCCACTCTGTCCCCAGCCTGTATTGCTGCTTGGAGTTGTTGTGGCCAAAGTGCAGAACCCTGCACTTGGCCTTGTTAAATCTTCATAGAATGCCAGGTTGGAAGGGATCCCAAGGATCACCTGGTCCAACCTTTCTAGGTGATGGTGGAGATGAAATGAGCTGCCCCAGCACCCTGGCATGATAAGTCTTAACACTGACCAATGAAGGACTCCACTGCTTCCTTTGAGAGATGACTCCAGTGTCTGACTGTGCTCATGGAGAAACATTTTCTTCTGTATTCCAATGGCAATCTCCCCAGCAGTAACTTGTACCTATTGATCCTTCTCTTCTCCATGGCACTCCTTGCACAAAGGGAGCCTCCATCCTCCTGGTAGCCACCCTTCATATACTGGTCCATGGCAACAAGGGCTCTCCTAAACCTTCTCTTCTCCAGGCTGAACAGACCCAGCTCTCTCAGCTTTCCCTCACACAGCAGGGCTGCCAGGCCTCTGAGCATTCTTATGGCTTTACAGTCACAAGACAGGGAAAAAAGCATGTCCTAAGTAAGGGACACTGAGGTGAGGATATCTCAGCTACTCAGACATTGAAGAAAAGGAGACTAAACCAAGCAGTCACTAGCTAAGGAGTCAGTATGTAGTTGTTTGCACACATTTAGCTTCCCCAGAAACAGCACAGGGGTTCTGGTATCTTTAAATTACCTAAAGGACATCTGGAGTCCTGAGTGCAAGCACCTGCACCACTTTAAGCAGTAAGCCTGCCAATAAGACTCAGGTGCTTGCAGTTAAGCATTTCCAGACATGAACCTGTCAAAGCCTGTCCTGAAGACCAGGTGATGCACAAAGCAAGAATCACAAACGATGCAAGTCTATTCACAGAGGGGCAGCTATGTTTTTTTCAGTCAGCACATGTTACCCTACAGCACTGGCAGTAATAAAACTCCTGTTAAAAACTCCTGAGACACACATGTCAAACACCTTCACAGCTTACCCTCTTGGTTCACTGCTGGTGAAGTTGGCAGCTTTGGCTGTCAGCCTTTAAAAAACAGAATGCAGCTGTTGCTGAGAATCTGAGTCATCTTTAGCATTATGAACACAAGACTGAAGCTCTGCTGTGGTATTAGAGCAAGCACCACGCAGACACAGCAGCCAGACTGTATCTCCTGTCACCTAAAATAGCTCTTTCCAACTGACAAGGAGCATACTAAAGCCACTTGCTGGTTACTTGTGTTTTCATTAGGAATCTGCTTCACATTTGTTTAGCATCTGACTTAACAGCATCAGCAGGCACAGAAAGGAGACTTGAATGCAACCTTCTCTGGTCCCTCTGCCTTAGCATGTCCCAAAACAACAACAAAAGCCAGTGTGCTTTGCTGTCCTTATGTCATAGCTACAATATTATTTCAGAAGCTAAAAGAAGACCTCTCTGGAACTGAAGTAACAGAACTGATTGTGCTTTATCTGTCCTGCAAGACTCTCAAAGGCATTTGGTATTTACTTGAGCACCAAATGACACTTTGGGATCAGTGAGGACTCAGGCACTGGATGGGTGCAGCATTCAGCTCTCCAAGAAAAGCACAGTCAGCTCCCACAGGTAACCAAAAGCCCAAAGACCTCTTTCACACTCTTAAGCAGGTTGCTTAGGATTAGAAGCTAAGGAGAGAAAAGGCAAAGACCCAAACCAGAACAGTCCCTTAGACCACTGCCTAGTGTATTTTAGAGAGATGTGTGGCAATTTCACAAAAGCTCAAAGTCTCAACATAAAAATCTCAAGTATGAGAGAAATAAGGATCCAGTTGATGGAAATGAGATTCAATTGACAGAAGTAAGGATCCAGTTGATGGAAATGAGATTCAATTGACAGAAGTAAGGATCCAGTTGATGGAAATGAGATTCAATTGACAGAAATAAGGATCCAGCTGATGGAAATGAGATTCAATTGACAGAAATAAGGATCCAGCTGATGGAAATGAGATTCAATTGACAGAAATAAGGATCCAGCTGATGGAAATGAGATTCAATTGACAGAAATAAGGATCCAGTTGATGGAAATGAGATTCAATTGACAGAAATAAGGATCCAGTTGATGGAAATGAGATTCAATTGACAGAAATAAGGATCCAGTTGATGGAAATGAGATTCAATTGACAGAAATAAGGATCCAGTTGATGGAAATGAGATTCAATTGACAGAAATAAGGATCCAGTTGATGGAAATAAGATTCAATTGACAGAAATAGGGATCCAGCTGATGGAAATGAGATTCAACTGACAGAAATAAGGATCCAGTTGATGGAAATGAGATTCAACTGACAGAAATAAGGATCCAGCTGATGGAAATAAGGATCCAGTTGACAGAAACAACGATCCAGTGCTGAGCAGAACAAACTGTTGATGAATGCAATGGCTACCATTTCACAGAACATAACTGAGAATTGAAGCTTACTTTGAATTCCTTCACCTTCTCCATGGTTATCAGGCGCCTCGATGTGTGGCTGGAAAGCATCTGCTCACAGTTGCTGATAAGGTTCAGGCAGGGGTGCCGAGGAATGATGTCTTCTGTGTATCTGGGAGAAACAAACAGTCATAAAGCTGGGAGCTCATCAAGTCAAACACTTGCACCTGGAACCAAATTCATCCAGACTGCTCACCAAATGGCTTTCACCAGGATGCTGAAGCTGCATTGAAATCTGATTAAAGGCATTGGGCTGTTGGTGCTGTGGAGTTTTTTTTTCCATCACATATTCCAGAATCACAGAATTAACCAGGTTGGAAAAGACCTCTAGGATCATCGAGTCCAACCTCTCACCTAATATCTCCTAATTAACTAAACTATGGCACAAAGTGCCTCACCCAGTCTCCTTTTAAACACCTCCAGGGATGGTGACTCCACCACCTCCCTGGGCAGCCCATTCCAATGCCACTCTCTCTGGCAAGAACTTCTTCCTAACATCCAGCCTAGACCTGCCCTGGCACAGCTTCAGGCTGTGTCCCCTTGTTCTGTTGCTGCTTGCCTGGGAGCAGAGACCAACCCCACCTGGTTACAGCCTCCCTTCAGGCAGTTGCAGACAGCAATGAGCTCTGCCCTGAGCCTCCTCTTCTGCAGGCTGCACACCCCCAGCTCCCTCAGCCTCTCCTCACAGGGCTGTGCTCCAGCCCCCTCACCAACCTTGCTGCCTTGCTCTGGACACACTCAAGCATCTCATCCTTCCAATCATCTTGTGACATAAAATGCCCCAGTAAAGAGACCCCCCCCAAGATGTTCTCTCTGTGCATAGACAGGATGTTAATGTATGCACACAGGCCTGCCTTAATAGCTTCAAGCAGAAAGCTTCTCAAATCAATCAGGTGTAGCAACTTAACCAAACAGAACTATCAGTTACAAAACAGGAAATTTGTTTTTCACAGACAGCATTTAGAAAGCTGCAGGAATGAGACTTAACTGTGGCTCCTCAAAAGGAGACCACTAAAATTCAAATTGACATTGTCAGTGTGCTCTTGCAGCCCAGAGAGCCAAGCAGAGCCTGGGCTGCAGCAAGAGAAGTGTGGGTGAGGGAAGTGATCCTCTCCCTCTACTCCTACTGGTGAGACCTCACATGGAGTACTGCATCCAGTTCTGGAGCCCCTGGGATAAGAGAGATATGGATGTGCTGGAAGGTGTCCAGAGAAGGGCCACGAGGATGATCAGAGGGCTGCAGCAGCTCTGCTGTGAGGAGAGACTGAGGGAGTTGGGGCTGTGCAGTCTGGAGAGAAGAAGGCTCCCAAGTAAACTTACTGTGTCCTTTCAGGATCTTAAAGGGGATACAAGAAAGCTGGGGAGGGACTTTTTAGGCTTAAACCCATTACCCCTGCCCTGTCATTACCAGACTTTGTCAATAGTCCCTCCCCAGCCCTCCTGGAGCCCCCTTCAGACCCTTCAAGGTCTCCTTGGAGCCTTCTCTTCTCCAGGCTGCAGTGCCCCAACTCTCAGCCTGTCCTCAGAGCAGAGCTGCTGCAGCCCTCTGAGCATCTTTGAGAATCACAAGCTGTTAGACAGCTAAGGCAGTACCAAACACAGCCTTGAGATCAGGAAGAAAAAAAGCAAACAGTGCTGCCTCTTTGCATTGCTCCCAAGCATCCAGATCACAATCCCACCTTGCAATCCCTTCTCATGTGTGGAAACAAGTTGTGAATTCTGAGAGATGAAACCAGAACGTGGCTTCTGACAAAGGAGAATCAAATTAATTCCCAAATGCTGGGTTGGTTTTTTTTTTCAATTACATGAGATTTTTGATCCATCCAGAACCAAACTACCTCTTGCTCTTTCACAGGTAGGCACTCGGCCACCTTTGCTCTTCATAAGCACATAAAAGCCTAAGCACAAAGGAATGAAAAGAATTCAGGCTCAACAACGATTTCAATGTCAGATTGAAAGAGAAAAGTTTGGAGGGAGATGCTATCTTGCAGAGGGAGAGATCACATCCCAGCTACAAGTCCTGCCTGCTAGCATTAATGCAAATAGCTCTGCATTCTTGCACTGGGCAGGCCACACCTTGAGTGCTGTGTCCAGTTCTGGGCCCCTCAATTCAAGAAGGATGTTGAGGTGCTGGAACATGTCCAGAGAAGGGCAACAAAGCTGGGGAGGGGCCTGGAGCACAAATCCTATGAGGAGAGGTTGAGGGAGCTGGGGGTGTGCAGCCTGGAGAAGAGGAGGCTCAGGGGTGATCTTATTACTGTCTACAACTACCTGAAGGGGCATTGTAGCCAGGTGGGGGGTGGCCTCTTCTCCCAGGCAACCAGCAATAGAACAAGGGGACACAGTCTCAAGTTGTGCCAGGGTAGGTATAGGCTGGATGTTAGGAAGAAGTTCTTCACAGAGAGAGTGATTGGCATTGGAATGGGCTGCCCAGGGAGGTGGTGGAGGCACCGTCCCTGGGGGTCTTCAAGAAAAGCCTGGATGAGGCACTTAGTGCCATGGTCTGGTTGACTGGATAGGGCTGGGTGCTAGGTTGGACTGGATGAGCTTGGAGGTCTCTTCCAACCTGGTTGATTCTACGATTCTAGGTAAAGTATTATCGAGTCAGAGGCACAGGAGCAGTGGTTTCAGCAGACATCCACTTCAGCCTTCTTTTGTTTTAAGGTAACACAAGGATCTCAAGTAACACCCGGTGGCAGGTGTTGCCAAAGGGATATTTAGTGACACAACATAGGATCACAGAATTGTTTTGGTTGGAAAAGACCTTGAGGATCATCCTGTGCAACCATTCTCTAGCTCTTGCAAGGCTGCTGCTAAATCACATCCCTCTGCAGCTATGAAACACCTCCCACAATGGGGATTCAACCATCACTTAGTGCCATGGTTCAGTTGACTGGATAGGGCTGGGTGCTAGGTTGAACTGGATGAGCTTGGAGGTCTCTTCCAACCTGGTTGATTCTATGATCTCCCTAGGCAGCCTGTGCCAGTCTTTCAGAATCCTTTCAGCCAAGTTTCTTCTAACACACAACCTAAATCACCCCTGCTGCAGCTTGAGGCCATTTCCTCTTGTTATACCACTTGTTACTAAGGAAAAAAGGCCAACCCTCACTTCACTGCAACCTCCTTTCAAGGAGCTATAAAGAGCAATGAGGTCTCCCCTCAGCCTCCTCTTCTCCAGACTAAACACCCTCACCTCCCCCAGCTGCTCTTCTCCAGCCCAGTTCTCCCAGTGTATGCCCTTCTCTGGACCTGCTTCAGCACCTCAATGCCCTTCTTGCAGTGAGGAACCCAAAACTGCACAGAGGACTCAAGGTGTGGCCTCATCAGTGCTGACCACCTGCTCAGGAAAGAACTTCTTCCCAACAGCCAACCTAAACCTCCCCTGATGCAACTTGAGGCCATTGCCTCTTGTCTTAGCATCAGTAACTGGGGAGAAGAGACCAGCTCCAGCCTCACTACAACCTCCTTTTAAGTAGCTGTAGAGGGCAATAAGGTCCCCTCTCAGCCTCCTCTTCTCCAGACTGAACACCCCCAGCTCCCTCAGCTGCTCCTCACAGGCCATGTTTGCCAGAGCTCTCCCTAGCCTCCTTGCCCTTCTCTGCACCCACTCCAGCACCTCAGTGTCCCTCCTACAACAGGTACAAATCAGAACACAGAAGTTTCCACCTCAACATGAGCAGATCCTTCTTCATGGTGAGGGTGCTGGGGTCTAGAGCAGGCTGCCCAGAGAGATTGTGGAGTCTCCTTCCCTGGACACTTTCAAACCCCATTTGGATATGCTCCTGTGTGACCTGCCCTAGGTGATCCTGCTTTTGGCAGCGGGGGTGGACTCAGTCTCTGGAGGTCCCTTCCAACCCCTAACATTCTGTGAGTCTGTGACTAGTATAGTTTGAGTGTTCAAAGAAACAGGTGGCACTGCAGGAGTTCACTTCAGAGCATAGCTACAGCTGGCAGATGCTCAAAAACAGCTACTGCATTTCAACTGCCCACTTTATGTTAAGGGGAAAAAAGGAGCAAAAAGCCAAGGCCAAGCCACCAAAAAGCCAAAGCCAAAACCAAGTCACCAAAAAGTCAAAGCCATGCCACCAAAAATCCAAAGCCAAAGTCAAATCCAAGCCAACAAAAAGCCAAGGCCAAAACCAAGCCACTCCAAAGCCACCAAAAAGCCAAAGCCAAAACCAAGTCATCAAAAAGTCAAAGCCATGCCACCAAAAAGCCAAAACCAAGCCACCAAAAAGCTACAACAAGCAAAACCACCACAAAAAAAAAAACAACCAAATAAAACCACCCAAAACATCTCCCCCTACCAAAAAATCCCCACATCTCAAAACATTATCTGAGAGATGCTGAAGTAAGCTATGCAGAAGCCCAGGTCTCACTGCAGCCAGGAAGCTATGCAGAAGCCCAGGTCTCACTGCACCAAGTAAGCTATGCAGAAGCCCAGGTCTCACTGCAGGAAGCTATGCAGAAGCCCAGGTCTCACTGCACCAAGTAAGCTATGCAGAAGCCCAGGTCTCACTGCAGCCAGGAAGCTATGCAGAAGCCCAGGTCTCACTGCAGCCAGGAAGCTATGCAGAAGCCCAGGTCTCACTGCAGCCAGGAAGCTATGCAGAAGCCCAGGTCTCACTGCAGCCAGGAAGCTATGCAGAAGCCCAGGTCTCACTGCAGCAAGTAAGCTATGCAGAAGCCCAGGTCTCACTGCAGGAAGGAAGCTGTGCAGAAGCCCAGGTCTCACTGCAGGAAGGAAGCTATGCAGAAGCCCAGGTCTCACAGCACCAAGTAAGCTATGCAGAAGCCCAGGTCTCACTGCAGGAAGCTATGCAGAAGCCCAGGTCTCACTGCACCAAGTAAGCTATGCAGAAGCCCAGGTCTCACTGCAGCCAGGAAGCTATGCAGAAGCCCAGGTCTCACTGCAGCCAGGAAGCTATGCAGAAGCCCAGGTCTCACTGCAGCAAGTAAGCTATGCAGAAGCCCAGGTCTCACTGCACCAAGTAAGCTATGCAGAAGCCCAGGTCTCACTGCAGCAAGTAAGCTATGCAGAAGCCCAGGTCTCACTGCAGGAAGGAAGCTGTGCAGAAGCCCAGGTCTCACTGCAGGAAGGAAGCTATGCAGAAGCCCAGGTCTCACTGCACCAAGTAAGCTATGCAGAAGCCCAGGTCTCACTGCAGCAATAAGCTATGCAGAAGCCCAGGTCTCACTGCAGCCAGGAAGCTATGCAGAAGCCCAGGTCTCACTGCAGCCAGGAAGCTATGCAGAAGCCCAGGTCTCACTGCAGCAAGGAAGCTATGCAGAAGCCCAGGTCTCACTGCAGCAAGTAAGCTATGCAGAAGCCCAGGTCTCACTGCAGCAAGGAAGCTGTGCAGAAGCCCAGGTCTCACTGCAGCCAGGAAGCTATGCAGAAGCCCAGGTCTCACTGCAGCAAGTAAGCTATGCAGAAGCCCAGGTCTCACTGCAGCCAGGAAGCTATGCAGAAGCCCAGGTCTCACTGCAGCAAGTAAGCTATGCAGAAGCCCAGGTCTCACTGCAGCAAGTAAGCTATGCAGAAGCCCAGGTCTCACTGCAGCCAGGAAGCTATGCAGAAGCCCAGGTCTCACTGCAGCAATAAGCTATGCAGAAGCCCAGGTCTCACTGCACCAAGTAAGCTATGCAGAAGCCCAGGTCTCACTGCACCAAGTAAGCTATGCAGAAGCCCAGGTCTCACTGCAGCAAGGAAGCTATGCAGAAGCCCAGGTCTCACTGCAGCAAGTAAGCTATGCAGAAGCCCAGGTCTCACTGCACCAAGTAAGCTATGCAGAAGCCCAGGTCTCATTGCAGCAAGTAAGCTATGCAGAAGCCCAGGTCTCACTGCAGCAAGTAAGCTATGCAGAAGCCCAGGTCTCATTGCAGCAAGTAAGCTATGCAGAAGCCCAGGTCTCACTGCACCAAGTAAGCTATGCAGAAGCCCAGGTCTCACTGCACCAAGTAAGCTATGCAGAAGCCCAGGTCTCACTGCAGCAAGGAAGCTATGCAGAAGCCCAGGTCTCACTGCAGGAAGCTGTGCAGAAGCCCAGGTCTCACTGCAGCAATAAGCTATGCAGAAGCCCAGGTCTCACTGCAGCAATAAGCTATGCAGAAGCCCAGGTCTCACTGCAGCAATAAGCTATGCAGAAGCCCAGGTCTCACTGCAGCCAGGAAGCTATGGAGAAGCCCAGGTCTCACTGCAGCAAGGAAGCTATGGAGAAGCCCAGGTCTCACTGCAGCAAGTAAGCTATGCAGAAGCCCAGGTCTCACTGCAGCAAGGAAGCTACGCAGAGGCCCAGGTCTCATTGCAGGCTGCACTACTGAGCAGCCAGCAACCTGCAGTCTCTGCTGGCCTCTCTGGTCCTTACCAGGACTGCTCCCCTACACTTCTTGCCTCTCACTGCCATCTCTTGGTCATTTGACTTTTAATCCCTCAGAAGAAAGCTGGCTGAGCAGTGCCACACTCCAGAGAGCCAGGAATGCTCCCTTACAGGACCTTGTCATGCCTCTCTATCAGCTACTCTGGCAGAAACACCTATTCATAAGAGGCTTGCTACTATTGCCTTACAAATCTGTCTGCACCTTGGCAGTCTCACTGTTCAGGCTTAAACCTCGACCCACTGATAGGTATTTGCAAGGACAGGTGAAGGCTTTTTCTTTTGGAATGACCTCCATCCATGCCCTTCATTTGAAAACTGCTTCTGCTCACATGAAGTTTGAAATTCTGAGCAATTATGAAGTGAGTGTCCAGAGGCTGGAGCCAGGCTCTGCTGGGTGATACCCAATGGCAGGATAAGGAGCAATATAGGTGGAAGTTGAGGCATAGGAAGTTCCATGTGAACACGAGAAAGTATTTTCACTGTGAGAGTGACAGGACAGGCTGCCCAGGGGGATTGTGGAGTCTTCCTCTCTGGAGATATTCAAGGGCTACCTGGATGTGTTCCTGTGTGATCTGCTCTGAGTGGTCCTGCTCTGGCAGGGCACTTGGACTGGATGAGCTTTCAAGGTTCCTTCCAGCCCTTAACTCTCTGTGATTCTGTGATGTCCTGGGGCAACTCCAAGTGCAAAACAGCGCTGCCTGGATGTGCTCCTGTGTGATCTGCTCTGGGTGATGCTGCTCTGGCAGGGGGGTTGGACTGGATGAGCTTTGGAGGTCCCTTCCAACCCCTGACTTTCTGTGATGCCCTGATTTCCTAGGTGAGGCTATCTTAAGGAGCTAGATAAGGCACTCCTGAGAAGGACTTGGCTGCAGAGGGAAGCAGACTTCCACTGGCAGCCAGAGAGACAGAAAGCTACTGAACCTGAGGCTGGGGCTGATACCACACTGCAGACATCAGGGTGAAAATGACTCTGTCAGCGGGGTTGGACTGGATGAGCTTTTGAGGTCACTTCCAGCCCCTAGCCCTCTGTGATTGCTCTTAAAGTGCCCAGTTCCAGCTGTCCCCACAAAGAAAGCACACCAGAAAGTGGCATCCTGGCACACCACACATCAGAAATCACGGATACATACTCAGGCCTGTAGATTGGAAGCCAGTAAACCAATCTTCCTCCCATCACCAGGTATTCTGCTGCAAACTTCAACAGGTCAAAAAAGATGTCACTTAGATGATAATTGGATGAAACAAAGATGTGATTTTCTGTGCTAAACAAACAAACAAATTCACAAGTGTAAAGATAAACACGAAGTAACAGGGTGTAAAGTAACAGGGTAACAAAGCACAGGGGCAAGCTGCAGCTTTACTCAAATGAAACCCCCCACACACCACAAAACAGCACTATCTGAGACTTGTAAAACTACCTAGGGAGGAAAGGCATCAGAGGTGAGCCTGCAACTCTGCTCTGCTCAGAGACCTCACCTGGAGTGCTGTGTCCAGCTACAGGACCCCTCTCAAGAGAGACATGAACTGGAGATAAAACCAGAGATAAAACATGGCTGGAGATAAACCAGAGACAGGCCACAATGATGAGGGCTGAAGCACCTCTCCTGAAGGGACATTGTAGCCATGTTGGGGGTGGGCTTTTCTGCCAGGCAACCAGCAATAGAACAAGGGGACACAGCCTCAAGTTGTGCCAGGGGAGGTCTAGGCTGGATGTTAGGAGGAAGTTGTTGTCAGAGAGAGTGATTGGCATTGGAATGGGCTGCCCAGGGAGGTGGTGAAGTCCCCATCCCTGGAGGTCTTCAAGAAAAGCCTGGATGAGGCACTTAGTGCCATGGTCTGGTTGACTGGCTAGGGCTGGGGGATAGGTTGGACTGGATGAGCTTGGAGGTCTCTCCCAACCTGGTTGATTCTATGATCCTACAAAGACAGGATGAAAGGATTGGGGCTGTTCAGCCTGGAGAGGAGAAGGCTCAAGGGAGACCTTTTAACTACATTTCAAAATCTGAAGGGGACCAAAAGAAAGGCTGGGGAAGGACTATTCAGAAGGCTTGTGGTGATAGGACAAGGAACAGTGGTTTGATACTAGCAGGGGAGATTTAGGTTGGACATGAGGAGGGAGTTCTGCACAATGAGAGTGGTGAAACACAGGAATAGGCTGCCCAGGGATCTAGTTGAGGCACTGTCCCTGGAAACATTCAAGATCAGATTTGATGGGCCCCTGGGCAGCCTGATCTAGTTGCAGGTGTCCCTGCTGACTGCAGGAGGACTGGACAAGATGACCTTTGAGGGTCCCTCTATACCCAGTGCAATCTGTGAACTCTTGTAATCTAAGGAACATGGCTTCCCAAATTCCCCTGCTGGCTCTCCAGGCTGTCATCTTCAGCACTTGTGGAAGAATCACAAGCAGGGTGGGAACAGTTCTTCTGCACAGCATCTTCCTTGAGGGCAATTTCATAGAATCAAGCAGGTTGGAAGAGAACTCTAAGATCAGCCAGTCCAACTTAGCACCCAGCCCCAGCCAATCAAGCAGACCATGGCACTAAGTGCCTCATCCAGGCTTTGCTTCAACACCTCCAGGGACAGTGACTCCACCACCTCCCTGGGCAGCTCATTCCAATGCCAATCACTCTTTCTGTGAAGAACTTCCTCCCAATATCAAGCCTTTAGAGTAAAAGGCAGAGGGCAAGGGAGACTGAGCAGTACAGAAGCCACTGGAGAGAAAGCAGCAGCGGAAATCCAAGAGATGGTTAAGGTAAACTAGAGGTAAAATCAGACTGATTTTGCAGCTTGCAGGGCCTGAAGAGAACTTTGAGAACAGGAAACACAAGGTAGTGGTGGCTCACAGAGACAAGAAACAGGATTTGGAATCGGAACATGTGCAAACAAGCAGGAAGAAGAAAGGCAAGAGGACTTCAGGAAGGGACATGCTAGTTTAGCAATCAACATAAAGGGCTCCTCTTTGTGTGCTAGTTTGAAGTTAGCTGGAATATTTTGGTGAGAAGAATTAGATGCTAGGCTGTGAAAGGGAAACAAAGGTGATGGCTGCTGCACTCACAGGCTTGCTGAGATGGGTAAGAACAAGAACACAAACATAGATAACAGAGTTGCTCTCTGCCTCTGGCTGCCTTCCTTCTCTCTCTAACCTGCTGTCTGTGTAACTAATCCCTCTGCTTCCTAACCCCCCTGGCCAATTCCCCAAACTCACCCTGAACATAAAGCAAAGCCTGGGATAAGGTAGAGGGGTGGAAGGGAGGTGGAAGGGTGGTTGGGAGTCCCTCCTGGGGACTCTGGTTTCTGGGAGGGCTGCTGTGTTTCTGTATTACCTTTTTAACTTGTCTCTTTCTGTATACAGCTGTACAGATCGTAAATACCTGCTTGGATGTTGTGCTAAGCTGTGACTAGAAAGCTTCACTCCTTAATTTCCAGCTTGGCTGAGTCTAATCTGGATGATTTCATAAGAGTGTGGGGCAGGTAACACCCAAACCATTACAAATTGTTATTCCTATCTTCTTTTTAACCATTAACTGCTGACAGCCAACCAACAAATAATAAAGATTGTCATGAGTTGGTTTCCTTGAAGACATTTTTCCCCTAGAGGAGAGAAGGAAGCTTCCCTACCTTCTTTCAGCTGACCTCACTGCTTCCTTCTGTGAGCCAGTTCTGCGAGTGGCTTCTCTGATGCCATAGGGTGCTGCACGAAGCAAATGCAAAAGGCACAGATGAGAACCTTGCCTGCTGCTGCCCACACAGCACACAATTACTTCATACACTCACAACAGTGCACAAAGTGTGGCTAGGAGTGGAAACAATGACAAGTTTTAACAACATAGAAGTTGGAAGAGGTTACACCCTGCTCTAGGGTAGGGTGTCCCTGCCCATGGCAGGGGGGTTGGAACTAGATGATCCTTGTGGCCCCTCACAAAGCTGACTGCCAGGGGAGGTCTAGGCTGGATGTTAGGAGGAAGTTCTTCACAGAGAGAGTGATTTGCCATTGGAATGGGCTGCCCAGGGAGGTGCTGGCGATACCATCCCTGGAGGTGTTCAAGCAAAGCCTGGATGAGGCACTTAGTGCCATGGTCTAGCTGACTGGACAGGGCTGGGTGCTAGGTTGGATTGGATGAGCTTGGAGGTCTCTTCCAACCTGCTTGATTCTATGATTCTAAGTTCTTTGAAGTCTGTAAAAAGTTTCTTGCTCCAAAATGTTCCTTTAGAAGTGTTTCAAAGAAAGGCCTTCAGGTGCCAGAGGCTCCTAGCAGCCCAGGTGCTTGCTACACAAAGGACAATCTTGCTGGTCTGTACATGAAAAGGCACTGGAATGGGTTTGACCACAGAAGTTATGGAGGCTCCAATCCTGGAATTGTTCAAAACTAGCTTGGATAGGGCCTGGAGCAACCTGGTCCAGTATGAGGTGTCCCCTCCATGGCAGGGGTTTTGGAATTAGATGACCTTTAAGATCCCTTCCAACCCACACCATTCTGTGATACCAGTCTAAGATATTTGTTCCACCTCCTACACATGACAAACAAACTCACCCTCTTTTGTTTGACACACAAACATCTCCCCTAGAGCACTCAGCCAACCTTGTTCAAAATGAAAGCTGAATGGCAATTTCTCCTCAACACACTGCACACCCCACACAGATAAGGAAGAAGAGACAGAGCTTCACAGGTTGCACTGGGTATGGAGGGACCCTCAAAAGTCATCTTGCCCACCCCCCTTGCAGTCAGCAGGGACATCTTCAACTAGATCAAGCTGCCCAGGGCCACACCAAGTCTGATCTGGAATGCCTCCTGGGATAAGGTCTTGACCACATCCCTGGGCAGCCTGTTCCTGTGTTTCACTGCTCTCATTGTGAAGAACTTCCTCCTGATGTCCAACCTAACTCTGCCCTGCTCCAGTTTCAAACCACTGTCTCCCATCCTACCACCACAAGCCCTTCTAAACAGTCCCTCCCCAGCCCACAGATATTGAAACACAGCTTTATATATATATAATATCTGTATATATAATATCTGTAGCTCCCCCACAGATATTGAAACACAGCTTTAATGTCTCCTCAGAGCCTTCTCTTCTCCAAGCTGACCAGCCCCAACTCTTTCAGCCTGTCCTTACAGGAGAGGTGCTCCAGCCCTCTCATCATCTTTGTGGCCCTCCTCTGGACCTGCTGCATCAGGTCCATGTCCTTCTTCTGTTAGAGGCCCCATAGCTGGACACAGTACTCCCAAGTGAGGTCTCCCCAGGGCAGAGCAGAGGGGCAGAATCACCTCCCTCAACCTGCAGGCTTCTTCTCAGGCATTTCCACACATTTCTACCAGCATAACATACTTACTTCACATTCAACACATGTGCCTTTGTAAGACTTGTTTGAGCCCCAGGGCAGCACTGGTATCACCAGTTTGTAAACACAGGAGCTGTGACACCATTTGCAAACTCATTTCTAAGTCACTTTACTGTCCTGTGCTGTGTTATTGCCAGGCAGGCCAAACATAACTAAGCAGTCAACCCACAAACAGAAGTCACCCTCCCTAGTCCTAATTCACACAGATGTCTCACTGCAAAAGCCAGCACTAGAGATCAGAAACTACTGTGCCCAGGTCTTTAATTGATTCCTTTGGCTTCTACTCCCTCTAGTGCATGAGAAATGGTGTTAAGCAGAGAGGTTTCTAAAAAGACAGAGGATCCTTTCAAACCACTGATGCTCCTAGTAAAGTGTATCAGAAATGCATTGCCATTTCTTTTTGGAAGCACTCCAAAATGCACTGCTCCACAGGTCCATCAGAGGTGCCTGGCCAAGGCCAGGGTTTTGCAGATTGAGTCCTAATAGCAGCATGAAGCATTCTGCTAGGAAGTCTCTGTGCATCAATGTGCTAGTTTGAAGCAAGCTGGAATGTTTTGGTAGCAGAACTAGATAACGGGCAGTGAAATGAAAAACAATTGTGTCTACTTCTCTCACAGTCACGCTGAGAACTCTGGGAAGAAGAAGAAAACATTCTCCATTTTGTTTCTCTCTCTTGCTTTTGCCTTAGACCTGGTCACATCTCATTAACCCTGCTCCCACTAACCTTGCTCCCTAACCTCTTGGCTGCACCTCTTTTCTTCCTGAGAACTGGGGTAAGGTTGAGAGGGCCGGGGGGAGGTGTTGGGGTGGTTTGAGAGCCCCTCCTGGGGACTCAGGTTTCTGGGAGGGGAGTTGTGCTTTTGTATTGTTTATCCTTTGTATATTTCTGTATATAATTGTATATAACTGTATATATTGTAAATAGCTGCTTGTAAATTCTGCTAGCTGTAAATAAATTGCTTCATCTGTATTCCCAGGGTCCGTCTGAGTTAGCTGGGGCAAATTCAAAAGTGTGGGGGGCGGGGAAACCCCCAAACCATCACATTTTTAATTGGCTTTCCCAACGTGGGGCTAGATATTTCAGTGAGTGGAAATTAGCTCTGGGAATTAAGATGAAGCTAATCAAGCAGCTATTGTACTTGGGGGGGATTGCTGTGTGGCCTGTTTTCTGGGTTTTTGTGTACAACTGGATCAAAGATCAAATTGGTTATTTCTTGCTTCATGTAGTTTTTAAGAAGGCTAAAGTTAAGCTTTCAAACATGTTCTGGAGCTGGGGTGATTTTATTCTTGGTTATGCTGGTTTTAGTGTCACTGAGAATATTACTAGTGATATTACAAGAGTTTTTGTCAATAATGTTACAATCAATCGAGAGTCTGCTTTATCTACTGCTCTCATGAGGGTCATCCAGCCCCAAACTGAAATGCCAAATCCCTGCAAGGATTGCTACTCGAAACAGAGCATGGCAGGGATGCTGGGCATTATACTGGCTCTTGTAGTTTTAAATTTCATATTAATTTTGGCATTATTGGTGAAAAATTCAAAACCAGCTTCTGTAAGGACTAGGAAAAATTCTGTGTCTCAGAAGCAGTCTCTTTCACAGCAAAACAAGGGAACACAGTTATCGGCTTCCCCCTTGCCAGCCTCTCCACCCTCCTCTATAGGTTCTGGGAACGCAGCCAGTGTTCCTGCCACTAACATAAACAATAACAATGATAAGGATAACCAAAACAAGCCACAGAGTTTAGCAGGAGCCTCAGGAGCACAGGCAAATACCCAAAATCAGAATGTCCCTAGCAACAATCAAAACACCTCAGGGTTGGCAGGCATCCCAGGAGGACAGGCAAACAATTCCACTAGTGCTGGTAACGCTAGCCCAGTCAGTCCAAATCCTAATGACACCAGCTCAGCTAATTCAAACCCCAAGCCAGCAGACCAGAACCAAAATCCTCCTGTTAAAAGCAAGGCAGATTTGAACTCACAAGCTCCAGTTCAGACCCCTAAGGATACAAATGCTCCAAGTCAGACCTCCAATAATTCAAATGCTCCAGGTCAGACCCCTAAGGATTCAAACCCTCCAAGTCAGACTCCTAAAGATTCAAATCCTCCAGCAGACACATCCAAGTCTGTTGCTGCTCAGGCCCTTCTGGCACCTGCTAAGGCAAAAGCTAAGACAAAGAGTGGTTCGCAGGAGGATGTAAGAGATGGGACCTCTGGTGATCAGCAGCAAGAGGAGGAAGAGGAGACAGTTAGTCTGCGAGACCTTGTAGATGTTCTGAGACAACAATACTCAAGTGAGAGGAGTGCTGTGAGGTTAGCTGCCAGGAGAGAGGATGGTTCCCATGAGTTTAGGAATGCTATGAGGAAGATTGTGTTAGGCCCGGCACCACCAGAACAACAGGAAGAGGAGGAGGAAGATGACATCCAAGGCTCAAAGGATCCACTCAGAGAGGTCAGGGAAGTTAGAAAGGAATACACAAGGGAATCAGGTGAGCCAATCTTAAGCTGGCTAGTGAGATGCCGTGGCATTGGTGCTAATGCTCTGCAGGTAGGAGACAAGTCTGCCAAGCAGCTGGGACCACTCACTAAGGAGAGTGGAGTGGACAAACACCTAGCAAGTCCTCTTGGTAGGGTTAGCTTGTGGACACGCCTTTTGTTGGCTGTGGCTATGAGATATCCTTCCCGAGATGATTTGCCATGGGCTGCCAAGAAGTGGAACACTGTTGAGCAGGGAATTAAGCTTTTGAAGGAGTTTGCTGTGAAGGAAGTGCTTTATGGAGATCATGGCACTCATGAGCCTGACGATATTCCTTTGGGGACAGGTCTCATGAAGAAGCTGATTAAGCTTGCTCCTTCATCCTATGCTAACATCTTGGCCAGTAAGTTTCTATCAAGGAGTGATAATGGAAGATCCTTCACTGTTGGTGAATTCACTGACCAGCTCAGGCAGATTGAGGACAGCTTGTCACATTCTGGTATAATCTGTGCCATAAAGACTATGACTACAGAGCTTAAAGATGGTATAAGAGATGGCATTAAGGAGAGTATGAAAGAACTGAAGGAGGATCTCAAAAATCTGGTAAAGGATACCATTCCTGCATCATCTGAATGGGTGCATGTTTCTGCAGTCAGGAACAGACGCCCACCTCCTGCAAGGCAATTCCAGCCTAGGAGGAGACAAATTCCACCCAGACAGCAGCAATCACGTGCGTCACTGTGGATACTTCTGCGTGACACATACGGTGAGAACATGAACAAATGGGATGGTAAACCTACTTCAGCTCTTTCAAAGAGAGTCAGGGATCTGCAGAGTGGCAGAAACAGAGGCAGCAATGCCAGAAAAGTAGCTGTCACTTCTTCAGCTCCTGAGAGCAACTGCAATTGTTCCAACAGTTGCAATTTCTCTCGCAACAACACTAATCACTGTGTACACCCTACATGCCATGTTCAGCATTAGGGGTGCCCTGCCTCCAGCCAGGAGGAGGAAAGGGATAGTGGAGAGAACCGAATCTATTGGAATGTATTCATTAGGTGGCCTGGCAGTTCAAGAGTTCGGAAATACAGGGCTTTAGTTGACACAGGTGCTCAATGTACTTTATTGCCATCAAATTGCAAAGGGACAGAGTCCATTTCTATCTTTGGAATCACTGGTGGATCTCAAGAGTTAACTAAGGTACAGGCTGAGATCAGTTTAACTGGTAAAGAGTGGAAGACACATACTATTGTAACTGGTCCTGATGCGCCTTGCATTTTGGGAATTGACTTTTTGAGACAAGGTTGTTTCAAAGATCCTAAGGGTCATAAATGGGCTTTTGGAATAGCATCTGTAGAGATTGAGGATGATAAATTGAAATTGTCTGTTAGACCTGAACTTTCTGATGAATCTGCAGTTGTGGGACATCATGACATAGAGGACTTGGAAGTGCCAATTGCAACTCAAACTGTTCATCATAGGCAGTACAGAACTAACCGTGACTCTTTGTTGCCCATTCATCAGCTGATTCGTCAATTGGAGAGTCAGGCTGTCATCGAGAAAGCTCATTCACCTTTCAACAGTCCCATCTGGCCTGTGCGTAAACCTACAGGCGACTGGAGACTCACAGTTGACTTCCGTGCCCTCAACGAGGTGACACCACCCATGAGTGCAGCTGTGCCGGACATGCTGGAACTCCAGTACGAGCTGGAATCGAAGGAGGCTAAGTGGTATGCAACCATTGACATTGCTAATGCTTTCTTCTCTATTCCCATAGCAAAGGAGTGCAGGCCTCAGTTTGCATTCACCTGGAGAGGAATCCAGTACCAGTTCAATCGTTTGCCTCAGGGGTGGAAACACAGCTCAACCATCTGTCACTCAGTCATCCACAATGCACTGGAGAAAGGTAAAGCTCCAGAGCATATCCAGTACATCGACGACATCATTGTGTGGGGCCAAACTGCTGAGGAAGTCTTCGAGAAAGGTAACAAAATCATTGACATTCTGTTGCAAGCAGGTTTTGCCATTAAGAGAGACAAGGTCAAAGGACCTGCCAAAGAAATTCAGTTTCTGGGAGTGCGGTGGCAGGATGGTCGCCGTTACATTCCTCAGGATGTGATTGACAAAGTCTCTACCATGGCAGTTCCCACCAGTAAGAAGGACACACTTTCTTTTCTTGGTGTGGTGGGATTTTGGAGACTACACATTCCTGGTTTCAGTCAGATTGTCAAACCTCTGCATGATGTGACTCGTAAGAGAAACAATTTCGAGTGGGGACCTGAACAACAAGCAGCCTTTGATCAGATTAAGCGAGAAATAGTCCATGCAGTGGGCTTAGGACCTGTGAGATCTGGTCCGGACATTAAAAACATTCTGTACACGGCTGCCAGTGACAATGGTCCAACTTGGAGTCTTTGGCAGAGAGCTCCAAATGAGACACGTGGACGTCCTCTTGGTTTCTGGGGACGTTGTTACAGAGGTTCAGAGACAAATTACACTGCAACTGAGAAAGAGATTCTAGCAGCCTATGAAGGAGTGAAAGCAGCTTCTGAAGTGATTGGAACTGAGTCACAATTGCTTTTAGCTCCTAGACTGCCAGTTCTTAATTGGATGTTCAAAGGCAAAGGTTCATCACCACATCATGCCACAGATGCAACCTGGTCTAAATGGATGGCTTTGATAACCCAACGAGCGCGAATGGGTAATCTTGACCGACCTGGTCTGGTGGAGGTGATCACCAACTGGCCGGAAGGCACAGACTGTTCCAAACCTCCAGAGGAGAAAATAACTCGTGCTGAGGAAGCTCCTCCCTATGGTGATCTCTCTGATCAGGAAAAGAACTATGCTTTGTTCACAGATGGTTCCTGTCGTCTTGTTGGGAACAAGCGAATATGGAAGTCAGCAGTTTGGAGTCCAACCAGGAGAGTTACCGAAACGAAAGATGGAGAAGGAGAATCCAGTCAGTTCGCTGAGGTAAAAGCTGTCCAACTTGCTCTTGATGTGGCTGAACATGAGAATTGGCCTATCCTTTACCTCTACACCGACTCGTGGATGGTAGCCAATGCTCTATGGGGTTGGCTAAAGGACTGGAAGAAGCATGGTTGGCAGAGGAAAGGAAAGCCTATTTGGTGTGCTGATCTATGGCAGGACATTGATGCACGGCTGGAGAAAACTCCAGTGAAGGTGCGGCACGTAGATGCACACATGCCTAAGAGCAGAGCAACTGAGGAACATCAACATAATCAGAAGGCAGATCAAGCTGCTAAGATTGCTCAAGTTGATACCAACTCTGAACTTGACATTGACCTTGATTGGAAACACCGAGGTGAGCTGTTCTTAGCTCGGTGGGCCCATGACTCGTCTGGACATCAAGGCAGAGATGGAACATACCGATGGGCTCGTGATAGGTCAATTGACTTGTCCATGGACGCTATCACCCAAGTCATCTATGACTGTGACATTTGTGCTGCTATTAAGCAGGCTAAGCGAATCAAGCCCTTATGGTATGGTGAGAGATGGTCAAAGTACAAGTATGGTGAAGCCTGGCAGATTGACTACATCACTTTACCTCGATCTCGTTCTGGCAAGCAGTATGTGCTGACGATGGTAGAAGCCAGCACTGGATGGCTGGAAACCTATCCAGTTCCACATGCTACTGCACGTAACACCATTGTTGGTTTGGAGAGACAGATCTTGTGGAGACATGGAACTCCGGAAAGAATCGAGTCAGACAATGGTACTCATTTCAAGAACAATCTTGTGAAAAACTGGGCTAAAGAGCATGGTATTGAATGGATCTATCACATACCCTACTATGCACCAGCTTCAGGGAAGATTGAGCGCTACAACAGTTTGCTGAAAACCACCCTCAAAGCCATGGGGGGTGGAACTCTGAAAAACTGGGACAAACATTTAGCAGAAGCTACCTGGTTGGTAAATAGTAGAGGTTCAGTAAGCAGAGCAGGACCTGCACAATCAGATTTAGTCCAAACAGTAGACGGTGATAAAGTTCCTGTTGTACGTGAGAAGAATCTGTTAGGGAAAACTGTTTGGGTATTTTCTCCTTCGGGCGAAGGGAAACCTGTCCGAGGGGTGGTTTCTGCTGAAGGTCCTGGTCATACATACTGGGTAATGCAGGAGAATGGTGAAATCCAGTGTATTCCACAGAAAAATTTAACTTTAGCTGAGAGAGTTTAAATTCAAGCTGTTAGGAGTTTTCTGTTCTAGGTAACATCGGCGCCCAACACTGAGAGAATCTACGATAGAATCTACAGTACGTGAGCACGAACCCAACATCATCTGGGAGTCCCTGTTCTGAGCTTTTGAATCACCTACATCTGATTGAAGTGTGAACTGAACTTGTATATATTGTTTTGGTGTAAATATTGGTTTAGATTAGATTGGATAATTCTCAGCGATACTCTGAGCGAAGTAGACAAGGGGTGGATTGTGCTAGTTTGAAGCAAGCTGGAATGTTTTGGTAGCAGAACTAGATAACGGGCAGTGAAATGAAAAACAATTGTGTCTACTTCTCTCACAGTCACGCTGAGAACTCTGGGAAGAAGAAGAAAACATTCTCCATTTTGTTTCTCTCTCTTGCTTTTGCCTTAGACCTGGTCACATCTCATTAACCCTGCTCCCACTAACCTTGCTCCCTAACCTCTTGGCTGCACCTCTTTTCTTCCTGAGAACTGGGGTAAGGTTGAGAGGGCCGGGGGGAGGTGTTGGGGTGGTTTGAGAGCCCCTCCTGGGGACTCAGGTTTCTGGGAGGGGAGTTGTGCTTTTGTATTGTTTATCCTTTGTATATTTCTGTATATAATTGTATATAACTGTATATATTGTAAATAGCTGCTTGTAAATTCTGCTAGCTGTAAATAAATTGCTTCATCTGTATTCCCAGGGTCCGTCTGAGTTAGCTGGGGCAAATTCAAAAGTGTGGGGGGCGGGGAAACCCCCAAACCATCACAATCAAGAAATGCTTTTACTGAATCACACTTCACTGAGGGATGATTTTCAACCTTATTTCTTTCTAGTGGAAAGCTTTGTTACATGTTTATAAAATCATAGAACCAACCAGGTTGGAGGAGACCTCCAAGATCATCCAGGCCAACCTAGCACCCAGCTCTAGACAATCAACCAGACCATGGCACTAAGTGCCCCAGCCAGGCTTGGCTTCAACACCTCCAGGGACAGCAACTCCACCACCTCCCTGGGCAGCCCATTCCAATGCCAATCACTCTCTCTGACAACAACTTCCTCCTAGCATCCAGCCTAGACCTCCCCTGGCACAGCTTGAGGCTGTGTCCCCTTCTTCTGTTGCTGCTTGCAACAGCTCTGTCGCGCTTCTTTGGACACCTTCCAGCACCTCAACATCTCTCTTGAATGACAGAATCACTGAACTGTTTTGGTTGGAAAAGTCCTCTAAGATCATCCAGTTCAACCATCAATCTAAGATCACCATGGCCATTAAGCCATGTCCCAAAGTGCCATGGCTACACACTTCTGGAATACCTCCAGCGACAGTGATGCCACCACCTCCCTGGGCAGCCTGTTCCAATGTCTGACCACTCTGGCAGCAATTTTTCCTAATCTCCACCCTAAACCTCCCCTAGCACAATTTCAGGCCATTCCCTCTCATTCTATGATATTTGGGAGAAGAGACCAAGCCCCCAACCTAACTCCAACTTCCTTTGAAAGAAGCTCTCCCCTCAGCCTCCTCTTCTCCAGGCTAAACCCCAGCTGTGTTCTCCAGAGCCTTTCACCAGGTTTTTGCCCTTCTCTGGACCTGCTCCAGCACCTCAATGTCCTTCTTGGAGTGACAGGCCCAAAACTGAACCCAGTACTCAAGGTGTGGCCTCACCAGTTCTGAGTACAGGGGGACAATCACTTCCCTGCTCCTGCTGGCCACACTGTTCCTGATGCAAGGTAGGATGACATTGCCCTTCTTGGCCACCTGGGTACACACTGGGTCACCTTCAGCTGGCTGTCAACCAACACCCCCATGTGCTTTTCTGCTAGGCAGCTTCCAGGGCTGGAGCAATCATGCAGCTGTTGTGAGCCAGTAACTATTCTTAAACTAAACACAGAGACATCAAACGCTGAGACAATCTCCACAGTGCTGCTTCCAGCTGTCAGGTTCTGCTGCATGGAAGCTGCAGATGTGAGCACTCAAGACACTGTAACAGAGTTCAGAGGCATTCATCTCTTAGTCACTGTCATGAAGCAACAAAAAGGATTAAGGAACTCACGATCTGTAATGATGGCATCAAAGAGCATCCCTTTTCTCCATACTGGCCTTGAAGAATCAGACACCAGTGCATCAAGGTAATACTGCTCCAACCCATACTGTCTGAGATTAGCTCTGATGTTTTCATCTGGCCCTCTCCATTTCTGGTTCTTTCTGCTTGCCTTGCCTAGGAGGAGAAGCATGGAATGCAACTAGCCAAAAAGCAGAGTCAACAACTGCTGGAAAAAAGCTTTCATCTCTCTGTCATTTCATTTCAATGTCACACACACAAGCTGAGTTTGTCTCCTACTTTACTTGCAGTCACAAGAATTTGCAATCTAGTTTCAGAAGTAGCAAGTAAAAAGTACATGAGGGAAGTTCTGCTGCACCACCACACAGGGAGTCACAGAACACACTCATAAAAATCACAGAATGCCAGGCAGGAAGGGACCCCAAGGACCACCTGGTCCAACCTGCCCAGGTGATGGTGGAGTTGAAAGGAGCAGGCCCAGCACCCTGGCAAGCTGAGTCTTAGAAGTGTCCAATGTAGGGGACTCCACTGCTTCACCTGGGAGATGATTCCAGTGTCTGCCTGTGCTCAGGGCCAAACATTTTCTTTTGCAGTCCAAAGGACTCTCCCCAGCAATAACTTGTAGCTATTAACCCTTCTCTTCTCCATGGGACTCCTTGCACAAAGGCAGTCTCCATCCTCCTGGTAGCCACTTTTTATGCACTGGGCCATGGCAATAAGGGCTCCCCTCAGCCTTCTCTTCTCCAGGCTGAACAGACCCAGCTCTCTCAGCCTTTCATCACATGGCAGAGCTACCATGCCTCTGAGCATTCTTGTGGCCCTTCTCTGGACACTTTCCAGCCTGTCACACCTTTTTTGTGTAGCATGAATGCAGCTTATGGCTGGTGAGAAGTTCTCACTATCCATCAGCCCCAATCCTGTCTAGTTAAGTCAGAGACAATTTGCACTGCAGTTTTTCAGAGAAGCAAGACTTGGATTAGACTTGCTGGGACAGGTTATGAGAAGCTTCCTACATCACAGGCTAGGAAAGCACACAGCTGTTGCAGTTTCAATTTGGAACTTAGTTTTGGTTTTCATTATTTCTTTTATTAGCTACTTCCTGCCTAAAAACCCCTAAAAAAGAAGAGAATAGGATGCATATATATTGCTAAACAAAACCAAACAAGATCAAAGGAATCCTGTGAAGATTAATACTGCTTTAAAATCCACCAAGTGTCATCTGCTACCACGGGGATTCTTAAATTCCAGAGAGCAAGGTTTCAGTGGCTCAGAAACCATAACATACCTAATCCATGGATTGTGTTGTAATCTATATCAGCACCACACACATATGCTCCAAAGTGAGCTGAGGAGATCAGAAGGCCACCTAGAACAAGGAGAAAAAGGGGGAAAGCATAAACAGCTGTCATAAATGGTAGCTGTTAGGATCTGTGCCAGGAGCTCTTGCTCGGGAACTTGAGGAGTTTGCATTAGTAGCACAAGAGACCCAAGGAAAGGAAGAAGGGAGAGGGGGAGAGAGAGGGGGAGGGAGAAAGAAGGGAGAGGGGGAGAGAGAGGGGGAGGGAGAAAGAAGGGAGAGGGAGAGAGAGAGGGGGAGGGAGAAAGAAGGGAGAGGGAGAGAGAGAGGGGGAGGGAGAAAGAAGGGAGAGAGAGAGAGAGAGGGGGAGGGAGAAAGAAGGGAGAGAGGGAGAAAGAAGACAGAGAGAGAGCAGGCAGTTCAAATCACTACACAACTATAATCAGAGATAATAACATCAAGTCCCTTCTTTTGCTATCTTGTTAAGCCCTGTTCTTCCTTATCTCTGGAGACTGTGCCTAGGAGTCAGTTCATGGTTTTCAGTATTTCAAAGCAGTAAGATCCTTTAATCATCACTTGGACCAAAACTTTGAATTCTGTTTTTCAAGGAGCAGAATTTCACAGCATTAGCAAACAACTGGGAAAACCACCACCCAAAACTGGCAATTCTGCTGTGTCTGTTATCAGCTTGCTTAGCTGTGGCTAATATCAAAGCTGCTGAACAAGGTGATCACTTCTTGAGTAAGAAGCAATGGTCAGGAGCCTTGGACAGGTTAACTATCTTCAACAAACAGCAACTTCCAAACTTTCTGCAACTGTTTTTCAGTGTGAAAGCTACACAGGAGTACATTTTCTCTGTGTGCTGCCTCTTCTGTCAGTTGTCATTAGCCATACTCCTCCTGTAACAAAACTGGTTTATTTTAATCACTGCTATTGTGATCTGCTTTCATAATTTAAAGCAAACTACCAGAATAGCAGGTGAGATTTCCCCTGGAAATTGGGCAGAAAAGAGTAAATGACATTTGCTTAACAGCTTCCAAAAGCCAGAGAGCAGCAGATTACCTACCAGCTGTGCTGCTGAGTTGGTGACAAGGAGGGACATAGCCAGCAGAATGGTTTAAAACAGAACCAGTGAGGCTGTGAACCTCGCACTGCCGATGCCAAAGGCTTATGGAGGATACAAAAAGTTCTGCTGGAATAAGAGGAGTGAATGCTGCAGGAGGAAGAGTTGCTCAGCACAGGGAATGATGAGCAGGCTGGCTGTGTGGGTGACACCAGTCGCTCCCAGTCACCAGCAGCAAGCAGAGGAGCACCTCAGGTGGCTGTGCTGCCCCACATCTCCCAGTGGGCACCAAGAAATCCCTACACAAGTGCTGCGGGCACAGGCTGAAGATCCCTTCTCAGAGCACCAGGATTCTCCTGGATCATATACTGATGAACTCAACCAAAAGTGAAGGTGAGGAGAATGGAAAAAAACATCAATTCCTCTGCTTTGTCTTGTGAAATGGATCAGGGAAAAGCAATGTTACTCACCCCAGAGGAGGCCCCCATTTTCCTTCTTGGCTGTAATCCCTCAGAAGAGATGGGCAGTACCTCCAGAGGGTCAAGACAAACTTAGCTAGCCCTGACCCCAAGTCTGGCATACCACCCAGGCCTACAAAAAAGTCAGAAGAAAGTCCTTTGCCTATCTAAGAATGCTTTCAACAGGAACTTAGAGCTTTCAAAACATCTCAGCTGGTTCCACTTCAGCTGTGTGCAGACAGGTGCATGAATACTTAAGTACTCTACCATGGCTAGCCCTCTGACAGAGGCATGCCAAAGGTTCTCCACCATGAGAGTGGTGAGGCCCTGGAATGGGTTGCCCAAGGAGGTGGTGGAAGCCTCATCCCTGGAGGTGTTTAAGGCCAGGCTGGATGAGGCTCTGGCCAGCCTGCTCTAGTGTGAGGTGTCCCTGCCCATGGCAGGGAGTTTGGAATTGGATGATCCAACCCTGACTGATTCTGTGATTCTAATGAGAGTCACTGTGTTCCCTGATGACTATTAGCAGAATGCTGATGGCACAGGACTTCCTGACTCTTGATGCTACACTACTTCCCTCACCTCTTCAGCAGAGATGAAGGTCTGACCACACCAGTGTCCTCCAGCAGCCCCAAGACAAAATTCCTGTCCTTTGCAATTATGCAGCATCAAGAATTGGCAAAGGGAACAGTAGGGCCAAATATCTTGCAAAGGCACAAACAAGAAGCTTCCTGAGATAACCTGAACAGATTGCCCAGGAGGGAGTACAAAATATTCAGGCAAAAGACTTCTTTCTGCCCTCCCAGTTTCCTGCTGCCCACCACTGGGGACATAATGCCTAAACAGTTAATGAAAGCTGTGGTTTACATCTCAAAACCAATCCTGGCCATTCCAACTCTGCTTTACAAAAACAGCTCAGCCAAGTCTCCTAAAGCAGCCTGTTCCAAAGCACTATACAGGCCCAGGACAGGATGAGGTCCCATCCCTGCAGATATTAAAGATCAGATGTGATGTAGCTCTGGGCAGCCTGATCTAGCTGAAGGTGTCTCTGCTGACTGCAGGGGGGTTGGACAAGATGAACTTTGAGGAACCCTTTCAAGCCAATGCAGTTTGTCAGCCTGTGAATTCTGATTGTCCTCTCTTACAGTAAATGTGCATGAGTTGGGAGGTGGCCCCTTCAGCCAAAACAATTTGTTTCTAACAAGGAAGCTCCATTTTTACAAGGCTTTCCTAATTTGGCACTATTTACCTTCTCAGTGCCAAAAGCAGGAAGAAACCAAGCCAAGTATTAGAGCTGCACCAACAAACAAATCTGAACTGTAACTGTATGTGTGTCACATGTGCTCTCTTTGATCAAAGCTGGGCAAAATCCAAGTCAGACACACAACCTTTGTTATACTTTTGAGGAAGCTACAGTAGTAAAGCAAGCAAAAAGTACTTCTAGGTTACACACAGCAATGTGGAATAAAATCTCCCCCTCCTGGCCTCACTAGAGGAGAAAGACAAGGTGTGAATATTATCCTGGGGGCCAGATGTGATGGCACAAGCAACTGATCACTACTGAATGCTAGAACCCAACAACTGCTGTGCTGTGTTACATGCCCAGCAGTGTCCTCAGCACTCCTCTAAAGAGCCACCTCCAAAAATGCTGCTGCTGCTTGGAAAATTCTGCAAGTGGCTGCAAGGAATGCTCTAGCCAAATTCTTGGTCAGCTTTGGATCATAAGCAGTCCATGACACATATGAACTGCTGTTAAATCATGCTACGTTGTTTACATCTTCTGAAGTTGGTCTCCTTCACCCCCAAAGCCCTTTGAAGTTAACAAAATCGTCACTGTGAGCGTGGCAGAGCCCTGGAGCAGGCTGCCCAGAGAGTCTCCACCTCTGGAGGCATTCCAAACCCACTGGCCATGCTCCTGTT
Source organism: Pogoniulus pusillus (assembly GCF_015220805.1). Taxonomy (NCBI): domain Eukaryota; kingdom Metazoa; phylum Chordata; class Aves; order Piciformes; family Lybiidae; genus Pogoniulus; species Pogoniulus pusillus. The sequence goes on along the minus strand of NC_087296.1, from coordinate 11,485,533 downwards.
TGATTTACTCTGAGTGCCCCTGTGTAGCAGAGGGCTTAGACTAGATGATCTTCAGAGGTCATTTCCATTCCTTCCTATTCTGCCACTCTGTGTGATGCTGTGAAAAACACTCACTTTACCACCACCATTTTGCTTTTGGTATCCTCCCAGAAATCAGTTGAGTGCCAGAAGACACTGTGCAGGCACAAATGAAATGTGAGCACTAAGACAATCTCCCAATTTATCCCACCAGCAGAACAGAGAGAAATCTATACCTGTCCCAACAAATGGATCATATACAACATCATTGGCTTTTACTCTGCCATGGTTGGCCATAATGAAAGACAGGCAGGCATCCATGCTGGTATTTCCAATGAAGTGTCTCTTTTTCACACTGTAGGACTCAATAAGTTCTCTTTGGCCATCTGCAATCTGTTGAAAGATGTAAAAATCACTGGGAGGTCACAGACAGGAGATGCAAGCAGACAGGCTGAGGGACCTGCTTAAGAGACAGCATCCAACAAATAGGTAACTGCATAACACTTTGTTAGCTGAGTGGCCTGGAGCACAGCCCTGTGAGGAGAGGCTGAGGGAGCTGGGGGTGTGCAGCCTGCAGAAGAGGAGGCTCAGGGCAGAGCTCATTGCTCTCTGCAGCTCCCTGCAGGGAGGCTGTAGCCAGGTGGGGTTGGGCTCTTCTCTCAGGCAAGCAGCAACAGAACAAGGGGACACAGCCTCAAGTTGTGCCAGGGGAGGTCTAGGCTGGATGTTAGGAGGAAGTTGTTGTCAGAGAGAGTGATTGGCATTGGAATGGGCTGCCCAGGGAGGTGGTGCAGTCACTGTCCCTGGAGGTGTTGAAGCAAAGCCTGGCTGAGGCACTTAGTGCCATGGTCTGGTTGACTGGCCAGGGCTGGGTGCTAGGTTGGACTGGATGAGCTTGGAGCTCTCTTCCAACCTTTTTGATTCTACGATCACAGGATGTTAGGGGTTGGAGATCGTTGAGTCCAACATCTCTGCCAAAGCAGGACCACTCAAGACAGGTCACACAGGAGCACATCCAGATGGGTCTTGAAAGTCTCCAGAGCAGGAGACTGCATCACCTCTCTGGGCAGCTTGCTCCAGGGCTCCAGCACCCTCAAAGTGAGGAAGTTTCTCCTCATTTCTTGTGGAACTTCCCGAGTTCCAGCTTACACCTCTTGTTACTTGTTCTATCATTGGGCACCACCAAAAAGAGGCTGGCACCTTTCTCTGGACTCCCACCCCTCAGATACTTACAGGCATTAATAAAATCCCCTCTCAGCCTTCTCTTCTCCAGACTAAACAGCCTCAGGTCACTCAGTCTCTCCTCACAGGAGAGATGTTCAAGCCTCTTCACCATCCTCATAGCCCCTGCTGGACTCTCTCTAGTAGATCCCAGTCTCTTTTGAATCAAGCAGCCCAGAACTGGGCAGTTTCAACTTCAGTTTGCTTTCTGCCATCTAAAATATGACAGACTTCTTTCCCAGCAAAAGATATCTTGGTTCAACACCAAGATAAATTCTTCCAGGCAGAGGGCAAAAGCATACAACCAACTGAGAGGGGAAATTTGGATGAAATAGTAACAATTAGAGCAACTTTTCTCTAAATCTAAGTAATAAAGAGCCAGTTCCTGGCAATTCAGGCTTAAAATAACTTCCAAATCATGAGCAGTAGAACTGCATGTTAACAGGTGTGTACAGATGCCCATGACTGAGGTCACACAGAGGCTCCACCTTCACTGGCTTTTCTGTCACACTCAAAGCCTAAATTTAGGACAGTGCTGAGAGATCAGAATTTACTGTGAAAGCTGACAAGAACTGAAGCAAGCATACTCACTCACCCATCTCCCAAAATACAGGTGAAGGGGCTCTTCTGGAACTTTATTAGGGTCCATTCCATAATCTTCCAAAATCCAGAAGATGTGCTCTGGATTCTTCAAATTTACTTTTCCTTTGAATGGCAGAAATTCAAGGGCCTATAAAATAAACAGGGTGGAAAAAACCAGTGTGTCAAAGTGTTGAAATATGTACCTGTGATGGTTTGGGTGTTACCTCCACAAGCACACACTTGTGAAATCACCCAGATTAGACTCAGCCAAGCTGGAAATTAAGGAATGAAGCTTTATAGTCACAGCTTAGCACAACATCCAAGCAGGTATTTACAATCTCTACAGCTGTATACAGAAAGAGACAAGTTAAAAAGGTAATACAGAAACACAGCAGCCCTCCCAGAAACCAGAGTCCCCAGGAGGGGCTCCCAACCACCTTTCCACCTCCCTTCCACCCCTCTACCTTATTCCAGACTTTGCTTTATGTTCAGGGTGAGTTTGGGGAATTGGCCAGGGGGGTTAGGAAGCAGAGGGATTAGTTACACAGACAGCAGGTTAGGGAGAGAAGGGAGGCAGCCAGAGGCAGAGAGCAACTCTGTTATCTGTGTTTGTGTTCTTATCCATCTCAGCAAGCCTGTGAGTGCAGCAGACATCACCATTGTTTCCTTTTCACAGCCTGTAACCTAATTCCTCTCATTAAAATATCCCAACTAGGCTCAAATTAGCAGAACAAAGAGGAAAATTGAAAACAAACCAAACCTAAAAAAAACTAAATCCCACAATGTTAGAAGGAAGCCCTTCCCAAAGAGAATGATTGGCATTGGAATGGGCTGCCCAGGGAGGTGGTGGAGTCACCATATCTGGAGGTGTTGGAGTCACCATGCCTGGAGGTGTTGAAGCAAATCTTGGCTGGGGCACTTAGTGCCATGGTCTGGTTGGTTGGCCAGGGCTGGGTGCTAAGTTGGACAGATCTCTTCCAACCTGCCTGACTCTGTGATTCTCTGAATTCCACTTGTGAGAAACAGTAAAGTAGCACTGGAAGTACATTCTCAGTTTCTTCTGGATTTTCATAGATTCATGGAATGGTTTGGTTGGAAGAGACATCAAAGAACATCCAGTTCCAATCCCCTGCCATGGGCAGGGACACCTCCTGCCAGCCGAGGTTGCCCAAGGCCTCATCCAATCTGGCCTTGAACACCTCCAGGGAGGGAGCATCCACTGACTCCCTGGGCAACCTGTGCCAGTATCTCACCACTCTCACTGCAAAGATTTTTTTCCTAATTTCTTCCTTCCAGTTTAAATCTCCTCTCCTGAAGCTTCAATCCATTTCCTTTCATCCTATCTCCACAAGCCCTTTTGAAAAGCCTCTCCCCAGCTCTCCTGTAGCCCCCTTCAGGTACTGGCAGGGTGCCCTAAGGTCTCCCCAGAGCCTTCCCTTCTCCAGGCTGAACAACCCCAACTGTCTCAGGCTCTCCTCACAGGAGAACTGCTTCAGCCCTCTGATCATCTTTGAGGTCTCCTCTAAAACCCATGTGCCTGACATGGTCTGCTCAGACCAAACCAAAAGGCAAAGTCATGAATTTTGAGGGAACGCTCATTCAGACAGAAACACTTCATACAGAGTTGAGCAGATTGAAGGCATAAACTGCTTTCAGACCTTCAGACTGATAGTGCAGAGTCAGAACAACATGAATGGACTAAATGACATGTCACAGGTTTCTTAAACACCTACTTACATCTATCTTTTGTATTTTCTGTGCTTGGGTCAGTGTTTTATTGAAGGTATGGATATGGATTTTGTAAGTAGAGTCTGACTGTAGATATGGAAGCTGAAAAACAGGCAAAGAGACTCTTCATTAGCACAGCTGCAGTGCTACAGGACCCATATTATGCAGATTCTTTACAAGCATACCATCTTGTCCCTTGGATAGCTCCTCAAAGATGCATAGAGCTCCCCTGCAGATCTTCCATGAGCCCACAGTTCAAATATAGACCTGAAATGACAAAGATTTTGACAGGGCAGGCACCTCAATTTTAATCCAGCCATTCTACAACTGCTGCTCCTGAACCATGCCTCCAAGGTACCCCTCAAGCCTGTCATGTTAGGCAGGCACCTCTGAAAAAGACCAAAGGCCACTGGAACAATCACTGTTTGGCTCTTAAATGTTCTAAAGGAACCCTGCTGCAGCTGAGGGCTCAGGTACCAGCATGAGGAGGGTGACACAAAGAATCCACAACCTTTCTGTTCCAAACTCTATCATCAGCTTTTATGCATCACTGGGTTTATCTTTCAATTCCATATGATTTCAAAGCAAGCCACTAACTAAATATTATCCAATACTGGCCCTGCACCATTTCAAGATGCTACATTGACCACATACTAAGTAAAGAACATGGGCACACTGTAGAATCAGTCCTGCAGGCTCCAGTAATGCCTCCTCAATTCTAGAGCTAATTAGAGGCTGTTTAAGAGTCCAATATAAAAAATCAGTATTTTATATGCACAATATAGAACAATTTTCTACCAGCTACATTATCATTTACATTGTAGAGTTTAAGAACTCCTGGCCTCAATGGTCTTGAAGGTCTTTTAAAGAATAGAATCATAGAATGGGTTAGGTTGGAAGGGAACTCAAAGCTTACCCAGTTCAAATCCCCTGCCATAGGCAGGGACACCTCCCACTTGAACAGGTTGCTCAAGGCCTCATCCAACCTGGCCTTGAACACCTGCAGGGAGGTTGTGGAGCACAGAAGCACAGAATGTGATCTTTGATGACATTCTGTGCTCCACAACCTCCCTGGGCAACCTGTGCCAGTGTCTCACCACCCTCACTGCAAACAACTTCCTCCTAACATCCACTTTCAATCTCTCCTCTGCCGGTTCAAACCCATTCCTCCTCATGCTGCTGTTACAAGACCTTGTCAATAGTTCCTCTATAGCCCCCTTCAGATACTGGAAGGTCACTCCAAGGTCTCCTCCAAGCCTTCTCTTCTCCAGGCTGCACAGCCCCAACTCTCATCACCTGTCCTCAGAGCAGAGCTGCTGCAGCTCTCTGAGCATCTTCATGGTCTCCTCTGGACTTGTTCCCACAGTTCAAAGTCCTTCCTGTGTGGGGGGCTCCAACATAATTGGACTCAGTGTCTGAAAGGCCTTTTAAAGAATGGTTGGGCTCAGTGTCTGAAAGGCCCTTTAAAGAATGGTTGGGCTCAGTGTCTGAAAGGCCCTTTAAAGAATGGTTGGGCTCAGTGTCTGAAAGGCCCTTTAAAGAATGGTTGGGCTCAGTGTCTGAAAGGCCCTTTAAAGAATGGTTGGGCTCAGTGTCTGAAAGGCCCTTTAAAGAATGGTTGGGCTCAGTGTCTGAAAGGCCCTTTAAAGAATGGTTGGGCTCAGTGTCTGAAAGGCCCTTTAAAGAATGGTTGGGCTCAGTGTCTGAAAGGCCCTTTAAAGAATGGCTGGGCTCAGTGTCTGAAAGGCCCTTTAAAGAATGGTTGGGCTCAGTGTCTTAAAGGCCCTTTAAAGAATGGTTGGGCTCAGTGTCTTAAAGGCCCTTTAAAGAATGGTTGGGCTCAGTGCTCTTAAAGGTCTTTTTCCAACCTAAATGATGCTATGATTCTATTCTATGAGTCTCTGTGATCTTCCACCTCTTACTTGGCACATACTGTCCGCTTCATCAGTCCTCTTGCCATCTCTTCTGAAGGAATATTGAGAATCCAGAATGGAGACTGAAATAAAGGGGAGATAAAGTGATGCAAATACCCAGCTGGGGGATGTCAGATGAATTACACAGCTACACAATTCTCTTCTATAAAAACAAAGCAGGCCTGCTGAAGACAGAAACCAAGAATGAATCTGTTAACTGGACAGAGAACATGAGGACAAAACAGTTCATTTGTGGCAAAATTGCATCCTGAGCCTGCATGCCTGCAAAATTTTACCAGGCATTTCATTTTCCCAGCACATTTTTGACTTGGTAAAATATTATTCCCTAGATTATTAACCCTCTAAAGAGTCAAACTCCCCTTTGTTGCATGGAAGTAGTAACTTAAACCCAGAAACTTTCTCTGACTGCCCATCCAGCTTCCTAGCTTCACTCTTCCAGATAGGCTGCCTCTGATTTAGAGGCAAGCACAACATTCCAGCTGCTGCTGAAGGATTTCAGGGTTCGGCTGTTCTGAAAGAGGAGGAGATTCTCCCAGCAGATGGCACTGCTTCTTCTCACACTGCTGAAGACATCCTGAGGAGTGCTTTGTGCATCTTTTACTCACTCCTGACTCTGGACTGCAATTGAGAATTGCTCAGTTTTGGAAGATTCCTCATTTTCCTAAGAAACATCAACATTTATTCAGCTACTCACATCTAATAAGACAAAAACCACTATAAAGAAGACACTTGCACAGCATGCTGCAGGAAAATGTTGTGGTCCTCACTTACATTGACACGGATTTCCTGCTCACCGCTGAACTGTCCACCATAAAGTGAGAGCAGAGATGCTATTTCCTAAGGGGAAACACAAAGGTCAGGCTTTAAGAGCAGTAAGTAATGTTTAAAAGGCAGGGGAAAAAAGAAGAAAAAAGGCAGCACAGCAAAAATTCTAATGCAGGTGGTGACTTTTGGGCTCTGTGAGCAAAACAGCAACAGAAGTCAGAATGGAGGGCTGCAAAGATGCTGAAGGGACTGGAGCACTGCCCTGTGAGGGGAGGCTGAGGGACCTGGGGCTGCTTGGTCTGATGAAGAGAAGACTTAGAGGAGATCTAATATATATGTTTATAAATATCTGAGGGCTGGGGGTCAGGAGGGAGGGGACAGGCTCTGCTCAGATGCACTCTTTGATAGGGCAAGAGGCAATGGATGGAAATTGCAGCAGGGGGAGTTCCATCTTCATATGAGGATGAGTATCTTTACTGTAAGGGCCCCAGAGCACTGGAACAGGCTCTCTTCTCTGTAGACTTTCAAGGCCTGTCTGGATGTGTTCCTGTGCAACCTGCACTAGATACTTTGGTCCTGCTCTGGCAGGGGGGTTGGACTCGATGTCCACAGGTCCCTTCCAACCTCTATCATCCTGTGATCCTGTAATGGTGTTTGCAATTGGCTTTCCATGGGGACTGACTCTTAAAGAGTGGTTGTAAGGATAAGGCAGAGGTTCACAATTAAAATCAGCTTGTATGCACTGGCCATGAACTGTAAAACCAGGCCCTTCTGCTGTAAAAGCAGCTTTGAGTTCAGGTGCAAGGCAGGAGCTGTGGTAAGGTTAAGGAAAGTTGCAGCCTACAACACAGTAAGATCCACTTAGGCAAATCTCAGTAATCAAATCCCAACACTTGGCATTTTCTCCTTCATCAAAGTCTTTACAGTTCAGTTCTGCACTCTCATAACAATATTCACAGATACAGAGAAAGGCTTGGGTTGGAAGGGCCCTTGAAGATCATCCAGTTCCAACCCCCCTGCTGTAGGCAGGGATGCCTCCCACTAACCCAGGTTGCTCAAGGGCCTCGAATATCCCCAAGGAGAGGACACTCACAACCTCCCCATGCAACCTGTTCCAGTGTCTCACCACCCTCAAATGTAAGTACTTTCTCCTCACGTTCAGATAGAACTTCCTATGCTCCAGTTTCTGCCCATTACCTCTTGTCCCACCCCTGGGCACTACTGACAAAGGCTGCTCCTGAAACCTACCCTTTAGATATTCACAAGCACTGGTAAGTTCCCTCTCAGTCTTTTCTCCAGACTAAGCCCTACGAGGAGCAGCTGAGGGAGCTGGTGCCTGCAGCAGAGGAGGCTCAGGGCAGAGCTCATTGCTGCCTGCAGCTCCCTGAAGGGAGGCTGTAGCCAGGTGGGGTTGGGCTCTGCTGCCAGGCAGCCAGCACCAGAACAAGGGGACACAGCCTCAAGCTGTGCCAGGGGAGGTTCAGGCTGAACATTAGGAAGCTCTTCACAGAGTGATTGGCATTGGAATGGGCTGCCCAGGGGAGGTGATGGAGTCCCCATCCCTGGAGGTGCTTAGAAGGAGGCTGGATGAGGCACTCAGTGCTATGAGTTAGTTAATCAGAAGGTGATAGGTTGGACTCCATGATCCTAGAGGTCTCTTGCAACCTGGTTAATTCTGTGCTTCAGTGGAAAGGGCTCAAGTCCCTCACCCTTCCTTCATCAGGCAGCTGCTCACCTTCCCTCAATCACCTCTGCACCCTCTCAAGCAGTTCCCTGTCCTTGAACTGAGGAGCCCAGGGCTAAACCAGCCCTCGCATCGCCCGCAAGCAGGCGTAGCAGAGACAGGTCAGGCAGCTGAGAGGGCTGGAAAGTTCCTTGCTTGGTAAGTTTCAGACACATCAGGTCCCCAACGCTGCTCTTCGCAGAGCCAAACACCAGCTGAGCAGTACGAGAGAAAGGAACTGGAGCCAGGAGCGTCCCAAGAGAAGGGAGATGCTTCAGCACCAGCCTCGGTAGAGTTGGGGAATGGACGCGAAGGTCTCCTCTGACCAAAACAATTCTGCGACCCTTTTATTGTACCCACAGCAGAGTGGCAGAAGCAGTTGCCGAGTTTAAAGAGACACCGAAACAGGCCCTTAAAAACATTTTGTAAGGCCTCCTTTTCCCATCCCGGTCTCCGTTTCTCATCTGGAGCCTCCGGTATTCGCTGGCAACCTCTCCCAGCCCCAAAGGCTCTTGAACTCGACCAGGAAAGCGCTGCCTTACAGGCACCAGGGAGCGGCTCCCCGCTGAGCCCAGAGGCAGCAGCAGGGAACCTGCGGCCGACGCCAAGCCGAGGAGGTGAGCTGCAGCGCCCCACCAGGGGATCCCTCGCCGCAGGCCAAGGGGAGCTTCCAAGGGGCATTGGCTGCCCCCCGCCGCCGGCTCCCTTGTTCCGGCCGCCGCCAGGCCGCCCGCCGCGCACAGCCGGGCCCGAGCCGCCACAGCCGCCCGGCCCCCGCCGCCCACAGCCGCCCCGGCTCCCCGCCGCCCCGGCTCCCCGCCGCCCACAGCCGCCCCGGCTCCCCGCCGGCCCCGGCTCCCCGCCGCCCCCAGCCGCCCCGGCTCCCCGCCGGCCCCGGCTCCCCGCCGCCCACAGCCGCCCCGGCTCCCCGCCGGCCCCGGCTCCCCGCCGCCCACAGCCGCCCCGGCTCCCCGCCGGCCCCGGCTCCCCGCCGCCCACAGCCGCCCCGGCTCCCCGCCGGCCCCGGCTCCCCGCCGCCCACAGCCGCCCCGGCTCCCCGCCGGCCCCGGCTCCCCGCCGCCCCCAGCCGCCCCGGCTCCCCGCCGCCCGGCCCGCCGCGACCCGGCCCCCGCGGGGCGCTCACCGGCAGGCGGAACTCGAGGTGCTCCTGGGCCAGCAGCAGCAGGTAGCGGGGCCGCAGCGGCGCCGCCAGCGCCATGTCCGCCCATCGCCCGCCTCCGCGGGCCGCATGCGCTGCCGGGCGGGCGCAGCGCCGCGGCGGGAGGAGCCCGGCGGGGAGGCGGCGGCGGCGGCGTGCGGCCCGCGGGGGCTCCGCGGCGAGCCGGCGGCGGTCAGGTCCCTCCGTAGCTCAAGGTACCGGCGTTAGCAGCCGCTCTGCCGGCCGAGGGGGAGCGCAGCTGGTGAGGCTGCGGAGGGCTCTGGCCGGTTCGGGAGGTGCTTTTCAGCCTGCCCGGCGGCCACCTCTTTCCTTCACACGCACCGCAGCAGCTCTCCTCGCTGTCCCCCCTGGGGCAGCTCATTAAGCACCATTAGCAATTAACGGAGGCCATGGGAGTCAGGTTCGTTTTTCCGTGGGGAGGAGGTCAAGGCCGGGCAGGTTGGGTGCGGGAGCAGGTGAGGTGAGGAACAGGCTCCCAGGCCAGGGGCAGGAATGAGACTATGCAGCAAAGGAGAGAGGGGGCAAAGAGAGGTTTTTGCTGCCAGTTTATGCTCTGTTTGGTTTCACCATCTCGAGTTGCTGTCTGTAATCCCCCAGTCGCTGCTCTCCCTGTTGTGCTGAGGTGAAAAGTTCAGTTTATCCAGATTTTGGTAAGCCCTCTGTTAGCCCCAGGCCAGCTCAGCCCTGGCCTCCTGCTCTGTACTTTCTGTGCTGATTTTTGGACAGCTTTCTGGGTTAGTTTTATTTTTCTAGGTGCTTGTGACCTGTGAGTGCTGCGCAGGCCACCTCTCCAATCCCATCCTGCAGCTTCTCCAGTTGGCTCTTCTTCTGGTGCTGCCCAAAGGAACTGATGGAGAAGCTGGCAGCTAAATGTGACTTTTGCTACAAGAGGGAGCAAGGGAGGGAGGTGTGGATCAGGATTGTGCACCTCAGCAGCTGAAACTGAGATACAGGCTGGGGTCGGAGTGGCTGAGAGCAGCCAGAGAGGGATCTGGGGGTGCTGATTGATACCTGCCTGAACATGAGCCAGCAGTGTGCCCAGGTGGCCAAGAGAGCCAGTGGCATCCTGGCCTGCATCAGGAATGGTGTGGCCAGCAGGAGCAGGGAGGTCATTCTGCCCCTGTACTCTGCACTGGTTAGACCTCACCTTGAGTACTGTGTTCAGTTCTGGGCCCCCCAGTTTAGGAGGGACATTGAGATGCTTGAGCGTGTCCAGAGAAGGGCAACGAGGCTGGGGAGAGGCCTTGAGCACAGCCCTGCGAGGAGAGGCTGAGGGAGCTGGGATTGGTTAGCCTGGAGAAGAGGAGGCTCAGGGGAGACCTTATTGCTGTCTGCAACTACCTGAGGGGAGGTTGTGGCCAGGAGGAGGTTGCTCTCTTCTCTCAGGTGGCCAGCACCAGAACAAGAGGACACAGCCTCAGGCTGTGCCAGGGGAAATTTAGGCTTGAGGTGAGGAGAAAGTTCTTCCCTGAGAGAGTCATTGGACACTGGAATGGGCTGCCCGGGGAGGTGGTGGAGTCGCTGTCCCTGGAGCTGTTCAAGGCAGGACTGGACGTGGCACTTGGTGCCATGGTCTGGCCTTGAGCTCTGTGGTAAAGGGTTGGACTTGATGATCTGTGAGGTCTCTTCCAACCCTGATGATACTGTGACACTGTGATACTGTGAAACTCAGCAGTAAACACAGTGCTGAGCTGCCGGCAGACCCTGGGGGCTTTGTAGGGTATCAGGGAGTGACAGGGCTGGGGGGAATGGAGCAAAGCTGGAGGTGAGGAGAGTCAGACTGGAGGTGAGGAGGAAGTTGTTGAGCAGGAGAGTGGTGAGAGGCTGGAATGGGTTGCCCAGGGAGGTGGTTGAGGCCCCATGGCTGGAGGTGTTTGAGGCCAGGCTGGCTGAGGCTGTGGGCAGCCTGCTCTAGGGTAGGGTGTCCCTGGGCATGGCAGGGGGGTTGGAGCTGGCTGCTCCTTGTACTCCCTTCCAACCCTGACTGATTCTATGGTTCTATGGCATGTTGGGATTGCTGAGGGAGAATTAGGAGAAGGAGTCTTTTATTTTTCCATTCATTCTCACTTTAAATGTCTTGGCTGTATAACTTCCACTCCAGAGACTCCTTAGGAGAGGTTATTGGTATGATTGCTGAAGCTCAATCCCTTTGAGACTGGCTTTCCCTTTGCCTGCAGAGCATTGCTGGTTATCTTTGAAGGTGAACACCTCCAGTTTCCAGTGACACTGTTTTCTACAGAAGATAGGTTGGACTGGATGATCTTGGAGGTCTCTTCCAACCTGGTTGATTCTATGAATTTAACAGCAGCCCCATTTCTTGCTGGTTTTGCCTCGAGGAGCCATGCACAGTCAGTGGCAGTCTCTTTGTGCTGCTCAGCGTAGTTTGGAAGTGGTGTGTGTGTTAATAAGCAACAGTTGGAGAGTGTTTTGATCCTGACATAACAGATGATGTGTCTGTAAACATCACACACGCTCCTGTGCTGCCACTTGGGAGAGTCAAACCATTTCTTAGAGTAGATTTGGGGCGTCGGGACAGAGTTACATAACTGGGAAGGGAAAGGAAGAATGCTTACACTTTTTAGCCTTCAGGGGAATTTTAAGTACACAAAACATAATTCCACAAGTTGAAGTTCATCCAGGAAGCTGGAATTAACCACCTTCCTCTCACAGCAAGTGTAGCAGGATCATATGACAATCATTAGTTTCAATTTAAGACTGAAAAGCCATTATTTAATGTGTGCTGCTGCATAGCTTTCTTAAACCTCTTTCACAGCCCTTTTGTTGCCATCTTCTGCTCTTCTAGACCCCCCAAGGAAGCAGAAGTGTTTCTTGTGTGACCTGTTCTAGTGGGAGGTGTCCCTGCTTATGACAGGGGGTTGGAACTGGATGATCTTTGAGGTTCTTTCCAACCTAAACCATTCCATGATTCTGTGACTTGTGTGTTCTTCTGGGTCATTCAGGGAGCTCTGTCACAGGGTTCCTGTGCAAAGCATCATAGCAAAGTAGATAAATACCCTCACTTAAAAACCCCACAACCATGCTTTTATAATATAACAATACCTAATTTATGATTCAGTCATTGAACTCTTCAGAATTTGGATTCCTGACCATTTTCCTATAGAAAATCCTGCACCAATCCTGTTTTATCTCTCTCTTGTCTGCTTTTCTGTGAGCCTCTTAATTCCTGTCATTCAACAGGTGGAGGACGGGATCCAGCACAGCCATAGTTACAGGTGGATCTCTCTGGGTATGGAAGGGTCTGTCCCTAATTCATCAAAATGATTCCACCCTGCACAGAGAGCCCATCAGCTAATTACAGGTAATTTGTGCCTGGAGCAGCTCTCCAGTGCCAGCTCCCTTTGCCGCCTGCCCCTGGGCTGTAGCTGGCAGCGTGGCTGTGCAGCAGAGCCTTTTAAGGGAGAACCATGCCTCCTGGGTTTGTGTGCCTGCCTAAACCTGCCCTTGCAGGCAGCGCCGCGCTCACTGGGCTGCGTTTCTGCTTCTCTTTTCAGTGCCTGGTGAGGAAAAGCCTCCTGTTCCCACCGCAGAGCAGCATTTCAGCTCCAGGTAATGCTTTCTGTGCACAGCAGCTCCTGCAGTCTGTGGGAAGCTTGGCAGCTTTGTCCACCTTTAATCAGTGTGCGGGCAGCAGAAGGGCTGCCCACTCCTGCGTAGGGGTTGGTGGCTGCTGCCGCTTGGGGAGTGATTTGCTTTCTGGCCTGTCAGTAAGCCTGTGCTGGGCAGCTCAGCCAGGGCTGCTGGGGAAGGCTGCGAGGCTGCTGGTGCTTGCAAGTGCTTTACAAGGTGTCACTGCACGGAGAGTAAGTGCTGTGCAACGGGGGGTGTTACACGGAGGCTGTTGGGGGTGTGTGGTGACTGGGACTGGTGGCACACTGTCTAACCTTGAAAGCACAGCTTACTGCCCTGTGTTATGAAGTGCCTTCTGAATTTTAGCTTTCATGTGTTTCATCCATGTAGAGTTACAGGTGGACTTAATCTTCAGATTCTTACAGCCTTTTTCAGCAGCCTTGCCTCTCACCCAGGAAAAACTCTTCCCAGAATGATCAGGCTGATCTGTTGTTTTCACTTCACAGCTGCCCCAGTGCACCTAGGAACTGCAGCTACAACCAGGCAGTGATTTGTTTCCTGCTGGAGCACCGTAAAAGACTCCCAAGCAATGGAGGGAGATAAAGGGCAGAGTGCTAAAGCCACCAGCGCAGTGGGAGACCTGAGGAAAAGCTGGCAGAGCTGGGCAGAGGATCACATTGAGTATCAGAGGAAGAACCCTTTCAGCAGCAATGACAGGCTGGCATCAAAACCTGGGCATACTCATAGAGGAGATCCCACCTACGGGAGGCCTCCTGAAGGCTCTCAGACTGAGCAGCGAGGGAAAGATGCTCACTCACACGTGGGAAAGGAGGTGGAAGAGCTGTGCCTGATCATTAGAAGCACTGGACAGGTGGGAGAAGATGGGCACGTGAGTGTGACCTTTGGGCAGCTGTTTGAAACATATGTGACTATCTCCAACAAAGTAGTGGGAATCCTGTTAAGAGCCAGGAAACATGGGCTGGTTCATTTTGAAGGTGAAATGCTCTGGCAAGGAAAAGATGATGATGTGGTCATCACTTTACTACAATAAGGCTTTGTTGCCTAAGGAATTCTGCTGCACAGTTCCATTTGGGGGGAAAAAAACCCTATCTAGGTTTTCATTACAGAATTTCAACAGGGCATGGGAGCAGGTGAGAAAATGAGAAGCATGAAAAAAAACATTTTTGTAAAGCTGGCAGAGCTTTGGGCAGAAATCACAAATAATGAACTAATGCAGCCTGCTGCCACTGGATTGTCCTTTACTAGCATCTACCACCAAGCATTCCACAGTTCTTCACTCCACTGGCTTCCTGCTGTAGGTTACTGACAGTATCAATAATAAACTTGCTACCATACAACACTGATCCTTGCAGCTTATGAAATGTTTGCTGAGGAGGAATTCTTACACCTCTTCCAAGAAAAAAAAAGAGCCTGGTAGGTAGCAAAAGTGTAGGTTTGATTTTCACGTGGTGAAACTGAATAAATGGAAGTGATTTTCATGAAGCATATGAAAATTCCCAGATTTATAGGAATAGGACAGCAAAGATATTTGTTGGTACTAAATTAGTTGTATGTGGTGTGTATTATAGAGAGATGCACTAGTCCTGGTATTCAGTAGTCTGTTCTTAGCAAACCTGCAGTGTCTCTTGTTCTTTGTCCTGTCTCACATCTGGTTTACTTGCTGTGTCATACCCTAGAAGAGCACAAAGCTCTGCGGACTTTTGGTGCATTCAGTGCTGTATCCTTTGATACCAAGGGATGTGGGGTGCCACAATGTGAAGATGTGAAAGGCAACAGAAACTGTACCAGAGGGGCACTGCAGCCACAGAATCATAGGATGGTTTAATTTGGAAGGGACCTCAAAGCTCAGCCAGTTCTAGCCCCCCACCATAGGCAGGGACACTAGAACAGGTTGCTCAAAGCCTCATCTGACCTAGCCTTGAACACCTCCAGGGAGAGAGCAGTCACAACCTCCCTGGGCAACCTGTTCCAGTCATGAGAGGGGAAAAATAAGCTGCTTTCTGTTCTTTCACCAAGAGAAGGAGAGAAGAGCTCCTGTAGTGCTAAATGCAGAAATAAAGTCTAGTGGGGCAGTCCCAAACCTTATTTATCTGAGGCAGGGCTGGGCTGTGCTTTCAGAGCACACTTGTGAGTTCCTCAAGCCAGGAGTAAAAATAATCAGCCCATTAAAATTGAGATCAAAAGATGACCAGCAACAACTTCCTTCAGGGTTCTTGCAGGGGAAGACTGATTAACAACAACACAAAGAAAGGCAGAAAAAGCACTGCTTATATACAACAGCTGTAGCAATGCTCTTAAAAGAGAACCAAGACCTGCATTTACAACAGTTCCCACCACAAAAACTGTATAATTAGAGCTATAAAAGTCTATTTTTCACTACTGCAAATAAAAACTTAGATGTGGTGTTAACTACATTACTTGCAGGGTCTTTAAAGTAAGATCCTCTCTTGCCTCAGAAGGATATGGAGAGATTTATCAGGTTGGTAAGTGATATTAAAAGTGGTAAATTATTTTATGCTGTATATAAACCAGAAGTGTTTTGGCTAAAAGCCTAAAAGAATGTTCTTTAGTTTTGACATTTCTATACAATGTGCATCACAGTGAGTCAAATAAAAATACAGATTTTCTTAGCCCTCTGCTTCCTTTTCTGAGTGAAAAGACAATGAAATTAGAAAAGAAGGGAAGAAAGTAATGTACTGCAATAAGGACGTTTAGGAGCCAGATGCAGAGGATGGAGGAGGAGACAAAGGGTAGGATTAATCACTGCAGAATGGCAGCAGGTTGGAAGCTGCCCCAGATAGTGCTGGTGTGTTCTCTTGGATTTCAAACCCATTCCTGCTTTGGCTCGGTCTTGCAGCTGAAAACAAGACCTGTGACTGATGATCTTAACACATTTTACATGCCTTGGGTTTGGAACAGCACCCCAGTGCAGAAATGGTCCTTTCCAAACCAGTCAGGGCTTTTATAAGCCTTGTCCTGGCAGTCCAAGCTGTCTGAACTAACAGCGGTAGTGCAGAACCTGCAGGAAGCAGCACCAGGCAGGCCAAGTGGAGTCAGCTAACAGGGTGGTCATGTAAGGAAAAATAATGCTTGAGTAGACACTGGGAAATTAAGACACATTTGAGGTAGGCTGTAGCCTGAGCACCCTAAGCTGCATCTCAGTTCATGTAAAGTTGGCAGTTATTGAGGCTGACTCCAAGAAGCCAATGTCAGGGAATGGGCTTCTATTACAGTACACCTCCAGCCTTGGGGGTTTAGTTCTGGGGCCTCCACTACAAGACACTGAGGTGCTGGAGCTGATCCAGACAAGGGCAACCAAATATCTTTCAACTCTTCAAATCTCTCCCAAACTTCACTTCAGGGCAAGCTCCAGAGTGGCCTTTCCTCTTCTTCCACTTGCAGCCTGTGAATTCTGCAGCTCTTTTGGAGTGCAGGGGTTAGCTGTGTTTTGTCTAAGACTGAAAGCACTTTCAGCACATGCTGCATAGCCGTTTGAGAAGACAGCAAGTTGCTTTTTAAGCAGTATTTTATTTCCACTCCTGCCAGATGTCAAATACAAATTTCACTGCTTTGCTTTCTGTTTCTGCTTTTAAGAAAACTTCAGAATAGCTTGAGGAGCTGTCCCAAATTTATTCACTTTGGGAAAAGTTGTCAGTAGTCAAAACAAAACCTTTGTTATTATTCTACCTTAACAGCATCGTCTGTGTCTGTTTCATCCTTTCAGAGGGGTACTTACAACTTGGGCACAGAAATCTTATTCTCTGGGTTTGCATCAGGTTGGGATTTTATGTGAAACAACTGAGCAAAAGAGGACAAATAAAGCTTTGTCAATCCTAAACATGCAGCCAAAAATGCAGCTTTTTCCCAGACTGCTAATACTGGATCAAAGCACAACAGAGCCAGGAGCAGTGGCTAAGCAACTCTCCTTTGCTTCTCCAGGCTCTTGGAGAGAAAAGGGCTGCAGAGCTCACTCTTGAGAGTATTTTATTGATCTTTGCCTCACTGCAAAGCTCTACAGAGGATTTTTGGACGTTTTAAAGTGATGCTATAATGCTGCTGTAGAAGAGGGTGGCATAATAGGGTCTGCACACTGCTCCTGCCCAGGGCTAGCCAGCAATTCTGAAACAAAGCATCAGGCCTTTCAGAAAACACTTTTTTAACCTCATTAAAACAATTATCTGCTGAGCCCAAGACCGCTTGTCAGTAAGGAGAATGGAAGGCAGTTCTGTGCTGAGGAACGCTAATGAAGTACTGAGCATTCACCTCAGTCGTTAATGGGCTGTTGAATGCTTGGTTGTTTGGGCTTGTTTGAGGCCCCTGTGCTGTCAAACAAGCTGCAAGTCCCTGTCGTGTTCATGAGGAAGACTTTGGAAGCCAGGTGATGTTCTCTCTCTCTTTGCCATGCCAGCCTTACTGTCATTAGTGGGTCCATCAAAGTTGACCTTTGCGGTTCTGTGTACGCCTGACAAGGCACTAGGTCTGGCTGGGATGGAGGTAATGTTCTTCACAGCAGCCCAGAAGGTGCTGGGTCTGTGCCTGGAGCAGCACTGATAACACAGCAGACACACTCTGTGAACAAAGAAAAGCCACTCTCTGTTTCTGAGTTTTAATTTATAGTCTACCTTAATATGGTACTGAAAACCAAAGCATTGCCCATCAGAGCTGTACAGCAAAGGCCAATGTGCAGCCAGCTCCGTAAGCAGCCCAACATATTCCAGTTTTGGGCTGAGTCCTTGCTATCCCAAATTCCAATCATACTGTTGTTATGCAAGCCTACCCCATTCTCTCTGCACTAAAGACCTGTTTCTCCTCTGACTTCATTTCAAAATCAAATTTAGCCACGCCATTTGTCATCTCCAAGGGACTTCCAGTGACAATGGTATCAGAACCACACGAAAACAATTGGTTGTTTTTTTTCTAGCATCATGCAGAAGGGCAGAAATTAATAAATTAATTCAATGTTAATTCCTCTGAAGTCTTCATTTTTTTGGCAAACATACAGCAATTAACTGAGATCACTGTGCACATAAGAGGGAAACAATCTGTAAGTCCAACATCCAGCCACTTACACACTGTGTTGGGTGTTATTCAGTGTTACACCTTGGGCACCTGTTGTATCAACATTTACTATCTCTCTGGCATGCAATTAAGAGAGATATTCAAGTGGTTTAGCACCACTAACCTGCTAACAACGAGGTGTAAGGATCATACAAGCAATGCTGGTGGAGATGTCCATGTTTTATATCCCAGAAGAATGCATCTCTACACCAAAAGCTGGATTCTACAACAAGCATTTCCTGTGGTACCAGATGCACGCTGTCAGTAGTGAGTTACTGCCTTAGTAGCAAGACATCCTGCTGTTACAGCCTGCCTTCTACTACTAGGAAAAGTTCCCTTCACATGTGTATGAATTATGTCTGTATAGATACACCAATATAAAATCAGAGTTAAGAGACATCACCTTTTTGTCAGAGGAGTACAGAGATTGAAGTATCCCAACAACAGCATCAGGCTGGCAGCCACAAAATCTCTGTGCATTTCCTCATAAGGAACTAAAGCTTTTTTTATCCTGGTGTATTATTGGTAACATCAAACTGTGCAACCTTAAATCAGAGTTCAAAGAACCAGCTGGCTGGTGACAAAGGGCTCACAGTGCTCTCAGCTGGCAGCATTTGTAGTTTGCAGTCGCTCAAGGAGTTGCTCAGCCTGTGAAAGACAAAGCAGTGCATTAACTACACCTGGACCTTCAGTTCACTGAAAATTCCATCATATTTGAACATGTCCTTCTAAATTGAAGCATAAATACTTATCAAGTCTCCTCAGAGCTACATCACATTAGCCTAAGCTAGACATTAGACTCAGAAGTCCTGTGCTGTTTGTTGCTAATGTTACTCTGGTGCTCCCTTCCCCGTAACAACCACAAATGTTGAGGTGTTTCCCGTTGTAGTTCTTCAAACAGTTAAAGCAAAATATACACAATTAATAACTAATGACAAAAACAACTGCTCAAAGAACTTTTGGACACAGTTGAAATGTTAGAAGGTCATCATATTTTCAGCCTGCAACTGAAAACCTCCCCAGAATCTCACCTGCATTGTACTCACCGTGATAAACCAGTAGGAGTTGATCCTGTAATAGAGCCTAGATAAGAATCCCATCTGACTGGCTGGGGCCAGGACATGGAGATGCAAGTGGGCTATTGAGCAGAAGGGAGGCCAGTGAAAACCCATCCTTCAGAAAAGGAAAACAAGGGAAACATGCTGGTGTTAACTCAGAGTCACAGAATTGGAAAGGACCTCGAGGATCACCCAGTTGCAACCCCCCTCATGGTGGTTTCTTGGTGTTTTCTCTCTCAGCAATCCAATGGGTACTATAGACATCACTATTATTTTCGTTTCACAGCCAATGATCTAATTTCTCTCGTTAAAATATTCCAATTAGCCTCAAGACAGCAGATCCTTGCTATGGGCAGGGACACCTCACACACGATCAGACTGCTCAGAGCCACATCCAGCCTGGCCTTAAACACTTCCAGGGATGAGGCTTCCACCACTTCCCTGGGCAACCCATTCCAGGGTCTCACCACCCTCATGCTGAAGAACATCTTCCTAACATCCAATCTGAATCTACCCACTTCTAGTTTTGCTCTAGTCCTCCCAGTCCTATCACTACCTGACACCTTAAAAAGTCCCTCAGCAGCTTTCTTGTAGCCCCCTTAAGATACTGGAAGGCCACAAAAAGGTCTCCTTGGAGCCTTCTCTTCTCCAGACTGAATGGCCCCAACTCTCTCAGTCTGCCTCCACAGCAGAGGTGCTCCAGCCCTCAGGAAGGAGTGGAACACCACAAGTTATTTAGCATGATCAACTGAATTAATAACTTGTGGCACTCTCCTTGGACACAAAGTCAGGAGCAAAACCACTGCTCTGCAGGAACACAAATAATTCCCTTTCCTCTCAGGGACCCTCTTCCAAAGCCCCATTAACTTCCCCCTTCACACCTCTGTATTTAAGAGACACTCTGTGAAAAAGCAAAGTTTAAACAATAAAAGGTCTCCTGTGTAGTTTTCAGTTGGAAAGCCAACTCTCAGTAGATGAATGCAGTTCCTACCTGATTTAATGGTGAAGGCTCAACTCTCTGTATGCTATTTAAGCAATGCTATAAATTGCTTTGGCTAAAGCACTGGGCTTAAACTATAAAGTGCAGCACTGCAAACAGACGGATGCAGGTATGATTGAAACACAAAGCAGTGCCCTGCTTGGAGAGCAGAAGTCTACCTCTCTTCTGGAATTGAGGGTAGAGGGTCCACTTTCAGCACATAATCAAAGAACAGCCTTCTAGGTAAGCTGTCTGAAGGGCCTTCCCTGTCCCCAGATGTGGTGGATAAAGAATCTCCAGAGCTGGAATGCAATCTGCATCAGAAACCCATTAGAGAAAGGGAGTTTATATTCAATGCCAGCAAATCCCACCTGAGAAGTCCTGCAGTAAGTGAACTCAGACCCAATTTCTTCATTAAATCCTATTGCAGCTGGTCCCTGCAGCTCTGCAGTAGCCTTCTGAAAAGTCAAAATGACACTCAACACACAAAGGGAAGGTTTCAGTTCCATACCTTATGTCACTCAAGTCACTGACATTATTCTTCTGGAGGACAGCTTTTCCAACTTCCATCATTCTCTTCACTGTGAAAGACAAGTTCCATTTACTCTTTAAGCAGTGTTTTCCACACCAAATGTCTTCAAGGGATCCAAGAAAGATATTCTTCAGAATGTTAACTTCAACAAACTGATCAGACCAAGATCACAGACATGGATTTTTCGACATACAAATAACATAGTGACTCTTAATCAACCAAGATGATCAAGGCAGTGTTGTGCAAGGACTGACATCAGAGCTGCCACTGTTACAGCTTCCACACTGATGGCTTCAGTGTGCCATTACTAAAGGAACTTCGGCCAGAGCTCTCAGCACACCCTTAAGGAGAAAAGCATCCAATACTGATTGCTCATGACATTTACACTCATTCCAGTGTTCTCTCCCTACACAAATAGAAGACTTTGATCTCCAGAGCCTGTCCTTCCTGACGTAAGTTAGGAAGTTTCAGAGATGGTACACAAATTGAAATCAGAAGTCTCACAGCAAAGTTTAACTGTAGGAGAAACTCCCATAGACTCACAGAATGGTTTGGGTTGGTAGAGACCATAAAGATCATCTATTTCCAAACCCCCTGCCAGGGACAACTTCCGTTAGCCCAGGTTGCCCAAGACCTCCTCCAACCTGGCCTTGAATGCCTCCTGGGAGGGGGCATCCACAGTCTCCCTGGACAATCTGTTCCAGTGTCTCACCACTCTCATTCTATACAGAATTTCTTTCTAATCTTCAGTCTCAACCTCCCCTCTCCCAGCTCACAGCCATTGTCCCTCATCCTGTCACTCCTAGCCCTTGTCAGAAGTCCCTTCCCAGCTCTCCTGTAGCCCACTTCAGTATCACAGTATCACACAGTATCACCAAGGTTGGAAGAGACCTCACAGATCATCAAGTCCAACCCTTTAGCACAGAGCTCAAGGCCAGACCATGGCACCAAGTGCCACGTCCAGTCCTGCCTTGAACAGCTCCAGGGACGGCGACTCCACCACCTCCCCGGGCAGCCCATTCCAGTGTCCAATGACTCTCTCAGGGAAGAACTTTCTCCTCACCTCCAGCCTAAATCTCCCCTGGCACAGCCTGAGGCTGTGTCCTCTTGTTCTGGTGCTGGCCACCTGAGAGAAGAGAGCAACCTCCTCCTGGCCACAACCACCCTTCAGGTAGCTGTAGACAGCAATAAGGTCACCCCTGAGCCTCCTCTTCAGGTACCAGAAGGCTGTTCTAAGGACTCTCTGCAGCCTTCTCTTCTCCAAGCTGAACAGCCTCAGCTCTTAGCCTGTTCCCACAGGAGGTTCTCCAGCCCTCTATCATCTTTGTGACCTCTGGACCTGCTCCATGTCCCTCTTACACCAGGGGCACCAGAACTCGGTGCAGTACTCCAGGTCATACAAAAACTTACGGCAAAAGTCTAAGGAACTGTGGCTGTCTTGAAGCCAAATACAGAGAGAAGTTATTTCTGGACAAAACTACCCTACTGTGTTCCTTAGATGAGAGGTTGTGATGTAAGATTTGTAACACACAACTCTTGGCTTGCATTGTTTGTAAGTTTCCCTAAGGTGGAATGTCTCCATGTATGCATGGCTGTGGTTTCTTCTCTTACTCAAGACACTTAGCTGGGTATTTCTTGTGAAGCTAATTCCAGGACAATGCTTTCTTAAGAACAAACAAACCAGCAAACAAGCAAACAAACCCCTAAACCCATAAAAAATTAATCATAGCTTGAGACGAGAGTAACAAATCTGGTGAAGGGTCTGGAGAACAGGTCTGGTGAGAAGCAGCTGAGGGAACTGGGGGTGTTTAGTCTGGAGAAGAGGAGGCTGAGGGGAGACCTCATTGCTGTCTACAACTCCCTGAAAGGAGATAGGAGCCAGGTGGTAAGAAGTGTTAAGATGAGAGGAAATGGCTTCAAGTTGCACTTTGGAAGGTTTAGGTTGGACATTAGAAGAAACTTCTTCTCTGAAAGGGTTCTGAAAGACTGGAACAAGCTGCCCAGGGAAGGGGTTGAATCCTCATCCCCAAAGGTGTTTCAAATAGGCAGAGATGTGGTGCTGAGAGACATGGTTTAGCACCAGCCTTGGCAGAGTTAGAGAACAGTTGGAGTGGATGATCTTAAAGGGCTCTCCCAGTTCTAAAACAATTCTATGAGTCTGTATTTCAGAATTTTCTCTTTTACAAAATGATTGACATTCCCTGGAGCAGCCTTTTTCTCTCAATGCCTTTTGTCCTGAAAGAGAATGTAGCACTCACACATTTCACAGAATTCTTTTGTAACTCTTCACGTCATTTAAATGTGCACAGAAATGTCTGAAAGAACAACGAGGCAGGAGACAAACACTTCTAAAACCAAAGCTGCACACACACACAATGCAGAGGCCTCTCTGCTCCATGCAAACTAAAGAGATTTCACACACCAGTGCTATGTTATTCTAGAACTGCACAACTCTCCTGTGCTGGTCTAGAGTAGCAGAGAGGAGCTCCCAGGAAGGGGAAGCCTCTACCTGCACTGACTCCCACCATCTATTCCCACAGAATCAAGCAGGCTGGAAAAGACCTCTGAGACCATCCAGTCCAATCTATCACCTAACACCTTCTAACTAAACCAAGGCACTAAGTGCCCCATCCAGCCTCATTTTAAACACCTCCAGGGACGGCGACTCCACCACTTCCCTGGGCAGCCCATTCCAATGCCAATCACTCTCTCTGACAACAACTTCCTCCTAACATCCAGCCTAGACCTCCCCTGGCACAACTTGAGACTGTGTTTCCTTGTTCTGTTGCCGCTTGCCTGGCAGCAGAGCCCAACCCCATCTGGCTGCAACCTCCCTTCAGGGAGCTGTAGACAGCAATGAGGTCTGCCCTGAGCCTCCTCCTTCTGCAGGCTGCACACCCCCAGCTCCCTCAGCCTCTCCTCACAGGGCTGTGCTCCAGCCCCCTCACCAGCCTTGGTGCCCTGCTCTGGACACACTGCACTATCTCAATATCTCTCTTGAATGGCGGAGCCCAGAACTGGACACAGTACTCAAGGTGTGGCCTAACCAGTGCTGACTACAAGGGCAGAAGGACTTCCCTGGTCCTGCTCATCACACTCTTATTGATACAGGCCAGGATGCCATTGGCCTTCTTGGCCACCTGGGCACACTGCTGGCTCATGTTCACGTTCTAGTCCTCAACCAGCGTTCAAAGATGCAACAGACTTAACACCATGGTATTTAAAGCTCTGCAAAATTATCTCCTTCAAGCTGCAGGCAGACTTGCAGCCTTACCTAGGGGTATGTGTTCTGTCTTGAGTGTTTTGCAGTTTCCCAGATGCTCCACCGGCACCACCAGGTAGTGGTGGGGTGCACCAGGTTTGATATCCTTAAAGCACACAAGGTCTTCATACTGGAAAAAGGAAAAAAAACAGAAAAGGATGCAAATGCAGTGCACTGATAAGAAAGAAGATACTGGCAAAGCCTGGATAACCAAGTGTCTTCTCTATCTCAGTGTGATGCTTAAGGTTGTACTTGAAGGAACTAACAAAAATCAAGGGTTTGGAGGCAGTCTACAGAAAGATTTTAAAGCACTGTTTGTGTCCTCAGTTGACACCCTGCAGTCATAGAACCAGCCAGGTTGGAAGAGACCCTCAAGCTCATCCCATCCAAACTAGCACCCAGCTCTAGCCAGTCAAGCAGACCATGGCACTAAGTGCCTCATCCAGGGTTGGCTTCAACACCTCCAGGGACGGTGACTCCACCACCTCCCTGGGCAGCCCATTCCAATGCCAATCACTCTGAATGTCATAGAATCACAGCATGTCAGGGGCTGGAAGGGACATCCAAAGCTCATCCAGTCCAGCCCTTCTGCCAGAGCAGGATTACCCAGAGCAGATCACACAGGAAAACATCCACAGGGTTCTTGAATATCTCCAGAGAGGAAGACTCCACAACCCCCCTGGGCAGCCTGTGCCAGTGCTCTGTCACCTTCACAGGGCAAAAGTTCCTCCTCAGGTTCACATGGAACCAGATACGCCTCAGCTTCCACCCACTGCCCCTTGTCCTGTCACTGGGCATCACCGAGGAGAGGCTGCGCAGCCTCCTGGCGCTCCCCCCTCACGCAGCTACAAATGTAAGCGTTAAGGTTTTGAGGCGCTGTGCCCACGTCGAAGGCCAACAGGGCACTTTCCTCCCGATCAGTGCTTGACTCCCATCCCCATCGGAGCTGAAGGCTCCCCCAGGCTCGCCGGCACTCCCCCGGCGCCGCCAGCCCAGGCACCGCCTCACCGAGAGGGAGGCGCCAGGCCACCGACCCACACACGCCGGCAGCGCTCCACCGCCCACCCCCGAACGAAGCCGCCCAGGCCCTCCCCGCTCTCCCGGAGCCCTGCCTTCTCGGCGGGCCCCGGCACCGGGCAGCCGCAGCACCGCGGCCCGCCCAGGAGCTCTCACCCCGGCCAGGCGACAGCCGGAGTTTGCCTCCTCACTGAAAACCAGCAACAACCAACAACTACCCTACCGGGCCGACAAGCGCCGCTGCCCCGCAGCGCGGAGCCGGCCCGACCCGCACGGCCGGCAGAGCGGAGAGAGCGGAAAGGCCGCGGAAGCTCCTCTCACTCACCTCGCTGGGGAACAGCGCCGTGCCCGGCTCCTCGCGGCGAGCGATCCTGCAGAACACGCACTTGCGGTCGTAGCCGCCGCCGCTCCCGGCGCCCTTCCCTTCCGCGGCAGCAGCGGCAGCAGCAGCAGCCTCCTCCCCCGCCATGGCCTCGGCCTCCGCCCCGAGGTCGCTCCTTGCCGCCGCCTCCTGCGGCCGGGCTCACCCGCGCCCGCCCCCTAGCGGCGGAGGAGGCAGGCGCAGGGCAGCGCCCGCCCCCTAGCGGCGGAGGAGGCAGGCGCGGGGCAGCGCTCGCCCCCTAGCGGCGGAGGAGGCAGGCGCGGGCAGCGCCCTTGCGCTCGCAGGAGGCAGCCTGCACAGCCGCCACCTGGCCGCGAGGGGGCGCGCTGGGACCGCGGGAGCGCCCCCTGCTGCCCCAAGCGCCCGCAGAGCTGCTCGGCCGCGGAGCTGTTCGGCCGCGATGCCAGGCTGAGGCCCCGCGGCGGTAGCGGAGGCTCTGGCAGGCGAGTCCCTGCTCCTGCAACCACCGCTGACAGGGGCAGGCTCCTCTAAGCAAGTAAGCGGCCAGAGCAGGCTGCTGAGAGCCCCGCCCAGCCTGACCTGGGATGTTTCCCGGGAGCGCACAACCATCTCGGGTGAAAACTGCTTTAAGAGCAGCCGGTTCAACGCTCCTCGAACCCTACCAAGCCTGGTGTTAAACCCAGTCCCTCAGCACCACATCTCTGCCTATTCCAAACAGCTGCAGGGACGGGGAGTTTTAAACCCCCGTTTCTTTCAGACCAAGCAATGGCTGGCCCGCAGGAGCAGGAGGCAATCCCTCTGCAACGACCTCATCTGCTCCTTTTCTCTGCTGCAGTCTGTCAAGGATCATACTGCAAGCACCTGGAGCTTTGCTTTGCTCTAAAGCCGGCTTCATACGAAACAGCTGGAGCCGAAACTGCGCCGAAAGCAGCGCTGCAGCGAGCATCTGCACACAGCTGGGCACCCGGCAGGCTGCTCGCTGCTCCAAGCACCGCTGCGCTGCAGGTGCTTGGCTGGCAGGAGCAAGCTAAACTGCAGCGAAAGCAGCGCCGCAGCGAACATCTGCACACAGCTGGGCACCCAGCAGGCTGCTCGCTGCTCCAAGCACCGCTGCGCTGCAGGTGCTTGGCTGGCAGGAGCAAGCTAAACTGCACCGAAAGCAGCGCTGCAGCGAACATCTGCACACAGCTGGGCACCCAGCAGGCTGCTCGCTGCTCCAAGCACCGCTGCGCTGCAGGTGCTTGGCTGGCAGGAGCAAGCTAAACTGCAGCGAAAGCAGCGCCGCAGCGAACATCTGCACACAGCTGGGCACCCAGCAGGCTGCTCGCTGCTCCAAGCACCGCTGCGCTGCAGGTGCTTGGCTGGCAGGAGCAAGCTAAACTGCAGCGAAAGCAGCGCCGCAGCGAACATCTGCACACAGCTGGGCACCCAGCAGGCTGCTCGCTGCTCCAAGCACCGCTGCGCTGCAGGTGCTTGGCTGGCAGGAGCAAGCTAAACTGCACCGAAAGCACGTTGCAGCGAACATCTGCACACAGCTGGGCACCCAGCAGGCTGCTCGCTGCTCCAAGCACCGCTGCGCTGCAGGTGCTTGGCTGGCAGGAGCAAGCTAAACTGCAGCGAAAGCAGCGCTGCAGCGAACATCTGCACACAGCTGGGCACCCAGCAGGCTGCTCGCTGCTCCAAGCACCGCTGCGCTGCAGGTGCTTGGCTGGCAGGAGCAAGCTAAACTGCACTGAAAGCAACGTTGCAGCGAACATCTGCGCACAGCTGGGCACCCGGCAGGCTGCTCGCTGCTCCAAGCACCGCTGCGCTGCAGGTGCTTGGCTGGCAGGAGCAAGCTAAACTGCGCCAAAAGCAGCGCTGCAGCGAACATCTGCACACAGCTGGGCACCCAGCAGGCTGCTCGCTGCTCCAAGCACCGCTGCGCTGCAGGTGCTTGGCTGGCAGGAGCAAGCTGCTGTCCTCCTCCTGAGAGGTGTGATGGTTTGGGAGCTACCCACCCCACACACACGCTTAAGGAAATCACCCAGACCAGGCTCAGCTGGCTGAAAGTTAAAGAATGAAGCTATATTTACAGCTTAGCACAATATAGCAAAATATAGAGAATCATAGAAACAGGCAGGCTGGAAGAGACCTCCAAGCTCAGCCAGCCCAACCTAGCACCCAGCCCTAGACAAGCAACCAGACCATGGCACTAAGTGCCCCAGCCAGGCTTGGCTTCAACACCTCCAGCCACAGCCACTCCACCACCTCCCTGGGCAGCCCATTCCAATGCCAATCACTCTCTCTGACAACAACTTCCTCCTAACATCCAGCCTAGACCTCCCCTGGAACAACTTGAGGCTGTGTCCCCTTGTTCTGTTGCTGGTTGCCTGGCAGCAGAGCCCAACCCCACCTGGCTACAGCCTCCCTGCAGGTAGTTATACAGTTATATACAGGTTAAAAGTAATACAGAAACACAATACCCCTCCCAGAAACAGAGTCCCCAGGAGGGCTCCCAACCCAACCTCCCCCTTCCCCTCCCTTCAGAAATAACCAGATCAACCCATGTACATCTCCATGATCAATCTGGAGAGACCTGAGGTGAGATGTCAGAAAGACAAGGAGGTTAGAGGGAAAAGGGTTAGGTCAGATTAGAGTTAAGGCAGAGGCAACCACAGAGACCAGGCCACCAGAAAGAAGGCACAGCCCCAGGTGAGAGCTGAGCAGTGTGTGAGAATCATAGAATCAGCCAGGCTGGAAGAGAGCTCCAAGCTCAGCCAGTCCAACCTAGCACCCAGCCCTGGCCAATCAACCAGACCATGGCACTAAGTGCCCCAGCCAGGCTTGGCTTCAACACCTCCAGCCACAGAGACTCCACCACCTCCCTGGGCAGCCCATTCCAATGCCAATCACTCTCTCTGCCAACAACTTCCTCCTAACATCCAGCCCATGTCTCCTAAGTGACCACCTTAGCTGTATTTTGACTAGTTGCCTTTCTCAGCAGGAGGAGCGATACAGGGCACATGTTGGCTTTTTCTTTCCTTTCTTCTCACAGCTAAGGATTTCTCTCAGTACAGTATTTCAATCAGTCTCAAACCAGCACAAAACTACTAATGGCTGTTCACTTTCCTCTTACTTCACACTAAGAAAAATGTTGCCACCCTCTCAACTCAAAGGCAGCAGGCTTGGTCCCCTTCATAGACTCACAGAATGCACTGGGTTGGAAGGCAGCTCTAGAGGCATCCCCAACTAGTTTCACATGCAGTCACAGCTTGTTTTCCCTTAATGCCACCTCTGCATGCCATAAGACCAATGAAAGCCAGGAGCCAATGCCAAAGAAGCTTCTTCACCCTAAGTTTCCTGCAGCGGAGTCTCAGGTGTCAAAGCCAGGTGGTACAGCAGAAAACCAGCTCAAGCTGGGTTGCTCTGGAGAGGCACCTGAAAGAAAAGACTCTTCTGGCAATCATACCCTTGCAAGCTAAGTTTCCCTCCTCTCACATGATAGTAACACTTGGGTCCCAGGCTCCCCACTGGATCCTTTCTGTGTCTCCAGGATGGCAGTTCCTCTCCTTATCTTGTGGTTGCAGCTTGTGCTGGTGAATGTGGCCACCTCCTTTTCCACAGGATGCACTTCTGCTGACAAATGTGGCCACCTTATTCTTCACAGGATGCAGCAGCCTCAGGGCCTTCCTTCATGTAACCAAGTGCAAGGTCAGCACAAGGTTACAGCTGTGTGACATGAACTGGGACACAAGAGGTTCTGCATAAACAGAAGAGAAATAATCTTCACTTGGAGGCTGCCAGAGCACTGCACAGTGCTGCCCAGAGGGGCTGCAGAGTCTCCATCTCTGGAGGCATTCCAAACCCACCTGGACACATTCCTCTGCGACTCGCTGTGGCTGCTGCTGCTCTGGCACAGGAGTGGACTCGATGGTGTTCAGAGGTCACTCCAACTAGGTCAGTCTGCCCAGGGCCACACCAAGTCTCATCTGGAATGTCTCCAGTTACCACGCCTCAGCCACATCCCTGGGTGTGTTTTCACTGCTCTCATTGTGAAGAGATTCCTCCTGCTGTCCAACCTAAATCTCCCCTGCTCCAGTTTCAAACCATTGCCTCCCATCCTGTCACTCCAAGCCCCTCTAAACAGTCTCTCCCCAGCCTTGCTGTAGATCCTCTCAGATAATGAAGTGTAGCTCACAGGCTGAGGAACCCCAACTCTTTCACAGCCTGTCTTCATAGGAGAGTTGCTCCAGCCCTCTGATCATCTTAGTGGCCCTCTTCTGGACCTGCTCCAGCAAGCCTACATCTTGTGTTGGGGATCCCTGGACTCAGCACTCCAGGTAAGGTCTCACCAGAGCAGGGTGGCAGAATCACCTCTCTCCATCTGCTAACCATGCACTTGGTGCCGTGGTCTAGCCTTGAGCTCTGTGGTAAAGGGTTGGACTTGATGATTTATGAGGTCTCTTCCAACCTTGGTGATCCTGTGATGCTGTGATGTGATCTTTTATTACGGTCAGCAGAACCTGTAACTTCAGGTGCAGCTTTTGCTTTTCAAAAGGTGTGTGAACACAAGAGCAAAGACCCAGAGGAAGCTTCTGAATGCATAAATTCCTTTATTGAAAATATGGTGATAGCACTGCATTACATCTATTAAATATCCATCGTTTCAAGGGTCACAGAGTTTGGATTGAACACCACTGTTTGGAATACAGACCACAGCGTTTAGATATGCTCTGACAAGGCTAACATCATGGAGTAAACTGTTCAGTAGCAAGAGTGAAATGTATGGCAAATGCTGAAACTTGGTTGGATCAGGGATTCTTTTGGAAGTGATCTGCCACCAGTTGAAGGAGCAAACAGCATCAGCTTTCCCTGGTCTCTTTGAAGCATTCTGCTGCTAGCAACTGCCCAAACGTTTCACAGCGTTACCAGTAAGAACTTCGCTTCTGGCTGGAGTAGACCATGTGGAGGGGAAGTGTGATAAAGCTCACGTGCAGCGTGGTACAGGCTGGCTGGATATAGCATTGGTTGTCAGACTGTGCAATTTCTGTGCAGGGCTAAGATGCAGTAGTGCTTTTGAAAGAGAACCACTTGGCTTTTGGTTGTTTGGGCTTTAATCTATTGAACAAGGGCAGAGCAGAAACTAAATGGAGTTGGGTTACTCGGTTAATAAGGTTCCCAAATTAGACTGTACTGGTTTAAAGCATGGAAGCACTCCACCATTTCTAAACCCTGCCTTTCTCAGGACAGTGAGAGGTTTGAGGCCAAGGGCAGGACAGCAGGCTAAGGCTGGTTGGCTCTGGATAGTGTAAACAAACGCCCAGCTTCACAGGAAGGCAGAATTCTGTAGCGAGCAGTGAGACTGCCAGCCCTCTGTCACACTCTGTTGACCAAAACAGTGAGATGCTGTGACATGAAGCCCTTTTCTCTTCAGCATTGTTTGTGTGTGTGCAATATCTGATTATTTCATGAAAACCAAAGAATATTGAGTTGCCTGTCAAATCCTAACCCAGCCTGCTCCTTCAAGTCTTGTTGAGGAAGGAAATCATATATATGATTACTAAGAAAGCAATTATTCCACTAACATGACCTGGCCTGTTGGGGAAATGGCATTCTTCTCTCTATCTCAGTTGTGTTTTCTCCTTAACAAAGCAAATACTCTTTAACTGGTGGAGAAGTGCCCATAAAAGCACAGTGGGTGGCTTACTTTGAATCATTTGGTAGTGCTAGAGAACAACAACCCTCTCAGAAACGTCCCTTTGTGAACAGCCCAATAACACTAGGGGCAGATACTCAGAGCATGCTGCCCCAACTCTGACTGCAACAGAGCTGATGCAGTCTATAGCAGGTGGCACTTTGCCCAACCTATCCACACCCTGCCAAAAACAATCCTCTGGGAACAGGAATGTGGCACCAGAGTTCAAGAGAAGCACTATCTGGATACCTTCTCTTTCAGTTCAGGGGAAAAAACAGCCAAAAAACCCAAACCAGAATTATGCACTCAAGTGTTTCTGCCAGAAAACAAACCCTTTGGATTAGGGGCAAAAATGAAACTCAAGATCTCATTTACAAAATAAAACACACACACATATATATATATATATAAATATAAATTAACTTAAGAAATGAAAAGAAACTGATTTGGAATAAATGCCAACTGCACAAGAGACCTACCTGAACAGTCATTATCCAACTGATTTGAAACATTAAAAAGAAACAAACCAAATCCTCGCAGCTAAATACATTTAGACCAAAAAAAAAACCCTCAAATCCCAACCCTGCTATACAACAACAATAAATTAAAACAAAAGAAGAATTAAAAACATGTTCCCTTAAGTGCTGTGCACACCTGCTTCTGACTCTCTTCCATGGCAAACAGTATGCTGCAGATTTTGGTATAAAGTAAGCTCTTCTTTTTTTTTGGTTAGCATTTGTAGGTTGAAGGTAAATGCAGATGGAATGTACTAGCCAGAGTTTTCCCACAGGACCTCTTTCACAGTTACAGAAAAGAAGTTTTCAACTTACACACCATGAAATGTTTTCATAAGCATCGTATCTTTGATGGAGAAGTGTTGGAAGAGGAAGTAAAAAACACTTCAGGCTGATCTCTTGCTGTTCTGTCTCTTACTGCCTCTCAGAACCAGCTCCCTCTTTCTCCTTAGGTTGCTTGGTGGAGTCATGCTCTGGTACAAACTTGAGGAAGAAGCGTGTAAGGTTGTGAGGCAGCCTGCACCTTCCAGTTAGCTTTTAAGTGCCCAATGGATCCAGTCCTTAAGGCAGTCAGTGTTTCATTCAAATGTCCATACTTCCACATCCTGTATTATGAAATCTTCTTTCTTAGATAAGATGTCATTATTGAAGGTGCTGCAGGAGTTGCTTCGCCCGTGATACAGATCTGCGTCTAACCATAAGCCAAACCTGCCACTAGAAGGGAAACACACAACACACTTCAGGATATCACAGAACCTTAGAGGTTGGAAGGCACCTCCAGAGATCATCCAGTCCAACCCCCATGCCAAGGCAGCATCACCCAGGGTAGTTCACACAGGAATGTATCCAGGTGGGTTTGGAAAGGCTCCAGAGAAGGAGACTCCACAACCTCTCTGGGCAGCCTGCTCCAGGGCTCTGCCACCCTCACTGTAAAGAAGTTTCTCTTCATGTTGAAGTGAAAGCTTCTCTGTTCCAGTTTGTATCCATTGCTCCTTGGTTTATTGCTGCTGACCACCAAGAAGAGATTGGCCTCAGCCACTTGACACCCACCCCTCAGATATTTGTACACATTGATCAGATCTCCTCTCAGTCTTCTCCTCTCCAGACTAACCAGCCCCAGGTGTCTCAGCCTCTCTTTGTAGGGGAGATGCTCAAATCCCCCACTCATCCTCGTGGCTCTCCACTGGACTCTCTCTAGCAGGTCCCTGTCTCTCCTGAACAGTAAAAGTGCTGAATGCTGCAGAATCCACCAGAGAAAGGATATGGAGGAATCTAAGGTCTGAGGAGCCCTTAGACCAAATGTGAAGTGCTCAGTCCCAGCAAAGTGCTTGCCAAGCAGAAGCTGATGGAGCAGTCTCCTCCTGTCTGTTTGCAGCAGTGAGCCAGCACCTGGCCTGTGCCCACCTCCCCAGTGCCATTCAGCTGTCCACAGCACCAGCACCAGAGATTGGACACTGAGGCCCTTCCTCAGCTGTCTGGAGGTGGGCAAGACCCCTCCTGCTTTAGAAGAGGTGTTTACACCACCCCAAAACAAACCATGCTTAGATGTCCCAAGCAGTGAGCTTTAATGGCTCCTGCAGCCTTGGACCTTGATTCCATACCCACTGACCTCTGAACCTTGAAACATAAATAAGCATTGCTCTATCAGGGGAGATTTAGGCTAAATATTAGATGCTAGAAAGAAATTCTTTACAGTGAGGGTGGTGAAACACTGGAACAGGTTGCCCTGGAAGGTTGTGGATGTCCCCTCCCTGGAGGTGTTCAAGGCCAGGTTGGATGAGGCCTTGAGCAAGCTGGGCTAGTGGGAGGTGTCTCTGCCAAAGGCAGGGGAGCTGGAACTAGATGATCTTTCTTGTCCCTTTCAACTGAAACCATTCTGATTCTATGAATCAACAGAACAACAACAACTTAATCAGGACCACAGGAAAAACCTCAGAGGCTGATGGCTAAACTGCCACTAGAGATTATTTTCTGGTGGCCAACTCCTTCAGCAATGAGACATGTATCTGCCCAAAACATCTGGGTCCCTTCTAGCTAAAAAAAACCCAACCCCACAAGATCTACTTTGCTAACATCAGCACTCTCCCTAAGCAATAGAAATTGGTCTGGGTCTGCAACAGAACTCAGACTGCTGAGGTATCTGCCCTGAACAGTGTGCTAGAAGCACATTTGGGCATTTTACTGGCTAGTTTTGCTTTCAACAACCATTTTTCCTATCTCATTTGAAACAACAAAAAAGTTAAAGACAAAGCTCCATGGTTTGAAAATCATTTACTCACCCTCCACCTCCGAGCTCCAGAGAGCTGGTGTCTCCGTTGATGAAGTAGGTGTTCTCTCCACTCCACTTGAATACCTGATCAGGGAGGGGGGAAAAACAAATCTGTTTGAACTGGGAGGACTCTTGAATCCTAAGCCTACTAAGGAGTGAATCCCAGCAGCTATTTTTTTTTTGGTGTGGCCATATTGTACTTTAGTTTTTTCCTTGAAGGGGGAGGAGGAAGAGATAATAGGTAGAAAGTAAAGGAACAAAATGCATTTGAAACAAGAAGGCACTCTAATCCTTTTTTGAACTCTGCTTGCACCTCTAATCAACAGGAGCTCTGCCACAAAGGAATCATGTGTTCAGGACTGAAAAATGCATTATGGGGCACTGCAGCTGCACTCCTGTCTCTGGGCTGCTGTCACTGTGGACCTAGGCATGTGTGAAAGTACAGCCTCTTCCTGATAGCCTGCCTTCCAAGGTGAGTCTTGCACAGTCACAGGATCACAGGAGGTTAGGAGTTGGAAGGGACCTCTGGAGATCTTCCAGTCCAACCCCACTGTCAGAGCAGGACCAGAGAATCTAGTGCAGATCACAGAGGAACACATTCAGACAGGGCTGGAAAGGCTCCAGAGA
Source organism: Pogoniulus pusillus (assembly GCF_015220805.1). Lineage (NCBI taxonomy): Eukaryota > Metazoa > Chordata > Aves > Piciformes > Lybiidae > Pogoniulus > Pogoniulus pusillus. The sequence goes on along the minus strand of NC_087296.1, from coordinate 11,451,436 downwards.
AGAAGACTCCACAACCTCTCTGGGCAGCCTGTGCCAGTGCTCTGGCACCCTTACAGTAAAGAAGTTCTTCCTGATGTTGAGGTGGAATTTCCTGTGCTGCAGTTTCCATCCATTGCCTCTTGTCCTATCCCAGGGCACAAACGAGCAGAGGCTGTCCCTGTCCCTTCCTCCTTGACCCCCAGCCCTCAGATATTGAGACATTGATCAGATCCCCTCTCAAGTCTTCTCCTCTCCAGACTAAAAAGTCCCAAGTCTACTCCTCCCTGCTCTCCCCTGCAAGCCACTGCAAACCCTCTCCTCACCCTCACAGCCTGTCCTCTCAGCACTTGAGACAACCACAGCCACTTCTGCTTAGAGAAGCATCGAGTGATAAATTGCCTTCATCAACAGCTGGCACAGCTCCTAAGCTCAATTATGCTGTCTTCAGAAGAACCTCATAAATGTTTCAGAAGTGGAACCTGAAAGTGTTGTTTGAGAAAGCAAACACCCACCTACCTTGAAATTTGGGCTGAATGTGTAGAGGAATGTTTCACCAGTGCCATAGTAATGGTCACTAAACCTGAAGGGATGTGTAGCATATGCTCCAAATATCTGTTAGAACAGAATGATTACTTCTTAAGCACAGTGCAAAACTCAAAGGGAAAAAAACAAATGAACATTAAAGTCTTTTCTAAAGAACAACTGAGCTGCTGGTTCATGTTAGAAGAACCAATCAGTTGGGTACATCACAGAACAGCAGGGGTTGGAAGGGAGCTCAGGAGATCCAATGCCAAGGCAGGATTGCCTAGAAAAACAGGAACATGGCCAGGTGGGTTTTGAAAGTCTTCAGAGGTGGAGAATCCACCACCTCTTTGAGAAGTCTATTCCAGGGCTCCATCACCCTTAAATTAAAGAATTTCCTCCTCATACTTAAATGTTCAAATCTGTGCATGGTGCCCCTGTCACTGGGCACCACTGAAAAATTCCTGGTCCCATCCTCCTGACACCCACCCTTTATGTATTGATCAGCATTGATGAGATTGCCCCTGAGTCTTCTCTTTTGCAGACTAAAAAGACCCAATGCTCTCAGCCTTTCCTCAAAAGAGAGACGTTCTAGCCCCTGAACCATCTTTGTAGCCCTGCTCAGAGGAGCAAACACTCCTGCCAATCTTTTGTAACCTGCAAGTTAAAAGCCAGACAACAGCAGCAGCAGCAGGCATATGTCAGTTCTGGGAGTTGGTGACTGCTAGACCTGCAGAGGCATTGTGACAGTTCATTGAGTCAGACACCCCATGAAGACACTTCCCTGTGCACAACTAACAGAAGCACTCAGTGCAGCTCTGAAGCTGAGGCAGGGAGTGCTTCTCTGAGTGCCGCTGCCCTGTCCTGCTGCGAGCGCAGAAGGAAAGCAGCAGTGTCTCATTTCGGAGTGATGCCAGCTCAGGGTGCAACGTGCACTTGACAGCCATGGTGCCCTGTGGGTGCCTCCAGCACTGCTCACCTGGTTGTCCATGTCCTTGATGACCAGGAGGACAGGGCTGTCGAGCGATGCCGACTTGCGGTACAGCGTCTTGAGGCTGGTGCCGTGCTCCAGGGTGCTGTATGCCAGGCGCCAGGGGTACCCCTGCACGCGTGCGGGCAGGCGCCGGGCCAGCTGCACGGGGAGGGGGGCAAGAGGGTTACACCTTCAGCAGCCTGGCTCCCAGCTGCTGCCCCGGGCTGCTCCCTCCCTGCATGGCCTTCTGAGCCAAAAGGAGGCTGCCACGGGAGCAGCTGATGGCTCCAGCTTAGCATCTCCAGCACACAGTCACAGAAACATTCCAGCTGGATCATCAAGTCCAACCAATATCCCTACCCTACAAGGCTCACCCTAAACCATGACCACCAAGCACCACATCCAAATGACATTTACACACACTCAGGGTTGGTGACTCCACTGCCTCCCTGGGCAGCTCATTCCACTCCCTGACCACTCTTACTTGGAAAAAATGTTTCCTAATGTCCAGTGTAAACCTCCCCAGTGGCAGCTTGAGGTCATTCCCTCTTCTTATGTCACTGTTTACCTGAGAGAAGAGCCCAGCAGCAGCCTCTCCACAGCCTCCTTTCAGGTAGCTGTTGACAGCCATGAGGTCTCTCCTCAGCCTACTCTGTTTCACACTAACCATCCCCAGCTCCCTCCATCGCTCCTCATCAGATTTACTCTCCAGGCCCTTCCCCAGCTCCCTTGCCCTCTTCTTCACTGTCTCCAGCACCTCCACCTCTCTCTTGTATCAAGGTGCCCAAAACTGAACACAAGACTCAAGGTGTGACCTCACCAGAGCCTAGTCCAAGAGGACAATCACCTCCCTGCTCCTGCTGGACATAGCCAGGATGCCCTTGGCTTTCTTGGCCACCTGGGCACACTGCTGGCTCACATTTAGCTACTTATCCATTAGAACTCCCAAGTTCCTTTCTGCCAGACAGCTTTTCAGTCACGCTGCCCCAAGCCTGAGTCCAAATGTCTGCATTCACATCACCTATCACAGATTTCATACTGTGTCCCAGCACTGGAAGAGCTGTCAGAACTCAACATCACAATTCCAACTCCAGAGTTGCAAAACATAAGTTTTCTGGGTGAGCCAGAGCTGCAGACCTCACACAAGGACACTCCAACATGGAATCACAGAATGGTTTAGGTTGGAGGGAACCTCAAGGATCATCCAGTTCCAACCCCCCACCTTAGGCAGGGACACCTCCCATTAGAACAGGTTGCTCAAGGCCTCATCCAACCTGGCCTTGAACACCTCCAGGGAGAGAGCATCCACAACCTCCCTGGGCAAGCTGTGCCAGTGTCTCACCACCCTCACTGCAAAGAACTCTTTCCTAACATCTAGTCTGAATCCCCCCTCTGCCAGTTTAAACTCATTACTCCTCATCCTGTCATGACAAGGAGACCTTGTCAATAGTCCCTCCCCAGCCCTCCTGTAGACCCCCTTCAGATACTGGAAGGCCACTATAAGGTCTCTTCAGACTCTTGCATCAAAAGCCTCCAGAAGGCAGAACATCCCACAGTGGGCACAGCCAGCACCACAGCTAACCAGGAACTTTGACTTTGTCTAGCCATACCTGTTCTATGTGCATATTCTCCAGGAGAGCACTGTGATGCTTCAAGACAGGCAAAGCATCATCATCTTCCTCTTCATAGTAACTGCAGACGCTCTTCCGCCGTTTGGCCTCTTCTACAGTGATGATCTGGGGCAAGAGAACAAGTGTCCAACCTCAGGCACAGCTCTGACACTGACACCCTCTGCAGAAGCAAACTGATTTAACCAACACACTCCTCAGCTGCTGCACTGCATGGAGCAAAACCACTCTGGCATGGTTGTATCAAACTCTGCACTGCTTAGACCACACCTTGAGTGCTGTGTTCAGTTCTGGGCCCCCCAGTTTAGGAGGGACATTGAGATGCTTGAGCGTGTCCAGAGAAGGGCAACGAGGCTGGGGAGAGGCCTTGAGCACAGCCCTACGAGGAGAGGCTGAGGGAGCTGGGATTGGTTAGCCTGGAGAAGAGGAGGCTCAGGGGAGACCTCATTGCTGTCTACAACTACCTGAGGGGAGGCTGTGGCCAGGAGGAGGTTGCTCTCTTCTCTCAGGTGGCCAGCACCAGAACAAGAGGACACAGCCTCAGGCTGTGCCAGGGGAGATTTAGGCTGGAGGTGAGGAGAAAGTTCTTCCCTGAGAGAGTCATTGGACACTGGAATGGGCTGCCCGGGGAGGTGGTGGAGTCGCCGTCCCTGGAGCTGTTCAAGGCAGGACTGGACGTGGCACTTGGTGCCATGGTCTGGCCTTGAGCTCTGTGCTAAAGGGTTGGACTTGATGATCTGTGAGGTCTCTTCCAACCCTGATGATACTGTAAAAACACAGGCAGCCTTAACCAAATCGCAGTCACAGAGCAGTAGGGGTCGGAAGGGACCTCTGGAGGTCACTGAGTCCAACCCCTCTGCCAAGGCAGGTTCACCTAGAGAAGGCCACAAAGGGGCATGTCCAGGCAGGTTTAGAATGTTTCCAGGGAAGGAGACTCCACCTTTCTGGGCAAGCCTGGTCCAGTGTTCTGTTACCCTTGTGCTGAAGTTCCTCCTCATGCTTAGAGGTAACTTCTTATGGTCATTTTGTGCCCATTAACCCTTGTCCTGTCATAAGACACCACTAAAAAAACCCTGGTCCCAGCCTCCTGCCACCCACCCTGTAAGTATTGATCAGCACTGATGAGATCTCCCCTTAGTCTTCTCTTTTCCAGGCTAAAAAGCCTCAATTCTCTCAGTCTATCCTCAAAAGAGAGATGCTCCAGTCCCCTGATCATGAGGAAAATCTAGCTGGCAAGGCATTTTTGAGACAACATGGCCTTAATTTCTTCATTCCCTGGTGACCATAGCTGCAGAGTTCTTTGGGATTAATAAAGATTGAGGTAACCAGGTGCCAGAATCATAGAATTAAGCAGCTTGGAAGAGACCTCTAGGATCATCCAGTCCAACCTAGCACTTAACCCTTCTAATTAACTACATGATGGCACTAAGGGCCTCATCCAGCCTCCACTATGTGGTCAGACTCAGACACACCTGGTCTCAAGTCAGAAGGCCAAGGTGCACCTACTTCTTCCAAGACACACAGCATGCATCTGAGTTTAGATGTCTTGTGGGAGTATAAATGAGGAAGAACAAAAATAAAAAGGTGTGGGGGGGTCCTGCATCTGGGTCGAGGCAATCCCAAGCACAACTCCAGGCTGGGCAGTGAGTGGCTGGAGAGCAGCCCTGAGGAGAGGGACTTGGAGGTGCTGCTGGAGGAGAAGCTCAGCAGGAGCCAGCAGTGTGCACTTGCAGCCCAAAAGCCAAGCAGAGCCTGGGCTGCCACAGGAGAAGTGTGGCCAGCGCCAGCAGGGCCAGGGAGGGGATTCTCCTCCTCTACTGTGCTCTGCTGAGACCCCACCTGGAGTCCTGCATCCAGTTCTGGAGCCCCTGGGACAAGAGGGCTGTGGAGATGCTGGAGTGTGTCCAGAGCAGGGCCAGGAGGATGCTCAGAGGGCTGCAGCAGCTCTGCTGTGAGCACAGACTGAAAGAGTTGGGGCTGTGCAGGCTGGAGCAGAGGAGGCTCCCAGGGGACCTTCTTGTGGCCTTCCAGGATCTGAAGGGACCTACAAAAAAGCTGGGGAGGGACTTTTGAGGCTCTCAGGGAGTGACAGGAGTGGGGGGAATGGAGCAAAGCTGGAGGTGGGGAGACTCAGACTGGATGTGAGGAGGAAGTTGTTGAGCATGAGGGTGGTGAGAGCCTGACAGGGGTTGCCCAGGGAGGTGGTTGAGGTCCTGCCCCTGGAGGTGTTTGAGGCCAGGCAGGCTGAGGCTGTGTGCAGCCTGCTCTAGGGTAGAGTGTCCCTGGGCATGGCAGTGGGGTTGGAACTGGCTGCTCCTTGTGGTCCCTTCCAACCCTGACTGATTCTATGGTTCTATGAAAGCTGGAAAATTGAGGGGGAAACAATGAGGGCAGAGAAGGTTCTTTGTCTTCTCTCATGCAGCTACTTGAGTAGAATTATTTTCTCAGGTGTTAATACATAAGAGTATGAAAACATTGAAACTTCACTTCTTTTTCCTAGAAGAACTTTCTCCTGGTTGTCTTTACTGGCTCAGCCATGGCTTTGTGGATACCAACTGAAACAGAATGAATATAGCAAAGAGGGGGAAATGTAATTCCACTTGGAATAAGCATTTGTGCTTGGAATAAGTATTTGTAAGTTCTGTCTTGCTGGAAATGTACTAAGAAAGGTTTTGAGCATCAGGTTCTTGAAAATACTCATTCTGAGAGTGAAGGTCTTTATCAACCACATTCACTTATTTCTTTGCTTGAGACTTTACAAAGAGAGCACAGTAATGTTTTGGAAAGGTGAGGCCAGGTAAATGCCACTCATGTCAGCAACACTTCTAAACCAAAGCCCAGGCTTCTCTCCAGCAGCTGCAGGTGAGCCACACTGCCTTCCCCATCCAGCTGAAACAGCAGCAGAACACATGCCCACACATGTAATGCTTGTCTGTAGAAGGACTTAGCAGCCTACAACATGCTGAGTGACACAGAAGACAAACTCTGAACCCCAAGCAGAAGCCCAAACATGATGCAAAGGAGAAGCTCTCAGGCTGGCAGCACCCTCACAGCCCAGAGCTCACCACAGAGGGGAGGAAGGCCCTTGGTGGTCCATGTATCCTGGCTCCCAACAGGCTGCTGCTGGGATGCTCAACCTCTTGGCTGGAAGAAAGCATCACCTGGCACAGCTGGAAAGCTGCTAACCCTTCAGTGCAGCCTGAGGCACTCAGCAAGCACCAGGAGCCCCAGCTCTGCACAGCAGTGGGAGGGGAGATGGGGCACACTGTGCCTGGCAGCAGGGCTTCAGCTGGAGCTCGGCGTCACCACGACAAGTAGGAAGTAATGGCTCAGAGATGGGGCTGATGAGAAAGAAGAGGGGAAGCAAAGAGGCTCTAACTGCAGAAGGATCACAGGAAGTCAGGGGTTGGAAGGGACCCAAAGAGATCAAGTCCAACCCCCCTGCTGGAGCAGAACCATACAATCGAGCTTAGAACCTTAAACCACCTTCCTTCCCGTAAGAGGTCTTGTATGGGAGCAAGAACCTCAAGATGTGACTGCAGAGCACTGCACCACTGCCACACACCTCCCTGCAAATACCTCCCAAGAGCTTCCCTGTTACAAAGGGGTAGCTTTGCATAACCCTTCTGAGCCTTCACCGTCACTGCTTGAACTTGCAGAAGCTGTCAACAACTGAGGCAATTGCCAAGAAGTGCCTGGAAGTCCTACACATACCTGCCCCACAGGCAAGAAACAAATGCTCTGGGCTGACTCCAGGTGCAGGTTTAACCACACCACACAGAAGGAGGTTTCCCTGAAGACCAGTACCGGTGAGTAGTCCCCTGTGGGTAGGACAAAGCTCTAACACTGCCAGTCACAGCCTGCAGCTCCAGGGGAATGTCTGCTGCAAACACTCACCTCCAGCCCATCTTCACCTGCAGATGCCCAGAGCTGAGCTCAGGGCAGCCACCTCAAGCAGGACACCTGGGCACCAGCTCTCCAACTACTCCATGGGGTTAGGAGGAAAGGAGAGGGCAGGACCACAGGGCACAACCCAGGCCTACAAAATGAGCATTGTTATGTGGCCCTGCACACCCAGGCAGCACAGGTGCCCCTGCAGGGGCTACGCAGAGAGCTGTGCAGGTACTCCTGCAGGGGCTACGCAGAGAGCTGTGCAGGTGCTCCTGCTGGGGATACTCAGAGAGCTGTGCAGGTACTCCTGCTGGGGATACTCAGAGAGCTGTGCAGGTGCTCCTGCTGGGGCTACCAGGAGAGCTGTGCAGGTACTCCTGCTGGGGATACTCAGAGAGCTGTGCAGGTGCTCCTGCTGGGGATACTCAGAGAGCTGTGCAGGTACTCCTGCTGGGGATACTCAGAGAGCTGGGCAGGTACTCCTGCTGGGGATACTCAGAGAGCTGGGCAGGTACTCCTGCTGGGGATACTCAGAGAGCTGGGCAGGTACTCCTGCTGGGGATACTCAGAGAGCTGGGCAGGTGATACTGCTGGGGCTACCAGGAGAGCTGCGCAGGTGCTCCTGCTGGGGCTGCCAGGAGAGCTGTGCAGGTACTCCTGCTGGGGATACTCAGAGAGCTGTGCAGGTACTCCTGCTGGGGATACTCAGAGAGCTGTGCAGGTGCTCCTGCTGGGGATACTCAGAGAGCTGTGCAGGTGCTCCTGCTGGGGATACTCAGAGAGCTGTGCAGGTGCTCCTGCTGGGGATACTCAGAGAGCTGTGCAGGTGCTCCTGCTGGGGATACTCAGAGAGCTGTGCAGGTGCTCCTGCTGGGGATACTCAGAGAGCTGTGCAGGTGCTCCTGCTGGGGATACTCAGAGAGCTGGGCAGGTACTCCTGCTGGGGATACTCAGAGAGCTGGGCAGGTACTCCTGCTGGGGATACTCAGAGAGCTGGGCAGGTGATACTGCTGGGGATACTCAGAGAGCTGGGCAGGTACTCCTGCTGGGGATACTCAGAGAGCTGGGCAGGTACTCCTGCTGGGGATACTCAGAGAGCTGGGCAGGTACTCCTGCTGGGGATACTCAGAGAGCTGGGCAGGTACTCCTGCTGGGGATACTCAGAGAGCTGGGCAGGTGATACTGCTGGGGCTGCCAGGAGAGCTGCGCAGGTGCTCCTGCTGGGGCTGCCAGGAGAGCTGCGCAGGTACTCCTGCTGGGGATACTCAGGGGGCTGTGCAGGTGATACTGCTGGGGATACTCAGGGGGCTGTGCAGGTGATACTGCTGGGGATACTCAGGGGGCTGTGCAGGTGCTCCTGCTGGGGATACTAAGAGAGCTGTGCAGGTACTCCTGCTGGGGTTGCAGGGAGAGCTGTGCAGGTACTCCTGCTGGGGATACTGGGAGTGCTGCGCAGGTATCCCTGCTGGGGATACTCAGAGAGCTGTGCAGGTGCCATATCCACAGGTTTCCTGAACACCTCTGGGGATGGGGATTCCACCACCTCCCTGGGCAGCCTGTTCCAACCCCTGAGCACTCTTCCATTAAAGCTATCCTAGCTCCTCCAGCCCAGGCTTTGATGGGATCTAGTCCTGTGGTTTCTGAGACTGCAGAAAATCCTGTGCTGGAAAGTTTTCCACATGGACAACTGGAGGGAAGGTTTGCCCAGCCAAGTTAAGATCAATTTTTAAAAAACAATGAGCTGCTAAAGGAAAATGTTTTTTTCTACTGTTACCCTTGTTCTTTTTCCCACCTCCTGAATGTTTTCCTTCTCACCTCCCAGACCATTATTTATTTTAGTGGTTTTTTAACTAACTCCTCTTCTCAAGACTACTTTCTAGGAACAGTTTCCCCTCTACACAGAAAGGAGGAAAAAACTAAATCTCCCAATAAATCAACCAGTAAGAACTGTCTGTAGCAAAACACAACCCAACTCAGACACAGGCAACCTCCCAAACCCTATCAGAATCATAGAATCAACCAGGTTGGAAGAGAGCTCCAAGCTCAGCCAGTCCAGCCTAGCACCCAGCCCTAGCCAGTCAACCAGACCATGGCACTAAGTGCCCCAGCCAGGCTTGGCTTCAACACCTCCAGCCACAGAGACTCCACCACCTCCCTGGGCAGCCCATTCCAATGCCAATCACTCTCTCTGCCAACAACTTCCTCCTAACAGCCAGCCTGAACCTGCCCCAGCACAACTTGAGGCTGTGTCCCCTTGTTCTGTTGCAGGTTACCTGGCAGAAGAGCCCAACCCCACCTGGCTACAGCCTCCCTTCAGGTAGTTGTAGACAGCAATGAGCTCTGCCCTGAGCCTCCTCCTCTGCAGGCTGCACACCCCCAGCTCCCTCAACAGCCATAAAATGCAAATCAAACCCAGCACCTGCTCTGCAACCTCTGAATGAAGCACATCTCTGAATGAAGTTCAGAGTCCACAACGGATCTGAAAGTCCAAATATTTACAGAGCATGCAAAAGTAGCAAGACAAAACCATACTAACCACTACAGAAACTGGATCCACAAACTCTCATTCCGCAGATTTGAGAGGACTGAGAGAAGTCCGGGGTGGAAACACCCTGTTCAAACTCATCCCAGCCTGAAGCCCACTTCCAGCTGGGACAGGAATGCTGTTCAAAGAGGGACACAGTTCAACATACCTCCACAAAAGGCTCCCTCTGCTCAGGTCTGGCATAGTAAACAATTCGAATATTCAAAGGCATTTGTTTCCCTTTCATCACCCACTGGTTTGTTTGGCAGTATCCAGCACACTGCCCTGCTCCAGTGGCATGACAGACAGCTACTGCCCGTGGCACGCTGTGATAAAGTTGCTTATATGCTCCTCTAGAACCACACTTTCTGTTTCCCCACAAGGAAGAGTGAAACTTTCACATGCCCAAATTTGGACTCCCGATAGAGACTTCCTGGCAGTCTTGTCGTTAAATTTGTAAAGCCTGAATACACCACGAATAAAAGAGACACACCTTTGGAAGCCCTTTCCAGCTAATTCTTTTCCCAATACACATTCAAACAAAACACTGAGAGACAAAGTGCCAGTGGGTCCGGATCTCTCCTACCTCTGCTTTTGGCATTTGGGGGTTGCATGGAAACGGAATGGAAAGGAAAACTGCAGAGAAACCTCCTGCAATGCTCTGAGCAAAACAAGGAATGAAGCAGCTCTGTTTTTTTTACCCAGGAAGAAACTACCAAGCTGTAAGAAAAGAAACTACCTGGGATTAGGGTGATGTTGCTGTATTTCAAAGGACAAGCCCCTGCTCTGCCTCTGAACAGGACAAGGCACTTTGAAGACAGGAATGCTAAAGAAAAGAAACCATCAGAGGACAAAAGAATGTTTAAAGTAAGTTTATCTTTCAGACAAATAACCAGATCACTTCCTATCCCGTTTTCAAGGGACTTCACAGACTGACAGAAGGGTTGGGGTAGGAAGGAACTTCTGGAGATCATTTGGTCCAACTCCACTGCCGAGGCAGGTTCACCTAAAGAAGGTCACACAGGAACATGTCCTTCAGAGATGAAGGCTTCACCACTTCTCTGGGGAGCATGTTCCAGTGTTCTGTCACCTCACATCAAGTTCTTCCTCATGTTTAGATGGAACTTCCTATACTCATGCTTGTGTCCATTACCCCTTGTCCTGTCGCTGGGCACCGCTAAGAAAAGCCTGGTCCCATCCTCCTGCCACCCACCCTTTAAGTATTGATCAGCACTGATGAGATCAGCATTGATGAGATTACTCTGCTCTTTTCCAGACTAAAAAGCCCCAATTCTCTCAGCCTTTCCTCATAAGAAACATTCCATCATCTTTGATGGAACCCCCTCATCATCTTTGTAGCTCTTTTCTGTACCCTCTCCACATAAGAACTGATCTGGTTTTAATTCATCCCATATCCTCAGCACAGCAACTACTTCACTGCTTAGAAATACTTTCAAATGTGTGCCAGCTAATTTACCACAGAAACCAGGCCTTGTGTGCAGAGCTGCTAGCCAGACAACAGACATGAGGCATGCCAGGTAGGAAAAACAGACTGTAAAAGCTCCCAGATGAAAAAAGCCAAACTCCAAGGATAAAACTGATCCATCTCCCAACCAATACTCCACCAATATTGCTGTGTGCACCTGAAAAGCAAGGGGCTGGCACTTCCACACACACACCAACCCATTTCAGCCAGCACACAGCAATCTCTGCTGGGCTTTACACATACAAGTTTTGGAGATCACAGAATCAAGCAGGTTGGAAGAGATCTCCAAACTCAGCCAGTCCAACCTAACACCCAGCCCTAGACAATCAACCAGACCATGGCACTAAGTGCCTCATCCAGGCTTGGCTTGAACACCTCCAGCCACAGCGACTCCACCACCTCCCTGGGCAGCCCATTCCAATGCCAATCACTCTCTCTGACAACAACTTCCTCCTAACATCCAGCCTAGACCTCCCCTGGCACAACTTGAGCCTCTGTCCCCTTGTTCTGTTGCTGGTTGCCTGGGAGAAGAGACCAACCCCACCTGGCTACAGCCTCCCTTCAGGTAGTTGTAGACAACAATGAGCTCTGCCCTGAGCCTCCTCTTCTGCAGGCTGCACACCCCCAGCTCCCTCAGCCTCTCCTCACAGGGTTTGTGTTCCAGGCCCCTCACCAGCTTCATTGCCCTTCTCTGGACATCTTCCAGCACCTCAACATCTCTTCTGAATTGTTAGAGATGTTAGTTGTGGCACACAAACACATCACAGCTTTAACCACACTAACACACACCTGTATAGGTTTGCAAATGGCTAACATCACTTAACCAAAAAGCTGGCACAGCTTCTGCTGGTTGTTCAGCAGAGCTTCCAGTTGTTCTCCTGCTCTTTACAGGGAGGAGAGAAAGGAGGGCTGAAGGAAAACAAGAACATTTCTGAGACAGATCACGAAGCAGCAAGCATTAGAAAGAAACATAAACATCAGGAGAGCTCAGGAGAGCAAATGCTGAGATCTGTAACAGAGGATGTGCACACACATGCTTCAGGTTAAAGCAGAAAGCACTCACCTCCCAGCTTTTGGTTGTGGGCTCACTGAAGAAGTTGTCTATCATGTCAAGCTCCTCCTTTTCCACCACCACAAAACCTTGCTCTTTGGCATCTTTCCCATAGATTTCTGGTGACCACTGAACAAAAAACGTGTACAGGTGATCCACCCTGCAAGCAGAAGAGGAGATAACTGTTGTTCAGCAGTCCATGAGCACACCAGTGTCATGCAGAGGTGAGGATAAAGTGAGGTGAGGATAAAGGTGAGGTCCAGTGACAAAGGGACAACCACACAAATAGGATACCTGTGTATTTCCACACTCACACAGTGCACAAGGCAGCAGATCCCTCCATGTGTCAGCCTGAAGCACTTCAAGGTTTCTCTGCCTGCACACCCCCCATTTTCCTTCTTGCTTTGCTAAACACAGAGCCAAAGCACCATGGTAAAACCAAGTGGCTTGTGCAGTCCCACACAACTCCCAGTAAGAACTGACACTGAGTGGTATCACAGATTCACAGACTGCATCCAATTGGAAAGGACCCTCAAAGGTCCTCTTGTCTAACAACCCTGCACTCAGCAGGGACACCTCCAACTAGATCAGGCTGCCCAAGGCCACACCAAGTCTGATCTGGGATGTCTCCAGGGATATGGCCTCAACCACATCCTGGGCAGCCTGTTCCAGTGTTTCACCACTCTCATTGTGCAGAACTCCCTCCTGATGCCAAATCTAAATCTCCCCTGCTCCAGTTTCAAACCATTGCCCCTTGTCCCATCGTTCCAAGCCCTTCTAAAGTGTCCCTCCCCACCCTTCCTGCAGGTATTGAAATGCTGCTTTAAAGCCTGCCCAAAGCCTTCTCTTCTCCAGGCTGAACAGTGCCAAGCCTTTCAGCCTGTCTTCATAGCAGAGCTTCTCCAGCCCTCTGATCATCTTCACAGCCTCCTCTGGACCCACTCCCGCAGCTCCATGTAGCCTTATCTGGGGGCACCAGAACTGGACACAGTGCTCCACTCTGCTCAGTGTCACTGGTAAAGTTCCAGAGATTTTTCCAGCCAAGCCTGCATTTTTTTGTCCTACACTTCTACCAACAAAGGGCTAGGGTCTGATGCCAGTTGTGGCAACATGAACTAACAGCCCTGACAGTTTTGCCCACTCATGACAGCTACACTAACTCACAGGCAGGTGAGAAACCTGGAGGGGGGTGACTCACTCTGGCCTCAAGAAATCACAGAATGTTAGAGGTTGGAAGGGACCTCTGGAGATCATCCAACTCAACTCTCCTGCCAGAGCAGGATCACCTAGGGCAGGTCACACAGGAACAAATCCAAGCAGGTTTTGAAAGTCTCCAGAGAAGGAGACTCCACAACCTCTTTGGACAGCCTGCTCCAGGGCTCTGTCACTCTCAGCATGAAAAAGTTTTCCCCTGTGCTCCCATGGAAGCTCCTCTGCTCCAGCTTGCACCCATGGCCCCTTGTCCTGTCACTGGACATCACTGAGAAGAGGCTGGCTCTGTCCTCCTGATACTTGCCCTTCACATCTCCATACATCTGGATTCAGACAAAGGATTGACTTGACTTCATCATGGAGATGTCCTTTAAATTATGACAAAGAAACAAACTTGTATTGCCACCAGATTTCTCCCTCCCCCTTGGCACAGTCACAAGCACTGCTGTGCCACGTGGCCAAGAGATGTTCCAGCTTTGCTCCATTCCCCTCAGTCCTATTGCTCCCTGAGAGCCTAAAAAGTCCCTCCCCAGCTTTTTTGGAGGCTTTCTTCAGACACTGAAAGGCCACAAGAAGGTCACCTGGGAGCCTCCTCTTCTCCAGCCTGCACAGCCCCAACTCTTTCAGTCTGTGCTCACAGCAGAGCTGCTGCAGCCCTCTGAGCATCCTCCTGGCCCTGCTCTGGACACACTCCAGCATCTCCACATCCAGAACTGGATGCAGTACTCCAGGTGCAGTCTCACCAGAGTGGAGCAGAGTGGGAGAATCACCTCCCTGGCCCTGCTGGCCACATGTCTCCTGCTGCAGCCCAGGATCTGGTTGGCCCCCCCCAGGCTGCTTTGTAGAAGGCTAATTCAGAAGGAGTCCAGATCTAAGCTATTTGATTAACAGGAGCATGGATGAGTGATCCTTCATCATCAGGGCCATCTTCATCACCATCCCCTTTTGCAAACCCCTGCATAAGCTCATAGAAGCATCATGTAGGTATTGACTCCAGTAATTGTGCTGCAGTTTCTTCCAGGGCTCAGCACAGCTTTGTATCAGCTACAGGACGTTAGGTATGAGGTACTACCAGGAGTCACAACCAGGTAACATCTTGCTCCACAAAAGGGAACTCCACAGAAACAGCAAGAAAAAGCAAACTAGACCTCACCCAGCTCCCTGAATCGTACCAAAAATGCCAATGGGACAGAAAGCTTTGACTGAAAAAGGAAGAAAGGCTCAACCATTGCTGCCTTTCCTCCCTGAAAATCTGCCTGCTCCTAGAAGAGAAGCTTCCAAAGCAACAGAAGCCCTCTCAGCTGCATGAGCTTGGGGCAACATCTACATCAACATCAATACCTTCATAAATCAAACCTGCCTGCCAAATTGATATTATAGACAATCAATGAGATCTACTTGTGGACTACACAGTGCCACAATGAGGAAATTACTGACCAGGACACACAGTCATAAACAAATTCTGCAGCAGTGTTCCAGTGCAAGGCATTCTCCTCTGCAGTAGGCAATCTGTCACCTAATTACTGACCTACTACTCCTTAAAATCCCCTAGGGTGGAAAAATCTACACCCTCTAAACACAAATCCATGAAGCAAAAGCAGGCACAGACTTACCCTCTCCTACTGTAAGCTACACCCATGGCAAAGCCTCTCAGCCAAATAAGCGATCTCCCTAGGAGCCTCCAAAAGCTCTGCTCAGGTGCAGCTGAGCAGAAGCTGCCCTAGCCTGAGGGATCTGTGTGTGGGGCAAGGGAAGATGTCCACCTCCCCCCCGGGAGCCAGCAGCCCCACGGTCACTGATTAACGCGGGTGTGCGCCGCGGCTCACGGCGTGACGCACGCCAGGGCACCTGGCAGCCAGCAACACACCTGGGGAGAGAGGAGACCTGCAGCAGCCCCCGAAAGGCAAACAAGAACTAAGGCTTCCTGACAGCTTTTAGAAAGGGTATCCACTTCACAGCAGTGGCTTCCTTCAAGGAAGTCAAGGAAGCCTCACAGTCTCCTCGTGCAATTGAGGATGTTTCCAGAGGCTTCCATTAAAAACCACACACTAACAAACAAACCAGAAAATAAAGGGGGGAGGAGGAGGAAATAACACTGTTAAAAGGTAAGAGGATCTGTTCCCTGCAGTGCAGCTTCCCCACAGCCTGCCAAGGCTCATCAGTCCGCTAAGGGGAGAGAAGTTCTGCTGGGAGTTATGGGGCCAGGCTGAAAACGGAGCTCTTCCTGCAGCTGCTTCAACAGCAAACACTAAGAAATCATGGGGAAAAGTAGCTAAGTGCAAATCAGAGGAGGACTCAATTTGCACAGTGATTATAGACATGCCCACCAAGTTCTTTACAATCTCAATCCAGATTTGACTGAGGCTTTAGGTTCGTTTTGCTTTGTTTTCAATGACTGTGTCCAGTTCTGGGCTCCCCAGTTTGAGAGGGACATAGAACTGCTTGAGAGAGTCCAGTGCAGAGCCACAAAGATGATTAAGGCAATGTAATATCTCTGTTATGAGGAGAGCCTGAGGGAGATGGGGCTGTGCTGCTGGGAGAGGAGGAGACTGAGAGGTGACCTCAGCAATGGTTATAAAGATGTGCAGGTGAGTGCCAGAGGCTGGAGCTGATTTCCCTCTGCTGGGGGATGCTCAGTGACAGCACAAGGAGCAATGGTTGGAAGCTGAGACATAGGAAGCTCCATGGAAGCAGGAAGAGGAATTTTTGCCTGTGAGGGTGACAGAACACTGGAACAGGCTGCCCAGGGGGGTTGTGGAGTCTCCCTCTCTGGAGATATTCAAAACCTGCCTGGATGTGTTCTTGTGTGATCTGCTCTGGCAGGGAGGTTGGACTGGATGAGCTTTGGAGTTCCCTTCCAGCCCCTGACATGCTGTGATTCTGTGCCTAGGAAACATCAAGATGCTGCACAAGCTACTGTGACTAACAGCACTGGACAGAAAGTGCTTTAATTATGCTAGAGATGAGTACAGCATTCTTGGTTATTTTCATACATGAATAAAACTGCACTCCAAATGTCCTTAACATTAGTAAACTCTTACAGATGTGTTGCAAAGCTACCCCAAGTGACCTGCTGCCTATGGCACCCTAAGGTGCAGTGCTGATAACTGCATACTGTGCAATACTGATACAGGAACAGCACCAGAGGGTAGGAAGTGATGCATCTTGCTCTGGGAAGGCATCCAAGAGTTTGGAGAAATCACTGACTTGTTAGGCAAAGACATGCCCTGCATTAATGGGAAGGAGTGGCACCTAGTTTGAGGAATTTGAAGGGGTTTTTGCCCCGAGTTCTCCATGATTTTTTCTGCATCTCTGCAGTGTTCAAATAGCCAAGTATGGAGCCAGGATGGAGAGTTGGGGCTTTTCAGTCTGGTGAGGAGAAGGCTGCAAGGAGACCTTACTGTGAGCCTCCAGTATCTGAAGGGAACCTACAAGAAAGCTGGAAAGGAACTTTTTAGGATGTCAGGTAGGGATAGGACTGGGGGGAATGGAACAAAACTAGAAGTGAGTAGATTCAGATCAGATGTTAGGAAGAAGTTCTTCAGCATGAGAGTGGCGAGAGCCTGGAAGGGGTTGCCCAGGGAGGTGTTGGAAGCCTCATCCCTGGAGGTGTTTAAGGCCAGGCTGGATGAGACTCTGGCCAGCCTGATCTAGTGTGAGGTGTCCCTGTGCATGGCAGAAGAGTTGGAGCTGGCTGACCCTTGAGGTCCCTTCCAGCCCTGACAGTTTTATGATTCTAAGTATGAATAGCACCAAAAGGAGCCAGACTTCTACCACCACTCATTTTGTCACTAATCTTATTATGATCTATGTCAATAATCTTATTCACCACTAATTATGACCAAGATCTGAACAGCAGCCTCAGCAACAGAAATCTGGCCTGTCAGCCAGGACAGGCAAGTGCTGCTGCAACAGCTCACTGCAGAAATGGCCTTTCCCTCCTCCTAAAATCGAGGATAAACCTGGTGTCAACACTTCAGTTTATCTGTGGGTTAGGGCCCCTCACTATTCAGAGAATGACAAGCAGAGGAGCTGCTTTCCAAGTCTGTGAAGCTTAACAGATTTACCTGTTGCAAAGATGACCCCAGCTCAGCAGCTTTACTGAGCATCAGATACACCACCCCCAAAGCCAGAGCTGGCCTTGTCTGGTATTACAGCATCACTCCAGCTCCTTCAAGTATTTACTCGCACTTCAACCTAGAATCTTCTGAACCTGCCCTTTTGCAATAGCTGAGGAGCCAAGGACTGGCTTCAGCAGATAGCAAGCAAACCAAAAGCTATCTTCAGCTACACTCCCAATGGTAACATTCCAGCTAGATTAAGCCTCTCCCCCTCCAGGCCAGCAGCTTGCACACTAGCGGTCTGCTCTAAACACTCCTTTCTAAGAGGAAAGAAACACTGAAATGCACACAGGTGCTACAGCTTTGAAAAGAAAAACCCCATGTCCTGAGAAATGATTTCAAACCAGAAAGAAAACTGCCTGCATCTTAAAAAGCCACCTCTGAGACTGGCTCAGCTGCACAGCTTCTTGCTTCTTGGCATCAAACTCAAAGAGTGATCACTGATTTCCCAGGTTTGGTTCATCGACAGAGTTGCTTTAGCTGCCTGCCAGCAAAAGGAGCAGGGATTCGATTCCTCACAGCCACTGGCAATTCTTGGGTGATTTAAGTGGAAAATCACAGGCCTCTACTTTCTTTGTTTTGCTGTAGCACACACACCCCTACAGGCACATCACCTAAGTGTGTGTTATCACAAAGGAAGAGACGTTTTTGTGGCCTCTAAGGCTACAACAGCAACAGCCATTCAGTTAGCACCACCTCCCTTTTCCACATCGTGTCCTTTGCCCATGGGAAATAACTCTTCTTTTAGCACTTGCACCTTAGTGGAGTCTTCTGCAGCTGTTACCCTTTTCATAGATTCATAGAATGGTTTGAGTTGAAAGGGACCTTAAAGATCACCATGTTCCTGACACTGGCAGGGACACCTCTCACTAGCCCGGGTTGTTCAAGGCCCCCTGCAACCTGGCTGTGAACACCCCCAGGGCATACCTACAGCCTCCCTGGGCAGTCTGTTCCAGTGTCTCACCACCCTCACTGGAAAGAATTTCTTCCTAATCTCCAGTCTAAACTACTACCAGAGATGGGCAAAGAAGCTGGTGAGGGGCCTGGAACACAGCCCTGTGAGGAGAGGCTGAGGGAGCTGGGGGTGTGCAGCCTGCAGATGAGCAGGCTCAGGGCTGACCTTATTGCTCTCTACAACTACCTGAAGGGAGGTTGTAGCCAGGTGGGGTTGGTCTCTTCTCCCAGGAAAGCAGCAACAGAACGAGGGGACACAGTCTCAAGCTGTGTCAGGGGAGGTCTAGGCTGGATGTTAGGAGGAAGTTGTTGGCAGAGAGAGTGATTGGCATTGGAATGGGCTGCCCAGGGAGGTGGTGGAGTTGCTGTCCCTGGAGGTGATCAAGACATGACTGGATGAGGCACTTAGTGCCATGGTCTGGTTGACTGGCTAGGGCTGGGTGTTAGGTTGGACTGGATGCTCTTGGCTGTCTCTTCCAACCTGGTTTACTCTATGATTCCACTCAAGTTTCAACCCATTGTCTTCACGTTCTGACCCACAGCATCCCCTAGTGCTTGTACCATGCTACCTGCATGCATATCCCTCTCTTCACCTTCCAAGTGGCACCTGATTCTTCCTCCCTCTTCTCTGGGAGCCACAGTAGATGAGAAACAAATGCTGCTTTACCCCTCTGGCATGAAATCAAGCAAGGGCAGTCCTCTCAGCACCCCTGCTGCACTTCACATCTTGACCCACCCAAGGACAGTCAGATGCAAGGCTAGAAGGTGCCAGGTGTTCACAAGAGAGCTGAGCATGTTTCTGTGCTACTCACTGCAGCTTACCTTTCTCGAGGAACAGCAAACCAATACTCTGGCTGCTTTATTTTTTTACTGTACTGCTGAGACATGGAGGTGCTCTGAGACACAAAGGACTTTCTCATGGGCTTCCCTACTTTAATGCACAGAAACATTGGAGGAGTCTTGCTCTTTTCCTCTTTTGAAGGAAGCATATCTGAATGAGAGAAAAGAAATGGGCTGCTTACAGACAAAGTACAGATACTGCAGGTGATAAAACATCATCAGACAGAATAACCTTGTGCAAAGGAACACTCAGAGGCACTGTACACAGAAATAAACCTCAGATGTCGTTCAATGGCAACACTGGTTTCATAAAGCCCTGTTTACCCTAAACTGTGGCCATTTAGTCCCATTTGGTCACAGCCTGTATCCCCCTCAGCTGTGCACAGCATAGCCCTGTAAAGCAAAGCAGTAAGATGATCATGGTAGGTGCAAACTGCAACATGGAGCAGGCAGGAAAAGGGGACAGTGTTTGACTGGGCTCAGGACACCCATCCAGTCAAAGAGTAGCAGCCCTGCACACACACACACACACAAAGCCTGATCAGCTTTTAATCTCTGACAGTCAGAGAGCCACACAACTACCTCTTGTCAGCACAGGCAGGGTCAAAGGTAAGAGCAGTTGGAAGTTCCTTGAACTGGTAGTGGGACAAAAAAATTGCTCATTAAACTATAGCCTGGATCACGCTGAAGCTGCCTTGTTCATTTCAGGAGCACATACAGGGAGCCTTTTAGGGATTTCTCTCTCTCAGTGAGAACAAATCACCAAATACAACTGGCACCATGGCAACCCCTTCCAAAAGAAGGAAAATTAGGTTTAAAACTGTTTTAAAGGACTCCACTCTAATCATCCCTCACCACATGACACAAATCAAGGCTATGTCCAACAGTTCACTGAACTACCACAGAATCACAGAAGCATTTCAGTTAGAAAAGCCCTTTAAGATCATTCAGTCCAACCATTCTCTAACTCTGCCAAGGCTGCTGCTAAATCATGGCCGTCAGCATCACATCTCTGCAGCTTTGAAACATCTCTACGGATGGGGATTCAAGCACCTCCCTGGGCAGCCTGTGCCAGTCTTTGAGAATGCTTTCAGGGAAGAAGTTTCTTCTCATATCCAACCTACACCTCCCCTGGTGCAACCTGAGGCCATTTTCTCTCCTCCTGTCATTTGTTACTAGGCAGAAGAGACCAACCCCACCTCACTGCAACCTCCTTTCAATGAGGTCTCC
This sequence comes from Pogoniulus pusillus, assembly GCF_015220805.1. Classification (NCBI taxonomy): domain Eukaryota; kingdom Metazoa; phylum Chordata; class Aves; order Piciformes; family Lybiidae; genus Pogoniulus; species Pogoniulus pusillus. Next base: position 11,431,025 of record NC_087296.1, on the reverse strand, counting down.
CCTCAGGCTCCTCTTCTCCAGACTAAACACCCCCAGTTCTCTCAGTTGCTCCTCACCAGCCCTGCTCTCCAGACTCTTCCCCAGCTTCGTTGCCCTTTTTTAGACCCACTCCAGCAAGTCAAAGTTTTTCTTGCAGTGAGAATCCCAAAACTGAACCCAGGACTCAAGGTGTGGCTCCACCAGTGCCAGTACAGAGGCGCAATCGCTTCCCTGCCCCTGCTGGCCACACCATTGCTGATCCAGGCCACGATGCTGTGGCCTTCTTGGCCACACCTGGCTCATCTTCAGTCAGCTGCCAACCAGCACCCTGAGGTCTTTTTCTGCTAGGCAGTTTCCAGCCACTCTGTCCCATGCCTGGAGCATTCACAGGGTTGCTGTGATCCAAGTGCAAACTGCACTGAAGCAACCAACGCGACCCATAGAGAGTGACAGCTCCTAGATCATCAAGTGTCCCTGCCAATACTGCAACTTGGTGACATTTTGCTGTCCTTAAGGCCAGTAAACAGAGGTGCAGAAGTGCCAGGGATAGTATAGGCTGGATGTTAGGAGAAAGTTCTTCACAGAGAGAGTAATTAGCCATTGGAATGGGCTGCCCAGAGAGGTGGTGGAGTCATCGTCCCTGGAGGTGTTCAAGGAAAGACTGGATGAGGCATTCAGTGCCATGGAGGAGGGGACTGAGTCCAGCATCAGTAAGTTTACAGATGACACCAAGCTAGGAGCAGCTGTGGAGGTGTTGGAAGGTAAAAGAGCCCTGCAGAGGGACCTGACCAGGCTGGATAGGTGGGCAGAGGCCAGTGGGGTGAGATTGAACAAGGCCAAGCACAGGGTTCTGCACTTTGGCCACAGCAACCCCAAGCAGCACTACAGGCTGGGGACTGAGTGGCTGGAAAGCAGCCAGGAGGAAAGGGACCTGGGGGTACTGATAGACAGTAGGCTGAAGATGAGGCAGCAGTGTGCCCAGGTGGCCAAGAGAACCAATGGCATCCTGGCCTGCATCAGGAACAGTGTAGCCAGTAGGACAAGGGAGGTTATTCTGTCCCTGTACTCAGCACTGCTCAGGCCACACCTTGAGTGCTGTGTCCAGTTCTGGGCTCCTCATTTCAAGGGAGATGTTGAGGTGCTGGAAGGTGTCCAGAGAAGGGCAATGAAGGTGGTGAGGGGCCTGGAACACAAACCCTATGAGGAGAGGCTGAGGCAGCTGGGGGTGTGCAGCCTGCAGAAGAAGCGGCTCAGGGCAGAGCTCATTGCTCTCTACAACTACCTGAAGGGAGGCTGTAGCCAGGTGGGGTTGGGCTCTTCTCCCAGGTAAGCAGCAACAGAACAGGGGGACACAGTCTTAAGCTGTGCCAGGGAAAGTCTAGGCTGGATGTCAGGAGGAAGTTGTTGGCAGAGAGAGTGATTGGCATTGGAATGGGCTGCCCAGGGAGGTGGTGGAGGCACCACCCCTGGAGGTGTTCAAGAAAAGCCTGGATGAGGCACTTAGTGCCATGGTCTGGTTGACTGGATAGGGCTGGGTGCTAGGTTGGACTGGATGATCTTGGAGGTCTCTTGCAACCTGGTTGACTCTATGATTCTATGCCCAATACAGCAAGAGCACAGAAGCTGCTTCTCCAAGTAGAAGCTTAGGGAATTGGAAGGATATTTTTGTCTCCTAAGGAGTAGAGAACAGAAGAATCCAATACCAAAAGACAGGGTGTTACAGAAAGAGGGAATTCAGAGCTATCAGTTCAGAGGTTACCATCACAGTGCTGCCCAAGCCTCAGAGGAAACAAGGATAACCAGAGACCTACCTTCAATTGGCACTTGAATTTTCTGCAGCAGCCACAGTCTGATCTCTGATTGATTCTCTAACTGCGTTTCTTGACAGGTCTTGTCTACAGCTGGTGCTAATGAAGAGTCCACAGACTCTTCCAGCTCCTTCTCCTCTGCTGCTGCTGAGCTGATTCCTAATGAAGGTGCTTTCCTTTCCACACAGCAAGAAGCAAGCTCCATACTTTTAACTGTATGGACTTCGTTAGCTTGGGACTTTGAACAGCTAAGTGTAAGGTCTATGCCAACTGCTTTATTGTTGTCACCTTTCTGGATTTCAGCCTTGTGTAAGTCTTCAGATGACTGAGACCCATTCCCATCTTTATTGAGGTAAAATTCAATAAGTTTATCTTTCTCTAGCTCTTTCTTAGTGTCCAATGCAGTCTCCACCTTACCTGTAGGGGAACTGACACATTTGTTTACTTCTGGAATAACATCTTGCTTTTCACACAGCTCTAAGTCTAAGTCAGCTTTAGGTTCAACACTGTCCTTTTTTTCCAAGGAATCAACTGTCAAGTGCTGCAGGACTTCTGTAGTGGATTTGGTTGCCTGCTGCTTAGTTCTCCCCAGCTCCCTGGGGTCAGCCAGCAAGCCTTCCATTACCAAGACTTTCCTGTCCAACCCTCTGTCCACACGAGGGGATGTCTTTTCCAGCTCAGTGCAGTCATCCTCTCCTTCTTTTAAGAGAGATTTTTCTTTGGTTTCGATTTCTGAAGTGGTTTTTTCCCCAGAAGGAGGCTCCTTGGCACATGGATCTGCAGCAAACTTTTCCAAACATTCTGTGGCAGTGATGTTGTTGGGAAACTCCAGAGACTTGGATTTGACTGACTCTGCACTCTCAGATGACTGAAGAACTTCAAAATCAGCAGACTTTTCCTCATCTGAAGGCTTTACCTGTTTGGCACCCAGAGCAATGGATGGATCTCCATTCAGTTGCCTCTTTTCCTTGCTAAGGGATTTGAATTTGCTGAAAGGATTGAGATCTTTCTCAGAGGAGAGGTCTTCCCATTCTCCTGGCCTGTACAGAGGACAAAGATCCTTTGGTATGTCACTGTCAGGGAAAATGATGGATGTACATAGGATGTTAAACAAAAAAAAATGGAAACAGAAAGTAAAATGGAAAAGCAAACAACTCAATAATGCACCAACTTAAGCTCTGAAACTCAACCAAAACTTGCTTTTGCCAAAAGAAACATACACCAGTGGAAAGAGGGGACTTGAAATAAAATAGATAAAAATGGGGCAAGGATAAGAGTGAAATAAAAATGAGTAAAACCACTTGGCAGAGTGTGCCAGATGGGTGAAGAAATGGCAGCCATGGAATCACAATGTGCAAGTCATCAGGATTTCAGCCGACACGACCTGTCCTGCCGACTGCAGTCAGGAGATGATTCAGTCACCAGGACGTGTACTTAGCTGCTGGAATTTCATTCATACCACTTTAATACTGTTATTTCCCACACCTGACAATGAGTCAACCTCTACAACCATCCCTGCTTCCCTAGGCTGTACAGCTGCATCTTGGAGAAGCAAGCAGATCAGACACTAAGCCAGACTCTGCTCCAACATGTTTGATGCAAAGCAGTAGCAGCCACCTGAGCTGGAGCTGTTCCCTTTCATTCTTCTGCCTTGCTCTAATGGGCTGCTGGAATTGTAGAATGGCTTCAGCTGGAAGGGACCTCGGAGGTCATCTACTCCAACCTTCCTGCCCTGGGCAGGGACACCTCTCAACTAGACTTGGTTGCTTAAGGCCTCATCCTACTTGGCATTCAACACCTGCAGAGAGGAGGCATCCACAACCTCTCTGGGCAACCTACTGCAGAGTCTCACTGCTGTCACACTGAAGAACTTCTTCCCAAGATCCATTCTAAACCTACTCTCTTTCAGCTTCAAACCATTCCCCCTTGTCCTATCACTAGACACCCCTAAGAAAAGTCCCTCTCCAGCCTTCCTGTAGGATCTGCTCAAGTACTGGAAGGCAGCTTTAAGATCCCCCCAGAGTCTTCTTTTCTCCAGGCTAAACAACCCCAACTCTCTCAGTTTGTTCTCATAGGCAAGGTGCTCCAGCCCTTGGATCATCTCTGTAGCCTTCCTCTGGACTTGTTCCAACCTTCAAAAGCTTTCAATACTCCTCTCAGAAGTCCTGGTTCCAATCTAAGCCTCTTCACTTCCACTGAATTGGCCATGGAGAGAGGCCAATGACATGCTACCTGTACTTTTAATTACTCCTTTTTAATGGTCTCCTTTACACTTTGGTTCCAGTCTAAACCTCCTCACTTCCACTGAACTGACCATGGAGAGAGGTCGATGCAGGAGCCCAACTATGACATGCTACCTGTACTTTTAATTACTCCTTTTTAATGGTCTCCTTTACACTTTGGTTCCAATCTAAACCTCCTCACTTCCACTGAATTGACCACAGAGACAGATCACTGCAGGAGCCCAACTATGACATGCTACCAGTGCTTTTAATTACTCCTTTTTAATGGTCTCCTTTACATTCTGGTTCTCCTATTCATGACCCATTTCTCTTTAGTGCCACTGAAACATCTCAACAAGAAAGTGGAAGAAGACCATGAATGAATCATTCATTTCCTGGCACTTTCCTCCCCTGTGTGACAACTCTTCCTGTCCATTCTCCTCCCTCTCCTTTTCCGTGCCTCTTCCTGAACTTGTGTCTGGAAACACAAGTTGACAGAATCACAGAATGCTAGGGGCTGGAAGGGACCTCAAAAGCTCATCCAGTGCAACGCTCTCTGACAGAGCAGGATCCCCTAAAGCAGATCACACAGGACTGCATCCAGGTGGGTCTTGCATATCTCTGGAGAGGAAGACTCCACAATCCCCCTGAGCAGCCTGTTCCAGTGTTCTGTCACCCTCACAGTGAAGAACTTTTTCCTCACGTTTCCATGGAGCTTCCTATGCCTCAGTTTCCACCCATTGGCCCTTGTCCTGTCATTGGGCATCGCTAGGCAGAGCCTGGCTCCATCCTCCTGGCACTCAGTCTTTATTTATAAGCATTAATGAGGTCACCCCTTGGTCTCCTCTCTAAACCCCAGTTCCCTCAGCCTTTCTTCATAAGGAAGGTAAATTCAGGGAAGAATGCTCCTTACGATGGCAAAGCATCTTTGATCTTCATGTGAGAGATGTCATTGTAGAGAGCTATTGAGACAACCTCCTCCATGGGGCATATGAGCCCATATTCTTCACAGCCATTCTCAATCACCAGAGGATCAGATTTGTGTGGGTCAAACATGATATTGTTTGGAGTTACTATCATGACTCCTCCAACAACACCCTAGAACAGGAGAAGGAAGAGTTAGCACATCACATGTAATGCACTCAGCACTTGCTATTTGATCTTAGGTTGCTATCCTCTAAAGACAAACCTCTCTCCTGCCTCTTTACACCCCACCAGGCAGTGTTTGCTAACTTTTTGGGTTTTGAAGTCAGACACTGTAAGATAAAAGCTTAGTAACACCCAAGTTCCTGGCTGATAAGGAAGAACATTTCATAGAATGGTTTAGGTCAGAAGGGATCTCAAAGCTCAGACAGTTCCAACCCCCTGCCATAGGCAGGGACACCTCCCACTAGAACAGGTTGCTCAAGGCCTCATCCAACCTGGCCTTGAACACCTGAACATATTTGAAGTATTCAACTTTCCATCCTGGTTCCCACAAGCTAAAAGTGAAGAATTTTAATCAGTCTCCCACAAAACATATTACTGGATAAAACCCAAAGCCATAGCCCCTTGTCCTGTCACTCCATGCCTTTGTTAACAAGTCCCTCCCCAGCTCTCCTAGAGGCCTCCTTCAAATATGGGAAAGCTGCTCTAAGGTCTCCCTGGAGCCCTCCCTTTTCCAGGCTGAACAACTCCAACTCTCTCAGCCTGTCCTTGTTTTGTTGGTTATTTGTTTTAATCCAGGAGATGCCAAGCTGGTGGGTTGACACTGACAAGTGAGTACATGTGTGCCTGCTCCTTTGTAAAGCAAAGTCTCTGTCTAATTGCCATTTGCTTCTCCTGTGGGACTCATGTAACAAAGACCTGGTTTGGATGGAAAAAGAAAACCCACCAATATCAAGTAGGGAGGTTTCTGTCACAGGTTTGTAAGAGCTGTGCTTCTTACCCATCCACTGCAGGAAGCTAGGCAGCAAGGGGTTTTAGTTAGACTGGCTAAGAAGCCAGTTCACTTCTGATTGTTCTGACTGCAAATCTCTTTTCCAGCCATAAAATTGGCAATCTGTATCCTCTGCATCTAGCACACATCACATCACAAAGCAAAGTACTGCCCTAATTCACATGGGAAAGATCAAGCAGTCCCCTATTAGCTTCTACAAAACAGCAGACTGAAAAATTACAGAGTGGTTAACTGCAGTCTACATTCACTCAATGCCAAGAGAAGCCCAAAATTGCAAATGTAAACACATCTATCTCAGAAAAGTCAGGATGAAGGGGAAAATGCTGCAGTGGTTTAATCCCAGCTGGCAGCTAAGCATCATGCAGCCACATGCTCACTCCTTCCCCCACAGTAGGATGGGGAGAAGAGTTAAGGATTAAAAAAAGAGAAGGAAAACTGCTGGGTTGAGATAAGAACAAAAATATTACTGTAATAATGAGGAAGATTAATAGAGCAAAAGGAGAGAGAAAAATAAAAGCCAGGAGAAGACAAGTGATGCAGAATGTGGTTGCTCACCACCCACTGACCGATGCCCAAGCAGTGATCTGCCCCTCCTGACCAACTCCTCCCAGTTTACATACTGGGCATGACATTCTGTGGAGTGGAATGGAATATGCCTCTGGTCAGCCTGGGTCAGGTGTCCCAGCTCCCTCCCAGCTTCTTGGGCACTTGCTTGCTGGCACAGCATGGCAACCTGGAAAATCCTCAGCCTCTACTTGGTAACATCTGAGAGATCTCTGTGTTACCAACCACAGCCCTGCACCAGCTACTAGGGAGAAAATCAACTCTACCCCAGCTGAAATCAGTACTTCTGTTACAACAGTTAGCATGCCCAGCCTTAAATCCCAGGGAACTTTAAACCCCAAATATGCAGACATCTGAGACCAGTATCAACAAGAGCAGATGTATCAAGCAGACAGTTCAAGGTCTTGCAACCTTGAGAAAAGAGGATTAAAATACTGCCAGAGCTGTGTGCCTTCTAAAACAGCTGCTGGAAAACTGAGGATTGCAGTCCCAGTGGGAATGTGTATGTTGTAAGAATGCATGTGAGGAAAGAAAAGAGAAGAGGTAGAGAGAAAAGAAGAAGCAGAGAGAAAAAACAGAGAGAAGAGGCAGAGAGAGAAAAAGAGAAAAGAAGAGGTGGAGAGAGAAAAAGGGAGAAATAAAGAGGAGAAGAGAAAAAAAGAGGAGAGGCACAGAGAGAAGATGCAGAGAGAGAAAAAAGATAGAGAAGAGGTGGGAAGAGAAAAAGGGTGAAGAGAGAATAAAAGAGAAGAGGCAGAGAGGGAAAAAACAGAGAGAAAAGAAGAGGCAGAGAGAGGAAAAAGAGAGAGGAGGCAGAGAGAGGAAAAGGAGAGAGGAGGCAGAGAGAGGAAAAGGAGAGAGGAGGCAGAGAGAGGAGGCAAAGAGAGAGAAAAGAAGAGGCAAAGAGAGAGAAAAGAAGAGGCAGAGAGGAAGAAAAGAGGTGGAGAGAAAAAGGGAGAAGAGGAGAAATGAAAAAAGAAAAGAGGAGAGAGAAATAAAGAGAAAAGGAGAAGGAAAAAAAAAGGTTGGATTATGCAATATTTATCTTTCGATTGCAGCTTGGTTGCCATTCATTAGGAACTGCAGAAGCAACATGGATGTGTTTGGAAATGCTGCTCTGGAAATAGTTAAAATTTAGCTTAAAGCCATAAATGAAACAGACATGGCTCAGTTTCCAAAAGCATTGCACAATGGAATGGAACTGGACAAGTAATCCTGACAAGTCGTAACTCTAAAGTGCAGTTCTCTCTGTATGTAGCAATACACTCTTCAAAAGGTCCTGCTGGCAAGTCACAGTAAGGGAATGAAGGCAGGTAGAAGAGCAATTATTTCATTAAGCAATTATCATAAGTGATTAAACCATAAAAAGAACAAAATGATAGAGCCTGCAACCACAGTACCAACACACAAACACAGCGGAGCCAAAGCCAGCAGAATGCTCAGACTCTATACAAATGTGGAGCACATCTGACTCCTGAAGTATTGCTGTCTTACTTATCCAAACAGATCCTGCTTCCAGAGCACCTCAAAGGATGCCCCAGAGCCAGGTCCCACCTACCTTGCCATCTGTGAAGTAACGACAATTCATCTTCAGAAACTTGACCACCACAGGCTCATCCTCTTCTGAAGTGGAGGACAGGACTCTCTCAATGGGTTTGAAAGCCTTTCTTGCCAAATCAGCATCCTTGGAAAAAGCATACAAGCTCAGTCTGGAGCAACAGAACCAGAATCACACAATGGTAGACTGTGGACAACTAAAAGACCAGGTTCAACCAAGTAGTTTGCTTTTGCTTGAGGAAAGAAAAGTGCTGGCTCTGTACTTACGCTTCATGCTGTGCTCTGTGTGGGGAAAAAACACCTTTGTAACATCACAACGAATCTCCATGCAAATGACAATGACAGGCAAGAAATGGAAACACACCAAGGCAAGGCAGCTCAGTGAGTTTCCAGGAAGCACAAGCATTAAAAAGAGGACTAGATCTAGTCCTGCCACACGAGCTACACTGGAGATCTCTGCACGCTGAGATTGCTGGTGTGAGTCCTTGTGCAGCTGGCACTAAGGCTAAACCCAGTTACCCACTGCAGGCTTCTCTCCACTTCCCTTTTCATTAGTTATGGATTTGAAATGTCTAATTGCTTTCACATCAGTAGGTGGACAGCTAAACTCCCTAAAATTACTGTCTAAGCCCATGTTGGTCACTCACTCTGCTAAGGAAAACTAAGTTTAGTTTAAGAGGGACAGGGATCTGCTGGAGAGAGTGCAAGGGAAGGCTATGAGGATGATGAGGGGACTGGAGCACTGCCTGGTGAGGAGAGGCTGAGGGACCTGGGGCTGCTTAGTCTGGAGAAGAGAAGACTGAGAGGAGATTTCATAAATGTCTATAACTATCTGAGGGCTGGGGGTCAGGAGGTGGGGCACAGGCTCTGCTCACTGCTCCCTGGCATAGGACAAGGAGCAATGGATGGAAGCTGCAGCACAGGAGGTTCCAGCTCAACACAAGGGGGAACTTCTTGACCGTAAGGGTCCCAGAGCACTGGCACAGGCTGCCCAGGGAGGTTGTGGAGTCTCCTTCCCTGGAGCCTTTCAGGGCCTGTCTGGATGTGATCCTGTGTGACCTGAGCTAGATTGTATGGTTCTGCTGTGGCAGGGGAGGTTGGACTGGATGATCTCTTTGGTTCCCTTCCAAACCCTAACATCCTGTGATGTTAAGGCCTTCAATAAAGATTGAGTCCAGCAGTCTTGTTTATTCAAGACAAGTCTATGAACCACCATAATTCCTGAACTAGTAAAACATCCTGAGATCAGACTGAACTAACAGCCTCCTCTGCTCAAGAATCTTGATGAAGGATCAAGGCTCTGGACTGCAGAGCAGCACAGAAATCTCCAGGGTGACCAGTAGGATGAGGGAAGTGATTTCCCCCCCTCTGCTCTCATGAGACCCCACCTGGGAGTACTGCATCCAGCTCTGGTGCCCCCAGCATAAGAGAGACATGGAAGTGTTGGAGCAGGTCCAGAGAAGGCCACGAATATAAGAGGGTTGGAGCACCTCTCCTATGGGGACTGGCTGAGAGAGTTGGGGCTGTTCAGCCTGAAGAAGAGAAGGTTCCAGAGAGACTTTTTAGTGACCTTCCAGTACCTGAAATGGGCCTACAAGAAAGGCAGTAAGGGACTGGACCAAATCTTGAGGAGGGCAGATTGAGACTGGAGATTAGCAAGAAATCATTGACAGTGAGGATGGTGAGACACTGGCACAGGTTGCCCAGGGAGGCTGTGGCTGCTCCCTCCCTGGAGGTGTTCAAGGCCCGGTCAGATGAGGCCTTGAGCAACCTGTTCTAGTGGGAGGTGTTCCCATGGCAGCATAACTGGAAGCAGATGATTTTTAAGGTCCCTTCTAACCCAAACCATTCTGTGAATCTCTGAATAAACTCTTCTTTAAGAGCTACACACTACACCATTCCCAATGACAGACTCTGCACCCAGCTGAACCTGTTTCCACGCTCAGGCAGAATTCCTTTCATTTGGAATGCTGTAGGAAGATGGCAGATTTTGTGGTACAGCAAATTAAAACTCGTGGCACTCGATGCACAAGGTCTGAACTGCAACCTCAAAATCTCAGCTTCAGAACCAGGAATGCCTTTGTGAGGCTAAGGGCAGGGAAGCAGCGTTTGACTCACAGGCAGTTTGTCGTACTCGGCGTCGGACGACGAAGGAGAGACAGGAGCACCAGGACTGAAAGACGACAGCCTCGCAGCACTCGTTTCTGGCACAAAGAGAATCTGAACACAAACAGAAAGACACCAGCTTTAAAATGCTATTTACTGCCACTGCTGTGTTCTACTGAGACAACCCAATCCTGAGCACTCGGTGCAAGGCAGTCCTCAACTGCCTACAACTACCTACAACTGTCCTACAAATGTTTACAACTACCTGAAGGGAGGCTGTAGCCAGCTGGGGTTGGTCTCCTCTCCCAGACACCCAGCAACAGAGCAAGGGGACACAGTCTCAAGTGGTGCCAGGGGAGGTACAGGCTGGATGTCAGGAAGAAGTTCTTCACAAAGAGTAATTTGCATTGGACTGGGCTGCCCAGGGAGGTGGTGGAGTTGCCATCCCTGGAGGTGTTGAAGCCAAGCCTGGATGGGGCACTTAGTGCCATGGTCTGGTTGATTGGCCAGGGCTGGGTGCTAGGTTGAACTGACTGAGCTTGGAGGTCTCTTCCAACCCCTAACATCCTGTGATATATATTTATTACATGTATATCCCATATGCATTATACATAGCACAATGTATTATATCCAGCATTTATCTGGGCTTCCCAAGAATTCAGGTCTCTTGCAACAGCTACATTGCCCTCCTGAGCTTCAGAGCCTTCCTTAAGTTTACTGACAGCAGATAAATAACACAAATCAGATATGGAAATTACAAAACTCCCTTCCCCAGCTCCAGGCAATGAACTGGTGAGCTCCCCTTGGAGGGATTTAAATGACCATTCCTTATCCTTGTCTTTAAGTACATAATAGATACATGAAAGCAGTAAAGAGCTGTTAAATAATCAGGTTTCAGGTATTAAAAGGAACAACCATAAAAGCCTTACCTGGCCTGGCACAATCGTCTGTGTGAAAAGTTTATTGAGCTCCACCAGCTTGTTTGGGGTGATGTTAAACTTTAGTGCTATGCTGTTTATGGTGTCCTGATTCCCAGCCTGAAGAAAGAATTGAAGCTTAAGATACTCCAGCAAACACATTTGGCAGACCAGCTGAACCCAAGCCCTCTGACAAGCTGTTTGCAGGGAATAGGTTTGATGATCTCAACACAGCCTCTGTTTACCAGCCTACATGATAATCCAGTAGCAATACAAAGGGAAAAAAACAGTCATTCTTTCACATTCTGCAGTAGATAAAATGGAGAGGTATTATAGGTGTCCCTCTCCTTCTCTCATCAAGCTTTCTAGCACCACCTCCTTACTTAGAACTGGTCTGGCAAGTGGGGAAAGGACTCACACCAGGAAGTTCACAACAGCTTCAGCAGTTGCAGAGGCCAGGCAATTGTGCTGCTTCCAGCTGGGACTGTGGCCTTTCCCACTCCCTCTGCATGATGGGGAGTGGAGTGCAGACCCCAAGAGGGACCTAGACAACTCACAGAGACCTTCTGGGTAGAGCTAGAGCTCTGAGCCAACACAGCAGTCACTGGTGCCCTGCTCTGGCTTAGAGAGAGAGGTCTCCCATGAAGCACAGCCCAACGACTTGACAATCTAATCAATATAGAGGAGTGGAAGTACTTTTCAGCATAGTGAAACAACTGCTCTAATAAAAAGCCATGGTGCAGAAGTAAAAACAGGACTGGCAGCCATGAGAAGAGGCAGAGGAGCCAGGCTGAGTGCAAGATGTCAGCCTAGCTCTCCCCACACGATGGTATCTGGGGCTGTCCCTACTGAGATAGGCACAAACTGCAGGCAGGTTTCACTTGGTGCCTTCACTTTGTGCACTGGCTCCTTCTTAACCCCAACAACTCCCCCTTCAAAACAGCAGAGATGGAAAACCCCAATCCCAATACTTACAGTGTATTCTATGGTACCATGGGGTTTCTGAGAAACCATTTTCTTCTCTTTCTTTTCATTGGTTTTGTTTTGATTGTCATCTAAAGAGAGGGGGAAAAAAAAGTCAGTATTCATGTAACTGACTTTGATGGTATTTCCTACCAGCAAGCTCTGAAAGATTCAGAGGATGTGCAAACTGCAGCTGTGACTAGGAAGAAAAGGACACATCCACAATATCTATCCAAGCCTCTAAACTGCACCACAAGGCAAAACTTCATCAACCACAGCAAGTTTAATAATCTCAGGAACTCTGCAAGAGTAACATATACATGATCCCACTTCAACAGAGCACTGCTGCCCTGGTTTTCCCCATGATTCCACATAACTCAGATGCTGGATAGAAGGGCTCTGTGTGAGGATATGCTCTCAAGGCTGAGGCAGAAACCAGTAGATGAACACTGATGCTGAACCCGCATCTGTACAGGCACAACAAATAATGGCTCATCCCCCCCTTCACCACCAGTGCATCATATTTAAGTACTACTTTGAACTCAGAAGGTGGAAGCCCTGCAAAGCAGACGAGCACACAGTCAAGCATCAGAAAGCACAACACTTGTTCAGGAGGCATCTTCCACCAGCTGCAGCACCTAAGAAACCCTCTCAGGACCCACAAGGCACAGCTGAGCTCTTGGAGCACGGTAGGATAGCTACTTCCCATTCTTAGCACAGCAGAGGTGAGCAAAGCTGGGGAGCACAGAGGGTGCCAGGCAGCCCCAACCCCACGGGGCTCACCCTCCCCAGCCAGAGGCACGTACCTGGGGGAGGTGAGAGTGGCACACAGCCCCAGCTCCAGGAGCGGGGCCGGGGCGAAGAGAGGCCTCGCATGGCTGTCTTGCTGGGCCCTTCGGAGAGCTCCTGCTGCTGCCTGGCCCAGGCTGGCAGAGGTGAGAAGGCAAGGCAGGGCTGAGCCTGGCCAAACCAGCAGCGAGGGTCGGGAGCTGGGGAACACTGCCCTCCTGGGAAGCACACTCCTGCAATCCAAGCCAGCAGCTCCAGGAGGAGATCAGGGAGGAGAGGCTGGGGAACGGCAGCACAGTGCTTCTGGCTCGCATTCAGGCTCTGCTGCAACCTTTGCTATTCCAGAGAGCAGGAGGCAGACAGTAAAAACAAGGGCGAGGACTCTCCTGCCCCACTGTAATGTACACAGAGCTGTGCTGCTCCTCACCCTCTGCCGGCTCTGCTTCAGCGCAAGGTTAATGCTGCGGCTGCCTCAGCATCCTAGGGGCAGAGACTGCTCTCTTAAGAGACTCACAAGAATCAGAAACATATGGGCAGGTGCTCCTGCTCCCCCTCCACTACCTCCCTCGGATGCAGCCATGAGAAGCACTTTCACAGCTCAGGTGGCAAAGATGTTTGCTCCACAAGGTAAGGGAGCATGCGGGGACTGAACACAGTCTAAGTGTGCCTGCACAGCATGCTTGGCACGGAGCAGAGAGATCAGGACAACGCTGGCCTCTCCTGCTCACATTTTGGGACAGAGCATCACCCAATCAACTCAGATATTTTCCCTCTGAGACTGGAGATCTACAGTAAAATGTCTCAAATTAGCACTGCTGCTGCCTTTTCCCAACGTTTGCCTTTCCCACGCCACCCTCCTCAGATCAAAGTCGAAGCAGACTGTGGTGCAGGGTGGGAAACCAGGTAATGACATGAGCAGGTTGTGGATGCTCCCTCCCTGGAAGTTTTCAAGGCCTGGTTGGATGAGGTCTTGACAAACCTTTCCTAGTGGGAGGTGTCCCTGTCCTTGGCAGGGGTGTTGGAACTGGATGGTATTTACGGTGCCTTCCAACCCAAACTGATCTATGAATCTGTGTTGTGTAGGCTGCTCAGCTACAGGATAAAAGCAGCAGTCAGACTCTGTGAACCTGCCTGAATCCAAAATCTGACAGTGTTTGGATGGGTTTTTTGTTTCTTTTTTGTTCACACTCTGGGTTATTTTAAATCCCAGCAAGGAGAGCTTCTGGACACCACCCTTACACTGAGCACAGCTACTTGGCAGGTCTTGGCAACTCCAAACACCACGGTATCCTGGCATGATCTGAAGACAGTGAGCTCCAGAGGTAGTTCTAAAGGCACCCAGAGCTGTGGAGGTGTGACAGAATCAGAGAGTGGCTTAGATTGGAAGGGACTTTAGAGATCACCTACTCCAACCCCCTTGTCTTGGGCAGGGATGCATCTCAACTAGACTTGGCAGCCCAAAGCCTCATCCAATCTGGCCTCAAACACCTCCAAGTAGCATAACCACTCTGGTCAACCTGTTCCAGTGTTTTCACCACCCTTGTACTGAAGAACTTCCTTCTAAGATCCAGTCAAACCTTCCTGTCTCTCATCTTAAAACCATTTCCCCTTCTCCTGTCTCCAGACACCCTGATGCAAAGTCTCTCTCCAGCCTTCCTGTGATCCCTTCATGTACTGGAAGGCAGCTCTAAGCTCTCCCTGGGGTCTTCCTTTTCCAGGTTGAACACTCCCAGCTCCCTCAGCCTGTCCTCATAGCAGAGATGCTCCAACCCTTGGATCATCTTTGTGGCCCTTTTCTGGACTCACTGCAACAGTTCTGTGTCCTCCTTATAACTGAGACAGCAGAGAGAGTGCTCAATAGCCACATTCCTTTCAGACAGAAGCAGATGGAAGAGCTGCACCTATCCACAGGCTGTAGCATAAATGCCACTGGCTACTGTTTGAACTTGAACCATTGCTTAGTGGTGAAGTGACTCATGGTCTGTCTGCACTGCACTACACTGAGGATGGGACTGCAGAGGTAGGAGAACTGACTCGGTGTTAATGCAAATCTGATCACACTGCATGTTCAGCGAAAGGGCAGAGTGGGTGGACTGCACCTCCCAAAGATTTCAGGCAACATGTAAAAGAATGATGTCAAATGAACAAGAAATGAGAAGAACAGGCAATAAAAGGCAGGCCTAGTGCACAAGGACAGGGTACCACAGAATTGTCTTGGTTGGAAAAGCCCTTTAAGATCATCCAGTGCAACCATCCATAAAGCTCCCTAAGCCTGGTGCTAAGCCATGTTCCTCAGCACCATGTCTCTGCTGCTTTGAAACACCTCCAGGGATGGGGATTCAACCACCTCCCTGGGCACCCTGTGCCAGTCTTTGTGGGGGGTGGCTTCTTCTCCCAGGCACCCAGCAATAGAACAAGGGGACACAGTCTCAAGTTGTGCCAGGGAAAGTATAGGCTGGATGTTAGGAGGAAGTTGTTGGCAGAGAGAGTGATTGGCATTGGAATGGGCTGCCCAGGGAGGTGGTGGAGTCACTGTGCCTGGAGGTGTTCAGGCAAAGCCTGGCTGGGGCACTTAGTGCCATGGTCTGGTTGATTGGCCAGGGCTGGGTGCTGGGTTGGACTGGATGAGCTTGGAAGTCTCTTCCAACCTGGTTGATTCTATGATTCTATGAACCCTCTTGGGGAAGAAGTTTCTTGCCTGTACCTGGATTTTCCTGCCTGACTGTAAGCAGGATGTTGAATTTGCACAAGAACTGGGTTCCTCACCACACATCCAGGTACCAAATGACTCAACAGCTTCTCCAGGCAAGTGACAGAAAGCAAGAATGACCTGCTCAGGCTGATCTAAGCACACACGTGGCTGCTTCTTGCAGTTCCCAGGGACACAGTTTGCCTCTGCAGTGCCCTCAGAGAGTGACACACTTTAGCTGTGCTGTGTGGTTTGATCTGGTTTAGGAGTTGATAGCACAAACATTTGCAGGTGGCCAACTTACTGTCAGTAAAGCTTTCACATGCAAAATGCTGTCCAAGGAAGCCTAACCAGAGGCTTCATTGCTCTATCAAACTGATAAGAAGGACACCAAGCAGGAAGCAGGAGCCTGGAAGGGATGGGAGTTCTCAACAAGAATGGCAAGCTCCAGGCAGCTAAGCAGCCCTCCTGTCTAGGACAGCAAGATGTGCACCACTGCATCTGAAGTTTTCTCTGTGAGGATCTGTTTGAAATGTGAGGGGAGGAAAGACCTCCCACCTTCTTCCTAGAGTAAAGCTGCCTATCTGCAGTGTGAACATTTGGAGTCGTGGGGCAAAACAAAGGGGAGCAACCTAAGACAGGAGGTAGGGAGTCATTATAGCAACAGTTAAGGGCAAAACAAGTCCCCTGTGGCAGGTACTAGGTTTCTGATAGAGTAATGATCACAGGATGTCAGGGGTTAGAAGAGACCTCCATAAAGCATTGAGTCCAACTCCCTTGCCAGAGCAGGACCACACAATCTAGCTCAGGGCACACAGGAACACATCCAGACAGGCCTTGAAAGGCTCCAGAGGAGACTCCACAACCTCTCTGGCAACCTGTGCCAGTGCTCTGGCACTCTTACAGTCAGGAAGTTCCCCACTGTGTTGAGGTGGAGCCTCCTGTGCTGCAGCTTCCATCCATTGCTCCTTGTCCTATCCCAGGGAGCAGTGAGCAGAGCCTGTCCCCCCTCTCCTGACCCCCAGCCCTCAGATAGTTCTAAACATTGATTCAATCCCCTCTCAGTTCTCTCATCATCATCATCATCACTTCTGTTACCATGCACCCTGGGTAACTACTTCAGGATGTCATCACAACTGTGGACTCTTCCTGACCTGCTTTTCATTTACCACTCCTAACTCTCTCTCCCCACTGCTATTTCACAAACCTCTATCAGCCTGTGACACGGACTTGGGAGCACACTGTTCACCTGGGCTATCAACATGAGAGACCAAAGTCCTATTACACATCAACACCACCTTAGATTAACTGAAGTCAGCAGCCAAACACCACATCTTTAGCAGTAAAGTGCTCTCTCCTCCTTCAGAGCAGGAGTTTATGAACCAGATTTATCAGCCAGACAAAAGGGAGCCTATGAGCTATGGATGTCCAGTACCCAAGGCAGGTTAAATAGCTCCCATTCATGAGGTCTATAGCTCAACCTGGAGGAATACATGCTATCCTCAACCTACTAAGTGCAAATCACAGCCAAAGCAAAGATGCAGCAATAGAAACATCATTAAGGGCTGCTAACAACTCGTTAAGTACACAGAGTAGGTACATAAGCACCCCAAAAGTGCATCATTATATCCTCCAGACTGCTTGGTAACAGTGTGGTCAAGTTCCTCATCAGCACGGTTAGCACTACACAAATATGCAAGGCTAAATCAACCTTCCACAGAAATACCAACCTGCATGAGGCAATTCACACATTCAGCATCCAGAAACCTCCTCCTTACCCAGAGCTCAGCTTTACTCAGAAAAAAGCATTCTGCAGACTCAAGAGGAGAAGCTGCTCGCACAACCTAGCAACACTGAGAACCAGAGAACCATGGAACTGTCAGGGCTAGCAGGGACTTCAAGGATCAGCCAGTTCCAACCCCCCTGCCACGGGCAGGGACACCCTACCCTAGATCAGGCTTCTCAGAGTCACATCCAGGCTGGCCTTAAACACCTCCAGGGATGAGGCTTTCATCACCTCCCTGGCAAACCATTCCAGGGTCTCACTACCCTCATGGGGAAGAACTTCTTGCTAACATCCAGTCTCAATCTACCCACTTCTAGCTTTGATCCATTCCCCCCAGTCCTAGCACTGCTTGACACACTAAAAAGTCCCTCCCCAGCTTTTTTATAGCCCCTTTCAGATACTGGAAGGCCACAATAAGGTCTCCTTGGAGCCTTCTCTCCTCCAGACTGAACAGTCCCAACTCCCTCAGCTTGCTCTCATAGCAGAGCAGCTCCAGACAGCTGAGCATCCGCGTGGCCCTTCTCTGGACACCTTCCAGCACCTCCAGACCTTTCCAGTAATAGTGGCTCCAGGACTGGATGCAGTACTCCAGGTGGGGTCTCATCAGAGTGGAGTAGAATCCCCTCCCTCACCCTGCTGCCCACACTGCTCCTGCTGCAGCCCAGGCTCTGGTTTGCTCTCTGGGCTGCAAGTGCACACTGCTGGCTCATGTTGACCTTCTTGTCCACCAGCACCCCTAAGTTCCTCTCTACAAGGCTGCTCTCAAGGCAGTCACTGCCCAGCCTCTATCAGTGCCTGGGATTGCCCTGACCCAGGTGCAGAATCCTGCACTTGGTCTTCTAGTTTCTAGTTCAACACAAGCCCTGTGAGAAGAGGCTGAGGGAGCTGGAGGTGTGCAGCCTGCAGAAGAGAAGGCTCAGGACAGAGCTCATTGCTGTCTACAGCTACCTGAAGGGAGGCTGTAGCCAGGTGGGATTGGGCTCTTCTGCCAGGAAACCAGCAACAGAAGAAGGGGACACAGTCTCAAGTGGTGCCAGGGGAGGTCTAGGCTGGATGTTAGGAGGAAGTTGTTGTCAGAGAGAGTGATTGGCTTTGGAATGGGCTGCCCAGGGAGGTGCTGGAGTTGCTGTCCCTTGGAGGTGTTCAAGACAAGACTGCATGGGGCACTTAGTGCCATGGTCTACTTGATTGTCTAGGGCTGGGTGTTAGGTTGGACTGGATGATCTTGGAAGTCACTTCCAACCTGGCCATGACTCAATCCACCCCAAGCTGGCTGTGACTGACAGGGCCATCTCTCAAGTACCCTGCTCTCCTTGTCTGTTTGGATAGGAAGAAAGCCCTCTGGGGTACACCCTGATAAAAACAGGTGGAAATGGGAGGACAAAAGGAATATTGTGCTTTGCCAGACTGATCAGCCAGTAGAGCCTGGGCTGTCTTAACACGTTACAGCAGTGACCCTAGCCTTAAAACAGAAGCCTACCCACTCAAAAACTGGCAAGATGAATTAGATGAAAACCAAATCAGAAACAAACACAAGATTCCCCTCTCTGGTTTTCTTTAAACACCAGGAAAAGCACTCCACACTTCCAATGTGACAAAGAGAGTAATGAAGCACTGGTAAGCACTTCCTTGGGCAGCATCTTCCCCGTTCTCACATGCACTCATTGCATGTGAAAGAGCTTTACTGGCAGTAAGTTGGCCACCTGCAAATGTTTGTGCTATCAACTCCTAAACCAGATCAAACCACTTTAGCACAGCTAAAGTGTGTCACTCTCTGAGGGCACTACAGAGGCAAACTGTGTCCCTGGGAACTGCAAGAAGCAGCCACGTGTGTGCTTAGATCCGCCTGAGCAGGTCATTCTTGCTTTCTGTCACTTGCCTGGAGAAGCTGTTGAGTCATTTGGTACCTAGATGTGTGGTGAGGAACCCAGTTCTTGTGCAAATTCAACATCCTGCTTATGGTCAGGCAGGAAAATCCAGGTACAGGCAGGAAAGCTTTCACAGCACCTTCCTGAGGCCTCTGTTGGATGGAGCTCACTTAGGTTCAGTGGTAGGAATAAGGAGAGGCAGACTTCCAGCAAGGAACACCAGAAAACACCAGCATGGGATTTAAACTGCACATTGTTTGGGTTTTTGGGTTGCTTTGGGAGGCTTTTTTGGGGGTGTGGGTGGGGGTGTTTGTTTTTCTTTACAAGACACAACAGATAGACCTTTTTTCAACCCTTGCTTAGTCTGAAATCAACCCTTTCACACATTGGACTTTTATTTCTTCAACAAAGCCTCCTTGGCAGTGACCAAGGCTTAATGCCCCTGAAAACAGACCCAAGAGAAATCCCTGTGCAACAGTTCCAGCTTTGGACACAGCTCCATGAGTTTAAGCTATGATGAAGCAGTTGCCCAAAGGTACAACTTTACCAACCTTCCTCCTCCGTGCTGCCTGCCACCAGCACTGCAACTGGCTGAGGTCACCAGATGCCAGCCCAGGAAAAGCAGCTCCTGACTCTCTGGGCTAGGGACACCTGAAGGCCAGGGGCCAGCCAGCTGGGAGCAAGACAAGGATGAGGAACACATCCTCTTTGAGCACCAGCATGGGCACCTTATGCTGGCTTAAACTGCTTATGAAAGCACACCATGGAAGGGATGTGGTGACAGAGCCAGATCCATCTTTCCTATCACAAAGGTTGGTGATTACTCCAAAAGATGAGGGATGGGATGCAGAAAAAGAGAGGTCAGTGAGTTTTTACTCACTTTGGATGTAAAGCAGGCTCAGAGGCATGCTGGAGAGAGCTGGGTGAGAAGCTGCAGTCTGACCTTGCTGTGGTCTGACAGGCAGCACTACACAGATTTGCAGAATGGTTTGGGTTGGAAAGAGCCCTAAAGATCATCCAGTTCCTACCCCCTGCCATGGGCACCTTCCACTAGCCCAGGTAGCTCAAGGCCTCATCCAGCCTGGCCTTCAATACCTCCAGGGACATGTTTTGCTTATCAGTGGGTGATTCCAAGGGCATAGTTTACAAACACAGATTAACACCACCAAAACTACAGCCCTGGGACATGTGTCCTACTTCCATCCACTGAGATGCAATCAGCATCTGATGTGCTGCTTACTGCCAGCACTTTGTCACCCAGAGCCTTAGGAGCCTCAGCAAAGAGGAGTTCAGTTTCTGCACACTGCTTGATCCCAAGATGAGACCTGACAAGCTGCAGCACAGACTGATGAGACATGAAGGGACAACAGTGTGGAAAGCCAGGAGTCACAGTGTTAGAAAATAAAACACTATCTGCTGTAGCTTGGTGGTAATATGAACTGCAGGTGAAAGGGGGTCTGGTTTTCAGAGCATTCAGCTTAACTTCCTCCAATTTATTTCAAGCACAACATGAGAACCTGTGGAAGAGGAGAGAAAGAAATGCCTGCCCTGAGGATATCAGGCTTGAGCTATGCAGACTCCATGAGAACCACTCCCTCTTGCTCTGCTTGGAGACCAGAAGAGCTGCTATGTGATTTCAAATGCACTATCTCTGTGCTCCTTATGTTCTTGGCTTATGAATATTCCTGCCTGAAAGAGATAAAAATGCACACCTCATGTTTGAAACTACAACGGGAATGCTCTACCTCTTCTCTGTGAGCAGAGATCCTCGGAGAGCTACTGGGAGTCACTGGGAGGGTAGAGAAGCTTAGGTGCTGACATACCTGGAGGCTGCAGAGGACTACCCTAGCCATGGACCCTGGAAATCTGGGTCAGGGAGGAGGCAAAGAATCCAGCCTGACTGGTCCACAGCCCTCCAGGAAATGCTCAAGAGAAAAGCCTGCAAGAGGTTCCAGCCCTTTTCCCTGAGACAAGAACAAGATACGCTGCCAGAATCAGCTCCAAGGAGCTGCTCATCCCCTGCAGGCACCCAGGGGAAGCTCACAGGATGCCTGCACTCAGCAAGCACAAGACCCAGCAGGTGGCTGGCACCACCTGTGAAAGTGCAGATTAGCCCCAATGTGATGAGCCAGTGGATGCTGGCAGGGAAGGAGTCACCAACCATACAGACACAGAATCGTGGAAATGGTCCTGTTGGAGGAGACCACTAAAATTAAGTCCAACCTTCATCTCAACACCACCACGGTCACTAAACCATGTCCCAGAGCGCCATGGCCACACATTTCCTGAACACCTTCAGGGATGGGGACTCCACCACCTCTCTGGGCAGCCTGTTCCAATGCCTCATCACTCTTGCAGGAAAGAAACTTCTAACGTCCAACCTAAACCTCCCCTGAAACAATTTCAGGCCATTTCCTCTCATTCTACTTGGGAGAAAAGACCAACACCCCCACCCACCTCACTCCAACTTCCTTTGAGAGAGCTGTAGAGAGCAATGAGGTCTCCCCTCAGCCTATTCCAGACTAAACAACCCCAGTTTGTGACATTTCCCTTCACCAGCCCCAGCAGAACCAAGACAACTCTCTTCTTGAATTCTCCCAACATACTTCCCCTTCCCTTCCTGCACGCACACCTGCCGCAGCCTCACCGTGTGCTCTGTGCTCAACACCTTTCCTCCCTCCCTTCAAGGGCCACTTTTCAGAGATGTTAAGTGCACTTCCATTTAAATATACTTAAGAGCCTAAGTGCTCACTCTTCCTGAAAAGCCAGGCCCTGGGACAAGAGAGCCTTTGGAGATGCATCTGGTTCTTTTGGCGGTGAGATCAGTTCTAGCTGCACAGACACCATCTGCGCCGCTCCCCAGCCTGACCTCTGCAGACCAGAACACAAGATGTCACTATCTTAAATGCTACTTGGAGTAACTGCTATTGTAGAACACACCTTCTAGAAGAGATCAAATCCTGGCATTTTCCCCCATGGAACAGAAATTCCACTGTAACTCTCTTTAATTTGCTGTCTCAATAGCAGTAGGTACTACCTATGGGCTACAGGCAAAACACCTCCCTCTGTCTTGTACTTCAGTTTTCCAACAAACAGCTCATCCACCAAGATGACCACATTAAGGAGGATGCCACACAGGGAGAGCTCAAGCAGCATTACAGAATCACAGAATCTCTTAGATTGGCAAAGCCCTTCAAGCTCCTCAAGTTCAGTCATCAGTTTCACACTGAGAAGTCCCTGACCAAACCAAAGCCCTCAGCACAACATTTGATCACTGTGAATCACTATGGTTGGAAAGGACCACCAGGAGCATCCAGTCCAACCTTCAGCCCAGCAGCCTTCATCACCAGACCACAGCCTCAAGCACCACAGCCACTCTCCTTTTAAACACCTCCAGGGATGGAGACTCCACCACCTCCCTGGGCAGCCTGTTCCAGTGCCTGACCACCTGCTCAGGAAAGAACTTCCTCCCAACAGCCAACCTAAACCTCCCCTGATGCAACTTGAGGCCATTGCCTCTTGTCCTAGCATTAGTAACTGGGGAGAAGAGACCAGCTCCAGCCTCACTACAACCTCCTTTTAGGTAGTTGCAGAGGGCAATAATGTCCCCTCTCAGCCTCCTCTTCTCCACACAAAACACCCCCAGCTCCCTCAGCAGCTCCTCACAGGCCATGTTTGCCAGAGCTCTCCCCAGCCTCATCACCCTTCTCTGCCCCTGCTCCAGCACCTCAATGTCCCTCCTGTACTGTGGTGACCCAAACTGGGCACAGCACTCGAGGTGTGGTCTCAGCAGTGCTGAGCACAGGGGCATGAGCACCTCCCTACTCCTGCTGCTCACATCACTGCTGAACCAGGCATTAAGATCAAGATGTTTCCATGCAAAATGTCAGTGCTAACAACATTACCTCTAGTATTTACTGCTCAGATCCAACCTCCTGCCTGAGGACAACAGCTTCTACAAAACATCAACTAACAACCCAGCCTGACCATAACCTGGTGGCCTTAACCCTGATCCACTGGGATTTGGAATAATTTGTTCTTATTCCAGAACAAGTGATCTGAAACCAGCTGCCTTGCAGCCATTCATCCACCTCATCCTTTATCTCAACATGGTTTCAGCCCCCAACTGCCTGAAGCTTCCTAACCAGTCACTGTCCACTACTCCCAGTTCACACACATAAGTTATTCCAAACCCCTTGTTATTTTACACAGGCAATTAACAATCCAATAAACTTTTGCCTGTGATGCTTACATTTTGAGAAGCTGATTCAGGAAGCAACAACTTATTTCCCTTTCACTATTCCTTCTATCTACTCTTGTGCTGTCTGAAGCCAACATAAAACACAAAGGTTAAAGCAAAGTCTCAGCGCTTGGGGAAATTCAGATCCTGTTCCTCTTACTGTTGTGTAAGCAACTCAGTGAAAGAGTACTCCAGTTTGGAAGTCACAGACTGCACTGGGTTGGAAGGGACCCTCAAAGGTCCTCTTGTCCAACCCCCCTGCAGTCAGCAGGGGCACCTCCAACTAGATTAGGCTGTGCCCAGGACCACACCAAGTCTGATCTGGGATGTCTTCAGCGATGGGTCCTCAACCAGATCCCTGGGCAGCCTGCTCCTGTGCTTTACCACTCTCATTGATGCCCCATCTAAATCTCCCCTGCTCCAGCCTCAAACCACTAACCCTTGCCCTGTCACTCCTAGCCTTTCTAAACAGTCCTTCCCCATCCCTGCTGCAGCTCCCCTTGCTGAAATGTAGCTGCAAGGTCTCCCCAGAGTCTTCTCTTCTCCAGGCTCCTCTGCTACACCCATAGGATTGACCAAGCCCCCAGAGACTAGGGCTGACTACAGTGAGATAATTACCAGCAAGAACTGATAAGGATTTTCTCAAACCCTAAAACTTCAGAACTTAAGTTTTAATTCTACATTTTTACAACTAATGTCTTAAGGAAGTCCTCAGCTGCACCCTACTGTTGAATCATTGTACCAGGTAGTACAA
Source organism: Pogoniulus pusillus (assembly GCF_015220805.1). Classification (NCBI taxonomy): domain Eukaryota; kingdom Metazoa; phylum Chordata; class Aves; order Piciformes; family Lybiidae; genus Pogoniulus; species Pogoniulus pusillus. The sequence continues at coordinate 11,406,844 of NC_087296.1, read as the reverse complement.
AAGACAAAGCCAGAACTCAGCAGCAGAAACTTTGATTTGCAACTCAGATCATTCAGATGAAGCAAATGACCTCACTATTACAAGCTAGAGTGCAAAGTGGGTTCAGCAAATGCCCTGCTTTCCTGTTTAGTATTTCATACATTTCCACTGCATTGCAAGCAGCTTTCAACTCTGAAACAAAGTACTGCTGATATCAGGCATGGGAGTTGCCTCTGCTGGTTCTGTGCCAGTCAGGGCAAATCCCACCCCACTCTGAGTGATGAAAACTGCTGTGCCCTCTCTGTTTTATTTATTAACATTTGTTCTTGGCCAGCTACCCAGAACACTTGGAGGCTTTCTGACAGCACACATGCTGTGCTACTCCCAAATCCCTCTCTGCCCGAGTGATGGCAGGGAGAAGGAAGCCAAAAGAGCATCCATTTTCTGCCTCTGGACTCTGGGGAGACATTCTGGCACCTCCTGCAATACACTATCTCATTAAATGGGCACAGAGCATTTTCTCTCTCACATCATTTAGGAGTCCTGCATGTTTTGGACAGAGATCAGAGCTACAACAGGAGATTTTGTAGTCTCACCTCCCACTCGTGTGCTGCAGAAGTTGAACAGCATAGAATGAGTGAGCAGCACGGCCTTGTGAGTAGAGAGCAGAGCCATAAGCTAGTCAGCTGGATTTGATTTGGCTGATAAAAGTGACTGGGTGACATGGGACAAGTCACCTAAATCAAGCTTCTCTTGCTGAGGCATTCTTTAAAGGAGATCCATTTCTCCCACCTGACAACTGCTTCTGTTTTCAACCCAAATCAGTGCAATTTAGGACTACTCTGCACTTCTGGTATAAAAAACATAACATGCTGTGCTGGAACAAACACCTGGATGAAATTCAGAGCCTAACTAGGCTCAAGCCTTACTGTTATATGCTGCCTGCTCTCACAGGGTCACACTTTTTCCTGTTTCAGTATCTTCAATGGCAAAACACAACCATCCTCATCCAGTTTAGCAATTCCTGACAGGAGTTCTGCTTTCCTAATGTGACAGGAGGCCACCTAACAGATCTACCCCCAGAGATGTGCATCCTGCTACAGAGCCAAGAAACTGCTGCTTCCTGGCTGTTAAGTTCCTGCAACTCACCTTACATTTGACAAAGTGTTTTGGAGCTTGTAACACATGGGGGGAAGAAAGCAAAATTGGGAGAGGAGAGGAAGAGGAGAGGGAGAGGAGAGGGAGAGGAGAGGGAGAGGAGAGGGAGAGGAGAGGGAGAGGAGAGGGAGAGGAGAGGGAGAGGAGAGGGAGAGGAGAGGGAGAGGAGAGGGAGAGGAGAGGGAGAGGAGAGGGAGAGGAGAGGGAGAGGAGAGGGAGAGGAGAGGGAGAGGAGAGGGAGAGGAGAGGGAGAGGAGAGGGAGAGGAGAGGGAGAGGAGAGGGAGAGGAGAGGGAGAGGAGAGGGAGAGGAGAGAGAGGAGAGGAGAGGGAGAGGAGAGGGAAGGAAAAGAAAACAAGACAGAAAAAGAGAGAGAAATAAAAATCATACTGAACCTTAGCAAGCCAACACCTTCCAACAAAACCTGACTTCCCACAGACAGTGTGCCTGAACCAAGCAGCCAAGCTGCAGAAGCAGGTCTGCCAGGTCAGCCCATGAAGAAGGGGACAGCATCCTGGGCACTGGCCTGCACAGCCATTGCACTCTGTCAGAGTGACACATTCTGGGAAGTCTGAAATCAGATCACTGGAGCAACAACAGCAGAAAGGGTAAGAAAACACTTCCCACATAAACCAAGAGATGCAGTAAAAATAAGGGGAAAGGAGTGCCACTGCCCTTTGTTCTCAGCAAAGGGCAACAAAGGCTATCAGCACCTCTGTTGTTTAAGGCAAGAAAACAAGGGCAAGAGCAAACTGCACCAGGTGAGGTTTAGGCTGGATATGAGCAGAAAGGTCTTGACTGAAAGGGTTTTCAAAGACTGGCACAAGCTGCCCAGGGAGGTGGCTAATTCCTCACTCCTGGAGGTGTTTCCAAGAGGCAGAGATGTGGTGCTGAGGGACTTGGTTGAGAGATTTAAACTAGACGTTAGGAAGAAGTTCATTAAAGTGAGGGTGGTGAGACACTGGCACAGGTTGCCCAGGGAGGTTGTGGATGCTCCCTCCCTGGAGGTGTTCGAGGCCAGGCTGGATGAGGTCTTGAGTGACCTGTTGTAGTGGGAGGTGTCCCAGCCTATGGCAGGGGTTTGGAACTGGCTGAGCTTTGAGATCACTTCCAACATAAACCATTCTATGCTTCTATGGCTTAGCCCCAGGCTTGGTAGAGTTAGACAATGGCTGGACCTGATGATCTTAAAGAGCTTTTCTAACTGAAATGATTCTGTGGTTCTGCAAAGCAGTGTCTTATGAGGTGAGATTTGGAGACTGAATGGTACAAATCACTCCAGAATTCCAGAACCACTGAAGAACAACACAAGTGCCAAGAGAAGAACAAAAATTGAGTCTACACTGGAGAAACCTGGCAGTGGGAACTGTTCAGCCATCAATACCTGACACCGTGAGGTTATTTCCAACAGTGCCAGCCTAGTGACAGTAGATGCAGAGAACAACCCTGCCTGGGGAGATGGATGCCAAGCCTGCCCCGGGGAGATGGATGCCAAGCATGCCCCAGGGAGATGGATGCCAAGCATGCCCCGGGGAGATGGATGCCTACCCCGCCCCGGGGAGATGGATGCCTACCCCGCCCCGGGGAGATGGATGCCTACCCTGCCCTGGGGAGACGGATGCCCACCCTGCCCTGGGGAGATGGATGCCTACCCTGCCCTGGGGAGATGGATGCCTGAGGTTCTTCCTGGAGAACTCTCAGCTCCTCCTCGGCTCGGCCATGCCCCCTGCCGGCCGCAGGCAGCAGTGCAGCACAGCATAGAATAGAATCATAGAATCAACCAGGTTGGAAGAGACCTCCAAGATCATCCAGTCCAACCTAGCACCCAGCCCCAACCAGTCAACCAGACCATGGCACTAAGTGCCTCATCCAGGCTTGGCTTCAACACCTCCAGGGACAGCGACTCCACCACCTCCCTGGGCAGCCCATTCCAATGCCAATCACTCTCTCTGACACCAACTTCCTCCTAACATCCAGCCTGTACTTCCCCCCAGCACAACTTGAGACTGTGTCCCCTTGTTCTGTTGCTGGTTGCCTGGCAGAAGAGCCCAACCCCACCTGGCTACAGCCTCCCTTCAGGTAGCTGTAGACCTGTATAGCACCTGTATATCAAGTCAGGAGCCACTCCCTTCTAAGCTGCACCTCTGCCTCCTGCCTATGAGAAGTCTTCTAAACACTCTTCTCTACAAAGCATGGCAGGGAGCACCACCAGCCCCCAGTTCCCAAGCACTGGAACGGCCTCCCCATGGAGAAGCCAAAGCTTCGTTCCCTGGAAGTGTTTCAAAGAGGCAGAGATCTGGTGCTGAGGGCCATGGTTTAGTAGCAGCCTTGGTGGAGTTAGGGAATGGTTGGACTGGATGACCTTAAAGGGCTTTTCCAACCAAAACTATTCTGTGAGTCCTTCAGAGTCAACCACTCATGCACACATGTGTGAACAGTGAAGAAGTCTGCTTTGAGGACAGTTACCATTTTCTGTTCCCTTCCTTCTAGGATTCCTTGCAAGATGGAATCAGAGTTTTCTTAATCTAAGAGTTCATTCCTACAAAACACCAAGAGACAATTTGGAGGGAGAACTATTTCATAAATCATCTTTGAAATAGCTAACAAATTGCAATCCAGAACTGTAAACAGACACATGTTTGACTCACCTCACAGATTTATGCATGAACTGATTTCTTTCTCAATTACCTGCAAGTCTAAACCCAAAAAATTGTATTTGTGATTAACCAAGCTACTGATACTGTTGGGAGGAGTGAGGGTGTAACAAGTTCTCCAGCACACAAGACCTTCAACACTTCGTTTTAAAATGAGTAGGTAATTTACTTACTTGTTCACACTTCAACAGACAAAATGAATAGGAATTAAGATGGAAACCTTAAGCAGCATTGTAAGGCTTTGAAGCAAATAACCCTGAGCCTCAATGCTACAAACCACAGAAGACAACCCTTAAAAAGCAGTCAAAATGCAAGGCAATAATAAACTTGCACATTTTAGACCTGAGAAACAAGGAGAGAGCTCTCTCTAGAGAGCTGCAAGGTTAAAATTACAAGCAGGTGACATTCAGGAGTACGTAAATGTTGCTTGGGGCTATCCAAAGCCAACTGCCCTCTTACAGATGGCCTCCAGGATAGGACACAAGGACATCATGAAGAGAAATACATCTCAAAGCACTGTGGCAGGAACTCAACTCACCAGTAGTGTAATATCTCTTGAGTTCTGTGCGTCTGATGTCTTTCAGCTGATTGTATTTCTTCTTTTTCTTCTCTTTGTCTGGAGCAGTTTCCTTTTCCCCAGCACATTTACAGGTGTCTTCTGAGGAACTGATTTGCTCCAAAATAACTTTCCTTTCCTCATCTTTCTCAGGAGATAGTTTGGAAATAGGAGAGCCAGGGGAATTGGCAGAGACGGTCTCAGGGTTTGGTTTGGCTTGCCTTCTCTTTTTCAAACTATGCAGAAAGAGAAAAGCCACAACATTAAGATGCAGCCAACCTCTACAGACACACCTGCCAATTTGATTTTCAAAAACTATTCATTTGATACCAGAATTCCTTACAAATGTGCAAACCCCAAACCCTCTGCATCAGTAAATCCATAGAATCATGGAACGTCATAGGTTGGAAGGCACTTTACAGATCATCTCTCCCAACCTCCCCACCATGGGCAGGGACACATCTCAACTAGACTTGGCTGCTTGAGGCTTCATCCAACCTGGCCTTGAGGCATCCACAACCTCCTCTGGGCAACCTATTCCAGTGTCTCACCACCTTCATACTGAAGAACTTCTCTTAAGCTCCAGTCTAACCCTGCTCTCCCTCAGCTTCAAACCATTTCCCCTTCTCCTGTCTCTAGACACCCTTAGGAAAAGGCCCTCTTCAGCCTTCCTGTGGCAGGCAGCTCCAAGCTCTCCCTGGAGTCTTCTCCAGGCTGCACACCCCCAGCTCCCTCAGCCCATCCTCATAGCAGCCCCTGGATCATCTTTGTGGCTCCCTCTGGACTCGCTCCAATAGAGCTCCGTGTCCTTCTTACGCCGGGGACACCAGGACTGGATGCTAATGGATATCATCTTCATAACAACAAGAAAGGTTACAAAGCTTTTACTGTGGAGGAGGAATGGACAAAAAGCAACAAACAACACTGAAAAGCTGTTCTGTTTTAAACCATCACACATCTGAACAGAGAAACAAGACACCGAATCCTGTTTTGGAGATGAAACTCCGGCTAAAACCTCAGCTCATAATGCCTGATGATGCAACAGGTCACAGTTTCACAGTCCACTGCTCCAGCTTTAGAAAGCCACTTGTTTGGACATAAACTTGTTATTTCTTTCCACTTCCTCCAAGGTTATGTCCCAGTGGCCACTCGTGCTGCTCCACATCTGTTCTTGCACTACCACCAAGCATCACCCAGCAGCTCCTTCCTCAACGTGACCACCATGGCCACGAGCTGCCTGCGTGGGAGCATTTTCCAGCTGCTAGAGCTCTGCTGACACAAATCTTCATGAGCTGCCCATACATCTTCCAACTTATCACTGTAGTAACAAGAATGTTTTATTCTTACAAGACTCCTTAAAGTACAGCTTGAGTGAGAAAGGTGCCTCAGGAATTCTAACATGGAATTCTTTGCAAGTCACAAGAAATTATTCTGCCTCTCTGCTTGGCTCTGGCGAGACCTTGCCTGGACTACTGTGTCCAGTTATAGGACCCCCCAATGCAAGAGAGATATGGACCTGATGGATTGGGTCCAGAAGGCCACAAAGATCATCAGTGGGCTGCAGCACCTCTCCTATGAAGACACACTGAAAGAATTGGAGCTGTTCAGCCTGGAGAAGAGAAGGCTTCAGGGAGACCTTATGTGAGGCCACATCTGGAGTACTGTGTCCGGTTCTGGGTACCCCAGTTCAAGAGGGACATAGAACTACTTCAGACAGTCCAGCACAGAGCCACAAAGATGAAGGGAATGGAACAGCTCTGTCACAAGGACAGACTGAGGGTGCTGGGGCTCTTTAGCTTGGAGAAGAGGAGCTTGAGGGGAGACCTCATTCATGTTTACAAAGATGTAAAGGTGAGTGCCCAGAGGAGGGAGCCAGGCTCTGCTGGGTGATGCCCAATGACAGGACATGGGGTAGTGGTGGAAGCTGAGGCACAGGAAGTTTCATGTAAACATAAGAAGGATTTTTTTCACTGTGAGAGTGACAGAGCACTGGAACAGGCTGCCTGGACTCTCCCTCTCTGGAGATATTCAAAACCTGCCTGGATGTGTTCCTGTGTGATCTGGTATAGGTGATCTACAACTACCTGAAGGGAGGCTGTATCCAGCTGGGGTTGGGCTCTTCTCCCAGGCAACCAGCAATAGAACAAGGGGACACAGTCTCAAGATGTGCCAGGGGAGGTTCAGGCTGGATCTCAGGAGGAAGTTGTTGGCAGAGAGAGTGATTGGCATTGGAATGGGCTGCCCAGGGAGGTGGTGGAGTCGCTGTCCCTGGAGGTGTTGAAGCCAAGCCTGGTTGGGGCACGTAGTGCCATGGTCTGGTTGATTGGCCAGGGCTGGGTGCTAGGTTGGACTGGATGATCTTGGAGGTCTCTTTCAACCTGGTTGATTCTATGATGATCCTGCTCTGGCAGGGTGGTTGGACTGGATGAGCTTTCAAGGTCCCTTCCAGCCCCTGAAATTCTAGGATTCTATGAACTACATTTCAGTATCTGAAGGGGACCAAGAGGAAGGCTTGGGAGGAGCTGTTTAGAACGGCTTGGAGCGATAGGGATGATGGTTTGAAACTGGAGCAGGGTAGATATAGGTTGGACCTAAGTTCTTCACACAAGAGTGGTGGAGCACTGGGATGTGGCTGAGGCTCCATCTCTGGAGACACTCAGGATCAGACTCAATGTAGCTCTGGGCAGCCTGTCCCAGTCGGAGATGCCCCTGCTGTGTGGAGAAGCATTGGACAAGATGGCTGTTGAGAGTCCCTTCCAACTGGACACAATGTATGAACCATCATCTTCAGCACTGCCTTTGCTCTGTGAAAGCCAAGGCTGACTTCACTAAAGCAGTCCTCACTCACAGTCACTGACACATGCCACTGAAAATAAAGATCTAATTTATCCAATGCTCCTTTTCTCCAGTCCATTAACTTCTTAGTCACAAGGCACCCGAGGGAAGGAGCAGGATACTCATCTTGTTGATGCTAAAAACTTTTGTTAAACACCCAGGAAGAATTATGCAGGGAAAACACAGACACTGAGTCATCACAATCAGGGGAAAGGTTACAGCATCTCACAGCACTGCTCTACAGAAGGGAAAACTTAGTACATGAACTTATTCACACGAAGCAGCACTGCACAGGTTCTTCCTCCTCCCTTCCGAAGTGTACACTATCAAGGTATTTTTTCAGCCTCCAACAGAAAAAGGGATACACAAAGCATTTGAGAATGACAGGAAGACAGCCCAGACGACCCTCCTTTAGTCAGTTAGTTGACTAACATCAGAAAACAGTTTCCAAGTTTACAATATCCAGCTTCAGACCTCTTGGAAGGATCAGTTTCTCAGGCCACATGATGGATGCTGCCCAGAGAAACACTTCAAAAGCAGGTCTGACAAAAGCTGTGCCTGCCACCTACAGATGTACACACGTTTCTTAAATGCCTCCCAAAACACTGAGTCAGGAGATTGATGTTCTGCAGTCACCTTGTGGGTGGCTTAGCCTGGAAATCAGAAGAAGCTTCTCCACTGAAGGGGTTCTCAAAGACAGGAACAGGCTGCCCAGGGAGGTGGTTGAATCCTCATTCCTGGAGGTGTTTCAAAGAGGCAGAGCTGAGGTGCTGAGGGCCATGGTTTAGCAGTTTCACTTGCTAGAGTCAGAGAATGGTTGGACCAGATGACCTTAAAGTTCTTTCCCAATCAACATGGATCTGCAAGCCTGTAGTTGAGTGAGGATGTTGTGGTTCCCCACTCATTCAGAACCACTCATTTCTAAGACACTCAGTAGCAGCTCATGTTCTGTACAGCAAAAGAGACTGAATGTGTGTGTGGAACTTTACACATCAGGTCCTGACTAACTATGAAAACAAGCTACAGGGATTTCTAACAGATGGAAGTGAGTAACAACAAATGAAGTGTTTTGTTTAGACTAATGAACATCTGTGCATGCAAAGGAAGCTTGGTTTGGACTAACATGCCCAAGTCCTGATCAAAGGCTGCTGTAGCAACTGCAAAACATCACACACACAGTATCACACACACAGTATGATGAGGGTTGGAAGAGACCTCACAGATCATCAAGTCCAACCCTTCACCACAGAGCTCAAGGCTAGACCATGGCATGTTGCAGACAAAGCCTTTGCAGAGCAGCCCTCTCCACTGAAGAGGCAGATGCTTATTATGGTTGATTCCAGACTCACAAATAAACACAGCCCTGGTGTTATACTCCAAGGAATCAACAGCTTTCCCATATCTGGGCATATCATAAGGTACCCAAACCACCTGCATCAGCACAGGAAAACTGGCAAGCACCCCCTGGCAACCCCACTTGTACTCATAGTACCACAGACTTCCCTCCTCAGGTACCTACCTTGCTTGTTTTGATTACAAACTCTGTCCAGCAAGCTTTCTGTAACAGAAATGTAGCATCTCAAAGCAGCAGTAAAAAGCTGCCAGTGGGAACACAGGACCCTTTTTTGCAGGAGCCTGGAACACAAGCCCTGAAAGGAGAGGCTGAGGGAGCTGGGGGTGTGCAGCCTGCAGCAGAGGAGGCTCAGGGCAGAGCTCATTGTTGTCCACAACTACCTGAAGGGAGGCTGTAGCCAAGTGGGGTTGGGCTCCTCCTAGTCAATCAGCACCAGAACAAGGGGACACAGTCCCAAGCTTTGCCAGGGGAGGTTCAGGCTGAACATTAGGAAGCTCTTCACACAGTGATTGGCATTGGAATGGGCTGCCCGGGGAGGTGATGGAGTCACCATCCCTGGAAGTGCTTTTAAAAGGAGGCTGGATGAGGCACTTAGTGCCATGAGTTAGTTAATTAGAAGGTGATAGGTTGGACTCCATGATCCTAGAGGTCTCTTCCAACCTGGTTAATTCTGTGATTCTGTGAAAAGGGCTCAAGTCCCTCACCTACCTGAAGGGAGGCTGTAGCCAGGTGAGGTTGGTCTCTTCTGCCAGGCACCCAGCAACAGAAGAAGGGGACACAGTCTCAAGCTGTGTCAGGGCAGGTCTAGGCTGGATGTTAGGAGGAAGTTGTTGGCAGAGAGAGTGATTGGCATTGGAATGGGCTGCCCAGGGAGGTGGTGGAGTCGCCGTGCCTGGAGGTGTTGAAGTCAAGCCTGGCTGGGGCACTTAGTGCCATGGTCTGGTTGCTTGCCTAGGGCTGGGTGCTAGGTTGGACTGGAGGTTTCCTCCTACCTAGTTGATTCTATGATTCTAAATATAAAGAGAAAAACCTCTCTAGAGGTGAACAGTCCTTATGACAAAAGTAACAGCTCCCACCAGCATATTCCCTAAATCATAAAAATCATTTTGGTTGGAGAAAACTTTGAAGGTCATCAAGTCCAACCAGCCTCTGACTCTAGCCAGCCTGTTGCTAAACCCTGTCCTAGCACCACATCTATATGCCTTTTAAACACCTCCAGAGATGAACACAGTCATTTCAGCTAATTTTCAAAGTTGCCATGGGCAACATTAAGAACAAGCAGCAAAATCAGAACTGCTCCATTAGTGCTGGCAAAGCAGAGCAGAAACAAACATCTGAACTGACAGCAACAGAACTGCCTAATGCTTCTCTGTGCAGTGTTTCCATCTTGTCCAGTTCCCACATACCCCAACCCACCAAGAGCTCCTCACACAAGCTGAAGGACCTCCAGCACACAGCTGCTGCAGATGGGCAGTGTCACTGCTCAGGTAACAGTGATCAAGAACTTGGGTACTCCACAGTTTCCACTCCACCCTACAGCAGGTGTTGGATTTTCAGGCAGTTCCAAGCCTACTCCTTCTGCCCACTGCTCTGTTTCAGAGCACTGACCACTGAACTCTCAAAGCAGTGACCTCTAGTACTGCACTCACAGGCTTGCTGAGATAGGTAAGAACAAGAACATAAACACAGATAAGAGAGTCTCTCTCTGGGCTTTGGGGCTGCATGAACTTCTCTCTAACCTAACTTGCTGCCTGACTAATCTGTCTGCTTCCAATTCCCCCCTGGCTGACCTTCAAAACTCACCTTGAGGCAAAGTCTGGGGTAAGGCAGAGGGGTGGGAGAAGGTGGAAGGGTGGCTGGGAGCCGCTCCTGGGGACTCTGGTTTCTGGGAGGGCTGTTGTGTTTCTGCATCACTTTTTAACTTGTCTATTTCTGTCTATAGCTGTAGACATTGTAAATACCTTCTGCTAAGCTGTAAATATAAAGCTGCATTCAATTGCCAGCTCAACTGAGCCTAGTCTGGGTGACCTTTCTTAAGTGTGGAGGGGATGGGTAACACTCAAACCATCACACTCCCCTGAAAATCAGAGGGGCACTGTGAGCTGGTTGAATCTACCAGTGATGGACTATGCAAAATTAATCACCTGTATTAACTTAGCTATCCAGGCAAAGACTGTTAACAACTATGAGAACTGTTTATTAGCATTAAAACTTGCCAGAAAGCTTATTCCCAAGGTTCAAAACACACAGCTGGGAAATTTATACATGCAGGGAACAGGCAAAACTAGAGCATTTCTTTCTTAAAGTGGCAAACTCTAAGGGTCCCAGAGCACTGGCACAGGCTGCCCAGAGAGGCTGTGGAGTCTCCTTCTCTGGAGCCTTTCAAGGCCTGTCTGGATGTGTTCCTGTGTGACCTGAGTTAGATTGTGTGGTCCTGCTCTGGTAAGGGGGTTGGACTCAATGAGCTCCTTGGGTCCCTTCCAACCCCTACTATCTTGTGAGCCTGTGATGTGGGAGATTGAGGAAGAGGAGGCTGAGATCTTATTGTCCTCTACAACTACCTGAAAGGACAACAGAGGGAGGTTGGTGCTGGTCTACTCTCTCAGGTAATCAGTGACAGAACAAGAGGGAGCAGCTTCAAGCTGCACCAGGGGTAGGTTTAGGCTGCACATTTGGAATGCTTTTTTACTAAGAGTGGTCAAGCACTGGCACAGGCTGCCCAGGGAGTCACCACCCCTGGATGTGCTTAAAGGTCATTTATATGTGGTGAACTTGGTAGAGCAAGGTTAATGGCTGGACCTGATACTCCCAAGGATCTTTGCCAACCTGAATGATTCTGTGTTCCAAAAACTCCTAGGAAAAGAAGTCATGAGTTTAATGATGTATTAGCTTAATAAAATTCATGCAGCATGGACAGTCCTTGCTTTAGGGGGTAAAAAAAAAAGGCATCTAACAAAACAGGCCTCCAAAAGTGTTTCAAAAGAAAAAGGAAGGGACAAGAAATCTTCATTTTATCTTGAAGGTGACACAGTCTTCCTCTGGGGAGTTTTTTCCACAATGTGCATCCTCTAAATGTGCCTTGATACCTGGCAAGCAACCAGCTTAACATCCTGCACAGCACAAACAGATCATGTCCTACAGCAACCCCAAGCAGCACTACAGGCTGGGGACAGAGTGGCTGAGAGCAGCCAGGCAAAAACGGACATGGGGGTGCTGGGAGAGAGCAGCTGAAGATGAGGCAGCAGTGCCCAGGTGGGCAGCAGAGCCAATGGCATCCTGGGCTGGCTCAGGAGCAGTGTGGGCAGCAGGACAAGGGAGGTTCTTCTGGCCCTGTGCTCAGCACTGCTCAGGACACACCTTGAGTGCTGTGTCCAGTTCTGGGCTCCTCCATTCAAGAGAGATGTTGAGGTGCGGGAAGGTGTCCAGAGAAGGGCAGCAAGGCTGGGGAGGGGCCTGGAGCACAGCCCTGTGAGGAGAGGCTGAGGGAGCTGGGGGTGTGCAGCCTGCAGCAGAGGAGGCTCAGGGCAGACCTCACTGCTCTCTACAACTACCTGCAGGGTAGCTGTAGCCAGGTGGGGTTGGTCTCTTCTGCCAGGCAAGCAGCAACAGAACAAGGGAACAGAGTCTCAGGTTGTGGCAGGGGAGGTCTAGGCTGGATGTCAGGAAGAAGTTGTTGGCAGAGAGAGTGATTGGCATTGGAATGGGCTGCCCAGGGAGGTGGAGTCGCTGTGCCTGGAGGTGTTGAAGCAAAGCCTGAATAAGGCACTTGGTGCCATGGCCTGGTTGATTGGCTAGGGCTGGGTGCTAGGTTGGACTGGATGAGCCTAGAGGTCTCTTTCAACCTGGCTGACTCTGTGATTCTATCTCTAGAGGTCCCTTGACTCTGTGTCCCCTTGTTCTGTTTTATATCAAGATAGAATATGTATATATGTTTTTAAACTGTTTTATATACACAGATACATTAATGATTCCTATATAATATCCATTTATTTCTTTGTACCCTGCAAACCTTTCTCCACCTCAGCAAAACACCTAAATAAATCAAGTTTGTGACATTAATAAAACCTCTATGTACAGAAACTTTACAGTGGAAACCCCCATTAGGCACCCACTGCTCTGCTCCTGCTCAGCTATTCCACCCCAGCCCACACAGGTCATCATCCACCTCCCCTTCACCCAGCTTGATGCTCTCATCCCAGCTGATGTAACCTGACAGATAAACCATCCCAGGCAAAACAAAACACTACTGCTTGCAAAGCCAAAGGAAGTCAGATGCTTGCCAAACCATAAGATTTCATTTCCTACTTCCTTACTGTGTCTTACTTTCACTTCACAACAGAAATGAACACAAAATCCATCCTCAGGATGAATCTTAAAACGCTGCAAGACAGCACAGCCCATGATGAAACAGCAGCCTGCGGGTGGTATCCATCCTGATTCGGAAAGGAGCAAGCCACAAGTCACAGAATCACAGAATTAACCAGGTGGGAAAAGACCTCTAAGATCATCCAGTCCAACCTGGCACCTAACATCATCTAATTAACTAACCCATGGCACTAACTGCCTCATCCAGCTTCCTTTTAAACACCTCCAGGGACCATGACTCCACCACCTCCCTGGGCAGCCCATTCCAATGCCAATCACTCTCTCTGACAACAACTTCCTCCTAACATCCAACCTAGACCTCCCCTGGCACAGCTTGAGGCTGTCTCCTGCCTAGGAGAAGAGATCAACCCCACCTGGCTACAACCTCTCTTCAGGTAGTTGTAGACAGCAGTGAGCTCTGCCCTGAGCCTCCTCTGCAGCAGGCTGCACACCCTCAGCCTCTCCTCACAGGGCTGTGCTCCAGGCCCCTCACCAGCCTTGATGTCCTGCTCTGGACACATTCAGCACTTCAACATCTTTCTTAAATTAAGGAGCCCAGAACTGGACACAGCACTCAAGGTGTGGCCTAACCAGTACTGAGTACAGGAGCAGAAGGACTGGCCTTGTCCTGCTGGCCACACCATTCCTGAGCCAGGCCAGGATGCTATTGATCTTTTTGGCCAGCTGGGCACTCTGCTGGCTCACATTCAGCTGCTGTCAACCAGCACCCCCAGGTCCCTCTCTGGCTGGCTGCTCTCCAGCCACTCTGTCCCCAGCCTGTAGCACTGCATGGGGGTGTTGTGGCCACCATTTACTGTCAAAACAGTATTAGGTTTGCTGCCTATGAAAGCAAAACTAAAGGCTGGAACAATTGACTGCAGGGGGAGGGGAAAAACACTCAAAAAAGTAACTCTGGAATTGTTGTCAAAGACTTTGCACTTCAACTTCTTCACTGAGAGGGTTCTCAAACACTGCAACAGTCTCCCCAGGGCAATGGCTGAATCCCCATCCCTGAAGGTGGTTCCAGAGGCAGAGATGTGGTGCTGAAGGACATGGTTTGGCAGCAGGCTTGGTAGAGTTAGAGAATGGTTGGACTGGATGATCTTAAAGAACTTCTCAGTTCAGGAGAGACAGGGATCTGCTGGAGAGAGCCCAGCAGAGAGCCAGGAGGATGACTGAGGGACTTGAGCATCTCCCCTGTGGGGAGAGACTGCAAGCCCTGGGGCTGTTTAGAGAAGACTGAGAGGGGATCTCATTAATGTCTATAAATATCTGATGACTGGGTGCTGAGTGGCTGGGGTCAATCCCTTTTTGGTGCTGTGATAATAAGCTGTGTATTAAGACAAGGAGCAACAGCTACGAACTGGAACAGAGAAGGTTTCAGCTCAACATGAGGAGAAACTTCTTCACAGTGAGGGTGCCAGAGCCCTGACACAAGCTGCCCAGAGAGCCAGTGGAGTCTCCTTCTCTGGAGCTCTTCCAAACCCACCTGGATGCATTGCTGTGCAAACTACCCCAAGTGATCCTCTTTTGGAAGGGGGGATTGGCCTCGATCTCTGGAGGTCCCTTCCAACCTCTACTATTCTGTGATTCTCCAACCAGAACCATTCTGTGATTCCATGACAAGGCTGTGGCTGCAGATATGCCTCAGTAGCTGCACTCTGGCCATTCCCAGTGACTCACAGCATCTAAAGAAAGCTCTGCTGTTAGTAGCAGAGGTCAAAGCTGTTATTGGAAGTCTTGTTACTAATTTACAACAAACACCAGCACCAGGTTTTTACACATGGCCAGTTATCAGCAATGCCTAGGAAAGGTGGCATGCTCCAAAGAGTAAAGTGCTGTGCTGATCAACCAATGTATCACAGTATTATTAGGATTGGAAGAGACCTCACAGATCATCAAGTCCAACCCTTTACCACAGAGCTCAAGGCCAGACCATGGCACCAAGTGCCACGTCCAATCCTGCCTTGAACAGCTCCAGGGACGGCGACTCCACCACCTCCCCGGGCAGCCCATTCCAGTGTCCAATGACTCTCTCAGGGAAGAACTTTCTCCTCACCTCCAGCCTAAATCTCCCCTGGCACAGCCTGAGGCTGTGTCCTCTCGTTCTGGTGCTGGCCACCTGAGAGAAGAGAGCAACCTCCTCCTGGCCACAACCTCCCCTCAGGTAGTTGCAGACAGCAATAAGGTCTCCCCTGAGCCTCCTCTTCTCCAGGCTAACCAATCCCAGCTCCCTCAGCCTCTCCTCGTAGGGCTGTGCTCAAGGCCTCTCCCCAGCCTCGCTGCCCTTCTCTGGACACGCTCAAGCATGTCTGTTTCCTTCCTGACACTGCCACCAGCTCACACAGATTAAGTCATTCTAACTCTGTTCCAGCATCTGCAACACAGAGGGAGGGATTTGTAGTGAAGCTGCTCTGGAGTTTTAAAGACCTTTTGCCTTCTGATAGAAAAAAGTTCTTAGATTTAAAAAAAAAAAATGTTCATTTCCCCACCCTGAAGTCTTTTGGATGATATGAGGAAATTTACAACACCCCACTTAAGCTGTCTTATGTTTTTTTCCTAGGGAGAGGAGGGAATAATCACAATTTCCCAGGGTAGAACTCAAGTTGGAGTTTTGAGCTGTCAAAAAGGTTTTGTTTTCTTACACTTAAGAATGCAGCATTCTCACACAGCTTAATAAACTTTCTCTTCTCCAAGGCAAAAGGTATCCCCACCTCCCTCTCCCCTGCATCCTCACCCCTCTCTCCCCTGCCCCTCCTGTTCACTTAGTAAAACAAATTATGCTGTGTTCAGCACTTTGGTCCCAATGACAACAATTTAATAAACTCTTTCCCATAGGGAAGGGATTTTGAAAGCTGTTTTGTTTGATTTAGACCTCTATTTAATCCCATCTCTTAGAGCCTCAGTTACTGCAGGCTCTTCAAAGAACAGCTTTAGGCAGAATGAGGAGGGAAGAAATCCTCCCTTCAGACAGCTCCTTTAACTCTGCCTGAAGCTCCCTACCAGGCTCATTCACTCACACCCACACCACAGATCCATCTTGTCACAAACACTTGACTTTTACCACACTCTCATCCTGCTCCTCCTCTGCTATCCATGCCAGACACTCTCCCCTACTGTGATGTTTATCAACCACATGAAAGCCCTCCTACATATGCAGAGAAGTCTTCTCAAAGCAGTTCAGCAAGAGGCTCTCCCTCCACCAAAGCCTTGACCAGGGAGTAACAGCCTTGCTCCGTCACCTCCAACCAGTGTTGAGCTCTAGCTGCTCTCTCCCACTCTCAGTGCCAACTCCCCAAGCCACCAATCCCCTTGGCATCAGCTGGGTAAAACTGTAAGGAAAAGGCAAGTGCAGTTACAGGAAGATGTTACAGGGAAGCCATTCAGGTTCTGCACAAGACAGTTACACCCTAGACAGAGATTCACCAGATGGTTTGGGTTGGAAGGGACCTTTAAGCTCATCTAGTTCCAACCCCCCTGCCATAAGCAGGGACACCTCCCACTAGATTAAATTGCTCAAGGCCTCATCCAACCTTGCTTACTAAAACTATCAAGGTTATTTGATGAGGACATTGCACATGGCAATCAGGCTGGCTGGAACACATCTCAAGTTCTCCTTGAAGCTCTGATAAACTCTTCCCTCCCTGCCTCAGGTTGAACTCTTCAAGAAACAACTTCCCATGAGACAAAGAGGATGGCTCTTTTAAATCAGTCATCAGCTAACACAGGCAAAGCAAGTGCAGGAATTGAGAATGACCCAAAAGAAGAATGAAGGTGATGGGATACAAGGATGGCACGTCTCTTGATCTTGGGCTGCAGCAAGAGAAGTGTGGGCAGCTGATCCTCCCCCTCTACTCTGCACTGGTGAGACCCCACCTGGAGTACTGAGTCCAGTTGCGGAGCCACTATCACAATGGATGTGCTGGGAGGTGTCCAGAGAAGGGCCACAAGGATGAGCAGAGGGCTGAAGCTGCTCTGCTATGAGGACAGACTGAAAGAGTTGGGGCTGTTCAGTCTGGAGAGGAGAAGGCTCTGAGGTGACCTTATTGTGATCTTGCAGTTATCTGAAGGGGGCTACAAGAAAGCTGGGGAGGGACTTTTTAGGCTGTCAGGCAGTGACAGGACTGGGGGAATGGAACAAAGCTGGAAATGGGTAGATTCAGACTGGATGTTAGGAAGTTCTTCACCATGAGGGCGGTGAGATCCTGGAATGGGTTGCCCAGGAAAGTGATGGAAGCCTCATCCCTGGAGGTGTTTAAGGCCAGCCTGGATGAGGCTCTGGCCAGCCTGGTCTAGTGTGAGGTGTCCCTGTCCATGGCAGGGGGGGTGGAACTTGATGATCCTTGCGGTCCCTTCCAACTCTGACTGATTCTGTGGAGAGCTGTGAGAGATGTGCAGTGCTCCACACAGCTGTGGCTGCACCGCAACTTTCTCAGATGAGGTCAGCACCAAACTTTCCTGATAAGAGAGAGCCACAGCCAGCTTTAGTACTGATTAAACTGGCTGAAAACAGTGGGAAAGAAATGTAGTGCTCAGTGACTCAAATGGCAATAAACATTTACAAGGAAGCAATGAAAGAGCAGATGAAAATCGAAGATCACTTAAAGCAAAACCCACAGGCAATGTGTCATGCATTGGGCAATGGCCAGGGAGCTGGAGCCCACCCCCAACAAAAAACCTCAGTGTTTCTTACAGGAGAAATACCAAAGGCACCAAAGTCTTGCAAGAAATACTTTCAGATCAGGGGGAAAATAGCTGAAAATAAAGAGCTGAGGCATGCCAAAGATGTAAAGAGGTGCAGCCAGTGACTAGTGGTGTTCCCCAAGGATCAGTGCTAGGCCCAGTCCTGTTCAATATCTTTACTGATGATCTGGACAAGGGGATTGAGTCCAGCATCAGTAAGTTTGCAGATGACACCAAGCTAGGAGCAGCTGTGGAGCTGTTGGAAGGTAGGAGAGCCCTGCAGAGGGACCTGGACAGGCTGGATAGGAGGGCAGAGGCCAACGGGAGGAGATTTAACAAGGCCAAGTGCAGGGTTCTGCACTTTGGCCACAACAACCCCAAGAAGCATTACAGGATGGGGACACAGTGGCTGAGAGCAGACAGGCAGACAGGGACATGGGGGTGCTGGGAGAGAGTAGCTGAAGATGAGCCAGCAGTGTGCCCAGGTGGCCAAGACAGCCAATGGCATCCTGGGCTGGCTCAGGAACAGTGTGGCCAGCAGCACAAGGGAGGTTCTTCTGCCCCTGTACTCAGCACTGCTCAGGCCACACCTTGAGTGCTGTGTCCAGTTCTGGGCTACTCAATTCAAGAGAGATGTTGAGGCGCTGGAAGGTGTCCAGAGAAGAGCAACAAGGCTGGGGAGGGGCCTGGAACACAAACCCTATGAGGAGAGGCTGAGGGAGCTGGGGGTGTGCAGCCTGCAGAAGAGGAGGCTCAGGGCAGACCTCATTGCTCTCTACAGCTACCTGAAGGGACATTATAGCCAGGTTGGTCTCTTCTGCCAGGCATCCAGCAACAGAACAAGGGGACACAGCCTCAAGCTGTGCCAGGGGAGGTCTAGGCTGGATGTTGTTAGGAAGTTGTTGGTAGAGAGAGTGATTGGCATTGGAATGGGCTGCCCAGGGAGGTGGTGGAGGCACCATCCCTGGAGGTGTCGAAGCCAAGCCTGGCTGGGGCACTTAGTGCCATGGTCTGGTTGACTGGATAGGGCTGGGTGCTAGGTTTGACTGGCTGAGCTTGGAGGTCTCTTCCAACCTGGCTGATTCTATGAAAAAGCAGCTTGTGGCAGGGCTATGAGAGACTCATCATGAAGTGCTCTGGAGAACACAGGCACAGGGACTCAGCTTTTTCCTCTTCAGCAGGTACCTACAGCACAAATTACTAAAAGCATCTACTCCTGTAGGCAAACTCGTGAAGGATCCCTGGATGCACCCACATTGTTCCTTCATTCTTAAGCATCCCTGAGTGGCCCCTGTCAGAAAGCATGGGGAGTGCACCAGGAACAGGGAGAAAAGCTTAGCAAGCCCCTGGGATTCAGGAGGAGCAAGTCCTGTTTGAGGCAAAGGAGACTCAGCCCAAAGCTTGTAGCTCTAAGAAGTGTTACATCTATTGTCATCAACAATGATGACAGGATGCCTGCTTCTCTGCTCGCCACTGATCCTGTCCCCAGGAGCTGTTCCCATTCACACAGCATTTGCTGTGGCTCCATGGGGACCAGCTCTGGGAAATTACTAATGTAAAAGATAAACCAGCAAAAGGGCTGGGTCAGGAAAGCTTCCTGGCACGTTGGTCCTACCCCTGCTCTGGCAAGTGGGTGGGCAGCTGCTGGTCTCCTCTCCAGTGCCCTGGCATTTCACTCTGGGACCTGCTCCCACCGCTCTTGCTACAGCTCTGCTCCTATAAGCAGCTTTCAATGTTCTCCTAAGGCTAAGAGTAGGATTCTTCATATGCATAAAACTGCTCAAATGCACCAGCTGATGGGATCAGATTTAACCCACTCTGGGAGACTGCCAAAAAGAAGCAAAAAAGAGGGGAGGCTGGCAGCATTTGTAAGACACAACCCTTCTGCAACAACACAAAACCCTTCTCAGCCTTAGGGAAGCAGAACTGCCACATGCGGCACCTGCTGCGGTCCAGGTGGAAAGGAGAGCATCAACCTTCTACCACAGATGTTGAACACACAGGTAAATCACCTGCTGAATGGGATCTGATTTTTACAGGCTGTCTGACTGAAACAAGTGATTTACACCTTGAAGCATTACTGAAAGAACAATCCACCAGCTTACAGAAATGGAAGCATTTCAGCTGAGCTTGCTTGGGACTGGATGTTAAGTTTACAGCTGCTGAAACGAGCAACAGCCACTCCAGAAAACAGTGACAGAAAGCTGGAGCTGTTATCAGGACACTCAGTGCTATATCTGGTATGTTCTCCGTGCCAGAGCCTGCAGTCCGACAGGAAAACACTTGGTGCACTAAGGCACTCAACTGATTTATGGCTCATTTACATGACAAAGGTTTTGCAGCACAAGGATAATTCTCTCCCTCCTCCCCAAATTCCTAACCGGTTCTGCTGCTCTCCTTGGGATTTTCTCTCACACAAATCAACAAGACAAATCCCACAGACCTCAATGGAATAGCAGGAGAGACTGAGTGCAGGGCTGACATACGTGCTCACATTTCAGATGATCCTAGCAAACACTCCCTGCCCAGACTGCAGAGTAGAGCAACAGGAAAACCCCCACCACAAACCTACATTTACAATCCACCTCTTCATAATCAGATTGGCAGGGGTGAGGTGGGGAGAAATCTCTTCCAAACCCAGTCTGGAAGCTGGATTAATGCTGAGAGCATGAGCTTAGCAGCCTGGCACCACGTGGAGTCCAATGCCATCAGGAGTACTCATTGAGCTTTTCACCCTGTCAGCCTCAGGGAAAAGAGAAAAGTCTTCATTTTCTGGGAGAGGAGGGAATGGGGAGCTCAGTGCCCAGAGCTCTGCAGCTGAAACTGCAGAACTGCAACTAACAGTGCAGATGCAGGCCTCCTCATGCAGGACCCACAGCATTCCTTCTCTTCCCAACAGAACTGCCCTAGCTATAAAAATGCTTTCCAATTCGTGAAACAGAGAGGGGGAAAAAATCTGTCCCTCTTCAAAAGCACATTCCTGCAGGTATCACTCGTGTCCTGTCTTAAGCATACAGCACTTTTAGCAGAAGTGGACCATCCCATCAGCCAAAGCAACAATCCAACACAGCATGGCACATGCCAGCATCTAATGGGCAAAACTCTTGAGCCACCAGAGCAGCTAGGGACAGGCAACTTCACCTCGGGGCCAGAGACACCAGCAGCCTTCCTGCAGGGTCACATCTAGCTTACCAGCCTGGGTTTTCTTCAGTCCAGCACACTCTTGACTCAGCTCATGATGCTGACTGCTCAAAATACTGCAACCCCTACTCCCTACAGGATAGCAAAGCTGACCAAGACTTGTCACAAGGGAGTAGAGCAACTCAGAGAGAGCACAAGCAAGAGATGATTAAGAGCACCACCAAGAAGTCAGTACCATTAGGCATCTCTTCTGGTGTACATCTCCAGGTCACTTCAAACAGTGACTGCCTCTAGAAAGGAGTTTGGTGCCACAGTAGTTCCTTGATGGTATCTCTCCAGTCCCCATGAGATACAGCAAAAGAGAAGGCTGAGAGGAACCATCTCCTTCAGTAGCATCTTGCACAGCTTGCTTTAAAATCGACCATGGAACCAGACAGCTGCCAAGTACTGATGCTGCATTGCCACCAGCATTTCCCCCAGGTTCAACTTAAAGCAATTCTCTGGGATTAAGCAGAATTCTGTGCAGTAGGTTCCAAAAGCAGAACAGCAGACATGCCTAGGAGGCTGAAAGGCCAAGACTATACCTGCAGACACTAAAGGAACACAGTGTAACTTTGAGTGGTATTGATTTCCTACAGACAACTGGCAAATGTCTGTACCATACCCCCCCAGAAAGCCATTGCCAGAAAGCTCCCAGATGTTACAGCATCACAGAATGGTTGCAGTTGGAAAAGACTTCAAAACCTTCTAGCTGCAACCTCCCTGCAATGGGCAGGGACACCTCCCACTACACCAGGCTGCTCAAGGCCCCATCCAACCTGGCCTTGAATGCCTTCCAGGGAAGAGGCATCCACAACCTCTCTGGGCAACCTGCTCTGTATCTCACCACCCTCACTGTCAAGAATTTGTTCCTAGTCTCCATCTGTGGAAGGTGTCCAGAGAAGGGCAACAAAGCTGGTGAAAGGCCTGGAACACAAACCCTACGAGGAGAGGCTGAGGGAGCTGGGGGTGTGCAGCCTGCAGAAGAGGAGGCTCAGGGCAGAGCTCATTGCTGTCTACAACTACCTGAAGGGACATTGTAGCCAGGTGGGGTTGGGCTCTGCTGCCAGGCAAGCAGCAACAGAACAAGGGGGGACAGTCTCAAGTTGTGCTGGGGAAAGCATAGGCTGGATGTTAGGAGGAAGTTCTTCACAGGGAGAGTGATTGGCATTGGAATGGGCTGCCCAGGGAGGTGGTGGAGTCGCTGTGCCTGGAGGTGTTCAAGAAAAGACTCAATGGGACACTTAGTGCCATGGTCTAGTTGACTGGATGGGGCTGGGTGCTAGGTTGGACTGGATGATCTTGGAGGTCTCTTCCAACCTGGTTGATTCTATGATTCCATCTGCCCTCTTTCAGCTCAAACCATTGCCCCTCATCCTGTCACTGCAACCCCCCTCCCCGGCTCTCCTACAGCCTCTTTCAGGTACTGAAAGACTGCAATAAGGTCCCCCCAGAGCCTTCTCTTCTCCAGACTGAACAGTCTTTAAGATTCAACATCTTTACATCACTCCAAGAATGCAAAGGTAAACTGGCATGGTCCATAGGGAGCCCCCAGCACAGTCCTCATGCCCAGGACACACAGCTGTAAGCCATGGGGAAAGGAAGGGGAGGAAGACAAAACACTTTGCAATGATGTTAATAGCAACCCTTATCAAACCCACACAGACTTCTACATCAAAAGACCTAGCATGTAACTATTTATGTCCTATAAAAAAGGCTAAGTAGGTTTCCTTATTTTTCCTTCCCAGTTCCTTTTTAAAGGCTGGTAAGAGACACCCAAAAGTCCCTTTGGGACAAGCAAACAGCAGGTCACTGTGTGCCTGCTGCCTCACAGCCCAGCCTTACACATACCTTGCATGGTGACCAGTTCAGATTCTGGAGGTGCTGGTGTGAGACAACCTGCTTGGAGAGCAAACAAACAGAAATACTGTTCTCTGTTTTGTGAGGCAGCCCTCAAAGAAACCAAGGGCATCATGAAACTCTCTCTTCTCTTCCCTGAAAGCCTCTCCATGCCGAGCCTACAGCTCCCTCACTGCCCATGCAGAGAGAAGCAAACAGGTGAGGAGATGGAGCAATGGAGCTGGGGTTGTTTAGTCTGGAGAACAGCAGGCTCAGGGTAGAGCTCATTGCTGTCTGCAGCTACCTGAAGGGAGGCTGTAGCCAGGTGAGGTTGGGCTCTGCTGCCAGGCAAGCAGCAATAGAACAAGGGGACACAGACTCAAGCTGTGCCAGAAGAGGTCTAGGCTGGATGTTAGGAGGAAGTTGTTGGCAGAGAGAGTGATTGGCATTGGAATGGGCTGCCCAGGGAGGTGGTGGAGGCACTGTCCCTGGAAGTGTTGAAGCCAAGCCTGGATGAGGCACTCAGTGCCATGGTCTGGTCGACTGGATAAGGCTGGGTGCTAGGTTGGACTGGATGATCTTGGAGGTCTCTTCCAACCTAGTTTGAGTCTGTGATCTTCTGCAAGCTTTGGAGCTGCATAAACAGCACTGCTGGTACTGGGAAACCCTGAAAGATCCTCAGGGCTCCATCAGATACTTTCATTCTCCTAGCCAAAACCAAAATTCTTCTTCTATCCTACATAACTCTACTACTCTTGAAGGCACTGGAAACCACTGCCTGTTGATGCTTCCCAAAGGAAGAGGTCACTTTGGGAGCCACTCTGTGACTCACAGGCTAAGCAGAGGACAGTAACTCATGCTCTTCTGCTGACTCTCATCCTGCACCACAGAATCACAAGGCTAAGCAATGAGAGATGAGGAATCAGCTCCTGAGCTTTTCCACCTGCACTGCAACACTCTTCAGAAAAGGCAGCTTCAACTTTCTCCTCAGTTCTCATTCTCCAAGTCTACACTTTGGATCTAAAGAAAAGCCCCCACAGATTTCAGTGTAGCCCACACAAAGTTCATCACCACTGAACAGCAAGTGTCTCCTAAACATCTGCAGGACCTGACTGACCTCCCAAAGCCCTGCTCAGAAGCTGGTTGTGGAACTCCAGACATTCATTCTTCCATGTCTGAAAACCATAATGGTTGCAAGGGAGAGCTGAAACACTAATACAGCTGAACACCTACACAGCAGCAGGCACAAAGTCTGCCAAACCCCACTGAAACCTCTCCATTTTAAGTCACTGGAAGGCAAATCACAGTCCTGTATGTTTCTGAGAGTATTTTATGGCTTTCCTCAGCACCCAACTCAGCAAATCAACCATCACTCACAAGCACCTCCAAACAACAGAGCAAATAACATTGACTGCACCTCATAAATCTGAAGGAGTGATGCTTTCAGCTTTTGCTGAAGACAATAAAATGTCTCAGGCATGCATGTTTGCTGGTTGAAACAACGTGAGCAGAATGCTGTGCTGGTTTTTCATTTGAATAACAGGGTTATGAGGTAATGTTTGCATGCCTGGAAGCAGAGCTAAGAAATTCCCATTATACAGATGAGCTGAAATGATGTAGGATTTCCTAGAGCAATTTAAAAGGAAAATTAAGCATCTCCAGGATCTTGGCTTGATTATTCCTCACGCCCAAGATAAACCTCTCTGCTGGGTTGTGTTTAAAAAACAATGTGTGGAAACTTTTCCTTCTAAAGGCAAAAACCCCCCAAATTTATGGGTGCTACAGGAAACCTGAATAAGCATCACCACTTTGGCTCAGCACAGCCAGAACAATTGCAAGGAGTTGATTGCCAGAGGAACAGTTACTGGAGGAGCACCCAACCTTTTAAGCCTACTGCTGCAGCAAGATGAAATGGGACCAGCAGGATGAAAGAGGTGTTTCTGCCCCCCAGCTCTGCTCTGGTGAGACCTCACTTGGAGTACTGCATCCAGTTCTGGTGTCCCCAACACAAGAAGGACATGGAACTGTTGGAGTGGGTCCAGAGGAGGCCATGAAGATGATCAGAGGGCTGGAGAACCTCCTCTATGAGGACAGGCTGGGAGAGTTTGGGCTGGTGAGCCTGAAGAAGAGAAGGCTACAGGGAGACCATAGAGCAGCCTTCCAGTACCTGAAGGGGGCTACAGGAGAGCTGGGGAGGGCCTTTTAACAAGCATTTGCAGTAATAGAACCAGGCTGAATGGACTGAAGCTGGAGGAGGGCAGATCTAGAATGAAGATCAGAAAAAAAATTCTTCACAGTGAGGGCGGTGAGTAACTGGCACAGGCTGCCCAGGGAGGCTGTGGATGCTCTCTCCATGGAGGTATTCAGGGCAGGCTGGATGGGACTTTGAGCAACCTGCTCTAGTGGGAGTTGTCCCTGCCTATGGTAAGAGACCTGGAACTAGATGATCTTTGAGGTCCCTTCCAACCCAAACCATTGGATGGGTGGGCAGAGGCCAATGGGAGGAGATTTAACAAGGCCAAGTGTAGGGTTCTGCACTTTGGCCACAACAACCCCAAGAAGCACTACAGGATGGGGACAGAGTGGCTGAGAGCAGACAGGCAGAGAGGGACATGGGGGTGCTGGGAGAGAGGAGCTGAACAGGAGCCAGCAGTGTGCCCAGGTGGGCAGCAGAGCCAATGGCATCCTGGGCTGACTCAGGAGCAGTGTGGGCAGCAGGACAAGGGAGGTTCTTCTGCCCCTGTGCTCAGCACTGCTCAGGACACACCTTGAGTGCTGTGTCCAGTTCTCGTCTCCTCCATTCAAGAGAGATGTTGAGGTGCTGGAAGGTGTCCAGAGAAGGGCAGCAAGGCTGGGGAGGGACCTGGAGCAGAGCCCTGTGAGGAGAGGCTGAGGGAGCTGGGGGTGTGCAGCCTGCAGAAGAGGAGGCTCAGGGCAGAACTCATTGCTCTCTACAGCTACCTGAAGGGAGGCTGTAGCCAGGTGGGGTTGGGCTCTTCTCCCAGGCAACCAGCAACAGAACAAGGGGACACAGCCTCAAGCTGTGCCAGGGGAGGTCTAGGCTGGATGTTGTTAGGAAGTTGTTGGTAGAGAGAGTGATTGGCATTGGAATGGGCTGCCCAGGGAGGTGGTGGAGTCTCTGTGCCTGGAGGTGCTGAAGCCAAGCCTGGCTGGGGCACTTAGTGCCATGGTCTGGTTGCTTGGCTAGGGTTGGCTGCTAGGTTGGACTGGATGAGCTTGGAGGTCTCTTCCAACCTGCTGGATTCTATGAATCTAAGAACATGAACTTGGTCAACAAAAAGCACCTAACAGAAAAAGAGACCTGTGACAGTCTCACACATAGGAGATGCCTTCAATAAAGTATTTCTGCACATATTCTTTATGTGGGTTTCCCTCTTTCCTAGCTACCACTGACACCTTTCTTTTGGCACATTCCTGCTGTATCTGCTTTATCTCATGTTTTCATCTTCCTGTGTCCTAATAGCCACAGGAATAAAAAAAACCACAACATGTACAAACACTGAATGTAAGAATAAACCAGAACAAAGTCAGAAACACAGAAAACAAGAAACTTATAAAGCTGTTAGCTTGTCTCATGCAAAAGACTGACCTCAGTGCATCAGAACAAGGGTCTGTGTGAGCCAGCATCTTGTCTCTATCTGCAACCAACAGCAAGGACCAGGGAAAGACCACAGCAGTATCACAGAATGTTAGGGGTTGGAAGGGACCTCCTGAGACCGAGTCCAACCCCTGTGCCAGAGCAGGACCATCATCTAGTGCAGCTCCATAGGAATGTATCCAGATGGGTTTTGAAAGTCTCCAGAGAAGAGACCCCACAACCTCTCTGGGCAGCCTGTTCCAGTGCTTTGGGATCCTTACAGTCAAGAAGGTCTTCCTGATGTTGAGGTGGAACCTCCTATGCTGAGGTTTACATTCATTGCTCCTTGTCCTATCACAGAGCACAAGTGAGCAGCGGCTGTCCCCCCACTCCTGACCCCCAGCCCTCAGATATTTATAGACATTGATTAGATCCCCTCTAAGTCTTCTCTACACCAGACCAAACAGCCCCAGGTCCCTCAGCCTCTCCTCACAGGGCAGTGCTCCAACCCCTTTACCATCTTCCTAGCCCTCCCTTGGACTCTTTGGAGTAGATCCCTGTCCCTCCTGAACTGGGGAGCCCAAAACTGAAGGCAATGTACCAGGTGAAGTCTCACCAGGGTAGAGGTGATAAGAGAAGTATATTTGAGCCCTTCTGCAGCTAAGCTTTCCAGACTCCAGCTGTTCACAGCTCAGCACCTATGCATTAATGATTCCTGCCATCATGGGTTGTGAACATTTAAAAGGAAAGCTAAGCTCAGGTAGCAAACTAATGTGATTAGAAGGCTCTGTACTGCTTGTTGTATGGTTTGTTTTACTTAGGTATTAAAACATAATTAGGAGAAGAAAAAAAACCCTGCAAATTAGAGCCTGGTAAGAAGCAAACAATAACCTTACTAAACACTCACCTCTTTGTGAAACTTGGGTTTAATGTACAAACCTTTAATTGAATGGATGGAAATTTAGGTATTCCAAGTCAAGAAGCTAAATGAAAACATGCTGTAAATGCCTTTATTTGCCTTAAACATTCACACCACGAGGTAAACAGATGAGGTAAACATCAGGTTGTGAGGTGAGCACCAGGTTATACAAGTGGCTTCAGGTTCTGACAGAGCATTAGTAAGCTGGAGCTAAAAGGAGTCTCTGCCTACTCAGATGAGCTTTGGAGCATGTCCCAGACATTTATGTAGCTAATCATAGAATCAGCCAGGTTGGAAGAGACCTCCAAGCTCAGCCAGCCCAACCTAGCACCCAGCCCTAGCCAATCAACTAGACCATGGCACTAAGTGCCCCAGCCAGGCTTGGCTTCAACACCTCAAAGGATGGTGACTCCACCACCTCCCTGGGCAGCCCATTCCAATGCCAATCACTCTCTCTGACAACAACTTCCTCCTAACATCCAGCCTAGACCTCCCCTGGCACAACTTGAGACTGTGTCCCCTTGTTCTGTTGCTGGCTGCCTGGCAGAAGAGACCAACCCCACCTGGCTAGAGCCTCCCCTCCGGCAGTTGTAGACAGCAACTTTGGGGTTTTTTGTTGCTCTTTTGATTTGGGGTTTTGTGTGTTTGGTTTTGTTGTTGTTTTGTTACTTTATGACCTTTTTTGTTTCCCCTCCAAAGAATGACAGTAACAACACCAATGTAAATTCAATAAACACAAAAGCACTCAAACCCCTCTGAGAATATTTTCCCCTAACTGATCTTCCATATCACAGGTCTGGCTCTCAGTGGTGATAAAACCAAACCAAACAAACAAACCCAAACAACAGATTAAGACCTTTAAGTTGTTCAGCATGAGAGTGGTGAGAGGCTGGAATGGGTTGCCCAGGGAGGTGGTAGAGGCTCCATGGCTGGAGGTGTTTGAGGCCAGGCTGGCTGAGGCTGTGTGCAGCCTGATCTAGGGTAGGGTGTCCCTGCCCATGGCAGGGGGGCTGGAACTGGCTGATCCTTGTGGTCCCTTCCAACCCTGAGTGATTCTATGATTTTAAGTCCCCTGAAAACTATTAAAACCCTCATTCCATGTCAGTATCAGTTTTAAGGCTCTTTTCTCTACAGCATTGTTTAGGTTAAGGTCACCACAAGTTAGAGAGGTAACTACTCATAAAATTGCTGTCAGCATCTCTGTCTCTCTGTTGAAAAGTAACATTTATTCAAATAAAGGGCACTTAGTGCCATGGTCTGGTTGATTGGACAGGGCTGGGTGCTAGGTTGGACTGGATGAGCTTGGAAGTCTCTTCCAGCCTGGTTGATTCTATATGATAGTGGGTTTTACATTCCCTCAGCACTCCATGCTCTGCTTAGTAGCCCTTGGTGTCAATGTGAAACTGAACTCTGGCCCGTTGGTGCCCTTGCACACACTGCAGTGTAGTGGAGGTCTCTACCAACCTGGTTGATTCTGTGATTCTCTGCTAAGAAAGTCATAGAGAGCTACCTGAGAGATCTTAGATCACTAGGAAGAAATTCTTCATCCTAAGGATGGTGAGACACTGGAACAGGTTGCTCAGAGAAGCTGTGGAGCAACCAAGCCTGGAAGTGTTCAAAGCTAGGTCGTGTTGGACCTTGAGCAACCTGCTTTAGTGGAAGGTGTCCCTGTGTTTGGCAGAGAGGTTAGCACTAGATGACCTTTAAGGTCCCTTCCAAACCATCCTGTGATTCTATATTAGGCACAGAAGATGCTGAGTTACTCACAATGAGGATTGGTAATAAGAGAGACAGAAAAACTGAAACTAAAAAAGGCCCTTTTGTCTTTTTTAGCAAACTACTCCAACTCTTCCCTTGTGATTTCTCATCTCCTAGAACTTCTTGTCCACATATACTCAGTATCACACAATAGCACATGAAAGCAGTTCCAGATTCAAGCTGTATATTTAGCATTCCTGACTATGCAGACTATCAATTTCTACCCAAGGCAATTCACTTCATGTCACACCCATCACTCAGCTCTGCTAACTTCTGTTCAAATTAAGTTAAAATGTTAACAGCTATTCATTTTACAAGGTGAAATATCTCTGAACTTGACCCTATACAATAGCAGGGGAAAACCAAGAGGTTCTCCATTCTTTGAGGAGAGAGAAGGTAAAGGAAGCACAAGGAAATGACAAATTGCAGGAGGGTTCAAGGGCAGAAAGTACCAAATATCCCAGTAGACCCAAGGACTCAATACACAGAGATGTGCCATTCTACATCCACATTACATTGCACTGTTTGGTTTTGAACTTGTTAGACACCAGGACAGGCTTCACAGCAAGAGCAGACAGCTCTCTGCAAGAGCTAGGGTAGTACAAGTCCATTTGACCTGCTGCAACAGGTCCAGAGGAGGTCATGAAGATGATTAGAGGGCTGGAGCACCTCCCTGTGAGAACAGGCTGAGAGAGTTGGGATTGTTCAGCCTGGAGAAGAGAAAGATCCAGGGAGACCTTATAACAGCCTTCCAGTACTTGAAGGTAGCCACAGAAGAGCTGGGGAGAGACCATTTGGAAGGGCTTGCGGTGATAGGATGAGGGGTAATGGTTTGAAACTGGAACAGGGTAGATTCAGGTTGGACATCAGGAGGAAGTTCTTCACAGTAAGAGTGGGGAAATACTGGAACAGGTTGCCCGGAGATGTAGTTGAAGCCCCATCCCTGGAAATCATAGAATCAACCAGGTTGGAAGAGACCTCCAAGATCATCCAGTCCAACCTAGCACCCAGACCTAGCCAGTCAACCAGACCATGGCACTAAGTGCCCCAGCCAGGCTTTTCTTCAACACCTCCAGCCACAGCGACTCCACCACCTCCCTGGGCAGCCCATTCCAATGCCAATCACTCTCTCTGACAACAACTTCCTCCTAACATCCAGCCTAGACCTCCCCTGGCACAGCTTGAGACTGTGTCCCCTTCTTCTGTTGTTGGTTGCCTGGCAGAAGAGCCCAACCCCACCTGGCTATAACCTCCCTTCAGGTAGTTGCAGACAGCAATGAGCTCTGCCCTGAGCCTCCTCTTCTGCAGGCTGCACACCCCCAGCTGCCTCAGCCTCTCCTCACAGGGCTGTGCTCCAGGCCCCTCCCCAGCTTCATCGCCCTAAATATTCCAAGTTGATGGGACCCTCAGCAAGCTATCTCATTGAAGGTGTCCCTGCTCACTGCAGGGGGCTTTGAGGGTCCCTTCCAACCTGATGCAGTGTTGTGTGCTTTTGGAGCTAGTGACACAGAAGGCAACATAAGAGGCTAAAAAGAAGGTCTGAAGAATTAGGCAAGAAAACTTCACTACAGAGAATGGTCTGCTGTAAGTAGGGGTAGAAGTCCTAAATAAGGACTATTTCATAAGAAAAAAATATGCTTGGAAGTTACCCTGATACTTTTATTAGTCTTGCCTGTAAACTCCTACAAGCTGTAACATCTTCTCTGCTCAAGGAATCCAAATTGGTCTTTAAAGAAGTCTTGTGGAGATTTCAAGTTCAATTTGGTTTGAGAAGGTATTGCTCCATTTCTTGCCAGCCAAGGCAAAAAAAGCAAGCAGCCCTTTATCACAGAAGATAGCAGGTCAAGGAGCATTTGGTAGAAGGCAAAAATGGGTGGTGTGGGGTTTATTTTGGCTTCACTTGCCATAGGGAGAGGCAGAGACACAGGAAATCTGAAGCAGACTGTGCTGGGTGGTTCTTTTCTACAGAGAAACTCATAGAATGGTTTGGGTTGGAAAGGACCTTGAAGATCATTGAGTTCCAATCATCCTGCCATGGGCAGGGACACTTTCCACTAGCCCAGGTTGCCCAAGGTCTCATCCATCCTGGCCTTGAACACTTCCAAGAGAGGAGGCATCCACAATCTCCAGCTCATTTACAGCACTAAATTTGGGGACAGAGGTGCAGTTATTTCAGGTTAATCCTGCTTCCTCTGCTTCAGGAGCTGCTTTGTCAGCACATCACCACCACTAGGCTAACCCTACCAAAAATTACAGGGTTCTCAAACTGACCTTTCCAACAACTGCCAACATAACCAGCCAGGCAGCAAGTGCCACCCCTACCAAATCTGTGCAGGAGCAGCCAAGGTTACGTTAGTCTGAAGGCCAAAAGCCACCTTCTGATGGGAAGTCAGAGACTTTGGGATACCAGCAGGGCAGAGAAGCTGCTGCTCATGCACACATGCTCCCTTGCTCTGCCAACTGAGAACCTGACTTTCTGTTAGCAGGCACTTAAGAGCTCTCATCTCCTGTTTTTCAGTTAATGCCTTTGTCCTTGTTTGTGCTACAATAACCCTTCCCCTCCACATAAAAGAGAGAGGTTTTCTATTAGAATGTCTTTTTTTTTCATAGAATCGACCAGGTTGGAAGAGACCTCCAAGCTCAGCCAGCCCAACCTAGCACCCAGCCCTATCCAGTCAACCAGACCATGGCACTAAGTGCTGCAGCCAGGCTTGGCTTCAACACCTCCAGGGATGGTGACTCCACCACCTCCCTGGGCAGCCCATTCCAATGCCAATCACTCTCTCTGACAACAACTTCCTCCTAACATCCAGCCTATATTTTCACAGGTTTAAACTGTCAGAGGGGAGATTTAAACATCTACAGGGTAGGAGAGCCCTGCAGAGGGACCTGGACAGGCTTCATGGGTGGGCAGAGGCCAATGGGGTGAGATTTAACAAGGCTAAGTGCAGAGTTCTACACTTTGGCCACAACAACCCCAAGAAGCACTACAGGATGGGGACAGAGTGGCTGAGAGCAGCCAGGCAAAAAGGGACATGGGGGTGCTGGGAGAGAGGAGCTGAAGATGAGGCAGCAGTGTGCCCAGGTGGGCAGCAGAGCCAATGGCATCCTGGGCTGGCTCAGGAGCAGTGTGGCCTGCAGGACAAGGGAGGTTCTTCTGCCCCTGTGCTCAGCACTGCTCAGGACACATCTTGAGTGCTGTGTCCAGTTCTGGGCTACTCCATTCAGGAGAGATGTTGAGGTGCTGGAAGGTGTCCAGAGAAGGGCAGCAAGACTGGGGAGGGGCCTGGAGCACAGCCCTGTGAGGAGAGACTGAGGGAGCTGGGGGTGTGCAGCCTGCAGCAGAGGAGGCTCAGGGCAGACCTCATTGCTGCTGTCTACAACTCCCAGAAGGGAGGCTGTAGCCAGGTAGGGTTGGTCTCTTCTGCCAGGCACCCAGCAACAGAACAAGGGGACACAGTCTCAAGCTGTGCCAGAGCAGGTCTAGGCTGGATGTTGTTAGGAAGTTGTTGGCAGAGAGAGTGATTGGCATTGGAATGGGTTGCCCAGGGAGGTGGTGGAGTCACCGTCCCTGTAGGTGCTCAAGCAAAGCACTTAGTGCCATGGTCTGGTTGATTCACTAGGGCTGGGTGCTAGGTTGGACTGGATGATCTTGGAGGTCTCTCCCAACCTAGTTGATTCCATAATTCTATGATTCTAAGTGGCAGGGTCCACATGCTGGAGAAGCAGCTGTTAGCTTAAGAGGAGCAGAAGCTGGCAGAAGTAGGGTGTCTGCAGTAGCACACAAAAGAGCATTAGCACCAACTCTTAATGCACTCAGTGCATGATGAACTGCAGGACAGGTGTCCACAGGCTGCAAGACATCAAACAACCAAACCTGACAGCAACATCAAAGCACATACCTGATTAAATTATCTCAGTGTCCCAAGACTGGGCACCTAAGCTGGGAAATTGCTTACATCAAGTTAAAAGCCAAGTTAAAGTTTAGGTGTGTGTATATATATATATATATATATATATATATACTATTAAGGGTATTGTTAGAAGTGCCTCTGTACTAAAGGCAATAAAGGCTGATTATTATTTTCAGGTACTCAGATGACATTTACATAGATCATGATGCAAAGCACTCAAAGCATCCACCTGCTGGGACACCTGTATACAAGCAGCAGCTTGCCAGACATGACAATTCAGTTCTGCTTCTCTTTCTGACTGCACACAGACAACGTACACGAAGGTAAGCTGGACACAGCCCCTTCTGACTCAAGGGTCTGCAAGAACATCCCTGCAGAAATCACACAGAGGTTTGCTTAGACTGGAAACTCAACATTTAAGGGCCCACAACCTCCATAAAGAAAACAGATGCAAACCAGGAGGGCGAGGCAGATGATCTCCCCAAAGTTACACAGCATAAAAGTGCTACAGTTAAGAACTAATTTCAGGTGGGCTCACAGGATATTAGATGTTGGAAGGGACCCAAAGAGATAATCAAGTCCAGCTCCCCTGCCAGAGCAGGACCACACAATCTATCACAGATCACACAGGAACACATCCAGACAGGCCTTGAAAGGCTCCAGAGAAAGACTCCACAACCTCTCTGGAGAGACTGTTCCAATGCTCTGGGACCCTTACAATAAAGAAGTTCCCACTTGTGTTGAGGTGGAACCTCCTGTGCTGCAGCTTCCATCCATTGCTCCTTGTCCTATCCCAGGGAGCAGTGAGCAGAACCTGTCCCCCTGACCCTCAGCCCTTATATGTTTATAGACATTGATCAAATCCCCTCTCAGTCTTCTCTTCTCCAGACTAAGCAGCCCCAGGGCCCTCAGCCTCTCCTCATCAGCCATGCCCTCCAGTCCCCTCATCATCCTCACAGCTCTCCACTGGACCTTCTCCAGCAGATCCCTGTCCCTCTTCAACTGGGGAGCCCAAAACCAAATGCAGTACTCAAGATGAGGTCTCAGCAGGGCAGAGTAGAGGGGAAGGAGAACCTCCCTTGATCTGCTGGCCACACTCTTCTTAATACACCCCAAGATCCCATTGGTCTGCTTGGCCCCAGTGGCACATTGCTGTCCCATAGTTAACTTACTATCCACCAGCACTCCCAGGTCCCTCTCCCCAGGGCTGCTCCCCAGCAGATCACCTCCCAACCTAGGTTTGACCCTTGCCTAATGTCCTGCACCCTTACAAGCACAATACCTTGTAAGAGGAACCACAGAGAAAACAGCAGAGCTGCCAAAACAGGTTAAATAAAACGTCAAGGACTTTGCTGAAAGCCTCTTGTGGCTTTCCATTCTGTTTAACAGACAGCATTTAGAAAGGACTCAGACATTCTTTTCAGTACTAAAGCACCTTACTCAGACATCTAAAAGCCTGAATCATCCTCAACAAGAAGCTACTTGTTCCTTAGCACAATCTCCTTAGTCACTTCTGCTTTCCCCTGCTTGGTATCTCCTCTGCTGGAACTGCCATGGTTAATTTCACCTTCTCTAAACCCCAAACTGCAACACCCCCTTCTGTCACCATCCACACAGCTGCATTTCTCCACATGGAAAACAAGTTACTTGGCACTAAGAGACATCCTTCACCACAGAACTTCCTCAGGTCTCCAGCCACCACTACACACCACCTGAGCAGCAAAAAGGGCTGCAACAGGCAGCTCAGAGCCCCTGCTGCCTGCATGCACCAGAGTCAGTGTTCCACTGAAGCTTCAGTAGTACTCTAGGACAGAGTAGACGTTTCTCCTCTTCCACTGTTCAGAAAGTGTTGAGTCAAAGATGATTTTTATACTCATTTCCCTCTTCTTGTCCCAGAAGAGTCAGTGAGCTTTGCTTTTGCTGGTACATCAGAGTTCAGAGCCCATTACAGACTTGATAAATTAACAGTTATTAAGCAATCAACATCACTTATTTCCTAAAAATATCCAATCATGATCAAAATCATCATTTCCTCATCGAGTGACAAAACCAATTGACTGAAAAAACACTGCCTGTATTTGTAAAGATGATACAGCCTAACCTATTCAGCACACAATTACCCTCCCTCAGCTGATCACCTCCTATGACATCATGCTACTTAGCCTGTGCATTATTTGAAAGCAGATTAGACATATTTATGCTTTAGATGTACTTGGATTTATAAACACCCTTCAGGAACTGGGTGCTGGAAGCTCAAATGCATTGCAATTTACAACTGAGTACCCAAGAAGAGTTTTGTGTTACAGGTAATTATTATTCAAGTTTATCTCCACTTACCAAAACCTTGAATTATTATTCAAGTTTATGTCCAGTTACCAAATCCAACCTCACACACTTCAACATGAGGAACAAAGCAAGAAAGCACTTTCTGGATACACAATGCAGCAGGGCTTTCATTTTTATCCCTGCTTTACAAAGCATAAAGCCTTGTGAAAAAGACAGACCAAGGAGCTCCATGTTTTCATCAACACTGAAACAAACCCTGCAACCTTACCGAGCAAAATAGCCTTGTCTTCTTTCCTTCTTCTCTTCCTTGGTCTCCATCATGCACAGGCAAAGGAGCAAGGTGAGTGGCCAAGCACGATGCCCTTCTTCCTCCTCAGTATCTCATAGCCAGGCAGCGTCCCCTAGATATAAACAAAGAGAGTTCATAAATCAACATGGCAACAACACCTCTAAAAACCAACAGGGTTGTGGAAACACACCTGACACAGTGATAAAACAAAGTCAAACTTTAACCAGTCAGTATTTGTCAAGTGATAGGCATTTACTGCACGATGAGACTGAAGCCAAACAAGGCACTCGGGTCGGTTTCTCCTGCAGAGGAAGGGATATTGCAAGGCAGGTAACTCCCAAGTGCAGTAGCAGGTTACAAAAGCTTGGAAGGATTAAGGTATCACTCTCTCTTCCCAAAGAGAGTGACTTCCCATTGGAATGGGCTGCCCAGGGAGGTGGTGGAGTTGCCATCCCTGGTGGTGTTTAAGTAAAGCCTGGCTGAGGCACTTAGTGCCATGGTCTGGTTGATTGGCCAGGGCTGGGTGCTAGGTTGGACTGGATGATCTTAGAGGTCTCTTCCAACCTGGTTGATTCTATGATTCTATGATTTTGCAAGCTGTTAAATAGCTTATAGGAAACATCTTTCTGTTTTCACATGTAACCACAGAATGGTGGAGGCTCTAGAGTCTAACTGCCCTGCTAAAGCATCAGGTTGTGCAGGAGCACATAGAATGGTTTAGGTTGGAAGTGAGATCAAAGCTCAGCCAGTTTTGACCCCCTGTCATAAGCAGGGACACCTCCCACTAGAACAGGTCGCACAAAGCCCTCATGCAACCTGGCCTTGAACACCTCCAGGGAGGTTGTGGAGCACAGAAGCACAGAATGTGATCTCTGATCACTGCCCACTGCAGTTAAAGTCCATGGCTCCAAAATGCACTTTCCCTTACTCATTAATTCTGAATAGCCTCAGTTCATCAAAAGGGCTCTCAACTCTCTGCTCTTTAGGAGCCTTACAGCCACAGTCCCTCTTTAACGGCAGATGTGCCCAGGACATCCTTGGCTTTACAAAGAGAACACTGTTTTAGCTGTGCAACTTAATGTTTGCCACAGAGTCCAGCCAGACACAGAAACCTACATGACAGCAGTGTAAGAGCAGCATCAAAACAGATTGTCCTGCTCTGATGTCCAGGCAGGAGCAGATTATCACATGTTGATGTGCCCTTATCTTCTCTGTTGGCACAGGAGCTAAAGTGCTGGCTTTGTTAGCACTGCATTTAGAGTTGCAAGAGATCTTTCAAAGCACACAGCTACAACCTCTGCAGCAAAACACCAAGAGCTCAAAGACAGAGGAATTGCCCTTTCCCCTCTGCCTGCCTAGCCTCCACTACACTGCAGTGTGTGCAAGGGCAC
This sequence comes from Pogoniulus pusillus, assembly GCF_015220805.1. Classification (NCBI taxonomy): domain Eukaryota; kingdom Metazoa; phylum Chordata; class Aves; order Piciformes; family Lybiidae; genus Pogoniulus; species Pogoniulus pusillus. The sequence goes on along the minus strand of NC_087296.1, from coordinate 11,370,087 downwards.
CAACAGGCCAGAGATGAGTTTCACGTTGACACCAAGAGCTACAAAGCAGAACAGGAGTGCTGAGGGAATGTCAAACCCACTATCATATGGAATCAGCCAGGCTGGAAGAGACCTCCAGGATCATCCAGTCCAACCTAGCACCCAGCCCTGGCCAACCAACCAGACCATGGCACTAAGTGCCCCAGCCAGGCTTGGCTTCAACACCTCCAGCCACAGCGACTCCACCACCTCCCTGGGCAGCCCATTCCAATGCCAATCACTCTCTCTGACAACAACTTCCTCCGAACATCCAGCCTAGACCTCCCCTGGCACAGCCTGAGGCTGTGTCCCCTTGTTCTGTTGCTGGGTGCCTGGCAGAAGAGCCCAACCCCACCTGGCTACAGCCTCCCTTCAGGTAGTTGCAGACAGCAATGAGCTCTGCCCTGAGCCTCCTCTTCTGCAGGCTGCACACCCCCAGCTCCCTCAGCCTCTCCTCACAGGGCTGTGCTCCAGGCCCCTCCCCAGCCTTGCTGCCCTTCTCTGGACACCTTCCAGCACCTCAGCATCTATCTTGAATTGCAAGACCCACAGGCACAAGAAGAAAGTGTAGAGAGCCCCTCCCTCTGAACATGACAAACTGGGATGAAGTGAGAGGAAGTGAGAGCTGTCTTCAGGGCCTCACCCCATGCAAGAGCAAACAGCACACTCCTTCCCTTCACTCACTTCCTCTCTCACCATGTACTGAGCCCACCCAGGGTAATACCAGAGAGCCAGGAGGGAAAAACCCTGCCCATCCACAGCCCTGCCTCGTGCTGCTGCAGCCAACCTGTGCTTCAACCAAGAGGGGCACAAGGGAAAGGAGATGAGGCTTGGCTCTAGACTTAACCACGGATGCTGCAAGAGATCCTCCTAACACCCAGCCTAGACCTCTCCTGGCACAACTTGAGGCAGTGTCCCCTTGTTGTGTTGCTGTTTGCCTGGCAGAAGAGCCCAACCCCACCTGGCTTCAAACTCCCTTCAGGTAGACAGCAATGAGGTCTGCCCTGAGCCTTCTCTTCTCCAGGCAAGAGACTAGGAAGAAATTCTTTCCAGTGAGGGTGGTGAAACACAGAACAGGTTCCTGAGAGAGACTGCAGATGCTCCCTCCCAGGAGGTGTTCAAGGCCAGGTTGGACAAGACCTTGAGCAACCTGGACTTGCTGAATCCCTGCCCATGGGAAAAGGGCTGCAATTAGATGATCCTTAATGTCTCTTCCAACCCAAACCATTCTGTGAATCTATAAATCTACTCCAAAATTGGCACTCTGCAAATTTAGCCAATGTCAGCATTTAATAATGACATGAAGAAAAGAACAACCTCCATGGAAGTACATTAAAGTACAGTGTGACTGTTGCTGTTGGCCTGCATTTGGTTAATTTTCACCAGCATGTTTTTGGATACTCCCTTGGTTTGTTTCAGGCTTGCTGCCAGAGTTTTGGGGATCCTACTGGGTGTTTGTTATGAAAGTGGGCCACAAAGAAAAGTTGAACACACAGAGAAAACAAAAAAATGACAGCAACAGATGGAAGGTCCTGACTCTGAGCACCCACAGCACTGCGACTGCCACCAACCTCCCACCACCTCCAGCAATGCTGCTTCCAGCTCCTGCTGCTTGCCTTGACACCTGGCACTGGGGGACAGCAGCCTCCTGTCATGGGACATTCCAAGCTAAACAAAGGCAAAGAGAAGCCTCATTTTTGAGGAGAACATTAAAAATAAATAATATGTCACAGAATGGTAAGGGTTGGAAGGGAACTATGAAGATCATAGAATCAGTCAGGGTTGGAAGGGATCACAAGGAGCAGCCAGTTCCAACCCCCCTGCCATGCCCAGGGACACCCTACCTTAGAGCAGGCTGCACACAGCCTCAGCCAGCCTGGCCTCAAACACCTCCAGCCATGGGGCCTCAACCACCTCCCTGGGCAGCCCATTCCAGCCTCTCACCACTCTCATGCTCAACAACTTCCTCCTCATGTCCAGTCTCAACCTACTCATCTCCAACTCCACACCCCCTGCCGCAGCAGGATCGCCTAAAGCAGATCACACAGGAACATGTCCAGGTGGGCCTTGAAAGTCTCCAGAGATGGAGACCCCACCACCTCTCTGGGCAGCCTGTGCCAGTGGCTTTGCCACCCTCAAAGTAAAGAAGTTCTTCCACATGTTTAGATTGAGCTTCCTAAATTCCAGTTTGTGCCCACTGCCTCTCATCCTGTCACTGAGGACCACTGAGAAGAGTCTTGGCTATGTCTTCTTGACACTCACCCCTTAGATAATTGTATTCCTGTGTGAAGAAATATTAAGTCCTCTAAAGGCTTTGATAATTGGATCCTATTTTTTCCCCCATGAGACAACAAAAGGCTTGCTGCACTCAGGGCTAAGCACCCAGAAATCCTGTTTCCTGCCTGTAAAGCATCAATGAGCAATCCTCCAACTGTCAGCATCACTTTCCGGAAGCGTACATGTGAACAGCAGCAGCAAATGCAGAAGCCAATGCAGCATCTGATTATTTTTAGACCCTTCACTGGACTTGCTAGCTTGTCCCTGGCCATCTGTGTCCACTGCACATCCTGGAAAGACACACAGAGGGGGAAAAACAACCCAGAAAACACCAACCACAGTCAAGATCATTCTCTTCTCCAAATAAACCTTCCAGACCCTCTAGAGTCAACATCTCTCAGCTTTCATGAGGCTGGCAAATACTTTACTTCTCTACTTTGCAAATGGGGAACTGAGCTGCATGAAGCACCTCCACATGTTAACAAGAGCTGGAGGGTGGACATCCTCCCACTAGCTCTAATCCAACCAGTATCAATAACCAGTAACAATGACAACAAGAGAGTAGACTATCACAAGGATTTGGATGTGCTGGAAAGTGTTCAGAGAAGGGCCACGAGGTTGAGCAGAGATCTGGAGCACCTCTCCTAGGAGGAGAGACTGAGGCAGTTGGGGCTGTTCATTCCAGAGAGGAGAAGGCTTCGAGGTGACCTTATTGTGGCCTTTCACTATCTGAAGGGGGCTACAAGAAAGCTGGGGAGGGACTTTTTAGGATGTCAGGCAGTGATAGGACTGGGAGGAATGGAACAAACGTGGAAATGGGGAGATTCAGACTGGATGTTGGGAAGAAGTTCTTCCCCATGAGGTTGGTGAGACCCTGGAATGGGTTGCCCAGGGAAGTGGTGGAAGCCTCATCCCTGGAGGGGTTTAAGGCCAGGCTGGGTGAGGCTCTGGCCAGTCTGATCTAGTGTGAGGTGTCCCTGCCCATGGCAGGGGGGCTGGAACAGGCTGATCCCTGTGGTCCTTTCCAATCCTGATGATTCTATGATTCTATACTTTGCCAAGGAGCCAGTTATTCTGTAAAGTTCAAGTGTGCTGTCTTTGGAGATGGATAGCACAGGCTCACCTTGACCTGGTTCTGCACTCAAACTCAGATCCACAAAAGGAAACAAAAAGCCTGACTCCTGTGAGGCTCTAGACTTAAATAAGCTCCCTCAGGAAAAAGAAAACAGCAGTAAGTGACTCGAGGGAAACCAAGCCAAGGGCAGTGCCTTGCACCTTATCAGGGGCTCCACAAGGCCAGCAATGGCAGAAGAGATCATACCACAAAAACAAACAGAGGAGGTGAGAGGCCTAAGCACCAATTTCCCACTTAGGCAGAGAGAGAAGATTAAGGCAGGAGATTCCCAGTGGGCAAGCCAAGTGAACTTGGTCATGGCAGTGATGGGACACGGCGACTCCACTGGGTAAGAGAACAGGATGCTGCCCACACACGTGGCTGGTGCAGTATCCCACATAGCATGAGGTTCTTATTTCTGCCTCTCTGCTCCTGAGACTACAGGCACCACACACATCTGCTCATAGCCCTGCACATTTCCTTCCCTCTGCTGTAATATGAACATGCAAATGTTGCCACCAGTCATTTTTGTAGGTGAAGCATCGCTAATGAATCTGCTTACATCTCCAACTCAGCAGCAGTGCCCTCTTACCAACAGCAAGTCTGCCAAGTGCATGCACCAGCTCTGACTCCTGAACAAGGATTACACCACAAACCAAGACTATGGCTAAAAAAACCCAAACAACATGTATGTAGTGCTGTACTCAAGACCTTGAATACAAAGTTCAGTTTTGGGCCCCTCAAGCCAAGAAGGACATTGAGGTGCTGGAGCATGATCAGAGAAGGGTAACAAAGCTGGCTACAGGTCTAGAGAAAGAGTCTAGTGAGGAGCTGCTGAGGTTGTCTGATCTGAAGAAGAGGAGGCTGAGAGGAGGCCTCACTGCTCTCTACAACTACCTGAAAGCAGGCTGGAGCTAGGTGGGTGTTGGTCTCTTCTCCCTAGTCATAAGTGACAGGACAAGAGGAACTGGCCCTGGGGAGATTTGATTTGGACATCAGAAGAAACTTCTTTGCTGAAAAGGTTTTCAAAGACTGGGACAGGCCGCTCAGGAAGGCAGCTGAATTCCCATCCCTGGAGGTGTTTCAAAAAGGCACTGATGTGGTGCTGAGGGCCATGGTTTAGCAGCAGCCTTGGTAGAGTTAGAGAATGGTTGGACTCAATCTTAAAAGGCTTTTCCAACCAAAACAGTTCTGTGATTCTACAATTCTAGTACTAACCTAACACTTCAAGAGCAATACTACAAGTGACTATCAAGCTGGCAGCACAGTAAGCTGCAGAACCAATCACAGAGGGGAAGCATTTCAGCAGAGCTGAAGCTGAACACTTGGGGGTTGCCATCTGCACCTCTGGTGCAGTTTCCAAGGCGCTGTGCAGATGTAAATAGGTACAGACACAGACCAACAAGGACGCAGCACAGGGTCACAACTGACACCTTTAGGCATAAGGCAACAAACCAGGTTAACAAGGATGAGGAGATGTCACAATTTGCTACTGGGTCATACAAATGGCCATGATTTAAGCTTTGCAAACCAATGCACTAACATAAACTCCAGCTTTGATTCCATCAGGCATCTCATCTGCTAAAACAGGAGGATGAAAGCACATTAGCACCTTCTGAGAAATGGTCAACTTTGCAGTATTTCATGAGTACTTCAAGTGGCTCAACCAACCAGGCTGAATTTTACTGCTTTTATATTCTGCTTGGGTACTCCATTTAGCAGAGGAGCAAAGATAAAAAGTTGCAGAATAAACAATACAGCATCTATAGTAAAGCAACAAAACTGCAGAGTCAGCAAAAAGGAGAGCAAGACACAGTTTCTGAGCCTTTCCTTCAGGCAGAATGACCTAGCTATGCCTGAGATAGGAAATGTTCAGGGAAACACTAGCAGCAGACGAGAACAGAGCACAGAAGGAGTTACATTAACTTATAGTCAGCAAAATGAACAGAAGCACTGTTTATCCTAAAGCTATCTGGAGATAAATATGGAATTGTTTTAATACAGTTATATAGTTACAATTTTATTTGCCATGTAAAGTGCATTGTCACTGTTAAAAGATTACTAAGCTCTATAAAACAGCTTCCAGTTCATTATACATAACTGGAGGGTGTTAAACCAACCCATAAAGGCTTCTCCACCTTGGTTAAAGTTGAGGCCAATGCCTCAACTGTTGCTTAGGTAATATTATTCACCTTGAGCAAGTCTTGTTTATACACACAACTCCACAGACCTTTAAAGTATTATGTCTGGAGTGTTTCTGGCAAAAAAAAAGGTGCAATGTTAAAGTCCCCAAACAATTAACAATTAACTGAAAAGAGATTTCTGGGCAGAAGTGATTTCTGGATGTTTTGTTCAGCTTAAACACAGAGCAGTGTCACAATTTCCATCTCCAGTGGAAAAAAAGAGAGAGACTGGATGTGGCTATTTTGCTCTGTGGGCTGTCAAGGACAGTGAAGGTAAGATCTGGAGATAAGACAGGAAAGGAAACAAACACTTTTGCTCTTCAGGAACTGGGTGCAGGCCTTAGGAGGGTGTTACTACTGCGGAGGTGCAGGAAGATGACAGTCCAAGCGGTTTTGCTTCCTACTAATGCACTAAGGACAGCTAAGCTTTGCTCACCATCAAGTCACCAAGGACACCTAAGCTTTGCTCACCATCAAGTCACCAAGGACACCTAAGCTTTGCTCACCATCAAGTCACCAAGGACACCTAAGCTTTGCTCACCATCAAGTCACCAACTGTTCTCCTACCTCTTACTGGAGCACACAAGCTTGAAATACTTTAATGGGTGCACCTAGTGCAACTGAAACACCAAGTACTTGTAGTTCTCTCTGAACTGTAGCAACCCTTACTTTCACTTGCACACCTGTTTTAACAAGGTCAAAACATACACATACAAATAACTTCATTATTGCCAGAACCAATGAGTTACAGGTTCTCTTTCAGGTTTTTAAGGGACATGATCAAGTTCTCTTTAGGCTCCCCCCTCTGAACCAAGCAAAGGAGCAGAAGCAGCAATGAGAAAGTTACTCTGTCCTCACCACTCCCATGCAGCAGGGTGTTACAAGAGCAAGCCAGGTAGCAAACAAAATCAGCCACTGCCTGGTGCCAACTCCACCCATCCCAAACAACTGTCCTACAGCACATCCATGGAATGCTGTTTAGGTTCATTGGATCCAGTATCACAGAGTCCAGGCTTGGCCATACATCAGAACTGCCTTTGTGAATTAGCTCAGAGGGCTCCTGGGGGACTTGCACTGGCAAAGCAGCAGCACCACTGCTGAGAGCTGCACAGCAAACATCCTTTGGTGATCAGTGGGCTCTTGGCCAAAGTGCCAAGCCAGAGAAGCTGGGCTTTCAGCTCACCACTCTCAGGCTGTTAAAATAAATCCATGCAGCAAGCAGCTGCCAGTTTGAGGTAGTACTGCCCTTCACCTTCCTCCCTTTCACCTACTTTGCCTGCTTGCCGCCACTCCACCCAAAATTACCAGGCAAGTGACCTGCAGCAGAGTCAGCAGAAGTGGCTATCTGCAGGTCAGTTATATCCTGCCATGCCAGCACATGCTACCTTCCAGCAGGCTTTGCTGCACACAGCTTAACTGCAGCACACTCCTGCTCCTGGCACAGAAGGCAGACCTGCGGCAGAAAGCTTTGGCAGATAAGCCCTGACACAGCTCCCTGAGCTACTTCTTTCAGTGGGCCTCACCAACCACACACTTTGGGAGATGAGTGCTGCTTACAGCTATGGCCAACACTCACAAGCTGAGGAGGAGGCTACAAATGCATGTTCTCAGCTGAACTGCAACCTTGCTTCTCAGCTCTTCTCTCCAACCCAATAAAACATTTATACCAATGATACATCAAGCAGAGGAAGGGCAGGAGGAGGCAGGCATTTGAAGAGTCACTCAAACAACAAACATGAAGCCTGCACCATAAATCACATGCTGTACATCACCTCCTGCTTACAGTTTGCTTGGTCCCAAAGTACTTAAAGCATAAAGATAGGTGTTCAGTTGTGACTGTTTGGGTGTTACCCACCCCCCTGCTTAAGTAAAATCACCCAGACTAGACTCAGCTGGGTGGAAATTAAGAAATGAAGCTTTATATTGACAGCTTAGCACAAGATACAAGCAGATAGTTACAATATACACAGAAACAGACCAGTTGAAAAGTAACACAGAAACACAACAACCCTCCCAGAAACCAGAGTCCCCAGGAGGGGCTCCCAACCACCCTTCCACCTCATTTCCCTTCCTCTACCTTATCCCAGAGTTTGCCTTATGCACAAGGTGAGTTGGGAGGATCACCTAGGGGAGTCAGAAAGAAAAGCACAGACACCAGCTGCAACAGAGAGCCACTGCAACTGCGTTATCTATGTTTGTATACATCTCAGCAAGCCTATGAGTGAAGCAGACATCACCACTGTTTCCCTTTCAGAGTCTATCATTTAATTCTTCTCACCAAAGCATTCCAGCTAGTCTCAAAGTAGCAGAGTTGTAAATACTCCCCACTCTACTCCCTAAGACTTGCACACCATGTTCTCAATGCTTTACACAACAAGGCCAGGCAACATATTAAATTAAGAGCAACAGGAAGCAGTAGAACTGATCACTGGCTTTAAGGTTAAGCACACCTCAGTAAGTATCATAACCTGTGCTAGTTTGAAGCTAGCTAGAATGTTCTGGTGAAAAGAATTAGAATACAGGCTGTGAAAAAGAAAACAATGGTGATGTCTACTCCACTCATAGGCTTGCTGAGATGTATAAGAACAAGAATGTAAATATAGATAACAGAGTCACTGCCTGGGCTTTGGGGCTGAACATCTCTCTCTAACCTAACCTGCTGTCTGTGTGACTAATCCATCTGCTTCCTAACCCCTCCGGCCAACCCTCCAGTCTTCCTTGGGCACAAGGCAATGTCTGGGGTAAGGTTGAGGGTGGGAGAAGGGTGGTTGAGAGCCCCTCCTGGGGACTCAGGTGTCTGGGAGGGCTGTTGGGTTTCTGTATTACCTTTTGCCTTGTATATTTCTGTATATAAGTGTAGATATTGTAGGTATCTGCTTGTCAGCAGGAGCAGGGAGGTCATTCTGCCCCTGGACTCTGCACTGCTTAGACCACACCTTGAGTACTGTGTTCAGTTCTGGGCCTCCCAGTTTAGGAGGGACATTGAGATGCTTGAGCGTGTCCAGAGAAGGGCAACGAGGCTGGGGAGAGGCCTTGAGCACAGCCCTACGAGGAGAGGCTGAGGGAGCTGGGATTGGTTAGCCTGGAGAAGAGGAGGCTCAGGGGTGACCTTATTGCTGTCTACAACTACCTGAGGGGTGGTTGTGGCCAGGAGGAGGTTGCTCTCTTCTCTCAGGTGGCCAGCACCAGAACAAGAGGACACAGCCTCAGGCTGTGCCAGGGGAGATTTAGGCTGGAGGTGAGGAGAAAGTTCTTCCCTGAGAGAGTCATTGGGCACTGGAATGGGCTGCCCGGGGAGGTGGTGGAGTCGCCGTCCCTGGAGCTGTTCAAGGCAGGACTGGACGTGGCACTTGGTGCCATGGTCTGGCCTTGAGCTCTGTGGTAAAGGGTTGGACTTGATGATTTGTGAGGTCTCTTCCAACCCTGATGATACTGTGATACTGTGATACTGTATCTTGTGCTAAGCTTCATTCAATTGCCAGAGCCCCTGAGTCTAGTCTGGGTGATTTCCAAAGTGTGGGGGGGCAGGGAACACCCAAACCATCACATAACCATAGAATTGTTTCACTTGGAAAATACCTCTAAGATCACAGAGTCCAACTATCAACTCAACACCAGCATGGCTATTAAATCCTGTCTCCAACTGCCACATCCACAGGTTTCTTGAACACCAACAGTGACTCCAGCACCTTCCTGGGCAGCCTGTCCCAATCCCTGACCACTCTTGCAGTGAAGAAACTTTTCCTTATCTCCAACCTAAACTTTGTCTGGCACCATTTCAGACCATTTCATAATCACATTGTGAAAGTTATTGGAAACTTTTCTTTGGAAATTGTCCTTTTTAAAGCATCATTTTCAAGTTTTTAGCCCCTCAAATTGACAGCCCATGAGCACTACATGGTGAAAGATGAACATTTAAATACTTCCTCACTTCAGAAAGCAACTCAAGACTCCTCCTTTACTCTGCTCTCATCAGACCCCACCTGGAGTACTGTGTGCAGTTCTGGAGCCCCAACACAAGGAGGACATGGAACTGTTGGAGCCAGTCCGGAGGAGGTCACCAAGATGCTGAGAGGGCTGCAGCAGCTCTGCTCTGAGGACAGGCTGTGAGAGTTTGAGCTCTGCAGCCTGGAGAAGGCTTGGAGAAGACCTTGGAGTGGCCTTGCAGTATCTGAAGGGGGCTCCAGGAGGGCTGGGGAGGGACTACTGACAAGGTCTTGTAATGACAGGATGAGGAGGAACGGGTTTAAAGTGGCAGATGGAAGACTTAAACTGGATGTTAGGAAGAAGTTCTTTGCAGTGAGGGTGGTGAGACACTGGCACAGGTTGCTCAGGGAGGTTGTGGCTGCTCCCTCCCTGGAGGTGTTCAGGGCCAGGTTGGATGAGGCCTTGAGCAACCTGTTCTAGTGGGAGGTGTCCCTGCCTGTGGGGGTTGGAACTGGATGATCTTTGAGGTCCTTTCCAATCTTAACCATTCTATGATTCTGTAAGACAAAAGAGGTACTTTTACTAAGTAAAACTACCATTTCTCAGTTTCACCTCAAGATCCCTTTTTCATTTGACTGACTCATGCCAGTTCCAGGCCATGGGGCTTCACAGGATGTTAGGGGTTGGAAGAGACCTCCATAAAGCATTGAGTCCAAACCCCCTTACCAGAGCAGGACAATAGAATCTAGTGCAGGTCACACAGGAACACATCCGGACAGGGCTGGAAAGTCTCCAAAGAAGGAGACTCCACAACCTCTCTGGGCAGCCTGTTCTAGTGCTTCAGGACTCTTAATGAAGTTTCTCCTCATGTTGAGGTGGAACTTCCTGGGATGTAGTTTACATCCCTTGCCCCTTTTCCTATCACCTCTGTCACCTAGCTCCCAACTCAGAAGCCAAGGAGCTAAGGAACAGAGGTAGAAAGGAGTCTTGTAGTAATGCAATGCAAATGGTTTCCTAGCTGAAACACCCTGAACAGACCCAAAATGCCAGGTTTCCATAGCAGCCTTAACTGTCACACAGCATACACTGCACATGAAGTCACATACTGAGCAGTGTCATTTTAACAGAACATCCTGTAGATTTCTAACACACAAAATGAACACTGGAAACCTCCCTTGGTTATTTTTCCACTTCCTTAACCTGCAACACTTACTGCAGCACAGTCTGCTGAGTGTGACCTGCTGATACAGCAGCCAAGGCAGCTTCACAGGTGCTCAGGGGCTGGCAGCATTGGATGCATTAAAATTACAGTGAGCAAGTACAAGTAAATCACACCCTCACAGGATGTTAGGGGTTGGAAGGGAGCCAAGGAGATCATCCACAGTTCAAGCCCCCTGCCAGAGCAGGACAATACTATCTAACACAGATCACAGAGGAACACATCCAGACAAGCCTTGAAAGGCTCCAGGGAAGGAGACCCCACAACCTCTCTGGGGAGCCTGTGCCAGTGCTCTGGGACCCTTACAGGAAAGAAGTTCCTTCTTGTGTTGACGTGGAACCTCTTTTGCTGCAATTTACACCCATTGCTCCTTGTCCTGCCCAAGGGAGCAGTTAGCAGAGCCTGTCCCTCCTCTCCTGGCAGCCCTCAGATACTTATAAACTTTTATCAAATCCCCTCTCAGTCTTCTCTTCTCCAGACTAAACAGCCCCAGGTCCCTCAGTCTCTCCTCATCAGCCATGCCCTCCAGCCCCCTAATCATCCTCATAGTGCCTCGACCCACTGCAGTCTGAAGACCCTTGCAAAAATAGCAATTGTTTCCTTCCTCCTTCCAAAATTCCTCTAGGTATTGTGTAATTCCTTTTTTTTTACTTCTCTTGCTACAAGGTTCACTCTAAGCCATATCCCCAAGCACCACATCCAAACAACTTATAAACACATCCAGGCTTGGTGACTCCACCACCTCCCTGTGCAGCCCATTCCAATGCCTGACCACTCTTGACACATTCTTATAACCTTTATTACCTTACCTATTTTGCTTCCTCCATCTCCAGATTCCTGTACAACACTACACAGCTTCTGGCCTTCTACTCAAGAGTCACTCTGCACTATATACTGAGCAAAATCTGCCCTCTCTAAGTGAGTTCTCCTACCTAAAAGGAGGCTGGAGTGAGGTGGGGGTTGGTTTTCTTCAGGACCAGAGAAATGGCTTGAAAGTACACCAGGGGAGGAAAAAATTCTTCACTGCAAGAGTGGTCAGAGATTGGAACAGGCTGCCTAAGGAGGTGGTAGAGTCTCCATGCCTGGAGGTGTTCCAGAAATGTATGGACATGGCACTTTAAGACGTAGTTAGGTGGTGCTGGGTTGATGGTTGGAGTCAATGACCTTGGAGGTCTCTTCCAACCAAAACAACTCTATGAATCTTCATTAGAGACTGGTGCTGGTCTCTTGTCACAGGTAAACAGTGACAGCACAAGAGGGAATGGCCTCAAGTTTAGACTGGATACTAGGAAACTTTTTTTTTCCCAGCAAGAGTGGTCAGGCATTGGAATGTGTTGCCCAGGGAGGTGCTGGAATCACCAGTCCTAGATGTGTTTTTAAGTTGAATGTGGTGCCTGAGGATATGGTTTAAGATGAACCTTGGAGGGACATTGGTTAGATTGGTGACCCTGAGGGGCTTTTCCAATCTCCATGTTTCTGTGATACCTTTACATTTACCTACATTTACCCCTCTGCTGAATGGTTGCTGGCTTATTTCCACAAAGAAAGGATTTTTTCTGTGTTCTAACCACCTCTGCACAGCCAGCTGCTTGATATTATTCAGGAAAACAAAAACTTAGCAACTTATTTCTGTATATGCAGAGAGAGTAGTGGAATGGTTCATCTAGAACAGCCCTGTGCTACCCTTTTTTCAGCATAACTAATCTGGACTTTTATTTGCTCAACTCTAGCTGTGGTCAGTCAGTCAGATGGCTCAGGACTTTATAAATGAAAAGGAGAACAAAAAGCTGCAAATATGCCTGAAAGAAGGTTGAGCATTGATGCATAAGAAAAACAGCAACTCAGACATCTTCTGAGAGAGCAGCAGCAGTATGTATTTTACTTTCAGATTATTCAGGTGTTTTAGAATGATAGAATCAATCAGGTTGGAAGAGACCCCCAAGATCAGCCAGTCCAGCCTAGCACCCAGCCCTAGCCAGTCAACCAGACCATGGCACTAAGTCCCTCAGCCAGTCTTTGCTTCAACACCTCCAGGCACGGCAACTTCACCACCTCCCTGGGCAGCCCATTCCAATGCCAATCACTCTCTCTGACAACAACTTCCTCCTAACATCCAGCCTAGACCTGCCCTGCCACAACTTGAGACTGCGTCCCCTTGTTCTGTTGCTGCTTGCCTGGGAGAGGAGACCAACCCCACCTGGCTACAGCCTCCCTTCAAGTAGTTGTAGGCAGCAACGAGGTCAGCCCTGAGCCTCCTCTTCTCCAGTAAGCATTCCTATAGAACCAAAGTACTCCAGCTGAACAAAACCAGCTGATTTTGGAACTCAGACTCAAGCACCTTGCACTGACAGCATTAACATCCCCCTGCATTTCTGAAGCCTGCCACTACTGTTTGCTGGAGGAGGGAACTTTCAAAAAATGTGACCTCATTCACAAATTGCTTCAATTCCTCCAGAGCTGCACTTGCACAGAAGCCATCTCAGATCCATCACCTGGTACCACAACACTGCTGAGCTCCCTACTCATGCACCAAGCACATACAGAAGGACTGCTCACACAAGTTGGCTCATTCCTAGCAGAGCAGGACCCCATTCTACAAGGAGCAGCATGCCTCTGCTCTGCCAGGTCTTGGCCTGCATATCCTTCCCAGAAGGAACACAAGGAAGGGAACACATTTTCCTTGCTCCTAAAATTAATCCAAAGTACACTCAGAGTTGAACAGCAGGGCTGGGAACCCCTCTCCTGGGTACAGTGTTTGTTCCACAGTTTGTCACCTGTGGAGCCCAGAAGGACTGGATGTGTTAAAGGGTGGTTTGGATGTGGTGCTTAGGGATATAGTTAAGGTGTATCTTGTAGAGTTATAGGTTGGACTTGGTGACCCCGAGGGGCTTTGCCAACCTGCACGTTTCTGTGACTCTGTGGGACTCTCCAAGACATGCAACTGCATGTCTGCTTGTTTCTTGTGGTTCATGTTATTTGCCCTTCCCACACTCCCTGTAGATGCTGGATTTCTGGTACTTGCTGCACCATTTTGGTCTCAGGATCAGTCTCTAGTTCCCTTCCCATAACAACTGTTACCCACCAGGCTCAGTCTGGGAACCACCAGAACAGGGCTGAGGAAAGGACACAACTAGTTGACAAAACACTGAAACTTACTACTCACACAGTAGAGTCAAGTGCACAGTGTCAACAGAGCAGGAGAAAACAAAACTAATGCCCAGCTCTCTAATGTCTTTGCATGACACCCGATGTGTAGTTTGTGCTAACAGAAACTGTGCATTACAAAGAGAAATCCAATTGTCACAACAAATAATACACTTTAAAACAAGCCACTGAGTGGTCAGCTAGGGAATCCAGAATCCTTGTTTGTAAGGAAACAAACCTGCCCCAGCCAGCAGCCAGACTGGCACTAGGCCAGCACAGGAGGTATGACTTTCCATCCTGCATGACTGTAGCAGGACACACGTGTAGTTGTGACCTCAGGTTCCTGCCTAAGTTCTGTACAGTGATGTGATGGTGCCAGCCATCTTCCACCATCTACTCACACCCAACAAGGCATACCTAACCAACACAGCTCAGCACCACACACTAAGAAATAAAAACGAACCAAAAGGAAAACAAATTAGCAAATCAAACTAAGTTTCTTCAGCTGATATCTAAGCACAAGGACTGGAGAACTCACTACACTGACCAGAAAGGCAACCAGGCAACAGAACGAGGGGGGACAGTCTCAAGTTGTGGCATGGGAGCTCTAGGCTGGATGTTAGGAGGAAGTTCATGGCAGAGAGAGTGATTGGCATTGGAATGGGCTGCCCAGGGAGGTGGTGGAGTCACTGTCCCTGGAGGTGTTCAAGAAAAAAACTGGCTGAGGCACTTAGTGCCATGGTCTGGTTGATTGGCTAGGGATGGGGGCTAGGTTGGACTGGATGAGCCTAGAGGTCTCTTCCAACCTGGTTGATTCTATGAAAGCCACCCCTGTCATTCCTTCGTGCTTCTCAATCTCCTAACTGCTCTGCTGACTCCTCAGACTGCCTGCTACTTGACCCTGTGCATCTGGGTGGCAAGGGGACTTGGATGTTCATCTGTTGTTGCATAGCTGTTAATCATTGGGGCCATATCTGCACAAGTGAGTGGCTTACAGCAGGCAAAGTCAATCTTTCACCACATACCTGGACACCTTTCAGCACACTGTTCCATAACAAAGTACAAGTCAAAGTTTTATCTCCTTATTTCTCCACCTTTTGTCACCAGGATGTCACTTCTGCATCTACCAGACAACATTTGCATTTCAGGAGCTTTTGAAGCTGGAACAGACAGAACTCCCTGGATTTTGTCACAAGCTATCACAGTTGCTACCTTTAGCCATCAGTGTTTAACAGCTTCACTGCTGCAAAAGGTTTGATCAGCAACCAGGATGAAAAAAAAAACCAGGAGTAAAAAAAATAACAGTTAAAAAACCCTCAAACATTGCTTATATATTACAAGTGAAGAAATTGTTTTTAGCATCTATTCCAAGTATTGCACAAATACTCTCACTGTGTCCAGTTACTTTATTATACTCTTCAATGCTTCTCTCTGAATTACCTAAACCTTTGTGAGGAAGTATGAAGGAAAAACTCAAGCCTTGTTACAGCTACCAGAATCTGCCTGCAGTGCCACAGCCACTTTCATCAGGACTGCCCAGGCCTTTGGCATCCATACAGCTCCTTAAAAAGCATTAGAGAAACACTACTTCTTATGCTGATGGTAAAAATCAAGCCCCTGGCACCAGACTGGGGCATTACTTGACCATAAGTCCATTAACTGCAGCAATGGGTAAGTGCTACCTACCACTGTGACTACTGACACAGCATGCCAGCACTGCTGAGCCACTGAGGACAGACTTATTCCTTGTAGCAAGCATCCTCTCCAAGGCAGTTCTGTTTGTTTCTGCAATCACAGCATCACCTGACCTAGCGGGAAGCCATCCACACCTCTTCCCCTCAGAACAAAGGTGGCAGTGATGGTTCATAAATATTCATACTTCTTCCACGCTGCATTAGCTTAGAGTATTTTAAAACGAAAACAAAGCAGAAAATAAGACAGATGGTATGTGGGACAAAACCCAGAAAAACACAGACAGGAGTACAACAGATAGAGAGAGCACTAAGAGAAAAGGTTAGATTCACTTGGAAAATGAGTCAGGAATAAATTCCCTTTTCTTAAGATAAGGCTAAGCTCATGGAAGCAGCAGCTCTCACTGAACCTCTGTAAAACACAGCTGTGATTTCCTCTAACTGGTGTGCTGGGACAGCTCTTTGTCTGTCCAGGGAGTCTTATATTTTGGGGAAATGGCTCTCAGATATCTAAGGAAACACTATGGGAAGATCCCAAAATCAGTCACTAGTGGGTGAGACTATAGTGTAAAGAAAATCTCCTCTCCAGAAATCAGTAGTTATTAATAAAAGCCTTTTAAATCCCATTAAATAAAGACAGAATGACACATAAACAGCTCTAATTAGACACTGCAATCAATAGGTAAACACAAATCTTGCCTGTATAAACAAGGGTAACTTTCCTGCTTATACTGGATGTCTTCTGCTCCTGTAAACCATGTCTGAAACACGATGAGCAGTCACAGAGCCTGCATTTCAAACACAGGGCTTAAAAAAAGACCTATGAAACAGCCATAGCAAAGGAAACGAGAAGTGGCACCTCAGTGGAAACCACACATCACAGAGAAGGCCAAATGCTTAATTACAGAGCATGAATATGAGAGGGGACAGTAACTGAGAGCAGGGAGAAGCTTCATCCAGCTGATAAGGCCAGAGGACCACACAACACATGGAATGTGAGAAATGCAGCTGAAAGCACAGCTCACATTAAAAACAAGATAAACAATAATCAGAACGGCTTATTATGATGAGTACTCTATCCACTGAGAGTTCCACATCTAAGTCAGAAGTGGTTCCATCACATTTAATCCCCTTTAGGTATAGGCATGTCATTAGGATCCTATTTAGTAAGACTTCTCCAAGTCTGGTCAACAAGTGTAAGAGCAAAACACTGCACCTGGAGTAACTCACCCTGAGCACTTACTATTACCTTCTGCATTGCAGCTGATCAGGAAGCACCAACAGACCCCACACAAACTGCTTACACCCTGTGCTTGAAGGCAAGCAGAAAAGAGACTCCAGACACACAACCACAGCCTTGCCCTGCTACCCACCTCAAGACCAACCAGTTCTTAACACACCTTCCAGCTGGGGCACAGTCACTCACTGGTGTCTGACATGTTGATAAGCACCAAGTAGTGTATGTTCCACCTACAATCAGAGGGGTCTGCTAAGAAAAGGGGATTAAAAAAGAAAGAGCACTCTCATGCGTGTGTTCAATGTACCAATCTGAAACACCATGTCTGTGGGTGAAATACAGTCCCTCTAGCTTGTCGTGCATTTTGTCACTGCCTCACTGTTCCCTGAATCCAGATAGGGCCAAATGCCACAGGAATAAGGAAACTAATCAGATTTCAGAAGAACATATCTGAAAACTTGTCTCTCCTGCTCTGCTCTTCTTCTGGTCAAGGGAGGCTGCTGCCTAAATGACTCCTCTTAATGCTGACTTCTCACTCCTCAACAGTTTCCTCTTTTTGGGAAGGCAACCTTAACCCCCAGGAGAATCTTGCAGCAGCAGCATGACTTGTGCATTGTCCTCCACGAGGACACAGATCCCGTGGCCAGGCTCACTCGCAGCGAATCCATGGCAGGTGGCCATCCCCACCGCCAAAAACTGCACAGTAAGTGGATCCCTCACTAAACCAGGAGCTGGCCCCATACTCTTACAACCTTTTTTTTGCTTACCAACCAAGAGGAGGAGGAGGAGATCCGTCAGCCTGCTGCTTCATGGGCGATGGCACTACAGTCACCTTGTCAATAAAGCTGAGAGCCACCACTGTCTGCTGCTGCATCTGGCACCTGCCGACACACAGAGGGCACAAGCCGGGTGCTGAGCAGGGAGTTCTACTGTTTTTCTGGACACTGGTCATACTCCAGCTTTGCTTCACTGCCTATTGGAAAGCAAAGGGAAATTGAGTCCTTTTATCCTTCATTTCCATCACAATTATCATTTGTGAACATCTCCAGTTGCCTGAAGCAGTAATTTTTTTGGTGTCAGGTCATGCTGTAAAGGCTCACACTAATTTCCCACCTCTGAAACACCCAGCTGGGTAACAGCAGGGAGCAGTATCCATCTGCAGAACCTTCATAATTCAGTTTCTTTTTGCCAACCCAAATCACTTCCCAACGAATTCATCTCTATTTGAATAGAGGGAAATATTCCCTAACACTTAAGGGATTTGCAATCTGTCTGCTGAACTCAAGACCAGAAGCCAGCCAAATATTTACTAGAGCCAACCCTCAATCAAGCTTTCACAGCACTGTTTGCCTGTTTAGCTCCTTAAAACATTTTGTGTGTCTCTCTGTACATTTTCCAGGTAAAAAGAGGAAAGAGAAAGCAGCCTAAAATGCACCAGGACTCACATAGTTTTTAAGCATAGCTTACATTTAAAGACATCTATCCATGATAAAGTAATCCTAATTCAGAAAGCATATATGCACACATCCTGCCCTTGGCACTTTTCCCTTGCCTCCTCCATCAATTTTCTGAAGGCTGCACATTTCCACATACACATCCAAAGGGACATTAGCAAAACAGGATTTCCACACTCTGCAAACCCTTGCTGGGACAATACACTGGGAGAGCTCATCAACATGCAGTCTAAGCATCATCCAACCACAGGCCCTTAGCATCTGAGGCAAAACATAATCGACTAATAGGCACCCACCCACCCTGAAAGTCCATCATTATGCATTAATACAACAAATGTACATCTGCTTAATGGGGGAGCAGTAATTGTGGCATGTGAAGTAAACACACAGTAAAAGCCTCTTATGGAGTCTAAGCATTCAGCAGCTTGTTTCACCACCTAGAAGACAAACAGTTACTGCATCCTTTAGCACCCTGACATTGCACACACACCACCAATACACAGCTCAACGCTGCACACACATCACCAACACACAGCTCAACCCTTTCACCCAAAAGCAACTCTGAAGTTGACTTTATCACTCTCTACAACTCCCAGAAAGGAGGCTGGAACCCGGTGGGGTTGGTCTCTTCTCCCTAGTAATGAGTGACAGGACAAGAGGAAGTAGCCTCAAGTTGCATTAGGGGTTAGGGTGGGTATGAGGAAAGACTCTTCACTGGAAGGGGTCTCAAACACCGGAGCAGGCTGCCGAGGGAGGTGGTTGAATTCCCAAGCCTAGAAATGGTTCAAACAGGGAAAGATGTGGTGCTGAAGGACATGGTTTAGCACCAGGCTTGACAGAGGTAGCGAATGGTTGGACTCTTAAAGGGGTTTTCCAACCAAAATGATTCTATGATGAGGTAGATAAAGTCCGTTGCACACATTCGAGAGACTGTATCCATTACTGACACACCTTTGCCCCTCGGCAGCACTTCTTAATCATGACAACCCAAGACTAGAACATAAAGAGAGCCTGGAACATTCCAGTAAATCATCCAGTATCTGGGGAGGGAGGAAATAAACGAGGTTTGAAGCCCTGCAAGCCAACAAAAGCAGCCCGCTCAGCGCTATCGGCTGGGCAGCGGCGGCAGCAGAGGCGGCCCCGGGTCTCACAGGCACAGCGCGGCGGGCAAGAGCCGCTGCTGCCCGCAGCCCCCCGCGTCCCCCGGCCGTACACGCAGCAGCAAGAACACCCCACGGACGCCAGACACAACACATCACCACACGGCCGCCGCCAAATATCGCTCGCCCTCGGCGCTGCGATGCCGAGAGGGCTCTGTAAAGAAACGAGCAGCCGAACAGCTCCTCTGGCACCACACCGCCGGCCGCGCCGCCGCCCCCCACCCCGCCGGGGCTCCGCTCCCAGCCTGGCTCCCGCCAGCGAACAAGGCCGTGGCCGAGCGGCGCCCGCCCTGCCCCGGCCCCGCGTCCGCAGAACACGACGCGCCCCCACCGCGCCGCGCACCTGCAGGGCGGGGGCCCAGCGCCATGGCGGCCCCGCGGCACTGCGCCCGGGCCCCGCAGCCGGAGGTCTCTGCGGGAGCTCCGACTGCAGCTCTCCCCGCTCGGCCACAGCAGCGACGGCTCCGCCGTTCTTCCCGGGCTCCGCCCCGCCGCGGCGACCCCGCCTCACACCCTGCCCCCGCGGATCGCTGCCGGCCCGGGGCTGCGGCTGGTGGGAGGCGCCGCGCGTCGGGAGCGGGCCCGTAGCGGAGCACTGGGCGGGGGCAGGGGGCGTGCTTCCCCCAGCCGCCTCCCGGGCCCGCCGTGCTGCCGGCGTGCCCTGTGCTGGGCAGCGGGATCCATCTTCAGGGCCGGAAAAGAAGCCGTATGATGTATTTCTTCATAAAGCCCAAGCGCCGGGCTCTGCTGCCGGGGATGAGCTTGGTCAAGGGCAGAACTGAAACAAAAGCATCGATTTTGGTAAACGGAGGTTAACCAATGCCTCTAGGTCCACGGGAAACTGAAAACCCTGCCATCTCTACCGGCTGTTTCCATTCTGCCAGCATGCAGGCTTCTTGGCCCAACACCCAACACCACAGTCTCAAGTTGTGCCAGGGTAGGTATAGGCTGGATGTTAGGAAGAAGTTCTTCACAGAGAGAGTGATTTCCCATTGGAATGGGCTGCCCAGGGAGGTGCTGGAGGCACCGTCCCTGGGGGTCTTCAAAAAAAGCCTGGATGAGGCACTTAGTGCCATGGTCTGGTTGACTGGTTAGGGCTGGGTGCTAGGTTGGACTGGATGAGCTTGGAGGTCTCTTCCAACCTGGTTGATGCTATGATTCTATGAACAGAACAGGTACCAGAAATCCCATTCCCTTACCTGCCACGGCTCCAGACCTCTGTGGTAGCCTAAACAAGATCTGGCTTCCCATTCCTTCCCGTTCCCTAGCTCTGAAGCACTGGAAGGCTGAGGAAAAGGCCTTTGGTATTGCAGTACCTCTAAATCCCCAGTTCTAGCAGTTCAGAAGCCTGCAGATAGGCAGCGGCATAGAAAAGAACAACACAACCTGTATGCAGACCCCTACAGCTGCTGAAAGAACGTGCAAAAATAAAAGCAAGCATCGAGCAGACATCCCCAGGTAGGAACCTCTCTACAACTACCTGAAAGGACACTGTGGAGAGGCTGGTGCTGGTCTCTTCTCACAGGTAAAGAGTGAGCAAGAGGGAACGGCCTCAAGCTGCGGCTGGGGAGGTTTAGACTGGACATGAGGCAAAGAGTGGTCAGGCATCGGAATGGGCTGCCCAGGCAGGTGGTGGAGTCACCAAGCCCAGATGTGTTCAAAAATCGTTTGGATGTGGTGTTTAGGGTGAACCTTGTAGAGTAGGGATATAGGTTGGACTTGGTTTATCCTGAGGGGCTTTGCCAACCTGAATGTTTCTGTGATTCTGTGGTTCCTCTAAGTTGTTAGGATGTTACAAATCCAACAAGTTTTTACTAGGACAGCTTCTGCCAGCAGCCTGTTTTTTAAGCTAACACATCCTTAAATATCCCTTTCAAAATCACACACGTGGATTTCAGGACTGAATACCTTGTACATGGAGCCATATCCCATCACTACCACTGCCCTACTCAACAGATGCTTTCTATCACCCAGTGTCAGCAACGGGA
The DNA here is from genome assembly GCF_015220805.1 of Pogoniulus pusillus. Lineage (NCBI taxonomy): Eukaryota > Metazoa > Chordata > Aves > Piciformes > Lybiidae > Pogoniulus > Pogoniulus pusillus. Next base: position 11,348,675 of record NC_087296.1, on the reverse strand, counting down.
CAATTGCTGTCTCAACTCCTCCACTAAACTGGCTGCTGTACTTCCAGCTAAAATTGGCATCTCCATGTGTTTTCTTTCTGTTCTTCTCCAAGACTGTTTGTGTTTTAAAGACAATCTCTGTCTTGTAAAAGTTTCCTGTTTACAGGACACACTTTGCTAGAGAGTGATTGGCATTGGAATGGGCTGCCCGGGGAGGTGGTGGAGTCGCCGTCCCTGGAGCTGTTCAAGGCAGGATTGGACGTGGCACTTGGTGCCATGGTCTAGCCTTGAGCTCTGTGGTAAAGGGTTGGACTTGATGATCTGTGAGGTCTCTTCCAACCCTGATGATACTGTGATACTTAGTGCCATGGTCTGGTTGACTGGCTAGGGCTGGGTGCTAGGTTGGACAGGATGAGCTTGGAGGTCTCCTCCAACCTGGTTGATTTAATGATACTGCCTGGGGTAAAAGACAGGTAAACCCAAAGTTACACTGGTTAAAATCTCAAAGAGCTCACTGGGTTTTCTACCACAGCACAGAAGAACGAGGCTCTGCTCTCTGCTACTGCTTAGGTAACTAAATTGGGAGCAGAACGGTGCTGCTATTCGAGCCTCGGCCATTTGTGGCCGGAGTTATCGTCAGGGGAACGGCCACGTTTTCCACACAGGTCTTCGTGCAGGATCCAACAGCAGCCGAAGGGAACAGGCACGGCTTGAAGAGGAAAGGCCCCGGGGGAAAACGTCCCTTGTCAGTGCGTGTGGCTGCCAGCAACTGGGGGAAAGAGGAATAAGACTGCAGACATAAATAAAATAGTATTGCTTACTTGGCTGCTTCTGGGTTTGCCAAAACAAGGTAGAAGGTATGCAGCCCTGTCCATCAAAGCAGGGGAAAACCTACTTAATCTCTTAGCTGAACTTGCACAATGATAGTGATTAACACCTTACTTTAGCTCCAAGAGAGACTGTCATTGTCCCACTAAGGAAAAACTTTTTCCCTGTGTGGGTGACAGAACACTGAAACAGGTTGCCAAGAGAGGTTGTGAAGTGTCCTTTTCTGGAGACATTCAAAACCTGCCCAGATGCCTTACTGCATGATCCTGCCTTGGCAGTGGTGGTGCACTTGATAGAGGTCCCTTCCAACCCCTACCACTCTGTAATTCTGCAATGTACCAGTTCACTGCCCAGCATTATTCCAGCATCTCTGCTGTATTGTGTAGGACAATGCACAGACTCCATAGAGCAGACAAAGAAACTCCACTTCTCTATAGTATTGACATTGCCCCGAGCATCTCAAATACATAATAGAGTCCACTGGCATGAGGAAGAAACCACTCAAACTCCTGTCAGAGCAGCAGAGTAAGCAAGTTGGGACTGGAATAGAAGCATCATTACAAGTTTTGGTTACAATGCTGTGTGTTATCACTCAGAGCTCAACCCACAGACTTCATGTCATTGTAAGAAACTCTGTGAGTGGGATCATAGAATCATAGAATCAACCATGTTGGAAGAGACATCCAAGATCATCCAGGCCAACCTAGCACCCAGCCCTATCCAGTCAACTAGACCATGGCACTGAGTGCCTCATCCAATCTCATCTTGAACACCTCCAGAGACAGCGACTCCACCACCTCCCTGGGCAGCCCATTCCAATGCCAACTACTCTCTCTGACAACAACTTCCTCCTAACATCCAGCCTAGACCTCCCCTGGCACAACTTGAGACTGTGTCCCCTTGTTCTGTTGCTGCTTGCCTGGCAGAAGAGACCAACCCCACCTGGCTACAACCTCCCTTCAGGTAGTTGTAGACAGCAATGAGCTCTGTCCTGAGCTTCTTCTTTTCCAGGCTGTACACCCCCAGCTCCCTCAGCCTCTCCTCACAGGGCTGTGCTCCAGGCCTCTCAGCAACCTTGGTGACCTTCTCTGGACACTTTCCAGTATCTCAACATCTCTCTTGAATTGAGGAGCCCAGAACTGGACACAGTACTTAAGGTGCAGCCTGACCAGTGCTGAGTACAGGGGCAGAATAACCTCCCTTGTCCTACTACATGGATCTAACTTTACTGAGTCTCGAGGCAAGAGGATCTGCCTTTACTGAGTCTGGAGGCAAGAGGCACCCAGGCATTCAATGACAGAACAAGAGAACATATTCTCAAACTGCACCAGGGCAGGTTTAGGCTGGACATTAGGATGAAGTTCTACACAGAAAGAGTGATTGGCATTGGAATGGGCTGCCTGGGGAGGTGGCGGAGTCGCCATCCCTGGAGGTGTTTACGAGGAGGCTGGATGAGGCACTTAGTGACATGGGTTAGTTAATTAGAAGGGTTAGGTGATAGGTTGGACTCGATGATCTTAGAGGTCTTTTCCAACCTGGTTGATTCTGTGATTCTGTGACTACCTGTTAAAACAATTCAGATAGATATGCACACACATATGATCTTTGAAACAACAATTAATTTTGGTCTCTCCACAGCACAGAGGATAGAAGATAGTCCAAATTGTTTGCTCTTTTCCATAGCAATGTATTCCATGGCAATTGATATGAATGCAAATGCTCTAACATGATTTAATTAACTGTCTTTGTGATATTGATAATTAGAATACCTGAGGAAATCTTGAAGTCGCATTGCCCATTCCTTTCAGGATCAGGCAATTTTCCTTTGTCACCAACAGCAATATTTTGATGGAGATAAAACTGAAATTTGCTTTTTTTAATGACTTCCAAATTGTGAATTTTAACCCTTGGAAAAGATTTCTCACACAAACTCACATGCTTAGAAAACCCATGGAAGACAGAACCATCTGAAGACACTAAAGGGCAATGTTTGAATGGGGATTGATCTCCCACACTACACACTTCAGTGTACAGAGCTGCATATATCGCAGAGAAAAAAGACTGTCAGAGGTCCTAACAATGTTTATGGCCTACATTCAGATTAGCTTATGCTAGTATCAGAAACTGTTAGCTTGTAGCCTAAGAAAGAAAGTCTGTGATAAAGCATAACACTGCTGAGCTTTGACACCATCACAGTCCAGTCTCAAATAAGTATAAAAATAAAGGTGACACTAATCTTTTCTTTTTTTCCATTAGCAGCCATCCTGCTTTTCCCAATTACTCTTACAATTATTCACCATGAAGTCACAAAATAGGTTTCATATAGGCAGATTTTCATGCATAATTGAGGCTCTGCTTGATCCTGCCATGGACTGGGGGCTGACTTCTGTAATAATACATGGCTATTTTTAGTCTGGCTTCTTCCCTTTATATAATGATGAAATTTCTGAGTGTCCTCAGCTAACCCTGTAACTTGGAATTGATTGTCTAGATAGAACTCCATTTGATGGAAGTGTTGAAAATTTCTGCAACAAAAGAGAACTAAACCACAGTTTAAAACTTTTACTTCTGCCCTAAGAACTGATTCTGTGCACCCATTTCTAACTGTCCAGTACAGCAAACCAGAAGTCGCTTTCAAAATGCTCTGCAGAAGAAAGAGTGTACAAGAAAAGGAATTTGCTCAGATACATAAGAAGATTATAACAGGTCCTATTTGTTCCAGCTGAGGCACTTTGTTGAGCGCAGTGGGCACCCCACCACCATACCTTATGTCTAACCCCAGAATCACCTCCATTATAACACCTGCTAAGAAGCAAAAGCTGACACGAGTCTTTGTAGAGGAAATACGGTGTCAGGGGAAGACCTGAAGAGCAAGGAAAACATGAACCCGTGAAGGTTTTTGTCCTGAAAGCTCTGCTGGTGAGCTATTTTTCCCCTTTCTTCAGGATCTTTAAAATGTTTTCTGTGACTAGCACATGACTAGTTGGCACATTAAGAGATGACACTGCAAATTCTCCCGCTCTGCCCCCTACCTCTGTTCCAATTCAACTACAAGGAGATTGAGCAAGCCACTTACAGCTTGGAAGATAATGGAGCTAGGAGTACCAGAGCTGTTGTGACGTTTAGACAGCACCTTTTGAGGTGTTCCTGAGGCTCTTTCCATTAAAACATTATTATCATTAAAACAGATACAAGAAATATAAACTACAGTAATACTTTTCCCCTGAAAATCATTATAATCAGATAGTTCAGTAATCACAGAATCATACAATCAACCAGGTTGGAAGAGACCTCCAAGATCACCCAGTCCAACCTAGCACCCAGCCCTAGACAATCAACCAGACCATGGCACTAAGTGCCCCAGCCAGGCTTGGCTTCAACACCTCCAGCCACAGAGACTCCACCACCTCCCTGGGCAGCCCATTCCAATGCCAATCACTCTCTCTGACAACAACTTCCTCCTAACATCCAGCCTGAACCTGCCCCAGCACAACTTGAGACTGTGTCCCCTTGTTCTGTTGCTGCTTGCCTGGCAGAAGAGACCAACCCCACCTGGCTACAGCCTCCCTTCAGGTAGCTGCAGACAGCAATGAGGTCTGCCCTGAGCCTCCTCTGCTGCAGGCTGCACACCCCCAGCTCGCTCAGCCTCTCCTCACAGGGTTGTGCTCCAGGCCTCTCTGCAGCCTTGCTGTCCTTCTCTGGATGCATTCAAGCACCTCTTTCTTTAACAGAGGTGGTTTTATGAGGAGCATGGAGGGAGGAAGGCACCCTGCCATCACCCATGACAACCCATCTTTCACAGAGCCAGAAGACATCTTAAGAACCTGGGAGGCTCAGCCCTGCCTTCCTCCAAGATGTCACACAACCAGAGGCAGTCTAAGTACAAGCAGTGCCAATGAATGATCGTTATGTCACACACATCTTCATCACTCCAAACGCAGTGCAAATGGACCTCCCCTATTTTTAACTTCTCTGTCTCAAGTGCTGCTACCATCACAGCAATCAGTACCCCTCAAAAACCCACTTGAGAAGCACCCAGGGTAGGGAAGCATAAGCTTTTAACCATGAGACAAGGGAGCCTGTGAAACATAGAAAGCCCTTTAAAGCTGGCTCAGTTTCTCCAGTCTGTTACCACCTTACTATCTGTTGGTGCTCCTTGCAGGTTCTGGGGCCAAAATCATCACTTCAGTTGCACTGGCAATTTCCCCCTTGTCTCAGAGTTACAGGAAACCAGGTCCCACTTTGCCTTGCTCTTCAGCTAGGGGCACAGATTGCTTTCTGGGCCCAGGTGGCCTCTCTCACCTAACCACATCCCCCTCTTTGCAATGGCCTCAGGTCTCTGTGGTGCCTCAGTGTGAGCTGTGCTCTGCCTCCAACACTCCATGGCTTAGTCTCAAGGACTGAAACTCCTTGGTCTTATGAAAGAAAGCTCACGCCAAGTGCAGTCTTGCAGGATGTAAGCCAGCTGATTGTATCTAATAGGCTCTGTTTGTAACCTCATAGTTTGTGAGTTATCTCCATCATGGCAGAGTAATATTGCTCACATCAGATAAAAGAAAGCTCCATCACAATCAAGATACAGATTTTCCATCTTGGGATGAAACAAACCCTTGGCTGCACAGGGGCTCTGGTGAGACAGACCCCAACCATCCAAACCTCCTGAGGAAAGCAGGCTCCTTAAGTTTGCCATCAGACTCTAAAGCTTTTCAGGATCACCATTCCTGAAGGTGTTGAAAAGCCACATAGATGTGGTGCTGGGGGATATGGCTTAATGGTGGTTTTGACCAGAGCAGCATTAATGGTTGGACTTGGTGATTTTGAAAGTCTTTTCCAACCTAAATGATTCTGTGGTTCTATGAAAATAAACTAAGGTGTATTTGTGGGGTCCACAAGCATGACTTCACTACCTGAAGGGGCATTGTAGCCAGGTGGGGGTGGCCTCTTCTCCCAGGTAACCAGCAATAGAACAAGGGGACACAGTCTCAAGTTGTGCCAGGGTAGGTATAGGCTGGATATTAGGAAGAAGTTCTTCACAGAGAGAGTGATTGGCATTGGAATGGGCTGCCCAGGGAGGTGCTGGAGGCACCGTCCCTGGGGGTCTTCAAGAAAAGCCTGGATGAGGCACTCAGTGCCATGGGCTGGTTGACTGGCTAGGGCTGGGTGCTAGGTTCGACTGGATGATCTTGGAGGTCTCTTCCAACCTGGTTGATTCTATGGTTCTATGATTCTATGAAGTCTGAAGCTTATTCTCAGCATGGGAAGGGAGTAACTTCTGCTACTACAGCCTGCACAACCACTTTGCTCCTGCAACCAACACAGCGGAGAGAACAGGGCTCACACGGAGGTCACCTGTATTGATGGCTGAGTTCCCTCAGAAAACCTTACCCGAAAAAGCCATCTCAGACCCCTAGGCACGGTCTAAGGGGGCCCTGGCAGTGCCGCAAGGCAGGAGAAGCGCAGACTGCTTTCCCTGCACGGAGCCATGGCTGGCCTTTCGGTTCGGCTCTATCCCGCGGCCGAAGCACCGACGCCCGGAGCTGCCGGACTCTCCTGCTTCCTGCAGCCTGTCTGAGGAGCGTTTCAGACGGAGCAAAGCACCAGCAGCACTCCTGCTCCTCCCCGGAGCCGCCGGCCGGGGTCTGCAGCGCAGGGCGCTAGGCTGACGAGGCTCTGCCTCCGGAGCCGCTACAGCAATACCCGGCAGCGACGCTGTCTTGTATGGAGCTGCGAGCACCGGCAACGGAGAACGAGGGAAGAGTCCCGCGCTAATGGCCCAGCAGCCCGGAGCAGCGAGAGGAGGAAGCCCCGGCCCGGCCCGCCCTCTGCCCGGGCCGCGCAGCTCTTGCCTGTCGGGGTAATGCGGCTACTGTTGGCGCCGGCGCCGCTAGGCGGGCGGCACAGCGCGCCCGAACCTGCGTCCCGCCCGGCCTCTCACCGCCACCATTTCTCCCGCCCACAGCCAGCGCCCGTCACCCGCCTCGCCAGTGGCACCTCCTCCTCCCCAGCCCGCCGTCGTTTCCCTCTTCCGTGGCGTGGAGTGGAACATCCCTCCCGACACATTGCTGCCTCTGGGGCTTGGTACTGCCCAGAAGGGGGGAGTACCAAGCAGAGAAACAAGCTGGACAGTAAAGCGGGGATGGGGTGTAGGTGTGGGGCGCTGATCATAGTTACCTCTTGAGAAATACAGGCAAAACGGTGTGCGTGGATCCCTGGTGGTCTAGTGGTTAGGATTCGGCGCTCTCACCGCCGCGGCCCGGGTTCGATTCCCGGTCAGGGAAGCTTCTTTTTCGTCCCAATCCTCTTTACTTTATTTCAGTGTTCTTCCAACCCTCTCCTCCTGTTTTCACAGCCCAGAAATCATCCAGCTGGCTGCTGTGCGAGGCGTCGACGTTGGGGCCCCGCACCAAGTTTTAAGAGGACTGTGTGCAGAATCTCAGCCTGCACAGAGGTAGCATGCGTCTGGAAGTGCTCCTGTCACAAAACTGCTGTCTAATGGCCTTTTCAGTCTGGTGCCAGACCCTCATACAGAGAATAAACAGCACAGAATCCTAGATTTGCTTCGTCTGGAAAAGCCCTCCTTGAGCATCAAGTCCAACCGTCAGCCTAAGACCACCATGGCCAGCAAACCATGTTCTGAAGTGCCATGGCCACACATTTCTTGAGCACCATCAGGGATGAGGACCCCACCACCGCCCTGGGCAGCCTGTTCCAATCCCTCACCAATCCTGCAGCAAAGAAATTCTTCTTAATCTCCAACCTAAACCTCTTCTGGCACAATTTCAGGCCACTTCCTCTTGTTCTGTCACCTATCCACGCAGCAAGGAGTGGGAACCAGTCCTCTTGCTGCTGTCCTATCACCTCAGGTCCCGTTGTTATGGTCTGGAGTGTCAAGACCCTAGGATCAGTGTTCACCTTCACTGTGGTTGCAATCAGACAATTCCTGAATCCCTTGGATTAACATGAAGGGGGGAAGGAAAAAGCACATCTCCTAGAGTCTTAACTGATGTTCCTACTTTAAATAAGAAGTGCCTCATGACACTGGAACACGTCCAGAGAAGGGTGACAAAGCATGGCCCTGTGAGGAGAGGCTGAGGGAGCTGGGGGTGTGCAGCCTGCAGCAGAGGAGGCTCAGGGCAGAGCTCATTGCTGCCTACAACTACCTGAAGGGAGGCTGTAGCCAGGTGGGGTTGCAACCAGTAACAGAACAAGGGGACACAGTCTCAAGTTGTGCCAGGGGAGGTGTAGGCTGGATGTTAGGAGGAAGTTGTTGGCAGAGAGAGTGATTGGCATTGGAATGGGCTGCCCAGGGAGGTGGTGGAGTCACCATGCCTGGACGTGTTCAAGGAAAGCCTGGATGAGGCACCCAGAGCCATGGTCTGGTTGATTGTCTAGGTCTGGGTGCTAGGTTGGGCTGGATGCTCTTGGAGATCTCTTCCAACCTGGTTGCTTGTATGATTCTATGACAATGTGGGCTGTTCTGCAGAGGACTGGCAATGCAATCAAAAGCACATTACAAAAGAGATCTGGCACATGGCAGCATGGGCTACAGCAGAGGTATTTCAGTCAAACATCAGATCAATATGATGCGATCTTCTCCAAATTAAAAAGTGATAGGACAAGAGAAAATGATCTCAAGTTGCACAAGGGGAAGTTTAAATTGAACATGACGACCAATTTCTTCCCTTGGAGGGCTGCAAAGCCCTGGACCAGGCTGCCCAGAGCAATAATGGAGCTCTCATCCCAGAAAGGATTGAAAAGCCTTGTAGATGTGGTGCTGAGGGCCTTGGTGTAGTGGTGACTTGGCAGTGCTGGGTTAATGGTTGGACTTGATGATCTCAAAAGTCTTTTCCAACCTAAACAAATCTATGATTATTGTCATTACAGTTTGAAGCATCAGTTCTCAAAGCCTACATGCACTTGCTTCTAACTGTGAACCATTCTGAGATACCAGAGGATAGGGATTTTTACTTTTGGCTCTGTTCTTCCTCAGGAGCTTGACCAGTTGTCTTCCACCTCACAGCAAAGGTGATGGAAATGCACTGCAGTAGAAATAAGAAAGTCAAGGAAGACAATACCAGTTTAAACCAGCAGCTGTGTTTCTGGTTAAGACTCCTATATTTTTATGCTTAGCTGGAAAATACAGGAAGGGGAATCTCTCACATGCAATCTCAATCCTTGGCATTAAGATTTCTTTCTTGCTGCTTCCTTTAAGTTATAGCCTCAGATTAATTCTTCTATTTTCTTACAACCTTATGTAAATATCTTGCTCTGGCCGCTGAGTAACCCCTTGGGTTTTGTTGTTTTACTGGGGGCATAAACAAGCAGAACTTCATTCTGTCCCCCTCCAGGGCTGTCAGCATAAGCATCTCCTATGAACATGCCACGAGGTGGCACCCCGGTCCCACCGCTGCCACCACCCGGCACAGTCCCTGCTCTGAAGGTTTCACCTTTGATCCCATAGCTTCCCATGAGCTATACAATCATAGAATCGAGCAGGTTGGAAGAGACCTCCAAGATTATCCAGCCCAACCTAGCACCCAGCCCTAGCCAATCAACCAGACCATGGCACTAAGTGCCCCAGCCAGGCTTTGCTTCAACACCTCCAGGGACGGCGACTCCACCACCTCCCTGGGCAGCCCATTCCAATGCCAATCACTCTCTCTGCCAACAACTTCCTCCTAACATCCAGCCTAGACCTCCTCGGCACAAATTGAGACGCAGAATAATGAAGGCTTTGCATTTGCTAACAAAGCCATCTTCAGGTGCAGCTCAAGCTGTTATTAAGCCAAAATCATATACAACATGTTTTATGCAGTACCAAATGCATAGAATGCCAGGCTGGAAGGGACCTTAAGGATCCTTCACTTTCCTCTAGGCTAAGGCTGTCCATGGAAGCTCTACAAGCTGTCTTTTTAACAGCCTTAATGCAGCATATCAAAAAGAGAGGTTACAAAGGGTCATCAGGAGTAGAACTGGGACTGCTGAGCACCTCAGCCTGTGACATTTATTCATCGATGCTATATCCTCTTCCTACAGTGGCAAAGAACCAAGTGGCCCTGGGCATGCCCATCCTCACAGCCAGTGCCATCTCTGCTTTTTACCTGTAGATTATGAACTGAAAATCCACACATTTGCATTGGGTTGGAGGGGACCCTCAAAGGTCATCTTGTCTGACCCTCTGTAGTCAGCAGGGACACCTCCAACTAGATCAGGCTGCCCAGGGCTCCATCATTAAGCCTGAATGTCCTCAGGGATGAGGCCTCGGCTGCTGTTCCAGTGCTCCAGCACTCTCACTGGGAAGAACTTCCTCTTTATGTCTAACCTAAACCTGCCCTCTCCACTTTCTGACCATTGCCCCTCACTCCAATCACCACAGGCCCATCTAAAGTCTCTTCCCAGCCTTCCTGTAGGTCTCCTTCAGATGCTGAAATGTTGCTCCAATGTCACCCCAGAGCCTTCTCTTCTCCAGGCTGAACAACACCAATTCTCAGCCTGTCTTCACAGGAGAGGTTCTCCAGCCCTCTAATCATCCTTGTGGGCCTCCTCTGGACCTGCTCCAGCAGGTCCATGTCCCTCTTGTACTGGGGCCCCATAGCTGGACATGGTACTCCAGGCAAGGTCTCACCAGAGCATGCAGAAAATCTGTGCCAAGGCAAAGCAGGGAACCAGAACTCCTGCATCCCAGGGCATCAGCTGCCTGGGGCGACAGAAAGGGTTTGGTTTTGTTCCTTGCTGCACAGATACACAAAGCTGGTGAACCATGGGAGCAGTCTGTGCTGACATTAGAGCTGTTGTCACCATGGCAGGCAAAGGACACAAACAAGGCAAAATGTTTACTCAACTGGTGGAGATGGAAGGGAACAAAAATAAACAACAAGATGCTTTCAGGCACAGAACCCCTTTTCCAGATCAGCTTTTTGCCCATCCTATTACCTCTCCCCAGCACCCTTTCTGTAAAATAATAACTTAGAACATAACTGTAGATCTCTCTCCTAGGTATAGATTAGATATGGAACTCCCCCTGGGCAGTAAGATCAACTACAAAATCCATAACCATTTCATTTCAAACCCTCCTAGGAGTGTCTACAGAACTACAGCTGGAAAATTTACTCTGAATCATGTTTTAAGAGAAATTATTTTATCCAAACCAAGTCATAGATTCACAGAATGAGTCAGGGTTGGAAGGAACCACAAGGAGCAGCCAGTTCCAGCCCCCCTGCCATGCCCAGGGACACCCTACCCTAAAGCAGGCTGCACACAGCCTCAGCCAGCCTGGCCTTAAACACCTCCAGCCATGGGGCCTCAACCACCTCCCTGGGCAACCCATTCCAGCCTCTCACCACTCTCATGATGAATAACTTCCTCCTCACTTCCAGCCTCACTCTCCCCACCTCCAGCTTTGCTCCATTCCCCCCAGTCCTGGCACTCCCTGACAGCCTAAAAAGTCCCTCCCCGGTTTTTTTGTAGCCCACTTCAGATCCTGGAAGGCCACAAGAAGATCACCTGGGAGCCTCCTCTGCTCCAGCCTGCACAGCCCCAACTCTTTCAGTCTGTGCTCACAGCAGAGCTGCTGCAGCCTCTGTGCATCCTCCTGGCCCTGCTCTGGACACTCTCCAGCATCTCCACAGCCCTCTTGTCCCAGAGGCTCCAGAGCTGGATGCAGCACTGCAGGTGGGGTCTCAGCAGAGCAGAGCAGAGCAGAGGAGGAGAATCACCTCCCTGGCCCTGCTGGCCACACTGCTGCTGCTGCAGCCCAGGCTCTGCTTGGCTTTCTGGGCTGCAAGTGCACACTGCTGGCTCCTGTTGAGCTTCTCCTCCAGCAGCACCCCCAAGTCCCTCTCCTCAGGGCTGCTCTCCAGCCACTCACTGCCCAGGCTGCATTTGTGCTTGGCATTGCCTCCACCCAGCTGCAGGACCTTGCCCTTGGTCTTGTTGAACCTCCTGAGCTTGGCTTGTGCCCACCTCTGCAGCCTGCCCAGGTCCCTCTGGATGGATCCCTGCCCTCCAGCCTGGCTGCTGCACCACACAGCTTGGTGTGGGCAGCAAACTTGCTGAGGCTGCACTCAGTGCCTCTGTCCATGGCAACCACAAAGATGCTGAACAAGCCTGGTGCCAGGAATGATCCTTGAGGGACTCTGCTTGTCACTGGCCTGCACTTGGCCATGGAGCCATTGACAGCCACTCTTTGGGTGCTGCCATCAAGCCAGTTCTGCATCCATCAGTGCTGCACCCATCAGACCCATGTGTCAGCAGCTTGGAGAGCAGGATGTGGTGTGGGACAGTGCCAAAGGCCTTGCTCAGGTCCAGGTAAATGACATCAGTTCTCACCTCTCATCTATTCATGTTGTGATCTGTTCATAGAATATCACCAAGTCTGTCAGGCAGGATTTGCCCTTGGTGCAGCCATGCTGATTGTAGCCATTTTATTTAAGGTGATGGTAATGGAAGTCAAATTTGAGAGATGTTGAGGTGCTGGAAGGTGTCCAGGGAAGGACAGCAAGGCTGGGGAGGGGCCTGGAGCACAGCCCTGTGAGGAGAGGCTGAGGGAGCTGGGGGTGTGCAGCCTGCAGAAGAGGAGGCTCAGGGCAGAGCTCATTGCTGTCTGCAGCTCCCTGAAGGGAGGCTGTAGCCAGGTGGGGTTGGGCTCTGCTGCCAGGCAACCAGCAACACAAGAAGGGGACACAGCCTCACGTTGTGCCAGGGGAGGTCTAAGCTGGATGTTAGGAGGAAGTTGTTGCCAGAGAGAGTGATTGGCATTGGAATGGGCTGCCCAGGTAGGTGGTGGAGTCGCTGTTCCTGGAGGTGTTGAAGCCAAGCTTGGCTGGGGCACTTAGTGCCATGGTCTGGTTGCTTGTCTAGGGCTGGGTGCTAGGTTGGACTGGATGAGCTTGGAGATCTCTTGAACCTGGTTGATTCTATGCTTTAATTACCACACACAAACTAAACAATGCTGTCCAAGGACCATTTCCCAAAAGTCCTTTTACAAGAGCAATTTAAATATTAAGAAGTGCTCTGATCACAGCGTTGTGAAAGCTCTGATCTTTTTAAGAGCCTAAACCTTTTCACTTGCAGGCTGAAAAATCTGCTTTCTGCCTTCCTTTTATGACTGCCTTGTGGCTCCAGTCAATCATTACCTTCTGCTTTCTTTCCCATGTGCTGTTTGGATTAATCACAATTTGGTAAACTCCATCGAGGAGGTTATTATGTGGTGCCTGATTTTTTTTGTTTGGCTGGCAGGAGAATGGAGCTGAGTGGTGGCAGCTTTCCACAAAAGCAGACTATAAATTGATATGAGTACACATGCTCTGGCTGGCAGTGCTGCTTGTGACAGGGGAGCAGCACTGACCCAGGCCAGGGAGCGTGCTGGTGGCAGGCTGCCTTCTGCTGCACGTTCAGGCTGGCCCCGCATCCTTTGCAAGGGAATTTAGGACCAAAATGACATGTCTGCATCCCACAAGTGGCTTGGTTGGCATTGTGCAGCTCTGCACAAGAGATCACACCCAACAAAAGAAACAGGAACCCTCTTCCCCTCTGCTCAGATGAGGGACTGTCTGGTTCTGCCAGGGTGCAGGTTGGCAGTGTGTGATCTCCAGTTTGTTTCCTCTCTGCTCCTAGATGGGTTTAGGTGCTAGGAAAGATTTCTTGACTGCAAGAGTGGTCAGGGATTGGAACAGACTGAATCCACCATCCCTGGAGGTGTCCAAGAAATGGGTGGATATCACAGGATCACAAGATCACAGGATGTTTGTGATGGTTTGGGCTCTTACCCACCCCCCCACACTTTGAATTTGCCCCAGCTAACTCAGACGGCCTCTGGGAATATAGATGAAGCAATTTATTTACAGCTAGCAGAAGTTACAAGCAGCTATTTACAATATATACAGTTATATACAATTATATATAGAAATATACAAAGGATAAACAATACAAAAGCACAACTCCCCTCCCAGAAACCTGAGTCCCCAGGAGGGGCTCTCAAACCACCCCAACACCTCCCCCGGCCCTCTCAACTGGATGCTCTTGGAGGTCTCTTCCAACCTGGTTGATTCTATGATTCGATGAACTGAGAACTCATCCTCTAACGTTTGGGTGCCACTGGGCCTTCAAAGCATGGATAATTCTATTTACAGGGCCAGTCCCACTGCCATGTAAATAGCTCCTCTGAGTATGCCTAACATCCTTAGCCCTGCTGCAGGAGCGGTCCCGAGGTGCCTACTGTCTCTGAACTATCAGACTGATGTTGAAAGCATCATGAAGCCCTCCCTTAGCCAAAAAAAACCCCAGTCACACTAAAAAATCTCTAACAGCTAATATCTGACAGCTCAAAAACCTCTAACATGCTGAGCATTTCTTCCCTTAAAGGGTAATACACAGGGTAAAAAGTCCCTACTTCTCCTTTGCCTTCCCAGTCTCAACCACAGGCACAGCCCACTGCAAAAGCTGGGCACACAGGCAAGCAGGTTTTACATATTCCTATTGAATTATTACTTCTCTGTTGTTTTGTTGGTGGCTACTGCTCTTGGGCATCCTTGGGTTTTGATGGTCACATCAAAGGAGCTGCTCTGGCGTGAGAACCGGCCGGAGCCAGGCAGATAATTCATGGATTTATTGCTGGGGTCGGTTCCCATGATTGTCAGTGGGCAGCAGCCACTGCTCTGGCGTAATCCTCATTCTCTTGGGCAGGCACACACTGCCTTAAAAAGGTTTAATGATCCAACAGTGATTTGCTAATGGGAATCTTTCCTGTGGCTTTAGCAAGCCTCGGAGCAGGGCAGGGTGGCACAGGAAGGTCGCTTTGCAGCAGGTTGGGATTCTTTTGGTTTGGGGGTCCTGCTTGTGGATTTTTATCCACTAGTTGCAGTAATAGATTGAAAGGACAAAGTTGTGGTAGCTGGGCAAGTGTCAGAGGTGTGATAAGAGAGAGAGAGAGAGGTCAGGGAGCAGACACAGAGGTGGCAGGTTACGACTGAAGACCTGAGGTGGTTATCAAAACCCAAATACTTCAACCTTTGTGATTGCCCAGAGGAAGAGACTTCAGTGAGAGCAGCTGGGACAGTCACACTGTGGAGAAACCACACTCTTCTGCTGTGGTTGCAACCCATTTGCCTTTCCTTTCTGTCGGGAAAGGAGGGAGTGGGCTGCCCAGTGGGACAGCTGCCCAAATAAAAGGCCTGCAGAGGGAAAAGGCAAGGAAGTGGCTTTGCCTACCCAGGGGAAAGGAGATAATGCTCCTTGTTCTCCACCATTGCTCCCCCTTGGCAACCCAATGCCTTTGCCCAAGAAAAGCCAAATTAAATAAAACCCCTTCTCTTCAACCCAAATGCATTTAGAAAGCAAAGAGGGAGAGGGGGCAGGGAGGCAAACATGTTCTTTTAAGACCTGTGTGGGGAAGTGACATTAAAAGCTATTCAAACTAACACACAAGACAAACCTTCTCTTGTCAATGTAGGTGCAGAAGTGTACCTTAGATGTGTAACACTTTGGTTGAAAGCTCCCTAAGGAAACTCACAGAACCACAGAACATTAGAGGTTGGAAGGGACCTCCAGAGATCATTGAATCCAAACCCCCTGCCAAAGCAGCATCACCCAGGGTAGTCTGCACAGGAATGCACCCAAGGAGGGTTTTGAAAGCCTCCAGAGAAGGAGACTCCACAATCTCTCTGGGCAGCCTGCTCCAGGGCTCCAACACCCTCACCGTAAAGAAGTTTCTTCTCATGTTGAACCTTCTCTGTTCCAGTTTGTGTCCATTCTTCCTTGTCCTATTCCTGTGCACCACCAAAATGAGACTGACCCCAGCCAGTTGACACCCACCCCTCAGATCTTTATCACAGTATCATCAGGGTTGGAAGAGACCTCACAGATCATCAAGTCCAACCCTTTACCACAGACATCGATGAGATGCCTTCCCAGTCTGCTCTTCTCAAGACTAAACAGCCCCAGGGCTCTCAGTCTCTCTTTGTAGGGCAGATGCTCAGGATGGTAAACTAACGGTCCTTGGCTCTCTGATAGATGAAAAAAGAACCCTCAAAACACTATTAAAGCTAAAGGGGGGGAAAGCGTAGGCCTTTAAAGGGTCATTTTGCTTCCTTTGGTTTATAGGTAGTAGTAATTGTAGTAACTGACTACATTTCCCCCTACCTGACAGGAATACTCTTTATGGATAATCTTTACAGGTCAAAAACTTCTCTTGACATATCCCAGGGAACCTGAGGAACAATTTTTGACCCTGTGAGGGTGACAGAGCACTGGGACAGGCTGCCCAGGGAGGCTGTGGAGCCTCCCTTTCTGGAGATGTTCAAGAACCATCTGGATGTGTTCCAGTGTGATCTGCTCTAGGTGATCCTGCTCTGGCAGAGGGTTGGACCAGATGATCTTTGGAGGTCCCTTCCAGCCCTTGACATTCCATGATTCTATGATACTGTTTCCTGGAGCAGGGCACTGATTCCACAGGAGGAGATCTTGCAGTGTAACATATATGAAGATGTGGGCAGAGTTGGACATTTCCCAGCTGTTAGGTGGTTCCAATCACAGTTCCTACCTTGCATCAAGGTATGGTTTCCATCTTTCTTGCAGTGTGACATGTATGAAGATGTGGGCAGAGTTGGACATTTCCCAGCTGTTAGGTGGTTCCAATCACAGTTCCTACCTTGCATCAAGGTATGGTTTCCATCTTGAAGGCTTTTCTTTGTGGAAAGAAGAAGTCAACACCTCTGAAGGACTTTGCTGTGGAATAAGTCACACCAGTGTTCAGATAAGCATCATCTAAAACATTCAACCCTTGTTAGTCCTGAGCCTCCCTTGGGAATGCTGCCTATGTGAGGGCAGATGAAGGTTTCCCAAGAGAAATGAATGGACAAGAAGCATATTTCACATGTGCTGTTGGGAAGACATCAAACTGCCTCCTGGGTATAACTAAGATCCAGAATGGAGGACTTGTGGCTGTGCACACACACCACAAACGTTTTGAAGGCTCAGACTATGGAGGCAGCAGCATGAACTGGCACCTTCTGGCAGTTGTTGGCACAGGTGGGGCACAGTTATTCTGCTTGGGACAGTCACAAATTGTGACAAATACCTTTAAGACCCTTCAGCCCAACCTAACTCTAGCAAGGCTGCTGCTAAACCATGTCCCTCAGCACCACATCTCTGCCTCTTTGAAACACCTCCAGGGATGAGGATTCAAGCATCTCCCTGGGCAGCCTGCTCCAGTGTTTGAGAACCCTTTCAGTGAAGAAGTTTCTTCTAATATCCAACCTAAAGCTCTTGTGAGGCAATTCCTCTCATCCCAAATATGTGCATTTCTCCCTCCACCACAGCAGCTGGTTTTAGTTCTAGGGCAATACCTAATGTCAGATCCCTTCCACTTGCAATCAGAGCAGAGGGAGAATTGGCAGCACTGCTTCTCACCTGCCCATGTCCTGTCTGGGGGTAACAACCTGGCAGTGCTGTGTGACTACAGCAGCCTAAGTGCTTTTTGTTTGCACTGCTGAGGGCTAAGGTTTTGAGCCTGCTAATGCTGAGTGACAGAATTGGTTTTCAGGGTTGGGTTTTTTTTTTTTGCTCTTAAGAAAAACATTCTAGGGAATTGCATAACCTCCTTTGATCCTCTTGATAACTGGAATTTAAGGTTGCAAACCCACCTATTGAAAGGTTAGTGAAAGCCAACTGCTTCCTGTTGAGCAAGTAGCCTGATTTGCCTTCTTGTGCCACATGCTGTGATCTAGCTCTAGATTATATAAATTACAAACTGGATGCAGAATAAAGAGAGAAAAGGACTGAAGTAAGGTTGTGTGTGCACAGCCACGAGTCCCCCATTCTGGATCTCAGTTATACCAAGGAAGCAGCTTTTCCTTGCTCTGTTTTAAAACCTGCACAGACTCCTCCAGCTGTGACCTGTTAGCACAGCTACAACCAAAACCATCAGGAGCTATTACCCTCTGATGTCTTTCCAACAGCATATGTGAAATATGCTTCTTCTCTGTTCATTTCTCACTTGGGAAACCTTCATCTGCACTCACATAGGCAGCATTCCCAAGAGATGCTCAGGGCTGCAACCTCAAGCACAGATGCAGGTTGGCCAGTGAGTGGCTGGAGGGCAGCCCTGAGGAGAGGGACTTGGGGGTGCTGCTGGAGGAGAAGCTCGACAGGAGCCATCAGTGTGCACTTGCAGCCCAGAAAGCCAAGCAGAGCCTGGGCTGCAGCAGCAGAAGTGTGGCCAGCAGGGCCAGAGGTGATTCTCCTCCTCTGCTCCACACTGGTCAGACCCCACCTGGAGTACTGCATCCAGTTCTGGACACTATTACAAGAGGGTTGTGGAGATGCTGGAAGGTGTCCAGAGAAGGGCCACGAGGATGAGCAGAGGGCTGGAGCTGCTCTGCTGTGAGGAGAGACTGAGGGAGTTGAGGCTGTTCAGTCTGGAGAGGAGAAGGCTCTGAGGTGACCTTGTTGTGGCCTTTCAGTACCTGAAGGGGGCTACAAAAAAGCTGGGGAGGGACTTCTTAGTCTGTCAGGTAGTGATAGGACTGGGAGGAATGGAATAAAGCTGGAAATGGGGAGATTGAGACTGGATGTTAGGAAGAAGTTCTTCCCCATGAGGGTGGTGAGACCCTGGAACATGTTGCCCAGGGAGGTGGTTGAGGCCCCATGGCTGGAGGTGTTTGAGGCCAGGCTGGCTGAGGCTGTGTGCAGCCTGCTCTAGGGTAGGGTGTCCCTGGGCATGGCAGGGGGCTTGGAACTGGCTGCTCCTTGTGGTCCCTTCCAACCCTGGCTGATTCTATGACTACCAAGGGTTGAAGGCTGAGCCCCTCCCTCATGTGCTGGTCCCTTTAGGTGACTCAGATTAAAAAATAAAAACAAACAACCCAAACAAACCCAAGCAAACAACCCAAAAGACAACAAAACAGGAAAGAGAAGAGACATCAGCAGCTCAGTGTCCATGGATCTGGCCTGTTTCCTGAGAGTGAAAATGGGCTAAACCCAGACACAGAGGCAGCACAAACCCATCCCTGATGCATTGTTTCAGGATGCTACAATAGCTGCTTTCATCTCATCAGGCTCTAAGAAATATTTTTTCAAGCTCCTTCTTATTTTAGAATGAATTAAAATGGTGCACTGAAGGCCACAAAACCTTTTGGGACACATCAATTAAATCAAAGCCCTTGGGGTAGAACCAAAGCACATTTTTAACCTGATATGATGCATTGGAGACTTCCTAGCAGGCTCTTAGAGGGCAGGTTAATAGTTAATAGCTTAAAGTCAAGTAGGGCTGCAACCTGCTCTTTTTCATGTAAACAAAGCCAACTTTTTAATCTACTTCCCAGCTCATGACTGTAATCTGCACCCTTGAAACTCCTTGTATGGAAAGAGATTGGTACCTGAGCCTGATGCTGCTAAACATGCCAGTGCAGCACTGAGGTATTTGTGTCCCGGGTCATAAAATGTCCAATTCCCCCCTGCACAACACAATTAAGAGAGGACCAAGCTTGAGTTACAGCACAGAGGTAGAGAGCCTCCCTGTCCAGCTCTTGTCCCTTTTCTCCCTGGGATTGCTCAGGCAATCCATAGTGTCTCCTTGCTGGGTGTCAGAGACCAGCTGATGGGGGCTGGGGTGGGTTACACGTTTAGCTTCTGGGAGGAGAGAGTCACTGAGCTGAGGCCACGTTTCTCTGTCTGGCTATAAAGTGATCACCCTGTGTCTGTGCCACACTCCTCTAGCTGTTATTTGTGCATAATCACCTTTTTGTGTCTTTTAGAGGTGTAAGAATTTTACAGACAGAGCTTTTCATACCTCCTACAGGCAGCCTTTGCAGGTCTGTGATGGAGTAACAACAAACCCTTCCCTCAGTGAGAACTGCTAAATTAGCATCGTGGAATCACAGGGTCCTTGTGGTTGCAAAAGACCTTTAAGATCATTGGCACTTAGTGCTGTGGCTTAGTTCATTAGAAGGATTAGGTGATAGTTGGACTGGATGATCCTAGAGGTCTTTTCCAACCTGGTTAATTCAGTGATTGAGTCCAACCATTCCCTAACTCCACCAAGACTGGTGCTAAACCACCAAGATGACCAGAACTGGAAGGAAAAACTACCCCCTCAGAAGGTATTTAATCATGTCCTTCTAAACCATTCCCCCTTCTAAATGCAAGCCCCTAGTGAGGATCTGAAGGAAAGCTGAACCTGGAAATCCCAGTGGTTTGGGGGCTCCCTGTGCTGGACAGTTGGGTTTGTATCATTAAACCTACCTTCAGTGGAGTTCTGGAGCCCCTGGGACAAGAGGGATGTGGAGATGCTGGAGTGTGTCCAGAGAAGGGTCAGAAGGATGCTCAGAGAGCTGCAGCAGCTCTGCTGTGAGCACAGATTGAAGGACTTGGGGCTGTTCAGTCTGGAGCAGAGGAGGCTCCCAGGTGAGGTTCTTGTGGCCTTCCAGGATCTGAAGGGGGCCTACAAAAAAGCTGGGGAGGGACTTTCTAGGCCATCAGGGAGTGACAGGACTGGGAGGAATGGAGCAAAGCTGGAGATGGGGAGAGTCAGAGTGGAGGTGAGGAGGAAGTTGTTGAGCATGAGAGTGGTGAGAGGCTGGAATGGGTTGCCCAGGGAGGTGGTTGAGGTCCCGTCCCTGGAGGTGTTTGAGGCCAGGCTGGACGAGGTTCTGGGCAGCCTGCTCTAGGGTAGGGTGTCTCTGGGCATGGCAGGGGGGCTGGAACTGGCTGCTCCTTGTGGTCCATTCCAACCCTGACTGATTCTATGATTCTATGATTCAGTGCAGTTTACATGCCTGAAAACTGCTTTTTCCTGCCCACTTCAGAGCACACTGTTTAAGATGGGTTTCCTGGCTGAGCAAGAGGACCAGAGGAGGATAGAGCAACCAGGAGGGTAGAGCAACCAGGAGGGTAGAGCAACCAGGAGGATAGAGCAACCAGGAAGCAGAAACTAACTTTTGAGTCCAGGAATATTCCTCAAGAGCAAAGAAAACCCCACAACAAATCATCCATAAAACGCAGTCAAAAAAACCCAAAGGACTTCATTTAATTAGTGATATGTAAAGACTTTTTTGCATAGAAAACAAAAGGTTAACAAAGTAATGCTTAGAAGACCACCTAGGAACACTATTTTTTAAACCAAACCTTTTTAAAAGTATATTTTGCATAATGTTTAACATTCTCAACTCTTATTGCTTTCTCCACACAGCAGAGAAATCAAGTGCATAATAATAGATGCTGTGTTTTAATCTCTCTCTTTTTTTCTGTGTGTGTTGTTTGTTTGTTTCCTTTTCTTTGTTCTGTGTGTGTGTGTGTGTGTGTGTGTTTTTCTTAACATCAAATCTCTGCTCCTCCACTGGCTGTATTCAAATGCTCAGGTTATTTTCACTCACTGGCTTTAAAAAAGCAAACCCAACAACAACAAACCAAAGAAAGCAAACCCTTTTATGCAGCACTAATTGTCTGGGTGCTTGCAGAATAATTTACTCCCATCCCCTTCCCCTCCCTCCCTGACCCCCTCCCCCAATACATTCATTTTGGTTCGGAATCAAACCCACATGACGATGTCGGAGTGTTAACAGCCAAGTTAAAAGTTGTCCTTGCTGTCACTTCATTCATACCCAGAGTGAATTTGGGAGTGAAAAGAAGAGGGATCTTGCACAGAATCAGCTAGGAGGAAATGTCCAGACAAGCTAAATAAGTTAATCTGAACTCTTTACGACACTCGGTCCCTTGCGTTGGCGTGAACTGACCGCATCCAAGCGTGCACGCTCTTAAGAGGTGGTTACTTCTGGGTGCATGAGAGATGCACTGGTTGTGCAGATACGAGCTGCTAGCACCATGTTTAAGCCAGCAAAAAAGGGTGCCTCGAGGCTCCCAGGCAGCGCTGAAACGTTCATTAATCCCAGCACTGATAAGAAAATTGCTTTTACCAGCGCTGTGCTAGATGTCACCATTTGGCAAGTCCGTACAAAGAAAGTGAAGTAAGGAAGGGAGAGCCAGGCTGCCAAACTGAACATTCTTCCTGAAGTAAGGAAGGGAGAGCCAGGCTGCCAAACTGAACATTCTTCCTGAAGTAAGGAAGGGAGAGCCAGGCTGCCAAACTGAACATTCTTCCTGAAGTAAGGAAGGGAGAGCCAGGCTGCCAAACTGAACATTCTTCCTGAAGTAAGGATGGGAGAGCCAGGCTGTCAAACTGAACATTCTTCCTGAAGTAAGGAAGGGAGAGCCAGGCTGTCAAACTGAACATTCTTCCTCAGCAAGCTTAAAACCCTCTCCCCTTCCAGAGCATGCCCTTCCCTGGAAAGCTATCCCAGTTCTGAAGGTGCACGCAGGGTTTTGGCTCTCTCCCATACCATTTCCATACCTGTGCAACATTACTTGTTTTAGCAGAACACACATAGATAAAGTCTTTTTATTATGGGTATTTTTTTTTCCAATATCAGGCACTTTAGAATACTCAAAACTCCTTTTCTAGCCTGGAGGAGACACAGTAGGTGTGACCCCTCACCTCTCTGCCAAACAAGGATGCATAGCTGGAGAATTATTAGTTCTAATGTCTACGTATTTCTACGTATTTCCCAGGGAACTTCTACGCTCTGACATGGTCACACTGCTCCTGAAAGCCTCTGCTGCTCCCCCAGGATGCCTTCAGCAAAGGCAGCTGAGAAGAAGGTACCACGCGGTGTCCTCACCGATGCCTGCGAGGAGAAGGGTAGCTGAGCAAGGTGTAGGTGGGCTTGCTGGCACCTCTCAAGCCCTTCGGGTGAAGGTGGCCGCTTGGCCAGGCTAAGCAGGAAGGACACGCAGAGTCCTGGAGTCTTGTGAAGGACACGTGGAGTGCCAGAGCCTCAGGAAGAAATGAGCTCCAGAGTCCTGGAGTCTCGGGAAGGACATGAGGAGTCCCAGAGCCTCGGGAAGGATGCGCAGAGCCTGGGAGCCTCGCGTGTGGGTGCGTGTGGGCACGCGTGGGGGTGTGCACACGCGTGTGTGCTGAGGGAGAGGAGGGAGCTGCGCTGGGGAGGGAGAAGGGGGACTTAAAAGGCTCCAACTTCAGTCCCCCAGGGTCGGTAGGGTTTAGTGCCGCCCCCGCTGCCAGCCTGCTGCGGGCTGCCGGCGGCCGACACGGCCAGCGGCGGGGTGATGGCTGTCGCTGCAGCCACGGCGGCGGCGGCCGCGCTGGGGGGAAGCATGGGGAAGGCGCCCGTGAAGGAGAGGGGGAAGCTCTGGGCAGCGGCCGTGGCGGCCGCCGCTGCGGCGTGCACGGTGGCCGAGAGGGACAGCAGGGAGGTAGAGAGAGGGGGGACGCAGGGAGCGACGCTGCCGGCGGAGGGGACTCTGAGGGCGGCGTCGGCGTGGGCGAAGGTGGCGGTGAGCAGGGCAGAGCCGTGGGGGGGCACGTCCGAGGAGAGTCTGCACGGGGCGGCGTCGGAAGCGTGGAGTCCGTTCGGCTGCAGCAGGGCAGCCGGGAGGTGGTGAAAGGCAGCGGCCCAGTGGTGAGGGTGCAGGGGGTGGTGGTGGTGAGCCATGGAGGAGGTCATGGCGGCGGCTTCCCTCTGAGAGGCGCAGGTGCTGAGGTGGGACACGAGTCTGACGCGCAGGGGGTCGGCCGTGTCGAGCCCCTCCACCGAAGTCAGGTACCTCGCCACTTCGGTCAGGCACTCCCGGAAACCAATGCTCATGAAATCCATGGCCAGGGAGTGAGCGTCGAAGTAACCTGCAAGGGGAGGGCAGAAGATGCGTCAAGCTGGCCTCCCGCTCAAGCTTCGGTGCCGAGGCTAACCTCAGCTGGCGAATCTCCCACCTAGGGGTTAAGATTTGCAGCGTGCAAGGCCTGTTCTCTTGATCTGTAAACGATTTGTGTGACCACCCCTGTAACGGCATAGGCTGAAGCTGGTTTAGCAGACAACACAGCAGCGCAAAAGAATTAAGTTCATAAGCACTTGTGATGCTTAAAAAGATACACGATGCCTCTCCTGAAATTCCTCAGCAAGCTGCTGCAGCGCAGTTTTGATCCGTGTGTGTGTGAACAAGACTTTCATCCACACAAAGACGCAGGCTGGAGATCAGAGAGCTTGCAGGCACTGCCCTGCCCTTTCTTCCCCTGCACTGGCATTCATCACAAGGCTCTCCAACTATTTCTCGACATTGTGAGATAGTTGTAACTGCTGCTGGGGTCCCATCTACTTCACACAGTCATTAAGACAATGTGACATACGGTGTTACTTAACTCCAAACTAAAACCATCTTGTCATGACTCTGCACACACACAGTAAAAAGCTTTACTGGGAAAACGTTTTATGTAATGCCATTGCTAATTTGGAGATGGAAGACTGACAGTCATATGGCCCATGAGGTATTTCAACAAACAGCAACTGGAGCTCCACAGGCTTGGATTTGGGGGGGAAGGAGGGGGGGGAAAAAAGGGCATTTGGGGAAAAAAAAAGGGTCTTATTAAATGCACATGAAAAGATACTCCCTTTCTACAAGGGCTTAGCATCAAAATCTAGGATTTAAGCTGCAGCTCATCAACTACAAAAACCTATTCCAGTTTGGGGAATGCTCTTCGTTTAGTTTAAAAGTAGTCTCCTTGGGGGAATAATGTCCTATCCACTCCCAAGCTTGTGCGGTGCTCTCACTGAAGATTTTGAGATAGGATGTAGAGATCAAGAGCCCTTATTATGTTGGAATGCATAGCTAATGCAGTATCTGCATCAGGCCTTGCACTCTCTGCCATGGAATAATCTCAGTCTTCCTGAAGAACGCTGGCCCCAGAGAGCTGACTCCACTCTTAGCAGCTTTCGTGCAAGAAAGGAACCTTTCTGTGGCTGCGCGCCCGCGTTGTTAACTTGAGCTCCTTTATAGATGTCGCCCCAAATCCCCTGCCTGCTGTGCGCGCCCTGCTGCCAAACCCCCCAGCTCTCCTGGTGCAGGCTGCCTCCTCACCTGCGCCTGCCTGCAACCCGAGAGCAGCTCAGCCAGCCCGTCGGGGAGCAGCGGGGCTCGGGGACTCGTCTCGACAGGCACCGGCTCCTCGCCGTTTCCATCCTGCCAGGGCCAGCGCGCCCCAGCGCTGGCTGGGAACGCCGCGCTTTGAGCTCCGCAGAAACCGACGCCGGGCAGGCAAGCAGCGCTGAGCTAGCGGGGTACCTGCTGGGGTGCCAACCAGCCTGGCATGGGGACTGCCTCTGTGCCAGAGGCTCCAGGACCTCCGGCAGCTTCAGAGGGGCTGACGTGCAGCCAAAGCCGCCTCCCGGCTCTGGCCATGAGTCAGCCAGCCTGGGAGTCCTGAGAGCATGCAGCTGAAGCCAGGGCTTCCCAGCCTCCCTCCCTCTGGACCGGAGGAGATGTGGGGGATGTGGTTGTCACCAGCTTCCCGTGAGTCTGAGCTGCTGGCTCTGTGACGAGCTGTCCCAAAGCCCTGGTGATCCTGGCTCTCCCTCAGTCTCCTCTGGTGGCCCAGACATGAAAACAGAAGGGAGATGAGAGCTGGGACTCCCAGGCACCATTATGTTTTGATTGGGATGGTTATCTATTCAGGTCTCTCCTTTGCATGTTTCCCCCAATGAGAACGAGTTTATAACGCTGGGGTTTGTTCCTTTCCAACGTCCGGGAACATCCTTCACCACCACACACACACACCACACCCCCCCACGCATATGCAGCGGTGGTTTGTAGCAAATGAGAAGCCTGCGTTTTGCTTCAGCTGTCCTGGTAACCCACCTGCTCTGCACACAGGAGAATGGCTGAGGCACCTGAGCTACACCGACACAGCTGTCAGTCACCCAGTCTAAATTTGCAGTGAAGATGCAATAAAGGCACAACAAGGTCCCAGCCAGCGACTCCCTGATGACAAATTACTCCTCGCCTGTGCTTGCTTGTACAGTCAGTGAAAAGCCCTGGCCCCAGGCCAAAATAGCTCAACACGAACAGGAGACCGTTGCCCATACCTGCCTCAGGGTGGTGGAAATAAGGAGTCTGCACAGAACCGCAGAGGTGGCAGCCTGCCTGCCTGCCTGGGAAGCTCTGAATAGCAGCGAAGGGACAGAAGCCACGTTGGGTTTCCTTCTGCGGTGCCCACCTCGGGCACACCACACCGAGCAGCGTCTGACTCCACCCTGACTTGCTTAGCCCCAGGCATTCCTCATAGTGGGTGTCCTCCATTTCTGTGCGAGGAGGATGAGCTTTTTCCAGCCCTCAATGCGTGGAACATAAGGGTATTGGGACCCATTTCTCCCTGCTACAAAAATAGCTTTTGTCCATAGGAAAAATGAGGGTTGCACATTTTTTTTTATTGATCCAAAGCAGTTCCTGGCTCAGATGATGAGTTACAAAGTGGGAATAACTACACTTGCAAATAAAACAAGCATCTGCCTTTAAAACACCCTAGGAAATGATATTTGAAGCTGTTACTTAGGTTGCAAAGTAAAACATTCAGCAAGCAGGAAAAGCAGGCTTAAACTTTGCCCAGTGCTAGCATGAAACTCCTTTCCCTTCAAGTTTCTTACTCCATGCAGCGAGATTGCTCTTCTCTCTGGGGCTCACGGCAAAGATAAAGTATTTGTGAAGTGATCAGGTGTTACAGTGAAGCATCACCAACTACAGACCATGGCGTGGGGCTGAGCCAGCATCACCTCTTCTGTACCCTGATGCGTGGAACCTTCCCACACTGCTCTCGGCAGCTGTGGCAGGGAATGGCCTGGCAGCAGCTGACCAAGAAGACAGGGACAACAAAATCCAGCTTGTTCCACCGGGAACCAGGGCTCTGCCAACCCACACACATCTCCTATGGCAGATCCCAGCCCACCCAACCTGACCCTTCACAAAATAGAATCATAGAACCGTTGAGGTTGGAAGAGATCTTTGAGATCATCGAGTCCAGTTGCTTGCCCAGAGCTCAAAAAAGAGTAAATAATCCCCCCTCAAAATAAAATAATCCCCAACATACTTTTTTTTTGGGGGGGGGAGGAGGGGGAGGTACCCAAATTAGAGTAAATTAAGTCTCTGATGGGGTTCACTTCCTGACCCTCCTGCTGTGGGTACAGACATCGGAGGGCAGAAGCTGCTGCAGTTCTCCAGAGGAGCGATGCAGGGTGCGAGGCAGGGATCAAGCTGGGATAGCTGAGTGGCACATCGTGCAGGGAGGACCAAGAGAAGCAAGCACCACGTCCCTCAGCAGCTCAGCCTTGTTTGCCCTGTACACCAAGTGAGACGAGAGCTCGTGGAGAGCCAGCACGCAGCCCCCGCAGACGGCACCATCGCCGACACGCAACAGAGGATCTGAATTCAAATTGCACAAGCATGACCAATTCTGGCCTTCCGTAACTTTCAAGAGTTTCCTCAAGAGCTCTACCAAATAAAGAGTGCTTTTTAAAGGACTTTTTGGGATATAAAAATTAACTGTTTCGCTTCCCCACCCCCTCTCCCCCCCTTTGTTTTAATTGTGCACGTTTTCTGAGGAATGGAGAGGCAAGTGTGTTAGGTGAAGAACAAAATGCCTTTCACCTCTAGCAAATCAGTGTGAAGTTTTAGATGCATTAATGCAAAAGCCTTGTAACACCTAGCAAACACTTATGTCAGCTTGCTGCTAACTTTCACAAACACCACCAGCCTCTCCTACCCCCATCTGTTGGTATGCGTGCACCCATCAGAAGCTCAGCTCTGGAATCACTGAAAGGTGAAGAGAAGAGCAGTAATTCAGCCACGG
The DNA here is from genome assembly GCF_015220805.1 of Pogoniulus pusillus. Lineage (NCBI taxonomy): Eukaryota > Metazoa > Chordata > Aves > Piciformes > Lybiidae > Pogoniulus > Pogoniulus pusillus. Next base: position 11,321,185 of record NC_087296.1, on the reverse strand, counting down.
GCTAAAAACGCCTAAGTCTAAGAAGAAAGGAGAAGAGAGAGAGCATCAGCCTCCTCTTTTCTAGCCTTCACCTCTACAGCAGAAGGGGTCAAATCGCGCTGTTAGCATGGCACCGGTTTGAACCCTAACCACGGTGGGTAGCACGGGGACGCGGGGCCCTGCTTTGCAGGCGGCCAGCTAAAGCTTTTTGCTCAGAGTTAAGTTCCAAAATGTTGATTGCACAGAAGAACTCGTGGGTGGCTGAAATCGTTTGGCCTGCAGCCTCCGGGCTGTCAGCTTGCACAAGCGAGGTACGCGCGGCTCCCGGCTGTCAGCTGAGCTTCTGGGTCACCCAGCGCAGCCCCTGCGTCACGCCGGCACCGCTGCCAGCCAGCGACCCGCACCTCCGACACACGCACGCAGCACGACCGCAGCGCAGCGCTGCCTGCTCCGCCAGGTGCTTGCCCCCGCGCAGAGCACGGCTGCGTTTTGTTCTGCTGACCGAAAGGGTCTAACCTGGCATCTGAAAGTTTTGCCAGAACAAAGACCGTCCACCGACAATAATGAAAGCTCCTCTGCGTCCGCTTGCTTGGGTAGAGCTGCTGGATAATGAGGCTTAGCGTTGGGTTTGGGCTACACAATTGTTACCATAAACCTCCTGTTTATGTTTGGTGTTTGTGTATTTGTTTTGTCTCCCTGTGCAGATTTCAGTGCTCTTTGGAAACCCCAAACAAATCTCTGACTGGGCTGCCTGTGAATGAAGCCTTTACTCCCACAGTGTTATGAAAGCAAACACAAGCCCAGGGTCAAGTGCTTCTTTTGTCCCAGTAGTTCTTTCCCACGAGTTCAATCCTGCCATTAGCATTGATTTCCACTCCTTTAATCTGGAAATGCCTATCACAGCTCCTCATAGCAGGTCTTTTTTTTCTTTTCCCTGAGATTTCTCCAAATGCTAGAAAAGAAACGGTCAGCTCCTTACCTTTACCTCCTGTTGCCTGCAGCATCTTCAGATGATCCACTGTCATTTGCAGTATTTCTGCTTTTTCTAATTTGGCAGATCCCTTTGAGATAAGAGACTTGCATAAGTAAAGGCTTACAAGTACTAGGAACTTTAATTTGATATACTTTCCACTGAGCTCAGCCTTATGGTTTCAATTTCCCCTATCATTAGGCTTAATTCTTTCATGAGCATCTGCCTCCCAGACTCTGTCTGCGGACTAATGCTGTCCCCTCCCCAGCAAAACCAGCAGCAGAATTTTGCTTTATTAAAGCTGTAGTTCAGTCTAGCTCTGGCCTTTGACGCTGTCATCTCTATGCTACCTTCAAGAAATGCGAGAAGTACGTAGCTTTCTGGAGTTTATTTGACAACAAACACAGAGGGAGAGCTGGCAGGACAGGTCTGCACAGCAATCCGAGCCCCTGCTGCGACATTTCGTTGCTGCTTTTACCAGTAGGTGTCCCTGTGGACACACATCCAGAAGTCTCCCTTTTTATCGCCCGTTAATAGCCTTTTGAGTTCTGAATATTCTCACTCTGCATTGAAAAAAGCAGGCACATAGTGCTTAAAGTTAGCAACAAGTCTCGTTTGCAGGGACGGAGGATCACAGAGACACAGAAGTGTAGAACCATGAAAGTCACAGAACCATAAAAAATCACAGAATCACAGCACTGTATTTTGGGTGGGCAAGACTCTGGAGGTCATCCAGACCAACCATTCTTTACCTCTACCAAGCCTGGTGCTAAAGCATGTGCCTGAGCACCACATCTCTGCATGAAGCTAAACACTGTGAGAGAGTTTAGCTCCTCTCTCAGTAAGAAATATTTGCTGTTACCCAAGGTGGCTCACATAGCTACAATAGGTGCTGGGAAAGTATGAAATACAACTCCAAAGGTGCTGTGAACACACTGGTCTCTAAGTAAAACTGCTTTGTATGGTGTCACTACCTGAGCACAGCCAGACAACTGAGTTTACCGTGCAGACATTGCTCCACTGCAAGAGCTCACTCCTCTGCATTAGTTAAAACCAGGCCCACATGAGCTGCAGCCACGGGTGGATGGCTTGTGTGAGCCATGTTCTCCTAGCTAGCACCTGGGCCACCTCACTGCCAGTGACCAGGTAAAGCTGAGACCTTGCCCCACAGCCCCACTGTGCCATAGCAGACCGCTGCCAGGGACTCTAGAGAGCAGAGCTGTGTTGTGGGGAGGGAGGGAGCGAGGCGGAAGCGAAACTAAACCTCCAACTTGGAAACTTCAGTGAGCTGAATGTCAAGGAGCTGGAAGAGGACCTATGACTTTGTCCTTGGCATAGTGCAGGAAAATGGTGAGGCTCCCTGAGCAGAATACAGCACACGCTCAGTTTTACGCCAACACTTTTCTTTCAATCCCCCTTACTGCTTTCAGCACTTTCCTCATACAAAGGTTGTTGTGCTTATGAATTTTCGGTCAGATTCCCCCATTTTACATGCAGCTACATCCCTTAGTTCTCTCAGGCTTCATCTTTTCCACAGCCACAGTACAAGCTGTCTCAGTGAGAGTGACTAATAGCTCAAAACTGCATGGCGCTGGGTAATTTCCAAGGGCTCTGTAGGATTTGTTTTATAATGTTTGTGGTTTTCAAGAAGTAAACAATAAAAAGGGACAAACAACTGTTGTCTCTTGCCCCTGTTTATCTAGCTGAAAATATCCCTGCCACTCTGCTTTGCCAGAGCCTACAGGAGGGGATAGTCACAGCTAGCACAGTTATGAACAGCATATTGCAGGTGACACAAGCGATGCTCTCACCATCATCACGATATGAAACTTTTCTTTACAGCTGCCTTTTCTTCAGACCAAGGACATCACAGGCAGCGTTTGCCATGCTGCTGCCACTGACATTCAGCCCCTGCAATCCTGCTCTTTAATTTTGCTTTCTGGGGTTTATTTTACTGTTACAAGAAGTTAGGTTCTTTCTTTTCAGTTAGCTGCTTGTTGTGCCCGGCGCAGTACCCACAGATCTTCTTCAGGTACCTCCAGTAAAAGAACAAGGCTAAACTATCAAACCAAAGCCCCCCAAATGAAAAATCAAGATACAGAAAGGAAATACATAACTGAATTTCAATGGCATAAACATGCCCTTTATACAGGACAGGCTGTACTCCAGGCTTTGGGTCTATTGGTTCAGACCCAAACTACCTTAACTGAAGTTAGCTGGATCCTTCCAGCCTCCTTACTGGATACTTCTCTCACCAAAAGTCTCTGTAGCTATCCCTGACTTCGCCAGCTCACATGACATGGGTCTAGGCCCCCTCCTAATGCCCTGCTTGTAAAGAGTCATTTTAAAACATGAATAATCCATACTGCCTGCTCCCTCTTTAGGAAAGTGGATTGGTTGGTAACTGAAATGGTCAATTGAAAGTAAAAGGTGTCTTAAAGCAGAAGTGAAGGAAATGATATTTAAAGAGAGAAGGTTACACAGGTTTGGGGGAGCTGTGTCTTGGCTTTGGGTGGGTTTTATTTTTTAATAAATATGGAGTAAAGCACATTTTTAACAAAACCACTACTGGAATTCATCGAAAGAACAGAGGCAACATGAACACAGTTACCCTTAAGGGGAAAAAAAAAAGCACGAGTCAAAGAATGGAAATGTTTTTCAGCCTTATAATGAATTATGTTTCTAATAGTTTCACCACAAGAAAGCATTTTTATTGAAATGCCTGCTTTGTGCCAGATCAGGACACATACAGTATTATTTTAATGAGTTTTACAAGAGAACTAACATTGCCAGATGAGATACAGAAGAAAAAGAAAGGAAAAAAAAAAGGGGGGGGAGGAGGGAGGGGAAAAAAAAGCTTACTTGTTTTTCAAAAGCAGTTGGCACAAGCCTCCTCAGCTCTGATAAACTGTTATTTATACGATCTCGGCGCCTCTTCTCTATAATCTAGTCCCAAAAGAAAACAAAACCCAAAGACACATGAGGTTTGTAAAAGAAGCTGAAGGGTAAAAATCACCGCACGCATGCACACTGTCACACGGGAAGAGAATTGAACACAACGTACCCCTCTTCTTTTCTTTCTGGCCATAATCTGAGATGTTGTTGTTGGGGAGCTTGAGCGAATGACAGAACTGTTGCTTTGCCTGTGGAGCAATGGAAGTATGTCAGGTGTTGCACAGCTTGACGTTGGTCTTTGAAGACACCCTAGGTCACAGTATTTAGTATGTGCAGTCCTTCTCCTGCCACTTTCAGTGCTTGGAAGATGTGCTTTGCACTGCACAGTGTTTTTAAAGGGACAGAAATCCTTCATTTGTGATGGACCCAGCACATTTTTGGAATTGACTGAACAGTCTCTTGGCAATAAAGTCCTTTTCTGGAGACAGCTCATTGCCCAGCTCAGTTGATTCCATTTTTGTTGCATATAAGGCCCTGTCTACCAGACACAGGTTGAAGAACCAAAGTCCTAAGCCACACGAACCATAGAATCCATAGAATTGTTTAGGTTGGAAAAGAGCTTTAAGATCATTAAGCCAAACCATTAACCCAGCACTGCTGGGTCCCCCAGTACCACATCTACAAGTCTTTTAAACTCCTCCAAGGATGTGGACTTCACTGCTTTCCTGAGCTGCCTGTTCCAGGGCCTGACAGTAACATTAAATGCAGTGATTCTGTAAGGTGGCTGCCCTCGTAATCCTTTTGAGCAAGGGTTTTTTCCTAATGTCCAACCTAAATCTTCCCTCCATCTCCATATGCTCTAGCAGTGTTAACTACACGTATCTGATGCCACCACCTCTACTTGCCCACTAGGTTTTGCCATCCCTGCCCATCACTACAAGTCCAAAGCCAGCTGCCCAGTGTGGGTCTGTTGGGTGGTCCCGCACCAGGATCAGAGTTCAAGATTTACTTTTAAGACTACACTGCCCAGGAGTAAGAAAAGGCTTTTATTTCAGCATGAGCAAGCAAAAAAAGCCAGTAGCTTTCAATACTTGTTTAGCCAGTGAAGTACACTGGATGGAGGCTGCAGTTCTTGTGCCTCTAAATGGGCAAGGGCAGCTCTGACCACCAGCAGGGAATCCAGGAGCACCTTCAGCCGAAGGCTTGCTCTGGGGATTTGCTGAAGTCACGACTCAATTGCTGCGCATCCCTGCTCTCTGCTCGCCACTCCTTTCCCCCTGGCACCCGTTCCCGTAGGTTTCCCGGCCTACTGCGGAGCTAGTTTGGGGAAAATCTGGTTGAAAATGGCCAATTAAGCGAAGCTAACGAGCTGCAGCCCGTGGGCTCACAGGCTCCGAGTAACGCCGAGGGTCAAGCAGCTAAACCGCGGGGTGAATTCCTGTGGGGAGCTATCAACAAGCTGCTATTTGACCTGGAGTGGTACAAACCTTCACCCTTCTTCTCACTCAGCGGCTGCCTATCCCGGTCGAGATACCCCCTGGCCCTGCCTCATCCCGGGGCACATTCCGAGTCGGCAATCCCGGGGATCTGGAGGTGCTCCACTTACCCGGAGTAGTTGTTCTCGCTCCCCACGTCTATCGTCTCGTCCATGTCGCTGTCTGAGGTAGTTTCCTCACACGGCCGCTTCATCGTGGGCATAGGACGCGGCGCAGCTTATGGCCGTGGTATGGACAGAGATAAATAAATCCGTAGGGGGGTGGGGGGAAGAAGAAGGGGACCTCCGGTACGGCACGGCTCGGCTCCGCTCCGCACCGCCAGCAGAGCGAACCGTCTCTGAAGTGCTTTCCCACGCCGCGGCACAGCCTCAAGCCCGCCGGCCCGCCCCCGGCCAAACGCGCCCCGCCCCGCCGGGGGTGACGGGCACGGGGGGGGCCGCCCACCGCGAAGAAGCGGGCGGCAGCGCCGTAGGGGTCCAGCCGCTCTCGGGTCGCGGCAGGCAGGGAGTGGAGAGCGGCAGATGCCCCCGACACGGGGCTTCGGGGCATCCTCCGGGGGAAACAAGCAGCATCTGGCTTCCTGGTCCTTCCATGTCGCCGGGGGTCGAGGGGTATGTGCGAGAAGGCGGCCCTAATGTCCCACCCGGCGTTTAGGGGGGGTCTTCTGGCCCCTAGCCCCAAAGCCCCGAGCCTGATCAGCACCCCTGTGCCGCCCTGCAAAGCCCCCGGTGGTGGTGAGCAGTCCCGGCCGCGGCTCCCCCGGTGCCGCCGTGTGTCGCGTAGAGCACAGGAGCGCGAGTTTGAGGCTGTGTAAACCCCAGGGAGGGTATAAAGCCTGGGAAGGGCATAAATCCTGGGAAGAGTATAAATCCCCGGGAAGATACAAATCCCAGCCCAGCCGAGCTTGCGGCCCCGCCCGCCCCGTTTCGCCGGGGCTCCGAGGCGCAGCGGGCACCGGCAGGGACGAGAGCCAAGCACGGCGGTAATCCCGGCTGGAAAGGACTCGGAGGAAGCGTAGAGGCTCGGTTACCGGAGGCTCTGTAGAAGGCGAGTTTTATTTTGCTTTCGTTTGGGGTTTCCCCCTCACCTCTCCGTCAGCTGTTCTCTAATTCCGAGTTCCTGACAAAGCACAGTCGGGCTGGTGCGTTCGCGGATCTCCCACCTTCGAAGGCTGTCTCGCTCTGCCTTGTCCCGTCTGCCACCATCACGGGAACCATTTTTCTGCCACTCTGGCTGCCAGGACGCTGGCTGAGAGTAGCTGGGGGCGGTGAGCACGCTGCGGCGACGGCAGCAGCCCGATCACCGCCGTGTCGCCCTGTCCTGAAGTGTTCAGGTACAGCTGGGCAGGAGCAGCCCTTCCCCCTCTCCCCCTCTTCCCTCCCCCCCAGCCTCCAGCACCTTCCGGAGAGAAGCAATTACCGGGAACCCCCAAGTGACGGGGGATGTTCCCGTCTCACCACCGTGGCCGCCGGGCACTTGCTTCTTCGGGTTTCCAGCCCGAGGAAGGGGGAGAACGGCGGGTCGGGAAGGGAGAAAAGAGCCGGAGGAGGCAGCGGGGACTCCGGCTGCGCTTTCGGGGCACGCTGAGAGCCCGGCGGGCCGAGCAGGCACCCCCAAGAGCTGCTGCCCGCGGGAGGAGTCAGCTCCGGCTGGCTCTCACCGAGCTGCCGATGGGGCCGGGGACTCGGCTTTGCATTCGCTCGGGCGCAGGTGCTTTGCGGCTCGCTTGCGGCTGTGCATGCTGGAAGGCGCCGTGGCGAAAGAGAAACCGGCGCCAGCCTTTCCCCCCCCCCCTCTCGCTAATACCCTCGGTCTTTGCAAGTACATTTGGTGACACGTCGGGTGTTGGCTCTTTCATGTGGCTGCTGCTGCTGTGTAAAGGAACAGCGGGATTTCATGCCTCATTGCCCTACCGGGGCATCCTTTTCATGCTGCCCGTGTGCGCGGCTCCGCTGCTGCTTAGGCACAAGAGAAGAGAAGGGCCAGAGGGAAAGGCTAAGGCAGCTCCCGGGAACTGGGGACACATTCCCCACAATGGTCCCTTTGATGGGATCTGACCAAAGAAAAAAAACCGCAACAACGAAATATCTTCCCCGAACCACCACTGAAAAAAAAAATTATCATCTGAACACAAACAAACAAACCGAACAAAACACCGAAAAGCAAACAAACAAAACCTAAAACAAACCCCCCAAAACCAAACAAAAAAACTCAAACAAAGAAAAAAAATCACACACACACAAAAAAATAGAATAAAAGACCTAAGAACAAAAACCACCACACGAACAACAACAAAAAATCCAACCTAAAAAAAGCATTGGGACCATTCGGGAGAAATAGAATAGCAGGAACTGCCTCTGGCTGGTCTAGTGGAAGGTTACCCTGTCCATGGCAGGGAGGCTGGAGATGATCTTTAAGGTCCTTTCCAATCCGAACCGTTCTATGAATTTAGGATTCCGGCGCCCGGCTGCAATTTGAAGCACCAGCGCGGTGAAAATCTGGAAGCAGACTCAGCAGTTTTACTGCTCGGCGTGGGAGTTTCTAGATTAAATAAACATAAAGCTCAGCCCAGAATAAAAAATTCCTCTCCGTTGCCTGTGCTACGAGGACAGGGATTTGAGGCACCTGCGGAGGCCAGACCCGCTCGGGAGCGGGGAGCGATGTTCCGCCGCAGCCACCGCCCGTCAGAGCGGTAGGGGACACTCTGAGATAAAAATCCCTGTCACCTCGCATGGGGTGCAGCTGCTTTAGATGCTCCTGCAAATTCTTCCGAGCCTGGGCGACCGGCTGGAGGGTGGGGATGTGAAACCCCTCCGAAACAGCATTAGTCACCAGCGGGACGCCGGTGCCGTTCCGAGCTGTCCTGGCGTTCTGCACTGAAGTATTTCATGTCACGCATCGGTACTGCCAGATTTGTCATTTCTCCTCGCTCTAGAGATAGTTCCTGCTGTCCTATGTTGTTGGGGTTTGTTCCTTTTCCTTTTTTTTTTTCCCTAGGGAACAAGTCTTTCTTGTTTTTCTCCTACAGAAACCTGAGCTAGCCCACGGTTAGCTCCCCGAGCGGAGCTTACACCCGCGTTGTTCATCGCGGATCCGTCTACCAAATCCTCTTGGGCAGCCTTGTGAGGTCACTCCTCCGGGAAGCCCCCAGCGTTAACATGCGATTGCTGTTCTCATTTTCTCCGTATTAATTCATTTTCTTTCCCTCCTTAGATCTGCCTGCTCCCTGGGACAGGGACGGGCTTTCCCGGGACGCAGCTGGGAAGGCGCAGCCTTGCCACCTCTGTCAGGTCCCCGTTGCGGGTGCCGCGGTTCGGGGGTCTCTCTGGCAGGCCCAGAGAGCCACCAGGGAGAGGTGAAACCTCAGGATCTGTCTCAAGCCCGGTTGGAAATACGTCGTGTGACCAGCGAGTTCCTTTCTGCAGTGGCCCCCTCCGGCGCGTCCGCTGCAGCGGGCTCGGAGCTGCACTGATGGCGTGCAGCTGAATCCCGGGCAAACCATCATCCTCCTTTCCCGGAGACTTATCACTTCACAGGAGCAAAGCCTGAGTCTCCCTCCTTTGCCTCCTGCAACACCCTGCCTCGCCGTTCCAGTGGCCGGCAGAAAGCCGCGGCTCCCCTTCGCTGCCCGGAGCCCCGGGAAAAGTACCCCCGGCCGGCGGGGAGCGGCTCGGCGGAGGCTCCTGGGGACGGCGAGGGGAGGTCAGGCAGCTCCCGCTCCTTCCTCCTCCCCACCTCCACTTGGTTGGGGTTTTGTTGTTTCTGGTTTTCCCGTCGCAAAAAGCGCGGTGCGAACGCAAGCTCCCGGGGCCTGCAGGCGGCGGCGGGATGCCGGGTCCCGCAGAGAAGCGACTCTCGTCTGCCTTCCCCCCCCCAACCCTCGCCAAATCAATCTGCCATTCCCCCCAGGCTCAGCATTGCTCCTTTTACGTAGCCGTGAGACGTTTACAGCTAAATAGTTAAGAGTTCTAAAGAACGTTTGAAACATGAGCGTAATCCCCTGAAGGAGCTGAAGTTTTGCCTCTCTCTTTTCACTCAAGATTGTCCTCTTTCTGTTTCTTCACTGGAGCAGAAGGCACCTAGACTTTTAGTCTCAGAGCTGATTTTTACTTTATACTTTTGCTTTTTGCCTTGATACCTCTTAACAAACATTTTGATCCCATTTCCTTCACCCAGTAAGCAGCTTTTTAGGTATGACTCTTCTACTCCTCTTAAATTACTTTCTCTAAGAGCTGTAGAGAAGAATAATCCACATTCGTGGGCTACAAAAACATGGTGTGTTGTTATTTTTCTTGCTGGACTCATGATTAACTGGCAGGAAAAGTTGAAAAACGAGAGGAAAGCTCTTCTTGATACAATTTTGTTTGTTCTCTGATGTGATTATGACTAAAATGTTAACATGATTTCTGGCTAAGATCATAGCAAGGCAGAAGTGACAGGCTGAAGAAGGAGCAGAGCGCTGGTGAAACCAGGATTGAAAGGATGAAGGAAGAGCAGAGAGCTGGGGGGAGCCACGCATTAGGAAGCTGAAGGAAACAATGCTCAAAGAAGGTGGAAGGACCTTAAAATAGGTGGGTTTGCCTGGACAGTGGCTGCACACAGGTGGAAGTGAATGCAGCATTCCACTCATGTTTGCACCGCGGAGTATTTGACTGTCAGCTGGGCTGTAGGACTCCTAATGGCTCAGAGTAGGGCTGTGGTACTACAGCAACCACGTAGATGTTAGTAGAACTGCACTGCCCTGAGGTACCTGTGAGCACTTCAGGAGGTCATTTCATCTTTGTTTTGGGAAGTGTAAAAATCGTGGAGACTTGCTGTGAGAAGCTACAATTTCAAACTGAACATGATTGTTAAAAATACAGTAGTAAGGTGGGAAGATGCAGTGGATGTTTACTGATCTTTCTGCTTCTTCTTCTAACGTTTAGAATCGAGCTACACCTGCCAGTCTGACCTGAGGGAAGAAGCTGACTAGAAGGCTTTTAAGGCTGACTCCTGAAAACAGAAGTCTGTGCTCCCTGTGTTGTGTCACACTGCTTCTCTGCTCTTGCTGCCTACAGAGGTCAATGAATGCACCCTCCTGGGTCAAGTGCTTCCTCCTGGTCTCTAGGCAAAAGGTGCTGCGTGTTTGTCCAATCAGCCCACTAAATGCATGAAATGCTGTCCCTGAGAGCTGTCACTACCTTCTAGGTGACAGGGAGAGACAGGAATACCTCCTCTGGCTCCCAAAGGATTAAGGATCCAAGGCTGTGCTGTCTGGTGATAAGGAAGATGGTTTAGGCAGCACCCCAAGGAAGGGCTGGAGAGGAAAAGCCCTGATGCCAAAGAGCCCCGTCCTTATCTCTGCACCTTGGCACTCTTCCTATGTGATCTCATGTACTAAGGACAATTAATTAATTACATTGGAAGTGTCTGTGATCTGTGTTGAGCCTCATTTTGCATGCTCTTATTCACAACAGAACCAGCTGCAATTTGATTTAAATCAATTCACGTTCAGAATAAACCAACACTCAACAGAATAAAAGCAGCTTTGGCTTTGAATGGATGCCTGCATAGAATTGTTTGTGGTTTAACCAATCCACTCTAAAAAATAATTATTTTACTATTCCTGGGCATTCCCTTCTAGCCTAGCTTGCTTTTTGCTCTCTGCTTTAGTCTCCTGTCAGTAAAATGGAAATAGAAATTGCCTGCTAACAGCTTAAAGTCATTGTAGGGAAGGCTCTTGGTTACTGCAGAATTTTACCTGGCACTCATTGTATATGCTCTGCAAAAGTGAGGTCTTGATTTCCTTCTTGCCTTGTAGTATTTCTCAAGGACTGTACCCAGCTGTCAGTGACCCCAGGGAGATGTGGCAGTGGAGAATTAGGGCCTCACTGTGCATTTTAAACTTCCACTGAGCATCTCCTTGGCTGTGGCTCTGTGTTTTCTTCAAAGACTATGGGCCAGGGTTTCAGAACTCTCTAACTTTAGTCATCTTAATGAACAGCTTCAATGGTGTTAATGGGAACTAGGGCACTTTCTTTATTAGTGGAAACCAGGCCACTTAATTGCCTCACAAAAACACAGAGAACCTGGTCTCACAGTTTCCTGCACAACACAGATGAGGAACTTTAATCTCTTTTAGAGGTAGCTCTATTAAAATCCATGGAGCTGTAGCAAGTACCAAGTTACTGTGTCACGATGGGAACAGGGTGCTTGTTAAAGTCAGCACACAAGCACAGCTTTCTCACCAGAACTTAGGTTTTCTGTTTCAAATGCATTTCCACAGCCCTGAAACACGCTTCAGCTTGCTGGCAAGTGTGGTCAGGCTGGAGAAACAGGTCAAAAACGGGGACCTTGGTGTTTTTAAATCAAAACTTGTGAGGTTTGGGACTAAATTATTTCTCTCTTTTTCAATTCCTTCTTCCTAGCCATCCTCTTCCCTCCCCCCGCTCCCTTCTTTCTTCAGTGTTTTCACTTTAAATGAGACTTATTTGTTCTTATTGCTTGCCAAAAACTGGAGAATTGTCATTATTTGAGTTTTGTTGTCAGCTTTCTTTTAAAATAAAACACAAGATGCTTTCCAGAGAGTTAGGAAGGGACCAATTTTCAAGGAGCAAAGAGGAAACTGCAGCGGCACTAACTGAGTTTTCTTCACAAGAGGAAATAGAATGTCATCCTCGGGCTTGAAATGTAGTTGTTAATACCAAAGAACATCACCTAAAGCTCTAGAAATAAATACTCCTGTGTATAAGCTATAAAAAGATGAGATCTCAGATATTCTGTCTGGATCCATGGTATTTTAATGAACTTCCTCACTAGCATTAGCTGCTGTTGGCAGCTGGAGGTGACCACGAAACTGCAGATCCCATAAAGCTGGCAAGCAAAAGGACACACTTTCTAAACATCTATTTGTCAGTAGAAGAAGTTATGTTCTCTGGAAAAAGAAAGTGATCAAAGTACTGAAAACATCTCCCAAATGTCTGTGATAAAACACATAGGGTCAAAAATGGAATCTTCAGCTGGTAAGAGTTGTACCCCAGGTAGGGAGGAAAGAATCACAGAATCTCTTAGATTGGCAAAGCCCTTCAAGCTCCTCGAGTCCAAGCATCAGTTTCACACTGACAAGTCCTTGACCAAATCAAAGCCCTCCGCACAACATCTAATCACTGTGAATCACTATGGTTGGAAAGGAGCACCAGGAGCATCCAGTCCAACCTTCAGCCCAGCAGCCTTCATCACCAGACCATAGCCTCAAGCACCACAGCAGCCACTCTCCTTTTAAACACCTCCAGGGATGGGGATTCCACCACCTCCCTGGGCAGCCTGTTCCAGTGCCTGACCACCTGCTCAGGAAAGAACTTCCTCCCAACAGCCAACCTAAACCTCCCCTGATGCAACTTGAGGCCTCTTGTCCTAGCATTAGTAACTGGGGAGAAGAGACCAGCTCCAGCCTCACTACAGCCTCCTTTTAGGTAGCTGTAGAGGTCAATAAAGTCCCCTCTCAGCCTCCTCTTCTCCAGACTGAACACCCCCAGCTCCCTCAGCAGCTCCTCACAGGCCATGTTTGCCAGAGCTCTCCCCAGCCTCGTTGCCCTTCTCTGCCCCTGCTCCAGCACCTCAGTGTCCCTCCTGTACTGTGGTGACCCAAACTGGGCACAGCACTCGAGGTGTGGTCTCAGCAGTGCTGAGCACAGGGGCATGAGCACCTCCCTACTCCTGCTGCTCACACCACTGCTGATCCAGGCCAGGATGCTGTTGCCCTTCTTGCCCACCTGGGCACACTGCTGGCTCATGTTCAGCAAGCTGGCCACCAACACCCCAGGGTCTTGGGGGTGTTGCCAGCCAAAAGTCTTCTACTGCAAGAGAGTTGGATCAGGTTCCTAAGCCAAAGGGAGAAAGTGCTTTTCCCTAAACTGGAAGTATTAAATATTGCCAGGAATTTGGGTTGATGCAGAGATAATCTAAGCTGCAAAGAGATTTTTGTCAATCACTTTGCTTTTTCAAAGCAGAGAAATTGCCTCTCCCTTGGTTGTGCTCAGTCTTGTGCTTAAGTATTTCTGTGACTCTCTAGTTGATATCATGACTGATCCTGCTGAGCTGAGTCAGGCAAACCTGTGTTGACTGAATGTGGCTTTTGCTTCAATAATGAAAGTGAAGAACTCTCTGTGGGAGCTGGGCCTAATTCCAGTTTTCCCTCTAAAAGAGAAGGATACTGTCAAAATATTTTTGATTCCTGGAGATAAACATTTTTCCCTCCTTCAAAATGCTAAGGTTGCTATGGTTGTATTTTACTTTCACATCTTTCTGATCCTTTTTTCTTTCCCTGTGTCTTTTTTTGTTTGCACACAGCTGACAATAAATATTTCATACTACAGGAAAAAGAGATCAGACTTTCCCTTCCAGGGGGAAGCTCTGCAGGTCTGAGGACATGCCAGGTTCATTGTCAGCGACTTACAAAGGGTTTGCTGCTCTTGTGCTGCAAGGGATGAGAAAATCTCTGCAGGTTGAAGGCTTTTCAATATGCTAAACACTCTTTGCTCAGTAAGTTGTTTTCTTGTGTTTGTTTTTGATGCTAACCAAAGAGCATTTTGCAGTTGCTGTGAGAGAGCACTTTGCTTTTGGTGCTGGCTTGTTCTGCAGGGGCATTGCTGCTTGCTTCTGGAAGGAGCAGAACTTTCCCTCCCAGACTTGTGCTGTTCCTGCTTTGGGCTCCATCGCAGGTAGCTGGCACCATTTCATAGAATCATAGCATCAGTCAGGCTTGGAAGGGATCACAAGGATCATCAAGTTCCAATCTCCCTGCCATGGGTGGGGACACCCTACCCTAGAGCAGGCTGCACACAGCCTCATCCAGCCTGGCCTTAAACACCTCCAGCCATGGGGCCTCAACCACCTCCCTGGGCAACCCAGTCCAGCTTCTCACCACTCTCATGCTCAACAACTTCAGGCAGCCTGCTCTAGGGTAGGGTGTCCCTGCCCACGGCAGGGCAGTTGGAACTGGATGATCCTTGTGGTCTCTGCCAACCCTGACTGATTCTATGACTGTAATTCAATTTCTAGCACTGACTTCTTCCCAGTCACAGAAGTGGCTTTTACATGGTGGGGTTTTTTTTTGATAGACTCTCCCTCTTCCCATGCCCCTCTCCTATCCTTGGCCTTTACACAACCAGCATTGAACTTGTCTTTCTCCCTAAAGCTTTCACTGTCCCTGCTCGCTTGGACAAGGCTGAGGGCATCAGTTCTTCCAGTTTGGGTGATAAAGGTTTTCAATGCTGGTGCCTTCTTTGCCCTCTTGTTTGCTGGGCTGTGAAGCCTGTCTGCAAGTGCAGCTATCAGGTCTCCTACAAAAGCACTGACTTTTCTGCTGGACAGACTAAACTTTGGTCAGGCTTCTGCCTGGCTTCCCAAGCACACCTCCTCTGCTTCTAGACTGTTAGAAAAGTTGTTCAGTTCCTCCTTCTGCCTTATAGCTCTGGCCACATCCCTGCTGTCACTCCTTCTGGCTCACTCATTCCTACTCTGCCTGAGATACTCTCTCTTCACCTTCCTGGCCCTTTTCCAACCCTCCTTCACCCTTGTCTTTTCCCTTGCTCTATTCTCTCCTGCTTTCTTATACCAGTCTGGACAAGCCTGACTGCTCTGCCTTCTCCTTTCTGTGCATGCTGAGTCTCCAAAGCATTTTCCAGCCGTGTTCAGGGTTAGCAGTGGTTGCACAGGGCTCCCAAGCTGTGATGATGGTCTGTGATGTCTGCTTGGCAGATGCTCCCTGGCACAGAGTACCTCCAGTATTTTCCAGGTTATATAACAACAGCAATGCTACTTTCCCTCCTGTATGGCCTTTATGCTGTTTCTGGGTCTAAGCCCAGGTGCCACTAAGGCTACTAGGCATGTTCTAGTCCCTAAGGTGCCAAAGTGTTCTCCCCAGCCTCACAGCCCTTGCTGGCTGGGAGCTCTATGCCAAGGTACTTTGGCACATATGATTTGTTTTGGTGAGGTGACATGCCACAGAGGTGACATGTGGACTCCATCACCCATCCACCCCTGTGGGAGATTTGGGTTCCTGCAATCAGGGGGGATTTTTCTTCACTGATAGGGGAATTCCAAGCCAGAGCTGCAGCCTACTGACTCTGTCAGGGAGGAGGGAGGCGAGAGGGATGAGGTCCAGAAACCTCCCTGCTGCTGATGGGGAGGGGTGTCCAAGTGGGCATGTGGGGCTGGGAAGGGTGAAGGGAGGTAGGAGATTTCCTCTGGGAGAGGAGTCTGTGCTGAGAGAATGTGCTGGGCAAACCTTTCTGCTCTGAGAGGGAGCCTGCCAGAAAGGGGAGCCAGGGAAGATCTTGCTGGTGTTAAGCAGAGGAGATTATCACACAGAGCAAGAGTCCTGCTGGAGGCAGTTGCCAAGTACCTGTCTGTCAGAAATATGTCAGTGGAGTCTCCTTCTCTGGAGACTTTCCAAACCCACCTGGGCACATTCCTGTGCAACATGATCTAGGTGATCCTGCTCTAGCAGGGGGGTTGGACTAGATCTCCAGAGGTCCCTTCCAATCCTCACTGTTGTGTGACTCTATGACAGTACCCCCACAACACGCATGTGTAGCCCCTGTGCTCTGCTTCCAAAGCCAGGCACCCTGCAGGGCTCAGAGGTCTGGTTTCAGTTAGAGTGAGACTTCCAAAACTGTGGTATCCAAAAACCTTTGAGCCCTCCAAGTCCATGGGGTCATGTGGAGTGCATCACTTGTGTTATTAACCAACCACTATTTCATTTGCTCCATGCAGCAAAACACAAAATAGGACAAGCTGTAGAGAGTTAGATGCTCAGGACCACTCTTCCAAGCTGAGCTTCTCCAAGAGTCTCAACTTCCTGCTAGTTAAAATCATCTCACATGAAACAGCTGCAATCAAGAGAGACAGGCAGCTGACAGACCAGATGCAGGGAGAAGATGTCACCAATCTTTGTGGTTTAGAGAGGGAATTGTTTGGTCCATTGATGTCCCCTGTATTGGTCTTAAATAAGAAGTAAAGCAGACTACTGGAGGAACACTGAAGGGAGCATATCAGGTAACTTGACATTTAGAAGAGCTGGCAGTGAGGACATGGACATGGCACTGCAGTACAGATGGAGTCTCCATCTCTGGAGACTTACAAAGCTGGTGAGGGGCCTGGAACACAAACCCTATGAGGAGAGGCTGAGGGAGCTGGAGTTGTTTAGCCTAGAGAAGAGGAGGCTCAGAGCAGAGCTCATTGCTGTCTACAACTACCTGAAGGGAGGCTGTAGCCAGGTGGGATTGGGCTCTTCTGCCAGGCAAGCAGCAATAGAACAAGGGGACACAGTCTCAAGTTGTGCCAGGGAAGGTCTAGGCTGGATGCTAGGAGGAAGTTGTTGTCAGAGAGAGTGATTGGCATTGGAATGGGCTGCCCAGGGAGGTGGTGGAGTCGCTGTCCCTGGAGGTGTTGAAGCCAAGCCTGGCTGGGGCACTTAGTGCCATGGTCTGGTTGACTGGCTAGGGCTGGGTGCTAGGTTGGACTGGCTGAGCTTGGAGGTCTCTTCCAACCTGGTTGATTCTATGGTTCCATGATTCTACCTGTGCCACCTAATCAAGGCAAACCTGCGGTAGCAGGGGGTTGGGCTAGATGATGTCCAGAGGTGCCTTCCATGATGGGGTTCTGGGATGGTGTATGCCAGAAGCCTGAAGAGCGTGGGAAACGCAGCCCAAGGTGCCCGGAGAACTGTGAGAAAGGGGAGAGTGTTCCAGCCCTGTGCACCCCAAATCCCTCTCCCTCTGTGGTTCGAATGGGAGAGGAAAGGTGAAAAAAAACTGCTCCCCCCTGCCCTGCAGGCGTGGGCGGGGGAGCAAGGGACCCTCCGGCACGAGCGGTGCCGGTGCCCGTGCAGTGCCCGCGGGGGGGGGGGGGAGGGGGGGGGGGGAGCAAAGAGCCCCTCCGGCACGAGGGGTGCACGCGGGGGGAGCAAGGGACCCTCCGGCACGAGTGGTGCCCGTGCAGGTGTCCGCCGGGGGGGGGAGCAAGGGACCCTCCGGCACGAGCGGTGCCCCCTGCAGGTGCCCGCGGGGGGAGGAGGGGAGCAAAGAGCCCCTCCGGCACGAGCGGTGTCCCCTGCAGGTGCCCGCGGGGGGCATCAAACGGCTACTCCGGCACGAGGGGTGCCCGTGCGGGGGAACAAAAGGCTCCTCCGGCACGAGGGCTGCCCGCGCAGTGCCCACGGTGGGGGGGGAGCAAAGAGCCCCTCTGGCACGAGGGGTTCCCGCGCAGTGCCCGCGGGGGGGGAGCAGCAAACGGCCCCTCCGGCACGAGGGGTGCCCGTGCAGGTGCACGCGGTGGGGGGGGAGCAGCAAACGGCCCCTCCGGCACGAGCGGTGCCCGTGCAATGCCCGCGCAGTGCCCGCGGCGGGGGGGGAGCAAAGAGCCCCCCCGGCACGAGGGGTGTCCCCTGCAGGTGCCCGCGGTGGGGGGAGCAGCAAACGGCCCCTCCGGCACGAGGGCTGCCCGTGCAGTGCCCGCGGGGGGGGAGCAAAGAGTCCCTCCGGCACGAGGGGTTCCCGCGCAGTGCCCGCGCAGTGCCCGCGCCGGGGATCGGCCGTGCTCTTGGCGCCTCGGCAGCGGTAACTCTGCTCTGCGTCTAGCAAGGGTATAACCAGTGGGGGGCTTCCCGCCTTGGGGTGCCCGCCTGAGAGTTCTCCCCCGCACGGATAGTTCCTGCGGAAAGAGCCCCCCGGGCGCTCCGAAGGGCAAGCTGCGGAGGGACAGGACCCTCCCCGCCTCGGACCGCTCCTCACCGTCAGCACCGTCTGTGTGCCCTGAACGAGCCGCCGAGGTCTTTGAAAGAGGGCGAGAGGACAAGCACCTGGGCCGCCCTTTCCGCCAGCCTGGCTTCACCTGTGAGTAAACTGCTAACCTGGTTAGTAGCGGGGAATGCTATGGTTAGTGTCTTAACCTTTTCCATCTCCTGGCTTCCGAAATAGCCACATTTACCCATGGTATCCTGGTCAGATCTCCTCGATGGAGCTGAATCAGCTAATTAAGACTAAATTAATTCCTGTATCTAGTTTTGGGGGGCAGGTTTCTGGATCTTAAAGTCACTGCAGCTCAGTTGGGAGCAGCACTTGTGGGACAGCGCAGCACAGCTGCCAGGGGAGGACACCCTGAGGGATTTGCTTGGCTTGTGTCGGTGACACAATCAGGACGTTTGGCTCTCTCTGGAAGCTCGAGAAGAAAGAGAACAGCAGAGGTTGCCTTCTGCTGCATGTTTCATGCTGTTGTTACCTTCTCCTCCAAGCCGGTTTTTCAGTTCAGAGCATGGCTTGCGCAGACACCAGAGCGAAATGGGAAGTGTTGAGAGAGGAGAGTGACTCTGTGCAGAGAGGGAGCAGAACCTCATTGCTAGCAACAGGGGCGATACAAAGTGGACAGCTTGGTCCTCACACATGCCTCTTGCGTAATCTGCATGCATAGAGAGCATTTCACATCATCATAGCATCACAGAATCAGGCAGGGTTGGAAGGGACCACAAGGATCATCTGGTTCCAGCCCCCTGCCATGGGCAGGGACACCTCGCCCTGGATCAGGCTGTCCAGAGCCTCATCCAGCCTGGCCTTAAACACCTCCAGGGATAAGGCTTCCATCACCTCCCTGGGTGACATATTCCAGGGTCTCACCACCCTTATGGGGAGGAACTTCTTCCTAACATCCAGTCTCAGTCTACCCATTTCCAGCTTTGTTCCATTCCTCCCAGTCCTATCACTGCATGACAGACTAAAACATCCCTCTCAGATTTTTTGTAGCCTACTTAAGACACTGAAAATCCACAATAAGGTCACCTTAGAACCTTCTCCTCTCTGGACTGAACAGCCCCAACTCCCTCAGCCTCTCCTCATAGCAGAGCAGCTCCAGCCCTCTGTTCATCCTCGTGGCCCTTCCCTGGACACCTTCCAGAACATCCATATCCCTCTTGTAATCCAGAACTGGATGCAGAACTCCAGATGGGGTCTGACCAGTGTGGAGCAGATGGGCAGGATCACTTCCCTCACCCTGCTGCCCACAATTCTCTTGCTGCAGCCCAGGCTCTGGTTGCTCTCTGGGCTGCAAGAGCACACTGACAGCTCAGATTGAGCTTCTTGTCTACCAGCACCCCCAAGTCCCTCTCCTCAGGGCTGCTCTCCAGCCACTCACTGCCCAGCCTATATTGGTGCAGGGATTGCCTTGAGCCAGATGCAGGACCTTACACCAGGTCTTGTTGAACTTCATCATCTCTCGTATCCTTCTCGTGTGCCTGCACAGGTTCAGACTCTTTAGTGGGGGAGAATTTAAGCCCTTCAAAAACAACAGAAGAACCTGTTGAGTTGCTGTTGAGTGTATCCACGTTTGCAGTCTCAGATTGGCTGACCCTTGAATGTTTTGCTGGGGTTTGGTGGTTGCTGGCAAAATGACCAGGGAAGCATTTCTTGGAGTCATCTGGGGGGGGGGAAAGAAAACATCCTAGTAGAGCATGTTCCAGCAGATGACTCATGTTTGAAAATACCTTTTGTTGTTTGGTCCTATAACTCTGCATCACACACAGAGTCAGATGAGAGAACATGCCCACCACATCTCTCTGCCTCCATCATTAAGTATCTTGTCCAGTAAAGGCATGCTCAGATACCAGAACAAGCCCTATGAGGAGAGTCTGAGGGAGCTGGGGGTGTGCAGCCTGCAGCAGAGGAGGCTCAGGGCAGAGCTCATTGCTGTCTGCAACTCCCTGCAGGGAGGCTGTAGCCAGCTGGGGTTGGGCTCCTCCTAGTCAACCAGCAACAGAACAAGGGTACACAGCCTCAAGCTGTGCCAGGGCAGGTATAGGCTGGATGTTAGGAGGAAGTTGTTGGCAGAGAGAGTGATTGGCATTGGAATGGGCTGCCCAGGGAGGTGGTGGAGTCGCCGTCCCTGGAGGTGTTGAAGCCAAGCCTGGCCGGGGCACTTAGTGCCATGGTCTGGTTGATTGGCCAGGGCTGGGTGCTAGGTTGGACTGGCTGAGCTTGGAGCTCTCTTCCAACCTGGCTGATTCTATGATCCCTTGGGAGAGGTATTCCACCCCTAGGAGCAGAGGGAGTGACCAAACACTTGTTCTGAAGATATGGTGTAACTGATCTGCTGCTATTTCACACTTCAGCAGGCTTAAGCCAAAGATGTTTTAGTAACACAATCTCCACTGACTTCTAGATGAGCACTGCAGCATAGCCTAGTTATTAATCACTTCATTAATGATCAATCATGAATCACTTGATCAATGATCACTTCATTAATCACATCACAGTTGTGCAGCACTGCACAATTAATGGGATAAGTAGTGCTTAAAAATCAACACCTGATTAAGTCAGCTTTCAAGTATGGTAGCAACTTAGATCAAAACATTTCTCTGGTATTTTTTAGCAGATTTGAGTGCTCTTCCTAGACTTAAACTGCTCAGACTGAGTGGCTCCCACATCAAAAAAAACAAAAAGTGAATCAAATTGTTCAAATGGCCAAGCTGCAGAAGTGCAGTGCAGAGGGTGAGAGTTTTGCAGATTGTTCCAGTAATAATAAATGTAACTTTTCCTCTGACCACTTGGTGTCATCTAGTCAGAGTTAGTTACTTAGCTTCTTGTTCTAGACTTGGGCTTAGCGTTTAACAAAGAAAAAAAAAAGCACATTTAATCCTCATTAGCTGAGACCTGAGGGACCAATGCGAGCTCTTATTCCCTCCCTGTCAGCTCCTCAGAGACGGCGCTGCAGGGGCACTAGAAGACCACCAGCCTTGACAACTGTGTGCTCTTAAAAAGGCTGCCCTGGGCAGACTTCAGCATGCAGCTTGAGGCTTTCTACCCTGGCTGCAAAGTGATTGTGCTGCCAGGGCTGCTGGAGAGCAGACAGGGTGGGCACATCCTGCTTGCTAGGATCAAGTGCAGAGCTCCAGCATCCAGTAGACAGAGGCTGAGGGAGCTGGGGTTGTTTAGCCTAGAGAAGAGGAGGCTCAGGGGTGACCACATTGCTGTCTACAACTACCTGAAGGGAGGCTGTAGCCAGGTGGGGGGTGGCCTCTTCTCCCAGGCAACCAGCAATAGAACAAGGGGACACAGTCTCCAGTTGTGCAGGGGGAAGTCTAGGCTGGATGTTAGGAGGAAGTTGTTGGCAGAGAGAGTGATTTGCATTGGAATGGGCTGCCCAGGGAGGTGGTGGAGTGATGGAGTCGCTGTCCCTGGAGGTGTTCAAGGAAAGACTGGATGAGGCACTTAGTGCCATGGTCTGGTTGACTGGCTAGAGCTGGGTGCTAGGTTGGCCTGGATGATCTTGGAGGTCTCTTCCAACCTGGTTGATTCTATGATTAGGTGGCACAAGTGGAGCCCCCAGGAGCTCCTGTCTGTATGCTGGGGAAGGGCATGGAGATCAGATCCTACGTAGAGCGACTGAGGGAGCTGGGGCTGTTAAGTCTGAAGAAGGGGAGGCTGAGGGGAGACCTCATTACTCTACAGCTGCTTGAAAGGATGTTGTGGAGAGGTTGGTGCTGGTCTCTTCTCACAGGTAATTAGCATTAGGACAAGGGGGAATGGTCTGTAACTGCATCAGAGCAGGTTTAGAGTGGATGTTAGGAAAATCTTTTTCCCAGCAAGAATGCTCAGGCACTGGAATGAGCTGCCCAGGGAGATGGTGGAGTCACCAGCCCTGGAGGTGTTTATAAGTCAATTGGATGTGGTGCTTGGGCATATGGTGAACTTTGTAGAGCAGGGTTAGTGTTTGGACTCGATGACCCTTGGGAATCTTTTCCAGTCTGAATGATTCTGTGATATCTGGTGACAGCTCAGGACAGTTTCTTTACTCACCCTGCAGCATGAGCTTTGCCTGTCTGCTAGCAAGAGGAAAATACTCATCCCCCAAATGAGACAAACAGCTCCAGGCCTCTGGGAGAAACACATTTTTTCAAGAATTCCTTGTGAGGTGA
Organism: Pogoniulus pusillus; assembly: GCF_015220805.1. NCBI lineage: Eukaryota > Metazoa > Chordata > Aves > Piciformes > Lybiidae > Pogoniulus > Pogoniulus pusillus. The sequence continues at coordinate 11,298,900 of NC_087296.1, read as the reverse complement.
AAGACTTGGAATTGGGATTTTGTTTGTTTGTTTTCCTTTGTGAAGAGCTTTCTGTGTTCTGCTCTCCAGTCGGGCGACCCTGCAGTGAGTTACACCCAGCAAATGGGTAATTGCTTGGAACTTGGACCTGAGGCTTGGAAAATCTTTGTGTGTGTGTGTGTGTGTGTGTTTAAATCTGTACCTAATCAAATATCTCCTCACCCTGTGAGGAGTCAGAACATTGAGCACAGGGGGTGGGGGGCAGGATTGAAGGGCAATGTTTTGATTCGGTTGTTTTGCTGCCACTTAAATTCCATTTACTAGGAGATGGCTTCAGAGGGAGGGTGCTTTTGGAAGGACTTTAATTGTTTCATGGACCAGAGTTTGCTGTGGTTTAAATATCTGCAGTGATTCCCTTTGCTCTTGACAGGCTAAGGGATGCAACTGGGTCTGGAATATAGGGAGAATATAATGAAAGCTGGGGACAGAGTGGCTGAAAGCAGCCAGGCAGAAAGTAACCTGGGGGTACTGATAGTAGCTGAACATGAGCCAGCAGTGTGCCCAGGCAGGCAGCAGAGCCAATGGCATCCTGGGCTGGCTCAGGAGCAGTGTGGGCAGCAGGACAAGGGAGATTCTTCTGCCCCTGTGCTCAGCACTGCTCAGCCACACCTTGAGTGCTGTGTCCAGTTCTGGGCTCCTCCATTCAAGAGAGATGTTGAGGTGCTGGAAGGTGTCCAGAGAAGGGCAGCAAGGCTGGGAAGGGGCCTGGAGCACAGCCCTGTGAGGAGAGGCTGAGGGAGCTGGGGGTGTGCAGCCTGCAGCAGAGGAGGCTCAGGGCAGAGCTCATTGCTGTCTGCAGCTGCCTACAGGGAGGCTGTAGCCAGGTGGGGTTGGGCTCTTCTGACAGGCAACCAGCAACAGAACAAGGGGACACAGCCTCAAGTTGTGCCAGAGGAGATCTAGGCTGGATGTTAGGAAGAAGTTGTTGTCAGAGAGAGTGATTGGCATTGGAATGGGCTGCCCAGGGAGGTGGTGGAGTCACCGTCCCTGGAGGTGTTGAAGCAAAGCCTGGCTGGGGCACTTAGTGCCATGGTCTAGGTGATTGTCTAGGGCTGGCTGCTAGGTTGGACTGGATGATCTTGGAGGTCTCTTCCAACCCACCCGATCCTATGATTTTATGAATAAGGAGACTATAATGAAAGAATATAATAGGGAGAGTAAAATGAAGGAATGTATTAGGGAGAGTATAATGAAACTGGGTTAAAAACAGAGGTAGAATTAAGTACAATTAGTAAAATACAACAAATAAGTAGCTTATCAAAAAGCAAATGGTCACATCTTGTCTGCACTGTGCCAATCCAGTTGCTCGCAGGTCAGAGCAGTGCTGGTTGATGATGACAGCCTGGGGCGGGAGGGTTCAGATAAAATAACTCAAACTGCTGTTGAACTGTAAGCACTGGTCTGGGGGAGAGATCAAACCAGCTAGATGAAGCTGGTGAGGGGCCTGGAGCACAAATCCTATGAGGAGAGGCTGAGGGAGCTGGGCCTGTTTAGCCTGGAGAAGAGGAGGCTCAGGGGTGATCTTATTACTGTCTACAACTACCTGAAAGGGCATTGTAGCCAGGTGGGGGGTGGCCTCTTCTCCCAGGCAACCAGCAATAGAACAAGGGGACACAGTCTCAAGTTGTGCCAGGGGAGGTATAGGCTGGATGTTAGGAAGAAGTTCTTCACAGAGAGAGTGATTTCCCATTGGAATGGGCTGCCCAGGGAGGTGGTGGAGGCATCGTCCCTGGGGGTCTTCAAGAAAAGACTGGATGAGGCACTTAGTGCCATGGTCTGGTTGAGTGGCTAGGGCTGGGTGATAGGTTGGACTGGGTGATCTTGGAGGTCTCTTCCAACCTGGTTGATTCTATGATTCTATGATTCTATAAAGCATATCTAGATGCCAGCAGCAAAGTAATGAATGTGGTGGGTTTTACTCCCAGGTAACTAATGACAGGACGTGAGGAAATGGCCTCGAGTTGTGCTAGGGGAGGTTTAGGTTGGATATTAGGAAACATTTCTTGCCTGCAAAAGTGGTTAGTGAGGAACTGGGATAGACTGCCCAGGAAAGCGGTGGAGTCACTGTTCCTGGTGGTATTAAGAAACCAAGTAGATGTGGCACGTCAGGACATGGTGTGGTGGTCATGGAGGCACTGGGTAGAAGGTTGGAAAGACCTCTAAGATCATCACATCCAACCTTAATGATTCTATGATTGTGTGATTCTCTCCACCCCTCTGGAGAAGGGCTGGGTGGAAGCTGAGGGATTCAGTAACCACTTAGAAAGTTTTAGGCTGTGAGCAGGAAGAAAGGAAAGAAGTGGGTAAGGACTGCTGAAGGAGCACTACTCCTGAGAGGAAAAGGAGGAGAGCTGATGCCAAGCACTAGGAAATACTACCTCCTGTGAGAACTGTTAGGCTGTGGTCAGAAGTTATACAAAACTCCTCCGCTGAGTCATTTAAACTGAGCTGTGAAAAACACTCCAGAAGAGACACTGCACTGGCACAGGGTGAGCCTGGGCTGGGAACAGCCAGCCCCCTCCCTGGCCCTCCTCCTCCCGAGGGCCCTTTCCTGCTGGGGTGGTGGATGTCAGTGGACTCAGCAAGAAGCAGAGCAGGGATGGCTGGAGGCAAAGAGGGCACACTGCTGGCTCGTGATGAATTTGTTGTCTACCAGGACTCCCAGGCTCTTCTCTGCAGAGCTGCTTTCCAGCAGCTCAGCCCTTCACCCCTAAAGGGCACCTGTGCCAGCACCCATGTTCATGGCCACTTGTATCTGTGGAAGGGGAGCAAGAGGCAGAAGCTTGCCAGGACATCACCTTGCTGTGCTGATGTGTTTTCACCTCTTTCTCCTACCACCACACGTTGCCCACATTTTCAGCTAGGAAGAACAGCAGTCTGGCCTGTCACACTGAGCATTTTATGTTTCCTTCCTTTCCTGACCTGATAAGGCAGGAGTTACAGGGCATTGGTGGGAAGCTCTGTGGCAGTTGGAAACAGTCTGGAACAGAGAGGAATTGCCCTCTTGGGAGCCCCAGGAGAAACTGCAATAGTGGAAGGAATTGTTCTTTGGTGCATGGAAAATGTTGGGTCTACTTACTCATCCTGCTGAGGTCACCATGAAGGTGGTGCTCAGCTGCACTCACCATGTACATCCAGCTACCATCATTTGCTTCTCCAGGAGACTTCTCCCCAGGGTTGTAAGAGTATCTGTGACTTTATGGTCTCAATTCTCAGTTCATGTTTGTTGGAGAGTCTTATTTCATTTACAAAGGCCACCTCAGGCCACCAAACATACCTCAGGGTGTGTTGTGAAGATGATGACCAGGAGTGCTCATTTCCCTTTAGCATCTATCACTCCACCATAGCAAAATCACCCCAAAGACACAAAGAATGAAGCACCTCGTGGACTTTAATGTGCTCTGTGTTCATTCCTCCAGGCTTCAGAAATGTTTTATCTGGTGAGAAATACTATTTGTATGATGCAGGTGGGCATGGGGTGGTCTAAGGAGTAGATTCACAATGGGACACTGAAGTTTTGATCCTCAGAGTTGGCTGCTGAAAGTCAGAGGTTTGATTTGGGCTCCCAAGGATGTGCAGGCATGTGCAGGGTGGGGAGTGAAGTACCTGTGAGGAGGAGGGATGTGTGGTAGCACATGTAGTAAATAGAAATGGTGTTGAAATGCTGCTTAATAGGCAAGTAGGACACATTATGGGGATGTCCAAACTTCAGACCTTTCTGGGTCTCTGATGCTGATGCGAAGTTGCTGTGGGACATGGCCTTAAGCTCCCCGCTGGAGGCAGACCCTGAAGCATCCCATGCTCAAGGTTCTCAGCAGTAGAGGCACCCTGGTCTGAGGTGAGTAATGGAGAGACTGGGCTTCCTCTGGAAAGTATCATAGAATGGTTTAGGTTGGAAGTAACCTCAAGGATCATCCAGTTCCAGTCCCCTGCCATAGGCAGGGACACCTCTCACTAGAAGGGGGGGAAGGGAAGGGCAGGTCTGAGGCAGAGAGATGGGTGAGGGCACATCATGCTGCTCATGCTCATTGGGTGCATGGCTGGTGAAAGGAGAAGGGAGGATCCTACCAGCAGGAGCTGATCAAGCAGCACATTCAGTTTCTTAGACCTGTGGTGCCAGCAGAGCAGAGGGCTGCTGTCTTCAGCTGGCTGTGCCCCTCCTTGCTGCCTGTGCCCAGTCCCAGCTGTGTGCTAGAGCCTGTCCTCTGGAAAGCAGCCAGGCTTATCCCCTGCTTTCAGAGGCTACTTAGGGATGCAGTGCTTGTTCCTTCCATGCCTCAGAAGTGGTGGCTGTGGGAGGGGATATTTGCCTCTGCTTCCACTGAGCTCATGGTCTTTTGGGATGACTATACAAAAAAATGAGTGGAGCTGCTTTTTGCATGGACTGTGCCCTGAAGAAGACCTCCTACCACAGCCTCCTCACAGCCTGGTGGGGATGAGGAAAGTTTCTTGGATTAAGTGATATATGGCCCTGTGCCCAACCAGCATAACCATTCCTCTCTAAGTATTTAAAAGGTAATGCTAATAACATAACTATAGCACTTAATACTTTACTTAATCTAGTCCCAAACCCCACCATGGCAGGGTCTGGGACTAGATGATCCTCGTGGTCCCTTCCAACCTGACTGATTCTATGATTCTACTCTATAATACTTAGTATCTAGATTTTGGGATGTTTTGTCCTTGGGAGTCTCTTTCCTTGTGATGTATTAGAGCAAGGAAGGACAAGCTCAGATGGACTTTTTGCTCCTCTGAGTGTCTGAGTTGCAAGGTGCCAGAAGGTGTCCTCTGGCAGAGCCTTTGGTCTCCCTGCCTGAGCGTGGTAAATTCTGTCTGAAGTGCAAGGGACCATCCCTTCTCTCTCTATCACACCTGCAGATTGGGTAGCAAGAAGTGGACTTGGCAACTTCTAAACTTTAGGAGGGTTTGTGATCTGTTTTCCTGATAATATATTGCTAGCAGAACGTGAGAGGTCTCCTTTTCTGGGAGAGAAAAGCAGGAAAGACTCCAGTGAGGAAATCCAAGGTTCTGTTTTCAACACTCCCTTGCTAGGCTCCTGCCATCCAATGACTGCAACATTCAAAGAGATGATCTTGATGCCTCCAAAACTCTGTTATATAGATCTGAGTTGTTTCCCCCCATCTCTGCCTTGTATTTGTGCATGTGTGACTAAGCCCAAGTATTACAGGAGAGATGGAAATGTTTGGGCTTTAAAGAATGGCTGTGGCAGAAGACCTCCTACTGATTAACAGCTGCTGTTTAATGACATCATTTTCGGATGTCCAAGCTGCTGATTGTCCCAGTGAGGGCCACCTTCTGACCAGAAGGGATCCCACCAGTCCCATCTCATCACCCTGGGCGTGCTGAGAAGAGACTTTTCTGCAGTCATTTCCTGCTTCAAGACAATGGGGACTTGAGAGTTGTCCAGCTCTGCTCCCCTCCACCTGGGAGCTCTTTAGCACAGTCTCTAGGCTGGCATCAAAACCGTGGCAGCAGGAGCTGGGGTAGGAGCTGGAGTGCAATAACAAGAGTGTGCCTAGCAGATCAAGGCAGGTTCTCCTCCCCCTCTGGTCTGCCCTGGTGAGATCCCATCTTGGGCTCAGCAGTTGAAGAGGGACAGGGATCTGCTGGAGAGAGTCCAAGGGAGGGCTATGAGGAGGATTAGGGGAATGGAGCACTGTCTGATGAGGAGAGGCTGAGGGACCTGGGGCTGTTTAGTCTGGAGAAGAGAAGACTGAGAGGGGATTGAATAAATGTCTGTAAATATCTGAGGGCTGGGGGTCAGGAGGGGGGGACAGGCTCTGCTCACTGCTCCCTGGGATAGGACAAGGAGCAATGGATGGAAGCTGCAGCACAGGAGGTTCCAGCTCAACACAAGGAGGAACTTCTTTACTGTAAGAGTCCAGAGCCCTGGCACAGGCTGCCCAGAGAGGTTGTGGAGTCTCCTTCTCTGGAGCCTTTCCAGGCCTGTCTGGATGTGTTCTTGTGTGACCTGAGCTAGATTGTATGGTCCTGCTGTGGCAAGAGGGTTGGACTCAATGATCTCTTTGGGTCCCTTCCAACCCCCGACATTCTTTGATCTTGTATGATCCTGTGATCTTGTGTGATCCTGTGAGTGCAAGGCAGTGCTCTTTTTTTTTTCAGATGTACAATGCACTGGATGGAAAAAGAAATGTCTCATGATTGCTGAAACACAGAATCATAGAACTCTTTCAGTTGAAAAAGACCTTTAAGATTATTGAGTCCAATATTTAAGGTCATCGGATTCAACCATCAAACCAACACCCTGGGCTCCTCAATTCAAGAGAGATGTTGAGAGATTGGAACATGTCCAGAGAAGGGTGATGAAGCTGGTTAGGGGCCTGGAGCACAGCCCTGTGAGGAGAGGCTGAGGGAGCTGGGGGTGTGCAGCCTGCAGCAGAGGAGGCTCAGGGCAGAGCTCATGGCTGTCTACAATCACCTGGGGTTGGGCTCTGCTGCCAGGCAAGCAGCAACAGAAGAAGGGGACACAGCCTCAAGCTGTGCCAGGGGAGGTCTAGGCTGGATGTTGTTAGGAAGTTGTTGGCAGAGAGAGTGATTGGCATTGGAATGGGCTGCCCAGGGAGGTGGTGGAGTCGCTGTCCCTGAAGGTGTTAAAGCCAAGCCTGGCTGGGGCACTTAGTGCCATGGTCTGGTTGCTTGGCCAGGGCTGGCTGCTAGGTTGGAGTGGATGCTCTTGGAGCTCTCTTCCAACCTGGTTGAGTCTGATTCTATGTCTGTATAAACATGTCCTGAAGTGCCATGTCTACATTGTCTTTCAAACACCTCCAGGGATGGTGAGTCCACCATGTCCCTGGGCAGCCTGTTCCAGTGCCTGACCTCTCTTTCAGGATAGAAATTTTTCCTAATACCCACTTAAACATCCTCTGGCATAATTTCAGCCTGTTTGCTTTCCTATAACATGCTACTCAGGAGAAAAGCCCAACCCCCACCTTACTGCAACCTCCTTTCAGGGAGCTGTGTACAGCAATGAGGTCTCCCCTCAGCCTCCTCTTCTCCAGACTAAACACCCCCAGCTCCCTCAGTTGCTCCTCCCCAGCCCTGTTCTGCAGCCCCTTCACCAGCTTTGTTGCCCTTCTCTGGACCTGCTCCAGCCCTTCAATATCCACTAATCATATCATGGAAAATACACATCCCACTTCTTTCAGTTGCACATCTGAATTACAGTAATATGATTTCATGGCAAAGCTCTCAGCGAGTGCATCAGAAACTGGAGCAGGGCCATTGTCTGCCAGCACAGATGTAACTGAGCTGTCCCCCAGAGTCTGCTGTGCTCAGGCAGCACAGCCAAGCTATGTCCAAAAAGTCATAAAATTCTCCTCCAGGATCTTGGAGCCCAAATGTTATTCAGACAACTGAAGAGAAGTTTGTGCATGGTGGCTGTGGAATTGTGTTTTCCATTGTTTCCTTTGAGTGTGGCCCTTCAATAGCAGGGACTGCCACAGCCCCTTCAAGCAGCAGAGATAATAGGGCTACATAAAATGGATCATCCCAAAAGACAACAATTAATGAAGCACCTCCTTTTGCTCAATTATCTACAGACAACTAGAGGTCAAAAAACCACCACCACCACCACCAATGAAGCTAAGAAAGTAAAGCACCAGGGAAAAAAAATAGGAGATGCAGTTTGATCATTTTATGCTTGGGAAAAAGAAGAAGTAGTTAATCATCAAACAGTGTTTGTATGTTGGCTAATGTGTTAATGAATTCAATTTTTGCTGAATAGCATCAACATGTTAGATCCTACACCAAAAAGAAAGGAGGATGAAGAGCTGGCCAGCACAGTCAGTTGACTTTCTTTTTTCCCCATGGTGAATGCAAAGCCTCTGACCTTGGTTCAACAGCAGGATTGAGAGATGAGGCTTGGGACTGTGTTCAGTAACAGCCAGTGGCAGAACCCAAAGGGAACAGATGTGATTAGTTGCCTAAACTTGACTGTGGGTATATTCTTGGGGACTTTTCCTCATCCCCTTCCCTGCCTCACACAGCCTAAGGGCTAAATATTAACTAGAGTTACATTAAAGCCTGGGGGAAGATACTGATTTGCAAAACTTAACATCTTCAGGATGAATCATAGACTCAACCAGGTTGGAAGAGACCTCCAAGCTCATCCAGCCCAACCTAGCACTCAGCCCTAGAAAATCATCCAGACCATGGCACTAAGTGCCCCAGCCAGGCTTGGCTTCAACACCTCCAGGGACGGCGACTCCACCACCTCCCTGGGCAGCCCATTCCAATGCCAATCACTCTCTCTGCCAACAACTTCCTCCTAACATCCAGCCTATTCTTCATGATCTCAGAGGTCTTTTCCAACCTGGTTAGTTCTGTGATTCTGTGACTACCTGTGAAAGTGATTCAGATAGATATGCACACACATATGACCTTTGAGAGAACATTTCATTTGGGGTAAGTCTGTGAAAATAAACCTAAGGAATTAAGCTATCAAGACCACATTTGATGTTGTTGTACTTCCAGGAAGGGTTGAATTACTCTAACAACAGTTTTATGAGTGAACTTTGCCTGGCAGAGCTGTAAGGACAACACACAGAGGGCTTCTTGGGCATGGAATGCTCACCTAGCTGGCTAGCCTTCCAAGTTTTCCTCTTAGTGCCCAATAAACATGCAGCCTGGTTAAAGTCCTACTCTTTCCACTTAGATGCCTGGCCCCAGCTGTTTTGCTGAGTGCCAAAACTAGGCAATAAAAGAAGGCCCAAGAGAATGTAATGGTATTTGATGGAGGAGAAATCTCTCTCCAGCCTGGCGTTAGACTCTTGAAGGTGAACAAAGAGAGACGTGTCTAGAGATGCACAAAGAAGCTGAGCTAATTAAGAGAGCTCCCACTTCATGAAAGCTGCTATGCTTTTGAAACTCTGGACATGGTTTGCCTGTGAATTGGTGAGGTTAGGAATACAGCTGGGATGCTGAGACTGTGGGTTAGGTGGTATGTATAGAATGTGTTTGATCAGTTTCCCTGGTTGTATTAGAAAGAGATGGCATGAAACAAATGGAGTGGAAAGAGGCAGAAAGGATGAGCATCCCATGGGCATGGGATAAGTCTGAAGTGATTTAGGTTGTGGGATTTTTGTTTTAGCATTGAATGTCTTCTTTTTTTCTTGGGGATTTCAGTGGGGAGATTTTCTTTTCCCCTCCTAATCATTACAAGTGTCACTGAAAAACAGGTTTTGAGCCTTCCAGAAACATGAGATTCAAACCTTGGAGTCCATGCCTCCAGATGTTAGCATGGCATGCTGCAGCCCAACTTTCTGCATGTTGACATGCAAGCAGCTTGCCAATCTCATCTTGCCCATGGCATTTTGCACTGTTGCTATGATTCTTTACTTGGTTTGTGCCACTTTTTGATATTCAACCTTAAAAAAATTCTTGTCTTGCCTCAAACATCCCCATTGGGGGATGTTCAAGCTGCCTCTGTGTCAAATGCATCTAATTGTGACATGCTGGACAAACAGGACTTGGGTAATGTAGGACTTGGTGTTTCTCTTTGCAAGCAATGAAAATGAGTAATAAACCTTCACTGCAACCCACTGAATTGATCAGTGTGAAGGCTGCCCAGAAGATCACCACACAGAGTTGCAGAAATGCAGAATCACAGACTGGATTGGGTTAGAATGGACCTTAAACATCTTCTAGCTCCAACCCTCTGCAATGGAGCAGACACCTCCTGCTAGACCAGGTTGTGCAAAGCCTCATCCAGCCTGGCTTTGAACACTTCCAAGGTTGAAGACCCCACAAGTTCTCTGGATATCCTGCTCCAGTGCCTCCCCACACTCATGGTGAAGTAGAATCATAGAATCAACCAGGTTGGAAGAGACCTCCAAGATCACCGAGTCCAACCTAGCCCCCAGCCCTAGCCAGCCAACTAGACCATGGCACTAAGTGCCTCATCCAGTCTTTTCTTGAACACCTCCAGGGATGGTGCCTCCACCACCTCCCTGGGCAGCCCATTCCAATCACTCTCTCTGACAACAACTTCCTCCTCACATCCAGCATAGACCTCCCCTGGCACAACTGGAGACTGTGTCCCCTTGTTCTATTGCTGGGTGCCTGGGAGAAGAGGCCACCCCCTACCTGGCTACAATGTCCCTTCAGGTAGTTGTAGACCTCTTGCTAATGCCTTATTTGAATCCAGCTCCTCCCACTTTGAAGCCACTGTGACTTTTAATGCAAACACCACCTTGCCTCTTTCCAGAAGCAACCCCAAAGCTCACATCTTTCTAACAGGCACACACCAAGCTGTTACAGGTTGTCTGATTTCTTGAGAGTCACAGCAGAGCCTGGCTTTGACACAGAACTGAAGGAGGACAGGACAGTGCTTCCTTGTTTAGCTTTCTCCTTCTACTCTTGGAGTATTAGGTTGACCATGAGCCAGCACTGTGCTCTGGTGGCCAGGAGGGGCAAATGCCATTCTGGGGTAGATTAGAAGGGCTGTGGTTAGCAGGTAGAGAGAGGTTCTCCTGCCCCTCTGCTCTGCCCTGGTGAGGCCACATCTGGAGTAATGTGTCCAGTTCTGGGTCCATCAGTTCAAAAGGGACATAGAACTGCTGGAGAGAGTCCAGCACAGAGCCACAAAGATGCTGAAGGGAATGGAACAGCTCTGTTATGAGCAGAGCCTGAGGAAGCTGGGGTTGTGCTGCTGGGAGAAGAGAAGCCTGAGAGGTGACCTCAGCAGTGGTTATAAAGATGTGCAGGTGAGTGCCAGAGGCTGGAGCCAGCTCTGCTGGGTGATGCTCAGTGCCAGCACAGGGGGCAATGGTGGAAGCTGAGGCATAGGAAGCTCCATGGAAACAGGAGGAGGAATTCTTTCCCTGTGAGGGTGACAGAGCCCTGGCACAGGCTGCCCAGGGGGGCTGTGGAGTCTCCCTCTCTGGGCATATTCAAAACCTGCCTGGATGTGTTCCTGTTTGATCTGCTCTGGCAGGGGAATTGGACTGGATGAGCTTTGGAGGTCCCTTCCAGCCCCTGACATTCTGTGATTCTGTGAAGTCTACATTGCTAGTGAGATCCATAAGGCACTCAGTCCTTTCAATCATATTCCCAGGCAATATAGCTCCTTCACTTCTCCTCTTTAGCAAAGAGTATGAACATTGCTTTTGGCTGTCCTGAAATGAATCAGAATCTCTGTTTCTCCTCTTTCCTGGTGAGCCCAGTGCTGATCAGCTGATTCCTGACCCAGCAAGGAGGGATTTCCTCATTTGACAGGGCCATGGATAAACTTGGCAGCAAGTAAAGAGCATTAAGAATAACAGATGTTGTAATGTTCTGCTTTGTTTACAAGACCCCTGTGTGCTCCATGCATCATTTGAAATGGTATGGAAATGATCAATTTCTGTTTAATTAATATCAGATAAAACACTTGCAGAACAGCTCCAGGCTTTGGGGAGATGCAAGTAAAGCTCGAGGGAGGTGATTCTCCCCCTCTGCTCTGCTCTGCTGAGACCCCACCTGCACTACTGCATCCAGTTCTGGAGCCCCCATTAAAGAAAGGATGTGGAGATGCTGGAGTGTGTCCAGAGCAGGGCCAGGAGGATGCTCAGAGGGCTGCAGCAGCTCTGCTGTGAGCACAGACTGAAAGAGTTGGGGCTGTGCAGGCTGGAGGAGAGGAGGCTGCCAGGTGACCTTCTTGTGGCCTTCCAGCATCTGAAGTGGGCTCCAAAACAGCTGGGGAGGGACTTTTTAGGCTCTTAGGCAGTGAAAGGGCTGGGGGGAATGGAGCAAAGCTGGAGGTTGGGGAGACTCAGCCTGGCTGTGAGGAGGAAGTAGTTCATCATGAGGGCGGTGAGAGGCTGGAATGGGTTGCCCAGGGAGGTGGCTGAGTTCCCATCCTTGGAGGTGTTTCAGGCCAGGCTGGCTGAGGCTGTGAGCAGCCTGATCTAGGGTAGGGTGCCCCTGGGCATGGCAGGGGGATTGGAACTGGCTGATCCTTGTGGTCCCTTCCAGCCCTGACTGATTCTATGATTCTGTGATTCTATGATTCTAACTCAGAATCTATCTAAGAAGCTCTGTGTTTGAACCTGGCTCTGCCTGTTCCAAACTGATACTGGGCTGTAATTTCATTCCCTTTGGCTCCTTTTCCATTGTAAGGATGAGAACAGCACTGTGATTCTACTGGGCAAACAACATCAGTTGAGGAAAAGTAAAGCCTCAGAATGAAATGGAAAACAATTTTAACAACTGCTTGACAACTTGAAAACTGCTTGAAAAGCAAATGGTCTGACTTTGCTTATTTTGCTAGTCATTTTTCTGAGTGTGGTGGTGTTAGGTTGACATTTGGACTCAAGGATTCTAAAGGTCATTTCCAACTGAGCCAATTCTATGCAAAAATATTTACTTTTTTTTTCAGTCTTCACTTCATGACTTGCAGTTTGAAAGCTTAGTCCTGAAACCATGTGTGAGTTTCATAGAATCACAGAATTGCCTGTGTCATTTCTGGCTGGCTGAAATTTGTCATAGAACACGCCAGGTTGGAAGAGACCTCCAAGCTCAGTCAGCCCAACCTAGCACCCAGCCCTGGCCAATCAACCAGACCATGGCACTAAGTGCCCCAGCCAGGCTTGGCTTCAACACCTCCAGGCACAGAGACTCCACCACCTCCCTGGGCAGCCCATTCCAATGCCAATCACTCTCTCTGGCAAGAATTTCTTCTTACTGTCCAGCCTGAACCTGCCCTGGCACAACTTGAGGCTGTCTCCCCTTGTTCTGTTGCTGCTTGCCTGGCAGCAGAGCCCAACCCCACCTGGCTACAGCCTCCCTTCAGGTAGTTGTAGACAGCAATGAGCTCTGCCCTGAGCCTCCTCTGCTGCAGGCTGCACACCCCCAGCTCCCTCAGCCTCTCCTCACAGGGCTGTGCTCCAGGCCCCTCCCCAGCCTTGCTGCCCTTCTCTGGACACCTTCCAGCACCTCAGCATCTCTCTTGAATTGAGGGGCCCAGAAATGGACACAGCACTCAAGGTGTGGCCTGAGCAGTGCTGAGCACAGGGGCAGAAGAACCTCCCTTGTCCTGCTGCCCACACTGCTCCTGAGCCAGCCCAGGATGCCATTGGCTCTGCTGCCCACCTGGGCACTGCTGCCTCCTCTTCTGCTCCTCTCTCCCAGCACCCCCAGCTCCCTCCCTGCCTGGCTGCTCTCAGCCACTCTGTCCCCAGCCTGTAGCACTGCTTGGAGTTGTTGTGGCCATAGTGCAGAACCCTGCTCTTGGCCTTGTTCAGTCTCATCCCATTGGCCTCTGCCCACCCATCCAGCCTGCCAAGGTATCTCTTCAGGGCTCTCCTACCCTCCAGAAGATCCACACCTGCTCCTAGCTTGGTGTGATCTGCAAACTTACTCATTGTGGACTCTATCTCTTCATCCAGATAAGTTTGTCACCCATTTGTCACCCAGAGTTTGTCACCCATAGCTCACTGTTGCCTCTTTCACAGCTGGCTGGACCCAACACGTGGGTGGTGCAGCACTCTGAGGTGTGTGATCCAGACCTTGGCTACAGCAGCAAGGCTGCGGTGCAGCTGTGCTAACAGATCTGGGGTCTGCTGAATCCCTGCTCTGAGCTTTGTGGGAACCTGAGGCACGATTGTGGTACTTGTGGTAAATTCTGGAGTGGAGGTTTTAAAGAGAAGGAGCAATTTTTGTAGTGAGGGTGGGAGAGAAGCTTTACTGCTCAAAGAGGAAAGTGGAAATAAAGGCTTTTGTTTATTCCTGCTCGGAGAGGTCACTTGGTGTCTCTGAACTTCCAGTTACCTCCCATAAACAGCATTACAGCTGCTAATGGGAACCAATATGGTGCCCAAATACAAAACCAGAGAAGCTGAGTGGCAGAGTTGGTCTTTGCTTGGGGTTTTTAGCTCTGGAAAGGAGAAAAAAAGGGAGCAGAATGAAATGGGTGCAAACGTTAAACTCTTTTATCTCCACTTTAAATTGCTGTTACAAAAAGGGCCAAATATCCCAAGTATTATCCCAAGTAACTTGTGATAGAGCAAGAGGGAATGGCCTCAAGCTGCACCAGGGGAGATCTAGGCTGGACATTTGGAATTTTTTGTCACTGCAAGAGTAGTGAGGAATGGAACAGGCTGTCCTGGGAGGTGGTGGAGTCCCCATCCCTGGAGGTGTTCAAGAAATGTGAGCACATGGCAGCTGGGGACATGGTTTAATGGTCAGCTGGTGTTGGGCTGATGATTGCACTGGGTGACCATAGAGGGTATGCTCTTTTGCTTCCCAGTTTTCCTCATCTGTTATGGCTGCAAGAGAATTCTGTGGAAAAAGGTTGAGTAGAATCATAGAATCAGTCAGAGTTGGAAGGGACCACAAGGATCATCCAGTCCTAACCCCCTGCCATGGGCAGGGACACCTCACACTAGATCAGGCTGCCCACAGCCTCAGCCAGCCTGGCCCCAAACACCTCCAGGGATGAGGCTTCCACCACCTCCCTGGGCAACCCATTCCAGGCTCTCACCACTCTCATGCTGAAAAACTTCTTGCTAACACCCAGGCTGAATCTACTAATTTCCAGCTTCGCTCCATCCCCCCCAGTCCTATCACTCCCTGGCAGCCTATAATGTCCCTCCCCAGCTTTTTTGTAGGCCCCCTTAAGATACCAGGTTTGTAGCAAAATAAATGCATGTGAAGGTCTCCCAGTAACATCAAGTGGGGAACCTTGGGTTTCTGCTTCCTCAATTTTAAGTGCCACCTTATCAATATTCATAAGGGATTGTGTGGAATATTCTGTCCTGGTAGGACATAAATCTTGCCAGGCAGGTTTAACTCTGGCTCTTGTCCTGTCCAGCTGGGGTCTGGGAGTGAGTCAGATGAATAAAGCCTTGAGGGCTAGAGGGGCTTAGCATCATGTGTTAGGTGTCTTGTGCTGCTCTCAGTGTGCCTGCATGATCAAAGAAGGCACAAAGCCTTGAATTCATTTGCCACAGCAATGATGCTAGTGCTTGTTGGCCAGTTGGATTTGCAAACTCCATCCTGGGCTGGCTCAGGAGCAGTGTGGGCAGCAGGAAAAGGGAGGTTCTTGTGCCCCTGTGCTCAGCACTGCTCAGGCCACACCTTGAGTGCTGTGTCCAGTTCTGGGCTCCTCAGTTCAAGAGAGATGTTGAGGTGCTGGAAGGTGTTTGGAGAAGGGCAGCAAGGCTGGGGAGGGGCCTGGAGCACAGCCCTGTGAGGAGAGTCTGAGGGAGCTGTGGGTGTGCAGCCTGCAGCAGAGGAGGCTCAGGGCAGAGCTCATTGCTGTGTACAACTACCTGAAAGGAGGTTGTAGCCAGGGGGGGTTTGGGCTCTGCTGCCAGGCAAGCAGCAACAGAACAAAGGGACACAGCCTCAAGCTGTGCCAGGGGAGGTCTAGGCTGGATGTTAGGAGGAAGTTGTTGGCAGAGAGAGTGATTGGCATTGGAATGGGCTGCCCAGGGAGGTGGTGGAGTCGCTGTGCCTGGAGGTGTTGAAGCTAAGCTTGGCTGGGGCACTTAGTGCCATGGTCTGGTTGACTGGCCAGGGCTGGGTGCTAGGTTGGACTGGATGCTCTTGGAGGTCTCTTCCAACCTGGTTGATTCTATGATGATTGAATATTATTAATATATAATAACATTCAGACATTAATGGTCATAATTCATAACAATTATTAATGTCATACACATTCATAGGGGGAGGGGCTCTTTTTGTTGTTGCTGTGGGAAGCTCTGGCTGCCCATTGAGTACTCTGAGCAACCCCAAAGGAACCCACGGGTTATTGGGAAATAGATTAATGTGTTCCAGACCTCCCTTTACTTATCACCATTGGTTTGGGGAGCCAGCAACTTTAAAGCAGAGTTACAAATCATTTCAGCATGTTACAACCCACAGTGGTGGCTGAGTTGATCTGTGTATGCCATGTGTCTTGCACAGAGATGTGCATTTTATGTCAAACATTCAGAATGACCACTGAAGAACACGGGAATGTGTTTACATCTTGGCTGCCCAGGAAGTGTCTGACTACATTACCACTAATAATGCCACCAAGGGCTTTGTTAAATTAACCACAAGACCAGTAGGTATTTCCTATGGCTTCCTCAGGGGGTGTCCAGAAGGCAACATGCTAAAGTCTTGCAGGGACTGACACATGTGGAGCAAGACTGCAGCTGACAAACAGCTGCCAGGTGCTGAAATCCAGTGTAGCCCTACATAACTGAGGACCATTGCATCCCAGGCTGCACCCAAAGCAGCCTTGCCAGCACTTCCAGAGAGGTGATTCTGCCACTGCATGCTGCTCTGGTTAGAACTCACCTGGATTACTGTGTCCAGTACATTGGAATGGGCTGCCCAGGGAGGTGGTGGAGTCGCTGTGCCTGGAGGTGTTGAAGCAAAGCCTGGCTGGGGCACTTAGTGCCATGGTCTGGTTGACTGGCTAGGGCTGGGTGCTAGGCTGGACTGGATGAGCTTGGAGGTCTATTCCAACCTGGTTGATTCTATGATTCTGTGATAAGAAGGACATGGTCCTCGTGCAAGTCCTGAGGAGGGCCACAAAAATGAGGAGACTGGAACACTTCTCCTGCAGGGACAGGCTGAGGCAGCTGGGGTTGTTCAGTCACAGAATCACAGAATTAACCAGGTTGGAAAAGACCTTTAAGATCATCCAGTCCAAACTATCACCTAACACCTTCTCATCAATTAAACCATGGCACCAAGTGCCTCACTCAGTCTCCTTTGAAACACCTCCAGGGATGGTGACTCCACCACCTCCCTGGGCAGCCCATTCCAATGGTCTAGAGAAGAGAAGGCTCCAGGCAGACCTGATAGCAGCCTTCCAGTACCTGAAGGGGCTACAAACAGGCTGCAGAGGAACTGTTTGCCAAGGCCTGCAGTGAGAGGATGAGGGCAATGGTTTGAAATGAGAGAAGAGCAGATTTAGGTTGGATGTTAGGAGGAAGCTCTTTAACACGAGGGTGCAGAACACTGGAACAGGTTGCCTGGGGAGTTAGTTGAGGCCCCGTCTGTGGAGATATTCAAGGTGAGGCTTGACAGACCTTTGGGCAATCTGATCTGCTCATTGCAGGGGGGTTGGAGTGGATGACCTTTGGAGGCCTCTTCTGACCCAAACTATTCCATGATTCCATGGTTATTGCTGCTGTTCTGGAATGTGAAAGAAATCCACCATCAGCTGCCCCTGGGACCGATGGATGGCTGAAGTATGTAGCTGAGGATGCTCTGCTGATGCTGAGAACCTCACAGCACATCTCTGATGCTGAGAACTTTGCAGCACATCTGCTTTCCTGTCTCTTGAGGAGCATTGGGTTTCAGTGCTGGGAAGTGCTGCCCCAGGCTGTGCACACAACCAGACGCGTGCTGCTGGGTTTTGTACGCTGTGTCTAAGTGCCTGTGCTTGAAGATCCCACTAGGAGCGGCTGTTTCAGCTCCACTGCCGGTTGGTGAGAGGTCAGAGGGTTGATCTGGCAACAGAAACAAGATCATGTGGGTTAGCTGTAACAAATAGCACCTATTTCAGCAGAGAGTTGCAGGGAATTTGCTACAAGTAACCCAAACTGGTAAAATGCACAGCTTAAAATTAGCGAATGGGGAAAAGGGCTGCGTTTGTTACCCTGCTGGCTGCCAACAGTTGGCTTAGCTCTGATGCTGAGCAGCGGCTCCCGGAGCTGCAGGAGCTGTGCCCAGCACAGTGGAGGTCTGTGTAGAGTGTTGCATGCTCTCCGGCACATAGCTCCTCACCTGCCTGCGTGCTGCTGGGGGCTGCTGTGTGCTTGCAGCTTTACTCTGGGGGGCAGGGGTGCAGAGCCGCTTCTGGTTGGTGATAGAAACTGCTTTGCCTGAGTGATCTGAAGAGGCAGAGAGATCCTTGCAAGCAGCCACGCCTCACACTCCAGAGTGTGCCTGCTGCTCCGGGAACAGCAGAGACAGCTGCGGCTATCTGGCAGTGATGCTTTGCTGGGAGGTGGAGGAGCAGAACACAGACCAGATTCTGGGCGTTACTTCAGACACGTGGACAAGAGAAAATGGGAGCTGAATAAAGAGCAAGGAAGGGAAAACACTGCAAGCAGAGAAAGGGGAACTTCAGTAGCTGGATGTTTCCAGCTTTCTTTCTCAGCTCTCTTGATCTGATGCTCTCCTATCATGTATTTTCATATCCAATTTCATAGTTAATTTCAAGGAAGCACAAGAACCAAATCATGCTAGAAAATCACTTACTGTTTACTATTTCTTACTGATTAATTGAGTCCAGCACCAGTAAGTTTGCAGATCACACCAAGCTAGGAGCAGGTGTGGATCTTCTGGAGGGTAGGAGAGCCCTGAAGAGATACCTTGACAGGCTGGATGGGTGGGCAGAGGCCAATGGGATGAGATTGAACAAGGCCAAGTGCAGGGTCCTACACTTTGGCCACAACAACTCCAAGCAGTGCTACAGGCTGGGGACAGAGTGGCTGAGAGCAGCTCATCAGAAAGGGACTTGGGGGTGTTGGTAGATAGTAGCTGAAGATGAGGCAGCAGTGTGCCCAGGTAGGCAGGAGAGCCAATGGCATCCTGGGCTGGCTCAGGAGCAGTGTGGGCAGCAGGACAAGGGAGGTTCTTCTGCCCCTGTGCTCAGCACTGCTCAGGCCACACCTTGAGTGCTGTGTCCAGTTCTGGGCTCCTCAATTCAAGAGAGATGTTGAGGTGCTGGAAGGTGTCCGGAGAAGGGCAGCAAGGCTGGGGAGGGGCCTGGAGCACAGCCCTGTGAGGAGAGGCTGAGGGAGCTGGGGGTGTGCAGCCTGCAGCAGAGGAGGCTCAGGGCAGAGCTCATTGCTGTCTGCAGCTCCCTGCAGGGAGGCTGTAGCCAGGTGGGGTTGGGCTCTTCTGCCAGGCAAGCAGCAACAGAACATGGGGACACAGCCTCAAGCTGTGCCAGGGAAGGTTCAGGCTGGCTGTTAGGAGGAAGTTGTTGGCAGAGAGAGTGATTGGCATTGGAATGGGCTGCCCAGGGAGGTGGTGGAGACACCATCCCTGGAGGTGTTGAAGCCAAGCCTGGCTGGGGCACTTAGTGCCATGGTCTGGTTGCTTGTCTAGGGCTGGGTTCTATGTTGGACTGGATGCTCTTGGAGGTCTCTTCCAACCTGGTTGGTTCCATGATTCTGTTGTAAATTTCAGACAGCCAGAAATGACACAGGCAAACACTGACCCCTGAAAAGTGCCCATAACATGGGCAGGGCTGTGCAAAAGCTAGCTTTTAGCATTGTACCAGCTTACTACATCAGTTAAGTCCTCAGGAGTCACTTTTTTGGCATATTCTTTTATGGACATATGTCTTTTATTTTGGTAATAACCACTAGGGTTCAACTAAGTTTTGTGGTCATACTTAAAGCTGAAATGACTCTGCCTCCACGAGGTCATCCCTTCGCTGTACGTAGAAGCACTACCAGCATCAAAACTGGGGTAAGCTCCTAGCTGACAAAATGGGGCAGTCGTGCCTGGCACTCAAGTAGAAGCAGTTTAAGAGAGGACATTTGGCAGAGAGAGAAGGGCATCGTCATTATAGTGTTGGATGTTAGGAACAAGCTCTTTGGATGTTAGGAACAACTTCCTTGGATGTTAGGAACAAGTTCTTTACCATGAGGGCAGTGGAACATTGGAATAGGTTGTCCAGGGAGGTGGTTGGGGCCCTATCCCTGGAGGTATTCAGGGTGAGACTCTACAGCTGTAGGGTATAAAGCCTTGAAACACATAAATCTGACTCCACATTCCTCTGTCAAGCTGCCAAGTAACCCAATTGTGTTTTGGTGATATCAGAAATGCAAGAGAATAAATCTGTGTGCTCAAGAGACTCCTCATGGTGTAACGTTCAAAGGCAGCAAGCCTTGCTCATTCCAGAGGTCTGAGGAGGGTGGCCAGGGCAACTGTGATGTGATACAAGCTTATGATAGGGACCACAGGCTCACAGGACGTCAGGGATTGGAAGGGACCCAAAGAGATCATTGAGTCCAACCCTTCTGCCATTGCAGGACCATACAATCTAGCTCAGGGCACACAAGAACACATCCAGACAGGCCTGGAAAGGCTTCAGAGAAGGAGACTCCACAACCTCTCTGGGCAGCCTATGCCAGGGCTCTGGGACCCTTCCAGTCAAGAATTTCTTCCCTGTGTTGAGCTGGAACCTCCTGTGCTGCAGCTTCCATCCATTGCTCCTTGTCCTATCCCAGGGAGCAGTGAGCAGAGCCTGTCATGTCGTTCCCCCTGCCCCCCAGCCCCCAGATATTGATAAACATTTATTCAATCCCCTCTCAGTCTTCTCTTCTCCAGACTAAGCAGCCCCAGGTCCCTCAGCCTCTCCTCATCAGGCAGTGCTCCATTCCCCTCATCATCCTTCTAGCCCTCCACTGGACTCTCTCCTGCTGATCCCTGTCCCTCTTCAACTGAGAAGCCCAAAACGAAGGCATGGTCTATGGGATCTCACCAGGGCAGAGTAGAGGAGGAGGAGAACCTCCCTTCAACTGCTTAGGTATTTTGGGACTTTTGATATATATAGATAGATATTACTTTTATTTAGCCCTGAAACATCAGTCCATACAGAAAGGGCACTATTTGTCAGTAAGAGGAGAGCACATTTCTTGCTGACTACTGGTATTTGCCCACTAGATGGCTGCAATTGTTGAAGGTAAGTATCTTAGATGCTTGGAAGGGGCTTCAGATAAAATCTACTTTCCATTCCCTCTTGAGCTGCTGGCCTTAATTTGCACACTTAAAAGATCACAGAGAACTGAGAGGCAACATAAGGCTGGAATTCCTTATATCAAAGGTGTAAAAAAAATCTACCTCTAGGTGTAAAAGGTATAAAGTCTACATCAAAGTGCAAAATCTGTTTCATCTTTGGCAAGGAAGAACTTGCAGAATGAGGTCTGCCTGTGCATTGTTGTGTCAAACAAGAACTTATCAATGAAACTGAGTGAGACCTCATCTCGAATACTGTGTTCAGTTTTGGGCTCCCCAGTTGAAGAGGGACAGGGATCTGCTGGAGAGAGTCCAGTGGAGAGCTATGAGGATGATGAGGGGACTGGAGGGCATGGCTGATGAGGAGAGGCTGAGGGACCTGGGGCTGCTTAGTCTGGAGAAGAGAAAACTGAGAGGGAATTTGATAAATGTTTAGAAGTATCTGAGGGCTACCAGGAGGGGGGGACAGGCTCTGCTCACTGCTGCCTGGGATAGGACAAGGAGCAACGGGTGGAAGTTGCAGAAAAAGATGTTCCAGCTCAACACAAGGAGGAACTTCTTGACTATAAGGGTCACAGAGCCTTGGCACAGGCTGCCCAGAGAGGTTGTGAGGTCTCCTTCACTGGAGACTCTCAAGGCCTGTCTGGATGTGTGCTGTGTGATCTGTATTAGATAGGATTGTCCTGCTCTGGCAAGGTGGTTGGGCTCAATGATCTCCTTGGGTCCCTTCCAACCCCTAACATCCTCTGAGCCTGTGAAACTTGAGGGCAACAGGGAATAGAAAAAAGAACCTACCAAGAACTAAACCTTTTTGCTGGGTCATAGAGAGCACAGGGGACAAAGTAAGAATTTCTAGAAGGGAAGGTTTTAGCTTCAGAAAGTGAAGAAAAACTTCACAGCAGATAACAGCAGGTAAATCAAGAAACACTGAGGAAAAGGAGAACCCATCAGTTGTGCCATATTGCAGGGCTTAAAGGCAGTCTAAGCACTGTCACAGTATCACAGTATCACAGTATTATCAGGGTTGGAAGAAACCTCACAGATCAAACAAGCCCTAAACAAGCACTTTGTCTGGGCTCTCAGTAACGATGGTGCTGGCCATGAGGTGAAGTGGGCAAAGGGAGAGGGAGCAGGCGTGTTAGAATGTGTGTGGTGGAAGCAAGGCTCAGATAAGATAGGGTAGATTACATAAACATGGCTCACACTGAAAATCCATCTCACCCTGCTTCCCAGTTCAGGATTAAGTCTCTGAGCCTCCAGCAATTTGTGGTCCAAGGACTTGTATCTCCAGAGTGAGGTGGGGAGGGTTGTAGTTGTTAACTGTCAGTAGCTTCCTCTCCCATTGACTCATTCATGCGCCTCCTAATTTGCTTTTTTTTATTCTTTAAGCACCCACAACAGCTCAGGACAAGAAATTGCAGAGGTTGCCTGCAGCTTGATTGAAGAGCAATCTCCTTGTGTTTGCTTTGATTGTGTCTGCTGCTTGTTGGACTGGAAGAGGCAGTGAGGAACGTGTGGCCTCCCTGCCCTCTGTGTGCTGAGGTCAGGGCACTGGGCAATCTGGGCTTGAGAAACCAGTCAGAGAAGTGTAGTTCTAGCTGCAAGGACTTTCAGCACAGCTTACTGCTGGCACACAGAACAAATGAGGAAACCGAGGAGAAAACAGGACAGAACATTGCACAAAGCATCCCATATCCACACAATATTGCTCTTCAACAAAAAGAAGTGATTGCCAGCTGATGGAAATACTCTATAGCAAATATTATAGAACCACAGAGGCTGGAAGGGACCTCCAGAAATCACTGAGTCAAATCCCCCTGCCAAGGCAGCATCACCCAGGGTAGTCTGCACAGGGATGCATCCAGGTGGGTTTGGAAAGGCTCCAGAGAGGGACACTTACAGCCTCTCTGGGCAGCCTGCTCCAGGGCTCTGTCATAGAGTCATAGAATCAACCAGCTTGGAAGAGACCTCCAAGCTCATCCAGCCCAGCCCATCACCCAGCCCTATCCAATCAACTAGGCCATGGCACTAAATGCCCCATCCAGGCTTTTCTTGAACACCTTACCTCACTCTAAAGAAGTTTCTCCTCATGTTGAGGTGAAACCTATTATGTTCCAGTTTGTATCCATTGCTCCTTGGCTTATTGCTGCTAACCACCAAAAAGAGCTTGGCCCCAGCCACTCACCCCTCAGATATTTATAGACACTGCTCAGATCTCCTCTCAGCCTTCTCTTCTCCAGACTATCCAGCCCCAGGGCTCTCAGTCTCTCTTTGTAGAGGAGATGCTCAAGTCCCCCAGTCATCCTCATGGCTCTACCTTGGGCTCTTTCCAGCACATCCCTGTCTCTTGAACTGGGGAGCCCAAAATTGGACATACTATTCCAGGTGTGGTCTCACTAGGGCAGAGTAGAGGGGGAGAAGAATATTCCTGGTCCCTAGAGAAGCATTCGATATTGTACCACCTGAGAGACTATCAGACTGGAGAAGGTAGAGATTAATATGAGCTCCTGCATAGCACACTAAAGGGAAGGAACAAGATGTTGTGCTGAAAGGAAACCTGTCAGGCTGCAAGGAGGTGCCTTGAGACCCTGTCTTGGCAGGACTGCCACTTAATCTGCTTCTTTCATGAGCTTGGCATAGAAAACAGGAATAAGCTGATGAGAAGTGGCAGTGATAAATAAAAGGAGAAGCACATCGAAACAGATGAAGATCAGACCATCACATCAAGATGACTTTGAAGATGAATTTGAAGATGACTGCAGCATAAATGGGCTGGAATTTAGTGGTACAAATAGCAAAGCTCTGCATGTAGGAGGTGGTCAGACCATCTGTTGCAAATTGAGTCTCTGTAAAAGGTATCCGAGACTTAGAACCATCAGCGTGATTTGGGAACAAAAACCCCACATGTTAGAACCATAGAATCAGACAGGGCTGGAAGGGAGCACAAGGAGCAGCCAGTTCCATCCTCCCTGCCATGGCCAGGGACACCCTACCCTAGAGCAGGCTGCACACAGCCTCAGCCAGCCTGGCCTCAAACACCTCCAGCCATGGGGCCTCAACCACCTCCCTGGGCAACCCATTCCAGCCTCTCACCACTCTCATGCTCAACAACTTCCTCCTCACCTCCAGCCTCACTCTCCCCACCTTCAGCTTTGCTCCATTCCCCCCAGTCCTGGCACTCCCTCACAGCCTAAAAAAAGTCCCTCCCCAGCTTTCTTGTAGCCCCCTTCAGATCCTGAAAGGCCACAAGAAGGTCAACCTGGGAGCCTCCTCTGCTCCAGCCTGCACAGCCCCAACTCTTTCAGTCTGTGCTCACAGCAGAGCTGCTGCAGCCTCTGAGCATCCTCCTGGCCCTGCTCTGGACACACTCCAGCATCTCCACAGCCCTCTTATAATGGGAGCTCCAGAACTGGATGCAGTACTCCAGGTGGGGTCTCATCAGAGCAGAATAGAGGGGGAGAATCACCTCCCTGGCCCTGCTGGCCACACTTCTTCTGATGCAGCCCATGTTTTGTCAGGTCTGGCAGCTTAGGTGGAGGGGGAGTGTTGTTATTTTGCAAGGATCTTGTGTCTGCAGTTTTTGTTTTCATTCCATTTATGCCACTTCAAGGGAAATGGGTTTGGACCAGAGTTGGTACAGAAATGCAGAAAGAGAGTGGCCATGGAGTCAAACTGCTTTGCAGTTAGCAACTAGCAGAGGCTGGTGCCTTAGCTTGGTGGGAGGGATAGGATTACTCTCTAGAAACACATGGGGGGAGAGGATAATCTGGTTAAAGCTAATTCAGAGAGAAACTAAACGCCAGCCTTAGTGCAAGAACAAATGGCTACGAGCTGCCTGTGAGTAGACAGAGACCATTACCTCGGTGGGAGTTAGACAAGTACAGAAAACTTTCTATCAGAGACTCTGCTCTCAGCCCCTCTGGTGATGAGGAGAGGCCAGGAAGATCTCCTTGTTATCATTTTCTGCCACTGGCAGCTGAGCCATTTGCTTCTGGCCCCGTGGGAGCTCCTACTGGCAATGGACACCCCATGGAAAGGCACTGTCTACTAGGTGATACCTTTCCTGGTACCAGTTATGTGCCAGCCTTGAGTAGCTGCCAACAAGCTGTACAAGAGCCTTGGCACATCCATCCATCCGCGGTTGGTTGCACCACTTTCCAGAACACAGTGTCCTGCCCACTCTGCTTTGGAGAGCCCTGCCTCGTGCTGCCTATTTTTAGCTCCCTTTTTGCCCATTGTGGGGGGTTTGCCTCCAGTGTTTTTAAATGCTTTTCATGTCCTACTTCCATTTCCTTCATTTCTTTTTTTCCCCCCACTCCTCTCCTTCCCTGCCTAATTGTGAAGCCTGCACAAGGCTGCCTTTGAGATATCTGAAAAGGACACAAGGCTCCCTAAACAGAAGGCTTCCAAAGGCCTTCCTCTTTGCTGCCCAGGGCCATGCTATCTGCTACCTCTGTGTTTTGCCAGATCATTTCACAGGATCCCAGGCTCACAGGATGTTAGGGGTTGGAAGGGACCCAAGGAGATCATCCAGTCCAACCCCCTGCCAGAGCAGGACAATCCTATCTAATACAGACCACAGAGGAGCACATGCAGACAGGCCTTGAAAGGCTCCAGAGCAGGAGACTCCACAACCTCTCTGGGCAGCCTGTGCCAGTGCTCTGGGATGCTTACAGTCAAGAAGTTCCCCCTTGTGTTGAGGTGGAACCTCTTTTTCTGCAACTTCCACCCATTGCTCCTTGCCCTATCCCAGGGAGCAAATGAGAAGAGCCTGAATTTGGTTATTTGCTGTTCCTCCTATTAAGAATCTGAGAAAGCTGCCTCCATCTCCCATGCCTGTGGTGTAGGAGACACCTGAGCTGGGCTGTTGGAACTCCTTGGGAAGTACTGCTCCCAGTGAGCCTGCAGTGCCAGAGCTCACAGAGCCTTTGCATGCAATGGTTGGGCTGCTTTTGGGGTTTATTCTACATTCCCTCTGAAGAGAGAGAGGCTCTGAGTAGAGTGCTCTCTCTCTCCCCTCACTGTCCTAGTCTGTTAGTTCATCAGACCTGGGATCTGTTGGAAAATGCTGGAGCTGTCTTCAGCAAGTGCATCTGGTTTGCCTTCCCTTGGGACCAAGGGCATGGGGGATGGAGAGAGGCAGGCTGTGTGTCTGGGGCTTCTTTCAACTTCCCCCACAGTCAAAATAGTTTGGATATGCTTCAGGGATATCCTTGGTGGGGAGGTGGTCCCACAGCATCCTCTGGTGCCACCCAGGCTCTCTCTTGTGAGCAGTATCAGTTCATCTTGTGGTGGTTCAGGTGTGTCAAGTCCACTTTAAGGGATGTGCATCAGAAGCATGGAGAAAACACCCCTTTTGCCAAAACCATCTGCTTCAATACAAATGCACCACAGTTAATGCTGGAGAGGCTGTGGGGTCTCCTTCCCTGGAGACTTTCAAGGCCTGTCTGGATGTGGATCTGTGTTAGATAGGATTGTCCTGCTCTGGCAGCGGGGTTGGACTCAATGATCTCCTCGGGTCCCTTCCAACCCCTGACATCCTGTAATGCTCGATCTGAAACCTGACACACATATCTGACCCAAGAGCATGCCCATCATTTGCTTCTCACTTTTTGTGCCAGCTTGCTAAAAGCCTTACCAACATTTTCTATAATGGTCTCCTTCTTCTTTCACATCTCTGGTGAAGGGAGCCTTTTGAGAACAAGGTTTCTCCCAAGCTGCTGACTCCTGCCTCAATCCAAATGCACCATAGTTAATGCTAGATCTGAAACCCATCATAGATATCTGGCACAAGAGAATGCCCATCATTTACTTCTCCCTTTTTGTGCCAGGTTGCTAGAAGCCTTACTAATATTTTCTGTAATTGTCTCTTTCTTCTCCTTTCATATCTCTGTTGAAAGGAGCACTTTGAGAACAAGAAGAGTTACTGGGTACAGCTCTGAAGCCCCCAGCACAAGAAGGACATGGAACTGTTAGAGTGAGTCCAGAGGAGAGTCACAAAGATGTTCAGAGGGCTGCAGCAGCTTTGTTATGAGGACAGGCTGAGAGAGTTGGGGCTCTGCAGCCTGGAGAAGAGAAGGCTTGGAGGAGACCTTGCAGTGGCTTTCCAGTATCTGAAGGGAGCTAACAGGAAGGCTGGAGAGGGACTATTGACAAGGTCTTGAAATGGCAGGACAACAGGTGATGAGCTTTAAGTGGCAGAGGGGAGATTCAAACTAGATGTTAGGAAAGGGTTCTCTCCAGTGAGGGTGGTGAGACACTGGCACAGGGTGTCCAGGGAGGTTGTGGAGCACAGAAGCACCCAATGTGATCAAAGATCAAAGATCACATTCAGTGCTTCTGTGCTCCACAACCTCCCTGGAGGTGTTCAAGGCCAGGTTGGATGAGTCCTTGAGCAACCTGTTCTAGTGGGAGGTGTCCCTGCCTATGGCAGGGGGTTGGAGCTGGCTGAGCTTTGAGTTCCCTTCCACCCTAAACCATTCTATGATTCTCCCAAGCTTCTGCCTATGTCCCAGGCAGCAGGATGCCACCTCAGGCTGTTGCAGTTCTACTCATCTTTGTTGCAGGTAATTTTTGGGTTGAAATTGATTTAAAAAAAAAAAAATCCTGATGCTGCAAAGAAGAACAACAGCAGGGAGCTGGGTAAGGAACATGCCCAGATACTCCTTTCCCAGCACCCTCAGTTGTTCTTGTTTGATATCATTTGGTATCTCCAAAATGCAGAGGGATGAGGGAAATATTTATTGAACTATTGAAAGGAATGCAGGGATGTTTTGAACCTGTGCCACCAGCCTGTGCTCAGCAGACAAGCCTGGGTCACAGTGACCATGCTAATATCAGAGTAAGAAAGGACATCAGGGAGGAACTGTTAAGGAGGGCTGTGCCTGGGCACAGCTGATGCTCTTCCTCCCATAATGAGAAGTTTACCTCGGACAACCTTCCTGAAACTCTGTGCTGATACTTGATATCCTCCAAAACAGGGCAATGGCTGTTCTGAGATTGATTTCTTGGACTGAACATCCTCCCAGCACAGCTTCCCCCAGTGACTCAGAGCACTGGCTAGCGCAGTGCCGGGCTCATGGCAAGCAAAATTCCACTCCCTTCTTGTGACTGAGTCCTTTTAGGCTCCCCTTAGTGCATCTCCTGGCAATGATTAGGAACATCTACTCGTTTTTTCAAAGGCTACTCCCCCTCCCATAGACTCCAGTCCTGTGAAGTCCTTAGGAAACATACCAAGATCTGAAAAGCTATTGTTTGGTATTTCAAATCCTGGTCCCTTTATGTCCAGCTGGTGGGAAAAGAGGAGAGAAAGCCAGAAAGAAAATAGGGAGGTGGTGGCAGGGAATGGGGGAGGGTTGGAAGTTTAGCACAAAATGGATAGAACCAGGGATAAAGGGATCCAAAGGAACTGAGAAAAGTGGGACAAAAGTACAAAGAGGCACTCTTAGTCATGGTCCTGCTGGATACTTCACTGAGAACTTGTGCAACCAGGGTGGGGGAACTTGTATTCTATGCAACAGTCCTTAAGGAGGAGTAATTGAAAGTACAGGCACCCCAATAAGCAAGGCAAAGAGCAGACAGGAAGAAGCAGAGCACTGGCAAGAAAGAGAAAGACAAGATAGCTGGAGACTATCTGCAATGCAAGCCCATGAGAAAAAACCAGCTAACAAAAAGCAACTATGCTGTAAGTGGCTTCCTGCCAAGGACAGATGATTTTATCTCTTGGTGCTGCTGTTCTCACTGGAGCTGTGGATGCTCAGCCAATTTGGAAATATTTGGAGTCTGAGAGTTGTTTGGATTGCTATTAAGAGTGGGCAACGTAGAGGGAGAGAGAGAGAGAGAGAGGCTTGATGTTCTTTGGAACATCAAGACAAAGACAACTTCTTCAGAGCCACCAATATGCAGTAGTGCTACTGAGACTTCATGGAAGGAAACAAGGGCATGTGGGATGGAGATGAGGGAAGAGCTGACAATGTATGTGAAAAGGAATCAGCAGCATTAATACTCAAAGAGTTGACTTGACACGTTGTGACTACTATGTTTTCCTTTCCTACAGTTAAAGTTAAGACACTGAGATGCTGGAGCATGTCCAGAGGAGAGCAAGGAAGCTGGTGAGGGGATTGGAGAGCATGTTTTGGGAGGAGAGGCTGAGGGAGCTGGGATTGCTTAGTCTAAAGAAGAGAAAGCTGAGAGAAGACCTCATTGCTCTCTACAACTGCCCAAAAGGAGTTGTACCAAGGCTGGTTTTGGCCTCTGCTTCCAAGTAACTAAAGACAAGATAAGACGAGATGGCCTCAGGATGTATCAGGGGAGGTTTAGGTTGGACATGAGGAACCATTTCTTCACTGGAAGAGTGGTCAGGCACTGGAACAGGCTGTCCAGGGAGGTGGTGGAGTCACCATCCCTGGAGGTGTTCCAGAAACAAGTAGATGTGGCACTTTGGGCCATGGTCTAGTGGTCATAGAAGGTTGGAGTTGGTGATCTTTGAGGTCTTTTCCAACCATAATGATTCTATGAACTATTTTAATTTATTCTTTTTCACTATTTGAAGTTTAATGCAAACTTTCCTTTTGGGTTGAGTTTACCCATCCCATTCCCATCTCCAGGATGGCAATTGTCAGCCTGCTTGCTATCTGTGATCAGAGTAAAGCCTCCAGCAGGCTCCAGCAGTGGAGAGGCTGCTGCTGGTCTCTTCTCACAGGTAATTGGAGACAGGACAAGGGGAAATGGCCTTAAGCTGAGGCTGAGGAAGTTTAGATTCAAGAGCAGTGTGGGCAGCAGGGCAAGGGAGGGGATTCTGCCCCTTTGCTCTGCTCTCCTCAGACCCCACCTGGGGTCCTATGTGCAGTTCTGGATCCTCCAGCACAAGAAGGACATGGAAGTGTTGGAGCCAGTCCAGAGGACTGCAGCAGCTCTGCTACGAGGACAGGCTACAAGAGTTAGGGCTCTGCAGCCTAGACAAGAGAAGGCTTCAAGGAGACCTTAGAGTGGCCTTCCAGTGTCTGAAGGGGGCTACAGGAGGGCTGAGGAGGGACTATTTGCAAGGTCTTGTAATGATAGGACAAGGAGTAATGAGTTTAAACTGGCAGAGGGGAGATTCAAACTAGATGTTAGGAAGAAGTTGTTTGCAGTGAGGGTGGTGAGACACTGGCACAGGTTGCCCAGGGAGGTTGTGGAGCACAGAAGCACCCAATGTGATCACATTGGGTGCTTCTGTGCTCCACAACCTCCCTGTAGGTGTTCAAGGCCAGGTTGGATAAGGCCTTGAGCAGCCTGTTCTAGTGGGAGGCATCCCTGCCTATGGCAGGAGACTGGAACTGGATGATCCTTGAGGTCCCTTCCAACCTAAACCATTCTGTGATTGGACATTAGGAAAAAATTTTTCACGGAGAGAGTGGTCAGGGACTGGAATCAGCTGCTCAGAGAGGTGGTGGAGTCACCCACCCTGCCCTTGTTTAAGGATGGTTTGGATGTGGTGCTTAGGGCTGTGGGTTAAGGTGAATCTTGTAGAGTAGGGTTCTAGGTTGGACTTGGTGCTCCTGAGGGCATGTGTCTGTGATTCTGAGATATTTGGGTCTTTTGGGGGCTGAAGTGAGTTCGTAAAATGGCTTTGCACCATTAAGAGCTGAAAATTCTCTCTTTCATCTCTACCATCACTAAAAAACACATGGCTGTACTCCCTTGCAGAATCTTGATGGTTTTTGTCAGCTGCTTGAAACTTTGGCTAGGGCTGTCTCTTCCTTCCCAAGCCCTGCAGTATCTGGTTTCATCTCTATCTGCTGTGCAGCTAAGTTATGCAAGTGGTTGGGCTGTACTTTATGTTTGTTCAGCGCCGCAGTGCCTTCAACTTGACTTGAATCGTGGCAACATTTGGGCCATGCTTGGATAAACAATGTCAGAAGAAGTTTGGATGGGCTTCAGATCTCTTGTATTTCAAGCAGTATTTGGCTGCGTTGAAGACAAAGAGTTGTGACCAAAGGGTTGCATTTTCAGTGCTTAGGAATGCAGGAAAGATCTGGTAGATAAGATGTACTATGGAAGCTTAAGGTTATGAGTTGCATTTGTATGTGAGCTGCAAGGCATCGAAATTGCCTTTTTTGTGCTTGGGGGAATGCAGATCTGATTCCCTGTCTCTCAGATAAGGGAGTGCAGAACATGGAGCTGTAGTTAAGGATGGACTCTCTTCTCAACTCCATTCCTCTGGCTGCACAAGGAGACCTGCTGGATTCATTTAATGAGGACAGCCCCACAGAGCCTCTGTCTTCAGAATTCTGGGATTAAGAAAGAGAGAACAGGAAAGCTGTGAAGGATGGGGAAGTTGATGTTTGGCTGATTCCACTGAGATACCATGGTCTAGATGACTGGATAGGGCTGGGTGCTAGGTTGGACTAGATGATCTTGGAGGTCTCTTCCAACCTGGTTGATTCCATGATTCTATGTGTGGGCTCCTTGTTGTCTGGAGCTGTGGAACTATCTCACTCATGCAATGTTTTGAATGAAGAACTTGACAACAAGAGCTCCTGATAGGCTGTAGGCTGTCAGAAATCTGGGGCTGCCTGCATTTGACATAGATGTTTAGAGATCTATTTTGGTGAGAGGCACTTAAGTGTCTCCTAGTGATGCCTTAAGAGTGGCTGTACAGGTGTAACACTTGGACTCCTCTTTCTCCCATTCTTCTTTTCCAGGGCACCATCTCAGCACAGCTCAGTGCCACACATTTCTAATGGCTAAAGGCAAGGATGAACCTCTACTTTTCTCCAGAAGCATAAGGAGTTGCTGGAAGTGAAAGCAGCACTTGCATCTACAAGCTGACAGCATAACTGCCACATGCTTTTAAGTATCACTGCTGGGTCATGCTGAGCAAACCTGACTGCTTTTAGGAACTCTGCCTTTTGTCCACGGGTTTTAGTCCTGCCTTTGTGATCCTGGTGCTCAAGAAAAGACTGATGAGGCACTTAGTGCCATGATCTAGTTGACTGGACAAGGCTGGGTGATAGGTTGGACTGCATCATCTTGGAGGTCTCTTCCAACCTGGTTTTATGATTCTGTGAACCAAGCCATAAGTGAAAGAGCTGCCAAGATGCACAGCAGAAGATAATAACTTCAGCCTTGATTCATGCTTCAGCTTCCATCCTTATGCTGTGGTGTCAGGGTCTGCTGTAATGTTACTCCCAGCAAAGTACCTACAAGCCCCGGGAAGAAGCTTTAGGAAGGAGAAAGCTGTCTGCAGCCCCTCTGGATAACAAGGGCAGAGTGCAGAGCTTCATTTGTAAAAGAGATCTTCCAGAGGTAGTTTATCATAGCTGCACTTTGGGAGTTTAACAGAAGTGTTGTATCAGAGACTTAATTCCCTGCCCATTCTTTAGCACAGAGTGAGATGAACTGTGCTTGTCCACCACCTTTAAGTACAAAAACTTCCTCGTGGCTGCAGTGCTGTGGGGAACCACTTCTAGCTCCATACCTAAGAACAGCAGAAGCAGATGTGTTTGTCTGCCCTCTTCCCTGTTCACTCTTGTCTCTACTGCAACGATCTCTCCTTTGAAGCTCAAGGTGTCATGCATTGCAAATGAAGGCTGGAGCTATAGCCACAGGTCTGCTTGTGCCACTCATGGCTTCAGCTGTAATCTATGCCTTGGTTTCTCCAGGGAATGCTTGACCTGACACTGCACTGAATTTATGAGAGTGAAATTCCTTCACGAAGGCAAGTGCTGAAAATTTATTGCATCAATTTCACCTTGTGGGAAAATGATTTGCTTTATAGAATATCTAAGAAAATGAAATTAAGCCACAGAGTATCCTGGAAGCAGGTCACTTCTGCTCCTGGGGTGTTTTGTTCTTGCATCTCGTAACCTCTCCAGCAGCCTGAGTAGCCAAAGTGTAATCCTCTGGCTGAAAACACAGAAACTGGAAAGAACAGACAGAAGGAACAGAAAGGTGATTTGAGTTCCAAAGTTAGTGCTGGAAAACAGAGCATGAATCAAAGCTGGGCAGTGATTTGCTCTATCATCAGTGCCATTTCAGCCCAGCCAAGGCAGTGTAAGTCACCAATTTGTGTGTCCTCTGTGAGAGCAGCAAGCATCCTACATAGCACAGAGCTTCAGCATAGTTTTGTATTTAGTTATTTCTGCAGTTAAAATTAGTAATTCCTGTTTCATCCTCCTTACCATGAGGGAAAAAAAAAACCCTAGCCTAAAGGCAGAGAGAGGCTTGTGCTTTCTGCTCCAGCTGAGAGCTATGGAGGCAAAGAAAGCCTTCTCTGCAGACCTGGTGGTGTGGCCCATCACACCTTGGCTTTGAGCAAGGTCAGTGTGGTGGCAGGCTTGATGGGGCAAACATGGATTTATCCATATTGGCTTGCCCAGGAATCTTCCCCTGCTCACCCTACTTCTGTGCTGGGGGGAGGAAACCATAGGAGGGCGAAAGCCCTGGCTTCACCTGATATGGTGAGGCCTGGCAAAGTGCCATTCTGATTGGCTAATCTATATCCAATGCCCCATTAGTCTTGAGATGGATACTGATAAAAGGGATGAACAGGTAGCAGGGGGCTGCTGTTGCCTCCTTTTGCATCCTGAATTTGGCTGGAGAGCTTACCTGCATAGCAAGCACGACATTGTGCTGAGACTGCACGTGGCAAGACATCCTGCCTGCACCTGAAAGTCTCCTGCCAAGATGGGAAGTCCTGGAGATACACAGATCATCCAGAGGAGCCAGGAGACAAGGTCAGAGATTGTCTGCCTCCTTTCCCCAGAAGCCTGGGAAGAATCAAGTCTGAAGACAGAGCTCCAGGTGCTGCCTGAGTCATACTTTGTGAGTAAATACTTAAAAGCCTCTTCCAGTATAATATTTGCATTTACCACTTTAAGAAATAAGTGCTCTGGTTTTGCTTGTGCCCTGCCTGTTTAACTTTCAAACCTGCATGGTTTTGAACCTGGGAATAAGTTTCTGGTGAGTTTAATGTTACTAAACAGTTGTCATAGTTATTAACAATCATCACCTGGACAGCAGAATGAATACAGATGATTGATTTTGCATCATCAGTAACAGCCAGTACAGCTGAACTGCTTGTCAAAGAACAACTTAGAGTTCTGCAGGTTATTATTCCTCTTACTGGTTTGCTTCTGCTTTCAAGATTAAGGGTCTAGAAAGCAGCTCTGGTGAGGAGCAGCTGAGAAAACCCAGATTGTTTAGTCTGGAGAAGAGGAGGCTGAGGGGGGACTTCCTGGCTACTTGAAATGAGGTTGGGGTGAGGTGAGGATTGGTCTCTTGTCTATAGTGTCAAGTGATAGAATGAGAGGAAATGGCTTCAGGTTGCACCAGGGAGGCATTTCCTGAGTGGTCAGGGTTTGGAACAGACTGTCCAGGGAGGTAGTGGGAGGGAGTCACTATCCCTAGAGGTGTTCAAAAAGCACATAGACATGGCACTTAGGGACATGGTTTAATGACCGTGGTGGTGTTAGCTTGATGCTTGGACTGGATGATCTTAGAGGTCTTTTCCAACCAAAACAATTCCATGATTCTCCGATTGTTTCTGAGACAGCTAAAAGAGGAGAAAAGGTGTGGAAGGGTGGAGCTGGGAACTCCTGCATAACCTCAAAAGCATCTGATCAGCTTTGTTTTGCCTCTCTGAAGACCAGGCAGAGCCAGTGAGGCTGACACCGTTTGCTCCAGTAAATGTTAGCGTTGCCCCCATCTGCGGTGACTGATTTCACTGCTGTTTTCACTGCACTCATGCCTCAGAACCTTCCAGGGAGCAGCACACCACCCTGCTAGGTTTTCAGAACACACTGATTATTGAGCTGCCTTCTGCTGCTTGCTGACTGCCATGCAGGGAGCCTGCTGAACAGCTGAGTTTAGGAGCCACCGCCTTGTTTCACTGGCATTACTTGTGCCAGTGCTGCCTGCAAGCTAGCCAGGGTATTCTTCTGCTCTCTTTACTCATTACTCCTTCCAGATCCAGAGGCTCAGGGAGCATCTGTCTTAAGGGAATGGAAACACCCAAGCTGGGTCAGTTGAGCCAGGACCAGATGTGGATGCCCCCTCCCTGGAGATGTTCAAGCCCAGGTTGGACAGGGCCTTGAGCAACCTGGCACCAGTGGAAGGTGTTCATGCCCATGGCAGGGATGATCTTTAAAGTTCCTTCCAACCCAAACCACTCTATGAGTCTATGATTTTAGTTACAGACACCCTGAGTAGAATTATTGAATGGTTTAGGTTGGAAAGGACTTCAAAGCTTATCCAGTTCCAATCCCCTGCCATAGGCAGGGACATCTCCCACTAGAACAGGTCACTCAAGGCCTCATCCAACCTGGCCTTGAACATTGTCAGGGAGGTTGTGTTACCTTGCTGCCCAGGATGCTGCCCCAGTGGGTGCTTCCCACAGCAGCCACACACAGTGGTCTGAACAGCACACACACAACCTGCCAGAAGATGTGGCAATGGGTTGGGACCAGAGGAACAGCTGCTCAGAGGTGGCTTCTCTAGGTGCCAAATCTGAAGGACCAAGAGGAGAACAGCTCTGGGCATTGCCTGTGAGCTGATCCTCAGGGAAGGTTTGAATAACACAATAGACTTGCTGTATGAAAGAGTTTTCCCTCTGACACTGCTCTCACACCCTCTCCTGGCAGAAGCATCACTCTTTCTTCTCCCCTTGTGCCATCCCCATCTCCCATCACACTGCAGCTCTCAGTGGCCTCGCCCCATCCACTGCTGTGCCCAGGCTGTTTCTCACAGCAGCCAAGCAGCCAGTTCAGTTTCTATGGCCAGAGCCCACAGTGGGGGTGAGGCAGAGCTGGCTGCCTGATCTGTGGGGCTGCTTGGGAGGGCACATTGCAGCAGCAGTGCTGGCACTGTCTCCATCCAGCTGCTCATGGCTTTCTCTGTGCCTTGCCTCTGACATGTGGCACTGTGGTGGCAAAGGAGACTGCCCAAGCAGGCACCACAGAGTTCCCAGATGCCATAAGTGCTCCCTGCACATCCAGCAGCATTGCTTCTTGGTTAGAGCACATGGAAAACACAGTTCTCAGCCTTGTACTGGAGATGCCATAGAAAACATTGGCATGGAAAGTCCTCCCCGCAGCAGGGTATGCCAGGAGCCATGGTGATCCCCAGGGAGCTCTGAAATACAGACTTGGTCTACTCCCTGTTGACTGTTCCCTTTTCCTGGTTATCTCACAGTGACTCCCAAAGGGTTTATTTGATTCTTCATTCTGGTACTTTTCCTACATTCAGCACCAGACCTGGTAGTTAGGTGATGGTTGGACTCGATGATACTGAAGGTCTTTTCCAACCAAAATGATTCTATGATTCTATGGCTGCCCTACTACCCCACAGCAACTTCTTCTGATGATGATGTAATTCCAGTTCAGCTTACATGACATGAGATGTTGGAGCTGTAGATGTCCTATTGATAGGCTGAATGTCAGGAGGAAATCCTTCCTAGAGAGAGTGATTGGCATTGGAATAGGCTGCCCAGGGAGGTGGTGGAGTTGCCATCCCTGGAGGTGTTGAAGCAAAGCCTGGCTGGGGCACTTAGTGCCATGGTCTGGTTGATTGGCCAGGGCTGGGTGCTAGGTTGGCCTGGATGGTCTTGGAGGTCTCTTCCAACCTGGTGGATTCCATGATTCTAAAATAGCCATCAAGGATGCCTCTGTAATTATGGGAGACAGACATGTGCCTCAAGAGAGTCACTTCTGGAAGCACTGTAAGATGAGAAAATTACCTTCTGGAGAAGACACTTGTCATCAGTGACTGTGCAATATGGGTTATTAATGATGCCTGACTTTCAGATGGTCCACGCTGGGTGGTCTGTTCTGCATTTGTCCATGTGAGTGCTGTGAACCTCTGAGGTGCTTTCATCTTGTTCTTTAAACATCCCCAAGATAAAATCAATCAGGAAGCTGATTTGGGAAACAGCACAGCTCAACAACTGAATCTGCCTCTTAGCCTGACAGCTGAGTTCTGACTTTTCCAGTACCTGATGGGAGCCTATAAGAAAGCTGGGGTGGGACTTTTTATAAGGGCTTGTAGTGACAGGACCAATGAATCACAGAGTGGTTTAGGTTGGAAGGGAACTCAAAGCTCAGCCACTTCCAACCCCCTGCCATAGGCAGGGACACCTCCCACTAGAACAGGTCACTCAAGGCCTCATCCATCCTGGCCTTGAACACCTCCAGGGAGGTTGTGGAGCACAGAAGCACAGAACGTGATCTTTGATCACATTGGGTGCTTCTGTGCTCCACAGCCTCCCTGGGCAACCTGTGCCAGTGTCTCACCACCCTCACTGTAAAGAACTCCTTCCTAACGTCCAGTTTCAATCCCCTCTCTGCCAGTTTAACCCCATTCCTCCTCCTGCTGTCATTACAAGGATGAGGAGGAATGGCTTTAATCTGGAAGAGGGGAGATGTAAGCTGGAGATCAGGAAGAAATTCTTTACAGTGAAGTTGGCAAGACACTGGCACAGGTTGCTCAATGTGGTTGTGGATGCTCCTTCCCTGGAGGTGTTCAAGCCTAGGCTGGGTGGAACCTTGAGCAACCTGGACTAGAGAGAGGTGTCCCTGCCCATGGCACATGATTGGAACCAGCTAAAGACCTTTCCAACCCAAACCACTCTATTTGTGGTGTCACTGCACATCATCTTTTTCCCATTGGAATGGGCTGCCCAGGGAGGTGGTGGAGGCACTGTCCCTGGAGGTGCTGAAGCAAAGCCTGGATGAGGCACTTAGTGCCATGGTCTAGTTGACTGGCTAGGGCTAGGGGATAGGTTGGACTGGATGATCTTGGAGGTCTCTTCCAACCTGGTTGATTCTATGATCTTTGTATTGAAGGCTGAGCCAAAGAGTTAGTATTTTTCCTTTGCTTGTGGGATCAAATTCCTTCTACACTGCATGGTGCTCCAACTCTTTTCCCATCCTCCTCTTCCTGCTAACATAAGCGAAGTACATTTCTTTCTTGTCCTTTATGTCTCTTGGTATGGGTACGTTGTAGAGTTGCAACTTCAGCCAGGCAGTGATCCGTTGTGATTGATTACTCCATAGCTGCCTTGTAAATGCTGACACGTTGGATGCTTTAAGAACACAGACTGGGATTCATTCACATCACAGACTAATCTGCTGCAAATGTCCTTTTAAAAAGTCTTTTATATCACTCCTCAAAGAGGACACCAGGCAATAGAAAAACAACAACTGAGACAAAACTGAGAAGAAATGAGATTCTACTTAACTTTAAATGGTGCTAACAGACTTTTTCTCCCCCCCCCACCCCACCATATTTTTACACTGACGCTCTTTGGAGTGTCTGTTCCAGAACAAATTTCTGTTGTGATCATGCAGTTAGGTTGTTTTGACACATAATTGTTTGTTCCAACTGTAACACGGTGGTAGTTAACAGAGTGAGTGTATAGAGGCCGTTGTCATCAGTAGAGTAACAAAACACTGGAGCAGGCTGCCCAGACAGGTTGTTGAGTCTCCTTCTCTGGAGGCATTCAAAACCTGCCTGGATGTGTTCCTGGGTGACCTACTCCTGGTGATCTTGCTCTGGCAGGAGGGTTGGACTGGAAGAGCTTTCGAGGTCTCTTCCAACCCCTAACATTCTGTGATTCTGTGATTGTATCCTAGGCATGTAGAAAAGGAGGCTGAGAGGAGATGTCATTGTTCTCTACACCTTCCTGAAAGCAGGCTGGAGTGAGGTGACCTTATTGCTGTCTACAACTACCTGAGGGGTGGTTGTGGCCAGGAGGAGGTTGCTCTCTTCTCTCAGGTGGCCAGCATCAGAACGAGAGGACACAGCCTCAGGCTGTGCCAGGGGAGATTTAGGCTGGAGGTGAGGAGAAAGTTCTTCCCTGAGAGAGTCATTGGACACTGGAATGGGCTGCCTGGGGAGGTGGTGGAGTCGCCGTCCCTGGAGCTGTTGAAGGCAGGACTGGACGTGGCACTTGGTGCCATGGTCTGGCCTTGAGCTCTGTGCTAAAGGGTTGGACTTGATGATCTGTGAGGTCTCTTCCAACCTTGGTGATACTGTGATACTGTGAGGTGAGTGTTTGCCTCTTTTCTCTATTCAATAGTGATAGGATGACAGAAAATGGATTCGAATTGCAGCAGAGGAGGTTTAGGTTGGATATTAGGTAAAATTTCCTTATTGAAAGCCTGACTGGAACAGGCTGCCAAGGGAGTTGCTGGAGTCACCATCCCTGGAGGTGTTCAAGAAACCTGTGGCCATGGCAGTTTGGGACACAATTTAATGGCCATGGTGGTGTTAGAATCATAGAATCATAGAATCAACCAGGTTGGAAGAGACCTCCAAGATCATCCAGTCCAACCTAGCACCCAACCCTATGCAGTCAACCAGACCATGGCACTAAGTGCCTCATCCAGGCTTTTCTTGAAGACCCCCAGGGACGGT
Source organism: Pogoniulus pusillus (assembly GCF_015220805.1). NCBI lineage: Eukaryota > Metazoa > Chordata > Aves > Piciformes > Lybiidae > Pogoniulus > Pogoniulus pusillus. Next base: position 11,259,750 of record NC_087296.1, on the reverse strand, counting down.
GCCTCCACCACCTCCCTGGGCAGCCCATTCCAATGCCAATCACTCTCTCTGTGAAGAACTTCTTCCTAACATCCAGCCTATACCTACCCTGGCACAACTTGAGACTGTGTCCCCTTGTTCTATTGCTGGTTGCCTGGGAGAAGAGGCCACCCCCCACCTGGCTACAATGCCCCTTCAGGTAGTTGTAGACAGTAATAAGATCACCCCTGAGCCTCCTCTTCTCCAGGCTAAACAGCCCCAGCTCCCTCAACCTCTCCTCATAGGATTTGTGCTCCAGGCCCCTCACCAGCTTTGCTGCCCTTCTCTGGACATGTTCCAGCACCTCAACATCCTTCTTGAATGGAGGAGCCCAGAACTGGACACAGCACTCAAGGTGTGGTCTGACCAGTGCTGACAGTCAATGCTTGTACTCAACGACTTTAGAGGCATTTTCCAACTGGAACAATTCTGTGATTCCATATTGAGTGATGTGTTTTTTTAGTGCTTTTAAACAAGTGATGGCACAGAATGGCTTTCAGAAATAATTGCAAAGGATAAAGTGTCCTAAGTAGAAGGCCACAACAGCAGCAAAACCCAGTGCCTGACTTTCTCCAGACTGCTGGGCAGCCTTGTCCCTGTGCCCAGGGTGGTCAGGTTGCAACACCAAGCATAGCTCTGGGGAAGGACACCTTGCAGAACCACTAAATGCTGCACAAGAAACAATGTTCTCCTGCTGGTTTGCTAAGGAAGAGGTCATTCTTCCCAGGGAGTAAGGAATGAATCAGCATCTCAGCATGAAGCTGAGGGCTCCAGACCTCCATGCTCATTGTCAGTGCTCCAGCAAGGCTTTTGGTAACAGTTAGTGTCTGCTCTAAATTTCAAGCTGAGAAATGATGTTCTGGTTGTCTGTTTTCCTAAAGTGGTTTTATTTAGGCATGATATACTCATTGTCTGTAGCTGTGGCAGTGTGGTGCTCGTTCTCAGAGCACACAAAATGTTCCACCTTAGAAACAAGGCCACTTCTCAGGGGCAAGTGATGCCAGCATAGGCAGTACAAAAAGTCCTTTGCTCTTCCACACAATGAACTGTCCTATATTTTGAAGAATTGTGTTCTTGTTCTTGTAGGCCTCAAACAGGAAATATTTAAGCACATTTTCAATTAAGTTGCATTGAAGTTAGTGTAGTTGAAGTCCTCCTTTTGTTTTTTTTTTTAGCAGCTGTTTCTAATTAAATGCATCCATAAATGGTTTCATGATCAGAGGTCTTCAGAAAGCACAGAAGCCAAAGGGTTTTGACTACTCTGGGTGCTTGTTTGAGTACCTGTCTGGCATGGTGTGCTGGTTTGAAGCAACTTGGGATATTCTGAGGAGAGAAATTAGGTTATTGGCTGTGAAAAAGAAAACAATATGATGTCTACTGATGGAAAGCAGCCAAGAGGAGAGGGACCTGGGGGTACTGATAGATAGTAGGCTGAAGATGAGGCAGCAGTGTGCCCAGGTGGCCAAGAGAGCCAATGGCATCCTGGGCTGGCTTAGGAGCAGTGTGGGCAGCAGGACAAGGGAGGTTATTCTGCCCCTGTACTCAGCACTGCTCAGGCCACACCTTGAGTGCTGTGTCCAGTTCTGGGCCCCCAGTTCAAGAGAGATTTTGAGGTGCTGGAAGGTGTCCAGAGAAGGGCAGCAAGGCTGGTGAGGGGCCTGGAACACAAACCCTATGAGGAGAGGCTGAGGGAGCTGGGGGTGTGCAGCCTGCAGCAGAGGAGGCTCAGGGCAGAGCTCATTGCTGTCTACAACTACCTGAAGGGAGGTTGTAGCCAGGTGGAATTGGGCTCTTCTGCCAGGCACCCAGCAACAGAACAAGGGGACACAGTCTCAAGTTGTGGCAGGGGAGGTCTAGGCTGGATGTTAGGAGGAAGTTGTTGTCAGAGAGAGTGATTGGCATTGGAATGGACTGCCCAGGGAGGTGGTGGAGGCACCGTCCCTGGGGGTCTTCAAGCAAAGCCTGGCTGAGGCACTTAGTGCCATGGTCTGGTTGACTGTCTAGGGCTGGGTGCTAGGTTGGACTGGATGCTCTTGGAGGTCTCTTCCAACCTGGCTGATTCTATGATTCTATTCCACTCATAGGTTTGCTTAGACATATAACAACAAGGACACAAACATAGATAAGGTAGTCGGTGTCTCTCTCTGCCTTCTGCTGTGTTAAATGCTTCTGCCTGGATCTGTGTAACCCAACTGATCATTTTCCTTCTAATCTCCCTTGTTGATTCTTCCAACTCACCTTGCATGTAAGGCAGGCCCTGGGATAAGGGAGGGGGTGAAAAGAAGGTGGAAGGGTGTTTGGGAGCCCCTCCTGGGCACTCTGATTATTGGGATGGGTGTTGTGTTTCTGTGTTCCTTTTAACTTGTGTGTTCCTGTCTATAGCTGTAAATGTCTGTAATGTATTGCAAAGATCTGCTTGCATATTGTGCTAAGCTGTGAACACAAAGCTTCAATCCTTAACTTCCAGCTGACTGAGTCTAGGCTGGATGGATTAATTTGTGTGTGTGTGTGGGTAACTCCCAGAACCACTACACATGGTGTAGACTCCAGAAGGAACTTGTAGAAATCATTGAGCCCAACCCTCTTTCCAAAGCAGGATCATCTAGGGCAGGTCACACAGGAATACATCCAGGCAGGTTGGGAAAGTCTCCAGAGAAGGCAACTCCACAAGCTCTTTGGGCAGCCTGCTGCAAGGCTCCTGCACCTTCTCAGCACACAAGTTTTTCCTCACATTGAGGTGAAACTTCCTGAGTTCCAGCTTGTATCCACTGACCCTGTCTTATCACAGGACATCACTGAAAAAACTCTGGCCTCTTCTTCTTGACACTCAATCTTTAGATATCTATAGACACTGAGAAGATCCCCTCTCAGCCTTCTCTTCTCCAGGCTAAACAGCCCCAGGGCTCTGACTACACTAGGAGGGAACAGAGCAGTGCCTCACATGCTAGGCACTGGTTTCAGCTGGCTGCTCACTGGAGCACTGGGACTTCATTAGAGTCCTGCTCTATAACTCCCAGAAAAGAGGTTGGAGTGGGGTGGGACTCAGCAAAGGAAGATGGAGAAAGAAACAGAAATCTCCTTCTGTTGTTCTTGTTGCAAGTCAATGAGCTAGTCAAGAACTGCCATGATGAGCAGAGGAAAAGAAGCTGGCAGATGACTGTCAGGTTATGGCCACAAAATCACAACCAGATCCTGCCTTTTTTTTTCCCCAGAAGAATTGCTGCTGTCATTGCCTGTAGATGATGAAGTAAATCCACTCAGCTCTGCTTTTAAATGCACTCAGTTCTGGTTTTCAATGCAAACTTCAGAAGAAAGGTTACAAAAGTGTCATGTTCCTTACTTGGCTCAATGCAGAAAACAATAAAGGGTTATTAGTTTTCATCATTCAAGTGTGAAGTTTGCACTTACAACCATTTGCATCCAGCTGGCCAGATAGTCTGTGGTGTGTGTTTCAATGGATTCAGGCCTTTTTCCAGTTTTTCTTTCAGTGATCTCTAGCTGTAGAATTCCAGATATCCTGGAAGCTTCAATTGCTTTGGTTGGAAAAGCCCTCTAAGATCACCCAGTCCAATCATCAACCCAACATCTCCATGGCCATTAAACCATTTCCCCTACTGCCATGGACACAGGTTTCTTGAACACCTCAAGGGATGGGGACTCCACCACCTCCCTGGGCAGCCTCTTCCAATTCCTGAGCACTCTTGCAGCAAAGAAGTTTTTCCTAATCTCCAACCTAAACCTCCCCTGCACAATTTGAGGCTATTTCCTCTCCTTCTATAACTTGCTACTAGGGAGAAGAGACCAACTTTATGAGGAGAGGCTGAGGGAGCTGGGGGTGTGCAGCCTGCAGAAGAGGAGGCTCAGGGCAGAGCTCATTGCTGTCTGCAGCTCCCTGAAGGGAGGCTGTAGCCAGGTGGGGTTGGGCTCTTCTGCCAGGCAAGCAGCAACAGAACAAGGGGACACAGCCTCAAGCTGTGCCAGGGGAGGTCTAGGCTGGATGTTAGGAGGAAGTTGTTGGCAGAGAGAGTGATTGGTATTGGATTGGGCTGCCCAGGGAGGTGGTGGAGTCACTGTCTCTGGGGATGTTGAAGCCAAGCCTGGCTGGGGCACTTAGTGCCATGATCTGCTTGATTGCCTAGGGCTGGGTGCTAGGTTGGACTGGATGCTCTTGGAGGTCTCTTCCAACCTGGTTGATTCTATGATTCTGTGTTTCCATGATTACAGGATTCTATGAACTGACCTTTGACAGGAGGGATGGAGCCTTTTCTCCTGGCCAGAGATCAGGCTCCCTTATTTGCCTTAAGAATATTTCCATTACCTTTCTGATCTTGTCAGTTTATTTGTCATGGAAAAAAGACTTCTGTACACCTCAGTGTCTTGATTTATGTCTCCTAGACATTATTATAGTGCCTATTTTAATGCAAAGTCCTCCACTAACTTTCAGAGTCTTCTAAAAGCTTCACCCTGTGGATAGGTAAGAGGGTGCAGTGAGTCTGCTTCTGAAGGCAGGCAAGCTGAAAGCAGAGGGGAGTTCCAGCACAGATCACGTCCTCACCAATGGGTGCTGCTCCACAGGGGCTGATCACAGCGTGGGGCTATAACAGCACCCCCACACCCCATCCATCAACAGACTCAACATGGCAAGGGACAAACCAAGGCCAGAGACTATCCAAGTATTGCTGTCAGAAGCCAGAAAAGACAGGTCAAGCCTACAGCATGAGTCTGAATCACAAAATTAACCAGGGAGGAAGAGACCTCCGAGATCATCCAGTCCAACTTAGCACCTAATCTTTCTAATTAACTAAACCATGGCACCAAGTGCCTTATCCAGCCTCCTTTTAAACACCTCCAGGGATGGTGACTCCACCACATCCCCAGGCAGCCCATTCCAATGCCAATCACTCTTTCCATGAAGAATTTCTTCCTAACATCCAGTCTAAACCTGCCCTGGTGCAGTTTATGGCTCTGTCCTCCTGCTCTGTCCCTGGGTGTCTGGGAGAAGAGACCAACCCTACCTGGCTACAACCTCCTTTCAGTCCATCCAGGGCCAGAGACAGAGCTGGGGACCATCCAAAAGTGGTAAGGATAGGGTAAGGGAGGTTGTTTAGGATCAGTGAGGCCTGTGGATGCCCCATTGCCATGGCAGGTACTGCTGACACTGCTGCCAAGGACATTAGTTTGTGAGTTTATTTTACTTAGTAGCTGAGTACTAAGTAAAGTAGGAAGTGAGGCTCCCAACATACCACTCACTGTAGTATGTTTGTGTTTGTTCACTTAGTATCTCAGTGTCTTTCAAGCCAGCTGGCAATTGGCTAGCTGGAGTTGGCAGGGATCACCAAGCTGCACCTGGGTAGGTTTAGGCTCGATATTAGGAAAAGCTTGTTCATAGTAGTCAGGCATGAGAATAGGCTGCCCAGGGAGGTGGTAGAGTCACCAACCCTGGATGTGCTCAAAGGTTGTTTGGATGTGGTGCTCAAGGAACTTTGTAGAGTAGGGTTGGGCTTGGTGATCCTGAGGGTCTTATCCAACCTGAATGTTTCTGTGTGATTCTGTGCTCAAGGAATTAATGATATTCCTGCAAGCTTCCCGAGATCACAGAAGCCTATTGTACAGCCCCAGCTGAGACAAACACTGTCAAGGGAGTGCAACATCTGAGAATCTGAGAATCCACTGGAGACAGAACTTCACTCTTCTCTGGACACCAGCTTTGAAACACAAGTCTGTGGGAAACCATGTGCCCTTTGAGCTGGCACCCAGAGTGACGCACTTGGCGGGCACTTCAGTTTTCCCCCCTTGCACCTCGCTTGGCAGCAGCTGGCTGTGAGCAGCCAGCTGCTCTGGTCAGCACACACTGCTCTTGCTTTCCCCTCCAACACAAAGGTGTATTCATTAATCTTTGCAGTTAGCACTTGTTGTACATTTACTCCTGAAGGCAGGAGTAAGTAACAGCAAAGGCAACAGATTTTGCTGAGCTACTAGGAAAGGGGAAGCTACATGGGCAGTGCAAGACTCCAGAGGAGCAGCTACAGACCTTCACATTCAAAATGATGTTTGGGAAGGTTGGCAAGGGTGGATTGGACTAGATGATATTTTGAGGTCCCTTCCAGCCCCTGACATTCTATGAGTCTAAGGAATCATAGAATCAACCAGGTTGGAAGAGACCTCCAAGCTCATCCAGTCCAACATATCCATCCAGTGCAACCTATCCAACCAAGCTCATCCAGTCCAACATATCCATCCAGTGCAACCTATCCAACCAAGCTCATCCAGTCCAACATATCCATCCAGTGCAACCTATCCAACCAAGCTCATCCAGTCCAACATATCCATCCAGTGCAACCTATCCAACCAAGCTCATCCAGTCCAACATATCCATCTAGTGCAACCTATCCAACCAAGCTCATCCAGTCCAACCTATCCCCCAGCCCTATCCAGTCAACCAGACCATGGCACTAAGTGCCTCATCCAGTTGTTTCTTGAACACCTCCAGGGATGACAACTCCACCACCCCCCTGGGCAGCCCATTCTGATGCAAATCACTCAGTGCAGCTCCTAGGTGTGAAATACTCCATCCCCTCACCACAGCAGTGTAAAGAGCATGACTGATAGTTGTTTTTCCAAATTCCATAAGGCATCAGGGCCCTACATGCAAACCCCCAAGAAACAGCAGTGCCTCAGAGCAACAGGAGCAGTGCCACAGCAATGCTGCCCTGTTTTCTGTGGGCTCCCATGAGACTGGGTTTGTGCCATGGAGAACAATCCATTCGGCGTCCAGCTGCCCTCTCAGATGACCATCTAATGTTTCTATTCCAGTAATGGGGCCACTTCTGTGCAAAGAAGTAGGCATGGAGGTCCAGAGGCAGCAGAACTGCTAAACCCATGTGTAAGTGCAGTTGCAGCCTGAGAAAAATTAGAATGAGGTTTCCTGAAGCAGGAGGATACTTGGATATGGTAGTTGTAGCCTGAAGGTGTTTCCAGGGACAAACCCTGCACCTCCTTCCCACTGGTATCATTATGTTGTGTTAAACACATCTCATTATGGACCAGACAAGAGGTTTGGAGAGTGCAGGGAAATGTTTTGCAAGTGTGCCCAAAGTGCCTGTGAGTGATGTGGTACAGTTTGGCTGCTCCTCAAAAGGAGACTGGATTTTGTTCTGCCCTCAGCTTACAATGCAGATGATTTGTGCCCATGAGGACATCTTCTCTATAGCTTTCAATACCTAATAAAGGGCTAAAAATTCCTTAGTAGCCCTGGTACAGTGCCCTTCCCAACTCCCTGTCACTCAACCACCGAGCTTTGGGAATCCTGCCAAGTCCCTGACAGCAGCTTCTCCCCCCTGGGAGCCGAGCTGCGTGGCACCGTTTGATGCAGGAGAAGAGACAGGCTTTTCAGACTTTATTTTGGTGCCAGCAACAGAAACCTTCAAAGCAGAGGCCTCCTCCCCAGCTGTGAGCAGAGTTGCTCAGGAGGTACCGCTCCTGCCGCTTCAGCAGGCTGGTCAGGGGAGGACAGAGCCCTTTCTCCAGGCTGGGTGCAGTGCAGAGGCGCCAGAGCCTCCCACCCACGGTCCTCATTAAAGAGAAGCAACAACAGCAGAGCCCAAGGACTGTTTACTTACTCGTAGTATCTCAGCAACGGCTACTCTCTATCATCTGGTTCTGCTTTGGTGATTGCTTTCTTCTCCTGAAGAAGAAATGCCACATGCTGCCACACAAGGAGCTGACCTCCTGCTGCCCGACAGAGCCTGCCTGCCCGCTATGCCCAGGCGGGATGGGGCATGGGCTCTGCTCCCCAGCTCTTGGACCTGGCTGAGAAGGAAGTGGCAGAGACCAGAACTTTGCAATTGTTCTCTTCCCTCCCCCACCCCCCAGTAAATCAAGAGATCATCCAAAAAAGTTCAGACTTGTGACACTGGGTCAAACAGCACAACTAATTTTGGCTGATGCCAACAAAACCCTAACAAACAAACACAGTTCTGGAAGTGCTGCCTATGGCAGGGGGTTGGAACTGGATGATCCTTAAGGTCCCTTCCAACCCAAACCATTCTATGATTCCATGATTCTATGTAATGCCCAACTAGTTCCTCCTGATGTTTCCAGAAGGAAACATTGCATTTTGGAAGGCTTTGATTCATGGGGCAGGCAGCTTAGTGGCTTTCACAATGCAGAGAAGAAAGAAATCACAGAAACATTCCAATGGGAAAAGACCCTCAGGACCACCGAGTCCAACCACTAACCCTGATCTACAAGGTGCACCCTAAACCATATCCACAGAATCACAGAATGGTAGGGGCTGTTAGGGACCTTGAGAGATCATCCATTCCAACCCCCTGCCAGGCAGGACCACCTACACCAGATCACACTGGGACACCATACCTGCCCATTTTCCACTCTACCTGCCTATTTTCCACCCTATCTGTCCCATTTTCCCTTTTCCCCCCTCTAAACCCAGAGCACCTGGGCTATGTTGGAGTCTCCTCCCACTCCAGGTGTGACCACTTTGCCCTCTCTGCCCACTCCCCTTTTTAATCCCCCCCAGGAGTATCAGAAACCCCATGCTTGCCCAACTGGGCAGAGGAATCTTCCTCCTGGCATCACTGGTGAGTGCCCATGGTGCACACTGGGTGAATGGTGGAGGGGATCAAGGGCTGGGGGGCCTAGTGGCCCCCCAGTTAGGCAGGCTAGAGACTTGATGGTTGCTCTAATGTAGAATTTTCAGGGCTGGAAGGGACCTCAGGAATCATCTAGTTCTAAGCCCCTTGCCATGGGCAGGGACACCTCACACTAGGTCAGGTTGCTCAGAGCCACATCCAGCCTTGCTTTAAAAATCTCCCTAAATACTGAGAAGTCTGAATTATGCTTATAGAATGTGACTATTCTTTAGCATCTCTTGCTAAAGGCAGAGATGCCAGGAGGCTAACCTCAGGTGTTTCTGACCATCGTGTCCTGCAATTAACCACAGATCTGGTGAGCACCTCTCCTGAGGAGATTTGCTATCCAGATCTTCATGAAGTCAGAATGCTTATCCCAGCTGAACCCTGAGTGCTGATAAAACTGTCATAGAATCACAGAATATCAGGGGCTAGAAGGGATCTCAAAAGCTTATCCAGTCCAATCATAGAGTTAACCAGGTTGGAAGAGACCTCCAACATCATCCAGTCCAACCTAGCACCCAGCCCTAGCCAACCAACCAGACCATGGCACTAAGTGCCCCGGCCAGGCTTGGCTTCAACATCCCCAGGGACAGCAACTCCACCACCTCCCTGGGCAGCCCATTCCAATGCCAATCACTCTCTCTGCCAACAGCTTCCTCCTAACATCCAGCCTAGACTTTCCCCTGGGACAGCTTGAGGCTGTGTCCCCTTGTTCTGTTGCTGGTTGCTTGACAAAAGAGCCCAACCCCACCTGGCTACAGCCTCCCTTCAGGTAGCTGCAGACAGCAATGAGCTCTGCCCTGAACCTCCTCTTCTGCAGGCTGCACACCCCCAGCTCCCTCAGCCTTTCCTCACAGGGCTGTGCTCCAGGCCCCTCACTAGTTTTGTCACCCTTCTCTGGACACCTTCCAGTACCTCAGCCTCTCTCAGTTAAATAGTTGTAAAACCTTAATGAGGTGTGGAAGATGCTTCTGGTGGATGGATCTGTGCTTCTGCCTTGAAAAGGAAAGTCAGCCAGATTCTGGTGGGGAAAAAAAATGAGGGCAACAAAAGAAGGCAGGAGAGAACTACCTCACAGCAGGTAGTTTCCAGAGAGGTTGGCATCCTCCAGAGAGGAAGCTGAGCCTGGCAGCAGTTGCTGAAAGATGAAAAGGGGAAGCTGTGTGTGGACATCCATCTATCTGCTTATTTTTGGGGGCTCTCTTGGGGACATTGGCAACCCTGCGGCAGATACTGCACAAGCACCAGAACAGAGACACTCCTGGCCTGAGGGCCTGAGCCTTGGCTCAAGATAAGGCAGATCACAGAATGTTGGGCCTGGAAGGGACCTTGAAAGCTCATCCAGTCCACTCCCCCTGCAGAGCAGGGGGAGCAAACCACACAGGAATGCATCCTGGTGAATTTTGAATGTCTTCAGAGCCTGTTCTCAGCATGGGGAAACAGAAGTCATAGAATCAATCAGGGTTGGACCACAAGGATCATCTAGTTCCAACCCAGGTGTTCTCATCTCACTTATGGAAGATTCCTTGACTCATTCAGCACTTCAGACAGCCTCTAGCTGAGGCAAGGACTGAGCCAAAATCACCTCAACTTCGGTGCTGTAACCATATGGCCAAGTGTCAGGAAGACTCAGAGGAACAGGACTGCACGAAAGACTGAGCTGAGTCTCAGTCTCTCCACCAGCCATTCCTGCCCCAGAGAGCAGGGCAGGAGGGATTGGTCCTTTCCCTCACACACTCCATCACACAGCCTGCTGCCAGGCTCCTCTGTACTTGCTCTCTCTGCTTAAAGGGCTGGCCTGCTGTGGCTGGTGGGGCCAGCTCTACAGGTACTGGTTTAACTGAAGATACTGAGAAGCACAGCAGGGAATTGTTCCTGTGTACTGGAAACAATGCTTATAAAATCACTTCATAGTAGCTGTAACCTGCTGGAACACAGCTTTGAAGACCAGTGGCTATCCAAAACTCCCACTGAACAAAGAAGTGCTTGTGCTCTGCCACTTTCAACTGGAAGCCTACCTGTACTTCTGATCCTGCTTAAGAGAACAGGAAGATGTCAGTGCTTTCCATATGGAGATACATGAGTGCTTCCTGCAACCAAAGGAGACAAAGTGAATTCATGAGATCAGTTTGCAGTGCTTGAGAACACTGCAGCCTCAGTTTCCAAGCATCAGTTCTAAAGGCCTAATTTAAGGAGCACTGGGGCTGAAAGTGATGTAGCAACACACAAAACCTCCTGGCTACTGATTTTTTTCATGCAATATAAAGATGCAGGTGAACAATCTTGGGCCCTAAAAGCATAGGTAAAGATTTTCAGGTGGCAACTGGGACTGAAATCCTCAGGTTATCCATGCTCTCCCCAACACAATATCAGTCTGGCAGTGAGAAGTGGCTGAGGGAACTGGGGTTGTTTATTCTGGAGAGGAGAAAGCTAGGGGGAGATCTTATTGCTCTCTGCAGCTACCTGAAAGGAGATTGGAGTGAGGCCAGTGATGGTCTTCTCTGCCAAGTGACTAGCAATAGGACGAGAGGAGATGGGCTTAAGTTGTGCCAGGGGAGGTTTAGGTTGGGTATTAGGAAAGATTTCTTTCCTGCAAGAGCCGTCAGATGTTGGAACAGACTGCCCAGGGAGCTGGTGGAGTCCCCATCCCTAGAGGTGTTCAAGAAGCTGTAGATGTTAAGATACTGGAATGTGTTCAGAGAAGGGCAATGAAGCTGGTGAGGGGCCTGGAGCACAGCTCTGTGGGGAGAGGCTGAGGGAGCTGGGGGTGTGCAGCCTGCAGCAGAGGAGGCTCAGGGCAGAGCTCATTGCTGTCTGCAGCTACCTGAAGGGAGGCTGTAGCCAGGTGGGGTTGGGCTCTTCTCCTGGGCAGCCAGCAACAGAACAAGGGGACACAGTCTCAAGTTGTGCCAGGGGAGGTCTAGGCTGGATGTTAGGAGGAAGTTGTTGGCAGAGAGAGTGATTGGCATTGGAATGGGCTGCCCAGGGAGGTGGTGGAGTCGCTGTGGCTGGAGGTGTTGAAGCCAAGCCTGGCTGGGGCACTTAGTGCCATGGTCTGGTTGATTGCCTAGGGCTGGGTGCTAGGTTGGATTGGATGCTCTTGAAGGTCTCCTCCACCCTGGTCGATTCTAAGATTCTATGTGGCACTTCAGGATACAGTTTAGTGGTGACAGTAGTTTGGTTATGGTTGGACTTGATGTTCTTAAAGGCCTGTTCCAAGCTCAGTGATCCTGTCGTTCTGTGATGCCAAAGGCTCTTCACTTCCCATTTCCCAAACAAACTTGGGAAAGACAAACACCAACAATGCAAACCCATTCTAGGTACCCTTGCAGCCCTAAGTGCTGAACTTCACTTTCTGAAACACTATGTCGACATCTCTTCACTTGCAGGCTCATTGTTTCCCTTGGCTGCAGCTCCCTGGCCAGCGCTGACAGGTGAATTTAGAGCGAGACTCACCTTTCCCTGCTGCAGCGGGAAGCACAACTCGCTCCCTGCGCAAACGGGCGGCTCCGGAGCGGGCGGCGCTGGAGTGCCGGCACTGGAGTGGCAGTGTTGGAGGGGCAGTGCTGTAGTGCTGGCGCTGGAGAGGCAGTGCTGGAGTGGCAGTGCTGGAGGGGCAGCGCTGTAGTGCTGGCGCTGGAGAGGCAGCGCTGGAGTGGCAGTGCTGGAGGGGCGGCGCTGTAGTGCTGGCGCTGGAGGGGAAGTGTTGGAGGGGCAGCGCTGTAGTGCTGGCGCTGGAGGGGCAGTGTTGGAGGGGCAGCGCTGTAGCGCTGGAGGGGCAGTGTTGGAGGGGCAGCGCTGTAGTGCTGGCGCTGGAGGGGCAGTGTTGGAGGGGCAGCGCTGTAGTGCTGGCGCTGGAGGGGCAGTGTTGGAGGGGCAGCGCTGTAGCGCTGGAGGGGCAGTGTTGGAGGGGCAGCGCTGTAGTGCTGGCGCTGGAGGGGCGGCGCTGGAGTGGCAGTGCTGGAGGGGCAGCGCTGTAGTGCTGGCGCTGGAGGGGCAGCGCTGGAGGGGCAGCGCTGTAGTGCTGGCGCTGGAGTGGCAGCGCTGGAGGGGCAGCGCTGTAGTGCCGGCGCTGGAGTGCCGGCGCTGCCCTGCAGCCTCCCGCAGCCCTCGGGCACCCGCACGCAGCAGTGGCGAAACCTTCCCTGCCGCCACAAACGGCTCCGGGCAGGAACGGCTGCAATTATTGCTCCCCGCGCTCGTTAAAGAGGACACACGGGAAGAACAGCTTCAGCAGTGTCCCTTTTGGATGCGGTCTTCCCATGGGGATTATGCCGCAGGTTTTTTCTGTTGTTTTCTTTCAGAGTGGGTGGGTTTTTTTTTTCTCTTCTCTTTTCTTTCTTCTCTCTTTTCAGAACATCAGAGTTTACTCTGGGAAATTTCCCTTTGGTAACCTCTACAGGTAGTGCAAGGTGGCTGCTAGAAAATTTTGTGTTGTGGAGTATACTGAAAGGGTCCTTCCCTTTCTAACCCCCCCCCACCCCCGATCAGGTTTCTTCAGCATCTTTTAAGTCTTCACCACAAGCTGAGGGCTGCTCTGACCTGTGCCTCTTAGGAAAGTGCTATGTGGCACATAAGACTTAGGAGGAAAAGGCAAAACTTTGGTGTGTGGTAGTGCCAGGAAGGTTGGAGCAATGTTGTGCTATGGAGGAAAGCTGCGGCAGAGCTTACCTGGCCTTGTCAAGGTGGAGGATTCTTCCCCTACCCTATATCACTGCTGTGGCTGTGACTGGGGTGGGGGTGGACTCTTTGTGGCCAGAGGATGGAGAAGTTCCCACAGCCTAATTTTGCACTGTTGTAACTCAATCGCTGTGTGATAGCAGCAGACAAAGGCAGAGACACTCAATCAGAAAACCTCTTCTTTCAACTACAGTCTCCCTTCCACACCTTCTCTCTTGCTTGCAGCACAGCTTGAGAGGCAGAGTTAGGCACACATCGGGGCGCTGGCACAGGAGGACTCTCCCCTGCTGACCAGGCTATGTGTACTGAAGGTGAATGCAATAGCAGAGCTCTCAGGCCAGGCCCTGGCCTTTGCAGTCCCAGGATGGATGTTTCCAGCAATGACTCCACTCTGGCAAAGGATGCAATAAACCCAAGCAAGCACTGTCTGCTTTCAGGCCCACAGTGAGCTGAGCAGGATCTACTGCTGTCCCCACTGGCATTGCTGCTTCCACAGAGTGGGAGGGACAGCAGACACGGTCTGAGCAGGACAGCACATCTGGGATGTCTGCAGGCTGCTGCCAAGCCAGTCACCTTGCCATGGACAGCCACAGTGGGATGATCAGTTCAGTGGCAGCCTGGGGATGTCCCGACAGCCCTTCCAGCAGCAGCATGCAGCTCCAGCCTGGCTGAGCCTCCTGCCACTGTTGCCAGCTGTGTTTGTAAGAGGTTTAGCAGTTACCTTGCAATGGGAGTGTTCTGGCAGTGGGACACTGCTATGTCAGCAAAGTGCATTGGGCCCAAACACTTTTTTTCACTGATCTTACAACCAGGCTTGTGTTTGAAGGACAGAGACATTTATGGTATTTTCCTTCTGATATACTGAGGTGCTCATCTAGCAGGACTAATTAAACCACACAAAGCACAAGACCAGAAAAGTTTCAGTGAGTGAGAGCAGCTGGGAAAGACTCCAGGCAGCTGACCTCTAGACCAGACTGGTGTTGCCACCTTCTCCCACCCAGCTGCTTCCACTTGGCTCCCTGTTCCTGTTTGCTGCCGTTCCCACTGTGCTTCAGGGAGCCTGGGGCTGAGCCTTCCTGCTCTCTGAGCTTCCCTCTGCTCCTGGCAGGGTCAGCAGATGACAGTGTGGCCATTACTATGAGCTATGCTTACACATAATGGGCTGAGAGACTTAAATGTCAGCGGCAATCCATACCCTCCTCCTGGATGCTGTTACACAGTGAGTGGCTGGAGAGCAGCCCTGAGGAGAGGGACTTGGGGTGCTGCTGGAGGAGAAGCTCAACAGGAGCCAGCAGTGTGCTCTTGCAGCCCAGAAAGCCAACTAGAGCCTGGGCTGCATCAGGAGAAGTGTGACCAGCAGGGCCAGGGAGGTGATTCTCCCCCTCTATTCTGCTCTGCTGAGACCCCACCTGGAGTACTGCATCCAGCTCTGGAGCCCCCATTACAGCAGAGATGTGGAGATGCTGGAGTGTGTCCAGAGCAGGGCCAGGAGGATGCTGAGAGGGCTGCAGCAGCTCTGCTGTGAGCACAGACTGAAAGAGTTGGGGCTGTGCAGGCTGGAGGAGAGGAGGCTCCCAGGTGACCTTCTTGTGGCCTTCAGTATCTGAGGGAGCCCTGCAGGGAAGCTGGGGAAAGACTTCTTAGGCTCTCAGGGAGTGCCAGGACTAGGGGGAATGGAGCAAAGCTGGAGGTTGGGGAAACTCAGCCTGGATGTGAGGAGGAAGTTGTTGAGCATGAGAGTGGTGAGAGCCTGGAATGGGTTGCCCAGGGAGGTGGTTGGGTTCCCATCCCTGAAGGTGTTTAGGGCCAGGCTGGATGAGGCTTTGGCCAGCCTGGTCTGGGGTGGAGTGTTACTGCCCATGGCAGGGAGGTTGGAGCTGGCTGCTCCTTGTGGTCCCTTCCAACCCTGACTGATTCTATGCTT
Organism: Pogoniulus pusillus; assembly: GCF_015220805.1. Taxonomy (NCBI): domain Eukaryota; kingdom Metazoa; phylum Chordata; class Aves; order Piciformes; family Lybiidae; genus Pogoniulus; species Pogoniulus pusillus. The sequence goes on along the minus strand of NC_087296.1, from coordinate 11,244,474 downwards.
CTAAAGAAAAGAAAAGCTGATGGTCTGCTTTATTATAGCAGGAATGTAAAAAATCCCAAACTCCCATAATTTTACAAGAGGCCACTACTGGTCACAGTCATATATCTCATCTGTCTTTGCTCTTAACACAATTATTTTAAGGGATCCTGTGTTTATATGGAGCACAAAGGAAATACTCAAGTGTATGACTTACTCTCTTCAAAAGTAGTTATTTATAACTCTACTAATTGCTTTATTCCCTTAAAAGCTGGGGGGTCATGGCAACACAGCTGGTTTTGCTCTGGCTACTAAGCCTTAGCTTTGGGCTAATGTTAGGAGGAGAAGTTTACAAGCTGGTTACGAGCAGCTCATGGACAGTGGCAGAAATCCTTGATCTGCCTGCTGAGAGGCTGAGAAGGTGGGGATTGACTTGTGCTTTCAACCAGGTCTGCTCTCTTTCTCAGAGGTAATCCATGGCCTGTTTCCCCTTGATTATATCAGTCCTGCATAGGAAGGGACCAATCTGTTAACAAATACCAGGGTTCTCCTGTAACCTTTCAAAGAGCTCTGTGCTGCAGGCAGTCAGAAACTTGTGCATTTGCTCCCTGTCAAAGGAATTCACAAGGGATGGAAAAAAAACCCATAGTATTCTGATATCAAACCCCTTAGTATTCTAGTATCAGAGTGTTGCTTAATGAACAATGTTTGTTTAGTGCAAAGGAAAAAATCTCTGCAGCTGATACTTTCCTGTTAGACACTCGACCAGGAGTTGATTAGTAAGAGTGATCCAGCTCGAGAAGGCTGCATCTGGCCCCTGTCTGGCCCTGAGACAAGAGCTGACAACCCTAAAAGGGTTGGACTTGATGATCTGTGAGGTCTCTTCCAACCTTGGTGATACTGTGATACTGTGAAAATCAGGTGCTGGCCACTAAACAAAGCTCAAAGATCACCCACACCTTGAAGCAACAGAATTTGGTTATCTGGCATTGCAGGCCATGTAAGCTGGGGAGAAGCTGAAGGGTTCATAGACATTGTGGTTGATCATCTGGAGCACAGTGCAGACCTGCACTAAAGGTGCCAGAGGAAGGAGGTATTGCTTTTTGTCTGTGGGGCTCTGCACACAATGCTCCATGGGGTCAGGTGCACAGCTAAGGAAGGCCTCCTGTGGTTGAGGAGCACAGAGGTGTTGTGTGGGGAAGGATGCCATGGTTAGAAATCCAAAGCCAGGACCCAGTGCTGCAACGTTGCAGCTGACAGGCAGAGCTCAGCCAAGCTCTGAAGGCTAAGGCAGCACAGGAGCTTGAACAGCCACCAGTGCTCACGTTTCTGTGCCAGATATGATGGTGAAAATGGGAAACAAAGATGCTATCTCGAGGCTGATCCTGGAATTGCTAAAAATATCTCTTTTCTTAGCAACACTGGGTCTGCATATGACTCTTCCTGTTGGACACACTGCCTGCAAAACCAGTCAGCACTGAACAGGTGGTGAGAAAGCTTTGCCTTGTTTGTCTTCCTCCCCACCACTAATATTTAGAGCCATCTAAACCCTGAAGTAGCAGATTTCAAGTCTCCTCTGGATTGTTTTTTTTGGTGTTATCTTTTATAACTCCATGTATTTTTATCCTTTGCATAATTTTCCTATCCCTTTTTTCACACATGAACTCTCCCACAAGCACTAAAAATTGGAGCTTTTCTTTCTCAGAGGTACACTTAACAGATATTTTTACTGAGCTCTTTCACAAGGTACCCAAATCTTCTTGCTGGTGCTTAGAACAACTGCAGTATTTGGAATGAATCATAGAATGGTTTAGGTTGGAAGGGATCTCAAAGCTCATCCAGTTCCAGCCTCCTGCCATAGGCAGGGTCACTTGAACAGGTCACTGACCTTGAACACCTCTAGGGAGGGAGCATCCACAACCTCCCTGGGCAATCTGTGCCAGTAACTCACCACCCTCACTAGAAAGAACTTAGAATCATAGAATCAGTCAGAGTTGGAAGGGGCCACAAGGATCATCTAGTTCCAACCCCCCTGCCATGGACAGGGACACTCTACCCTAGATCATTTATGGGATACTGTGTGAAAATGACAACTTGTTGCATCTTTCCTGTGTTACTCCTTTACAATTAACCCAAGAAAACATCAAACCCACTGATTTAAGAAGAGAGAACTTTGGACAACTCTCTTAATCTCACCACATCATGAAAAACCAAACCCCACAGCCCTCTTTATGGATCCTTGCTTTTTCCTCTCTCTGCTGTTTCTGGTTTGTAGCAGGATTTTGTGTAGTACCAGGAGAATAATGGTCTGCAGAATTGTTCTGCTTGGTTCTTTGTGTCTTTCCAACTGAAATGACTTCATTTCTGGAGTATCACTCACCTGCCAGTTCAGAGCAAGGGAGATCCATGCGGCCATCTGATACTGCCGAGTTCATTGCCCAGTGTCTTGGCACCCACTTAGTGCAGTTGATTTAAATGTTGAGCATTTCCTCTTCTGATCCCCTCCTCCTTACCCTTCTGAAAGGGCCTCTGTGTTTAAAACAATGACGATAGGAAGTGTATCAGGGTGCTCACAAAAGGGTCTCCTACAATTAGAATCTAGCTGCACAAAACAGCAGCGAATGAAAGGGCTTTAATGGCACCATCCTGGAGCCACCAGGAGGAAAGATTGGCCTGGCTGGACCTGCTAAGGATAAGGCTAAAGGCAGCCCAAGTGAAACAGCTAAGGTGTTGCCTCCCTGAAGAGTGTGGCACATGCACACCAGTGATAAGGGAGGTTGGGGAAGGGCTTAGAACTGATTTCCTCTATGAAGGCAGCTGCACATGGAATTATGTTACCTGTGGAAACGGGAGGGATCTCTGGATGTGCTCCTGTGTGATCCTGCTTTGGCAGGGGGGTTGGGCTCAATGACTTCTGGAGGTCCCTTCCAACCCCTACCGGTCTATGGTAACTGATCCTTCCCTGGAGTCATCAGCAGACCTTTTCTATACCTATAATCTGTCTCTTGTTTCAAGGCCTGCTGCTGATTCTCATTGTGTGACTATAAATGGGTCTGTTCCCCTGCTTACTACTCGCTTGGAAACTGCTTAGCTTGAAACAAATCCTCTCTGTTCCTGGTGTGACAAACTCTTACAAGGGCTGTGCTGTCTCCTAACAGGGACCCTGGGTTGTTCCTTACACAACACATTTTGCTATGAACCCATTTTTCTGTGCTCCCAGGATCTGCTAACACCTATTTTGTGATTCATTTGTTGCCCCACTCATTTCTGATGCTGAACTAGCCCCGTCCCTTTGAGACCTGCCTTACTGCTCTCTCTCCCCCAGTAAACTTGGCTTCCTTTGTACACCAGTGCACTTGGCCTCTGAAAATTGGCTTGCAGTTAGCAGACAGAAGCAGGGTCAGAATTAGTTCAAAATAAATTAATAGTCAGAAGTTCTAACTTGCTAAGCCGCCTGCAATCCACCCTTCAAAGGATATTCACCAATTGCTGTAATTGCTCTCTTCAAGGGCTTCCAAAAAAATCCTTGGACATGCTAATTAATGCTGTTTTAGATATATGTTAAGCTATTTGACCTGAGAGTTTAATTCTACAGTTTAATTCCATAATGATTGTAAATGGTAGGACTGCTGCATACTTAAAAGAACATTAGCGTGGATTTAGCTAGCTGTTGGCAGTTTCACAGTGACTAACAGATATTAAATAAGCATGAAATTCTAGTGCTGAATGACACTTTTATAGGGGCAAGGGCTGGAAGCTGAAGGCAGGACAAAATATTGCAACCCTCCACGGCGACCTTCCTTTTCCCCTGGATTTTACAGGCTCTTTGCACAAGTTTCCCTGTGCTGGGGCAAGCTTTGGGTGGGTGGAAGGGGCTTTGCTTTTGAAGGCTTGGATCACAGTATCACCAAGGTTGGAAGAGACCTCACAGATCATCAAGTCCAACCCTTTAGCACAGAGCTCAAGGCCAGACCATGGCACCAAGTGCCACGTCCAGTCCTGCCTTGAACAGCTCCAGGGACGGCGACTCCACCACCTCCCCAGGCAGCCCATTCCAGTGTCCAATGACTCTCTCAGGGAAGAACTTTCTCCTCACCTCCAGCCTAAATCTCCCCTGGCACAGCCTGAGGCTGTGTCCTCTTGTTCTGGTGCTGGCCACCTGAGAGAAGAGAGCAACCTCCTCCTGGCCACAACCTCCCCTCAGGTAGTTGTAGACAGCAATAAGGTCTGCCCTGAGCCTCCTCTTCTCCAGGCTAACCAATCCCAGCTCCCTCAGCCTCTCCTCGTAGGGCTGTGCTCAAGGCCTCTCCCCAGCCTCGTTGCCCTTCTCTGGACACGCTCAAGCATCTCAATGATGTCACATAATGAACTTGGGGTGGGAGTTGAACTCCTTGGTGTGCCGAAGTCATTGACACACCTTGGTGATGTCACAGGCAGCAGGATACCCCCAAAGAATTCTTCAGCCACTCAGTAGGATCCAATGGCATCTCCCATTGGAATGGGCTGCCCAGGGAGGTGGTGGAGGCACCGTCCTTGGAGGTCTTCAAGAAAAGACTGGATGAGGCACTTAGTGCCATGGTCTGGTTGATTGGATAGGGCTGGGTGCTAGGTTGGGCTGGATGAGCTTGGAGGTCTCTTCCAACCTGGCTGATTCTATGATTCTCTGAGCAGCCTGGTCCAATGTTCTGCCACCCTCTAAGTGAAGTCTCTTCCAACCTGGTTGATTCTACGATTCAAGTTAATCACATCTTCCAGTATTTACAGCCTCAAGGCAGAGGTCTGTGAATTCTACCCCTTCCCCTGCCACATCTTTCCCCTCTCCTCCCCCTTTTTTAAGTGAATGTCAAAAGAAATCAATTGCCTAGAGAAAAGAAAAGAAAACAAGTTGATCCTTTCATTGTTAGTGCTCCAAAGCATCTCTTTGTTTCAGGAACAAAAATGGTGGCAAGTGACTTTTTTTCTCCCCCCCGCCCCACAGTGGCTATATAAATTTCTGCTACTAAGGGACAAACAGCACTATGACTTATTCAAACCAGGTCACAAAGCTCCAGCTTGTTGTGTCAGTTCTCATCATCTGCTGACATGACAGGTTTTATGAATAAAATATGGGCAGTTGCTGCCTGGGAGGATGCCACATCTTAGCTATCCCAAACCCTCCGTCCTTGAAGAGCAAAGCTTGGAAAAATGAGGACCATGTTTCAATCCAAGCTGTACAATATGCTTTTCAGTGAAGTGTAATATATTGTTTTTAGCTGAATAACTTTCTTCTTCTCTTCTCCCCTCTCTCTAGTCCCTCCCCTACTTAAGGGAAGGAGGGGGGGAGGAAAGTCCATGGCATCTTAAACTAAAGCACACTTCAGTCAGTCTCCCTGTGTGCGCTCCGTGCCAGCAGCCACAGCAGTTCTTTCATCTTGGCTTCAAAGTGGTGCTGGGGAGGGGGGGAAAAGGGGAGGGGGGGAGGAGGAACCGAATGAAAGAAGGGAAAACAAACAAATAAACAAACAAACAAGCAGAAACCGGGGGAGGAAATGAAAACTCGCAGTCTACCTTTCAAAGCCGAGCGCTGCCCGCAGGGCACACTCTGCAGTGGATGCTGCGCTCAGCTTCAGACCCTTGTATATTTTTTTGTGTTATTGCCACTTCCCATGCTGGGAAGATTCTTGTCATCCCTCACATATTTTACCCGCAGAAAGGCTGCCCTGCCCTGTGCTTGGTGATTGAGGCTGTGCCCCTGGTGTGCCACACTATCAGTGGTTCCCAAGGCTGCCTAGCCTGGGAAAAGCTGCGTGGAAACGGTCCAAAATCAGCATTACATGCATTATTGTTCTTACTCTCTCTGATTAGAGTGCACACAATGAAAACAACAGCAACAGCCTCGTTTTCTAGCCCTCCTCCCAACACAAGGCTGTTCTTAGACTGTTTTTCTTTCTCAGAGTCTTCATAGAAATTAACTGCTTCTGTGCTGGTAGGTCTCAGGCTTCCCAGCTGCTTCCCTAGAGGAAGCCAAAGGAGCTTAGCTTAACTGGGAGCAACCTTTTCTAAAGCATCTTACTTGACTTGTGAGCTGAAGCCCTTTCTCTCTCTTCTTAAAACAGAGGTCTAGCTGGAGGCTGCTTTGTGTATCTCTCAGATGCTGTGGTAATGTGCATGACAAAGTAATCCCTGTAAAACAAACCAGAATAGACTGCAAGATATTTAGGCATTTGTCTGTTGAATGCTTTGTGTTAAATGTTGGATGCAGCTCACACAATGTCCTAGCAGTGGGTTGCAGCACCTAAGCCTCCCCAGGTTAAGCCACCATCACTTTTTGGCTTACTCCCTGGTCAAAAGGATCTTCTGCCCTGGCTGCAAAGTGCCAGGATGGACTGGCAGAATGGCTATGCAGTCATTTAGCAGGTCACAGTTTACATTCCCTGAAATCATGTCTGGATTTTCCACAGCCTGGGGATAGCCAGTTTGGGATGGGATGAAGCTCAGTCTGTTCTCTGAAGAAACGTCCTAGGCATTTGGAATGCCTCTTTGGAGGCACTGAGTGAGGGAAGAGATTTCAGACTGACTCCTCTGTTTCATATTCCCTGGAATACATCAGCTGGCATGTCATAGAGAGGAGGGAATGAATCTGCTTTCCTCTTAACAGATTAGATCGTCACAGAATGTCAGGGGCTAGAAGGAACCTCGAAAGCTCATCCAGTGCAATCCCCCTGCCAGAGCAGGATCACCCAGAGCAGATCACACAGGAACACCTCCAGGCAGGTTTTGAATATCTCCAGAGAGGGAGACTCCACAACCCCCCTGGGCAGCCTGTGCCAGGGCTCTGTCACCCTCACGAGGAAAAAAAAAATCGTTGTCATGTTTAAATGAAACTTCCTGTGCCTCAGCTTCCACCATTGCTTCTTGTCCTGTCATTGGGCATCACCTAGCAGAGCCTGGCTCCAGCCTCTTGGCTCTCACCCTTTACTTCTTTAGAAACATGAAAACCCTCAGTCTCCTCCAAGCTGATGAGCCCCAGCTCCCTCAGGCTCTTCTCATAACACAGATTTTCACTTCCTTTAATCATCTTTGTGGCTCTGTGCAGGACTCTCTCAAGCGGTTCTAGGTCCTTCTTGAACTGTCCCAGAGTGCCAACTACTCACACTTCAAATGTGCTCATGTATTTGCTAGAAGGTGAACTCCTAAGGGTTCTTCAGGAGAGAAGAGTAGATAGCCTTGGGAGCCAAACATGAGAGAAGGCAAATGACAGGAAGGTCTGAAGGAGTTTTAACATATGCAAGTGCCATAAAAAATACATTCTGTGTTCAGCTGTAAGAGGTGCAGCTCTTGTTTTTCACTTTCAGAAAGAAACACACATCTGTCTTCAGGGCAATGTAGAGACCACATGTAGGAAGAGGCATCTATGGTAGGTAGTGCTTTGGTTTAGGACCCTTTGACTTTTTTTCCTGTTCCCTAGAAAGGCAGCCCTGCTGCTGTTTTCTCCCCTTCCCAGAAGGAGGGGTGCATGTGCTGGCTCCTTCATAGAATCACAGAATCAACCAGGTTGGAAGAGACCTCCAAGCTCAGCCAGTCCAACCTAGCACCCAGCCCCTGACAATCAACCAGACCATGGCACTAAGTGCCCCAGCCAGGCTTGGCTTCAACACCTCCAGGGATAGCAACTGCACCACCTCCCTGGGCAGCCCACTCCAATGCCAATCACTCTCTTTGACAACAACTTCCTCCTAACATCCAGCCTAGACCTGCCCTGCCACAACTTGAGGCTGTGTCCCCTTGTTCTGTTGCTGGCTGCCTGGCAGAAGAGCCCAACCCCACTTGGCTACAGCCTCCCTTCAGGTAGTTGTAGACAGCAATGAGCTCTGCCCTGAGCCTCCTCTTCTGCAGGCTGCACACTCCCAGCTCCCTCAGCCTCTCCTCACAGGGCTGTGCTCCAGGCCCCTCCCCAGCCTTGCTGCCCTTCTCTGGACACCTTCCAGCACCTCAACATCTCTCTTGAATGGAGGAGCCTTCATGTCCAAGGAGCCTGACGAGCCCCAAGCATTGAGAGCTGCAAGGGACCCAGAACCCGCAGCACTCCCTGGCAGACAGCGGCAGATGCACTTTCATGGTCATCCAGCAGAGGAAGGGCAGATGTTTACTTTTAAACCACTTTCAGACTGGAGTAAAAAGCAGATTGAAGTTTGAATTTCTGTGACATGAAGGAAAAGCAACAACCCTGTAGTCAGTGCTAGGTCTGCTCTTCTGGAGAGGGATTAAACTGAAGCGTGGAAAACAGAAACTGTCAAGTGACACAGTTCTGCTCTGTCACTTGTTTCAGTGTCACAGTGGTTGCATCTTCAAGTTTTAACTTTTTCCAGTTGAGCTTGTAACTTCAGCACCTCTTAAGCAAAAAAGTTTTGGCCTAGTGCATCACTTGAGGTAAAAAGAAGAAAGTCAGTTTGCTGTTTTTGCCAGGACTGTGGCACAGCACAGGAAATGATTTTTGTTTATTCTTCAAGGGCTTTACTGACAGAGAAAAGAAAAATGAGGGAGTCTCTTTTTCTACTAACCATAGGTGCAAAGGCAAAGCAGGGCACAGTTCTGCTCTTAACTGACTACTCTGTCTTTGGGCAGGTTATCTTATATGTCAGAAGCCTTTTCACTGTTAGGGGCTGCATAAGGAATGAGGTTAATAGAGTTTAGCCTAGCGAATAGAGTTTAGTGTTTAGTCTGAAGAAGAGAAGGCTGAGAGGGGATTTGATTGATGTCAACAAATATCTGAGAGGTAGCTGTCAAGTGGCTGGGGCCAATCTCATTTTGGTGGTACACAGGAATAGGGCAAGGAGCAATGGATACAAACTGGAACAGAGAAGGTTTCAGCTCAACATGAGGAGAAACTTCTTTACAGTGAGGCTGACAGAGCCCTGGAGCAGGCTGCCCAGAGAGGTTGTGGAGTCTCCTTCTCTGGGGACTTTCAAAACCTTCCTGTACACATTCCTGTGTGGACCATCCTGGGTGACCCTGCTTTTGGCAGTTGGACTCCACGTCTAGAGGTCTCTTCCAACCTCTAACATTCTGTGTTTCTGTGATTTTAATCAGCTTTTCTCAACTTTTCCATGGTACAAAACCGACTTGTGCCATTTAGTATGCAAACTTAAATGCAGCTGGGGTGGGACTTCTGTATCAAAAACATGTCCTCTAATAAAAACCTGGAAGCTGGCTGCCATTGCTCCTGCTTCTCCTTCTCTCCAAACCAAAAAGCTGTGCTAGCTGCTTGTTTTGTTTAGCAGGCTCAGTCAGAGAGATAGGGTGGCTAATCACAGTATCATTTTCTAATGGTCACTGGAAGGAAATCTCAGATTGTTCTTGGGAACATAAATATAAGGCTTATTATAAACCTGATTAAGCAGGGGCACCAGCTCTCCAAGGCAAGATGAAATCAACTCCTAGAGAACAGTGAATAAAAGAAAACTAAGTGTGGTTGAAGAGATGACTGCAGGAGGCTGCTCTCAAATGCATGCCTGTGCTCTGCTCTCAGGAGTTTCTTTGCCTATCAATTTATTTTTTTGTGGGTTTATAAAAACTTTAGAGGGCACTGGCAAAACTTTTGCCCTGCACTCTTTGAACTGAAATGCTTGTTTCAACCTGTGTGCAAACTTAAGCATAGGGAAGAGCCATTAGCCTCACCAAAAGCTGGAGGGAGGCAAACCTGAAAGCCTAGACTGAAGTGGCTCCTAAATCTGCATGATACTCACACAGGGGCAATGGTTTTAAACTGGAGGAAACTGGACATTAGGGAGACATTCTCTACTCTCAGGGTGGTGGAACACTGGGACAGGTTGCCCAGTGGGATGGTGGAAGCCCCATCTCTTGATGGGGTCTCTGAGCAACCTGATCTAGTTGGGGATGATCCTGCTTGCTGCAAGAGGGTTGGACTAGGTGACCTCTGTTTGGGGGTGTTCCTGCTTGCTGCAAGAGGGTTGGACTAGGTGACCTCTGTTTGGGGGTGTTCCTGCTTGCTGTAAGAGGGTTGGACTAGGTGACCTCTGGTGGTCCCTTCCAACCCAGTGCATTCTGTGATTCTGTAACCTCTGCCTGTGGTTTTGCCTGTGCCAAGTTACCATCATGGGCAGATGTCTGACTGATCAAACATACATAATGGCCCAAAGAAGCTCCCTTGGCACCAACCTGGAGTTTCTTTGGGGTGCATAGGAACTGGATGTGACATAGATGTCAGCTGGGCTGAATGCCACGCAAAGCTGGTGGGAACGCTGGCAGTAGCTGGGGAGGCTGTGGGGCTGTGGCACTTCTCACCCCATCTTCAAGGCAAGAGGGGCCACTGTGGCCACTAGCTCCCTGTTTTGGGGTGACATCCAGGCAGCAATGATGTACTGAAGTGTGCCTGTCAGCCAGGGCCCTGCTGCAGAGCCATCCCTTCACTAGGGCTCTTTCTCTTGACCCCAGTGGGAGTTCATCTACCTGACCACTGTCTGGGCTTGTTTGTCACAACTTCTTATTTCCACGACAGCTGAGCAGCTCCTTGCAGTTCCTCTGCTCAAGTACAAGAAGATGGGATAAATCCCAGCAGTAAGCAGGCCAGAAGGCAGTTTTCTTTCTTCCTTGGTATTTTATTTATGGGGAAGAGGCCACAGGAATAATTGAAGATGCCTGTTTGCACCCACCGCAATCTGCGAGCGGTTTGGACTGTAAACATGTCAACTCACAACTGGAGCTTGAGAAACATATGTGCCCAAGAGCCTCAGGCCGTGTGTCTGTCTGTCACACTTACCTTCCCACAGACCCCCTCCTCCTCCTCCTCCTTCTCCTCCTTCTCCTTCTCCTCCCTCCTTCTCTCACGCATGGGCAGCTTGGCGTGGGACGTTCCTGCCCTACATGACGCTGCTGCAAGTTTCCATGGAAAAACTGATGTGGAGGAGCATGGAAACACGCACATGACATGAGGTGAACTTATGGTGTGCTTTAGACAGTAAAAAGCAAAGGCTTTTGCTTTTTTTTTCCCCCCTTCTTTTTCTTTCTTGTGTTCCATACAAATTGAGATCAGCTGAGCCTGCGTTTAAAGAAAGCAAAACGCTGCGCAGAAATACCCAACAGGGAGAGCAGACAAAAGGTCAACGTGGAGAAGGAAAGAAATAGAGAGGTCTGGAGCATTGGAGGGGGGTGTTGGACAATTTTGCTTGCATAGATCTGGTAAGGGGTAACTGGAGACAGAATTATTGCTTAATGAAATGCTATTGAAAGCAGACCTTGTCTGAGAAGTGGCAAGGTCTCCATAGTCTTCTAAATCTAATCTACATACAGCTCAGGTCTTCAACACAGTTCTTGACCTGGCATTTCTGAACACAAATGTAAGCTTGGCAGTGAGGATGTAGTGTAATGTGAACATTAAAGATAGGCCACACGCAGAACTTTTGCCATCCTAAACCCCTGGGGCACATAGGAGACAGCATTTCACACCCCCCCCCCCCCCCCCCCCCCCCCCCCCGAGGCTAGGATTAGGGGGAGAGAAGAAGTTGGTATGTGGATGTGTTCATTTTAAAAGGAAGAATTTGAGAAAGCATTTCCCATACCTGTGATGGTGAATTAAAACAACAAAGTGGCCACTTCAGAAGAGTTATACTAGAAGAGTTATAACTATAGTGTTATATATGTATATATATATGTAGCTTCTAGTTATCACTATAGAAGAGTTATACAGGAGACTGTTTTGAATGTACAGAAGAAATTCAAGGGGGGCAGACAGAAATCTTCAAAGAGTCATCATTGCTTTGCTCTCTTTGTAAAGAAGCCTTATTGTGGCCTTCCAGTATCTCAAGGGGGCCTACAAGGAAGCTGGGGAGGGAATTGTTAGGCTGCCAGGTAGCAATAGGACTAAGGGGAATGGAACAAAGCTAGAAATGGGTAGATTCAGACTGGATGTTAGGAAGAAGTTCTTCCCCATGAGGGTGGTGAGACCCTGGAATGGCTTGCCCAGGGAGGTGGTGGAAGCTTTATCCCCAGAGGAAAGGCCAGGCTGGATGAGGCTCTAGATAGCCTGATCTAGTGTGAGGTGTCCCTGCCCATGGCAGGGAGGTGAAACAAGATAATCCTTCTAGTCCCTTCCAACCCTGACTGCTTCTGTGGTTCTAAGCCAAGTGAGTGAATATGATTTGATAGTTTGCAGTTAAAGTCTACTGGGCTGAATGAACCTGAGAAATGTAACCCTACCAACAACTTCAAAAGCATCCATTTAGTTTTAAAAATGAGGTGGCAGGAGAGCATCAGAACTACGTCGAGAGTAAAGCTGGTGCAGACAAAAAGCTCTGGCATGGGCTTCTCACCAGTGCTGCGCTGGCGTCACATTGTTGGCTCCAGTAGATCCAGCCCTGATTAATTGCCCTTGTCAGTCAGATCCTGGGAAAGTCTTGAAGGCAGCCTGATATTCCAAGGGCATGTCAGATGTGAGGTTATTAGATTAGAGTCTTCTCTGAGAGCAGATCTAGAATGAGTTGCTGGGTTGTGTGCCGCCAGCGAGCACTGCAGCTTGCCCTGTGCACAGGTTCTGCCTGCTGTTTCTCCATGCAACAGTAACTCCTGCCAAAATCCCTGGGAATGATATGATAGTATCATAGGACAATGAGATCACAGCGCTCTGAAGGATTCAGCACTTAGGAGAGTTGTGTCATTGCATGGTACATTTGCTGCTGCAACTTAAAGCCTTTATATTAATGATAATAATGCCTAAGAATAGTCTTTTTTTTTTTGTCTTGAGGCATCCTGAAATTAGGTCATGCATCACTTGCATCTAAATTTAGTCTGGGTATGATTTTCTCTCATTTCATAGTCACCTCTCCTCTGTCTGCTGGCTTCATTTCAGATGAAGAAAGTCAATATTTTCTCTGCACATTATTTCATTCTGTTGGTCTATGATATCATAGCAAATGTCAGCTGATCTTACATAAGAGGGAGTCAAAGACAAACTCTTACCCTTCCTTTTAGAAATAAACAGATCCCAATAACAGGTTCATGGTCAAATTGAGTGTTTTTAGAGCTCTTGGGATGGCGTTCAATAGCTCCAAGTGCCAGGTGCTGCACTTTGGCCACAACAACCCCATGCAGAGATACAGGCTGGGGTCGGAGTGGCTGGAGAGCAGCCAAACAGAGAGGGATCTGGGGGTGCTGATTGATACCCACCTGAACATGAGCCAGCAGTGTGCCCAGGTGGCCAAGAGAGCCAGTGGCATCCTGGCCTGCATCAGGAATGGTGTGGCCAGCAGGAGCAGGGAGGTCATTCTGCCCCTGTACTCTGCACTGCTCAGACCACACCTTGAGTGCTGTGTTCAGTTCTGGGCCCCCCAGTTTAGGAGGGACATTGAGATGCTTGAGCGTGTCCAGAGAAGGGCAACGAGGCTGGGGAGAGGCCTTGAGCACAGCCCTAGGAGGAGAGGCTGAGGGAGCTGGGATTGGTTAGCCTGGAGAAGAGGAGGCTCAGGGCAGACCTTATTGCTGTCTACAACTACCTGAAGGGAAGTTGTGGCCAGGAGGAGGTTGCTCTCTTCTCTCAGGTGGCCAGCACCAGAACAAGAGGACACAGCCTCAGGCTGTGCCAGGGGAGATTTAGGCTGGAGGTGAGGAGAAAGTTCTTCCCTGAGAGAGTCATTGGACACTGGAATGGGCTGCCCGGGGAGGTGGTGGAGTCGCCGTCCCTGGAGCTGTTCAAGGCAGGACTGGACGTGGCACTTGGTGCCATGGTCTGGCCTTGAGCTCTGTGCTAAAGGGTTGGACTTGATGATCTATGAGGTCTCTTCCAACCTTGGTGATACTGTGATACTGTAAACCAGTTCTCTGCTGTTGAGAAGGAAAATCTGCCTCTTCTCTTGGTAGTCTCTTCTTTCTCCTCTATTTGCATTTGATCTGTGAAATGCTGACCATTTCGGTGGCAACAAAGTCATCATTCACTCTTCCCTTAACAAGTCTGGACACATTTCATGGTTGATGGCTGGATTGCCATTGTGATCCAAATTTAACTGCTTTCTGCTTATTCTTGCTGAGCCTGTAGGGCCAAGGCAGTGCAAAACTCGACGTGTGGCAGGAAGCAGCAAATGATAGCTGCTGTGTTTCCTTACAGCAAAGGGGCTACGTCCTCTGCTGTTTGGAGTGCAGATAGGTCTGTTGTCAGCGGATGAAAACCCGGTCTGAGAACACCAGGAACCTTGCCATTTCTTTGGTCTGCGATTAGGACAGGAGCTGGATATCTCTACGTTTACAGCTGCAAATGTCCCTGGTGTCCAACCGTTTCTTGCCTGTGCAGCCAGCGGGCATCAGCGGCTGTGCAGCAGGACCAGGGCTGCACCGCGTCACTCTTTGCCTTGGTAGGATGCGGTTGCGCAGAGCAAGAGCAAGGCGATGGGAGCTGCTGTTCAGCCTTGACTGTCGGCACACATCGATCTTTTTGTCTCCTACCACACAGCGGATTAACTTCTGCTGTTGGCAAAAGGGTGACACGAACGTGTTTTAAAGTCTCTTCCTGCACATAATCAAAAGGAAAGCAGCATGACACAAAGGCTGCCAAAAAGCAGACAAGCGCAGCCACCCCTTCAACCTCCCCTTCAATCACTCGCTGGCTCTCCAGGCCCGTCTGGGTCATATTATGACTCCTTTATTAGTGTTTAAGGTCACCAGGAGACAGGCGAGTGCATCCTATATCAGGAAGCGTAGCCTGTCCCCGGAGTGAAGTAGTTGGCTGTTGGCAGGGGCTGCGGCCGCGACTCGGAAATCCCGGGCAGCGCTGCGGGGCAGGCAGGCTCCAGGCGCCGCGCTGCCTGCCGGCAATGCGCTGCCTGCCAGCCGCGGGAGCCAGCGGGAAGCGGGGCGGCTTTCCTGCCATTCTCCGCACGGGGCTGCCTTCCTCCCAGACTTCCCTATCGAGCCTCCCCGCCGCTCTGCCCAGCTGGCCACAACCTGCAATTCAAAAGCGAAGGCCTCCGAGAAGGCAGGTAGCCGGCACGAAAAATGTGCCGCCGTCTGACCCGGCGTGGCTGCTCCTGCAGGAAGAGCGATTAGGAGCATGTAAGGCGGGTGGGGAGGAGATGGGTGCCAGCCTGCGGCCCTGCATGAGCAGGCACCAGATTTATTGGCATATTTATTGGCGCTGGGCCGTGGTGAGACTTGGCAAGCAGGTGGAGGCACCCTGCTCCGCGGCACGCAGCGCAGCGCAGCGCAGCCCGGCCGCGCTGCTAACCCAGGCGCCCGCAGGCACCCAGCGCCAGCGGGGCGGGAGAGCAGTGAGAGCTGCGGGGCTCGGACCTATCTCCTGACGTCGTTAAAGTCAAGGCTGGAGGCCTTTCTGGAGCCACAGCTCCTACAAGTGAGATTAGATCGGTGCGAAGATCCTTGGGAGGCGCTGGATGACAGTTCGAAGCTTCCGGAGCTGTACCCACATCCGAGCTGCTGCTCTCCTGCCCTGGCTCCAGCATCACCCCCCCTCGGAGCACACACGTAGGTTTTATGCTGTGTGCTTGACAAGAGCTAAATGTTGGCAAAATCTGATGCAGAAAGAGAGGCGGAAACAGGATCATTTCTCCTTATCTGCACGATAAAAGTCAGAATATTTATGTTCCATCAGTACGTGCAAGGATATTTCCCCTTCTCTTCATTGTCCTCGTGTAAAAGAGAGAGGCAGACAAGGTGGTGCAAATGTCAACAAAAACAATTAACATCGAAGTGCTTCTCAGCTGGTTTAGTTCTGGTCTTGTTGCAGGGTGGAGGATCCTCTCAAAAACACATTCAATTGCAAATAAATACTTAAGAAGGTGAAAAGTTTCCCTTTACAGCTGGAATGGACTATCAAGAAATCATAGAATCATCATTGGGTTGGGTTAGAATGGACCCTCAAAAGTCATCTTGTCCAGCCCCCATGCAGTGAGCAGGAACACATCCAACTAGGTCAGCTTGCTTAGGGCTCTGGTGTGTTTACCTTGAATGACTCCAGGGATGGAGCAACCTGGGCAACCTGTTCCAGTATTCCCCCACTTTCACTGTGAAGAAATTCCTCCTAATGTCTAACCTAAGCCTACCCTGCTCATCATCTTGACCTAACAGATTACAGTTAAACAGCAGTGCTAGAGACTGCAGAGAGGGACCTGGAGGTGCTGGTAGATAGTAGCTGAACATGGGCCAGCAGTGTGCCCAGGTGGCCAGGAGAGCCAATGTAATCATGGCCTGGCTCAGGAGCAGTGTGGGCAGCAGGACAAGGGAGGTTCTTCTGCCCCTGTGCTCAGCACTGCTCAGCCACACCTTGAGTGCTGTATCCAGTTCTGAGCTCCTCAATTCAAGAGAGATGTTGAGGTGCTGGAAGGTGTTGAGAGAAGGGCAGCAAGGCTGGGGAGGGGCCTGGAGCACAGCCCTGTGAGGAGAGGCTGAGGGAGCTGGGGGTGTGCAGCCTGCAGAAGAGGAGGCTCAGGGTAGACATCACTGCTGCTGTCTACAACTCCCTAAAGGGAGGTTGTAGCCAGGTGGAGTTTGGCTCTTCTGCCAGGCAAGCAGCAACAGAACAAAGGGACAGAGTCTCAAGCTGTGTCAGGGGAGATCTAGGCTGAATGTTAGGAGGAAGTTCCTGGCAGAGAGAGTGATTGGCATTGGAATGGGCTGCCCAGGGAGGTGGTGGAGTCGCTGTGCCTGGAGGTGTTGAAGCCAAGCCTGGCTGGGGCACTTAGTGCCATGGTCTGGTTGACTGGCTAGGGCTGTGTACTAGGTTGGACTGGCTGAGCTTGGAGTCTCTTCCAACCTGATTGATTCTATGATTTCTAAGCCTCCCCAGACTGCTGACCACTGATAGATGGAGACAACAAACTCTTGGCAGCCCTGCTGCCTGCTGTAGCTACACAGTTGTGTCCACCAGAGATCCCTGTTTTCAGGCATTAGCAACTCTTTGGGTTTCCAGACTGGCCTCAGTAAAGTAGTTTGTGTGTCTGTGTGTCTTTGTGTGTGCTTTCAGGCGTGTGTATGTGTGCATGCACAGCAAGCATGTTTTGCTGTTTGGTGTTTCAAATACAGGCAATTGGAAGGTCAGTCAAAAGCAGGAGCGTGCAGCTTAGCAAGTGTTGAGGCTGATTTGAGCTTGCCAGATCTCCATTTGGAGCCATTTTTTGTTTTCCCCAAAGGTATTTGACTTATGAAAGAAATACTTATAGTGAGATTTCATTAAATATCATGCTCAAAACACACTTAAAAAGGCAACAAACTAATAACCACCTTAAAAAGAGGCCTTGATGAGGGAACAGAAAGTATTGGCAAATGACTTCTTAATAATACTTAGATTAAATGCCTGGGCTTAAAGGGAAAAGCCTCCCATAACATCACTGATGTGTGGCAAATAGTCATCTTCTAAAAATGCCAGATCTTTTAATGAAACATTTTTGTGTGTTTTGGTCAGCTGTAGACTATTTTCCTTTCTTTATTTGCTCCCCCCCTCCCCCCCCCCCTTTTTTTTTTTTTTATCCTTTTAAAGCACAACAAAGGAGGGGGAAAGTCACATTTTGTAAGTGCTGAAGCCTCTGAGTTAAGGATGTAATTTTATGGCCTTGTTTCAGAGTTAATTTTCACACAACCAGAGGCATTTTATTAGTTCAGCTCATGCAGGTAATGTGTGCACATACAAGGAAAAGCTTTTACTGGCAAGTCAGCTTTCCCTGAAGTCTTTCATCTTGTCTAGAAATAAAAAGCAAAATCCAGTGATAGGCTGTGCTTATGGTGCATGCCTGTCTGCAATTAGCAATTAAGCACTGACCTCTACACTCCTCTGTCCTGGGAGATACCCATCTGCTGTCATGGGGCACCTTTCAGCAGCATCTTTGCTCTAGGTAGCTGACATGGGCATGCACAGCTAACACCCTGAGCACCTTGGGCAGTCAGCTCACAGATGGAAATTTGCTTGCATACTGGTTTTGGCAGTCAGATCAGATTAGTAGCTCTAACTTTATGCCAGCTGGTTTGGACAGACTCCTTTATAACACTGTGTTTAATTATTTATGGCTCTACTGCCACAAAACCCCATCTATGCCTCCTATCGCTGCCTTTAGAAGGTCATCTACAAGTAACTTATTTATAGCACCCAAAGAGTCAGCTGGAGACTTTCTGGAAGTGTTAATCTCAATGAGTCTCATCACAGAGTGTTAGAGGTTGGAAGGGACCTCCAGAGATCACTGAGTTCAACCCTCCCTGCCAAAGCAGGGTTCTCTAGGGTGGTTTGCACAGGAATGCATCCAAGTGGATTTCAAAGTCTCCAGAGGAGACTCCACAACCTCTCTGGGCAGCCTGCTCCAGGGCTCTGTCACTCTCACTGTAAAGAAGTTTCTCCTCATGTTGAGATGAAACCTTCTCTGTTCCAGTTGATATCCATTGTTCCTTGTCTTATTACTGCACCCCACTGAAGAGATTTGCTCCAGTCATTTGATACCCACCCCTCAGATATTTAGAGGCATTGATCAGATCCCCTCTCAGTCTTCTCCAAACTAAACAGCCCCAGGGCTCTCAGCCTCTCTTTGTAGGAGAGATGCTCAACAAACCTAATCATCCTCGTTGCTTTACCTTGGACTCTTTTCCTGCAGGTCCCTGTCTCTCTTGAATTGGGGACCTCAAAACTGGCCACACTATTCCAAGCGTGGTCTCACCAAAGCAGAGCAGAGAGAGGGAGAAGAACCTCCCTAAACCTGCTGGACACACTCATGTGTGGTTTTCCTTGTTTGTTCATCTCTCGCTGGAGCAATGAATCCCCTCTTGCCTGCCCTGGTAAAGGTAGCAGCAATATACAAGGAGATGGTGGTGAGGAGCTGAGACCTTTCTCCCATCCTCTGCCAGGGAAGGGCACCCTTCTCCCGTGTGGACCATGCAAGCCTTTGGAGAGGCTGCGAGGAGTTGTGTGCAATCTGTTCTTCTCACGCAGACGCAGGATCAGCAGCGTGACAAACCTGGCTGTGTCAGGCATAGATGGCAGGCTGAGAGCTTAATAAGCACTTTTCTTAGCTGTCACTCTAAGGGGAGTCTCTGCTCTGTGAGTCTGTCGGAAGATATTTACTGCTTGGGTTAAAAAAAAAAAGCAACTGTAGGACAGATGAAATTAATTAAAGGTTTCACTAAGCTTCCATCACTAAAATTTCATATTTCCCTCCATGTAGGCTATTATAGGTTGCACGATGACTAACTTAAACATTATCACATGACATGCTGTCATCTTTCATAAATAACCTAAGGATTGCTGTAATCCTGCATAAACCCAACTCTGGATGTTGAGAAATATTATGCAAGTGTCCAACATGAAAAGAATCATGTTTCTTATTCCACTGCTCTGGCCAAACACCATGTTGTCTTTACTGGAAAACTGATGTTCATCAAACAAGTTTAAAGCTGAGAGTGGGAGAGGGTGGGACATTGCATTCTTGAGAAATGACATAAATAATGTCAGGGCTGCTTTGTCTTTGTGCTGCTAGCAAGTGTGGGATGTGGCAGAGCGGGGAGCAGGCCATGCTGGGCTCTGGCTTTGCCTTCCTCTTCAAACCGAGACGCTGCAGAGGGTGATCCATGCTTGGTGTCCCCTTCTGCTTCACTGTCTTGAGCTTCAAGCTCTAGATCAAGAAATATCAAATTGTCTCAGCCTTTTAGCTCATAGAATCATAGAATCAAGCAGGTTGGAAGAGTCCTCCAAGATCATCCAGTCCAACCTAGCACCCAGCCCTAGCCAATCAAGCAGACCATGGCACTAAGTGCCTCATCCAGGCTTTGCTTCAACATCTTCAGGCACGGCGACTCCACCACCTCCCTGGGCAGCCCATTCCAATGCCAATCACTCTCTCTGGCTGCTGCAAGGCCTAGGAGAAGGACTGTTTGGTAAGGGCCTGTGGTGGTAGGGTAAGGGGCAATAGTTTTAAACTAGAGCAGGGCAGAATTATATTGGGCATCAGGAAGAGGTTCTTTGTTGTCGCAGGCTCACAGGATGTTAGGGGTTGGAAGGGACCCAAAGAGATCATCGAGTTCAACCCCCCTGCCAGAGCAGGACCACACAATCTAGCACAGATCATAGAGGAACACATCCAGACAGGCCTTGAAAGTCTCCAGGGCAGCCTGTTCCAGTGCTCTGTAACCCTTGCAGTCAAGAAGTTCCCCCTTGTGTTGAGCTGGAACCTCCTGTGCTGCAATTTACACCCATTGCTCCTTGTCCTTTCCCAGGGAGCAGTGAGCAGAGCCTGTCCCCCACATTCCTGACCCCCAGCCCTCAGATACTTATAAACATTTGTCAAATCCCCTCTCAGTCTTCTCTTCTCCAGACTAAGCAGCCCCAGGGCCCTCAGCCTCTCCTCATCAAGCAGTGCTCCTGTCCCCTCATCATCCTCGTAGCCCTCTGCTGGACCCTCTCCAGCAGATCCCTGTCCCTCTGAAACTGGGGAGCCCAAAACTGAATGCAGTATTCAAGATGAGGTCTCAGAAGGGCAGAGTAGAGAGGGAGGAGAACCTCCCTTGATCTGCTGGACACACTCCTCCTGATGCACCCCAGGATCCCAGAGCATATTTCATAGGCTGCCTGTTGCAATGCTAGACACTTAGTTCGTCACTGGAGTTGTTTAAATTTAGGTGGATTGGCTTCCCAACAGAGCTGCCAGAAGCGAGGGACACCCTAATGAAAGATGAAATGTTGTTGTTAATCACAAACAATAAATTCCCCTCTTGAAAATGATTTAAAGCAGAGATTCACAGGAAGCCAAAATGAGCAGTACAGAGCTAGGTACCAACCTTCACAGTATAATATAACTCTGTGGTAGTTGTAAGTATGGTTTAAAGTGCATTGAATTAATTTCTGCAGTGGATGCTTCTACAGCTGGTAAATATGTAAACACCATGGCATAGCTACTTAATGAGGCTTATAGATGTGGCTTTGGCTGCTCTGTATTTGGGATGAATTCTTCTGCTTTTCAAGTTGTGGACGTTGAGACAACAGGTTTTGGTCTGAGGGTATTTTTTTGGGGGGGGTGTGTGTGGTGTGTATATTTTTGTCTGTGTGCCTGTATGAATTGGTATGAGGCTGGTGAAAGGCCTGGAACACAAACCCTTTGAGGAGAGGCTGAGGGAGCTGGGATTGGTTAGCCTGGAGAAGAGGAGGCTCAGGGCAGACCTCATTGCTGTCTGCAACTACCTGAGGGGAGGTTGTGGCCAGGAGGAGGTTGCTCTCTTCTCTCAGGTGGCCAGCACCAGAACAAGAGGACACAGCCTCAAGCTGTGCCAGGGGAGATTTAGGCTGGAGGTGAGGAGAAAGTTCTTGCCTGAGAGAGTCATTGGACACTGGAATGGGCTGCCCGGGGAGGTGGTGGAGTCGCCGTCCCTGGAGCTGTTCAAGGCAGGACTGGACGTGGCACTTGGTGCCATGGTCTGGCCTTGAGCTCTGTGCTAAAGGGTTGGACTTGATGATCTGTGAGGTCTCTTCCAACCTTGGTGATACTGTGATACTGTGATACTGTGTGAGTAGGACTGGAGCAGGAATGTTATAGAGGCACTCTGGGAGGGGAAAAAAGTAGTAGAGTAATATATAAACTGCATGACAAATATTTGCTGTTCAGCAGAGGACTTGTGTGTTAAGCTGCAGGTGAACCAGATAAGGAGGAGTTTTATGCAGAAATACAGGCAAACATACCTCTTTTGTGTGTGTTTATGCTAATGTGGCTTCAGTGAAATGTTTCTTTTTAATAGTGGGGATGTCCTGCCAGGGAGAATCATTTCCAGGAAGCACCACATCTTATGGTTAGCTCTCTCTAACTTATCTACCATAGAGAAGGTCTGTGAGTGCTTAGATCTGGCATCTCCACTCAAACTTAGGATTCCACTCAGAGATAAAACACCAACTATCACATAATCATAGAGTCAACCATGTTGGAAGAGAGTCCAAGCTCAGCCAGTCCAACCTAGCACCCAGCCCTAGACAGTCAACCAGACCATGGCACTAAGTGCCTCAGCCAGGCTTTTTTTGAACACCTCCAGGGACGGTGACTCCAACACCTCCCTGGGCAGCCCATTCCAACGCCAATCACTCTCTCTGCCAACAACTTCCTCCTAACATCCAGCCTAGACCTCCCTTGGCACAACTTGAGCCTCTGTCCCCTTGTTCTGTTGCTGGTTGCCTGGCAGAAGAGACCAACCCCACCTGGCTACAGCCTCCCTGCAGGTAGCTGCAGACAAAAATGAGCTCTGCCCTGAGCCTCCTCTGCTGCAGGCTGCACACCCCCAGCTCCCTCAGCCTCTCCTCACAGGGCTGTGCTCCAGGCCCCTCCCCAGCCTTGCTGCCCTTCTCTGGACACCTTCCAGCACCTCAACATCTCTCTTGAATTGAGGGGCCCAGAACTGGACATAGCACTCAAGGTGTGGCCTGAGCAGTGCTGAGCACAGGTGTAGATAAACCTCTCTTATCATACTGCCCACACTGCTCCTGAGCCAGCCCAGGATGCCATTGGCTCTGCTGCTCACCTGGGCACTGCTGCTTCATCTTCAGCTCCTCTCTACCAGCACCCCCAGCTCCCTCTCTGCCTGGCTGCTCTCAGCCACTCTGTCCCCATCCTGCAGCACTGCTTGGGGTTGTTGTGGCCAAAGTTTAGAACCCTGCACTTAGCCTTGTTAGTTCTCATCCCGTTGGCCTCTGCCCACCCATCCAGCCTGTCTGGGTCCCTCTGCAGTGCTTTCCTACCCTCCAACAGATCCACACCTGCTCCTAGCTTGGTGTCATCTGCAAACTCACTGATGATGTATCCTGGAGTATTCAACCTGTTGCATCTTGTGCCAAAAGTAATGACAGCAGCAGTAACTAAATCAGTGCAACCCCTGAGGTTGGACCCAGATTTAGTGCGAAGAAAAACTGCACTGTGATCACATCAGAATTTGTTCTCCTCCCTGAAGCCAGTGACAGGGCTGCCATGAACTAATGCTATTCACATTTCAGTTTAGAGTGGATGACTTTGAAGTGTTACCTCCAGTATCAAAAAGAAAAAAAAGAGTGACATTTTCTCTGCAGGAGTGATGAAAGAGATACATCTGGCAAAGACCTAAAAGTAGCCACTCAAGGGTCTCTAAGGCCCTAATCTTTTCCCCTCTAAGGCAAACTAATTTAAGAAATATCCTGTCAGGCTTGCAGTAGATCCTGTGAGCTCTCTGGGGCACGTTTGGGCACTAGATCAGGAACATCAGTTGCATAAAATTGATTAACAGAGCTGTGCAATGAGAAACATGGAGAAAGCTTATGGCAGAGGTCTTGCAACTTGTTATTAACTGATTTGAAAATGCTACACTAGCATGGAAATAAATTGGAAAGCATCTACTTCTGTCAGAGGCTGACTCTTACACTCTAAAAACTGACGTCTCTGGGAAAACACAGCAAAGAAGGCTCAGAGTTGCCCTGCTAGAGGTTAACTTTCTTATTCTTCTCCATCTGCACAACAGCAGAGCAGGGTAGCTGGGACTGTGTTGCCAGTCAGTTCCTGTCTGGATTTAGGGAAGGGTGGCTGAAAACTTCTCTGAGTGTCAGGTTCAGCAAGGAGGCACTGGCCTGGGCTGCTAAAGATATAGAACACAGATGAGAAAAGCTGCAGAAGAAATTGGGATAGTGGAGAAATACAGATTCCCACCAGCTTCATCAATGCTCTGGCAATATGTCGTGGGCATCTCAGAGGGCATCTTACTGCAGGATGCCAAAGTTTCTGCAGAGAGTCATAGAGTGGTTTGGGCTGGAAAGGACCTTTAAAGGTCATCTAGTCCAACCCTGCTGCATTTAGCAGGGATATCTGTAACCTGACCTGGAATGGCTCCAAGAATGGGGCATCTATGACCTTCTGGGCAACTAGCACCCAGTATTTCACTGTCCTCATCATAATGAGGTTATTTTATCTATCTGGTCTAAATATCCCTGTTTTAGTTTAAAACCATCACCCATTGTCCTGCCATAGCAGGCCCTACAAGAAAGTCTGTCCCTATACTTCTCATGGGCCACTTTAAATACTGAAACAGTAGGGACTCCCCAGATCACAGAATCATAGAATCAGCTAGGTTGGAGGAGATCTCCAAGCTCATCCAGTCCAACCTAGCACCCAGCCCTGTCCAGTCAACCAGACCATGGCACTAAGTGCCCCATCCAGGCTTTTCTTGAAGGCCTCCAGGGACAGTGACTCCACCACCTCCCTGGGCAGCCCATTCCAATGCCAATCACTCTCTCTGTGAAGAACTTCCTCCTAATATCCAGCCTCTACCTCCCCTGGCACAACTTGAGATTGTGATCTTTCTCTTCAGCCCAGGAGAAGCTTCTCCACCAGGTTTTCAATCACAGAATGCATCAGGTTGGAAGGGACTCTTGAAGGTCATCCTGTTCCACGCCACTTCAGTGAGCAGGGACATCTTCAACTAGATCATACTGCCCAGGGCCACATCAAGTCAGTCTTTGTTGTGTGAGTCATGGAATGAACCAGGTTGGAAGAGACCTCCAAGCTCGTCCACTCCAACCTAGCACCCAGCCCTATCCTGTCAACCAGACCATGGCACTAAGTGCCTCAGCCAGTCTTTTCTTGAACACCTCCAGGGATGGTGACTCTGCCACCTCCTGGGCAGCCCATTCCAATATGTTTGACACAGTAACCCAGGTGAGTTCTTACCAGGGCATGTAATAAGTCTGCATTTGAACAGTGTTTCTGAAGTCTAACACTGAACAGATGAGGACCTATAAGACAGGTGCTAGGAACTGCAAACACAGACTCCATCACAAAATGGCACATGGTGGTGTGATGGCTGTCATCTCCTGCTTGAACATGTCAGAGGTGCTGTAGGAGCAGCCCAGAGGCTTGTACAGACTGCTCTGGCTTGCTGAGGAGCAAACACGGAGGCAGGATGCTTTGCAGAAATGCAGTGCTCCTCTAGGTCTACAGGCTCCAGCTTCTGATGGAATGCAGAGCAGCCCAAGAGTCAACCTGAGCCTACTGGAAGGCTAATGGAAAGGTCATAGTGTGGGCTGAGCGTTGGCCCAAGCTGTCTACGTTGCAGGCAAGAACTCATTTTGTTGCTCACATGCAGTTTCTAACCCTCCCAGCTCACCCTCCAGCTCTTCTTTCCCATGAAGAGAAGCAGCTAAGGCACCTGTGTGGTTTGTACTCTTTGTTCCTTTAATCCCACCTCACCTCTTTAGCTAAGAGTGAGTTCCTTTGTCTGTTCTCCATCACTTCACTCAGTACAGCTTTGCTTCCTTGCAGCTGAGGCAGCTTTGTGTTTTGCTAGGAGTGGAATCGCCTCAAGGTAATAGACTGCTAACTGGCGTTTCCTTCCCGGAGTGGGATTCAGCCTTTGGCTCTTGCTGGGTTATATGAAACCAGCGATGATGAGTGAAGTCAGACTGGCTTCTAATTTTCTGCTGGATTTCATTTGTGTTTCAAAGGGGTGGGAGAACAATAGGTATTATGTTGTCTCCTGCCAGACACAGTCCCAAATTGTCTGAGTCCTCTCCAGCTTGTGCCTTGGGAAGAAAACCTTTTTCTCAGCTGATAAGCATTTCCAGTGTGCAAAGGGCAACAGCACTGACTGGAAAACCGAGGAGTTTTCCCCTCCACACGGAGGTAAGGATTATGCTGTCGTTGCAGCCATCCAGACTGAATACTTTGCTCTATTTTCTCTTCCTAAACCAAAATGTAGCATTGCATCTCCAAGGAGTGACACTAACGTGGCCATCGTGTGCAACAGGTACCTCTCCTTTGGTCTGTGGTCTGGCTCAACAGCCTGTGACAGCTTTGAATCACTCAGTAAATACTTATAGGATGATGATTTGTACTCCTGAGGAAAGTGGCTAGAGAAGGAGCCACAGAAATGTGGGAAATATTCCTATTTTGACAGCTGCAATGAGAATTGATGAGTGAGAAATCAGGTGACTAATGGATGACAGAACTAATAGTTGGGCTTACAGGGACCAGAAATTAATCCCTCCATGAGAAAAATAGCTTGGCTGAAGGTGTTGGTCTGAAAGGAGGTTGGAGCCAGGTGGGTGTTGGTCTCTCTCCCCAAGTAAGAAGTGGTAGGATGAGAAGAAACAGCCTCAGGTTGCACCAGAAAAAGTTTATGTTAGATATCATAGAATCATACAATGGTTTAAGTTGGAAGGGACCTCAAAGATCATCCAGTTCCAGCCCTTCACCATAGACAGGGACACCTCCCACTAGAACAAGTTGCTCAAGGCCTCAACCAACCTGGCCCTGAACACCTCTAGGGAGGGAGCATCCACAACCTCCCTGGGCAACCTGTGCCAGTGTCTCACCACCCTCACTGCAAAGAACTCTTTCCTAACATCTAGTTTGAATCTCCCCTCTGCCAGTTTAAACCCATTACTCCTTGTCCTGTCATTACAAGACCTTGTCAATAGTCCCTCCCCAGCCTTCCTACAGACCCTTTCAGATACTGAAAGGCCACTATAGTGTCTCCTCCAAGCCTTCTCTTCTCCAAGCTGAAGAGCCCCAACTCTCTCAGCTTGTCTTCAGAGCAGAGCTGCTGCAGCCCTTTGAACATCTTGGTGGCCTCCTCTGGACTGGCTCAGACACTTCCATGTCCTGCTTGTGCTGGGGGCTCCAGGACTGCAGGTGGGGTGTGAGGAGAGCAGAGCCAAGGGGCAGAACCCCCTCCCTTGCCCTGTGCCCACACTGCTCCTGCTGCAGCCCAGCACAGGGTTGTGTCTGGGCTGCACTCACACTGCAGGCTCCTGTTGAGCTTTGCATCAAGGAAAATCTCTTTACTGAAAATACTGGAAGAGGCTGCCTGGGGAAGCGATTGAGTCACCAGCCCTGAAGGTATTTAAGACATGTAGATGTGGTGCTTAGACAGATGGTTTAGTGGTGGACTTGGCCATGCTGAATGTACAACTGTTGATGATCTTAAAGGTCCCTTCACCAGTTTCACTGCCCTTCTCTTGACTTGCTCCAGCACCTCAATGTTCTTCCTGTAGTGAGAGACCCAAAACTGAGTAGACTGTTCAAGGTATGGATAGAACAAAATAATCTACATTAAACAAAAACTAAAAGGGACAACAACTTCTTACAGTCACATGGAAGAGGGGCATGCATTAGAGGGACACATAAGAAGCGATGTGGCTGGCTCTGTTGGTTGTCTTCAACACTTCACCTTGCAAATTGTGGGCTTTAACCGTTGCTGTCTGAGCAGTGCTAGAGAAATGGGACTGTGGAAGGTGTAATCAAGGTTTGCAGTTGTTCAGAAGAGGAGATTATAGGCATGAAACTTCTTGTTTGTATCTGCTAACATACAACGTGAAATAGGCAGTGTTTCCTGCAAGAGACCATTTAAGGACAAGTATCATGAGGGTAATAAATTCAAAGGCTTCCAGAGGCCAACTTGTTAAAATGTTTGTTTTAGGAAGGAACCACAGTCAAACCACAAGGAAGAGACATCCAAGTCTCATCACTTTGCAGTGAGCAGCTACAGATTTGCAGTCAGGCTTGCACAGTAGGGATTTAGGAAGCCAAGTCCCATGAGTATTCCTTATGGCCACGCTTAACTTAGAAGAGATCTCCCTTCTTCCAGGGGTGGCTGGGCAGGTGATGTGGCTGCTCTGCAGCTGCTTTCATCCAGGTCTGTTAACTCAAACTGAGTTTGGTTGCAAGGCAGCTGAGGAAGGCTGGGTGCAGAGATGGGGAGATCTGTGGGAGCAAGAACCTCTCAGGGGTTATCACCCCACAGATTTGCAGCTCTTCCGAAGGGACAGCTAGAGATCACAGGAATATTCAGAGTGGAAAAGACCCTCAGCATCATCCAGTCCAACTGCTATGCCTACTCTGCAAAGTTCACCCTTAAACCAGATCCTCAAGCACCACATCCAAACGACTTTTAAACACATCTGGGGTTGGTGACTCAACCACCTCTCTGGGCAGCACATTCCAATGCCTGACCACTCTTGCTGGACTTGCAAGCAAGCAACAGAAAACTCTAAACATCTTAGAGAAGGAAGAGAAATAGCTTAGACAGAAATGTTAGGCAGGTTTTAACTCTGTTGTTAGTTTTGGTTGGCTTTTTTTTGTTAAGAAGAGACTTTTGATCACTCAGGTGTGATTGGAGAAGGTTGGGGAATCTGCACCTGTGTCTACATTTATCCTATGTTTGAGGCTTACTCACAGCAGTTACTTGATCACCCTGCTTCTCAGCAGCAGAGAAGAGGGATCAGGAAGATGCAAGGAGATCCAAGGGTTGAAATCAAAACCAGACTTTGTAAAAGAGCATAACTGATACCAACGCCAACATGAAGCACATAAAGCTATACTCAGCCCATCAGAGCTTTAACAGCCACTGAAAAGAGAAAGAGTTTTGAAGAGAGGGAAGAGAGGGAAGAGAGGGAAGAGAGGGAAGAGAGGGAAGAGAGGGAAGATGAGAAGCCCAAAGAAGAGACTCCTCTCTTCACAGCAAACTCCCCCCCTTTATAGTGAGTGTGATGCTCACAGTCTGGGGTACACTTGGAGCCAACTCCTATCAGCTGTCCTGGCTGACTGGGAGCTGCTGATGGCCTGCAGCCTGTGGCTGGCCTGGGATGCTGACCCAGCAAAGCCAGGACAATCTGGGTATTCATTTCATAGTACATTGTGATGAAACTGATGTGCCAGAGCACATGTGATCCAGATGCAATTGAATAGCTACTTTGTCACTGCCTTTGGCTAGACTGTGCAGCTCTTCAAGCAATGTCACTGTTGAGGCTGAGGCTTACACCTACACCAGTAAATAAAATGGACCAAGGGCTGCTTTCCACCCTAGGGAGCAAGTGGAATGGCTTGTGCCTGTAAAGCCTCATGGGAAGAGTCACAGAATCATTAGATCATTTAGGTTGGAAAAGACCTTTAAGGTGATTGAGTCCAAGTGTCAAGTTCTCACTGCCAAGTCCACCACTGACCCATATGCCCAAGTGCCATGTCTATACCTCCAGGGAGGGCGACGCAACCACTTCCCTGGGCAGCCTGTTCCAATGCTTAAAACACCTTTCAGTGGATATCCAGACACCCTCTGGTGCAGCTTGAGCCTTCTTCCTCTTGGCCCTGCTTGTGCTGTCACCAGGCTTCCTGTGGGGCTTGCGGATGGCCACCTCCTTGGGCACTGATGTTCAGTGTCTGCTGGGATGCTCCCACCTCTGGCCCAGAGAGCACAGGTGTCGCTTGCCAGCCTCCTGCTCTGTTTTCAGTATCTCAGGGGGGACTCCAGCCTCTGTCTGTGTGTCTAAGGGCAAGCAACAGAGGGTAACCACTCCTGAAGATCTTCTTTCTAATGTCCCTCAATAGGAAGGGGAGATAGAAGAGCACCCAGAAGGGGTAAGGCAGGTTAGGGCCTCTCTCTGAGAGCTGCTGAGTGTAAACCCACACTAGATGGCAGTTAAACTGCTAAAGCTGGCTGAGGAAGTGGATTTTTTTCTAGGTACTTCTCTTCTTTCACTTAAACAGGTCCAAAATAGAATCATAGAATCATAGAATCAACCAAGTTGGAAGAGACCTCCAAGATCATCCAGTCCAACCTAGCACCCAGCCCTAGCCAGTCAACCAGACCATGGCACTAAGTGCCCCAGCCAGTCTCTTCTTGAAGACCTCAAGGGACGGTGCCTCCACCACCTCCCTGGGCAGCCCATTCCAATGCCAATCATTCTCTCTGCCAACAACTTCCTCCTAACATCCAGCCTGAACCTGCCCTGGCACAGATTGAGACTGTGTCCCCTTGTTCTGTTGCTGGTTGCCTGGCAGCAGAGCCCAACCTCACCTGGCTACAGCCTCCCTTCAGGTAGTTGTAGACAGCAAAGAGGTCTGCCCTGAGCCTCCTCTTCTGCAGGCTGCCCACCCCCAGCTCCCTCAGCCTCTCCTCATAGGGTTTGTGTTCCAGGCCTTTCACCTCATCTGCATCAAATGTTTTGAATGTCTTTGGGACATTAGCTTTGACTAGACACTGGCACAGTGTGTGTGTTTTATTATCTGCATCCAGGTTTTGTGGTGCCATGGTGGCACCATTCACACCAAGTGAGGCTTTAGGATGGCATGTGCTAATGTTAAGGAAGAGTAATGAATTAGCTCTGTCTTGGGTTGCAAATGGGTATCAGATACCATACAACAGTACCTCCTTGTTTGCTCTCTTTGGTTACTCTTACACAAACCTTGGGGCTGGAATCAGGATTTTCCACTACCTCTCTTGCTTATGTTGGGCAAATGAATATTCAAGTAACAGAGGGTGGTGTGGCACTGTGTTCTCCTGTACTCATGGTCACATCCACAAATGCACCTCAGCAGACTTGTGCTTCAGTCGGTGCTGCTGTGAATCATCACTTCTGCTTCCTGAGTTACAGTTCTTGCTTGCTAGGGGTTGAAGGGGCCTGTAGGTGAGTGTGCAAAGGTCCATAAGAACAGTGTTAGCAGGCCTGTTTGTAAAGAAAATGCACATAGCAACACTTGGAGTACTTAAGAGAGATCTGTGTAGCCATCTAGATAATGTTACAGCAGTTACTGCTGTGCTAAGTGCATAATACTGTGTTAGTGCTGCTTATCTCCTTTCACTGCCTTGACAGACACTTCTTGGTAGCAGACCAGTCCATGCTTGTGTGAAACAAGCAGTGTGAATAATGCACTATTGGTCTTACTTTAATGTTTTCACCACCTGGAGCCAGAATTGAGCCTGTAGTCCTAGGAACAAGGAAGCTCCTGTCATAAACTCCTAACGAGCTCAGCCCCCCTCTGTTTGACATGGTGCTGCACACAACACATCTTTCAGCAGATGTTGTGGAACCTGGTGATGAGTAGCTGCTCTTCCTTTAAGGCTAGGGAGTGATTTCACTGCCCAGAAGTGCAAGGACAAATGAGGAGAAAACTCTATGTGTAGGTTACTATGTGTAGGTAACTCTCTGTGTAAGTAACTCTATGTGTAGGTATGTACATAACATCCTCAACTGAATATGGGTTTAATCCATTATGCTCCTCTTCTAGTAGTGGTAACACCTTTTAAATACTAAAAGAAGTCAACCATGACTTCCTGAGGGGGGGTGGGCTAATATAAGAAGCTATTACTGGTTTACTAATGATGTATCAGTAGAGGTGGATGAGCAACAGAAGCATCAGCATGGCAGTAAATGCTCTGAAAGACTAATGTGACCTCTCAGCCACAGGATCATAGGATTGTTTTGGTTGGAAAAGACCTTTGATACCATCAAGTCCAACCATTCTCGTGCTCTGATGCTAAACCTGGTCTCTCAGCACCACAGCCTCTCTGAAACATATTCAGGGATGGGAATTAAGGGACTTGTACATCTCTGCTACAAAGAAAGACTGAGAGCCCTGGGGATGTTTAGTCTGGAGAAGAGAAGACTGAGAGGGGATCTTATTAATGTTTATAAGTATCTGAGGGGTGGGTGTCAAGATGAAGGTGCCAGACTCTTTTCTGGTGGTGCCCAGTATTAGGGTGAGGAACAACAGGTAGAAGCTGGAACACAGGAGGTTCCACCTCAATTCAACAGGTAGAAGCTGGAACACAGGAGGTTCCACCTCAATTCAACAGGTAGAAGCTGGAACACAGGAGGTTCCACCTCAATTCAACAGGTAGAAGCTGGAACACAGGAGGTTCCATCTCAATTCAACAGGTAGGAGCTGGAACACAGGAGGTTCCATCTGAATTCAACAGGTAGGAGCTGGAACACAGGAGGTTCCACCTCAATTCAACAGGTAGGAGCTGGAACACAGGAGGTTCCATCTGAATTCAACAGGTAGAAGCTGGAACACAGGAGGTTCCATCTGAATTCAACAGGTAGGAGCTGGAACACAGGAGGTTCCATCTGAATTCAACAGGTAGAAGCTGGAACACAGGAGGTTCCATCTCAATTCCACAGGTAGAAGCTGGAACACAGGAGGTTCCACCTCAATTCAACAGGTAGAAGCTGGAACACAGGAGGTTCCACCTCAATTCCACAGGTAGAAGCTGGAACACAGGAGGTTCCACCTCAATTCAAGAGAGATGCTGAGGTGCTGGAACGTGTCCAGAGAAGGGCAACAAGGCTGGTGAGGGTGGTGGAGTTGCTGTCCCTGGAGGTGTTCAAGCAAAGCCTGGATGAGGCACTTAGTGCCATGGTCTGGTTGACTGGCTAGGGCTGGGTGCTAGGTTGGACTGGATGATCTTGGAGGTCTCTTCCAACCTGCTTGATTCTGTGATTCAGTGCGAGCAGCAACCTCTTCACTGTGAGGGTGCTGGAGCCCTGGAGCAGGCTACTCAGAGAGGTTGTGGAGTCTTCTTCTCTGGAGACTCCCAAAACCTACCAAGGTGTGTTCCTGTGTGGCCTGCCCTGGGTGATCCTTCTTTGGCAGGGAGATTGGACTCTAGAGATCCCTTCTAAGCCCTAACACTCTGTGGTTCTGTGATTCTTGTATGTTTTCATGCTTTCATTCATACAACATTGAAAATGTAAGGAATATTGGAGAAAGAAATATTACAACTGATATTAGATCTTATTGCATTGATTGACAGAAAGGAAGATAATCTGCTGATAAGCATTTCTATAAGTTGTAAAAAAATGTCAACCTCCTCAGCCAGCAGAAAGTCAAGGATTAAAATGGAACCTGCTAGAATCATAGACTGATCTGGGCTGGATGGGACCTCCAAAGGTCATCCAGTCCAAATCCCCTCTGCAGTCATCAGGGACATCTTCAACTAAATCAGGTTGCCCAAACCCCTGTCCAGCCTCACCTTGAATATCTTCAGGGAAGGGGCCCCAAGCATCTCCCTGGGCAACCTGCTGCAGTGTTCCACCACCCTCGTGGTGCAGAACTTCTTCCTAACATCCAATCTAAATCTGCTTTGATCCACTTTGAGGCCATTGCCCTCATCCTGTTGCTGCAGGCCTTTGTAATCAGTCTCTCTCCATCCTTCATGTAGGATCCCTTTAGGTACTGGAAGGCCACTAGAGTCTTCTTTTCTCCAGGCTAAATATCCTCAACTCCCTCAGCCTGTCCTCATGGCAGAGCTGCTCCAACCCCCTGATCATTTTCATGGCCTCCTCTAGATTGGCTCCATCAGATCCACATCCTTCCTATACTGAGGGCACCAGACCTGGATGCAGCACTCCAAGAGAGGTCTCACTGGAGCAAAGTGGCAGAATCACCTCTCTCCAATATGGATCACTGAATTAGTCACCCTGCAATGTTTCATACTCTGCTGTTCTCTTTCTACTAGCTGCTATCAGAGTGTCTGTCTCACTCTCCACTGAATAATGTCATTATTTTCTTGATAAGAAGAAAGCCCCACTGAGGTCACATGGCACAAACCTCTGATCAAGAATGCACTTGCATCATCAGCACAAATGTGCTAAGCCCCATTGACAGCCTGGCTTTCTGCCAGCAGAACTGAAGCCAGGTTTTGTGTTATCTTCCTTTGCTGCTCCAACTTTGTGCTGGTTCAGTTACTTTGAGTCCTCTTAAAGTCAGAAGAAAATTGACAGAAAAGAAGCCTGAAACTGGCACAAGACTCTGTACTGAAGCTGGTGAGGGGTCTGGAGCACAGCCCTGTGAGGAGAGGCTGAGGGAGCTGGGGGTGTGCAGCCTGCAGAAGAGGAGGCTCAGGGCAGACCTCATTGCTGGCTACAACTACCTGAAGGGAGGCTGTAGCCAGCTGGGGTTGGGCTCTACTGCCAGGCAAGCAGCAACAGAATGAAGGGACACAGTCTCAAGCTGTGCCAGGGGAGGTCTAGGCTGGATGTTAGGAGGAAGTTGTCAGAGAGAGTGGTTGGCATTGGAATGGGCTGCCCAGGGAGGTGGAGGAGTTGCTGTCCCTGGAGGTGTTGAAGCCAAGCCTGGCTGGGGCACTTAGTGCCATGGTCTGGTTGATTGGCCAGGG
Source organism: Pogoniulus pusillus (assembly GCF_015220805.1). Taxonomy (NCBI): domain Eukaryota; kingdom Metazoa; phylum Chordata; class Aves; order Piciformes; family Lybiidae; genus Pogoniulus; species Pogoniulus pusillus. The sequence goes on along the minus strand of NC_087296.1, from coordinate 11,210,631 downwards.
CTGGGTGCTAGGTTGGACTGGCTGAGCTTGCAGGTCTCTTCCAACCTGCTTGATTCTATTCTATTCTATTCCATTCCATTCCATTCTCTGGTTAATCTAATAGAGCTGTTGCTTGTGGTGATGCTTGAGTGATCTGACAGAGCTCCAGCACTGAAACATGCAGGGTGGAGAATGCAGAAACCTTGAAGCTGGGGTAAAGCAGAAAACTTGATGGGCCAACCCAAACCTTCAGGCTGGAGCCATGGTTTAGCATACAAAGCACCATGGTCAAGCACTGAACTCATCACTGCATCAACTGAGAGAGTCATTGGACACTGGAATGGGCTGCCCGGGGAGGTGGTGGAGTCGCCGTCCCTGGAGCTGTTCAAGGCAAGGTTAGATGTGACACTTGGTGCCATGGTCTGGCCTTGAGCTCTGTGGTAAAGGGTTGGACTTGATGATCTGTGAGGTCTCTTCCAACCCTGATGATACTGTGATACTGTGATACTGTGACCTGCTCCCAGCAGAGAAGAACTGGCACTTGAGAGTAGAAAGGTCACTGAATCACAGAATGTCAAAGGTTGGAAGGGATATTGAAAGCTCATCCAGACCATCCCCCTGCCAGAGCAGGATCACCCAGAGCAGATCACACAGGAACACATCCAGGCAGGTTTTGAATAACTCCAGGGAGGGAGACTCCACAGCCCCCCTGGGCAGCCTGTGCCAGGGCTCTGTCAGCCTCATAGGTTAAAAATTCCTCCTCATGTTTCCATGGAACTTCCTATGCCTCAGCTTCCACCATTGCTTCTTGTGCTGTCATTGGGCATCCCCCAGCAGAGGCTGGCTCCAGCCTCTGGCACTCACCTGCACATCTTGATGAACATGAATGAGGTCACCTCTCAGGCTTCTCCTCTCCAAGCAGCACAGCCCCAGCTCACTCAGGCTCCCCTGGTAAGGAAGATGTTCCACTGCCTTCATCATTTTTGTGGCTCTGCACTGGACTCTTTCAAGCAGTTCCCTGGGGTCTTTATTGAAGTGGGCTGGGGGGGCAGAACTGGACACACTAGTCAAGATGAACCAGATGGGGACTCCTCTGACGAGCCATTGTCACTGGGTAGCCACCAGTTCTTCTGAAAGAGTCAACTTGATTTAGAACAACTTCATCAGAGAAATCCTTCTTGTAGAAGAGAAGGAGCAATTCCCTGCCTCCAGGAACTCTCACTGATTTATTGCTTTAGTGATGTTCTCTCCAAAGAGGCTACATAGAGGGATCACAGCCTCTGTTGGAAGTACACCTGAAGATGTTCTGACAACTCTGGTAGCAACTTGGTAACAAGATTTCCTTCAAGGAAGGGGGGAAATGTACAAAAATACCTTTTATCAGGTCTCAGGAGTGTCTTCTGTGGCCCTTAATAGTCAGATAAAAGGGTCTGGGTGATGTTTACACAGCATCCTGCAGAGTAATTGCCACAGCAGCAACAGCAGAAAGGTGTAAAAGTCATTTGCTGAGAAGAAACAGGAAGCAATCAGTGACAGTCTTAAACAAATTATTGCCATGAAATCACTCTCTCAGCTTGAGATAAGCAGACAGAAACTGTTAAAGCTGTAACAACTCTGGGACTTCTACACCCAAGGAATCTTTCTGCTGCATTTTTATTCATTATGTGAGGGCTGCTGTGGGGTTATGCCATAAGATAGTGCTGAATATAGAATCATAGAATCATAGAATCAACCAGGTTGGAAGAGACCTCTAAGATGATCCAGGCCAACCTAGCACCCAGCCCCATCCAATCAACCAGACCATGGCACTAAGTGCCCCATCTAGGCTTTGCTTCAACACTTCAAGGGACAGCAACTCCACCACCTCCCTGGGCAGCCCATTCCAATGCCAATCGCTCTCTCTGCCAACAACTTCCTCCTAACATCCAGCCTAGACCTCCCCTGGCACAACTTGAGACTGTGTCCCCTCATTCTGTTGCTGCTTGCCTGGCAGCAGAGCCCAACCCCAGCTGGCTACAGCCTCCCTTCAGGCAGTTGCAGACAGCAATGAGATATATCTGTCATAGACTCATAGAATCATAGAATTGTTTCAGTTGGAAGAGACTTCTAAGATCATTGAGTCCAACTGTTGATGTCACACCACTGTGGCCATTAAACCATGTCCTGCACTGCCATGCACACAGGTTTCTTGAACCCCTTCAGGAATGGTGACTCCACCACCTCCCTGGGCAGCATGTTCCAAAAAGAACAGAATGTTTCCTAATCTCCAACCTAAACCTCCCCTGGCACAATTGCAGGTCATCTCCTCTCCTTCTATGGCTTGACACTAGGAAGAAGAGACTGACTGATAGCTCCTTTCAGGTAGCTGCAGAAAACAGTGAGATCTCTTCATCCTTCCCCAGACTAAGCAACTCCAGTTCCCTCAGCTGCTCCTCATAATATCTGTTCTCCAGGCCCTCCACCAGCTTTGCTGTTCCCAGACTGTGGCCATGTGTGAGCATGTGTACAGCTGAAGGTGTGTGTGACTGGAGAGCTGGGCACAGAGGAGGCTAATGAGGTTCAACAAGGGCAAGTGCAGAGTCCTGCACCTGGGCAGCAATGATAAACTGCACCAGTACAGGCTGGGAGGTGACTGCTGGAGAGCAGCCCTGTGGAGAGGGGCTGGGAGTGCTGATAGATAACACCCATGGCACAGCAATGTGCCCTTGTGGCCAAGCAGGCCAATGGGATCCTGGGGTGCACTAAGAAGAGTGTGGCCAGCAGATCAAGGGCGGTTCTCTTCCCTCTCTACTCTGCCCTGGTGAGACTTCATCTTGAATACTGCCTTCAGTTTTGGACTCCCTAGTTTAAGAGAGACAAGGATCTGCTGGAGAAGGTCCAGCAGAGGGCAACGAGGATTATGAGGGATCTGAAGCACTGCCTGATGAGGAGAGGCTGAGGGACCTGGGGCTGCTTAGTCTGGAGAGGAGAAGACTGAGAGGGGATTTGATAAATGCTTGTAACTATCTGAAGGCTGCCAGGAGGGGGGGACAGGCTCTGCTCACTGCTCCCTGGGGTAGGACAAGGAGCAATGGATAGAAGTTGTAGCAAAAGAGGTTCCAGCTCAACACAGGGGGAACTTCTTTCCTGTAAGGGTCCCAGAGCACTGGCACAGGCTGCCCAGAGAGGTTGTGGAGTCTCCTTCTCTGGAGCCTTCCAGGCCTGTCTGGATGTGTTCCTGTGTGCTCTGTGTTAGATAGGATTGTCCTGCTCTGGCAGGGTGGTTGGACTTGATGATCTCCTTGGGTCCCTTCCAACCCCTAACATCCTTGGAGCCTGTGAAGAGAGCATCCCCCAGCCCAGAGTGTGTGCAGGGTCTCTCCACAGTGTGATTAAGAGCAGTGTCTTTTTAGCACAAAGCAAAAGTTTGTGCAGGTTAAGCTGGTTAGAAGCAGGTTAGAAGCAGCTTTTTGCAGGAGAACCATCTGCAGACGACTGTGGCAGCACACTCTGAGACACTTGGCACAGGTGGGCTGAGAAGGGAACACCCTTTTGAAGTGATACAAGAAGGTTGGGAGGATTTTCTAGGCTGTCTGTGAAGCTGGTCCAGCTCTGTGGCCAGTCTGGTTCCCAGGAGGCTCTCCTGGTGCTCTGCCTTTGGAGGGAGAAAGTGTGGCCTCTGTGAATCCCCTGCCCTGCCCTTGGCGAGAGGCCACATCCACACCAAACACTTTTCTTCTTGTTCCAGCTCCTGGCTACTAAATAGAGGGGACAGCAGTGTTCCCTGCAGCAGCTGTGAGGTTCTGTCCTAGCTCTGGCCAGAGGGCTTTGGGCTGTTGCTTCTGCTTGTAGCCTCTTTTTGTTAGACCTTGCTGGTGCTCTGTTGGGAGTGGCTGGGTGTGGGTGTAGAAGATGAGTAGGAGAGCAATCAGTCAAACCTCTGCCTGCTCCCCCTGATGTCACCAGCAGGATTAGCAGTGCAGGTGGGGACTAAGCAGATGAGCTCTTGAGAAGGAAATTCTCGTTTTGTAAATCTCCCTTCTGAGAGAAACTTGGCTTTCCAGAGAGGCAGGGCTCCAGGGGGATGATTCAAAGGGAAAAACAGGGATAGCAGTGGATGCGGTAATGGGCTGTGTGTATGTGGACAGGCAGTTGGGGGTGAGGTGAGATTGTTCTTGGAACTGAGGAAGGAGCAGTGACTGGGAGGGATGGGAAGGTGCAGGGCTGCCTGCTCTGTGAGAGGATGGCTCTTGGCATTTGCAAACCATGCTGAAGCAAGGCAAGGGCTAGGAGGCAGCCGTTGGCACTGCTCTCAGGACTCTGCCCACAGCCAGCTGTGCTGCAGAGGCGCCTGGGGGCCATTGCCTGGGCCTTTTTCCTGGCCCTGCTGCATTTGTTGGAGCAGACACGGCCAGAGCAGCACCAGCAAACACGGAGCAGAGGCTGGTTTAGGAGAAGAGAGATCCCTGCTGCGAAGGAGGGGAAACAGCCCCGGTGCTCCCAGCGGGGTCTGTGATGGACAGAGGCCTTCCAGGTAATCCCTAAATCAACGAGAAGAAATTGGTAATGGAAAGCAGAGATCCTGCAAGTTCCCACTGCAGACTTGTGGTGGAAAAGAGCCAAGAAATGCCAAGCTGTCTGGCTTTAGGTAGCAATTTCTTACTTAGAGGAACACACGTGGCTGCAGCGATGGCTGCTTCAAAACACAGGCTGTGCTGCTGTCAGACAGAGGAGATCTGCAGGGGTGCCAGAGCCAGGTCTCCCAGGCTTCCAGTGGTGTTGCTACAAAAAGCTGTGGTGAGCTCTAGTTGTTATCTTGTCCCTTTCTGACCAGCTCAGCTCCACACATGTTGCAGCACTCATCCGTTTTCTTGGCGGTGGATTCACTTAGAGAGCAAAAACCAACCCCAGGGAGCAGGATAGGTTGGGAACTGACCTGTTGGAAGGCAGCAAAGGGGAAAAGGATCTGGGGCTCCTAGTGGATAGGAGATTGACCGTGAGCCAGCAATGTGCTCTGCTGGCCAGGAGGGGCAGTGCCATTCTGGGGTGGATTAGAAGGGCTGCGGTGAGTAGGTAGAGAGAGGTTCTCCTGCCCCTCTGCTCTGCCTGGCTGAGGCCACATCTGGAGTACTGTGTCCAGTTCTGGGCCACTCAGTTCAAGAAGGTCCTCAGGGAACTGCTTGAAAGAGTCCAGTGCAGAGCAACAAAAGTGATGAAGGCAGTGGAACATCTTCCTTACAAGGGGAGCCTGAGTGAGCTGGGGCTGTGCTGCTTGGAGAGGAGGAGCCTGAGAGGTGACCTCATTCGTGTTTATCAAGATGTGCAGGTGAGTGCCAGGGGGCTGGAGCCAGGCTCTGCTGGGTGATGCCCAATGACAGGACAAGAGGCAATGGTGGAAGCTGAGGCATAGGAAGTTCCATGGAAACATGAGGAGGAATTTTTAACCTATGAGGGTGACAGAACCCTTGAACAGGCTGCCCAGGGGGGTTGTGGAGTCTCCCTCCCTGGAGTTATTCAAAACCTGCCTGGATGTGTTCCTGTGTGATCTGCTCTGGGTGATCCTGCTCTGGCAGGGGGTGGTGGACTGGATGAGCTTTGGAGGTCTCTTCCAGCCCCTGACATGCTGTGATTCTGTGAGAGTCAAAGAGGGATGCTGCTGGGCTTTGCTGCTGCCTCATCACCACCCTGGGAACTTTCTGGGTCATAACGCTAGTGCCAGCAGTTTTGCTGCTGCAAAGCTCATTCCCTTTTCTACCTACAGGAGCTTAAAAAATGCTGAATGTCTTACACTTGCATCTGTGTGATGCCAGTCACCCTCAGTTTTAGTTTTGCTGCATCACTGCAGTTGGACATTTGGCTGCCAGAGCTGGGGCTGTAAAGCCTGGAGGAGAGAATCATAGAATCATAGAATCAACCAGGTTGGAAGAGACCTCCAAGCTCAGCCAGTCCAACTTATCACCCAGCCCTATCCAATCAACCAGACCATGGCACTAAGTGCCTCATCCAGTCTTTTCTTGAAGACCCCCAGGGACAGTGCCTCCACCACCTCCCTGGGTAGCCCATTCCAATACCAATCACTCTCTCTGTGAAGAACTTCTTCCTAACATCCAGCCTATACCTACCCTGGCACAACTTGAGAAGGTTGTGAAGGACTTTATAGCAGCCTTCCAGCACCTGAAGATGGTCTGCAAGAAGGCTGGAGAGGGAGAAAGGCCTGGAATGAGAAGATGATGTAGAATGGATTGAAACTTGAGGAGGAAAGACTAAGATTGAAGATTAGGAAGAAATTCTTTACAGTGAGGGTAGTGAGATGCTGGCACAGGTTGCCCAGGGAGGTTGTGGATGCCTCTTCCATGGAGGTGTTGAAGGCCAGGCTGGACAGGACTCTGAACAGCCAGGTCTAGTGGAGGTCTCCTCCAACCTGGTTGATTCTCTGATTCCATTATTCTGTGATTCTTTTCCTTGCTAAGGATTTTCCTTTCGTTAAGTGGAGACGATTCTGGAGCACAAGAATTGGATCCATCTCTGGATTCAAACTTCTCAAAAATTCAGGCAGAGTGCAAGGCAGGGTTTGCTCAGGCTCCTGCCTGGATGGAAAGTATTCATCCCTGTCTCAGTGTTTGTTTACATGCTTTTTGATTTCAATATTACATGAACCAACTGCTGTTTAATTAGCGGGGCGCTGCAGAAATTCTTCTTCTGGGTGTAATTTGCTTTGATCTCTTGCCTGAGGAAGGAGTTTAGCAATGGAACTGCTGTCCCTTCCTAATACAAGCATGTATAATTGTAGTTGCTTTGTCCTGGATGGGGACTAGATGATTTCTCTGCTGCTTTTGTAAGCGTTGCTTCTTCCTCTCCTGGGAATGTTTCCCTTCAGGAGCTAGCTGTGTGTCTCTCACTTCTTTGCTGCTCTGTGCTGATTTAGTCTTCACCCTGCATGCTTCTGCATTTCTTTTCTTTAGGGCCTTTTGACTAGGAAAAGGATTAGCAAACATCTTCTGGAGACTGGATTCATAGCCTTGTGGGTTCAGATCTTCCTTTTACAGTTTTTCATGTGTGGAGAACAAGCAACATCTAACAGTGCTTAACCTATGCAACCAGTAAACCTGAATGAGTAGCACATGTGCACTTATTTACTTGTTATGATGGCATTGTCACACTGGGGCTTTTGGGGCATCTATCCTGTTGACCTCTTTGGTATTCAGTGGCTTGAACCCTGTGCACGATGCTCTTTGATTTGTATTTACTCTGGGAGGAAGGAGTCTGCCTGGACACGGTCTCAAGCAGAGAGCAGGAGGTGAGTCTGGCCCCTTCAGGAGAAACAGCTGGGCTGGAGTCAGGCTGGGAGGTCAGGGGGTCACCTTGGGGTCAGGGATACAAAAAAAACTGAGTTTGAGTAAAATCTTGTGTGCCACAGAAACAGCAAATCTTTCCCCCTGCTTTTTCATCTGCATCTTTCATCTCTCCCAGCCCCTCCCCACGGCCTTGGCATCTGATATGCTGGGGCCAGCTAGCTCATCTTTCAGCAGCAGTTGGAGGAGCTGCTGACACTCTCAGAGTGCTTGCCTTTTGCAAGCCCAGCAGCTAAAATACTCTCCTCTGCTGGAGGAAAATCTATAGCTAGCTGTGAAAAAGTATAGGTTGAGTTAGCAGCTGAAATGGTAGAGCAGTCTCTGATCCCTTAGCAAGGTGAGGACACAGCAGGACATAGTTACACAAACTGTGAGAGGAAGGTGGGCAAAGGGAAGTGCTGCAAGAGGCAGAGAGAGGAGCAAGTCCCTCCTTCTCCTGCCCACAGTGTCTACTGAAGGGATGTGTGTTAGAAAATGGGTCTTGCACATGTTGATGGTGTAGACCTGGGGGGATGAAGTGTGTATGTTCACCTGATATAGTTCCATCAGTGACCTTCTGACTGCTTTTTCCCCCTGTAGATTGGCATCTAAGGCTTTTCACCAGCACTTGCTGACAGTCTGGACTGGCAGCCTTGGTAGATTCCTACACACAAAAGCTAACACACAGAGTAAAGCATGACAAGCAATTGGCATCCAGTCAATGCCACAGCTTCCTTCTCTTTCCTTGCTCCCTCCTGTGCCCACTGCCTTTGTAGTGTAGCATCCCCTCTTGCTTTTGGGAAGAGCAGTCTAACAGACTGAAGTGAACTGATAGAACAGAGGGAAGTCCTTTGCATGGTGAGGTCTGTGCTTCACATTCACATCTGTAAAATGGGTTATGCCTCCTTGCTAAAAGCAGTGACAGTGGAAATGAGCCTATGTCCAGTAACCAGAAAGACAGCTGGACAGAGTGACCAAGGGGGAAATGATGCTGAGCTTGTCTTCCTGGCAAAAGGAGGACTGAAGCTTTGATTCAACAGAGCAGGCTGCAGCCATATACCTAAATGTGCTGCCATGTGTGAGAAAGAGGGCAAAACCTGCTTGGTGTGTGGTTATGAGCAGTCCTTTTGCAGTGCCCTGCTGTCATATGTTGCTGTGTCCTTCTTACCTTCCCCCTGATGGCCTCAGACTTCAGTCAGACCCTCCTGACATCTGGGCAGAGCATCCACACTCTTCATCACACAGGGAGCTGCACAAGCTGCCCAACTCATCTCTGAAAGGGACATAGCTTTTGCTACAGCTTCAGTATCCTCTTTCTGCACACAGACATAGTTCACAATGTTCATGTGGGTTTCAGCGTGGTTATTATTATGGGATGGACCTTCTGATAGGTAGACGCTGTACAAACATGGGGCAGGAGCTTACAAACCAAGCATGTGTGCTGCAGCAGTATGCTGTAAAGCTTCCTGCTCACCTGGGGAACAGAAATTAAAGCAAAAGGCAAACTCTTAAATGTATCTCTTCTATGTTTTGTCCCCAAAGTCAGGACTGAGCTGCTTAGAGCCTTGTGAGGCAGCCAGCAAAGAAACAGAGTTGTGTAGGGGGTGAGGAGTTGGAGAAGGGCAGCATGGGGGTAAAATGATGGTGTGCTGAAGGCAGCTGTCCTCCTCTGCCAGCACCTGCAATGCCAACATGCCCAGTTTGGTGAGGGCAAGTGCTTGTGATGAAGGGACAAGTGGGAGAGTAAAAGAAAGTTCCAGGATAGCACTTGAATATCCTCTAAAATTCTCTGGGAAGGAGACATAAAAGGTAAATTTCTCAGCCTGCTGAGGTTAAAGCAGCAAAGGAGGCAGGAATCAAGAGGGGAGGATTTATTTTTCTCTTTGTCCCTTTGTTGCCCTTTTCCTTCCTGTGACCTCTTCCCTGCCACAATGAGTCACGATCCTGTGGTGGAGGGGTGGCAGACTTCAAGCCATAGATTCTGTCTGTCTCAGCCACACTCCCAGCCCAAATTCCTGTTGCTCTCAATCATCTCAGCTCCACACAGCACTCACCACAGCTGCCTGCGAAGCAGCACTAACCACCTGGCTGCCTCCAGACATGCATTTTTGGGACACCCAAACCAACTATTTACATCGTGGTAAAACCTCAGTCTCATTATGGTTCCAGGTGAGGTAACAGGTAGAGCTTTCACTTTAACCTTTCCCAGTCCATGGAGCTTCTGTTCGTTATAATCACCCAGGGATTTACTTAGGCAGTCACAGATCTGATTAAGGCCACCCCAGGATGCTGAAGCTCTCTCGGCAGAGTGCTGCCTCTCCTTGGCTGGTGTCCTCAGGAGGTCTACCTGGCCTCAGCCTGCTCTTCAGTTCACTCACCAACATCAGCAGCAGCCTCACCACTCTTTGCAGGCTTCTGCTGTATCAGACCCACTTTGAGCATGGGGAACTAGTGGAGGAAACTATCAAACGCAGCTTAAAATCCAGCTTGGCCCAAACCCTCTTGCATACTCTGGAAGGCTTCTCAGGATCCACTGCATCTCTGGTGTGTGCATTAGTGACCACTGTTTCTGCATGGCACCTTAGCTCACTCAGGACCTCAACAAGCAAATACTAAGCTGGGGTACAATTAGTAGGTATCTTGACATCCAGAGGCAGAACAAATCCAGGGTGTATGTGGTGGGTAACACAGCTGGAAAGAATTGTGGCAGCTGGTTAAGGAGGAATTTGTCCATTTTTTCCTTGCACTAGGAAAACTTGCACTTGCCCTTGCAGACTGACTTGTTGCACCAACACATACAATAATGCATATTGATGAAGAACACACCCTTAAAATTGCATAATGATAATGGATTAAATCCCCAAAGCCTTGCTTCAGGATCCTCAAGCTTGATAAAAACAGCTTGAAAAACCTTGGGAACACTTCAGTTATGTCATCAGCCATGACTCACAGCAGGAATGACACTCCTTTTCCAAAACAGCATCAGCTCACACCTTTGCTGAGCCACAGACCCAGTAACTCCACGGGGGAGCTCTGCTCTTGCCTCTCCTTGGGCCTGCAGGAAAGTGGATGGAAGGGGTGGCACTGCTTGTCCTGAAATCAGTGGAAAAACTGCTACTAGTTTCTGTGTTAACAAAACAGCCCAGAAGGTGCTATTGAATGAGAAAGTAAAAGGCAGATCTCTTGAGAGGCTGCATTTGATGTAATCTGTGTTTGTGCTGCAGATCAAGCCATGCAGCGGTGGTTGTGCAGGGCAGATTGTGCATCCATGTGACAAATCACTACTTCCATAGAATCATAGAATCAAGCAGGTTGGAAGAGACCTCCAAGATCATCCAGTCCAACCTATCACCCAGCCCTATCCAATCAACTAGGCCATGGCACTAAGTGCCTCATCCAGTCTTTTCTTGAAGACCCCCAGGGACGGTGCCTCCACCACCTCCCTGGGCAGCCCATTCCAATGGGAAATCACTCTCTCTGTGAAGAACTTCTTCCTAATATCCAGCCTATACCTACCCTGGCACAACTTGAGACTGTGACTTTTTGCTGCTCTTGCTATTCAAAAGAGTGTTTTATAGATCTGAAAGTCCTCTCGAGTGAGCTGGAGTGTTCTGATGAAAGAAATCCTCCAGAATCCCAAGCTCCCTTCTCAATTTTTTTTTTGTGGAGTGAAATACTCCATCATCATAGTCAATCTGTGGGGTGGCACACAGAAAACACACTTAGAGCCAAGTCTGGGATTACAAAGATGATGAAGGGACTGGAAAATCTCACTTTGGAGAGAAGACTGAAAGAATTGAGGCTTTTTAGTCTGGAAAAGAGCAGACTGAAGAAGGTTCTCATCAGTGCTGATCAGTAGTTAAAGGGTGAATGGCAGGAGGATGGGGCCAGGTTTTTTTCCGTGGTGCCCAGTGACAGGACAAGAGGTACCAGGCACAAACTTGAACATAAGAAGTTCCATCTAAACATAAGGAGGAATATAAGCCTGCAGAAGAGGAGGCTCAGGGCAGAGCTCATTGCTGTCTACAACTACCTGAAGGGAGGCTGTAGCCAGGTGGGGTTGGGCTCTGCTGCCAGGCAACCAGCAACAGAACAAGGGGACACTTTCTCAATCTGTGCCAGTGCAGGTCTAGGCTGGATGTTAGGAGGAAGTTGTTGGCAGAGAGAGTGATTGGCATTGGAATGGGCTGCCCAGGGATGTGGTGGAGTAGCTGTGCCTGGAGGTGTTGAAGCCAAGCCTGGCTGGGGCACTTAGTGCCATGGTCTGGTTGATTGGATGGGGCTGGGTGCTAGGTTGGCCTGGATGATCTTGGAGGTCTCTTCCAACCTGGTTGATTCTACAGTTCTATGATTCTATGAACTTCTTTCATTTAAGGGTGACAAAAGCACTGGAACATGCTCCTCAAACAGGTGGTAGAATCTCTGTCTCTGGAGACATTCAAAACTCACTTGGATGTGTTGCTGTGTGACCTTTTCTAGGTGACAGTGCCTTGGCAGGGAGGTTGGACTCGGTAATCTCCAGAGGTCTCTTCCAACCCCTGCCATCCTCTAATTCTGTGAATATGGCTACAGGTAATGATCTTCCTAAAATAAAATGCAGGTGTAGAGAAAGGCTGCTCTTCCTTTAGGCTGTGTATTGCTTGTATGAAATATATGAAACAGTTTTTCTTACAAGTAAATATTCAAACGTTTGCTTGAAGTTTAGAGAGAGTTTCAAATTTGTCTGTTAATTCTGTCACATACATTAAGCTTCTAAGCTTTCATTCATTAAGGTTTGTAAGGGAAAAGGTAAAATCTGAACTAACCCAGGTCAATCAGAAACTCTTTTTAAATCACAGAATCATAGAATTGTCAGGGTTGGAAGTGACCTCAAGGATCAACCAGTTCCAGCCTCTCTGCCATGGGAATGGTGTGCATCAGCAATGGTGTGGCCAGCAGGAGCAGGGAGGTCATTCTGCCCCTGTACTCTGCACTGCTCAGACCACACCTTGAGTACTGTGTTCAGTTCTGGGCCCCCCAGTTTAGGAGGGACATTGAGATGCTTGAGCGTGTCCAGAGAAGGGCAACGAGGCTGGGGAGAGGCCTTGAGCACAGCCCTACGAGGAGAGGCTGAGGGAGCTGGGATTGGTTAGCCTGGAGAAGAGGAGGCTCAGGGCAGACCTTATTGCTGTCTGCAACTACCTGAGGGGAGGTTGTGGCCAGGAGGAGGTTGCTCTCTTCTCTCAGGTGGCCAGCACCAGAACAAGAGGACACAGCCTCAGGCTGTGCCAGGGGAAATTTAGGCTGGAGGTGAGGAGAAAGTTCTTCCCTGAGAGAGTCATTGGACACTGGAATGGGCTGCCCGGGGAGGTGGTGGAGTCGCCGTCCCTGGAGCTGTTCAAGGCAGGACTGGACGTGGCACTTGGTGCCATGGTCTGGCCTTGAGCTCTGTGGTAAAGGGTTGGACTTGATGATCTGTGAGGTCTCTTCCAACCCTGATGATACTGTGATACTGTGATACTGTGATACTGTGACACCTCACACTAGATCAGGTTGCTCAGAGCCTCATCCAGCCTGGCCTTAAAAACCTACAGGCATGAGACTTCCACCACCTCCCTGGGCAACGTGTTCCAGGATCTCACCACCCACATGGTGAAGAACTTCTTCCTAACAACCAATCTGGGTCTACCCAGTTCTAATTTTGCTCCCTTCCCCCCAGTCGTATCACTCCCTGACACCCTAAAAAGTCCCCCAGTGGCTTTCCTGTGACCTCCTTCAGATACTGGAAGGCCACAATTAGGTCTCCTCAGAGCTTTCTCCTCTGCAGACTGAACAACCCCAACTCTCTCAATCTGTCTCCATAGCAGAGGTGCTCCAGACCTCTGATCATCAAATGCATTGTCCTCCTCTTCAGCAAAGACAAACTTTCTAGTAGCAGATGTGTATGAAGCTATAAACGCAGATCACACTGTGCCTGATTTTGGGGGAAGACTGGCTGCAGTGTCACACCTATCCCATAGCACAGAGAACACTGATTCCTGGCCCCATATTAGGCATCTGGAACATTTTCTTCTCCCTTGGCTTTTGCTCTTTGCTGCAAAAAGCATCTCTCCCTCTTGCGGCTACATCTCCTCCCAGGTTTTCCATTTCCACTCGTGGGTTCTGAAGTAAGTCACAGCAAGGGCATCTAATCATCTCCACAACCTGACAACGCTTGGTTCAGGTTCCCTTATCAGCATCACCTTTCCTCCTGCCTCTGCCTCATCCTTAAAGCAGCCCAGGCGGTGTGCCTGAGACATCACTCACACGTCCACCGCTTCTGCAGGCACTTCACGTGGGAAACCCTTCAGAGGCAGGGCTGCTGAGCTGCAGACCTGGAAAATAACTGTCAGCAAGGCTTCTACATCTGGCACAGGAATTTCTGCCCAGGGACACTGCTTTGCCTCTGCTTTTATTGATTTGATTGGATTGGATTTGATTTGATTTATTTTGTTTTGGTTTATTTCATTTTATCTTCTTTTATTTCTCTTTCTATTTGATCTAATTTAATTTAATTTAATTTAATTTCAATTTATTTTGTTTAATTTAATTTAATTTCAATTTATTTTGTTTGATTTAATTTGATTTCAAATTATTTTGTTTAATTTTATTTCATTTTATCTTCTTTTATTTAATTTTATTTTATATTGTTTTATGGCATTTTATCTTATTTCTTTTTATTTTAGCTAATTTTATCTTATTTCTTTTTATTTTAGCTAATTTGATTTTATTTCTTTTTATTTTATTTTGTTTCATTTTATCTTATTTTTATTCAGTTTTATATAATTTAATTTAATTTAGTTTTGTTGTGTTTTATCTTATTTTATTTCTTTTTATTTTATCTAATTTGATTTTATTTCTTTTTGTTTTGTTTCATTTTATCTTATTTTTATTTAGTTTTATATAATTTAATTTAATTTAATTTAATTTTGTTTTGTTTTGTTTTATCTTATTTTATTTCTTTTAATTTAATTTTATTTTATTTTATTTTATTTTGGTTTGGTTTATTTCATTTTATATTATATTATTTTATGTCATTTTGTTTCATTTATTTTATTTTATTTTATTTTATTTTGTTTTATTTCATTTTATCTTATTTTATTTCTTTTTATTTTATCTAATTTAATTTTATTTAAATTTATCTTATTTTATTTTATTTTATTTTATTTTATTTTATTTTATATTATTTTAAGTCATTTTGTTTCATTTTATTTTATTTCATTTTATTTTCTCTTAATTTATTTCTTTTTATTTTATCTAATTTAATTTTATTTAATATTGCTTTACTTAATTTAATTTAATTTTATTTCATTTTATATTATTAAATTTTATTTTGTTTTAATTTTAATTTATTTTATCTTATTTTATTTCATTTTATTTTATATTACTTAATTTATTTTTATTTTGTTTTATTTTATCTAATTTAATTTTATTTAAATTTATCTTATTTTATTTCATTTTATTTTATATTATTTCATTTAATTTAATTTAATTTTATTTTATTTTATATTATTTTATGTCATTTTGTTTCATTTTATTTTATTTCATTTTATTTTCTCTTAATTTATTTCTTTTTATTTTATCTAATTTAATTTTATTTAATATTGTTTTATTTTATCTTATTTTATTTCATTTAATTTTATTTTATATTATTTAATTTAATTTTATTTTATTTTGTTTTCATTTTATTTTATCTTATTTTACTTCATTTTCTTCTATATAATTTAATTTAATTTAATTTAATTTTGTTTTCATTTTAATTTGTTTTATTTTATCTTATTTAATTTCATTTAATTTAATTTTATATTATTTTATTTAATTTCATTTTATTTTGTTTTCATTTTAATTTGTTTTATTTTATCTTATTTTATTTGTTATTGACTCCCCCTATCTTTCGCAAGCTTTTGGATTCTTTGTGATTTAGAACAACTACCATGGGGGATTTCTTTAGGAGGAGCTCTTCTTCACACAAATATTTTAGCCAAGACCTTCTAATTATCTATCCCATGGCACTAAGTGCCTCATCCAGACTCCTTTTAAACACCTCCAGGCACAGCGACTCCAGCAGCTCCCTGGGCAGCCCATTCCAATGCCAATCACTCTCTCTGACAACAACTTCCTCCTAACATCCAGCCTAGACCTGCCCTGGCACAGCTTGAGGCTGTGTCCCCTTGTTCTGCTGCTGCTTGCCTGGCAGCAGAGCCCAACCCCACCTGGCTACAGCCTCCCTGCAGGGAGCTGCAGACAGCAATGAGCTCTGCCCTGAGCCTCCTCTGCTGCAGGCTGCACACCCCCAGCTCCCTCAGCCTCTCCTCACAGGGCTCTGCTCCAGGCCCCTCCCCAGCCTTGCTGCCCTTCTCTGGACACCTTCCAGCACCTCAACATCTCTCTTGAATGGAGGAGCCCAGAGCTGGACACAGCACTCAAGGTGTGGCCTGAGCAGTGCTGAGTACAGAGGCAGAAGCACTGCCCTGGTCCTGCTGCCCACACTGCTCCTGAGCCAGCCCAGGATGCCATTGGCTTTCTTGGCCAGCTAAGCACTCTGCAGGCTCATATTCAGCTGCTGTCAACCAGCACCCCCAGGTCTCTCTCTGCCTGCCTGCTCTCAGCCACTCTGTCCCCAGCCTGCAGCACTGCATGGGGTTAATGTGGCCAAAGTGCAGGACCTGGCTTTTGGCCTTTTTAAAACTCCTGGCACTGGACTGTGCCCATTGGCAGAGCCTGTCCAGGTGCCTCTGCAGCGTCCTCCTGCCCTCTAACAGATGCACACATGCTCCCAACGTGGTGTCATCTGCAAACTCACAGAGGAAGGACTCGATCCCCTCATCCAGATCACCAGAGAAGATATTAAACAGGACTGGGCCCAGCACTGATCCCTGGGGCACACCACCAGTGCCAGCTGCCAGCTGGCTGTGGCTCCATTCACAACCACTCTCTGGGCCCAGACCTCCAGCCTATTCCTAGCCCAGCACAGAGTGCTCCTGTCCAAGCCAAGGGCTGCTGGCTTGTCCAGGAGCTTGCTATGGCAGACGGTGTCAAAGTCCAGGTAGACTACATCCACAGCCCTCCAGGCAGTCATCTGGGCATAAAAAGAGATGAGATTGGTCAAGCAGGACCTGCCCCTCCTAAATGCATGCTGGCTCTGATCCCCTGCACATCCTGTAGTGCTCTGTGACTGCACTCAGGGTGATCTGCTCCATTGCCTTGCCTGGCACTGAGGTCAAGCTGGCAAGTCTGTAATTTCCTGGGTCCTCCTTCTGACCCTTCTTGTGCATGGGCACCACATTGGCAGCTTCCAGTCTTCAGGGACCTCTGCAGTGAGCCAGGACTGTTGATAAATGATGGAGAGTGGCTTGGCCAGCTCAGCTGCCAGCCCTCTCAGCACCCTAGGGTGGATCCCATCTTGGCTGTGTCCTCTCGTTCTGGTGCTGGCCACCTGAGAGAAGAGAGCAACCTCCTCCTGGCCACAACCTCCCCTCAGGTAGTTGTAGACAGCAATGAGGTCTCTCCTGAGCCTCCTCTTCTCCAGGCTAACCAATCCCAGTTCCCTCAGCCTCTCCTCGTAGGGCTGTGCTCAAGGCCTCTCCCCAGCCTCGTCGCCCTTCTCTGGACACGCTCAAGCATCTCAATGTCCCTCCTAAACTGGGGGGCCCAGAACTGAACACAGCACTCAAGGTGTGGTCTAAGCAGTGCAGAGTACAGGGGCAGAATGACCTCCCTGCTCCTGCTGACCACACCATTCCTGATGCAGGCCAGGATGCCACTGGCTCTCTTGGCCACCTGGGCACACTGCTGGCTCATGTTCAGGCAGGTATCAATCAGTACCCCCAGATCCCTCTCTGTCTGGCTGCTCTCAGCCACTCCGACCCTAGCCTGTATCTCTGCATGGGAAGAAAAAGTCTGTGGCTCATAGCCAGCTCAGGCTGTCAGCCACAGGCTAATCAGTCTGTATGTTTCTGCTGAAGATGAGGAGACAAAAGCTTATTTCCACAAGACCTTTAATTGACTTTAGTCAAGTAGCACAGAGCTCTGATAACCTATCAACCACTTCTTATCAGGCACTAGTTCAGTTCTCCAACATCCCAGCTGGACCCATTTGGGCAGTGCCTGTAGCTGGGAGCAGCTGCTGGAGCAGGCAGAGGTTTTGTTTAAAACCAGGCTAGTGAGCAGTTAAAAATCTGTCCTTCACCCACAAACAGAAAAAGAGAAAAGGAGATGAATGTTTCCACATCAGAAGAAAGCAGACACATTCCCAAAGGGGCCGTGCTGTGTTTGTGTACATGGCACTGCAGCAGCCTTTCTAATTACCACCTAGGCAGAGAGGATGTATTCTGTTCTCTGCATATGGCTGTGTGCTTGCTGCTCGTTTCTGGCTGCGTCCTCTCCCCTGTCATTTCAGCCCTCCTCTCTAACGCTGGAATGTGTGCCCAAAGGAGGGAGCCTCTGAAAAAGCAGATCTGTAAGAATAAAAGGAAGAAAATCCCATCCCTAGAGCACCATCTCCCTTCACGTGCTTACAGAACACTTCAAAAGATGGGTGTAATACAGAATGAAAAGCAAGCTTTGGCTTAGGAAGCCCCAGCTCAGGCAGCAGCAGGTATCTTGCTTTGGCTGCCTTTGGTTTCCACACAGAACTGCAGGCTGCTCCCAAACACATGCCAGCAGCATGCTCACCAAGCAGACACTTTTATTTTCAATGCAGAGGCTGCAGTAAAGGGCTACAAAGATGATTTGAGGACTAGAACTTCTCTCTTTTGGAGTAAGGCTGAGGGGCTTGGGGCTTTTTAGCCTGGAGAAAACTGGTGGGGGTGGGATCTTACTGATATCTAAAGGGTGGAGGTCAAGAGGATCACAGGATGTTAGAGGTTGGAAGAGACCCAAGGAGATCATTGAGTCCAACCCTCCCCTGTCAGAGCAGGACCATACAATCTAGCTCTGGTTACAGAAGAATGCATCCAGACAGGCCTTGAAAGGCTCCAGAGAAGGAGACTCCACAACCACTCTGGGAAGCCTGTGCCAGTGCTCTGAGACCCTTACAGTAAAGAAGTTCCCTCTTGTGTTGAGGTGGAACCTCCTGTGCTGCAGCTTCCATCCATTGCTCCTTGTCCTACCCCAGCAACAAGGAGGGAGCAGTTTCGTCTCATTGGTGCTCAGTGACAGGACAAGGGCCAATGGGCACAAACCTGAACATAGGAAATTCCATCTGAACATGGGGTGGCAGAGTACTGAAACAGGCTGCCCAGAGAGGTGCTGGTGTCCTCATCTCTGGAATCATTCAAAACCCAGATGGACATTGCAGTGCTGTGCAGCCAGCTCTAGGTGAACCTGCTCTGGACAGGTTGTTGAAGTCAGTGATCTCCAGAGGTCTCTTCCTGTCTCACCACACTCTGATTCTAGGATTCTATGATCTCATCTCCTTTGTACAATGCTATGGCCACAGAATTTGTCTCTTGCAAGGGCCTTGCTGTTAATAAGTTTTTTATTCATTTCCTCTTCTTTTCTTCTTCCCATTTGAACTTCTTTTAATTAAAACACTGCCAGAACAGTGAAAATACTTCCTCATCAGTGGAGCAACACATTTGTTGATGTCCAAATAGGTATCTGCCACAGGTACCTGTAGCAAAAGTTACTCAGAAGCCCATTGCTACTTCATTTCACTACAGGTGTACAAAGGGGTCTCCTCTCTTTGCATTTCTGAATTCAGCTTTGCCAAGCATCTTCAGGAAAGACAAACTGCCTTGTACACAGTGTGTTTTAAAAGAAAGCTGTCATGTCTAAAAGCATGGAGTCATTGAAATCTGAGACCATCTCCTCCTGGTTTTCATTAGCACAAGCTGTGCATAGTGGCTCACCAGGACCAAGTCCCAGTTTCCCCATCCTTCAGAAACCAGCTCAGCCTGAAAACCAGTGTCTAAAGCGTGCAGCTCCTGGCCCATGCATACACCTGATTTTGCTCAGCCTGGGAAGCACAGGGGATGGGGAGCAGGTCTCTGCTGAGAGAGACCTGAACTGAGGAGTGGGAATGGTGCAGCAGCACACGTGTAGCCCCAGCATCTGAGCAAGCACCTCGGTCAGCCAGGGAATCTGAGGCACCTGGAAGTGATGGTTCAGACTCACCAGAAGGAACCAAATTCAGAGATGTTTAAAGGCTGTTCTGGAGTTTTCCCAGCCTTACACAAACCCTCTTATTTGGGGGAATGGACCAAGAAATGCACTACTTTAGCTTTCAACTCATTCTTGTATCAGCAACTTGCTTTCCTTTCCACGTTTAGGAGACAATATTAGAGCTGGAGGTCCAGCCCATCCCCAGCCAGTCTGGAGAGGCTCATTTCTGAGCTCATCTTTTCCTCAGGCTTGTTTGCAGCATGTCAGTGATGGTGATAAAAGCTGGCTGAATCAAAGGCAATGCAAACAGACAAATACTGTCTTCACGTTGTCCTTCTCAAGCGCCTCCTAAAAAAGTCTGGAAGAAAGATGTGAGTAGTTTAGTAAGGACAATATATTAAGGACATAACTACCTTTTTGGTAGCCTCTCTGGAGACTTGTAACGAGGTCTCTTATTCCTTCTATGACCACAAATCATCTGAGTGACTTTCATCTGTGAAATGGGAGATGGCTTAATTAAGCACAAGGCATAGCCTGGTTATCTGACAGCAAGGCTTCAGCTGCAGTTTGCTGGGGCTGAGCTCCATGCTTTCTAGAGGAAGGAGCTACTTGGAGCCTCGGTAGGCTGGGCTGCCCCTTTGGCCCCAGGATGCTCAGGCTCTTATCAGACTATTCTGCCCCTGTACTCAGCTCTGGTCAGGCCACACCTGGAGTACTGTGTCCAGTTCTGGGTGCCTCAATTCAGGAGAGATATTGAGGTGCTGGAAGGTGTCCAGAGAAGGGCAACAAAGCTGGTGAGAGGCCTGGAGCACAAACTCCATTAGGAGAGGCTGAGGGAGCTGGGGATGTTTAGCCTGGAGAAGAGGAGGCTCAGGGCAGAGCTCATTGCTGTCTACAACTACCTGAAGGGAGGTCATAGCCAGGTGGGGTTGGGCTCTTCTGCCAGGCAAGCAGCAACAGAACAAGGGGACACAGTCTCAAGTTGTGCCAGGGGAGGTCTAGGCTGGATGTTAGGAGGAAGTTCCTGGCAGAGAGAGTGATTGGCATTGGAATGGACTGCCCAGGGAGGTGGTGGAGCCACCATCCCTGGAGGTGTTGAAGCCAAGCCTGGCTGGGGCACTTAGTGCCATGGTCTGATTGATTGCCTAGGGCTGGGTGCTAGGTTGGACTGGATGCTCTTGGAGGTCTCTTCCAACCTGGTTGATTCTATGATGATTCTATGATGACGACGACTAGCTCCTTTGAATCTGCAGCCTTACTTTCAATTTATTCTTGAGAAACAGCAGGCCCTGAAGAGAAAAAGAAAAGAGAGAACAAAAAGAAAAAAATGAACAAAAGAAAAAAAAAAGGAAAAAAGGTAAAAAGAAGGGAAAAAAAAGGTAAAAGGAAGGAAAAAAAAAAGGTAAAAAGAAGGGAAAAAAGGTAAAAGGAAGGAAAAAAGGCAAAAAGAAGGGAAAAAAGGTAAAAGGAAGGAAAAAAAGGTAAAAAGAAGGAAAAAGGTAAAAGGAAGGAAAAAAAGGTAAAAAGAAGGAAAAAAAGGTAAAAGGAAGGAAAAAAAGGTAAAGGGAAGGGAAAAAAGGTAAAAGGAAGGAAAAAAAGGTAAAAAGAAGGGAAAAAAGGTAAAAGGAAGGAAAAAAGGTAAAAAGAAGGGAAAAAAGGTAAAAAGAAGGGAAAAAAGGTAAAAGGAAGGAAAAAAGGTAAAAAGAAGGGAAAAAAGGTAAAAGGAAGGGAAAAAAGGTAAAAGGAAGGAAAAAAGGTAAAAAGAAGGAAAAAAAGGTAAAAAGAAGAAGAAAAGGGGAAAAAAAGACATTTAGAAAAGGCAGGAGGGGGAAAAAAGGGAAAAAGTGCAAATAAATAAAGCAAAGCAAGAAAAGCAAAGCAAACTCTCAATTCAAAGCACACAGCTGTGAAAAAGCCATGCTCTGAAGCAGGGTGATGGAAAGCAGCTCAAAGCACATATTCTGCCCTGGCCTGTCCTTGATTAAGTGTCTGGAATTGAAAACAACCCTTTTTAAGATGGCTACTGAGCCGCACTCCTCGCATGAGCCCAGGATGGTGGCAGATGTTATGGCTTCTGTGATAAACGATTTCAAAGGCCCAGTGCCTGTTTAAAGTGACAGCAGCAGGGTCTCTGCAGCCCCTTCCCAGCTCTCTGGTGGTTTCTTTCTCTCCCCCGCTTTCCACCCCACGTTTCACAACGTTGCCACATCATTCGAGCGGGATGAAAGGGAGCCTCTTCTGTAACGTTCGTGCAGAAGGACGGCCACTGTGATCTGAAAGAATGTGGCACCCACAAGCAGACACATGGCTTTGATATCTGGTAGTTTCTTCAGAGCCCTCTCATTGAGAAAGCCGTGTGTCACCAGATGAAACCCAAAGCTTGCGCGCTCTGATGGCAGCCTCCCGCCTCTGCCTGCTCCTCTCTCCCCCCCGCCGCAGTAGTTAATGACTCCAGAATCATAGAATCATAGAATCAACCAGGTTGGAAGAGACCTCCAAGATCATCCAGTCCAACCTACCCCTATAGCAATAGAATCACAGAATCCTTTAGGTTGAAAGGAACCACAAAGTTCACTTGGAGACAGAGGTGAGATGCTGCGACCAAAGACTAAAGTCTTTGCCATCTCTTCTACATAACTGTAGTAAAAGTTGAGGAGCACTAAGAAGTAACTTTTCAAGCCCCCGAAATTATTTATAGTTAAGATGGATAGTGCCAGTCTCTGTTTGGTGTTGGTGAGACCTGCTCTATTGACCAGAGGGATCTGGGGGTACTGATTGATACCCGCCTGAACATGAGCCAGCAGTGTGCCCAGGTGGCCAAGAGAGCCAGTGGCATCCTGGCCTGCATCAGCAATGGTGTGGCCAGCAGGAGCAGGGAGGTCATTCTGCCCCTGTACTCTGCACTGCTCAGACCACACCTTGAGTGCTGTGTTCAGTTCTGGGCCCCCCAGTTTAGGAGGGACATTGAGATGCTTGAGCGTGTCCAGAGAAGGGCGACGAGGCTGGGGAGAGGCCTTGAGCACAGCCCTACGAGGAGAGGCTGAGGGAGCTGGGATTGGTTAGCCTGGAGAAGAGGAGGCTCAGGCTCAGGGGTGAGCTTATTGCTGTCTACAACTACCTGAGGGGAGGTTGTGGCCAGGAGGAGGTTGCTCTCTTCTCTCAGGTGGCCAGCACCAGAACAAGAGGACACAGCCTCAGGCTGCACCAGGGGAGATTTAGGCTGGAGGTGAGGAGAAAGTTCTTCCCTGAGAGAGTCATTGGACACTGGAATGGGCTGCCCGGGGAGGTGGTGGAGTCGCCGTCCCTGGAGCTGTTGAAGGCAGGACTGGATGTGGCACTTGGTGCCATGGTCTGGCCTTGAGCTCTGTGCTAAAGGGTTGGACTTGATGATCTGTGAGGTCTCTTCCAACCCTGATGATACTGTGATACTGTGACCCTGTGACCAGAAGCCTCATCCAAAGCCTACACCAGTCCTTTCCTCAACAGAAAAAATGAGTATGTCTAACCCTGTAGTAGTCACACAAAAAAACCTGAGTAGGCCTTTTAATTTGAGAGCAGTTTAGGATTTGCATAAACTACCTATCAACTCTTGGAGTACCTACAGGGAACTGAGAAGTCTTACGTATGGATGGGTTTATGTCTTGTATCTGATGGGTTCAGGTAACTTTGAAGTAGATCTGGTCTGTGTTTTTTATCATGGAATCATAGAATGGTTTAGGTTGGAAGGGACCTCAAAGCTCATCCAGTTCCAACCACGCTCTCATAGGAGGAAAGTCCTCCTTTCTCATTCTCTTGTTTGCTGGCTGCCAGATAGCCAAGAGTGGAAGCTGGAGGAGACAACTGCCCCAGCACAAGCCTTAGGAAACACTGACCCGTAGT
The DNA here is from genome assembly GCF_015220805.1 of Pogoniulus pusillus. Lineage (NCBI taxonomy): Eukaryota > Metazoa > Chordata > Aves > Piciformes > Lybiidae > Pogoniulus > Pogoniulus pusillus. The sequence continues at coordinate 11,187,340 of NC_087296.1, read as the reverse complement.
AAAAATCTAGAAGCCCATCACAGAAACAGACTATATCTGGCTTGGTGTCCTTTGGCTTTTGGTGCACATGACTTGGGACTCAGCAATGGGTTTGCACCTTCTGGGTGCCATTCTCTGCTGCCTCCCTTCCCATCCCATGCAGATGCAGGGAAGTTGTGGATAAGTACCATTTAATGGCAAGTAGAATCAACTAAACAGTCATCAGCAACCTCTCCCCACCTCCCCAGAAACACCCTAATCCCACCTTCCCTCCTCCCTTCCCTTCAACAGGTCTAATCCCACCCTCCTCCAAAACACATACCCTAATGCCACACTCATGCCCACCCGAATCCCACCCTCCTCCAAAACACATACCCTAATGCCACACTCATGCCCTCCCAAATCCCACCCTCCTCCAAAACACATACCCTAATGCCACACTCATGCCCACCCGAATCCCACCCTCCTCCAAAACACATACCCTAATGCCACACTCATGCCCGCCCGAATCCCACCCTCCTCCAAAACACATACCCTAATGCCACATTCATGCCCACCCAAATCCCACCCTCCTCCAAAACACATACCCTAATGCCACACTCATGCCCACCCGAATCCCACCCTCCTCCAAAACACATACCCTAATGCCACACTCATGCCCACCCGAATCCCACCCTCCTCCAAAACACATACCCTAATGCCACACTCATGCCCACCCGAATCCCACCCTCCTCCAAAACACATACCCTAATGCCACACTCATGCCCGCCCGAATCCCACCCTCCTCCAAAACACATACCCTAATGCCACACTCATGCCCTCCCAAATCCCACCCTCCTCCAAAACACATACCCTAATGCCACACTCATGCCCACCCGAATCCCACCCTCCTCCAAAACACATACCCTAATGCCACACTCATGCCCACCCGAATCCCACCCTCCTCCAAAACACATACCCTAATGCCACATTCATGCCCACCCAAATCCCACCCTCCTCCAAAACACATACCCTAATGCCACACTCATGCCCGCCCGAATCCCACCCTCCTCCAAAACACATACCCTAATGCCACACTCATGCCCTCCCAAATCCCACCCTCCTCCAAAACACATACCCTAATGCCACACTCATGCCCGCCCGAATCCCACCCTCCTCCAAAACACATACCCTAATGCCACACTCATGCCCTCCCAAATCCCACCCTCCTCCAAAACACATACCCTAATGCCACACTCATGCCCACCCAAATCCCACCCTCCTCCAAAACACATACACTAATGCCACATTCATGCCCGCCCAAATCCCACCCTCCTCCAAAACACATACCCTAATGCCACACTCATGCCCGCCTGAATCCCACCCTCCTCCAAACCCCACTCTGAATCTGATCCTCGTGGCCTGGCACAGGCTGCTTAGTGCTTTCTGCCAGGTTGTGGCACTGGGACAGTCCTGAGCTTCTTCAGGCTGATGTGTTTCTGGGACTCAGTGTCCTGGGCCAGTGGTCACTTTGCTGCCACAGCTCTCTGGAGATGCTTCTGCTTCATCTTGGCAGTGCTGGTGTTGTGATGGGCAACAGTGGCACTAGTGCCCACAGACTCAGCACTGCTTAGGAGGCTGGCCTCTTGCATCTCACCATCTATGCCAGGGAGATGTGGAGAACAGGTCTGAGGCCTCTTGCATCTCACCATCCATGCCAGGGAGATGTTGAGAAGAGGGACTGAGGCCTCTTGCATCTCACCATCTGTGCCAGGGAGATGTGGAGAACAGGTCTGAGGCCTCTTGCATCTCACCATCTGTGCCAGGGAGATGTGGAGAACAGGTCTGAGGCCTCTTGCATCTCACCATCCATGCCAGGGAGATGTGGAGAACAGGTCTGAGGCCTCTTGCATCTCACCATCTGTGCCAGGGAGATGTGGAGAACAGGTCTGAGGCCTCTTGCATCTCACCATCTGTGCCAGGGAGATGTTGAGAACAGGTCTGAGGCCTCTTCCATTTCAACATCCATGCCAGGGAGATGTCAAGAACTGGGGAGGACAAAGGAGAGATTGCCCCAAGAGCCTGTGAAATTATCTGTAAATCAGATTTCCTGGGCAAGCCTTGCCCTAGTGACAGCAGTCCTGGTCACTGGGTCTTGCTGAGCCTACATCCTGCACTGCCAGGGGGAGAGGTGGTGGAGGTGCCCGAGTGGACAGAAGAGAGAAGGGAGCCCTGGGTGCCCGAGGTGGTGTGGGGCTGGGAGGGAGGTGGGAGCACTGAGGTGGCAGGTCAGAGTGGGATGCCATACCCACTGGAATGCCCGGGCTGCAGGGAAGGGCTGGTGCTGCTGCCCAGGGTGTTGGCAGGGCTCAGGTGGAAAGAGAGACTCATGAGTGCTTGTAGGTGGTGACAAGGTGGCGCAGGAGGGTGCATGGCAGGGCTGATCAGGAGGGAGAATTGCTGTGGGGTGCCCTGTGAATTCCCTCAAGGTGCATTGCTGGCTGCCAGGGTGAGGCTCAGTGCTTACCTGTGGTGCAGGAAAGCTGAAGGAAGAGGAATAGCTGCAGAAGCATGGGCAGCAGGAGGACCTGTGGTGCAGGAAAGCTGAAGGAAGAGGAATAGCTGCAGAAGCATGGGCAGCAGGAGGGCCCAAGGGCCAGAGAGTAGGTGTGACTGGGTTAGCAGTGCCATGGTCATCTGTGCTGCTGCAGGCAGGTCTGGCTGCTGCTGAGCGGGCATCCCCCAGGAGATGGAATGTTGGGGGCTCTCAGGGTCCCATCCCACCCCTGTGCAGCCTGGGCAGTGAAGGCACTGAGAGCAGCCCTGTGCAGCCTGGGGAGGGAAGGCACTGAGAGCAGCCCTGTGCAGCCTGGGCAGTGAAGGCACTGAGAGCAGCCCTGTGCAGCCTGGGCAGGGAAGGCACTGAGAGCAGCCCTGTGCAGCCTGGGCAGGGAAGGCACTGAGAGCAGCCCTGTGCAGCCTGGGCAGGGAAGGCACTGAGAGCAGCCCTGTGCAGCCTGGGCAGGGAAGGCACTGAGAGCAGCCCTGTGCAGCCTGGGCAGGGAAGGCACTGAGAGCAGCCCTGTGCAGCCTGGGCAGGGAAGGCACTGAGAGCAGCCCTGTGCAGCCTGGGCAGGGAAGGCACTGAGAGCAGCCCTGTGCAGCCTGGGCAGGGAAGGCACTGAGAGCAGCCCTGTGGGGAAGGACTCGACTGTCACAGGTCCTCAGTGAACCCAGAACCCGGCTGTGGCCTGGGCTGTGTCTGCAGCAGTGTGGGCAGCAGCTACCAGGCTGGGCCCAGCTCTGGAGACCTCTGACAGCAAAGACAAGGACCTGTTGGGCTGGGCCCAGGGCAGGGCACAGAATGGCCCCAGGGCTGGAGCCCCTCTGCTACAAGGCTGGCCTGAGAGAGTTGGGCTTGGGGTTGTTCAGCACGGAGAGGAGAAGGCCCTGGGGGAGCCTCATCTGAGACCTGTCAGTGCTTGTCTCAGCAGGCTGTGGGAAAGCTGGGAGCAGGCTTTTGAAGAGGCTCTGCAGCAACAGGATAAGGGGCAGCACTTCTACACTGAAAGAGAGCAGGTCCAGACTAAAGATAAGGAAGAAGTTAATTATGATCTTTTGATGACAGTGAGATATTGAAGAGGTTGTTCAGAAACCTGTGGCTGCCCCATTCCCAGAAGTGTTAACAATCCATTTGAATGGAGCTTTGCACAACATGATGCCTCAAAGATGTCCCTGCCCATTGCAGGGGGTTTGGACTAGATGATCTTCACTCTTCCACTCTAAGCCAGTCCAGTTCTGGGCTCCTCAATTCAAGAGAGATGTTGAGGTGCTGGAAGGTGTCCAGAGAAGGGCAGCAAGGCTGGGGAGGGGCCTGGAGCACAAACCCTACGAGGAGAGGCTGAGGGAGCTGGGGTTGTTTAGCCTGGAGAAGAGGAGGCTCAGGGCAGACCTCATTGCTGTCTACAACTACCTGAAGGGACATTGTGGCCAGGTGGGGTTGGTCTCTTCTCCCAGGCAACCAGCAATAGAACAAGGGGACAGAGTCTCAAGTTGTGCCAGGGCAGGTCTAGGCTGGGTGTTAGGAGGAAGTTGTTGTCAGAGAGAGTGATTGGCATTGGAATGGGCTGCCCAGGGAGGTGGTGGAGTCACTGTCCCTGAAGGTGTTCAAGCAAAGCCTGGCTGAGGCACTTGGTGCCATGGTCTGGTTGACTGGATAAGGCCAGGGGATAGGTTGGAGTGGATGCTCTTGGAGGTCTCTTTCAACCTGGTTGATTCTATGATTCTATGAAAGCTCAAACGACTTAGATTTGATTAAATAATTAATCAGTAAGCTACTATAGCTGCTTCTGGTGATCCTTTTACACTGGCAGCACTTTTTGTCTCAGTGGCTGGGAAGAGTCATGAAATATGCTGTACCTCACCCAGCTAGTTCTGCTTGACCTCCCACTTGACTCTGTTACACCTCGCCTGTGATGGAGACCATGACCTGCTCTCAGGTTTCCCACTTGTGAGTGCTGAAGTGTTAGTCCTGTAATCCTGTTTGTAAGTGGCCTCTAGATGGGTGCATGAGGCACAGGCAAATTCCTGCTGGAGGAGATTATTCTCCAGCAGTAGTAGGCATGTGGATCAGATGGTGCAGGCTGGGGTCAAGACTCCAGATAAGCAGAAGGTGAGTTCTGGGACCATCCTGCAGTATCCTCCTGAGGACAGCCTCATAGCTCATTTTCCTTGCTGTTTCATCCAGGAATATCCCAGAGCTTTCTTCAAACATCAGCTTGATCTTGGAGTTTCTGCACACCAGTTCCTGAGACAGAAATACTTTTATTCTTGCTACACACGGTCACTTTCTCTACCAAACTCTTCAGCAGAAACCTCTGGGCTAATTACCTGTGCCTCTTAGGAAATCTAAGAGACATTGGTCCCAGCACAGCCATGAAAACAAGATTAAACTTCTTCAGTTTTGTACGTTGGTAAGGATTAAGGGGCTCTGTTATAGACTGTCAAATAAAAAGATGTGGATCTCTTGCACACCAGTCCCTGCTGAGCAGGGTTGGTAAGGGTAGCACCAGATCATAACAACATCTTGTCCAGTTCAAGCTGTTAGAGCCCGAGTTAGGGCTGCAAAGCTTTTGTCTTCCTCCAGAGAGCCAGAAGTCCTTCCGTAGGACTTCTCCTCCAAGAAAAATCAAACAAGCACACTGCAGCTGCTGCTGCATCACATCTCATGGTCCTTTTGCTTAGATGATACTCTTACTCTGACCACTCAGACAAAAATGACTGAGGACTTGGCCCACAGTGAGAAGGGACTCAAAGCATGTGGAGCTGGGCATCCCATCCTGGCAGCTTCTTCTATGTATCTGGGGCATGTTTTGCACTATCCCATTGATGCCATGCAGGGCAGTAAACTGCAAGGCAGGACAGAGACCAACTTCTGGCCTCACAGAGACTCTGAGTGAAGAAACAAATCCTGACAGCAGAGATCAGAGGCTGTACCCATTAAAATCTACCACGTTTTCATACTGTCACCAAAATTTTACCTTTTAAAAGTAGGAACTCAGCTCTGAGATACAGCTGAGGTCCTGTGGTCAGGACTGCACAGAAAGCCAGCATAACTTGGATGGTCCTGCCAGCCCCAACAACATACAAAGAATTGCTTTCTGTATTCAACACAATTTACTGCTATAAATGTGCAACTATCTTGCCACTATAAATATTTCCCCCTTATTTCAATCACTGCAAAACACCAAATCTCTTGGCCTTTTCTTCTTCCCCTAGGAGAAAACTATGTTTGTGCTACCTCAAGACCATGGCTGCAGCGTGGAACAGTCCCTGCACAGAAGAGAGATCAGCACTGAAAACCAAACAAGCACCAAGGACCAAAGAAGTACCAAACAAGCACCAAGGACCAAAGAAGTACCAAACAAGCACCAAGGACCAAACAAGCACCAAACAAGAAACACTCTAAGCAGAGCTGCTTCTTCCTCCCTGCTCCCACTTGCCTGGCTGCAGTCAGCACATCCTGGATGCAACGATGACAAAGGAAAGCTGCTTCCACAAATGTGGTGTAAATATGAAGATGAGAGAGGAACAATCAGAGACAGAGGAAATGGGAAAGGACACTTGGACTCACACAAGCTGCCAGATAGGTAAGTGGAACTGGGAAAACAAATAAGCTGCCAGGGAAAATAACAAGTAGAGAGAAAACATGCAGGAAGGAGAAGACCTGATCTAGGAGTTGTGGGCAGGGAGTTTCCCTTTGCAGTATTATTTCAAGGGAAGTTGTTTTTAAGCCATTTGCTGCATGTATATCAGTAAACTAAACAGTGCTAAAACCTATTCTCTGGCTCCAAAGCTGGAGACACATCCACAGCCACTGAACTCCCTTAACCTCTGAAGTGGAGTGGCCATGGGCAGGCTGCCTGTTGGGAACAAGCCATCTGTGAGCTGTGACCAGGAACTCCTTGAGAGAGCTGCTAAGTGGCATGGCTAAACTGCACCAAGGAGTGGCCTTTCAGAAAGTCCAAATGTTCTTGACTGGGTGCATGTTCCCAGATCTCAGCACATTTTGATGTCCCCAGGTCCAGCCAAGGAGGGCAGCATATGACACTCCATTAAAAGCCATTGCCTAGAGGCTTTGCTGGTGGGTTGTAAGGGTAGAAAATGAAGTGTGAAAAGTAGAATGCAAATCTGTTGGGGACATTTGAAATGGCAAAAGCTCTTCATGTGATCCAATATTCTCTCTTGAGAAGTGGTCAAGGACCAGAACTTGCAGGGGAAGCTGGACAAGTGTATTACAGGATAGGTGCCCTTTGGTCCAGTGTAGTCTTCAGGGTGCACAAGTGTGTGCCACTTTCTACTGTACCTCTGAACAAGTTGATTTGCAAATCAGTGTTTTGAAAGACAAGTTCCTATCCATCTCTTCTCTCCTCTTGAGGACATCCTGGGGAGGTGGTGGAGTCGCCGTCCCTGGGGCAGTTCAAGGCAGGATTGGACGTGGCACTTGGTGCCATGGTCTAGCCTTGAGCTCTGTGGTAAAGGGTTGGACTTGATGATCTGTGAGGTCTCTTCCAATCCTAATAATACTGTGATACTGTGAAAATACAAAGCATACTTTAGCAGCCCACTATATTCTTATCATTATTTTGTCCTGTCACTCACACTGGCTGGGAATCATAGAATGGTTGGGTTGGAAGCAATCTTAAAGATCATCTTGTTCCAATCCCCCTACCATGGGCAGGGACATCTTCCACTAGATCAGGTTTCTCAAAGCTGCATCTGATCTGGCCTTGAAAACTGCCAGGACCTATTGCTCAACCTTCATTTGTTCATTTTGGCAGTCTGGGAAAAAAGTCCTCTAGTTGTTGTGACTTTTCTCTGTGCTATGAGGAACATGTGGTAAACCTGGCTGCTAAACCCCATGTACCTGGTCTGAGAAGCCTCCCTCCACTGCAAGCTTATTTCAGAAGCATCTGCCCTGCAATGGTCTGAAGATGCACTATCAGTTTATCAGCAGCTGCTGATGGCAGGGAGGGGAGAAACCAGGCTTGAACCAGAAAAGGCTCCATGACTGCTGCCACTGCAGCCAGGGTATGATTTCGCAGGTGTAGTGGAAAGCACATTTATTATTTGAGAGATTGATTGCCACAAGCCACACTTTGACTCCCAAGCTTCGAATCTGAGGTAGGTAACACCAATACTACACAGATATGCTCTCTGTTATCCAAGAAGAAACTGTTTGGCAAGCATCCTGTGGAATTCTTTGATGTGAGGGAGTGCAATTGACAATTTTGCCATCATTCTTCTCGCTGTTGTTTTTCACTTATCTGAGACAGTAAGACAGCAAGCAAAGACTTGCCAAGAAGCTAAGCTCATGGGCAACCTAGAATTTGGATATGACATCGTATTTGTGCTGGGCGAGAGAAATGACCTCAGTTTGTATCCAGTTGTGTTGGCTTTGCTGCTGAATTTGTGAGCAAACCACGAACTGTATCTGCCAGCAGTGTATGCAAAAATATGGTCTTTTGAAGATGGTGACTCTTCCAAACTAAGCTTCACACTGGAAGCAGGGCGAGGAATTGCTTGTGTTGCCTCTTGGCATTGCCAGACCAAAGCTGCCTGAAGGGCTTCTGTCTTGGTTACAGATCCAGATCAGAAGGCATTTAAAAATCGAAAGTCTACTGATTAGCCTCTCTGATGCCTGTGCCAACTGTTCCTGATTTTCAGGAGTGCAAGTTGGAGTGAAGTCCACTGTGTTTTCCAGGTTGAATTGATCATAAACTGACAGGCTAACCAAAGCAAAGGCTGTTAAACAACCAGGCTGAAAAGGAACATGCTTCCTTCTCATCCACATCCTCCTGATGAATGTCTGCCTTCCAAGCCACCATCTTTTACACTGGGTGCAGCTCTTCCTACACCACAACCAGAAAGACAATTATCTAAGGTTAGGGTTACTTTGGTTAAGCCAAACTTGATGCAGATGACATAGACAACAGGTGGAACTGCAGGACAGAGAGGATGTAGAGATTTCCTTGCATGCAGAGCTGGATCTGGTCTCCAGAGCACTTGGAGGAGAGCACAGTAACATCACTAACCTTAATGCCACCTTTCTCAAATGCAGCAGAAAACAGAATCTGGCCATCTGACCCAGTGTCTCCCCAGTTTGGACAGGCACAAGCTCCTTCCCTAAAAGCAAATAATGACCCTGGAGGTCAGGTTTGTTATTTCGGGTAGAATTCCTTCTTTCAAGCAGGCTTCTGAGTAACACAGGAGAACAATTTCCAGACCCTTATCAGAGCACCAGCCAAGGAGTGTCTAGCCCACTATCTGCACCTTCCCAAGGAAACAATGAGAACCCAAAGGCAGACAGCGAGGCGAGCACCAGTACACCCTCCCCGGGGTGGGAAGGAGGGGCAGTCATCGCCCTGTTGGGAACATAATAGCCCCTGGGTAGGCCACTGCAAACAGGAAGGGTGTGGACAGGATCTGAGTGCAGCTGCTGCCCTGCTAACAGCATCTGTTCCCACCAGCTTTGATCTGCGGGCATGTGGCATTCTGCAGCAGGAGATAAACCGGCCCTTGGAGTGGGGTTTGTTTGCCTTACACATAGCTCCCTAATGAGCTGTGTGCCTAGGCAGCTGCACGCTCCAGGTCCAGGACCAAGCCTTTCTGAGAGGGTTGCAGCAGGTCCTTGCAACCGTTTCTCAAGTTTAGGGAAGATGACATCCTGTGCTGATTGCTGCCCAGCCCCAGGTAGCTCCTGTGCCAGCATAATCACATCTATTGCTCACCTGAAGGGCACTCGGCTTCCCCTCTGCTGCTCACCTCTGCCACTGAAACCTTTGCAGCAGGGCACCCAATTTAATACAAGTAACTCTTCCAAAGGAAATTATTTGAGTTGGCTTCTTGGCATGGCTCAAGCACTTTGCACGCCCTAGCTGGAGCCCTAAAGTTTGGAAACGACCAGAGGATTCCAAGTTCCAAATTAACAGAGGCCAGAAACATGGCCTTGCTGGGAGTAGACTTGGTGTTGTACCCAAGGGCCTAGTCCATGGGAGGCTGTTTAGAAACTTCAAGGGATATTTGTGAGCTGGTGGAAGGTCTGAAGAACAGGTTGGGTGAGGAGCAGCTGAGGGAACTGGGGTTGTTTGGTCTGGAGAAGAGGAGGGTCAGGGGAGACCTCATTGCTCTCTACAGCTACCTGACAGGATGTTGGAGCCAGGTGAGATTTGGTCTTTTCTCTCTAGCATCAGGTGATAGAACCAAGAGAAAATGGCCTGAAATTGTGCAAGAGGAGGTTTAAGCTGGAAAGAGGAAAGAAAAGAAAGTGAAAGAAAAATATCTTTCTTGAAAGAGTGGTCAGACATTGGAACAGGCTGTCCAGGGAGGTGGCAGAGTCACTGTCTGTGGAGGTGTTCAAGACACGTGTGGACATGGTAGTTTGGAACATGGTAGTCTTAGATTGACAGTAGGACTTGATGATCTTAGAGGTCTTTTACACCTGAAACAATTCTATGGTTCTCTAAGAAGGAAAACTGGGTAAGTGTCATGATCAGGGGTGGTTTAGAATCCTCCAACATCTCTCATGTTCACAGTAGTCTAAAGGGTCAAACCAAGGAGAAGGGAGGGCAGCTGAAGGTAGCTGCTCAGTTCCCCTTTTCAGAGACTGAGCACACCATTGCACAGGGAGATGACTGGACTTGTACACAGCACTTTAGAAATGTTGGAGACCTCCTGCATGTTCAACTTCACCAGGAGTAAACTTGAGACAAAGGCAAACTACCTGCAGGTATTGTGCTTGAAGAAATGGCATGGAAAAAAAAGTAAGCAGGTCAGTGTTTATTGACAAATCATACCCAGCACAGCTGCAAAGTGATCTGTAGCCAAAGGACTATAGGGTCTGTTTGTCCTCTCATGGAATCCACCTAGACCCAGGAACTCTCTGGAGAGTTCCCATGAGAATAACCAGCTGCAGAAATCCATCCAAAGTTGTCTTCTCCAGTCAAGGAGCAGTGATACACATGTACAGGGGCTGGAAAACAGGCAACCAGCAGGGAAAATGCTGGAAGCTGGGGGAAAACGTTGGTAGCTGGGGATTTGTATTGCTATCCAAGACAAGCACATCACACTATGCCATGATCGTGTCTGGAGTAGCTGCACTCCTGGCACTGATTGCCAAACTCAGCTGTGTACAGAAGTGTTTGCTGAAAGCTTGGTTGGATCAAGGAGAAAGACTTTTTAGATGTGAAAAATGAGTCAGGTGGACACTCAGAGCCTTGACTAGGTTGCCTTTTGCAAATAATTTGTATCTCTGGGAAATTCAGTGAGATTCTCATTATGGAAATCAAACCAGCAAGACTCTAATTTGCAACTGCCCAAATCCATCTGGCCAAATCTCCTCCGAGAGACCAGTGGTGGATGTGTGTTTATAGGCTGCAGCAGGCTAAGTCCTTCAATTGCTACCTTTGATCAACTTCCTGACAGTTTGCCAGAGTTAAAAATGAATGAGGGCCTTAGGATATGGCTCAACACTGTTAGCATTCTGCCATTATTGGGTAGGGTGTGGCCATTAATAGCCAAATAGATCTGTCCATGGTCACGAGTTTGTTGTTCTTCCCAGGGAAAAGCTGCAGGCAAATCACTGTTTCTGTCTGCATCAAGGACTATGCTTTTAGTTTTTTTGGCTGTGGACTTCAAGCTTTCCTTCAAGTCTCTCTTCTTTGTTTTGTGACCTGTGATGCTGTGTGGCTTTATTAGACCTTCTGTCTCCACTGACAGTCATTCCAAAATACTCCTCTACTTTCACTGAAGTCGAGTACCCGCCTGAACACGAGCCAGCAGTGTGCCCAGGTGGCCAAGAGAGCCAGTGGCATCCTGGCCTGCATCAGGAATGGTGTGGCCAGCAGGAGCAGGGAGGTCATTCTGCCCCTGTACTCTGCACTGGTTAGACCTCACCTTGAGTACTGTGTTCAGTTCTGGGCCCCCCAGTTTAGGAGGGACATTGAGATGCTTGAGCGTGTCCAGAGAAGGGCAACGAGGCTGGGGAGAGGCCTTGAGCACAGCCCTACGAGGAGAGGCTGAGGGAGCTGGGATTGGTTAGCCTGGAGAAGAGGAGGCTCAGGGGAGACCTCATTGCTGTCTGCAACTACCTGAGGGGAGGTTGTGGCCAGGAGGAGGTTGCTCTCTTCTCTCAGGTGGCCAGCTCCAGAACGAGAGGACACAGCCTCAGGCTGTGCCAGGGGAGATTTAGGCTGGAGGTGAGGAGAAAGTTCTTCCCTGAGAGAGTCATTGGACACTGGAATGGGCTGCCCGGGGAGGTGGTGGAGTCGCCGTCCCTGGAGCTGTTGAAGGCAGGACTGGATGTGGCACTTGGTGCCATGGTCTGGCCTTGAGCTCTGTGGTAAAGGGTTGGACTTGATGATCTGTGAGGTCTCTTCCAACCCTGGTGATACTGTGATACTGTGATACTGTGATACTGTGATACAAGACACCTTCATTTGCCCTTATGAGAGAAACTTAACATCAAAGGCACAGAACTATCAGGATCCAAATCACACTGTGTTAATCAACCTCCTGCAACCACCAAGTGTAGCCATCCCACAGCGGGCAGCTATGGTGGGCTTCTACACCTAGGGCACAGGACTCTCAGACCAAAGCTTCACAGCACTCTTCTCTTCAGCTTCAAAGAGGTTTGGATCCAGCCCTGCAGGCACTTATTTCAGCAATCCAAGGTGGTGTGAAAGGGAAGAAAAGACACTGAAATCACCTTTTGGTTGGTTTTGTCGTTTTGAAAAGTTCCTTTCATCTCTGGCCAGCCCAGTGTAGTTTCAAAAGGTCATTCCTACAACCTGTAGGCTGAAGTCAATAGCAATAATTTTACACTAACCAGATTGCTCTGATTTACAGCATTTACAGCCACAGTATGAACTATGCCTCTTAGATAAGCATTTAGAAACAATCAAGTTATGTAAGACATGTAAAGTTATATAAAGTCAATAGGAAAAATGTCAGCAAAAACACTGAGTAAAGGAACTGCAGTTAGTAACCTAAACATTGGCACAGGCTGCCCAGGGAGGTGGTTGGATCTTCATCCCTGGAGATGTCTCAAAGAGGCTGAGATGTGGTACTGGGGGACATGGTTTAGCACCAGCCTTGGTAGAGCTAGAGAATGCTGGGATTTGATGATCTTAAAGGTCTTTTCCTACCAAAACAATTCTGTGAGTCTGTGATTCTATAAAAAGCTTTGGGTTTTCAAGAGCAATTTGAGGTCATTTACTATGATCACAACAGAAGGCTGATTTCTAAATCTGTCTGGTGGTGGAAGGTGGCTGGCTGCCCTCCACCAAAGCAGAGAACAAAGACAAAGCTGCTGCTTATGAGCTAAACACACTCCACTGTGTGCAGTGGCTGACTTGCTCCTTCTTCTCTATTGTAGGGATTCACAGGAGCCCCACACCTCCAAAGCTCTCATGTGCTACCTATATCTTCCACCTGCACTGGGCCATCATTTCTTGCCTCTTGTTTAGCTCTCTGACCCTTATCATCTCCCCAGGGGCTTGTTTATATTGATGTCCTGCTAAGATCTGGACAATAGCAAGGGGAAGATGGGAAGATGCTCTGGCAGGGGGGTTGGGCTGGATGATCTTTCAAGGGCCCTTCCAGTGCCTGGATTTCTGTGCTTCTGTGCACAAAGGATGGCCCTGGGAAATATCACAAGTACAGGATGGTCTCCCACCAGGCTGGGAAAGGACAGGGAACAGTGTTCAGTTCCAGCTTGGAAAATTACATCTTTTTCAGTGTCTTCTAAGATGAAAACAGCTCAGAGATATGGTGCTGAGGGACATGGTTCAGCACCAGACTTGGTAAGGTTAGAGAATGGTTGGAGTTGAGGATCTTAAAGGGCTTTTCTGACCAAAACGATTCTGTGATTCTGACTCTATTCGGGCAAGCTCCATTAGACCCAGGATGTTTTAGATTGTATCAGGAATAAACATAAGCTCCTGCACACATTTAACCCAGTGCATGGAGATACTCAAGTCTCAAAAACATATTCATTTATTTCATGTTTCCAGAGGCCTGCTATTTATTTGACTTCTTTTGACTTATTGACTGTATGTGGAAGCTTCATTTTATGCAGGAAATAACTATAATCAGCAGCAAATTGATTTTAATAAGGAAGATACTGGCAGCCACTGTTAGTTGGCAGTAAACCTCACACACAGTAGAACCCTCTGATAAAATAGACTGTTTTCTTCTCTGGAGTTGAAAGTCAGGACAAATCTGACTGATTAAGAAAATCTTGAAGTAGGATATCATATATCCTCTCTAAAATTAACCTCTGGCTGAAGACTCATTTACTTCTGCTAGACACAATCAAAATGCAAACATCGATTGGAGGGGGGGTGGGGGAAGAAAATAGAGAGCAAGGAATATTTTGGTGTTGAAAATAATACAACCCCTATCACATCTGGCAGGTAAAAGAATTTAGGGAGGTGGTGGAGTCACCGTCCCTGGAGCTGTTCAAGGCAGGACTGGACGTGGCACTTGGTGCCATGGTCTGGCCTTGAGCTCTGTGCTAAAGGGTTGGACTTGATGATCTGTGAGGTCTCTTCCAACCCTGATGATACTGTGTGTGATACTGTGTGTGAATGTAAATTGAATACAGCTTGAAAAACAATTGTGTGGCTTTGTACAAGCAGTTTATGAGCAATTGATTTCCATTTGGTAGCTGAAATACCACTGGAATACTTTGGACATTTTTGGTCTTCCAGCAGGAGGAGGGTTCATGTGAAAATCCACATGCATGTGCAGGTTAGGGCAGTCACTGACCCTGCTTCCAGTGGAGTAAATGGAGAGACTCCCACCACTGGAGTATTAAACTTTAAATAGGCTAATGGAAAAGGACTCCAGCCCTTTGCCAATAGCATGCTTGGTGGATTTGTTTCTCACCCATCCCCACCGCCTGCGGGACCGTGACCTCAGGCTCCCTACCCAGACAGTCAGACACACAGTAAAAAGTAAGGTCGGTCCTGGGAATCATAAGGGGGAGGGGGTGGGGGAAAGGACACATTCATACACAGGGACAAACATCTTTCTCGAAGCAAAGCTGTCAGATCCATTTAAGCAGAGACCTGCTCAATCTTTTCCTCTGGGGCCACTTTTTCCTGTCTGAGAACGTCTGTGGCATTGCCTGTCTGCTCCCGGGTGACCATCACTGAGAGCCTGAGATAAGCCAAGAAATCACACTCAACAGTCTTAGGATCCCAGGCTCCAACACAAAACGGGAAGGCTGCACTTTTGCTAGCTCTCTTGCAGAGGGCAAAAACAAACCACAAAACCCAAGCACGTATCAGCTGAACAAAGGTGACTTTGTCTGCTGGGAAACACTGATCCTTAGCAATTGTCCTCATTTGTATTTGTGTAGCAGAAGTGCTTTTAGGTGGTCTAGCTCAAGTATTAGTATGGGGGTGGCAGTTACAGGCTTTAGGTATGTAGCTGACTCCAGAATAAATTAGGCAAAGGGAAGAAAAATGCTACCTGTGTCAATACGAAGTTGTTGCAAAGCTCAGGGTCAGTTTCATACAGGGCAGAATGCAAATATCAGTGATAGTATCTTCTGGAGTGTAGAATTTGGTGGTTTACTTTCAAGCAGGGAGAATCATCTGTGGATGCATACACAGTGATATTCATTAAACATTTGCATCTGCAACGATCTCAGAATCAGAGAGTTGTTTCATTTGGAAAAGCCTTCCAAGATCATCAAGTCCAGCAATCATCTCACCACCACCATGGCCACTAAACCATATCCCAGAGTGCTTGAACACCTCCAGGGATGGGGACACCACCAGCTTCCTGGGCAGCCTGTTCCAATCCCCAACATCTCCTACAGGAAAGAAATTTTTCCTAATCTCCAACCTAAACCTCCCCTCTTGCAACTTGAGGCCATTTCCTCTAGTTCCATTACTTGATACTAGGGAGAAGAGACCAACCCCCACCTCACTCCAACCTCCTTTCAGGGAGTTACAGAAAGCAATGTGGTCTCTCCTTAGCCTTCTCTTACCCAGACTAAACAATCCAAATTATCTCAGCTTCTCTTTGTAAACCTTGTTCTCCAGACCCCTCACCAGCTTCGTTGCCTTTGATATTAATGATGTTAGCCCCTGGCACAGGTTGCCCAGGGAGGTTGTGGCTGTTCCCTTCCTGGAGGTGTTCAAGGCAACCTGTTCTAGTGGGAGTTGTCCCTGCCTATGGCAGTGGGTTGCAACTGGATGATCCTTCAGGTGCCTTCCAGCCCAAAGCATTCTGTGATTCTGTGAATAAATACAAATATCCCCTGTGCCTGAGCACTTGTCTTCTAGTGTACCTCACACACAAGCAGGAGTTGCAGGTGCCTTTTGTATGGAGTAAAAGCATCAGAGCATCCTGTGTATCGCTGAGTATGTGTGAGGAGCTGGAGGGAGCAGTCTGAAATCAGTGCATCTTTCAAAGCTCAGAAGGGTGCCAGATCACAGAACTACAGAATCAATCAGGTTGGAAAGGACCTTTGAGATCATCAAGTCCAACCTGCAACCCAATATTATCTAATCAACCAAATCATGGTGCCACATCCAGTCTCTTTTTAAACACCTCCAGGGAAAGCAACTCCACCACCTCCCTGGGCAGCCCATTCCAATGCCAATCACTCTCTGGGAAGAACTTCTTCCTAACACCCAGATCCCTTGGTCCAAAGCACCTCTGACATGCAGAAACACTGCAGGGATTGAATGAAGTTATTATTCATTATTTGCAGTGAGAAGGAGCCCAGAAACCTTAATCAGATGGAGTCTCTTTGTCAGGCACCCTGTAAGATAATTGTAAGGAGAAAGCAGCTCCTGCTCCTCAGACCTTGGAAAACAGGACTCTGCCTTCTGTTTTTAGGCTGCATAGCAGCTATTAATGAAGCAGCCCAGCACGAAGATGCTGCTGTACAGACCTTGGAAAACAGGACTCTGCCTTCTGTTTTTAGGCTGCATAGCAGCTATTAATGAAGCAGCCCAGCACGAAGATGCTGCTGTACAGACCTTGGAAAACAGAACTCTGCCTTCTGTTTTTAGGCTGCATAGCAGCTATTAATGAAGCAGCCCAGCACGAAGATGCTGCTGTACAGACCTTGGAAAACAGAACTCTGCCTTCTGTTTTTAGGCTGCATAGCAGCTATTAATGAAGCAGCCCAGCATGAAGATGCTGCTGTACAGAATGATGCCCCATGCCTGTAGCTGGTATATATTGGCACCACTCCAGGGACATCACATTATGTGCCATGCCTGCAACTGGTATATATTGGCACAGCTCCAGTGACTTCACAGGGAGATGCTGATTTACACCAAACATATCTGGCTTTCTGTCCATAATTATTGCCAGAAACAGTTATAAAAGGAGAATTATGATTTAAGAGCAAGAGGCAGACAAGATGCTTTCTGTCTCCCAGGAGAACAGCCATGCTGTTTTTGCCTTTTTCATCATTCAGGAAAATTGCCAAATAAAGGCTCAGGCCAGCAGAGGCTGAAGCCAGTAGAAAGTTTCCTTATCATACCCTGGGATTTTTGCTCCTGGGTCTGACACTGCTTCAGTAGTGGAATGTGTTTGATTTGGTGCAGGTTCAGATCCACACAGGACTTTTGATATGCATAAAATAACACTGGGAACATCCATCAGAGGCAGTTACTTTTTGCTCTTTGGATGAGATCACACTGGACACTAAATCAAAATCAAAGCCAGGGTCTGAGCCCTGCTTGCCCTTTTCTAAACTGTTATAACTTTGACTTGATGTGAGGTTCTCCAGGAGGAGGTTGCCTCACTTGCAAGGTGTGGTGAGAATGGAAGGAAAGCCATGGGAGATCTGAGTGTTTGCAAAGCCACACTAGCATAGAGAGACAAGGACCTTGGCTCAGGCTGTGAGATAGGAATTCCCTTCGTTCATGTGGCTTCTTTTCAAGAGCAGCAGGATGACCACCAGCACCACAGATGGAGGCTTTCAAGAGTGGGTTGTGTAGACTTGCCATGCTGCTGGATCTGTTGGCAGGAAAAATGAGTGTCATACATAAATAGATTGATATGTGTGCTGGTGGGAAGCTGGGACCAGCAGCACTGGACAGACATGATGTGTTTCTGGCTATGCTTTAACAGCCAGCACTTAGCTGGCATCCCAGAGGGCTGACTGGCTTTGTGCCCAGGTGAGCTGTTGTGAGATGGAGCTTGACAAATTTATGGAAGAGTTCATATGACATGGTGCCAAGAAGAGCATTGGGACAAACTTAGGATGTCCTTCTCTGTCCTGTGTTCCTGGCCCCGTTACCAAGTGTCAAAGATGTCTACAGCTGCACTCACCTAATGTCCCACCAGACTGAGACAGAGTGCCTTAGCTAGCTGGAGATGGCAAAAAGCATCGTGTGAATGCTGGTTTTGAGTGAGCCAGTCTGTAGCAGGTAGGACAGCAAGAACATTAAAGACTGACTGCAAATACTTGTTAGTTGGTAAAACACAAAGGATATGACTTCACTGCAAATAAAAGCTGACTTTGAGTCAACTTTTTTTCAGAGTCCTCTGAAAGAAGTCTTTCAAATGAAGGCTGCTGCAAGACATGATGTACTAAGTGATCTTCTGTCTGCCTTGGGATTGGTTTTCTGACTCTGGCAGCTAAGCAGGCAGGCTCTGGGTGCAGGTGCTCCTGGCATTTCTGAGCACCTTGTCCATTGCTGGAATTTCTTACTTCTGTGGCATAGTGGGAAAAGCTAGAACATGTTTATGTTAAATCATGACCACCAACCTGAATGGTGTGGTGTGAACACCATGAGCTGTCCATTAGCTGCAAGATTTTCAGTAGATGCTTGAGAGCATTATTTCAGAGAAAAATATAGCACAGAATACCTGTAATTAGCTCTCATTTCATTCCTATTGCCTAGAGGGTTAGTCATTAAAAGACCCTCCTCTTTCTAATTGATGTTTTAACAGCATGCCATGTAAAGTGAGGAGGAGTTTTCATAGAATCATAGAATGTCAGGGGCTGGAAGGGACCTCAAAAGATCATCTGTCCCAGTCCCCCTGCCAGAGCAGGGTCACCCAGAGCAGATCACATAGGAGTGCATCCAGAAGATTCTTGAATATCTCCAGAGAGAGAGACTCCACAACCTTCCTGGGCAGCCTGTTCCAGTGCTCTGTCACCTTCACAGGGAAAAATTTCTTCCTCAGGCTCACATGGAACCTCCTATGCCTCAACTTCCACACTCATCTCCCTGCTCTGCTGAAATGTCTGGGAAACTGATGCCAAAGGGTTTTCTAATTAATTAAGGATTCAATTGGGTTAAATAAAAAAGAGAAAATCTGGATGACAGTGTGAGGCCAATTTTGTTAATGGTAAGAGTAGTCCCTCCGTGCTTCCCTCTGTGATGGTTCTCAGGCAGATCATCCCTGGAGATGTTTAAAAGACATTTGGATGAGGAGCTTAGGGACACTGTCTAACAGTGTGTACAGAGAGATGCTGGGTCATGGCTGGACTCAATCTTTAGGCCTTTTTCAACCAGGCTGTTCTATGATTCTATGCTTCTGTGCTACAAGATCCTTTTTCTAACAGGGCTGGTGCTAATTAGGGTGACACTGATCAAGACAGCTAATGCCAGCACATTTACCTTGGCAGGGGAATGCAGTGCCTGCTTTTCCTTAAAGCACATAAGCTGGAGCTTCCAAATAATGCTTAAGAGACTATTATTGCAGGTTACATGGCTGCTCTACTGAGGAAAAGGGTCTGGGGGTCTTGGTTAATGAAAAGCTGAACATGAGCTGGCAGTGTGAGTGCAGCACCAGACATCAGCAAGAGCAGTGTGGGCAGCAGGGCAAGGGAGTGGATTCTGCCCCTTGGCTCTGCTCTCCTCACACCCCACCTGCAGTCCTGGGTGCAGCTCTGGAGCCCCCAACACAAGCAGGACATGGAAGTGTTGGAGCCAGTGCAGAGGAGGCCACCAAGATGCTGAGAGGGCTGCAGCAGCTCTGCTCTGAGGACAGGCTGAGAGAGTTGGGGCTGTGCAGCCTGGAGAAGAGAAGGCTTGGAGGAGACCTTGGAGTGGCCTTCCAGTAGCTGAAGGTGACTACAGGAATACAGGAGGGCTGGAGAGGGACTATTGACAAGATCTTGCAAGGAGAGGACAAGGAGTAATAGATTTAAGCTGGCAGAGGGGAGGTTTAAACTGAATGTTAGCAAGAAGCTTTTTACAGTGAGGGTGGTGAGACACTGGCACAGGTTGCCCAGGGAGGTTGTGGATGCTCCCTGGAGGTGTTCAAGGCCAGGCTGGATGAAGCCTTGAGTGACCTGTTCTAGTGGGAGGCGTCCCTGTCTATGGTGGGGGGCTGGAACTAGATGAGCTTTGAGGTCTCCCCCAACCTAAACCATTCTGTGACTCTGCTGGTAGAATGATCTGTCACGTACTGAGCCAGGTTACTGCTAGGGAAAGCAAGCAAGAGTTTTGGCGAACTGTAGCCACAGCTCTGGAGCTGAGTGCCAAAGGCAAGCAAGCGTTGCTGGCTGCCCCTGTAGTGGTGGTGTCTGCTGTGAGTCTGTGCACAGCAGCAGCTGCTGTGCCAAGCTTCTCAGGCAGCTGCAGGACCAGCCTCATCCAGAGATGTCGCAGGATCAGGTTCCCTGCACGCACAAAGCGAAGCGTGGCTGCAATTAACTTCTCAGCTGTCCTTCCCTAAAAGCCAAACAAGCCCACGTTGCAGGTCGCTTTCCCTCCTTCCCACACTACTTTTGTGTCGTCCTGGTTGCAGAAGAAGCCCTGCGTTAGCAGCACTGAGATCAGCATCTGAAAGTACAAAGCAACTCACTGGGTTTGGGGTTTTCTCTTTGCCCCAGCTGGGTTTCTGCTGAATTTCAGGGCACAGTGATTCTCCTTGGATAAACTTTCCTCTTCTTCAAGGCTTTTGTTTGCTTTTCTATTCTTTAATTGCATGTCCAGAAGGGTGGTTATACACTAAGTTATCTGTGTTATTTTTTTCCCCCACTAAATCATAAAGAGTTAACACTGTGAGAGATAAACCACAGATTATTTCATTACAGAGATTTTTTGTGGGTTCATCCACTCTTAATTAAGTTTCCAAGGAAAAGATTTCCCTCCTCCTTACCCACCCATTTTAATTTTCACACTCTCTTCTACCTTTTTTCCTCCCATTTATTATTTTCCTTCTTGTATAAGGTACAAATTAAGGCTGCAAGAGCAGGCCTGTAGACCTGATTAACTCTAAGTGTGTCCTTTGCATACAATTTATGTCAGTGCAGTGAAGCATTTGCACTTACAGTACAGGGAGGAAGGTATAAATTATAGCCTGCCAATGCAGTGAATTGTAGAGAGACAGAAAAGCAAGGGGATGAGTGAATGATAAAAAGCTGACCTTTTTTTTTTTGCAGCAGCAGGCTTGTCTCCACAAATATATCCTGACTTCAATCTGAAGCACAGAACACAACTGGGGGCCCTAGAAAAACAGGAAAGTTTGAATCAAAGAGAAGGGGGAAAAAAAAGGAACTGGAAGTAACATTAGAAATGAGCAGGGAAAAACCCAACCAAAACCCAAAAGGCAATCCATCCTAAAAGCAGACAAACACCAGGCCAGCCTCCCAAATGTTCCAAGCTCTGAGAAGGCAAGATCTTTGTAGTGCAACATATTTTGAAGTCTCATCTGATGACAGTTTCCAGACCCCTGGCATGCTTCTTAATAAAAATGAATTCCTTTCAAGACTTGAAAGCATATCACAAGACCATCAAGTTCCTTTGCATTTAATATTGCATTAGCTGGGACAAGGATATTTGTAGCAGCACTGTAACAGAGTGTTCTGGACTTGCTGGAAGTGTTTGACTGACCAATAGTAAGAAGTGGCCTGAAAAGAGAAAATACCCAAAACAAGAAGCTCTTGCTAAACAATTCCCTACAGCCAGATTTTCACTGACTTGAGAGGAGTTGCACCCATCTGGCTGCAGCAAGGAGCTTGCTCTCTATCCTCAGAAGGCTGTGGAGACTCTTACCGTGAGAAGAGTTCTTCTTAGAATCACAGAATCATAGAATCAAGCAGGTTGGAAGAGACCTCCAAGCTTATCCAGTCCAACCTAGCACCCAGCCCTATCCAATCAACCAGACCATGGCACTAAGTGCCTCGTCCAGGCTTGTCTTGAACACCTCCAGGGACAGTGACTCCTCCTCCCTGGGCAGCCCATTCCAATGCCAATCACTCTCTCTGCCAACAACTTTCTCCTAACATCCAGCCTAGACCTGCCCTGGCACAACTTGAGACTGTGTCTCCTTTTTCTATTGCTGCTTGCCTGGCAGAAGAGGCCAACCCCCATCTGGCTACAACCTCCCTTCTTCTCAGGCTGCAGAAGATCCTGACTCCCACCTTGCATGCTATTTGTTATTCAATCAAGAATTCAGGGGAACATCAGACACACAGACCCCCCACACTCCTCAAGTAAGATATTCCTAGCCCAGATGTTTTACACTTACAGGCAAAAGAGGCCACATAGAATACAAACATAGAACTGCTGAGGTTGGAAGACACCTTTGAGATGATCACATCAGGATGAGAGGGAATGGATTCAAGTTTGAGGAGGGGAGTTTGAGACTGGAGATTAGGAAGTTCTTTACAGTGAGGGTGATGAAACACTGGAACAGGTAGCCCAGGGAGGATGTGGCTGCACCCCCCTGAAGGTGTTCAATGCCAGGTTGCACAGGGCCTTGAGCAATCTGTTCTAGATGGAGTTGTCCCTGCCTATGACAGAGGGGTTGGAACTAGATGACCTTTGAGATCCCTTCCAACCCAGACCACTTTGTGATTCTAAGTCCAACTACTTGCCAAGAGCTCACAATCCCAACACTACTGCCAAGCCACTCCCAACCTTGAATATTACCTCTAGTGACTGAAAAGTTATTCTTAAAAAGACCCCAAAGCTTGGAGTGTTCTCATGCTGTGAGTTTGTGGGTGGCATGCACAGCATTGGAGACACTTGCAAGCCTCTGGGCACTCTTCTGTCTGAGAGCCAGCCCAGGTAGGAATGTGACAGCCTGACAGTCGTGGCACTTGGGCAATGTTTCTTGCTCTCCAGACCACTCCTGCTACAGCACTTGAGCTCTTCAGTCTCTTAGCATATTCAAACTCCTGAAGCACCAAGCAGGAGATAAAGAGCCTCACTTTATCTGTTCAGTATTTGTCACTCTTCCATGCCTCAGACACAGTCCTGTGCTACTTGTTCATCTTTTTTTTTTTCATGTAGGAATGTCTTGTTCTTCTGTCTTAGCAGCTTGCTGTGTCAACCACTGCAATGCAGATAGAGAAAAAATATGTGAAGGATTTTAACAATTCAACTTAATATAACACTCAAGGAACACATTGCAGCATCTTGCATTATGTGATCATACTGCACTGTTTCCACACCTAAACCAGTCCTATAGATTGAACCACTGCTGCTGATGTTGTTATTTTATCTGCACAGCTGGTTAATACAGTTATCACAGTATCATCATCATCAGGGTTGGAAGAGACCTCACAGATCATCAAGTCCAACCCTTTACCACAGAGCTCAAGGCCAGACCATGGCACCAAGTGCCACGTCCAATCCTGCCTTGAACACCACCTCCCCGGGCAGCCCATTCCAGTGTCCAATGACTCTCTCAGGGAAGAACTTTCTCCTCACCTCCAGCCTAAATCTCCCCTGGCACAGCCTGAGGCTGTGTCCTCTTGTTCTGGTGCTGGCCACCTGAGAGAAGAGAGCAACCTCCTCCTGGCCACAACCTCCCCTCAGGTAGTTGCAGACAGCAATAAGGTCTCCCCTGAGCCTCCTCTTCTCCAGGCTAACCAATCCCAGCTCCCTCAGCCTCTCCTCGTAGGGCTGTGCTCAAGGCCTCTCCCCAGCCTCGTCGCCCTTCTCTGGACACGCTCAAGCATCTCAATGTTCCTTTTAAACTGGGGGGCCCAGAATTGAACACAGCACTCAAGGTGAGGTCTAACCAGTGCAGAGTACAGGGGCAGAATGACCTCCCTGCTCCTGCTGGCCACACCATTGCTGATGCAGGCCAGGATGCCACTGGCTCTCTTGGCCACCTGGGCACACTGCTGGCTCATGTTCAGGCAGGTATCAATCAGCACCCCCAGATCCCTCTCTGTCTGGCTGCTCTCCAGCCACTCTCACCCCAGCCTGTGTCTCTGCATGGGGTTGTTGTAGCCAAAGTGCAGCACCCTGCACTTGGAGCTATTGAACCCCATCCCATTGGACTCTGCCCATCTGTGCAGGCGGTCAAGGTCCCGCTGCAGAGCCCTTCTGCCTTCCAACTCAGTCACATCTGATCAGTTAGATCAGATGGTAAGACAACAGCTGTTCCAAGTCCTTTGATCACCAGTGAAGTAATCACTAACCAAGGGCTGCCACAGAGACCCACAATGCTCATAGAGGGGCAGCTTTAAGAGATACAATCACACAGACAGATCCTTTAATGTACTTCTATAATAACACTGAGAATCCATTTAAACAAGCTTTTGGTCCAGGGTCACCATGCAGACTTAGAAGGCAAAAAGTGACAGCTCCCATGGCTGTTGCAAATGAAATCAGTTCACTTTCTGTTGGAGGTCAGTTTGCTTTATTCAACAGTCTATAGGTTTCCTTAATTCAGATCTAGATTTCTTGCCAGTCTAGTCTAGGAAGAGATATTTTCCCTTAATATCTCATTTGGTGCAGCTGATACAGAACCACAGAATCACACAGGTGGGGTGGATGAAAAGGACCTCTGAAGATCACCCAGTCCAATCCTCCTGCTAGAGCAGGATCAAACAGTCTAGAAAGATAGGATCTAGCCTGTTGTTTTCTTCTAAAAATGGAGCAGTTTCCAAGCTCAGAATTACCATTTTATGGTAAAATTATTACCTCATATAGAAACTGCTGCTAATTGCTTTTGTTTGTGAGTGATTTTGAGCTCCTGAGAGAAAACAGGGAGTGCCAGGGAGAGGAAACAATGCAGATAGGTTAGTGATCTGGACAGTCAGCTGCATCTTGCTGAGAGGCAAAGTAAGTGACTAAAGGTTTATTATCTAGATTTCTGACTTATTCTTCTGAGCATAAATTGCAGCAAGAGAATGCTTATTATGACTGATATTATATCAGATCATAAAACCTCAGGGTATCTCTGGGCTGCTGACAGCCTTTCAATGGAAGAAAGGGACCTGGAGGTACTGGTAGATAGTAGGCTGAAGATGAGGCAGCAGTGTGCCCAGGTGGCCAAGAGAGCCAATGGCATCCTGGCCTGCATCAGGAGCAGTGTGGCCAGTAGGACAAGGGAGGTTATTCTGCCCCTGTACTCAGCACTGCTCAGGCCACACCTTGAGTGCTGTGTCTGGTTCTGGGCTACTCAATTCAAGAGAGATGTTGAGGTGCTGGAAGGTGTCCAGAGAAGGGCAATGAAGCTGGGGAGAGGCCTAGAGCACAGCCCTGTGAGGAGAGGCTGAGGGAGCTGGGGGTGTGCAGCCTGCAGAAGAGGAGGCTCAGGGCAGAGCTCATTGCTGTCTACAGCTGTCTGAAGGGAGGTCATAGCCAGGTGGGGTTGGGCTCTGCTGCCAGGCAAGCAGCAACAGAACATGAAGACACAGTCTCAAGTTGTGCCAGGGGAGGTCTAGGCTGGATGTTAGGAGGAAGTTGTTGTCAGAGAGAGTGATTGGCATTGGAATGGGCTGCCCAGGGAGGTGCTGGAGTCACCGTCCCTGGAGGTGTTGAAGCAAAGCCTGGATGAGGCACTTAGTGCCATGGTCTAGTTGATTGTCCAGGGCTGGGTGCTAGGTTGGATTGTCTGAGCTTGGAGGTCTCTTCCAACCTGGTGGATTCTATGATTCTAAAGGTATCAGAAGAGGACTATCACACCTACAGCCAGTTGAAAGCCCCAGGTGATGCAGTACTGCTGCACACTTACTAAAAGCCCACCTGCTTTCTTCTTGAACACTTTCTCCAGGCTGTCATGATGGGAAGAAATGTAGCTCTATAAAGCAAATCAGACAAGAGGAGTAAAGCTACTAAGAAAAAGGGGGAAACATTTTAAATACCAAAAGAAAATGTGTGCCTAAAATTCTAAAGGGGACATTTAGGGACCAGAGCCTTCTGCCCAGGGGTAGGAAAACAGGGTAGGAGGCAGAGAAGGAAGGGCTACATTGAACCTGGTAGAAACCAAGGGTAGCTTTGCTTCTGTGGTGTCTATCCAGCAACTCTTGGCCCACGTTCTGAATTTGACAGCCTGTATCATAATGTCTCCCAAAGGTCAAGCATAATGAAAAGTCTTTTGGACAATCTTTTCTGTAAACATCCTATGGACATCAAATTATCCAGAAGATTCCCTGTGCATTTGTGGCATAGTTGCTAAACTATGTATTGCAGATCTGAGAGGAAATCTAATATCTCTTTGCATGCAAACTTCATCAACAGAATTTACAATTGCTCTTGTGTTAGCAGGATGAAGGACTGATTTTCTGGGAGCTGGAAGATGGCTTCTCTAATCCTTGTTGCCTTGAAAGGCTGTATTGTTGTTTTCATCACTTGACCCATTACTCTTTTCATCATTTAATTCAATTATAAACTCTCTTGCTGATGCTGCTTGCTTGGATATTTTCCCATCCTTCTTTTTGTCTGAACTCCTGTTCACCTACTGCTTTTTCAATTTGCTAATCTGCCTTGCCATTAACATCCCTGCTGGAAGTTAGAAGCTGGCACACAGATCCATTTAAAGCAAGGTCTGGGGCTATTTTTTGATCTGATACACACTTAAGCAAAGAAAAAGCCTGACAGAATTCTGCCATTGACTCTGCTTCCAGCGGCCGCGAGCAGAATGAATACTTGTCTGTTCTGCCATCATGCGTAGGAGGTGACCTGAGCTGCATTGACATGGACTAGATGGGCTTTTAGAGGTATGCTGTGAAACAGTCACAGCTCTCCCTAACAAGGGAACACTTCTCTCATTCTTTCAGGAAAGCCAGAATAATTCTTGCAGAGTAAAACTAGCTCAGCAACTTTCCACTGACATGCCACGGAGAATGCTTGCAACGCTTTCTTTTCGTTTCTAAGCCTGTGCAATTTATTATGTGCCCAAGCTTTCCAAAAGAGAAGAGACAAATCTGTCCCCAAAGCTTTAGCTGGTACTCTGTCCACACCACAAGAACTGTAGTGAAAGCTGGTATTTGTCAATGCAGTGGAAGGCCAAGGCCTTCTTGGAGAGCTCTGGGTGAAGGCTTTGGCAGAACCAGGACAAATGAGGTAGTATATTTGGGTTTGGTTTGCCTGTCCCAGTGCTACTGTGCTGACAACTTGCACGCTCTGTGTGCTCGTTTCAAGAGCTACATTTTCAAGAAGAGAGAAAGATTGTTTAATCCAAGTGCTTTGTCCATCACAGAATCAACTTCCTAACTTTCAAACTAAGCAGGTCTGAAGTCTGGTAAGTGTTCATTTCACTGTGTTGCTGAAGGGGAACTCTAAGTTGTGCTTCTGATATGTATATCTAAAACATTTCCATTGCAGAGCTGGCAGACATGCATGGATGCATAAAAAGAATTGCCTGTAGTTAGAGCTGTTAGATATGGTCCATCTACACTGCTGCTTTCTGTACCGTAGAAAGTTTCTTCCCTTAAAACTTTGGTTGAAGTCAAATGATTTCGTTATCAGCTATGGTCACCTGGGCTGTACTTCTGTGTCATTCCTCTTCCGTGCTTTGGGAGAGCTTTTACATGTGGATATGCAGATCCTGGCATTGTGAGACAAGCCACACAAGCAAAAAGTTTCTTCATTCTCTGGAGACTTTCAAAACCCACCTGGATGTGTTCCTGTGCAAACCACCCTGCGTGATGCTGCCTTGGCAGGGAGGTTGGACTCAATGATCTCTGGAGGTCCCTTCCAACCTCTAAAGTTCTGTGATTCTGTGCTTCTGTGATTCATTCCTTTAGAACAGAAAGGAAATATCATCTGCCATCTGGGCACCCTCCTGAAGGTCAACCCTTCTCTGCAGTCTCTGCCTCTCTGCCCATATGGATTACATAGCTTGAGTCAATTTCCTCCCTAGCTCAGAGAGCAGGTCCTGGCAAAGGGGAGTGTGTGTGTGTGTGTGTGCCCCTGTCAGGAGCTAACCTCTTTCCAAACAGGAGCATAAGGATGGTGCTCTCCTCAAGGAGTGATGAACTCTCCTCTTCACCTTCTGAATCCTGAGGCTTGCAAGCAGACCTTCATGTTTCCAACGTTTGGTTCAAGCATGTCACGATGGGGCTGATGTTCTGGTGTAACTTACCAGCCAGCCTTGCAATGTGGCATGACTGACTGAAAAGCTGACAGGCTGAGCAACTGATTGCAACCAACCTCTCCTTCTTATCTGCGTGGAACAGAGGCAGGTTTAGAAAAATCCAGTGGCAGTCTGCTGTAGAAGTGTAGATGTCACAACAAGCTGAAATAGCTCCGTGTGTTCTGCTTCACAGGGGACCCTAAGGAGGTTTTTACACATCAAAAAAAAAATGAATTAATGAGAAACTAACTCGTTTTAGTCATAGACACATAGTTGTGTAAAATACTACTCACACTAGATCAACATTATATCACCATCTCTATAAGCTTCCTGTGTCCTCAGGGCAACATTTGACTCCAGTTCCATTCATCCTGCTCTCTCTTTGTATTAAGCTACTGAAAAATGGATCCCCCTCACCCCATGCTATTTGTCTTCCAAATCTCCCCCACAGCCACAGGTGTGCTGTGTCAAACACAGGCAGGGCAGAGGGGGAGCAGGGGGGAGCACACTGCTCAGCTGTGTCTACACTCCAGCCTCTTGTTAACATTGTGAAAAGAAATCCTTCAGTTGGAGCACTGAGGGCAAAGAGCCTGGAAAACCACTTGCCTCATCTGAACCGAGGAACAGGAGCTGGGCCAGCAGCAGTGCAGGGCTAAGATCTCCTTTTCACTCAGACCATTGCAAAAGGCAATTAGAAAGTAAGGCTTAGTGGGTCAGATTGCAGCTCTGCCTTGCTCAGGATCTTGCCTCTAAAAGTGATCTCTGAAACAGGCTGCCCAGAGAAGTTCTGAAGTCTCCCCCTCTGGAAGCATTCCAACCGCTCCCTGGATGTGTTCTGTGTGATTTACTCTGGATGATCCTGCTCTAGCAGGAGGTTGGACTCAATGATCTTCAGAAGTCCTTTCCAGGCCCTCACCATTCTACAATCCAGTGGATCACTGCATCATGGAATCATTTCTGTTAGTAAAAGCCTTTAAGATCATTGAGTCCAAACATCCTCTATCTTTGCTAAGTCTGGTGTTAAACCGTGTCCCTCAGCACCACATCTCTGCATCACTCTACATGTCTGTAGTTTCTTGGGTCATCCTTCCAGCCCTTCTTGTAGATGGATATCATATTTGGCAATCAGCAGTCAGATGAGACCTCCCCAGTTACTCGGGAGCACTGGTAAGGGATGGGGAGTGGCTTGGTGAGCACTTCTGCCAGCTCCCTCACTACCCATGTGTGGATCCCATCTGGGCTTGTGTGGGTCCAATTGGTGTGGCAAGTCAGTAACCAATTAATCTTGGGTTATGAGGGTTTCATTCTGCTCCCTGTCTCTGTCATCTAGTTCAGGGGTCTGAGTATCCAGAAAGCAACTAGTTCTGCCACTAAAGACTGAGGCAAAGAAGGCATCGAGTACCTCAGCCTCTTCCTCATCTTTGGTCACTGTGCTTCCCCTTCATCCAGTAAAAGATGAAGATTCTCCTTAGCCCTACTTTTGTTGCTAATATATTTGTAGAAACATTTCTTACTGTCTTCAATAACAGAAGACAGATTGATATCTAGCTGGGCTCTGGCCCTTCTCATTTTCTTCCTACACAGCCTCACAACATCATTGTAGGCTTTCTGAGCTGCCTGCCCCTTCTTCCAATGACTGTAAACCCTCCTTTCTTTCACTGAGTTGCAGCCAAAGTTCTCTGTTCAGCCAGGCTGATCTTCCCTGACTAGTCCTTGGGCACATCACCACATGGGTATGGTATAGGTGACAGAGGAAGGACAGACCCATTGAGTATTATCTACAAGGGACAAGAGGACAGAAACTTTTCTAACCTGCTTCATGAAGTCAATGAAATCTCAAGGCTTGAAACAGACTTTGATGGATTTAGAAATATAAAGCTAGAGTTGGAACTAACACTGCAGGAGTTCAAATACACCTGAGGGTCTTGTCTGCTCTGTAGGCAGCATTGAATACATTACCTGAGAGAATTATTATGTCTATGTCTTTGCACTGTATTACACTGCAAGAAGCAAACTGTTCATTAAGGTTGGTTTATTACTGTAGAGGGTCTGATACTCTGTAATAAACCCATAATAATTCATGCAGAAGCCAGGCTAGCTACAACAGCTAGTGAAAGGTGTCCCTCCCCAGCTGAAGAGGGACAGGCATCTGCTGGAGAGGGTCCAGCAGAGGGCTACGAGGATGATGAGGGGCCTGGAGGGCACTGCCTGATGAGGAGAGGCTGAGGGACCTGGAAGTTTTTAGTCTGGAGGAGAGAAGATTGAGAGGGGATTTAATAAATGTTTATAAACATCTAAGGGCTGGGGGTCAGGAAGGGGGGGACAGGCTCTGCTCACTGCTCCCTGGCATAGGACAAGGAGCAACGGGTTTAAGTTGCAGCACAGGAGGTTCCACCTCAACACAAGGGAGTAACTTCTTTACTGTAAGGATCTCAGAGCACTGGAACAGGTTGCCCAGAGAGGCTGTGGAATCATCCTTCTGTGGAGCCTTTCAAGGCCTGTCTGGATGTGTTCCTCTGTGATCTGTGCTAGATTGTGTGGTCCTGCTGTGGCAGGGGGCTTGGACTCAACGATCTCCTTGGGTCCCTTCCAACTCCTAATATCCTGTGAGCCTGTGAAGGTAAAAGTGGTGGAACAGAATGGAAGAGTATTTAGAGAAATAGGGCAAGAAAATGTGGGATAAACATAAATAAGCCTCTTGTACTTCTAATTTTGAGACATTCATGCCCTTGTTCAGCATGAAAAAAGATGCCCAAGACAAGTAGGTTATTGTGCTGAAAAATATTGGCTGCCTGATGGCTTTGGAAAAAAAAAATATGCCATGTTCACAAATACCTCCCTTGACCTGTTTATTAAAAAGGACAATAAATGGCTGAGTAGTGAATATTCAGGGCCTGGGAGATTTTTATCAAGCCTCTTGTTTCTGGAAAAAAAGAAATAAGAAAAAAAAAAAAAAGACCCGAAAAAGAAATGGTGTGACACAGTTGGCTGTGGGAAGAAGGACTAGTTGAGAGATACAGGCTGGGGTCAGAGTGGCTGAGAGCAGCCAGACAGAGAGGGATCTGGGGGTACTGATTGATACCCACCTGAACATGAGCCAGCAGTGTGCCCAGGTGGCCAAGAGGGCCAGTGGCATCCTGGCCTGCATCAGGAATGGTGTGGCCAGCAGGAGCAGGGAGGTCATTCTGCCCCTGTACTCTGCACTGCTCAGATCACACCTTGAGTGCTGTGTTCAGTTCTGGGCCCCCCAGTTTAGGAGGGACATTGAGATGCTTGAGTGTGTCCAGAGAAGGGCAACGAGGCTGGGGAGAGGCCTTGAGCACAGCCCTACGAGGAGAGGCTGAGGGAGCTGGGATTGGTTAGCCTGGAGAAGAGGAGGCTCAGGGCAGACCTTATTGCTGTCTGCAACTACCTGAGGGGTGGTTGTGGCCAGGAGGAGGTTGCTCTCTTCTCTCAGGTGGCCAGCACCAGAACAAGAGGACACAGCCTCAAGCTATGCCAGGGGAGATTTAGGCTGGAGGTGAGGAGAAAGTTCTTCCCTGAGAGAGTCACTGGACACTGGAATGGGCTGCCTGGGGAGGTGGTGGAGTCGCCGTCCCTGGAGCTGTTCAAGGCAGGACTGGACGTGGCACTTGGTGCCATGGTCTGGCCTTGAGCTCTGTGGTAAAGGGTTGGACTTGATGGTCTGTGAGGTCTCTTCCAACCCTGATGATACTGTGGTACTGTGAGTTCAGATCTTTCTCAGGTCAGCTGACTGTTGCCTTTCTCATTCCATCCACAGTTGCTGTTTAACATTTTGCCAATCTTCTGGGAAAGCCTGTCAGACAAAAGGGTTTGAATGTGACTTGCTGCCTGCCTTTCACGGCGTGGCCATTTGATCAAGTCCTGTGGTTTGGTTTGGGGTTCAGTTATTTGTTTGTTTGTTTGGATGTCTTCCACAAGGGCAAAATTCTGAACTAAGCTGCTGTGATCGCACTTCATCAGCTTGCAAACGCCCTGCAGAAAAGAATTCATTCCAGTGCTATGGGGAGATCTTGCTATTTAAGGGTGGTGTCATCATGAATAGAGATTATTGAAGCCAAAATGCTGGAATTTATTTATAGAGCTTATGTCCAGCTGAAAGGAGCACAGGAGTTTGCAAGTGGGCAATATGCTTGCTGTGATAGTTGCCATCCATGGAGGTGTTCAAGGAAAGACTGAATGAGGCATTTAGTGCCATGGTCTGGTTGATTGGATAGGGCTGGGTGCTAGGTTGGACTGGATGAGCTTTGGAGGTCTCTTCCAACCTGCTTGATTCTATGATTTTCTGATGTTGCCTTTCCTGGAACTGCAGCAGGGACAAGTCACCAACCGTGAGAGTTTGTGCTCAATGTTTACCTGTACCTGCTGCAGTTGAAAGCTGCAGGAAATGAGTCTCATGGAAGAGACAAGAGGTGATGGGGAAAAGTTACTGCTGGGGAGATTCCAGAAGATACCAGAGGAAGATGTTTTACTGTGAGAACAGTGAGATGTTGGAATCATCTCTGAAGGGAAGCAGTGAAATCTCCTGCATTGTGCAGTGTTGACTCAGCTTGGCAGGGTGCTGCGCCAGCTCATTTCAACTACACTATCACCTAGAATCATAGAATCAGTCAGAGTTGGAAGAGACCACAAGGATCATCTAGTTCCAGCCCTCCTGCAGTGGACAGGGATACCTCACACTAGATTAGGCTGTCTAGAGCCTCATTCAGCCTGGCCTTAAACACCTGCAGGGATGGGCCTTTGACCACCTCCCTGGGTGACCCATTCCAGGCTCTCACCACCCTCATGGTGAAGAACTTCTTCCCAATATCCAGTCTGAATCTCCTCATTTTTAGTTTTGTTGCATTCTCCCCAGTCCAATCACTACATGACCTCCTAAAAAGCCCCTCCCCAGCTTTCTCTTAGGCATGTAGAAAGATTGGACCAGCTTATCCTTAGGGTCCCTTCCAGCCTTACATCCTGTGAGTCTGGAAATGTCTCATTTACCTCACAGGGAGCAGAATGATGCCAAGACTAAACTCTTCTGAAAAGACATCCTTGTGAAAAATACCCAAGGCTGCAGCTAATATGGTCCTGGTGTTTGAGCAGCACTAAGTTATCTTGGGATTGCAGAAATGTTTTAGAGACCATGATCAGGAGTTCAGGGAGGTTAGAATCATAGAATCATAGAATCAAGCAGGTTGGAAGAGACCTCCAAGATCATCCAGTCCAACCTAGCACCCAGCCCTAGACAATCAACCAGACCATGGCACTAAGTGCCTCATCCAGTTTCTTCTTGAACACCTCCAGGGATGGTGACTCCACCACCTCCCTGGGCAGCCCATTCCAATGCCAATCACTCTCTCTGACAACAATTTCCTCCTAACATCCAGCCTAGACTTTCCCCAGCATGACTTGAGGCTGTGTCCCCTTGTTCTATTGCTGCTTGCCTGGCAGAAGAGGCCAACCCCACCTGGCTGCAATGTCCCTTCAGATAGTTGTAGACAGCAATGAGCTCTGCCCTGAGCCTCCTCTTCTGCAGGCTGCACACCTCCAGCTCCCTCAGCCTCTCCTCATAGGGTTTGTGTTCCAGGCCCTTCCCCAGCTTTGTCGCCCTTCTCTGGACACCTTCCAGCACCTCAACATCTCTCTTGAATTGAGTAGCCCAGAACTGGACACAGCACTCAAGGTGTGTCCTGAGCAGTGCTGAGTACAGGAGCAGAAGAACCTCCCTTGTCCTGCTGACCACACTGCTCCTGATCCAGGTCAGGATGCCATTGGCTCTGCTGCCCACCTGGGCACACTGCTGCCTCATCTTCAGCCTACTATCTATCAGTACCCCCAGGTCCCTTTCCTCCTGGCTGCTCTCAGCCACTCTGTCCCCAGCCTATAGCGCTGCTTGGGGTTGTTGTGGCCAAAGTGCAGAACCCTGCACTTGGCCTTGTTCAGTCTCATCCCATTGGCCTCTGCCCACCCATCCAGCCTGTCCAGGTCCCTCTGCAGGGCTCTCCTACCTTCCAACAGATCAACACCTGCTCCTAGCTTGGTGTCATCTGCAAACTTACTGATGCTGGACTCAATCCCCTCGTCCAGATCATCAATAAAGATATTGAACAGGACTGGGGCACACCACTAGCGCCAGCTGCCAACTGGATGTGGCACCATTCACCACCACTCTCTGGGCTCTGCCACCCAGCCAGTTCTTGATCCAGCACAGAGTGAGTCTGTCCAAACCACGAGCTGCCAGCTTGGCTCGAAGCTTCTCATTGTTGTAGTACCAGAAGAAGTCCAAATACATAAGCCCTCGGCAATGTGTGCTCTCTTAAATGTTTAAAGGTAGTCCTCTAAAAAAACATCTGAATAGATAAAATGTGTTATTAAGCTAAGATTCTTTTTATCTGCCTGGGAAGAGTAGCAGCTTTAATCAGTTACAAAGAGAAGGGTTTGGGGTTTCTTTAAGGCATATTTAATCACATGGAGGAAAGATGAACTAGTTAGTGGTTTCAAATGTTTTATACCGCTGTGGTAATTTCTGGTGCCAGCATGCCAGGAACATCTGCCCTGTTTTGCAGAGTGGAATGCTATTTGCTACCAAATATTTATGGCTTGCATATTCAAGGTACTATTGCTCCCCTGCACTGATGTCAGTCAGGAAGAATCCCACAGGAGTTAGTGGAGTTATCCTAGCAGAAGAAAAGAGTTAGATCAAAATCAGGCCTCGTATCACCGCTAAAGTGTAACTCATTAATCCCCTGAAAGCAGCTGGTAATTACTCATTCCATCTCTTTCATAATCAGGGAATTGGGCATTTGCTGGCCCTAGCCTAAGTTAATCATACTAATTAATTGAAAGAACTGCACAGATTGGCTTTTGACAACTTTTATTATTCATTCTAATTTCTTATTTACTTTATCCTTATTACTTCCTTACGGTGATCCGTGCACAGGGTCTGCTTCTCAGTGTCCCCAGGAACTTGCTGAAAGGGCTTTCTCCCATGTTCAACAACTTCCAAGAAGCATGGCTTGAAGCCAAGGGAGTTGCAAGACATTTTCATCCTAGCATGGAATCTATTTTAAGCTGACCTGAGTGAGAATTTGGCTCGCTTGTGCTTTGGCTGACGGTAGCGTCGCCCATCACGCCCATGACAAGTGAGCAGGAAATTTCACTGGGGCAGCATCAGAGTGCTTCAGATTGCTCCAGGTGTAGCACGTGTAGTGTGGAGCCAACCTCTCTGCAGAAAGCCTGAGATGTGATACACAATGAAATCACTGTCTCTGCCTCTCCTAGCAGCAGAATAGACTCTGGTGAAAGCTCCCCAGGGAGGTCAGCGGAAGCCCCATCACTTCAGTCATTAAGAGCTGGGTAGTAGGTAACACTTATGAAGGTACTGCAGGGAGCAATTCTTCTTGGCTGGGGCTGTGTCAAGTGGTGTAAGAGAAGGCTTTTTGGCTCTTGTTTCTATGCCTTTGAGCATATAGTGTTGCTATGTGGATTTTTTAAGCAAAGGTCTTGTGCCTCAGAAGGAAGGAGATAATCAAATCACTGCTTTCCTTCCATGCTTTCACTGTATTTGAGGTGTTCACTGTGTGGAGAGAGAATAAATCTGACCTGGAGCAACTGAAGGAACTGGGAATGGTTAGTTTGAAGAAGAGGAGTCTAAGGGGAGACCTTATTGCTGTCTACAGCTACCTGAAAGGACTTTGTGGAGAGGCTGCTGCTGGTCTCTTCTCACAGGTAAACAGTGATAGAACAAGGAGGTATGGCCTTAAGCTGCCACTGGGCAGGTTTAGACTGGATATTGGGGAAAAAGACTTGCCAGCAAGAGTGTTCAGGCATTGGAATGAGCTGCTCAGGGAGGTGGTAGAGTCACCAACTCTGGATGTGTTTGAAAGTTGGTTGGATGTGGTGCTGGGGGAATATGGTTTAGGGTGAACCTTGTAGAGTAGGGACATCAGTTGGACTTAGTGATCCTGAGAGGCTTTTCCAACCTGTGTGTTTCTGTGATTCTGTATTCAATAAGACAGACGCTGAGTTAGAGGCAAACACTGATAGAGTTATGAGGAGCTGAGAAGCAGAGTGCTCAGTGGTGTCCTTTGGGTCTGGTTTTCCTATTATTCTCTTCATCTTCTCTCTCTCACTGCTGTGCACAGATGCTCTCCTTGAATCACACTGGAAAATGGCAAATCCTCACCCAAGATTTTTATGTGCTCTGGCATCCCTTTGTAGCTTCAGAATGGGAATAGTGCAATTAAAAGCCTGGAAACAAAATATTTATTGCTAATCAGGTGGTGGTCAATGATAGATATACAAGTGCTGTAATCATGTTCCTGCTAGCCCCTGCTAATCCTTTTGCGTTCTTTTTTTTTCCTCTTCAGCAAGTTTTTCATTAAGTAGATGGAGCTCTGCCAGGCTCAGCTCTCATTCATATCACTGTAAATCAGGGCTGAAACCTGTGGTATTATTCCTGTGTTCTCCACAAACAACTTAGATGAGATTTTAGGCTGCTGCCTTAGGGCTCAATATATCTTGATACTTCTTGGAAAAACATTTGAAAAGTGACAGAATAGTTCTGGGTCTTTCTTTCTTTCTTTCTTTCTTTCTTTCTTTCTTTCTTTCTTTCTTTCTTTCTTTCTTTCTTTCTTTCTTTCTTTCTTTCTTTCTTTCTTTCTTTCTTTCTTTCTTTCTTTCTTTCTTTCTTTCTTTCTTTCTTTCTTTCTTTCTTTCTCTCTTTCTTTCTCTTTCTTTCTTTCTTTCTTTCTTTCTTTCTTTCTTTCTTTCTTTCTTTCTCTCTTTCTCTCTTTCTCTCTTTCTCTCTTTCTTTCTTTCTTTCTTTCTTTCTTTCTTTCTTTCTCTTTCTTTCTTTCTTTCTTTCTTTCTTTCTTTCTTTCTTTCTTTCTTTCTTTCTTTCTTTCTTTCTCTCTTTCTTTTTTTTTCTCTCTTTCTCTCTTTCTTTCTCTTTCTTTCTTTCTTTATTTCTTTATTTCTTTCTTTCTCTTTCTTTCTCTCTTTCTTTCTTTCTTTCTTTCTTTCTTTCTTTCTTTCTTTCTTTCTTTCTTTCTCTCTTTCTCTCTTTCTTTCTTTCTCTTTCTTTCTTTCTTTCTCTTTCTTTCTCTCTTTCTCTTTCTTTCTTTCTTTCTTTCTTTCTTTCTTTCTCTCTTTCTCTCTTTCTCTCTTTCTCTCTTTCTCTCTTTCTCTCTTTCTCTCTTTCTCTCTTTCTCTCTTTCTCTCTTTCTTTCTTTCTTTCTTTCTTTCTTTCTTTCTTTCTTTCTTTCTTTCTTTCTTTCTTTCTTTCTTTCTTTCTTTCTTTCTTTCTTTCTTTCTTTCTTTCTCTCTTTCTCTCTTTCTCTCTTTCTCTTTCTCTTCCTCTCTCTCTTTCTTTAATTTCTTTCTCTCTCTCTTTTTATCTTTATTTTCCTCTCTCTTTTTATCCTTCTTTTTCTCTCAGTCTTTCTTTCAGTCTCTCTTTCTCTCTCTCCTTCCCTGCTGCCTCAGGCTCGTATCATCCTCCCTGGCTTCTAAAACAAACCCTTTACAAATGTAATCCTGATGAACTCAGTGAAGTGATCTGACCACCCCCTAGTATTCCAGTAATGTAGTGGTAAAAGCCTGCCATACCCACGGATGGGAGCTGCTGCAATGCAGTACCTGCTGTTTGTGCCATCTGTTTGTTCTCTCACCTGCAAGCCTGTTCACGTGCTAGAATCCTCTCATGTCAACAATCATGCACAGCATTAAGCTTCACAGAGGTGTGGAATGTGAGGTTCTGCTAACAGCAGCATGCTTACACAACAGCATTTGCAAGAGGATCTTCTTGCACTGGCAGGGGTTCAAGTGTTTGCTTTTGTATCCCATCTTTAGGCAATAAATATTGAATTGTTACCTTTTTGGTTGACTCACAGTCTGAAATTAGTGCTTTTTGTGTGTCCTGAGTGTCACTTTTAAATGTCCTAGGCATTGGACAGCTGGGCAGTCTTTCAGTAGGCTTGGGTTGTATTAAAACAAGGCAGGAGTATGGTCAGAGGAGTTAGGAAGACAGATGTGCTTTGGAAACCCCACAGTGATTACAGAGAATAGATGGGGCAGATGCCACAGCCCTTGGCTGAAATTAGCTTCCAATCCTAATTAGATCACAAGGGATTTATTCCAAATTTCCAGTTCAATGTCTGGTGAACCCACTAAGTAATTGCTACAGATAGCAACTTGTCCTGAGCAGCTGCTGAAGATGGCAGACACTGCACTTAGAGCAATGATGTCAGGCACCAGAACAGGTTGCTCAGGGAGGTGGTGGAGTCCCCATGTCTGCAAGTGTTCAAGGAATACGTGGACATGGCACTGTGGGACATGGTTTAATGGCCACGGTGGCCTCAGGTTGAAGGCTGGAGTCCATGATCTTAAAGATCTCTTCCAACCAAAGCAGTTCTATCGTTCTGTGTCCTTTGGCTGAGTTTACAAAGGTACATGTGCAAGTCCTCAGCACTTAGCCTGGGGCAAGGCTGCACTATTTATCAGGCTCTGTGCTAACTGGGTACCCCAGTGTGTTTTGATCCTCTCTTGTTTACACTCTCTTTATGTCATCTTGTTCAGCCCAGCTTCACTATGCACCTCAAAACAGTTGCTACAGATCTTGCTTGCAGTAGGGCAGCAAAATCTTTCCAGTGTCAGAGCCTTGGAGAGTCAGGATGGAAGATGCTGCTGCTAGGTAAAGTAGAAAGCACAGGGTTGCAGTTCGGGCTGAGGCAACATTGACTGTTTCTGCCTTCACTTCTACCATCCAGGTTGGACTGGATGACCTTGGAGGTCTCTTCCAACCTGATTGATTCTATGATTCTATGATTCTATGATTCTATCCCTTGGAAGCTGTATCTTGCTCCTCCTGACCTCTTCCTTCAGCTCTGTTTCAGCTCCAGCCTGGGTGGAATCTGCTGCCTGGCACAAGCCTTCATGCTTGGGGCAGCAAACATCAATTTTCCTTATGCTGCAGGTGAGGTTTGAACCAGTTCTTGTTGCTAAGTCACAAGATTCAAGTCTTATCTCAAAAAGCATGATTTATTTCAGTCCTCTGCGTGTCTTCCTCAGCAGATTACAATCTCCCTTAGTTATGTCATCCTTACCCAACCTGATTTTGCTTGAGATAGGAGATCACACAGTGAGTATGGGCATTCCTTTAGGACTAAATGCTTCAAGCTGGCTTCCAGCATTTTTGGTGCACATAGTCCAGGGCCAAAGGACATAGCCCTCCTCAGTGTTTTGGAGATGCTAGATAAAGAGAAACTGAAAATACCCCCTGTGCTGTGTTGGTTGTTGCAACTGCTGACACATTCCTGTGGTATACTTGATCATTAGAACAGCTCACTTAAAACAATATTTTCTTTCTAGCAAGGAAGTTGGTAATCAAGTTGTTATGCTTCTCTGCTTTGCATTTTCAGTTGAAATATTCAGCTGGCATCCAGTCTGTGGTGATTGGTTCCCACAGTGCATTGACTGAAGTTTTCATTACCCAACTGCAAGCTGACTCTGTCAAATGCTGTTTAGGCATTTGATTGCTGTAGATTTTCATGTACAGGCCTTTTGGATTTTAGTCATTAACACACACCACTTGAAAATGCTCTGATCTCTGCGATTGAAATAGTTGGGACAGAGATCTGAATTTGGTCAAGCCTATCCCCAAACCACAGTGACCAAAATGAACCAGTTCTAGAAACCATGCAAGGAAGTACACAATGTAAAGCACAAATCTAGCTCTGATGTGAATGAGACTGAGTGGTGTCACGCCAGAACAACCCATTATATGGGCTGGGGATGAGCTAAACCTGCAGCATTGATGAGTTTCAAGTGTTTGTGGCTGCAGTGTAAAGTGGTAGAGGGAAACAGTAGTCCTACACAAGTGCTACTTCTTCCCTCTAAGCTGATAAATCCCAAGTTGTTCCCTTTAGAGCCCTGTCACTCCCCATCACTCAGTGTTGTTCTAGCCCAGCACTCCCACTCTCTGCTGTGAAGTGTCAGCATCTCACTGTTGTACTCAATGCCTAGCAGTGTGCAAGCACCATCTGAGTCCCATGCTCCACTCTCTGAGTACTCTTTCCTGGGCCCCTCAATTTAAGAAAGATGTTGAGGTGCTGGAAGGTGTCCAGAGAAAGGCAGCAAGGCTGGGGAGGGGCCTGGAGCACAGCCCTGTGAGGAGAGGCTGAGGGAGCTGGGGGTGTGCAGCCTGCAGCAGAGGAGGCTCAGGGCAGAGCTCATTGCTCTCTACAACTACCTGAAGAGAGGCTGTAGCCAGGTGGGGTTGGGCTCTGCTGCCAGGCAGCCAGCAACAGAACAAGGGGACACAGCCTCAAGCTGTGCCAGGGGAGGTCGAGGCTGGATGTTAGGAGGAAGTTGTTGTCAGAGAGAGTGATTGGCATTGGAATGGGCTGCCTGGGAGGTGGTGGACTCCCCATCCCTGGTGGTGTTAAAAAAGAGGCTGGATGAGGCACTTGGTGCAATTGTTTAGTTAATTAGAAGGTGTTAGGTGATAGGTTGGACTCAATGATCTCAAAAGTCTTTTCCAATATGGTTAATTCTGTGTGTGTGATTCCCTCCTCAGGCTGCCCTTACCTTTACCACTTTCCCTCAGCTTTCTGGACACTTTGGAAACCAACATAATGCATTCAGAGGGGTTTACATGATGGAAATGAAATGACAAGGAAAGGGTTTTTTAGTAGAAAGGGCTCTTCTCAAGAAAGCATAATGATAGTCACAGTCTTCTGTAAAACCTGTATGAAAAATGTTCTGCATCAAGAGAGCATAAAGTATGGACCACATTGTGCTGAGATTCATCTGATCTCTCTTCAGGCTACATGTCTGGCTCACATTTGTCACCTCTGCTCCTTTGGAATCAGTGGTGCTGGCCTCTCAGGAAACTAATTCAGTGCTCCTACCTGAAAGATCTGCCGTAAGATGCAGCTGCCTGTGTCTCCCCATTGAAAACAGAAGTTGTCTGGATGATTCACTTGGCAAGGTGCTAAACTTTCACGTCTCAGGTTAGGTCAGCT
Organism: Pogoniulus pusillus; assembly: GCF_015220805.1. Taxonomy (NCBI): domain Eukaryota; kingdom Metazoa; phylum Chordata; class Aves; order Piciformes; family Lybiidae; genus Pogoniulus; species Pogoniulus pusillus. The sequence goes on along the minus strand of NC_087296.1, from coordinate 11,146,538 downwards.
GAATCCTGCATCAACAGACTAGTTGTGGTAGCTCTTAGAGAGTTTGTGAGACAGGAGGGGGCTGCATTTCCAAGCAGGAATTTACAAAACTATTTGCTGTGAGCTGATGATTCTTCAGCATGTACTGAAAAGCTAAGAAGTCACCCTGCATGAAGTCCTCCTGGGTGAGTTAAACCTCACTTAGCAGCAGCCACTGCCTTATTTATTGTGCAAATGGAAAGCAAATACCACAAAACACTGCTGGAAAATCCCCAAATAACGAATGCAGCTCTATGTTGCCTGGGCATGTCAGTTAGAACTTTAAATCTTGCATACTTGCTTTAAAAGATAATTTAACTCTCACAACACTGCTGTGTCCAATAAATTCTCTGTTAAAGAGGGAGCATGCTCATAAAAGTCACCTAGCCCATAGACTTTCATCAGCAGTGACTCTGCAGCGGGACCTTGACCACCTGGACAGATGGGCAGAGTCCAAGGGGATGGGGTTCAATAGTTCCAAGTGCAGGGTGCTGCACTTTGGCCACAGCAACCCCATGGAGAGATACAGGCTGGGGTCAGAGTGGCTGAGAGCAGCCAGACAGAGAGGGATCTGGGGGTGCTGATTGATACCCACCTGAACGTGAGCCAGCAGTGTGCCCAGGTGGCCAAGAGAGCCAGTGGCATCCTGGCCTGCATCAGGAATGGTGTGGCCAGCAGGAGCAGGGAGGTCATTCTGCCCCTGTACTCTGCACTGCTTAGACCACACCTTGAGTCCTGTGTTCAGTTCTGGCCCCCCCCCCCCCCAGTTTAGGAGGGACATTGAGATGCTTGAGTGTGTCCAGAGAAGGGCAACAAGGCTGGGGAGAGGCCTTGAGCACAGCCCTACGAGGAGAGGCTGAGGGAGCTGGGATTGGTTAGCCTGGAGAAGAGGAGGCTCAGGGGAGACCTTATTGCTGTCTGCAACTACCTGAGGGGAGGTTGTGGCCAGGAGGAGGTTGCTCTCTTCTCTCAGGTGGCCAGCACCAGAACAAGAGGACACAGCCTCAGGCTGTGCCAGGGGAGATTTAGGCTGGAGGTGAGGAGAAAGTTCTTCCCTGAGAGAGTCATTGGACACTGGAATGGGCTGCCCGGGGAGGTGGTGTTCAAGGCAGGATTGGACGTGGCACTTGGTGCCATGGTCTGGCCTTGAGCTCTGTGGTAAAGGGTTGGACTTGATGATCTGTGAGGTCTCTTCTAACCTTGGTGATACTGTGATACTGTGATACTGTATGACTGCCTGTGCTCCCTGGGCTTTCTGGTTGAAATACCCCTGGGGTTAAACACTGAGTTCATGGCAGAGCCACATTTCCTAGGGACTCTGGAGTCTTCCAGCGTGGCTTGAAAACTGTGTAAACCATATTCAGAGTCCCACTCTTGATATCTGATGGGATACAATTTTGCCAGGAATTAACACAGAAAGAATAGGTAGCTGAGTGTGAACTGATCACAGAATCACAGGATGTTAGGGGCTGGAAGGGACCTCCAAAGATCATTGAGTTAAACCTCCCTGCCAAAGCAAGATTACCCAGGGCAGGCCACACAGGAAACACATCCAGGGGGTGTTTGAAAGTCTCCAGAGAAGAAGACTCCACAACCTCTCAGCCTGCTCCAGGGCTCCAGCATCCTCACTGTCAAGAAGTGTCTCCTTGTGTTGAGGTGGAACTTCCTGTGTTCTAGATGGTCTACACAGAAAGGTTCAAAAGCAAGGCTGGAGGTGAGTAGATTCAGACTGGACATGAGGAGGAAGTTGTTGAACATGAGAGTGGTGAGAGCCTGGAACAGATTGCCCAGGGAGGTGGTGGAAACCCCATCCCTGGAGGTGTTTAAGACCAGGCTGGATGAGGCTGTGGGCAGCCTGCTCTAGGGTAGGGTGTCCCTGGGTATGGCAGGGGGTTTGGAACTGGCTGATCCTTGTGGTCCCTTCCAACCCTGACTGATTGTATGATTCTATGATTCATCTCACCCTGTGAAAGCACATAAGATAAGCACTTGGAGATCGCTTTCTACATAGGGTATGAGGGTACCTATTTAATTGCAGGTGAACAATAATTTTGTTAGGCTAATGTCAGGCAAGAGGAGCAGAACAATTCTCTTTTTCAAGACAGCAGAACATAACTCTTGCAAAGCAAAGCCCTGATCAGGCAGCTGGAAGTGATCATTCAGGAATACCATGTCTGACTCTTTACTTCCAAGTTTAACACCTGAAATTACTTTTAAGATGCCTAATACAGGAGGATTAAAACCTTCAGCTATGTGCAGATGTTACCATATCAGCCCACTTCCATAAACCCACACTTCTGATTGCTTCACCTTTTGTTGTTTGAGATCTATTTTTAGTTCAGCTGTTCATAGAAATTCTTCCCACTGATGAATGCTGAACTGCATTGGCAGCCCAGGCAGAACAGCAGTGAAATACCTACAACACGGATTTCTTGAAGCTCCAGTTTGTTCTCAGAGGTTGTCATCAGACTATTGGGTTGGTTTGCAAGATAGGCTTCAAAACAGCAATGCAGAACTGCTGAAGATCTAATCGTTAAATGGAGCAATTGCTCCATAGCAAGAATGTCTCAAGTTCAGCCTCCAAGTATTCTTTGAGCCATCCATGTGTTGTACCAACAAATGGCCTCACAATTTAATGTAAGCAAACACTGCACTGGCATAAATTTTGCTGTACTCACCATGAGGGAAAGAAAAAGGGAAAGATGGAGTTGGCTCCCCCCCCCTCTATGTCTCTGATATTGTTTATTCTGCAATGTGTTATTTGTTTTAGCTTGGTATTTCTCTTTTAAATGTCTTTACTAGGCTAGAGTGCTACAATTTTAAGCCTCACAGGGAAACTTTAGCAAGTTATGAATTGCCAGGGAGTGGGATTTCAATGTAATTCAGGAGCGAGAACTAAGCAACGAGAAGAATATTCAACCTTTTCATTGGAAGGACCAAGTATTCTTTTCAAAGTCATATATCAAAAAGCCACATACAATGGAAACATTCTCTCTTCCTAGAACATAAAAGACGAGGGAACTGCCTGTTATGTGTTCTGAAATGATCCCTTTTCATTACAGCTTCAGAATTTTTCACTCTCTGGGGATCGCTGACTTCAAACCATGAAGAAAGGGGGAAAAGGCATCATACTATTTCCATTAAAAGCAGCCATGCATAACCTCATCATCTTTCCTTCTATCCCCCCCAATGTCCAATAATATTTGCATTCCAAAATGACTTATTATCTTTTTTGTTTGTTTGTTTGTTTTCAATGCACTGAGGTTGAGCAAATGAGGTTTAGCTGCCAACAAATGTGATGCTGTCCATTTGCGTCCGCCTTGTTTTAAGCCAGCAGCAGAGAAACACAACAACTCCAAGCAGTGCCACAGGCTGCAGACAGAGTAGCTGGAGAGAGGCCAGGCAGAAAGAGATCTGGGGGGTACTGGTAGATAGTAGTAGCTGAACATGAGGCAGCAGTGTGCCCAGGTGGGCAGCAGAGCCAGTGGCATCCTGACCTGGATCAGGAGCAGTGTGGTCAGCAGGACAAGGGAGGTTATTCTGCCCCTGTACTCAACACTGCTCAGGTCACACCTTGAGTGCTGTGTCCAGTTCTGGGCTCCTCAATTCAAAAGAGAGATTGAGATACTGGAAGGTGTCCAGAGAAGGGCAACAAAGCCCATGAGGGACCTGGAGCACAGCCCTATGAGGAGAGGCTGAGGGAGCTGGGGGTGTGCAGCCTGCAGAAGAGGAGGCTCAGGGCAGAGCTCATTGCTGCCTACAACTACCTGAAGGGAGGCTGTAGCCAGGTGGGGTTGGGCTCTGCTGCCAGGCAAGCAGCAACAGAACAAGGGGACAGAGCCTCAAGTTGTGCTGGAGGAGGTCTAGGCTGGATGTTAGGAGGAAATTGTTGGCAGAGAGAGTGATTGGCATTGGAATGGGCTGCCCAGGGAGGTGGTGGTAAAGGCTTGGACTTGATGATCTGTGAGGTCTCTTCCAACCCTGATGATACTGTGATACTGTGATATTGAGGAAAACTTTGTGTGGGGGCAGTTAGAGAAGAAATATGGACAAATGGTACAGAGGCAGTGGAAGAAGTCTGGTGAAAAGGGAATAAGCAAAGTTTTCAACTGACTTTTTATACAGTGAAGGAAAAGACAATGATTCAAAGTTTCCAATATGTGAGCTTGCAGGGGGAAAAAGGATAAGGTAGAAATGTATTCAAAAGTCAGGGGTGAGAAATGGTTATCTTAAAGATTTTGTGGTTTGTAAATAAAAGGCAATGGGAAAACATTCAGCAAGGCTGGGGAGGGACTGGTTAGAAGGGTTTAGAGTGATGGAAGGAGAAGCAATGGTTTGAAACTGGAGCAGGGAAGATTTAGGTTGGATACTAGGAAGAAGTTCTGTGTTAGGTTGTGGGGTCTCCTTCCATGGAGCCTTTCCAGGCCTGTCTGGATGTGTTCCTGTGTGATCTGTGTTAGATAGGATTGTCCTGCTCTGGCAGGTGGGTTGGACTCTATGATCTCCTTGGGTCCCTTCCAACCCCTAACATCCTGTGAGCCTGTGATTTTGTGAGTGGTGAGATAGTGGTACCGTTTGCCCAGGGATGTGATTGAGGCTCCATCTCTGGAGGTATTCAAGATCAGATTTTTTCCTGAGTTTTAAATAATTTTATCTCCTTATCAGTTATTCCTGATAGCTCACAGATTGGAAACTCATAAAGAATCAGTGTCTGTTTCTGATACTGAAATGTAGCTCTAAAGTCTCCCTGGAGCCTTCTCTTCTCCAGACTGAACAACCCCAAACTCTCTCAGCCTTTGTAGGAGAGGTGCTCCAACCCTCTCATCATCTTCATGGCCCTCCTCTGGGCCCACTCTAGCAGGTCCATGTCTCTCTTGTGTTTCAGTATCAAAAGTCATCTTCTCTGGAAGGAAAGACTCTAAATCTTGCCATGGGATATGAAAAGGCACTCTAAAGACATTCAGTGTTACTATCAGTATAAAGAAAGAGGCACTCAGCATAGGGCATGTTTGAACAGGGCATGGGATTGCTCCTGTCTCATGGTGTTTGCTGGAATGGCAGCACAGTACACAGTTCTGGGATTTAGGAGCAGGACTTGGATACTTGAAGCACTTCTGTCTCATTCTGGTGCTTCCAGAGACTAAAGGATGAATACATCTTTTTCTTTGTCATCAATTCATTCTCACATCTCTCTTTGTTTTCAAGATGCCTTCCAAAATGTTTGCTGAACAGCTAAGAGAAGCGATTTGGATGTTCCAATATGCTCCAAGTGATGTTAGATTCTTCCTCTGACTGTTGGAAGTTGTGCCCTTTATTAGTCCCAGCCTGTTAGTGGTTTATGATCTTTTTCCCACTGCAAATCATCTGCAAAATTGATTAACAGTGTTTCTTCCAGTCATTCCTGAAACTATTGAACCTAGAAACTCCCCAGAAGGCAGCTTCTCTGCATTAGCATTGGAGGGTTTTTTTTGGAGGCATTTCTCTGCATTCTCATACTACAGATTATGACATCAAACAGCTGAGATTAGGATCAGAGTCTGAACGAGCAGGAAGGACATGTGTTCTTAGGGGGGAAGAGCTCACACACGGAGAGGTTTTCAGTAAATGGCAGATTATAAAAGCTCAGTAAAAGCCTGGGCTTTAAACTGGCTTTGTTTTAAATGCTCTTCATTCCTCTGCCACTTTTATAGCAACATTTGGTCCTAGTGGAAACAGAGGAGTGAGTGCATGAGACCCAGTCAGTCCTAGCAGAGGGCTGCAGGAGGCACCTCCTACTCATGTGGAAGCTTTTGTCAACTTTCACCATGCTTTCCCCAACAGCAAAGGTCTTGGTTCAGGCCATGGATAACTCTGAGATGATCTCGAGTCACCTCCTTCTTTTCTGCCTCCAGAGGATCATAGAATCCTTAAGGTTGGAGAAGACCTCTGAGGTTATCAAGTCTGACTGTGAAAGGAGAGAGAATTATCCAAGCATGTGCAGAGATGGAGGAGGTGACAGAAAGTGTTCCCCAAGGGGAGGAGATGCTGGCCATCGTGCTTCTGCTCTGTCTTTTCTCCTTCAGGAGTTTTGTTGAGCCTGACCTTGAGTATCTCCAAGGATGGAGTCTCAATTCCCTCCCTGGGTAGCCTGTTCCATTGTTCCACCAACCTTGTAGGGCAGGACTTGTTCCTAACATCCAATCTGATTCTGCTCTTCCCTAGTTTGAAACCACTGCCCTCATCCTGTCACTGCAGGCCTTTGTGAGCAGTCTCTCCCCAGCCTTCTTGTAGCCCACTCTCAGGTGCTGCAAGACTGCTATTAGGTCCCCCTAGGGCCTTCTTTCCTCCAGGCTGGACACTCCCAGCTCCCTCAGCCTGTCCTTGTAGCAGAGGTGTTCCAGTCTCACAGACATTTTTGTGACCTTTCTCTGGACCCACTCCATCAGGTCCTTGTCCTTTCTGTGTTGAGAGCTCCATAGCACAGTACTCCAGGTCAGCAGAGCAAGAGAGGCAGAATCTCCTCCCTCAAGCTGCTGGCCACACTGCTTTTGATGCAGCCCAGGCTGCAATTGGTCTTCTGGGCTGCAAGTGACCATTCATAGAATCATAGAATGGTTTAGGTTGGAAGGGACCTCAAAGCTCATCCAGTTTCAACCATAGGCAGGGAGTCCTCCCACTACAACAGGTTGCTCAAGGCCTCATCCAACCTGGTGCTGAACATCTCCAGGAAGGTTGTGGAGCACAGAAGCACCCAATGTGATCTTTGATCACATTGGGTGCTTCTGTGCTCCACAACTTCCCTGAGCAATCTCTGCCAGTGTCTCACCACCCTCACTGGAAAGAACTACTTCCTAACACCCAGTTTAAATCTGATCCAAGTGGGGTTTTTTTTGTCATACTATCTTAGGACAAAGAAAATACTTTAATTCTGTAGTCTGATCCTATGCTATTTGGAGATCTGGAAATATAAATCTAACACTTCCCTAAAAGGGATTCATTCATACAGAAAACCAAAAGGAAGGGAAGGAGGAAGTTTGTTGAGCAACACTTTTTCTTGGTGAACCTACAAGCTCAGGCTGGAGTTGGGCTGTTGGGCCAGATGCTACTTCATCATCTGAAGAAACATCTTTAAGAAATTAGGAACATCTAGAGGCTTAGTATGAGCATTCCATTTGTGTTTGAATAAATTAAACAATGCATTCTCTGCAGAGGCAAAAGAAACTTTCCTCCCCCCACTCCTCTGATGTTTAAAGTTTTCCAACCACATATGGTTGATGTGCTCAGGATTGATGTTCTTAGGGCTGCTGGAGCAATGAAACCAGGGCTCTAATTTCATGAACATTAGAATGATAGAGTCAACCAGGTTGGAAGAGACCTCCAAGCTCAGACAGTCCAACCTAGCACCCAGCCACAGACAATCAACCAGATCATGGCACTAAGTGGCCCAGCCAGGCTTGGCTTCAACACCTCCAGGGATGATGACTCCACCACCTCCCTGGGCAGCCCATTCCAATGCCAATCACTCTCTCTGACAACAACTTCCTAACAACATCCAGCCTAGACCTCCCCTGGCACAACTTGAGACTGTGTCTCCTTGTTCTATTGCTGGTTGCCTGGCAGAAGAGCCCAACCTCCCCTGGCTACAGCCTCCCTTCAGGTAGTATAGTATTAGAAGATATAAGAGCCTATTGTTAAGAAGTGTTGCTTGACCCAGAAATCAGTCTCTTGAATATACACATCTACTACTTGAAACCAAAAAAGTGATGTAATTGATTCCAGCAGCCTTCATTACACTATGGGTTAGTGGTTGAGCAGGCAGTTATTGTATGATGAGACAAAAGGGAAGGTCCAAAAGAGTTAAGGTTACATATAGAAAAGTGAAAGACAAATGCACCCAAAGCAGCATTGCCAACAGCTCCAGAGAGGTGATTCTGCCACTTTGCTCTGCTAAGACCTCACCTGCTGTGACAAATCAAGGTCTGGAGCCCTCAATACATGGGGCAGGTCCAGGTGAGGGCCACAAAAATGATCAAGGGGTTGGAGCAGCTCTGCTACAAAGAAAGGCTGAGGGAGCTGGGAGTGTTCAGCCTGGAGAAGAGGAGGCTCTGGGGAGAACTAGTAGTGGCCTTCCAGTATCTAAAGTGAGACTTCAAGAAGGCTGGAGAGGGACTGTTCACAAAGGCCTGCAGTGACAGGACTAGGGCAATGGCTTCAAACTAGAGAAGAGCAGATTTAGATTGGGTGTTAGGAACAAGTTCTGCCCTATGAGGCTGGTGGAACATTGCAACAGGTTGCTCCCTTCCCTGGAGATACTCAAGGTCAGGCTTGACAGGGCTCTGGGTAGCCTGATCTAGTTGAAGATGTCCCTGAAAAATAGAAAGAGGAAAGAGAGCACTCCCATGCTTCTGCAAGGCAAGAGGCCAGTGGCAGGAAGGAAAAGGCATGGAATCATAGGATGGTAGGGGCAGGAAGGGATCTCTGGATATCATTGTCACAGAACTGCTTCAGGTGCCCCTGATATGTCTCCCTGTTTTTTTGTCTGCTCTGGAAAATGCAGGAAAGAATGGGAAAAGGTAGATGTTAATTTTTGTTAGCCTCCTCCTTAGAACAGAAATCTTTCTTCAGAGGTTAAGCACCTGCTGCTGCCTCTTCAGCTGTGAGACTTCACAGAAAGCTCTAGACTTTGGTATTAACTCACAGGGACATCATGGAAACTGATCCATGTGAATCACAGAATCACAGAATTTCTTAGATTGGAAAAGACCTTCAAGATCACTGAGTCCAGTCATTAGTTTTGCATTGACAAGTCCTTGACTAGCCCAAATCCCTCAGCACAACATCTAATCACTATGAATCACTATGGTTGGAAAGGACCACCAGGAGCATCCAGTCCAACCTTCAGCCCAGCAGCCTTCATCACCAGACCATAGCCTCAAGCACCACAGACACTCTTCTTTTAAACACCTCCAGGGATGGAGACTCCACCACCTCCCTGGGCAGCCTGTTCCAGTGCCTGACCACCTGCTCAGGAAAGAGCTTCCTCCCAACATAGTATCACATCTAACATAAACCTCCCCTGATGCAACTTGAGGCCATTGCCTCTTGTCCTAGCATTAGTAACTGGGGAGAAGAGACCAGCTCCAGCCTCACTACAGCCTCCTTTTAGGTAATTGCAGAGGGCAGTAAGGTCCCCTCTCAGCCTCCTCTTCTCCAGACTGAACACCCCCAGCTCCCTCAGCAGCTCCTCACAGGCCATGTTTGCCAGAGCTCTCCCCAGCCTTGTCACCCTTCTCTGCCCCTGCTCCAGCACCTCAGTGTCCCTCCTGTACTGTGGTGACCAAAACTGAATGATAATGAAAGGAAAAGCTTGGGTAGAACTGAATTGTACTTAGGCCAGGGGTTGAACACAGACTGAGCCAAAAGTGAATTAAAGGAATTAGCAATTGATTTGGGTTCTGCAGGTAGAAGGATTCAAAGTCAGTAAAATTACAAGGAGATGAACCCCCTTAGCAAATAATTTAGTCTGACTGCAGTTTTCTGGGCACTTTAATGCCTTGTGACTTCAGGAGGCCATTAAAATAGGAATTACAGTAGCTGACACAGGGAATAATGATGGCTTGGTTGAGGATTGTTACAGGAATGGATCCTGGTAATGTTTCAGAGAAAGCAGTCAAAATTCAGATAAGGACCAAAGGAAAAAGAGAGTCAAAGGATAATCACAGATTTGTAGTTTCAGAAGCACAGTTCTGACTCGAGATGCACAGTGATGGATTCTCTTACTGACAAAACAGTTTCATTCAGAGAAAAGACATAAAATCTGGAAGTCTTGGCATAAAAGGAGAGTGTGGAGATAGCAGAGAAGGATCTATCTTAAGCTTTTGTTCATGGGTACTCAAAGTGATTTCTTGAGCATGCAGTGAGCACATTTCATTCTTGGTTTGACTCCTGTTTCTCTAGCAGCATTTACACTCCTAGTAAAGGCTTTCCATCTTTTCCCTGGCTTTCTCTTGAGGAAATGTGCAAGGTGCTTCTTCATTTTATCTTTCCAGTGAGTATTTCATGCCTTGTGTCAGCCTTGGTCATCCTCTACAAGCAGAATATTTTATATTCACTGTCATTATCTCTTTTTCCATCTTGCAATCCTTGACTGCCAGAAGCAAAGCTCCTGAAGCACATGCCAACTGCCCCAAAACTATGATTTATAGATGCCCTTTGTCTGTGGGGAAGCATTTGTACAAAGCATGACATACAGATGTGCACAGTTTGTAGGCATGACTGACAAACACCACCAGGGCAAGGTAGACAAATAGGCACAGTGGCTTTTCCATTGCTGTCATAGAATCATAGAGTGGTTTAGGTTGGAAGGGACCTCAAGGATCATCCAATTCCATCCCCCTGCTATAGGCAGGGACTCCTTCCACTAGAACATGCTGTTCAAGGCCTGATCCAACCTGGCCTTGAACACCTCCAGGGAGGTTGTGGAGCACAGAAACACCCAATATGATCAAAGTTCACATTGGGTGCTTCTGTGCTCCACAACCTCCCTGGGCAACCTGTGCCAGTGTCTCACCATCCTCATTGGAAAGAACTTTCTTCCTAACATTCAGTTTCAATCCCCCCTCTGCCAGTCTAAACTCATTAGCCCTTGTCCTGTCATTACAAGACCTTGTCAATAGTCCCTCCCTAGCCTTTCCTGTAGATCCTCTTCAGATACTGGAAAGCCACTGCAAGGTCCTTGAAGCCTTCTCTTCTCCAGGCTGAAGAGTCCAAACTCTTGTAGCCTGTCATCTCTCTCTCTCCCTAGACATTAATGCAGGATCTAACAAAATCCAGTGGCAGCTTTGCAATACATTCACCAGTTTTAAATCATAAGGGAAAAGAAGAAAATCTTTCTCTGGAATAGGAATTGTTGCCTTAAAGATATTTAGTCCTTGATTAGCAAGTATTTGTTCCAACCATAACAAGGTTGGTGGGGTTTTTTTTCCCTCTTGGTTTTGTTTTTTACATGATGTTGATGGTTTTAGGATAACAGCCTTTTGAGAAGCACTTACCTACTTCAAATCTTATTTTTCAACTGAATGAGAGTGATGGAAAGTTAGATGTAAGGTAGAGTAAAAAAATGTTTGTCAACTAAAAGAGAGTGATGGTAAATGAAATGGTTGTCTGCAGGATGGCAATGTGCTCTTGTGGCCAGGAAGGCCAAGGGGATCCTAGGGTGCATTAAGAAGAGTGTGGCCAGCAGATGGAGGAGGTTCTTCTCCTACTCTACTCTACTCTACTCTACTCTACTCTACTCTACTCTACTCTACTCTACTCTACTCTACTCTACTCTACTCTACTCTGCCCTGGTGAGGCCCCACCTGGAATATTGCATCTAGTTCTAATCTCCCCAGTTCAAGAGGGACAGAGATCTACTGAAGAGAGTCCAAGGGAGGGCTACAAGGATGATGAAGGGACTGGAGCACTGGAGGAAAGGCTGAGAGCCCTGGGGCTGGTTAGTCTGGAGAGAAGACTGAGAGGGGATCTAATAAATCTACATGAATATCTGAGGACTGGGTGTGAAGAAGGAGGGGACAGCCTCTGCTCACTTGTGCCCTGTGACAGGGCAAGGGGCAAGGGATGTAAACTACAGTACAGGAAGTTCCACCTCAACATTAGGAAGAGCTTTACTCTAAAGGTCCTAGAGCACTGGCACAGACTGTCCAGAGAGGTTTTGGAGTCTCCTCTGGAGACTTTCCAGCCTTGTCTGCATGTGTTCCTGTGTGACCCGTGCTAGATTATATGATCCTGCCCTGGCAGGGAGGTTGGACTGGAAGATCCCCAAAGGTCCCTTCCAACCCCTAACATCCTGTGACCCTGTGACAGAGTTGCTCTATCACTGCTAGACTACCCACTTATATGAGGAGTCAGTTTTGAGGCTGCCCTCTCTATCCAAGCCTTACCAGCATTTTGTTTTATTTTTCCATCCTAAATAAATTGGATCCACCAAAAGGCTTTTTGCTACTCTCCTTCCTTTTTCATTCTGTGCCAGTCTCATCACGTCATGATGTGCAGCTCTTCCTTCAACCTTTTCCCAGCATTTTCTGACTGCAGCAGCTCCCTACTTCTGAAATCTCTTCGTATAATGACCCTAAAGACTTGACTCTCCCTTTGTACACAGGTTTATCACATCCAAAGCCCATTTTAATCTCTTTTGACATTATTTCCACCAGACCACTTGGGAGAAGGCTAAATACACTTCATAAATTCCTGTGCTTAAGCATCAAAGAGCCTCTAGCAGCCCTACTGGCACTGCAAGCCGTATTACATCTTTTGTAGATGGATGCACATCTGCAGGGGGGCAGAGGGAAGATCTTTCTCATATTTCTTCAAAATTGCAGCTTAAAACTGGAAAAAGAAAAAAAAGATGAATTAACATTTTAATGCAAACAAAAGAACATGGTTTACTTGTGAAGAGGCACTGAAGTCATCCAGAGCAGCATACTCCAAACAGAAGTATACCACATAAAACATGCCTCCCTCTGTGGCTACAACTCTCTCTGCTTCTTGTATACAGATGGTAGTGAGGACAGTATGGGCAACATCTCAAGTTGCACTCTGATGATTACCAAGAGACACTACTGACAGGCTCTGCTCTGTCTCTCCACCTCTGCAGTCACTCTGCAGCCCTCTGCTCCACTCCAGGGTGTTTACAGTATAAATTATAGGGACGCTAGCGACAGGACCAGAGCAAATGGTTGCAAGCTGCCACCACAGCAGGGTCAGGCTGGATCTTAGGGAATATTTCTTCACTGAAAGGGTTTGCAAACATTGGAATGATCTGCCCAGGGAGCCATCCCTGGGGGTGTTTGAGCAGTGTGTGGACATGGTGCTCAGGGACATGGTTTAGTGTTGACCCTTCAGTGCTGGGTGGAAGGTTGGACTGGATGATCTTGAGGACTTCTTTCAAACTAACAGAGTTTGTGATTCTGAAGGGATGCTTAGAGGAGCACAGAGACTTTGTGGTCTTTGCAGAAAAGGAGATATTTATCATAGAACCATAGAACGGTTTGGGTTGGAAGGGACATCAAGGATCATCCAGTTCCAATCCTCTGCCATAGGCAGGGAAATTTCTTACTAGAACAGGTCGCTCAAAGCCTCATCCAACCTGGCCTTGAACACCTCCAGGGAGGGAGCAGCCACAACTTCCCTGGGCAACCTGTGCCAGTGTCTCACCACCCTCACTGGAAAGAAACCTTTCCTAGCGTCTAGTTTGAATCTCCCCTCCTATGGTTCAAACCCATTCCTCCTCATCTTGTCATTAGAAGACCTTGTCAGTAGTCCCACCCACCTTTTCTGTAGGCCTCCTTCAGACACTGGAAGGCCATTATAAGGTCTCCTCAAAACCTTCTCTTCTCCATTCTGCAGAGCTCCAACTCTTTTAGGGCAGCAAGGCTGGGGAGGGGCCTGGAGCACAGCCCTGTGAGGAGAGGCTGAGGGAGCTGGGGGTGTGCAGCCTGCAGAAGAGGAGGCTCAGGGCAGAGCTCATTGCTGTCTGCAGCTCCCTGAAGGGAGGCTGTAGCCAGGTGGGGTTGGGCTCTTCTGCCAGGCAAGCAGCAACAGAACAAGGGGACACAGTCTCAAGTTGTGCCAGGGGAGGTCTAGGCTGGATGTTAGGAGGAAGTTGTTGTCAGAGAGAGTGATTGGCATTGGAATGGGCTGCCCAGGGAGGTGGTGGAGTCATCATCCCTGGAGGTGTTGAAGCAAAGCCTGGATGGGGCACTTAGTGCCATGGTCTGGTTGCTTGGCTAGGGCTGGGTGCTAGGTTGGAGTGGATGAACTTGGAGGTCTCTTCCATCCTGGCTAATTCTATGATTCTTATATATATATATATATATATATATAAACACACATATAATATGTTTTGTTTTTTTTTTTTTGGTGGGGACATGAAGGAGTGAAAAGTAAGCTGCAGAAACCTGTGCTGTTCATGAGAAAAATCACAGCATTGTTCAGGCATGACCCTGCTCCTTCCCATTAAAGAGACTACTGACATCTGATTTCATACAGGAAAAAAATGGGCTGCTGAAAAAAGGGATTGGGGTGAATGAACTTCCATTTAAACCTAGTGACAGCAAGACAATGAGGAGGTATAAACAGCTTCCTTAGACCTAATTCAGTAAAGGTTTAAGGAAATGGAAAGGCCCTCAGAAGGGTGAATACTGTCTGGTGGTAGGGCATAGCTGGAACATGTCCAGAGAAGGGCCATGAGGATGATCAGAGGTCTGGAGCACCTCTGCTATGCAGACAGACTGAGTGGGTTGGAGCTGTTCAGTCCAGAGAAGAGAAGGCTCCAAGGAGACCTTCTTGTGGCCTTCCAGTATCTGAAGGAGGCTACAAGAAAGCTGGGGAGGGACTTTTTAGAATGTCAGGTAGTGACAGGACTGGGGGAATGGAGCAAAACTAGAAGTGGGTGGCTTCAGATTGGATTTGAGGAAGAAGTTCTTCCCCATGAAGATGGTGAGACACTGGCACAGGTTGCCCAGGGAGGTGGTGGAAGCCTCATCCCTGAAAGTTTTTAAGGCCAGGCTGGATAAGCTCTGAGCAACCTGCTCTAGTGTGAGGTGTCCCTGCCCATGGCAGGGGAGTTGGAGCTGGATGATCCTTGAGGTCCCTTCCAGCCCTGACACCTCCATGATCCTATAGCAGGCTTCCAGCGCTTCTGCAGGTCTGTTTCTACCTAAAAATAGCAGGCACTTGTTAAAATTGTAGCTACTTCTCTACAGCTTTAGACTGGTGCCTTTATTAGTTTAGACGCCACCGACTCCAAAAGGCCAAGGCAACTCAGAGGCAATTAGGAGAAAAATATGCTTTTGGCTCCCAGGGAAATGTCCCTCCCAGCTCCTGACTTCCCGCTCGGGCTCTTTGTGAGGCGAGTGGTGAAACCAGCTTTTGTGCAGAGGAGCCACACATGCAATCCAGACCCCTTCGGACAAGGCACCATCATTCACGTCGCTCTCATGTTGACAAACACTTTGGTCACGTTGCTAGGGCAATGGTGCTGGAGCAGCCAGCACATCCCTCTGAAACATCTCCCCCCCTGAGGGCAACGAGGCTGGAGGGCAGCGGGACCAGATGGTTCCACTCATTCCCGGCAGTTGGCCATCGCTCTGCGCAGGACTGACTGGTAGCCACTTCCCAGCTGACCAGCCAGCTCAGAAGGCTTGTGGGTTGCTGTTCTTTAATTGCTTCTTGTTCAGAAGGATATCAAAAGCCATTTTCTTCTTCTAAGCAACACATTCATTCACTCAGAATACTTCCAGGCAGCCTGGACTGCAGCGAGAGCAGCACGAGGCTGTTAAAAACCAAGGGCAGGAGCAGGAGGTAGATGGTGGCTGGGGCTTGCAGCTGTAAAGCTCCCTTCACTGAGAGTTTGCTGCAGAAAGCCTCTCTGGGGAACTCTGGGGTGTCTGGAGAGGCACAGGTGTCTGAGCACGGGCACGGGAGCTGTCATGGGAACGAGAGCAGGAGCGCGCGGCGGGGCCGGGAAAGAAATGGTGCTTGGATCCTTCCCTGTCTCGGAACTTTTTATCCTTCTTCATGTACAGGTTTTTAGAAGAACGTTCAGGGTGTCCCTGGCCATACTGCAGTTGTTTTGTGTTCATTTCTCTCTACTGGGGCAGGGGAGGAGAGCATCAACAGCGGAGGGGGTGGGTGTCTGCCACAGAACATGAGTTTCTCATCTCGCCTGCGTGTGCGGATCCAGTTTCCTGCCCTTGATCCCAGCTTATTTTCTCCCATCAGGAGACAGCTGGTTTGGCAGAGCCCAGCGCGGGGCGGCTCCGCGGCCGCCCAGGGGCGCGGGGGAGGAGGGTGGCCCTGGCCGGGCAGCCTGAACTCCGCTTGGGGCTGCCTGCGGGTGACCAGCGGCAGCAAGAGGTCCTGTGAAAGCTGGCGGGGTGGCCTCCGCTGGCAGCCCTCCAGCTGGGGCCGTTCACAGGCCTGTTCTCAGCCTCGCCTCTTCCACAGGGCCCGAGAGGGAACAGAAAATTAATGGCTGTTTTATCAGCCTCAAAGGAGGCCTTTGACAGGCAGGCGTACGCCTGCCATTTCTGTTTGATCCTCCCCCTGCCACGCTGACCCTGGCGCCCCTGCCAGCTAGCAGGTGATGTTCCCCTAGCCCACTGGTGCCCTGGGGCAAGGGGCACAGCTAGGCCACGGCACCTCTGCCAGGACCTGTGCTCTGGGCTGACACCTGCATCCCACACACGCAGCCCTGCGGCCGTCAGCGACTTCCCAGAGCAGGAGGCGACCGCTTGCAGGCTGCTTCCTTGGCGAGGCTTTCTCCTTTCCCGCCACAAGCACCCTACGAGCAGCTTTTGGAGGGAGCTGGTCCCTCCAGAGGACACCATCGTTGTTCCCCTTGGAGATCCTGGCTGCCCATGCCCCATTGCAGAGGTCCCTGCGTGGATGCCCTCGGAGCGGGCATCCCCTTGGCACTGCTGCACAGCAGCGGTGCGAAGAGGCCGTTCGACATCGCCTGGTGGCTGGGGTTTGGCCAGCCTATATCCCAGCTTTTGTGCACCTCGGGAAAGGAACAGGAATTGCCTCAAGGGAAATAAATAAGGACTTTTAAAGACATGTTTATTTATGGACAGGCTTTCATGCATGCATCTTACAGCACTCCGCGTAGAGCGTAATTAAAACAAGCATCACGCTGAATATGATTCAGAAAGTAAAAATGCCTTTAAATACAGTTTAACTGCCAGCAGCTTGACATACTTCATCCCTCTGGGGAGGCAGTAACGGAGACATGAAGTTATGTGACTGCAGAAGCCACAAGACGTGGGTATTTTTAGGGGAAGTACAACTCGGGGAAGTAACTGACCTGTGACAAGGATTTACCACAATATACACTCCCAGAGCTGCCTGCTCCCAGTCAGGCAGCTCGGATGGTGGTCAGGCCCTGTGGAAGAAGGATGGAGAGGGAGGTCAAGACCTACCAGATCTGCTTCTGTGGCTGGTCTTGGGCATGCCATGGAAGCAGACCTTCACCCAAACACATCATTGAACACTTCTGCAGGCTACTTTAACTGAGATCCTGAATGCCTGCTGTGATATTCTACCATTTCTGCCCTTTGGGTTCTCTGCTCTGACTCAGATCTGCAGCTGGGCAGGCACATAAAGCTGGCCTGGGGCACTCTGCAGAGTCATGCAACCTGAGCTGCAGGAGGTGCTTCCCACTGCTTCTTCCAGTGCGTGATACCAAACTGGAACAGCACAAGTTTGGTTCCAGCCCCAGAGGTGCTCTTCTGTGTTTGTCACTGCATTTGCCAGCAGCATTGAGAGGAGCCTGCATGCTTGCTCACAGAATCCGTTGAGCAATCAAGGATGAATATATGAGCACGTGTAGGGCCTGAAATAACCTCAGCCTCTAGTTCTTTTCTTTTTATTTCATAGAATCATAGAATCATAAAACCAATTAGTTTGGAAGAGACCTCCAAGATCATCCAGTCCAACATAGCACCCAGCCCTAGCCAAGCAACCACACCATGGCACTAAGTGCCCCAGCCAGGCTTTGCTTGAACACCTCCAGCCACAGAGACTCCATCACCTCCCTGGGCAGCCCATTCCAATGCCAATCACTCTCTCTGACAACAACTTCCTCCTAACATCCAGCCTAGACCTACCCTGGCACAACTTGAGACTGTGTCCCCTTGTCCTGTTGCTGCTTGCCTGGCAGAAGAGCCCAACCCCGGCTGGCTACAGCCTCCCTTCAGGGAGTTGTAGACAGCAATGAGCTCTGCCCTGAGCCTCCTCTTCTGCAGGCTGCACACCCCCAGCTCCCTCAGCCTCTCCTCACAGGGCTGTGCTCCAGGCCCCTCCCCAGCTTTGTTGCCCTTCTCCAAACACCTTCCAGCACCTCAACATCTCTCTTGAACTGAGTAGCCCAGAACTGGACACAGCACTCGAGGTGTGGCCTGGGCAGTGTTGAGTACAGGGGCAGAATAACCTCCCTCTTCCTCACCACCCTATTTGCCAGTTTAGAAGAGCACAGGTTTGGAAGGTAAATATCAGTCTGGTATCATGCTACAGACCATGGACATGCCTAATGATTTTACCTATGTTTCACCACTGGAGTGACTTTTTTTGCCAGCACTCTTTCCATTAGACATGCCAGGAGAAGGGTGTTTCTCATGGGATTGTGTAGAGGACTTCATTTTAAATACCTTTGGGAAATTATATGCCAATCTACCGCTGCCTTTGATCCCCCTGCATTCTTCACAGCAACACAGGGAACCTTCAACCTCTTTTCCCTTGTTAGATTCATATGCTCTTTTTACTATCTTTTCAGAGGAAAAGCCTCAAATTCATTTTCACAGAACTGTTTTTCTGAACTTGAAGCAAGGGCATGCAAATATCATTAGGCACTGAGGAATCAGTTTTATGAACAGTGAACTAAGATGGAAACTAATTCCATCTACTCTATTATTTGTTTCAAGTCACAATTCAGGTCATGGGAGGTACCTGCCTCTGTTTCTCAATTTCTTCATTCTGTCTGTAAAAGAAAATGCAATTTAACTATATGGATCCTGTCACCACCAAAGGCAGTGCCAAAAAAAACCCCAAAAGAATGTGAATGGAGTCAGGATGAATCTTGTTTAAGTGCACAATCTATAGGGTAAAAGTTACCCTTAAGAAAATCTAGTTGTAGATTACAGATTTATGAAATCAAAGCCCTGAAGTGATAGATTTATAAGTATCAGTGCAAATTCTTGAACCTCAGAGCTTCCTTAGAATCAAAGAATCAACCTGGTTGGAAGAGACTTCCAAGCTCAGCCACTCCAACCTAGCACCCAGCCCTAGACAATCAACCACATCATGGCTCTAAGTGCCCCATCCAGGCTTGGCTTCAACACCTCCAGCCACAGCCACTCCACCACCTCCCTGGGCAGCCCATTCCAATGCCAATCACTCTCTCTGACAACAACTTCCTCCTAACATCCAGCCTAGACCTCCCCTGGAACAACTGAGACTGTGTCCCCTTGTTCTGTTGCCCAATCCCACCTGGCTACAGCCTCCCTTCAGGTAGTTGTAGACAGCAATGAGGTCTGCCCTGAGCCTCCTCTGCTGCAGGCTGCACACCCCCAGCTCCCTCAGCCTCTCCTCACAGGGATGTGTTCCTGGCCCCTCCCCAACCTTGCTGCCCTTCTCCAAACACCTTCCAGCACCTCAGCATCTCTCTTGAATTGAGGAGCCCAGAACTGGGCACAGCACTCAAGGTGTGGCCTGACCAGCGTTGAGTAAAGGGGATGAATAACCTCCCTTATTTCTTGCCAGCAATGCTAGATCCTTTGCTTACATACTTGTATTTATACTGATACAGTTTATGTCATTTGTAAAATTAAAATAGCATATAGCAGACTGTTCTAAGTCCTCACTATTTCACTTTGAATGTGTTTTATAAGAGACTGGATTCAAGTTTTAGCTGCTTTTTATCTTACACTGTATTTAAACGTCTACATTTGCATGTAGGGTGGAGGTTGCCTGTCGTTTGGTGGATATCCTTTCCGTTTTGCATGCATCTAAGTGGGCAAATAAATGACACAGACATCAGAAAATGAAGCCAGCTCCACACTGTGTAGTAGTGTGGTGTATAGATAGTTTTGTCTCAAGATTCATCTCCTCACTGTGCTCTAGGTAACAGGCAAAGATATGAAGAGTCAGCCGCTGAGCAGGGTCTTTGCTGAACTGGTGGAACTTTGCCACCTCTTTTACAAGTGGACTGTCTGAACCAGCATTTACCCCAACTGTTAGGGTCTAGCTCTGCCACCTGGCCCACATGACACCAAGCCCTGTGGGTCTCTTCCTGAGAGAATAGAATCATAGAATCATAGAATCAACCAGGATGGAAGAGACCTCCAAGATCATCCAGTCCAACCTAGCACCCAGCCCTATCCAGTCAACCAGACCATGGCACTAAGTGCCTCATCCAGTCTTTTCTTGAAGACCCCCAGGGACGGTGCCTCCACCACCTCCCTGGGCAGCCCATTCCAATGCCAATCACTCTCTCTGGGAAGAACTTCTTCCTAACATCCAGCCTATACCTACCCTGGCACAACTTGAGACTGTGTCCCCTTGTTCTATTGCTGGTTGCCTGGGAGAAGAGGCCACCCCCCACCTGGCTACAATGCCCTTTCAGGTAGTTGTAGACAGTAATAAGATCACCCCTGAGCCTCCTCTTCTCCAGGCTAAACAGGCCCAGCTCCCTCAGCCTCTCCTCATAGGTAGTGTCTAGGTGCATGCATTTGAGCTAGGAAATCATCTACTAACCCCTGCTTCTGCTAATAAAGGCAAACCCCCTGAGCTCATGAAAAATGAAGACTGCATTCAAGTGTTTAGTACACCAACATGTACCAGCAGTCAAGGGGGCTACAAGAAAGCTGGGGAGGGACTGCTTACAAGGGCTTGTAGCACTGGAACATGGGGAAATGGTTTTGAACTACAGCAGGGCAGATTTAGATTGAACATCAGGAAGAAGTTCTTTACTGTGAGGGTGGTGGAACACTGGAACATGCTGCCCAGGGAGGTGGTAGTGACTCCACTCTTGGAGACATCCAAGGTCAGGCTTGCTGGGGGTCTGAGCAACCTGATCTAGCTGAGGATGTATCTACTTGCTTCAGGTGGGTTGGACTAGATGACCTTTAAAGGTCCCTTCTGACCCAGTGCATTCCACAATTCAAGGCACTAGGACACTGCCCAGGTGTAAGCTGCTTAATGTGCATGGGCAGGTTTGGAGGATGAATGGAGTTTAACAGTGCTATAGAGCTGGGAAGGTGAAAGGTGGGAAGATGACACAGAAAAATGTTCAGATTGCTGGAGAGAGCAAAGGTTCCTTTCCAGTTTGCTATATTTGAGGAACCTCTCAGATATTTTCCCCCTTTTTGTCCACTTCTCCAGCAGTTTGGGCGTCCAAACAGAGAAGACCAAAAGAGAAAATGGCATCTTCACCCAAACCAACCTGCTGTCTGACATCCTTTACAACCCTTGCAGACATGGCTGTCACCTTGCAGACCTAAAGCTCTGCCACATGCTAAGACAAACTTGATCTCCAAACCAGATCTCTGTGACCAGTTTAAAACCCAGAGGTGCAAAACCACAAGCCGCCATATAGATGGGCTCCGACAGCCCCAGGCTGCTCATTTTCAGGTACCTAAATGCAGACTCGTGTCCATCCTGTCTCTCAAGGCTCAAAAAAAAAAAAAAAAAAAAAAAGAAAGAAAGAAAAAAAAAGGTATTTTTTGTTCCTTACTGATCAGCAAACTTTTCAGCTCTGTCCAAACCCACCACTGTGTTTTCCCAAGCTCCCAGAGGAAACAGCGTCTCTTTGCCCTACAGCTGCGACTCCCCCCACAGTGAATAGGTGATGACAGATGGGACGTTGGGTCTGGAATTCACATGATGTCTGAAATCCCATGTGCTTGCTCTTGGGCGTGGCAGTCTTCATTCTCATCATTTTACACCCAAAATTTCCCTCTGCTGGCTTCTCTTAGAGCAGATAAAGACAATTACCATGTGTGCATGTGTATGTTACTGTTATTTCAATACACCCAAACCCGCAGATATTTGCTGCTCTTTTCCCACTCCTGCCTTCCACCACCTCCCAGCCCACCCTGGGGAAGCACTCTTCATGCTGAGGGTGTGCATTGTGTGGGTGCTGGCAAGTGCTCAGGGGTTACTCCAGGAGGCAGGCAGCAGCTGAGTCAGAAGCGCTGCGGTAGCACTGGGCTGGGGGCAGTCAGCAGAGGAAGAGCGGAGAGACAGTTCTGCTTCTGGCTGCTAATGAGCTTTCTGGTGGCAGTGCTGTTCTCATCAGGACTATTTGTTTTTACAGGCTGCCCTTTGTTGACTTTAGGCTTGTTTTTCTTGCCATGCAACACAAATATTCTCAGGCGTTAAGCTTTCCTTGCCCCTACTGCCTTCTTCTCATGTGGGACCACGCAGGAGCTAAATTTAAGCATGATTGATAGCATTTAATCCAGAGAGGGTCAGAGAGCTATTCTCCTGTTAAAAGTTCTCTGGTTTGCTTCTTCTGTTTACAATCATGTCTCTAAAGTGCTGTAGTCAGTCATGCTTCCCAATGAAGTCTCTTCTGCTTTCCTTGCCTCTGTGGGATAGTTGCTCTTAATTATGTGGAGCCTCATGCCTCTTTGTCTGCTCCTAGATGGAAAAGAACAACAGCTATGGGCCTTTAAGCCAGATGATGCCAGGACTCACACACTCCCTGCACTATAATAGATAGCAGGCCCTCAGATTCTGCTCTTGCTAACCACTAAACATGGAAATACGAAAGCAGTCCTGGTTGTGTTTTCCCTTTCCTGACAGTCTTTGAGAAACATCTTCCCTGAGCAACCACATGTTCAGCACAACCAGATGAGTGCTTTTACCAGCTCTGACTGGCTGCCTCAGCACCAGGAGTGAGTAAAAACCTCCTCTCTACCAGATGGCTGTGCAGCCTTACACACATTATTAGCACATACTTTGAGCGTGACACCTCTTGCTGATGTCAACTAACTGTCTGCACAGGCTTTTGCTGGCTTTACCTTTCTGCTGTCATTGCCTCCATGGCAAGATTCTGACATTGTTAGCAAGATGGAAGGGGTTAGGGCTTGGCAAAGAAAACCTTCTTCTGGAGAATATGTGCCACAGGGATGTGACTGTGCCCCCGAAATCAGCACTGGTGAGGCCACATCTGAAATACTGCATTCAGTTTTGGGCCCTCACTACCAGAAAAGACATTGAGTTGCTAGAGTGGGTCCAGAGAAGGGCAACAAGGCTGATGAAGGGACTAGAGCACAGGTCTTGCTGTCTACAACTACCTGAAGGGACATTGTAGCCAGCTGGGGGGTGGCCTCTTCTCCCAGGCAAGCAGCAACAGAACAACAGGACACAGTCTCAAGTTGTGCCAGGGCAGGTCTAGGCTGGATGTTAGGAGGAAGTTGTTGTCAGAGAGAGTGATTGGCATTGGAATGGGCTGCCCAGGGAGGTGGTGGAGGCACCATCCCTGGAGGTGTTCAAGAAAAGACTGACTGGGGCACTTGGTGCCATGGTCTAGTTGACTGGATGGGGATGGGTGCTAGATTGGACTGGCTGAGCTTGGAGGTCTCTTCCAACCTGGTTGATTCTGTGATTCTATGATTCTTATGAGGAGTGGCTGAGAGAACTGGGGCTGTTTAGTCAGCAGAAGAGGAGGCTGATAGGAGACCTCATTGCTCTCTACAACTCTCTGAAAGGAGGCTGGAGCCAAGCGGGGCTTGGTATCTTCTGCTCAGTGGCAGGTGATAGAACAAGAGGAAAGAGCCTGAAATTGTGCCAGAGGTGGTTTAGATTGGATGTTAGGAAAAAATTAGGAGTAGACAAGCTGCCCAGGGATCAAGCTGCCCAGGGAGCTAGCTGCCCAGGGAGCTGGTGGAGCCACCAGCCTTGCAGATGTTCAAGGAATATGTGAGCATGGGACCTTGGGCTGTGGTTTAATGACCATGGTGCTCTTCAGTCATTGAGTCCAGCCATTGACATTAGAGGTCTTCTCCAACCAAACCAACTCTCTGATTCTGTGAGTTTCCTGGGGAGTTAAAATCTTCTGGTTGCAAAAACAGTTCCTCCCTCACTGGTGAAATCTCCACACATGCACGCACACGAAAACACCCAAACCACCCTGTGAAGCTGCAATTCTTTTTAATGATTAAAAAGCCATTTTTTTCCCCACTTGTTCACCATTATAATCATCTCACTCCCTTCAGGGTGGTACCTGCAGTGTCACTTAAAGAACAGCAACAGTCACCTGCCCATACATGCAGGAATTTAACTAACCAGGCCTTTCCCATGGTGGAGTCAGTAGGTTTAGAGTAGTTTTCACAGAAACATAGAACTGCCAGGGCTGGAAGAGACCTCAAGCCTGGCTGGGGCACTTAGTGCCATGGTCTGGTTGCTTGGCCAGGGCTGGGTGCTAGGTTGGAGTGGATGAGCTTGGAGGTCTCTTCCAGCCTGGTTGATTCTATGGTTCTATGAAATGATTAATGCATTTACAAGCCACTGCTGCAAGAAGCATAGGATCATTTTGCTTGGAAAAGACCTTCAGATGCTTGGAAAAGCAGCAATGTTAGGGAAAAAAACCGGTTGCCCTGTGCTGAAACCTAGAAATAAAGGCTCTGATGAAGATAGTGGTTACTGGAGGTTAGCTGCAGGAGTAATTTGACAACAATGGCTGATTTTTATCACCTTCATTTGCTACAAATGTACTTTAATCTATTGGTTAGCTTTATATCAGCTGAAGTTATTCACCCAGTTTTCTCCATCTTCTTGCTTTCCTTTGGGCTTCTGCAGCTCACACCTCAGTGAGTAGGGAGGAGGTTGAATAGGGATATTTTTCATTCTCCTTTTCTTTTGCTTGCTTAGCTGACCCAGGAGGTATAACAGGAGGGAGGGACCACGGCTTTGGCATAGGATTGCTCACAGACTGGGCTAAGCCAGTAGTGAAACCTCACCCTTGATTTATAAACACTAATTATTTTGTAATGGTACCATTGTAATTAATACTCTATTCCCATTTCTTTGTTTATACCTCTCCCTGGGGGGAATAATTTATATTTTCATTGTGAGAAAAGGCTAGGATTTGCATTGCAAAAAATGCATGAAATCTTAGCACTGCCTCCATAGTGAGTTTTAAATCAGCTGCTGTTAAATGACTCTCAATAATCTCACCTTCAGCCTTACTAAGTGCTGTCTGCCTGGACAGATAGGCAGAGTCCAAGGGGATGGGGTTCAGTAGCTCCAAGTGCAGGGTGCTGCACTTTGGCCACAACAACCCCATGCAGAGATACAGGCTGGGGTCGGAGTGGCTGAGAGCAGCCAGACAGAGAGGGATCTGGGGGTGCTGATTGATACCCACCTGAACATGAGCCAGCAGTGTGCCCAGGTGGCCAAGAGAGCCAGTGGCATCCTGGCCTGCATCAGGAATGGTGTGGCCAGCAGGAGCAGGGAGGTCATTCTGCCCCTGTACTCTGCACTGCTCAGACCACACCTTGAGTGCTGTGTTCAGTTCTGGGCCCCCCAGTTAAGGAGGGACATTGAGATGCTTGAGCGTGTCCAGAGAAGGGCAACGAGGCTGGGGAGAGGCCTTGAGCACAGCCCTGCGAGGAGAGGCTGAGGGAGCTGGGATTGGTTAGCCTGGAGAAGAGGAGGCTCAGGGGAGACCTCATTGCTGTCTGCAACTACCTGAGGGGAGGTTGTGGCCAGGAGGAGGTTGCTTTCTTCTCTCAGGTGGCCAGCACCAGAACGAGAGGACACAGACTCAGGCTGTGCCAGGGGAGATTTAGGCTGGAGGTGAGGAGAAAGTTCTTCCCTGAGAGAGTCATTGGACACTGGAATGGGCTGCCCAGGGAGGTGGTGGAGTCGCCGTCCCTGGAGCTGTTCAAGGCAGGACTGGACGTGGCACTTGGTGCCATGGTCTGGCCTTGAGCTCTGTGCTAAAGGGTTGGACTTGATGATCTGTGAGGTCTCTTCCAACCCTGATGATACTGTGATACTGTCATACTCTGATGTCTGTGGCCAAAGCAGAATTGTCAACCCCCCTAGTCTGAACGCCAGAGTTTCTCCTTTAGGCAAACTTCCTGAGTGCCAAAGGAAACCTGAGCCTGGCACTGAAGCTCAGATTGACCTTTTTGGCTACCCTACATGCAAATGTATATGTCTGCTGAGGCTGTGGTTCTAGCAAACGACAGCTGTGGTGTTGTTTCTAGGCTCCTACCAAACATGCTGGCATCTTTAAGGCATCATTTGGCAGGGGGTTTGGACTCAAAGATCTCCAGAGGTCCCATCCTGTGATCAGGAGACTACATTTCTGCTGGTAAATAGTTAGAGAGACAGCAGGATGCACCTATAAAAGGCTAACAGATGAATGTGGGAGACATCTTTGGTTTCAAAATGAAGACTCAGCTGATGACACTGCAGAGTGTTGCCTTCCCAGAGCAACTTATGCAGAGGACAAAACTACATAAATCTCCTTTGAATGCCTTGATTTTAGTATCTTAACCTTTCTGCCTTAAAGGTTTAAGTCACAAATGCCTGAGCCTTCAGAGTGTGCTAATAAAACCCAGTTGTGCAGGGGGATGCATGGGACTAAATAATTTACAGTGTTCAGACTGTTCTCTTCTATACTTTTTAATGTCTCTTTTTGACATGAGCTTTGGCCAAGTTAAAAATCTGGGGAGAATTGTTCTCCCCCTCTCTTTTAGTTATGACAATGATTAAACTGCAATTGTCTTCAGTGCTGTAGAGTTAAACCTGAGATTACTCAAGGTCCTCAACACAGCTAATCACGAATGACAGACAAAACCTCCTCTCCTTCCATCTTGGTGATTGATTTCTGGGGTTAATAGTTCATGATGTTTGAGATTTTGCAGCTCATGCATTAAGTAAATCCCTGTATCTGTGCTCAGGAGATGACCCAGCACTGACTGCTGTAAATGGGGATTGGCCTGGCAGTTCAAATATGCAGCTTCTGAACCAAGCTTTTCTTCCCCTTCTCTTCTTTTCATGACACCAAATGTTCCAAAGTGAAAATTCAGCTATGGACACTGTATAAATGCCAGGGCAGCAGGTCAAATACTTTGATTTTAGACTGAGAATGAAAAACAAAAAGCTTTCTTAGAATCATAGGCTCATGACAACTGGAAAAGACCTCTGAGATCATCAACTGTCAACCCAACACCATCGTGACCACTAAAGCATGTCACAGAGTGTCATGTGTACAGGTGTTTTGAACACCTCCAGGGTTGGTGCCTCCACCACCTCCCTGGGCATCCTGTTCCAATGCCTGACCACTCTCGCAGGACAGAAAGTTTTCCTTGTGTCCAATCTAACCCTCCCCTAGGTTTCTCTCTCTTTCTTTGCTCTTGTGTCTGCCAGAGAATCATATTGCCAGACCTTGCTAGCCAATAACTGAAGGAACAGTTTGAACTATAGCAGCATGGCTATAGCTAAGAAGACTTCTTTAATAACTGTGAACACCTGGAACAAAGTGGCAAAAATAGCTCTGACTGAATGAGAAGACAAGGTGACCTGCAAGGTCTCAACAAGCACAAAAGTTACAAGCTCTCAATTTCATAGAATCATGGAATCAACCAGGTTGGAAGAGACCTCCAAGCTCATCCAGTCCAACCTAGCACCCAGCCCTAGCCAAGCAACCAGACCATGGCACTAAGTGCCTCAGCCAGGCTTGGCTTCAACACCTCCAGGGACAGCGACTCCAGCACCTCCCTGGGCAGCCCATTCCAATGCCAATCACTCTCTCTGACAACAACTTCCTCCTAACATCCAGCCTAGACCCCCCCTGGCACAGCTTGAGGCTGTGTCCCCTTGTTCTGTTGCTGCTTGCCTGGCAGAAGAGCCCAACCCCACCTGGCTACAGCCTCCTTTCAGGGAGCTGCAGACAGCAATGAGCTCTGCCCTGAGCCTCCTCTTCTGCAGTCTGCACACCCCCAGCTCCCTCAGCCTCTCCTCACAGGGCTGTGCCCCAGGCTCCTTTCCAGCTTCATCATCTTCAATAAGAAAGAGACAGAACAGTTGAAAGAACCCCAAAGCCCTTCCAAGTCTTTTTTCAGTCCACAGCAACTGCTTGAGGGCAGGTCTTGTCTGTTGTATGCTCCCCTCATAGGCTGTTTCTGGTAAAAGCAGTTTGCCTTAAGAATGTCTGTCACCATTATTCCTGCACTTTCAGAGGCTGCTGTTATTCTGAATGCACAAAATGCCCCACTGAGACAGCCATGCAATCAATACAAGACTGCCTGATGATGTTCTGGAAAAATATTCCTTGAGGATCTTTCACTATAGCTATTTCTTCAACTTGCTCCCTGTGGTCCAGTACAATTGCCTGAATTTTTCCAATGGAGAAATGTCCAGTACAAAAAATGGCCCCTGTGAAAGCAGCCTGGTGAGCTGCAGAAGGGCAAGAACCTTTGTAGATCTTTTCTCTGTAGAAATGGTTTCATTTTTTCATGCCACTGCTTAGTTACTCTGAAAGATGAGCAGCCATTCCTTACTCTTTGCCATGAATTTGCTGACAGTTAAAGTCCAAGTTCTAAGCCATTCCCCCCTTGGAGCCAGATAAATTGCAGTTCTCTTTGCTGGGTTACATGAGAAGCTGGTGAGGACCTGAAAAAAACAATATCACCAAAACAGTGAATATTCAGAGAGCCTGTTTGTGGTGGTGATGTACAGGACACTAAGAATATGAAGAGGGATGTTGGCAGTCTTGAGAAGTGGGACAGTGACAACTGTGTGAAGTTCAACAACTCAAAGTGCAAGGTCCTGCATCTGGGTTGGGCCAGTCCCAGGCACAAAACCAGGCTGGGGGCAGAGTTGGTGGAGATTAGCTCTGTAGAAAAAGACTTGGGGGTGGTGGTTGATGAGAAGCTCCCTAGGAGCCAGCAGTGCCCTCATACTGCCCAGAAGGCAGCTGTGTGCTGGGCTGCATCAGGAGGAGTGTGACCATCAGAGCAAGAGAGGGGATTCTGCCCCTTGACTCTGCTCAGCTCCAGTACTGCATCCAGTTCAGGTGTCCCCAGCATAAGAAGGACACAGAGCTGTTGGAACAAGTCCAGAGGAGGGCTACAAAGGTGATCCAAGGGCTGGAATACCTCTGCTATGAGGATAGACTGAGAGAATTGGGGTTGTCCAGCCTGGATAAGAGAAGGCTCTGAGGCAGATCCTACAGAAAGGCTGTAGAGGGACTTCTCATAAGAGTGCTTAGTGATAGGACAAAGGAGAATGGTTGGAAGCTGAGAGACAGTAGGTTTAGACTGGATCTTAAGAAGTTCTTCAGTACCAGGGTGGTGAGACTCTGCAATAGGTTGCTCAGGGAGGTTGTGGATTACTTCCTCCCTGGAGATGTTGAGCAGCCAAGTCTAGTTGAGAGGTGTCCCTGCCCATGGCAGGAAGGTTGGAGTAGATGACCTCTGAGGTCCCTTCCAGCTGAAGCCACTCTGTGATTAACTGACTTTGTAAGTGCACCCTAAGTCTATCCCCATCACTCTACCACCTCGCACCCCATCTGCAAGCAAAACTAGTTTCACAGTTCAGTACCTGGACCACAACTGAAGATTAGCTGTAAAACATTACCATGACCTCTCAGTTATGAAGTTACAGCACAGTTTGAGGAGAGTCCACCAGGATCCTCACATCCACCTGAACCCTCACATTCAGCAAAGCCTGCAATGATAGGGTGATGGGCAGTGGTTTCCAACGAGAGAGGAGGAGATTTAGATTGGATGCTAGGAACAAATTCTTTACCATCAGGGCAGTGAAACACTAGAACAGGTTACTAAGGCAAGTAGTTGAGGCCCCATTCATAGAGATATTGGAGGTGAAGCTCAACAGGGCTCTGGAGAGCCTCATCTAGTGGAGGATCTGTTTAACCTGTGGTTCTGCAGAGCATTGTCTGTGCTGGAGGTTCTACAGTAAGCAAATTCATGTTTTGAGGACTTGGATATACAGAATATTTAGGAAGAGGAAGTTCTTTACAATGAGAGAGGTGGAACACTGGAAAAACTTGCCCAGAGCTGTAGTGCAGATCCCATCCTTGAAGACATTCAAGGTCAAACTTTATGGGGCCATGAGCAACCTGATATGATTCAATCTCTAGGTGGGTTGGACTAGGTGACCTTTGAGGGTCCCTTCCAATCCAAAGCTTGGGGAGGGCAGATTTAGATATTAGGAAGATATTAGATATTAGGAAGATGAGATATTAGATATTAGGAAGATTAGATATCAGATATTAGGAAGATGAGATATCAGATATTAGGAAGATTAGATATCAGATATTAGGAAGATTAGATATCAGATATTAGGAAATGAGATATCAGATATTAGGAAGATTAGATATCAGATATTAGGAAGATTAGATATCAGATATTAGGAAGATGAGATATCAGATATTAGGAAGATTAGATATCAGATATTAGGAAGAAATTCTTTAACAATGAGAGTGATGAGACACAGGTGCAGATTGCCCAGGGAGGTTGTGGGTGCTGCCTCCCTGGGCATGTATAAGGTTAGACTGGATGAGGCCTTGAGCAGCTGAGTGTAGTTGAGAGGTGTCCCTGCCCATGGCAGGGAGGTTGGAGTAGATGATCTCTGAGTAGATGATCTCTGATCTCTTCCAACCTAAGCCATTCTATGGCTTTCAGGGGAAGTACAGGCTGAATGTCAGGAGGAAGTTCTTCACTGAGAGAGTGATTGGCATTGGAATGGGCTGCCCAGGGATGTGGTGGAGGCACCAACCCTGGAGGTCGTAAAGAAAAGCCTGGATGAGGCACTTGGTGCCATGGTCTGGTTGACTGGCCAGGGCTGGGTGCTAGGTTGGACTGGATGATCTTGGAGGTCTCTTCCAATCTGGTTGATTCTATGATTCTATGACTACGATTCTATGACCATGAGCAACCTGATATAGTTTGTCCTGCAGAGGAATTTGGACTAGATGACCTCTGGAAGTTCCTTCCAAGCCAGACCATTCTATGATTCCATGTTCCACCACCAAGACAAAGGAAGAGTTCAGAATTCCCACCTACATGTTCTTGTTGTTTATTGTAGCTGAAGTGCAAAGAAGGATACCTCTGGAGTGTAGCTTTAGAAATTTTGTTTGCAAAATATAGGAGGTTTTGGTCTTTTCACTTCATGAGACCTCAGTGGTCCAAACCTTACCTAGGGAAATGGAAGGATCTGGAGACCCCAGGACACTACCCCATCTGAAACAGGTAGTAGGAAGAACAGAAGGAAGGGGCAGCTGAGGTTAGGGAAATTTGACCTGAGAAGGGTCAGAGGAAGCAAGCTTGTTTAGTCTGGAAGAGACAAAACTGAGGGAGGACAGGATGGCAGTTTGCTGATATGGAAACAGTGAAGAAGAAGATTACTTTATTGCTCATGGTGCCCACCAGTCTTAGGACAAGAAATAATCAGATTAATTTTAAGTAAAGAGCATCAAAGCTACGTATTAGGGAAAAAGCAAATCTTATTAAGGAAATCTTGAAGCAGTGACACAAGCAGCCCAGGGAAAGGAGAGGGTTTCCTCCACTGGGGAATTTGGAAAGGATGCAAAACTATTTCTGTGATCCCAGGGTTCATTTCTGAGGACACATGAGGTCTCCAGCAGCACCCTGCTCTTTCCAAAGCTGCTTAACAGCCTTCCCACCTCTTTGGAAAACCCATTGCACCTGCAGAGCTAGACTACAGACCCCTTCTCCACCTTAGCTACCCCACAGAACTCTGTTATGCCTACTTGTCTACATTAAACCCATTTACCCCATACCTGGGGCTAAACTCTAGCAGTTACTCTACCACCCAGTGACCCCTCCCCAGCAGAGGAGGAGGACAAACAAAAAGAGAGAACACAGGTTGAAATGAAAACTGATTTAATAGAATCATGGAATCAACCAGGTTGGAAGACACCTCCAAGCTCATCCAGTCCAACCTAGCACCCAGCCCTAGACAAGCAACCAGACCATGGCACTAAGTGCCCCAGCCAGGCTTTGCTTCAACACCTCCAGGGACAGCGACTCCACCACCTCCCTGGGCAGCCCATTCCAATGCCAATCACTCTCTCTGCCAACAACTTCCTCCTAACATCCAGCCTAGACCTCCCCTGGCACACCAAATGAATATCAGTGTCAATACAAGAGATATGCTTTGCCCAGCAAAAGTGCAGCAGTCTCCAAATCCAGGGAGGCAGTCCTCCAGAGCAAGAGACAAATGAGGAGCCAAGTGAGGATGAACCCAAGCAAGAAGCTGCTCTCCCCTTAGCAAAATTCTTCCTTCACAATGAATTTAGAGCTCACGGTCTGGGACCACCTGGAGCCAACTCCAATCAGTTGTCCTGGCTGACTCAGAGCTGCTGGTGACCTGCAGCCCATAGGTGGTCTGGGATGCTAGCCCAACGAAACCAGGGCATTACTGGATGGCTGCAGAGCATGGTGATACATACAGGAAGGATCTGGTATTGTCTTCTCTTCAGTTACCCATCACAGGCTCACAGGATGTTAGGGGTTGGAAGGGAGCCAAAGAGATCACCGAGTCCAACCCCCCTGCCAGAGCAGGACAATCCTATCTAACACAGATCACACAGGAACACATCCAGACAGGCCTCTCCAGACAGGAGACTCCTCAATCTCTCTGGGCAGCCTGTGCCAGTGCTCTATGACCCTTACAGTAAAGAAGTTCCCCCTTGTGTTGAGGCAGAACCTCTTTTGCTGCAACTTACACCCATTGCTCCTTGTCCTATCCCAGGGAGCAGTGAGCAGACCCTGTCCTCCCTCCTGAGCAGCCCTCAGACACTTATAAACATTTATTAAATCCCCTCTAATTCTTCTCTTCTCCAGACTAAGCAGCCCCAGGTCCCTCAGCCTCTCCTCATCAGCCATGCCCTCCAGTCCCCTCATCATCCTCCTAGCCCTCAGCTGGACCCTCTCCAGCAGATCCCTGTCCCTCTTCAGCTGGGGAGCCCAAAACTGAAGGCTGTATAAAAAGATACATCTCAAAAAATCCACAGCCACGTAACAAAACGCAGGAGGAGGGAAGATCCAGCCAGCCAGTCAGACCTTGTAGTTTCTTTGGTCACCAAACCCTGAAGAACTTGTAATGCTGCCCAAAAAAAGGGGAAAAGCAATTGTAGAAGAGAAGAAACAATTTGCCACAAGTGCAGGTCGATCAACATCCTTCAGCTGGCTTCCATCCTTAGAGTTCCCTGCTATGCTGCCTGATCAGAGCAGTTCCTTGTAATATTCTTTGTCAATGTGACCTATTCCAACTCTATTATTCAAAATTAAATGCCTCTTTTTTTCTTCTCCTTTTCATCACTGCCTTTGAGACCCACCTGTCCACACTGAGTTCATGAGGATGTGTGAGTTCATGGCCTGCACCAGGAGCAGTGTGGCCAGTAGGACAAGGGAGGTTCTTTTTCCCCTGTACTCAGCACTGCTCAGGCCACCCCTTGAGTACTATGTCCAGTTCTGGGCCCCTCGATTCAAGAGAGATGTTGAGGTGCTGGAATGTGTCCAGAGAAGGGCAATGAAGTTGGTGAAAGGCCTGGAACACAAACCCTATGAGGAGAGGCTGAGGGAGCTGGGGGTGTGCAGCCTGCAGAAGAGGAGGCTCAGGGGGGATCTTATTACTGTCTACAGCTACCTGAAGGGACATTGTAGCCAGGTGGGGTTGGTCTCTTCTCCCAGGCAACCAGCAATAGAACAAGGGGACACAGTCTCAAGCTGTGCCAGGGGAGGTCTAGGCTGGATGTTAGGAGGAAGTTGTTGTCAGAGAGAGTGATTGGCATTGGAATGGGCTGCCCAGGGAGGTGGTGGAGTCACTGTCCCTGGAGGTGTTGAAGCCAAGCCTGGCTGGGGCACTTAGTGCCATGGTCTGGTTGACTGGCTAGGGATGGGTGCTAGGTTGGACTGGATGCTCTTGGAGGTCTCTTCCAGCCTGGTTGATTCTATGATTCTATGACGTCCCAAAAGGTTCTGAAAGTGCCACACTAGGTCTGTAACAGCGCATGCATGAATGCCCTGTGAGAAGGAATGCAGGGAGGCCACCAAGCTCTGCTTCTTCAGTTCTTGTCCTCCCATTAGGGAGAATTAAACTTCTAAATTGTTTGTTGTTTGTTCCATAAATTTCTCTTTACTCTTCCAATTACAACTGCATTGTTGAGCAATCAAGTGTGTGATTTCTAACAAGCCCAGCCAACAGCCATTGCCCCTGTCTCCTCAAGCTCGGCTCCCAGCAAGCTGTAGGTTGTGCAACTCCTCATCTACTCATGACACAGGGAGAGAAATCCAATACCTGCTGCTCCTGCAAAGGGGCAAATCCACTGCTTTCCTTCCAAGGTGGCACCTCTGTACCTTCTGTTGCTCTTTGCCATGGTGTACTATATTTAACTCCTTTCATCACTTCACCATCCTTATTATGTTGCCCTGTTACTGTCACACAGGATGTCAGAGATTGGAAGGGACCCAAAGAGATCATCAAGTCCAACTGCCTGCCAGAGCAGGACCATACAGCCTAGCTCAGGTCACACAGGAACACAGCCAGACAGGCCTTGAAAGACACCAGAGAAGGAGACTTCACAGCATCTCTGGGAGGCCTGTTCCAGTGTTCAGTGACCCTTACAGTCAAGAATTTCCCCTTGTGTTGAGCTGGAACCTCCTGTACTGCAGCTTCCATCCTTTGCTCCTTGTCCTATCCCAGGGAGCAGTGAGCAGAGCCTGTCCCCCCCCCCCCTTCTGCCCCTCAGCCCTAAATCCCCTCTCAGTCTTCTCCAGACTAAGCAGCCCCAGGTCCCTCAGCCTCTTCTCATCAGGCAGTGCTACAGTCCCCCCATCATCTCTGTCACCCTCTGCTAGACCCTCTCTAGCAGATTGCTGTCCCTCTTGAACTGGGGAGCCCAAAACTGGACACAGTACTCCATGGGATGGGATCTCACCAGGGCCATCTAGCCATAGCTGAAAAATGACTGCTGATAACCCTGTGCCATGCCTTCCATGGGTTTCCTTCTTTCTTTCCACCTGAGGACACACTGCAGTATACCAGAATGGTCAGTCAGGCTAAAAAACTGCCTGTAAGCCATTTGAGATTCAGGGCAGAGCTCATTGCTCTTTACAACTACCTGAAGGGAGGCTGTAGCCAGGTGGGGTTGGGCTCTTCTCCCAGGCAACCAGCAACAGAAGAAGGGGACACAGCCTCAAGCTGTGCCAGGACAGGTTCAGGCTGGATGTTAGGAGGAAGTTTTTGGTAGACAGATTGGCACTGGAATGGACTGCCCAGAGAGGTGGTGGAGTCCCCATCCCTGGAAGTGTTTAAAAGGAAACTGGGTGGGGCACTTAGCACCATGGTTTAGTGACTTAGTTAATTAGAAGGTGTTAGGTGATAGGTTGGACTCGATGAGCTCAAAGGCCTTTTCCAACCTGGTTA
The DNA here is from genome assembly GCF_015220805.1 of Pogoniulus pusillus. Lineage (NCBI taxonomy): Eukaryota > Metazoa > Chordata > Aves > Piciformes > Lybiidae > Pogoniulus > Pogoniulus pusillus. The sequence continues at coordinate 11,111,549 of NC_087296.1, read as the reverse complement.
ATTCTGTGATTCCTGGACACTTGCTGTGTAGGAATTTCTTCCCATATTATTCTTTATTTTCTTGATCATAGAATCATAGAATTGATCCAGTCCAGGATGCCATTGGCTCTCTTGGCCACCTGGGCACACTGCTGGCTCATCTTCAGCCACTCTGTCCCCAGCCTGTAACTCTGCTTGGGGTTCTTGTGGCCAAAGTGTAGAACCTTGCACCTGGCCTTGTTAAATCTCCTCCCATTGGCCTCTGCTCTCTTAAAGATGTGAATGGAATAACTAAATGCATGCTCAGCTTGGAGAGCAGCCAGGAAGAAAGGTACCTGAGGGTACTGATAGATAGTGGGCTGAAGATGAGCCAGCAGGGGCAGAATAACCTCCCTGGTTCTGCTGCCCACACTGCTCCTGATGCAGGCCAGGATGCCATTGGCTCTCTTGGCCACCTGGGCACACTGCTGGCTCATCTTCAGCCTATTATCCACCAGTACCCTCAGGTCCCTTTCTTCCTGGCTGCTCTCCAAGCTGAGCATGCATTTAGTTATTCCATTCACATCTTTAAGAGACATAAACTGGTAAAAAGCTGTAGGCAGAGTGAACTTACACTGCTCAGACAGAGCTGTAAGGAGAGAAACTACACATTGTGAGTGCTGCAGCGCAGCCTTTCCCAGTGTGGTCAGGATCTCCTCTCAGCACTGGGAGTTACAAAAAACCTAGGCTCAACTTTCATTCTGTTTCATCACATTACAACTTGAATTATAACTTACTTATTGTGCCTTGTTTTGAATTCCTAGCCCAGATAAAAATTCCAGTAAGTGGTTTCACAAAGGCCTGAGCGAGGCACTGAGAACTGGAGCCATTGTTTTGATGTGATAGTTTCACAAACAGAGGGGCAGGTCTTTGAAGGAAACCCATGGGAATATCAAGCCTTGCCTTCTGGGAATACTAAACATGCAGATTAGTAGCTGATCTCCAAGAACACAGCTTTGTGTCAGGTTCTGCTTCCTCTCTTTCTGCACACAAATGGTGCATCTGGATGCTGGGCTGTGGTGAAACGATTTCCTCTCCTATTCACAGTATCACAGGATCACAGTATCACAGTATCACAGTATCACAGTATCACCAAGGTGGGAAGAGACCTCACAGATCATCAAGTCCAACCCTTTAGCACAGAGCTCAAGGCCAGACCATGGTACCAAGTGCCACATCCAGTCCTGCCTTGAACAGCTCCAGGGACGGCGACTCCACCACCTCCCTGGGCAGCCCATTCCAGTGTCCAATGACTCTCTCAGGGAAGAACTTTCTCCTCACCTCCAGCCTAAATTTCCCCTGGCATAGATTGAGGCTGTGTCCTCTTGTTCTGGGGCTGGCCACCTGAGAGTGGCCTCCTTAAAACTCTTTAAGGACCAGTTCTATTTTTCCATCATTATTTATTCCCCCCCTCCACCCCCCCTTTAGAATTCCATGTGCTGACGAGGTTTACAGAGGCATGGGATGGAAGAGGAAGCTGGGCTGGGAGCATTTTTGGTTCCTCCCTGGAGCAGAGATGACAGCTGGGGCACAGGAATGCTGGTGGGCACAGCGCCATGCCACAGGCTACGGCACAGACGTTGGGAAATGGAAGGCAACCACGTTCAGCTCCGCGAGTGACTTAAAGTGTAAGGAGAGCAAACTTTGCCTGTCCTTCCACAGAATGCTTCTGAAACCGAGCCTTAAACAAAAGGATTTGGGGGAAGCCTTCTCAATAGCTTCCCAAGGCATGTCTTCCAAAGGAAGAATCATTTGAAGGTGCCTTTAGGGGGAGAGGGTTGCCCAGGAGATGGGGCAGTAAACATTTCATCTCCAGGTCACCAGCCCCCGCCAGCTCTGCTCGCTAGCAGCCAAAGCCTACTGTATTATTGTCATTAAGAAAGGACATGAATCATCTGGCAGTCTGTGGAGACATGAAAATGTCCAGTTCAATAACATATAAATTATTTTCTTATAATCCTTCTGGGGACTTCTGAAGTACACACAAACACAAACAGCTTTTGGAGTGTTTACACAAGCACCAGGCTAGGAAATCCTAGGCATTTTTGAAACTAGACTCACTGACTACATCAGCTGACTCGAGAAGTCTCACCTCGCCTCACCTCCCCTCCCCCTTCCCTTCTCCCCCCTTCCCTTCCCCTTTTCCTCTTTTTTCCCCTTTTTTTCCCACTTTTTTTCCTCTTTCCCCCTTTTCCCCTTCCCCTTTGTCCATTCCCCCTTCCCTAACCCTTTCCCTTCCCCCTTCCCTTCTCTCTTCCCTTCCCCTTTTCTTCCCTTCCCCTTTTCTTTCCTTCCCCTTTCCTTTCCTTTCCTTTCCTTTCCTTTCCTTTCCTTTCCTTTCCTTTCCTTTCCTTTCCTTTCCTTTCCCAACCCTTCCCTTCTCTTCCCTCCCCTCCTTTCCCCTCCCCTCCCCTCCCCTCCCCTCCCCTCCCCTCCCCTCCCCTCCCCTCCCCTTCCCTCTCCCCTCCCCTCTCCTTCCCCTTCCTCCTCCCCTCCCCTTCCCCTTCCCCTCTCCTTCCCCTTCTCTCCCCTCCCCTTCCCTATCCCCTCCCCTCCCCTTCCCCTTTCCCTTCCCTTCCCTTTCCCTCCCTTCCCTTCCCTTCCCTTCCCTTCCCTTCCCTTCCCTTCCCTTCCCTTCCCTTCCCTTCCCTTCCCTTCCCTTCCCTTCCCTTCCCTTCCCTTCCCTTCCCTTCCCTTCCCTTCCCTTCCCTTCCCTTCCCTTCCCTTCCCTTCCCTTCCCTTCCCTTCCCTTCCCTTCCCTTCCCTTCCCTTCCCTTCCCTTCCCTTCCCTTCCCTTCCCTTCCCTTCCCTTCCCTTCCTCCTCTTTCTCTTTCCTCCATAAGTAACTTCAGTCGCCTTGCACAGTCCCTTAAAGAAGGCACCACCCCTTATAGGAAGCCTCGATCATCTGTTTCCCTTTAAAGTATAGCAGACCACTGGAATTTTGGAGAAAAATAACTGATGCTGGGGACCATTTGTCCCCTAGAAGAAAAACCCCAACCAACAATAAACAGGGCTCTAAACCAAATGCTCTGCAGCAGCCACTGTCTGAAGCGCGCTGCAGCGAGGCACGATACGCTAAAACGCAACTTGATCGGACTTGATTTGGGGTGATGTCTTCCTTTAATCCACTGCAGAGAAGAACAAAGCTTAACTGAGTGGATTTAATAACAAACAGACAACAATATCAATGGCACTTCCCACTTCACTTATGGCAACCATTACTATGTGCTGTGCACATAGCCAGGCAAAAAAGAAAAGAGAGACGCTCTCCCCGTTTGGTTGGTTTCATCTTTTGAAGCATGGCTCCACCAAAAAGCAGATTTCAATTTCCTCCAGGGACCACAAAATACCCATCTCTGTTTTTTTTTTTTTTTCCCCCCTCCCTCACTGTGGTTAGAAGTTTATTTTTTCAGTTGTGGTAAGTGCTTTGCACCATATTTATCTGCATGTTGTTTGTTTTAGGGGAACGCGCTATTTTCAACATGGTCTTCTAGCAGGGGAAAGACTAACAAGCAAGAGGCTGTGCAGAAAAGGGTTTAATGAAATTGGTCTGGGTAACCATACTGGTTGAATCAGGAAGTCTGCAAGAGTCTCTAGACCATAGCTGAGGAACTTCTTCTGCAAGAAATATGTGACTGAGGCGTGCACAAAGGCCCAGCCAGTGTGGAGCTGGCTTGCCCTTGGTTTTGCACCTAACTGCAGGCAATTCACCTCATTTTCCAGAAGCTTTGTCCACACAAGGGACATTTTCTCTATAATTTCTGCCCTTACTTCTTTCAGTAGCCTTGCATCTGGTGAGGACTGACATGTGAACAGTGTTCTTAGAATCATTAGAATCATAGAATCAAGCAGGTTGCAAGAGACCTCCAAGCTCAGCCAGTCCAACCTAGTACCCAGCCCTGGCCAATCAATCAGACCATGGCACTAAGTGCCCCAGCCAGGCTTGGCTTCAACACCTCCAGCCACAGAGACTCCACCACCTCCCTGGGCAGCCCATTCCAATGTCAATCACTCTCTCTGCCAACAACTTCCTCCTAACATCCAGCCTAGACCTGCCCTGGCACAACTTGAGACTGTGTCCCCTTGTTCTGTTGCTGCTTGCCTGGCAGAAGAGACAAACCCCCACTTGCTGGCATTTATGCTCTGATTCCAACATGACAGCGTCAGATGATGGAGGAGTGTGATGAGCAGGACAAATGAGGTGATTCTCTCCTCTACTCTACATTAGTGAGACCCTACCTGGAGTAATGTGACCAATTTTGGGGTCTCAGCAAAGAAAGATATGGAACTGTTGGAGCAGGTCCAGTGGAGGTCATGAAAATGATCAGAGGGCTGGAGCACCTGCTTTATGAGGACAGACTCAGAGATTTTGGTCTGTTCAGGCTGGAGAGAAGGCTCTGGGGAGACCTTAAATCAGTCTTCCAGTACCTGAAGAAGGCCATGGGAGAGCTGGGGAAGGATTTTTCCAGGGCTTGTAATGATGGGATGAAGGACAATGGATTTGAGCTGTAAGAGAGGACATTTAGACTGGAGATTAGGAAGAAATTCTTTACAGTGAGGGTGGTGAGACAGTGGAATAGGTTGCCTAGGGAAGCTGTGGATGCCCTCTTCCTGGTGGTGTTCAAGGCCAGGCTGGATGAGGCCTTGAGTCTAGTGGGAGTTGCCCCTACCCATGGCAGGGGATTGGCTCTAGATGGTCTTTAAGGTCTCTTCCAACCCAAACCATTCTAAGACTCTGTGACTGAATGACAATTTGACACCGAGAGCTGGTGAAAGCATGAAGTGTCATGGCCAGCAGGCAGCATGTCCTAGGACTCCTACTTTGTGTAATCTGTTTGTGGGATGATTCTACCACCAGCAAGTCATTTGCAGGTGTGTGAACCTGAGCAGTATTTGCCTTTCTTTTCTCATCAGAGAAGCTGTGGTGAGAGTGAACATTTTCTAGTGAGATGGCAAAGTTTGGCATCCACCAGCTGCAAGTAAATGATACCATGAAGAGTAACAAGGCAGGGGATAAGATGTGCAGTCTAGAGGTGCCTACATCTTGGGAAAGTGAGATATCATGCTTACATGGACTCTCCTGTGTTCTAGTTTGTGTCTGTTGCCCCTTGTCCTGTCACTGGACGTGACTGAGAAGAGTTTGGCTCCATCCTTTGGTGAGGCCACACCCTGAGTGTTGTGTTCAGCTTTGGGCACTGCAATACAAAAGAGATGTGGAGGTGCTCAAGTGGGTCTAGAGGAGGGCAGTACAAGAGAGATGTGGAGGTGCTTGAGTGGGTCTGGAGGACGGCAGTACAAGAGAGATGTGGAGGTGCTCGAGTGGGTCTAGAGGAGGGCAATGCAAGAGAGATGTGGAGGTGCTTGAGTGGGTCTAGAGGAGGGCAATGCAAGAGAGATGTGGAGGTGCTCAAGCAGGTCTAGAGGAGGGCAATGAAGATGGCTCTACCCCAGCTTCATTGCTCTTCTCTGGACCCACTCCCTCAGTCACTCATAAGAATAAATCTTTAAGGTCTTTAAGAATAAATCTTATGAGGAGTGACTAAGGGAGCTAGGGGTGATTAGTCTGAGGAAGAGGAGGCTGAGGGGAGACCTCACTGCTGTCTACAACTACCTGAAGGGACATTGTGGAGAGGCTGCTGCTGGGCTCTGCTCACAGCTAATTGGAGACAGAACAAGGGGGAATGGCCTCAAGCTGAGCCTGGAGAGGTTTAGATTGGACATTAGGAAAAAGGTTTTCAGGGAGAGAGTGGTCAGGGACTGGAATGAGCTGCCCAGGGAGGTGGTGGAGTCACAGATGTTCGATGTGTTTAAGGGTGGTTTGGATGTGGTGCTTAGGGCTATGGTGAATCTTGTAGAGTAGGGTTCTGGATTGGACTTGGTGCTCCTGAGGGGCTTTGCCAACCTGCATCTGTCTGTGATTCTGTGATTCTGTGATCCTCATCACGCTAGCCCTTCAGAATGGTTTAGGTTGAAAGGGAACTCAAGGTTCATCCAGTTCCAACCCCATGCCATAGGCAGTGACATCTCCCACTAGAACAGGTCACTCAAGGCCCCATCCCACCTGGCTTTGAACAACTCCAGGGAGCAGACACAATCTCCCTGGGCAATCTGTGCCAGTGTCTCACCACCCTCACTGCAAAGAACTTCTTCCTAACGTAGTCTATATCTCCACTCTTCCAGTCTAAACCCATTCCTCCTTGTCCTGTCATTACAAGACCTTGTCAATAGTCCCTCTCCAGTCTTCCTGTAGCCCCCTTCAGATACTGGAAGGCCACTCCAAGGTCTCCTTGAAGCCTTCACTTCTCCAGGCTGCAAAGCCACAACTCTCTCAGCCTATCCTCATAGGAGAAGTGCTCCAGCCCTCTGAGCATCTTCGTGTCCTCCTCTGGACATTCATGAGATCCCTTCTCAGGCTGCTCTTTTCCAGGCTGAACAGCCCCAGCTCCCTGTGTCACTCCTCCAAAGATAGCTCTGCCAGTCCTCTCCTCATCTTAATGGCTCTCCACAGGAGTCTCTTGTCCTTCTTGAACTGTCCCATTGAATTTGTCCTATTGAAAATGGAGTCTGTTTGTCCAGAGCTTTGGCTTTCATTAGGTTTTGGCAGATGGAATGCATTGGAAGAAAACATTCTATTTCATTAAACAGCAAAAGTGGATAGAGCCTGAACAGCAAATAGGAGACATGAAAGAAAATGGATGGGAACTTAAATGGGCTTGAACTGACAGGGCTGCTCTATGAGATCTTTCAAAGTGGATTTTTAGTCAGTCTACCACCCAGATTTAAAATGGACAAATGTCACCTGTGCCTTACTCATGGCAGGGGACGTGGAGCTAGATGATCTCTAAGGTCCCTTTCAACCCAATCCACTCTATGATTCTATGAAGCTGGAATTTCATCAGCTGTACTTACTTCAACAAAAGCCATAGTCCATGAAGCACTTTCATCTAAATCCCTCTTTAAGCAGCACAGAGCAAGCACAAAGGGTTAAACCACGACTGAAGCAAAGATGAAATCAACAGATCTTTTTAATTATTATTATTATTGTTTCCAGGGGGAATTAAAATTGAATCAAATCACACAGCCTCTAGAGCCTTTATAACATCACTTTTCAGGGTCGTTGCCACTGGTATCAATGAAAGCCTTGACCTGCAGTTGAGCCAGAAGTAGTTCTTTTACTGCAAGCAGATGACATACTCTGATTCAGGGCCATGTCCAAGTTTGTAAAACCTCTGTTTAAAAAATGGATTTGGTTTTATTCCAATATCTACTTTCATAGAATCATAGAATCATAGAATCAACCAGGTTGGAAGAGACCTCCAGGATCATCCAGTCCAACCTAGCACCCAGCCCTATCCAATCAACCAGACCATGGCACTAAGTGCCTCATCCAGGCTTTTCTTGAAGACCCCCAGGGACGGTGCCTCCACCACCTCCCTGGGCAGCCCATTCCAATGCCAATCACTCTCTCTGTGAAGAACTTCTTCCTAACATCCAGCCTATACCTACCCTGGCACAACTTGAGACTGTGTCCCCTTGTTCTATTGCTGGTTGCCTGGGAGAAGAGGCCAACCCCACCTGGCTACAATGTCCCTTCAGGTAGTTGTAGACAGTAATAAGATCACCCCTGAGCCTCCTCTTCTCCAGGCTAAACAGGCCCAGCTCCCTCAACCTCTCCTCATAGGGTTTGTGTTCCAGGCCCCTCACCAGCTTTGTTGCCCTTCTCTGGACATGTTCCAGCACCTCAGCATCCCTCTTGAATTGAGGGGCCCAGAACTGGACACAGCACTCAAGGTGTGGCCTGAGCAGCGCTGAGTACAGGGGCAGAAGAACCTCCCTTGTCCTACTGGCCACACTGTTCCTGATGCAGGCCAGGATGCCATTGGCTCTCTTGGCCACCTGGGCACACTGCTGCCTCAGCTTCAGCCTACTATCTATCAGTATCCCCAGGTCCCTTTCCTCCTGGCTGCTCTCCAGCCACTCAGTCCCCAGCCTATAGTGCTGCTTGGGGTTGTTGTGGCCAAAGTGCAGCACTCCCTCATGTGAGAGGGAGTTCAGGAACGTTGCAGGGTACATTGTTACCCAGCATGGTTAATGCTAAAACTGAAGCCCTTCATTTCTTTCATTTTGGTTCACTTGGACCTCTCTATCTTCTAGGCTTCATTTTCAAACAAATTCCCTGTCAAGGTGAAGCTAACCTGAACTGTACAGAATTGTTCCATGTTTCTGAGCTGTCTTCCAGCTTTTCCAGCTGCTGAGCCCAGCACACTCACTGGCACGCAGCAGTTGTGTTGCAGAGCTCACCTCAGGCACCGGCTGCTTTCCAGCAGCCTGCTCTGGCTCAGGTGTGAGCTTTGTGTGGGAGGCTTGGCAGGAGCACTGTGCTTTGGGAGTGCTTAGCAGGAGGAGGGAGCAGGCTCACAGCTCACCTGGCCTCAAACAAGTGCTTGTGCCCCTAGGCAGAGGACCTGGCTGCCAATACCAGGTACTGTGAGGCTGTCCTGTGCTACTCTGATGAAAAGGCATCCTGGTTTTCAAAAAGTACAGATTTAGGTTTTCATCTTGGTTTTATTTGCACACAACCCCCCGCCCAGCTCGTTCCAAAACCAGCTGAGACACAAACTGGGGCTAAGCTGCTTAGGAAAAAGGTACCTGAGCACCAGCAGGGAACCTCTCAGCTACTGAGACTCTGCATTGAGCAAAGAAGCTGAACACTGCTAAATCATGTGGATGGTGGCAGGTTAATGAAAACAAGAGGTCTACAACCTGCCTAGCCCAGAGACCCCTGCAGCTTTAGCTGAAAGTGCCTGCAAACAGGAAGAGCTCCAGCAGCAGTGATGAGGATGCTTTTGTGGTCAGCTGCCTCTGCAGTGCAGTAGTTACTGTGTGCAGGCATGAGCTGTGTAGAGTGATCTGTGTAGCTGGTGAGCAAACACCACAGTGCTCTATTTTAGTAGTATTTTGCTTGTAGAGAGAGCCTGGGTAGTGACTTCTGGATGCCAGCTGCAGGGTGCTATACCCATTCCTTGGTGCTTGGCCAGTATTCTGCTGCCTGTCACACTGCCTGAATGAAGGAAACTTGAGTAATGAGTCTGATATCGACTTAAACTTGTAGCAGGGGGGGCGGGGTGTCGTGTATCCAGTTAATGGGAGTGTTAGCCCTGGGAGAAAAAGTCATTTCCATCTCCTAGGAATCCTAACTCCATGCCAATGCCTGCTCCGCAAGAGCAGCATTGTCTCAAGCCCTGATTCTAATCAGAGACCAACGCAGAGCCTCCCTTGTTCATGCCCAGCTCCATTTAACCAGCAGCTCTCTCAGCAGAGCTAACAGTGCCAAAAGCATGTGCTGCTAGCATGCAGGCTTGTGCAGGCTGTACTTCTGGGGCAGAACTGATGTCTAGAGCCTCCTACCATAACAGTGACAGGCTCTAATTGTTAGTCACAGCTATTTAGCTCTTTCTGACCTTTGTTCTTTGCTGCAGGACTCACCCTGCAATGAGAAGACAAGATGTAGTGTGCTTCCCAAGAGCACCAAGGAGAAGCTTCAAAGGAGAGCTCTGATCTAGTCGTGTCTATTACATTGTTGTGACTTTCAGTGCACTCAAGTCTGCTTCTCAGACTTCATGATCTTGAGATAAACTTCTCCTTAGATCCTGCCAAGAAAGCTAGCAGACAGTTTGCTGAAGCCATAGATTCATACAGAGGTTTGGGTTGGAAGGGACCTTAGAGACCATCTAGTTCCAACCCTCCTGCCATAGGCAGGGACACCTCCCACTAGCTCGGGTTGCTCAGGACCTCATCCAACCTGCCTTTGAACAGCTCCAGGGAAGGGGCATCCACAACCTCCCTGGGCAACCTGTGCCAATGTCTCACTGCCCTCACTGTATAGAATTTCTTCCTAATCTCCAGTCTAAATCCCTCCTCCTCAAGCTTCACTCCATTCCCTCTTGTCCTGTCACTACAAGTCTATGTAAAATTCCCTCCCTGGCTTTCTCAAAGGGCTCCTTCAGGTAGTGGAAATAGTCAATAGAAAATATTCCAGAGTGAATTTCTCTGAGGGCATAGGGACATTCCCCTATGCTCAGTGAGGGGAAGCAGCTGTTAAGGTGCCAGGAAAGTGCTAGAAGCCCCAGGTGATGGTGTGGCTGCCCTGTGTGGTAAATTGGCATTTCTGCTTCTAGAGAGCTGGAGTGAAAAGTGCTGCCAAGAGGGCAGTGTCTGTAACCCCCCTTGTATAACCTACAATACACAGCAGCAGCAGCAGCAGCACTCTCAGCACCTCCTGCTGCAACAGAGAAAATTGGGTTGTCCAACTGTAGTTACTTACTCTGGAAGGTGGCCAGGATGCATCAGTAACTTTGCAGATGACACCAAGCTGGGAGGAGGTGTTGATCTGTTGGAAGGTAGGAGAGCCCTGCAGAGGGACCTGGACAGGCTGGATGGGTGGGCGGAGGCCAATGGGATGAGACTGAACAAGGCCAAGTGCAGGTTCTGCACTTTGGCCACAACAACCCCAAGCAGCGCTACAGGCTGGGGACTGAGTGGCTGAGAGCAGCCAGGAGGAAAGGGACCTGGGGGTACTGGTAGATAGTAGGCTGAAGGTGAGGCAGCAGTGTGCCCAGGTGGCCAAGAGAGCCAATGGCATCCTGGGCTGGATCAGGAACAGTGTGGCCAGTAGGACAAGGGAGGTTCTTCTGCCCCTGTGTCCAGAGAAGGGCAACAAAGCTGGTGAGGGGCCTGGAACACAAACCCTATGAGGAGAGGCTGAGGGAGCTGAGGTTGTTTGGCCTGCAGAAGAGGAGGCTCAGGGGTGATCTTATTACTGTCTACAACTACCTGAAAGGACATTGTAGCCAGGTGGGGTTGGGCTCTTCTCCCAGGCAACCAGCAATAGAACAAGGGGACACAGTCTCAAGTTGTGCCGGGGTAGGTCTAGGCTGGATATTAGGAGGAAGTTCTTCACAGAGAGAGTGATTGGCATTGGAATGGGCTGCCCAGGGAGGTGGTGGAGGCACTGTCCCTGGAGGTCTTCAAGAAAAGCCTGGATGAGGCACTTAGTGCCATGGTCTGGTTGACTGGATAGGGCTGGGTGCTAGGTTGGACTGGCTGAGCTTGGAGGTCTCTTCCAACCTGCTTGATTCTATGATTCTATGATTCTAATCTGCTTCTTGCCCTATCTCTGTCACAGGGTGTTCATGTGGTCAGCACCTTGGCACCTACAGTCCACATAGCCCCTCTTTAGGTAAATCCTTCCACACAAACGCTGTAGAAGGATCTGGCTTTTCCATACAAGAGGAACTCTGGCCTGGCCTCTGCTTATTGCATGAGTGCAGCAAAATCTTGCTGGAAAATTGCTTTCCTGCTGCCTGCTAATCGCTTACAACCACATGGGATAGCCAGGGTGTAGTGCAGATGGAAGCAATCAGCAAGAGTCACTTTCCACTAGGAGATTGTTCTTCCTCCCTCCCACCTAAACAAAAAAGCTCAGAGTTTGATTACTCTTATTTTGATGTTCTCCAATCTCTTGGAGCACAGGATTATCCTCTTCTCTTCTGAACATCTTGATTACAAGTTTTGGAGCTCTGAGTTGAAATTCAAGAGAACCTTTGGCTTCTCCAGAGAGGAATTCCCTGTCTTGCTTGAGGTAACTCTGTAGATTCCCACTATAATCAGGGGAGTGATAGATGCTCCTCCAACTGATGATTCACATCTTCCACTTCAGGCTCCTGCCCTGGGTCTGGCAAAGGCACCAGAATTAGGTGTGTAAGGTAAGGCCAAGTGAATGCTTCCCTTTGGTTCTTTCTGATGACTAATGGCCAGCTTGGGGGAGATTTGCTAAGGTGTCTGTTTCTTTTCAGAGCAAACTGTTAACACCCAGATAAATGGTTTAGACACACAAATAAAGCAAGAAATAAATGTTCCTAGCTGCCCCTTCCTGCCCAATCCCAATTGACTTTTGCCTTGTGGCAAGAAAAAGTCCTAAGCAGTCACAACAAATTTCCCTGACTGTCTCTTGTACCAAAAGGTTGTCCTCATCCTAACCCCCACACAGAGAGTTCCAGCAGAAGGCATTCTGGGGGCAGGCTGAGGCAGTGAGGCAAAATGCCTAAAGGAAATTCATACAGTGGTGATTTGGGTTCATTCCACAAAGGATGGATGCTGGGGTTGCTGGTGCTGCACCAAGCTGAGGCGTAGCAGGCCTCCAAAAATGCCACATTAGCATTGGCACAGGGATCTATTTCCTTGTTATCCTTAAGTGCAGGGGGAAGAGCACTGAAGGGAAGGCATGACAGATGTAGATCACCTCCACCAGCTTGCAGAAGTCATGTTCATGTGTCGAAGCAGCATATTAAAATGGATTAGCCATTCATACAAATAAGAACAACATGTGCATTTGTTTCAGCTAGGATAGAAATCACAGAGGCAATCAATTCTCTTGCAGCATATGTGAAAGCAGGCTTGGCACAAAGGACAGCTTGCCCCAAGTGCTCAGATGCATGTTTCAAGTCAGCTTTTTCCCTGCTTTCAGGTTACTACTCTGCTCCAGCAGGCCATGAGCTTAATGGGAGAAATAATGACTTTATGATCCCAATTTACTCTCTACAGTCACTGCTTTTCAGTCCTGACTCTATCCTCCCAGTTCACTCTCTAAAGTCACTATTTTCTGTCTTGTTTGAACTCTTCTCCCTGTGGCTTTTGTGATGGTTTGGGTGTTTCCTGCCCCACCCCACCCCCAACTTTGGAAATCACCCAGACTAGACTCAGCTGAGTGAAGCTTATGTTTACAGCTAGCACAATATCCAAGCAGATAGTTACAGTACATACAGTTATAGACAGAAATGTACAAGGGAAAAGGTAATACAGAAACACAACAGCCCTCTCAGAAACCTGAGTCCCCAGGAGAGGCTCCCAACTGCCCTTCCACCTTATTCCACCCCTCTCAACCTTACCCCAGTCCCAAGGAAGAATGGAGGTTGGGCCAGGGGGTTAGGAAGCAAAGTGGATTAATCAGAGAAGTGGCAGAGAGGCTAGAGAGAAGCGCAGCTCAGGCAACGTCCCAAGAAGAAGTGAGTTATCTGTGTTCGGATTCTTGTTCTTGTGTCTCTCAGCAAGCCTATGAGTGAGGCAGACACCATCCTGTTTTCCTTTTCACAGCCTGTAATCTAGTTCTTCTCACCAAAACATTCTAGCCAGCTTCAAACTAGCACAGCTTTCAATCCTATTCGCATAGCGTTGCTGAAACAACATCAAACTGTGCAGGAAACACACAGCAAGAGACACAGCTTTCTGGATCATGAATATGTATTTGGGCATTTGGTCCATGATTGTCTTTAATGATGATTTCATTATATGCAGAGCTGCCACTTAGCATGTGTTGAGCACATACCCCAGCAGTTGGGCTCTCATTGTCAACCATGCACAACAATCGTGTTACTGACAGCCTACATTGCCTGGAAAGGTTTTGGACCAAAGAAGGAGGTCACAGCTTAGAGAAGCTCAAGAATTTTGCTGTTCCCACATGACATTCCCAAGAATTCTCTCCTTTTGTTGGTGTTTTGTAAACAGCTCCCAGTCATGTTTCAGAGATAAGAAGTGTTGCTTTGCACATCAGCTCTCACACGCAGCAGAAATCCTTTGTTGTCTAAGAGCGTGGGGCTGTCTGACCTGCAAAATAAAGCAGGGTGGAGGAGCAGCATAGCCCTTGGTACAGATGTAATTCCTCAGCTCCAAAGACACTTCCACAGGCTCTCTGACAGAGCAGGAGGTCAGAATTCCAGCTAGACAGCAGTCTAGAGAAGAGGAGGCTGAGGGGGGACCTCATTGCTCTCTACAACTACCTGAGGTTGGAGTGAGGTGAAAGTCAGTTTCTTCTCTCAAATAAGAAGTGATAGGGTGAGAGGAAATGAATCACAGAATCACAGAATCAAGCAGGTTGGAAGAGACCTCCAAGATCAGCCAGTCCAACCTAGCACCCAGCCCTAGCCAGTCAACCAGACCATGGCACTAAGTGCCTCATCCAGGCTTTTCTTGAACACCTCCAGGGATGGTGCCTCCACCACCTCCCTGGGCAGCCCATTCCAATGCCAATCACTCTCTCTGTGAAGAACTTTCTCCTAACATCCAGCTTACACTTCCCCCGGCACAACTTGAGGCTGTGTCCCCTTGTTCTATTGCAGGTTGCCTGGGAGAAGAGACCAACCCCCACCTGGCTACAATGTCCCTTCCACAAGCTGCAGTAGGGGAATTTGAGTTTGGATTTTAGGAACATTTTATTTGCTGAAAGAGTGGGCAGGCATTGGAACAGGCTGCCCAAGGAGGTGCTGCAGTCACTGTCCCTGCAGGTGTTCAAGAAATGAGTAGATGTGCCACATGGGACATGGCTTAATGATCATGGTGGTGCTGGATTAACAGTTGGACTTGATGACCTTAGAAGTCTGTTTCAACCTTAATGGTTCTGTGGTGATCACAGCACCAGGTATCAGAGATTGCTGCCTGCTGCTGCTGAGCCTAATTAGCTTTACTGCTGGTATCCACAACAAAGGACTCTCAGGCACCCGCTGAAAATTCACTTGAAGTCATTTAACTGTGTTCAAATAGTGTCTCTTCTCAAATATACTTCATTTGGTCTCTTGTATTTCCCCCTTAATCCCTGGGGCACTTCAAGGCAAGGTTGGATGTGGCACCTGGTGCCATGGTCTAGCCTTGAGCTCTGTGGTAAAGGGTTGGACTTGATGATCTGTGAGGTCTCTTCCAACCCTGATACTGTGATAATTAAAACCAACCTCAGCTACCCCTGAGCTTTCTTATGCTCCTGTCACTTAAGGGTGGAAATAATTTTCTATTTTAATTAGCTGGAGACTAAATATCAGTATTGAGCTGAGAGTCTTCATTGTTTTTTTTTTCCCTTTGAAATCAATTCTCTCACAGAAAACAGACATTTGTGCTGGAATCATAGAATCTCTTCACCTTTGGGTCTGATTGTTACTCAGCTTTGGTGATGCCCCATGTTGGCTTCCACCTGTAGCTACACATTGTCCAACAAGTCATAGAATCATAGAATCAATCAGGTTGGAAAATACCTCCAGGCTCATCCAGTCCAACCTAGCACCCAGCCCTGTCCAATCAACCAGACCATGGCACTAAGTGCCCCAGCCAGGCTTGGCTTGAACAACTCCAGGGACAGTGACTCCACCACCTCCCTGGGCAGCCCATTCCAATGCCAATCACTCTCTCTGACAACAACTTCCTCCTAACATCCAGCCTAGACCTCCCCTGGCACAGCTTGAGGCTGTGTCCCCTTGTTCTGTTGCTGGCTGCCTGGCAGCAGAGCCCAACCCCACCTGGCTACAGCCTCCCTTCAGGGAGCTGCAGACAGCAGTGAGCTCTGCCCTGAGCCTCTTCTGCAGGCTGCACACCTCCAGCTCCCTCAGCCTCTCCTCACAGGGCTGTGCTCCAGGCTCCAACTCAGATGAAATCAGAAGACTCTGATCAGGGATGTCAAGAGATTAAGGCTGTATCAAATCCTTGCAGTTGAAAAGAAGCCACAACAGCCCAGCCCCTTCTCCCTGGACACCCTCTATGCTTCCTTGCTCTGCAGTTTCTCCCTCCTTGCTCCTGTTTCAGGAGGTGTGTGTGTATGCCTATGCATACACATCTGGGGGAGGGTGCTGAGCTGAGCTGTGCTCTCAGGATGCTTTGTTTCCTCTGGCAATGCCTGCTTTCCTGCCTGCCTCTGTGCTGCCCTGCATGCCAGCAACATCTCTGCACGCTCAGAGAATTATGTGGAGTGGCCTCAGCAGCCAAAGGAGGAGGTGACAATTGGTGAGCATCTTTCTCTGCCTGACAGCATATGTAGAAGCAGTCCAGCTGGACAAAATTCTCTCTGTGCTGAGGGGTCCAGCAGATTATTATTGCAAATTACTGGCTTGAAAGCTCAGCATTTTAATGCCTCACTGACTAGAAAGCTGTTGGGCACCAAATCCTGAGAACATGAGAAGTGGCCTTGGAAAATGCTGTTTGTGCCTCCCTGTATTTTTCCATTTTCACTGCAGCAGGCAGAGAGTACAGTCAGTGTTGAAAGGAGAGGTATAATAACGGTGGTAATTTATTACCTGGCAACAGGGTCTAGTCTGGAGAGTCAAGTAACAGCCATTCAAGTCTCTGAAAACCCCTGCAACAAGTAAAATTGTAGCTGAAGTTGTTTTGCCTTCTTCCTGTCTCCAGAGAAAGCTCAGCTGGTAATGAACAGTGATGGAAAGAGAAGTGGGCTCCCATCCAGAGAGGAAGGGTAAAAAGCAAATGCTGCTGCTGCATCAGCCAGAGTTACAAGGCTTCGGTCTCAGCATCAGGTAATGTCACACTTTTCAAGGTCTGGAAATCATTTTAACTCATACAGGCATGTGAAGGTTGTTGTCATGTTAATGGAAGCTCAAGCAGGACCTGCAGAGGGCAGGGAGAAGGGGCTGCCACTGTGTTAGCCATGGCTCCATCCCCCGTGGGGGAGCAGACTGCCTGTTCATGCACTTGCCAACAAGCTCCCTGTCAAAGGCACTTGCCTTGCTCAAAAGCCCATTCAGGGCTTTGATGTTCCTGGGCTGGGTCCCCTCCATGATACTCTGTACTGTGTCTCTGAGGATGTCTTTTCTCTAGGCAAATAAAGAAGGCTGATCCTCTGGGCATGTTCACTCAGGGCATCCCTAGGGAGCTTGTCCTCCATGCTGGATGCAGAGTCTCCACAACCAGCACAATCATCAATGATTCTTCTGCTGTGCATTACCAAAAGCTTCTCAGCATAAGGCTCATGGCAGCCCCAAAGTAGCAGAGATGCCACAAACCCTCTCCTGGGCAGCACTTGCAGACTTTTGAGCACCCCAGCTTGGGTTAAAAACACCAGCAGAGAGATTCTGAGCTCCGAATGCCTTTGCAGGGAACTGCCCTAGAAAGCAATTGTTCTCCCCAAACCTTGGGGAATAGTCTTTTTCCATGACAGCCACTGCAAAGGCAGTGACCTAAATGCAATGGTGCTTGCTCAGCAGAGGCCTGAGCAGTCCCCCTGCATCATCTGACTTGTGAACAAGAAGCCACACGTTGAATCAGTACAAGCAGTTTGGCCATCGAAGGACACATGATCTGAAAATGCTGTTTCCTTTGACACAAAGCTCCTGATGCCCTTAGGAGAGCCAGGAGAAGTTCTTTTTAATTTATGCATTTGGCCAAACACCAAATATTATGAGCCAGACACTGTAAATCACTTCTGGGTGAACATTTGCCTTGTAATGTGATTATTCAAGTGCTTAAGCTGGGACACGCTTCAGCGTTTTCCGGAGCTTGGCGTCACACAGTCAGTGACTACCACCCCTCCTGCCACGGGAAACATAAACTCTGTGATGCTCAGATCATGCTGGAATCTCTCAAAAATGGGATGACAGAGACCTGCATTCCTCTCTGCCAGGTCTGTGAGCGAGCTGTAAGCACACAGGGTCTCCAGCAGCAGGGACAGCTCCAACTAGAGCAGGCTGCCCAGGGCCACATAGAATCATAGTATCACAAATGGTTTAGGTTGGAAGGGACCTCAAAGGTATTCCAGATCCAACCCCCTGCCATAGGCAGGGACATCTCCCACTAGAACAGGCTGCCCAAGGCCTCATCCAACCTGGCCTTAAGCATGTCCATCTTTGATCACAACCTGTGATTCTGTGTTCCACAAAACCTCCCTGGGCAACCTGTGCCAGTGTCTCACCACCCTCACTGCAAAGAGCCCTTTCCTAACATCTGTTTTGAATCTCCCCTCTGCCAGTTCAAAAACACTCCTCCTCGTCCTGTCATTCCCAGACCTTGTCAATAGTCCCTCCCCAGCCCTCCTGTAGCCCCCTTCAGATACTGGAAGGCCACTCCAAGGTCTCCTCAAAGTCTCCTCTTCTCCAGGCTGCACAGCCCCAACTCTCTCAGTCTGTCCTCACAGCAGAGCTGCTGCAGCCCTCTCAGCATCTTCATGGCCTCCTCTGGACTGGCTCCAACATTTCCATGTCCTTCTTGTGTTGGGGGCTCCAGAGCTGCACACAGTACCTGAGGTGGGCTGAGGAGAGCAGAGCCAAGGGGCAGATTTCCCTCCCTTGCCCTGTGCCCACACTGCCCTTGCTGCAGCCCAGCACAGGGTTGTGTCTGGGCTGCACTCCCACTGCAGGCCTTTTCCTCAGGGCTGCTCTCAGCCATTCCCCATCCAGCCTGGAGATGTACTTGGGATTGTGCCCACCCAGATGTCTGACCTTGAATGCCTACATGGATGGGCTTGAATCACCTCTCTGGGTAACCTGTTGCTGTATTTTGCCACTCTCATTGTAAAGAATTTCCTCCTCATGTCCAACTTAAATCTACCCTGCTAAGTGCAGGGAAGTTGGACAAGATGACCTTTGATGGTCCCTTCCAACCCAAAGCAATCTGTGAAGCTGTGTGAACCCCTGTGCTGACACAGAGGACCCCTGTGCACCAAGCCCAAGCATCAACCTGACTCCACCATGGCCATTAAACCATGTCCCCAAGGGAAGAGTCTAGTCACATAAAGAGGATTGCTGTTTCCCACTGCTGTTGCCTCTGCTTTCATTAGACATCCCCTGCAGCACTCACACTCATGCCTCACACCTTCCAGACACACAGCCACACACAGAGAATCATAGAATCATAGTATCAACCAGGTTGGAAGAGACCTCCAAGGTCATCCAGTCCAACCTATCACCCAGCTTCTTCCTGTGCAAACCATCTTCATGGTCCTACTTGCTGAAGGCACTGACCTGCAGCATATAGGTGGTCTTAGGTTGATAGCTGGACTCAGTGATCTTTGAGATCTTCTCCAGCTAAAAGAGTTCTATGATTCTATGATCAACTCTTTATGTACAGACACAGACTCAGAGTTTACAGCCTGCTGTTCATTCCCCATAGCTAACCCACCCTGCCTGGAAAAGCCATTATTGCAGCTGGAAGACTCAACTGGACTGAGCAAGAAGGGGTTTGTTTATTAGCTGCATGTTTCAATTTAACCATCAGAACTTAGGAAAGAAACAAGGTCACTCTTTGCAGTGCAGCACCACTGATAATGATTTTAGGTTTGCAGCACACCTGCCTGCAGAGAAACTACTGTCACAGCTTCTGGAGGCACAGGGACTGGCACTTTGTGCTCCACAGTCATTTCTGTCACCTTCCAATCTCTGCCACAATTACCCAGCCATTGCAATCATTTACTGCTGGGCAGAGTATTGCTGCACTCTCTGGATCCTGCAAACAACTTCATTTTCTTTCAGGCCCCAGTGGTTCTGCTGACATCAGCTGGAGTCAGATAAATTCACATTTATTGTTCAGGATGCTGCTTGGGTTTGTTCTGGGATTTAATGCAGCAGCTAGGAAGACAGGTCAGCTGCTCAGGACTTCTGAAAGCCTTGCTAATAAACTCTACAGAGCTTTCTGCAGGTCTAGTTAGTTTTGAGGAACTTGGATGCTCAATTGCTCATCTCAGTGCAACCTTTCCAAGTAACTTAACTGCAGCCTTCAAAAGCACCTGGGCAAAGTCAGGGTTGGAACATGCAAGTCATAATGAGGAGACATCATAACATCATCCTCAGTCTATAGGAGTGGGACTGGTTGTGTGAGCCCACATCACATGGCACTGGAGCATGTCCCCCCACCAGTAAGAGAGGGCTGGGCAGGGAAAGGGCCAAGCCCTCATAGCCTGCCTCTAGTGCATCTCTGTCAGAAACCTCCACCACGTTTTGATCACAGATTCTACCTCCCTGTAGCACGCTCCTGTATTTTCCAGCAGCCTAACCCAAAGCAACCTGCTGATGAACAAGTTTCCCAGACCCAGCCTAATGGAAAGTCTGGCAAGGCTTTACTGACCTTCACTGGCCTTCACTGGCCCTTGCTGGCCCTCACTGGCCCTCACTAGCCCTCACTGGCCTTCACTCCAACGCTGATGTTATGTCCAGATTGCCCTCCCACTGAGGCAGGGGCAGGACCCAGCTTGCAAGCTGCTGTCATCCAACCTCTCCACAAGCCTCTTTCCTGCTCTGGCAGGGGGTCAGGCTAGATGATCTTTCAAGGTCCCTTCCATCCCCTAACATTCTGTGATTCTACTTCATCCTATGCCCCCAGCTGTACCCATGAGGCTCTGGAGGGTCTCCAGTATGGCTTTCAGTGGTGCCTACACAGGGTTCAGCATTGGCCATCTTCAATTCCTTTTGACCTGCATGTCCTCCTGTCTCTTCCTGGGCCATAACCCCAGCTTCACAGGTCCTTCCATGATGATTGATGGCAATGAATGGAGGCAGGTGGAGGAAAGTTGGAGACCAAAGGAAGAAATGGAAGGAAAAACCTTCTCTTTCATCTGCTTCAGTAAAATTTGTAACTGCCAAATGCATCTTCTTTTTCCCAGAGTGATAATCCTCTCCTCTCTCCTGCATGACCTGGCTGTAACCCTGGGAGGAAGCAATTTGTTTCAAGTCCTGTTGTTCCAAATGTTCCTGAGCCTTTAAGGTTGGCATCCAAGGCCACCCGAGACACGTTTTTCACCTGCCTGCCTGCTCGTCTGTCTTCAGTCACCCGGCAAGCAGAGCCGGGCCCTAGGCAGCCAGGGAGGGAGCCCCACACAAAGGGCTGACATGGGAGCACAAGAAAGGCTCATTTGTTTCACACCATTTCCCCAGCGCCCATGCTGACAGACAGACAGCCTCCCACCAGTCCCCGTGGGGCACCGAGCAGCCCTGCCACCACGGGCGTGCAGCTGGGAGGATGCCAGCGCTCTGCATCTCCTACCTGTTGCCTTAGAAACAAACAAAGGGACCGCAGCCTTTTCTTCTGCCCTCCTTTCTTCTGCCTTTCCCCCTCCTTTTTCCTTCTCTCTGCTCCTTGGGTGATGTGCTCTGTGCCAAGTCTCAAGGTGGGAGGGAAGAGAGAAGAGGAAAAAAAGAAAGGAGAAAGAAATGTGGGACTATAGAGGCCAGGGAACTTATCTGGAGACTGAATCTGAAAGCAAGATGCATCGAGACAGCTACTGCGTGGGTGCTCGATTGCGGGTCCCCGGCTGCTGGTCCCCGGCTGCTGGTCCCTCACTGCTGATTCCTCACTGCTGGTCCCCAACTGCTGGTCCCTGGTTGCTGGTCTCTCACTGCTGGTCCCCAACCGCTGGTCCCTGGTTGCTGGTCTCTCACTGCTGGTCCCCAACCGCTGGTCCCTGGTTGCTGGTCTCTCACTGCTGGTCCCTGACTGCTGGTTCCTCACTGCTGGTCCCTGACTGCTGGTCCCTGACTGCTGGTCCCTGACTGCTGGTTCCTCACTGCTGGTCCCCAACTGCTGGTCCCTGGTTGCTGGTCTCTCACTGCTGGTCCCTGGTTGCTGGTCCCTGGTTGCTGGTCTCTCACTGCTGGTCCCTGACTGCTGGTCTCTCACTGCTGGTCCCCAACTGCTGGTCCCTGGTTGCTGGTCCCTCCCTGCTGGTCCCTGGTTGCTGGTCCCTGGTTGCTGGTCCCTCACTGCTGGTCCCTCACTGCTGGTCCCTCACTGCAGGTCCCTCACTGCTGGTCCCTCACTGCTGGTCCCCGACTGCTCGTCCCTGTCTGCTGCCCTTCTGTAGCATGTGGCAGGAGGTTGCAGCTACCACACTGAGAGCTGTTGCAGGAACCAGCTGTGACATCTGGCTTGCATTGAGGGAGCTGAGCGCTGGAACCGGCCAATGTTTGTTTGCTCTTGCTTCAGCCTGCCTCAAGGTTTTAATTAAAGCAAGCTCAGAGCTGCTTTCAGCAAGAGTGCCCAGGGTCAGTGTGCAGAGGCTGCTTTCTCAGGGGTATGAGCTGGTTGTGGTCGGCCCCATGCCTTGAGGTGATCTGGTGTGGTTTGGGGAGAGGGAGGATGTGAAGAGCCTAAAGCAGCAGAGATGGGTTAATCACAGGCTCACAGGATGTCAGGGGTTGGAAGGGACCCAAGGAGATCATCGAGTCCAACCCCCCTGCCAGAGCAGGACCATACAGTCTAGCTCAGGTCACAGAAGAATGCATCCAGATGGGCCTTGCAAGTCTCCAGAGACCAGAGCAGGTTAAGCTCAGAAGAACCTTGCAGCTGCCTTTGCATACATGGAGACCCAGACCCCAAGGAGTAACCACTGCCCCCAAGGATGCCCAGGCTTCTGCATGCCCCCTCTTTATGCCAGCTGCTGTTCCAGTTGGTGATCACCCTCACTGCCCTTCTTCATGCCAATCACCTGATTCTGCCTAGGGCTCCTCTCCCACTTAAAGCCAGTCCTAGGGCTCTTTTCTCACCACTCCCAACAAAGACCTCTGCAGTGATGCCCTCTGCCACCACTGACTGTGGCTTTGTTGCAGCTTAGCTACTGCCATAAGCTCTTAGTTCTTAATATTAGGTATTTTTTTTGTCCCAGCTATCTGCTTTTTAAGACTATTGGAAACTCTTTAGGATCTAATTTCTGCAATAGAACAGCCTTACCCCAGCTTAAAATATTTTAAGCCCATCAGATCTCTGGAAACTCCTTGAGGTGGTTCCCAGTCTTGTTAAAACTGCAGCAGCAGTTCATCTCTCCAGAACTATGCTCATTTGCAAGAAGCCCCAGCACACATCCAGTGCCTCCAAAGCATGCCCCATACTGCTGCAGCTCAGAGCCAAGATGTCACAGTCTGTAGTGATGATCAAAATCCAGCAGCTCAAAGCAGAGAGGTAGGTTTGTGAGATCCCCTTCTACAAAGAATGATGTTCTACTGCCCCTCTACTCTGCCCTGGTGAGGCCACATATGGAGTACTCTGTCCAGTTCTGGGCCCCCCAGTTCAAGAGGGACATAGAACTGCTTGAGAGAGTCCAGCACAGAGCCACAAAGATGACGAAGGGAATGGAACAGCTCTGTTAGGAGAAGAGCCTGAGGGAGCTGGGGCTGTGCTGCTGGGAGAGGAGGAGTCTGAAAGGTGACCTCAGCAATGGCTCTAAAGAAGTGAAGGTGACTGCCAGGAGGCTGAATCCACATAGAATCCACATAGAATCCACATAGAAGCAACCAGGTTGGAAGAGACCTCCAAGATCATCCAGTCCAACCTAGCAGCCAGCCCTATCCAATCAACCAGACCATGGCACTAAGTGCCTCATCCAGGCTTTGCTTGAAGACCCCCAGGGACGGTGCCTCCACCACCTCCCTGGGCAGCCCATTCCAATGCCAATCACTCTCTCTGTGAAGAACTTCTTCCTAACATCCAGCCTATACCTACCCTGGCACAACTTGAGACTGTGTCCCCTTGTTCTATTGCTGGTTGCCTGAGAGAAGAGGCCACCCCCCACCTGGCTACAATGCCCCTTCAGGTAGTTGTAGACAGTAATAAGATCACCTCTGAGACTCCTCTTCTCCAGGCTAAACAGGCCCAGCTCCCTCAGCCTCTCCTCATAGGATTTGTGCTCCAGGGCCCTCACCAGCTTTGTTGAAGCCAGGCTCTGCTGGGTGATGCCCAATGACAGGACTAAGCTGAGGCACAGAAAGTTTCATTTAATCATGAAGAGGAATTTTGTCCCTGTGAGGGTGACAGAACCCTGGCACAGGCTGCCCAGGAGGGTTGTGGAGTCTCTCTCTCTCTGCAGACATTCAAGCCCTGCCAGGATGTGTTCCTGTCTGATCTGCTCTAGGTGATGCTGCTCTGGCAGGGGGATTGGCCAGGATGAGCTTTCCAAGTCCCTTCCAGCCCCTGGCATTCTGTGATGCTATATTAAAGGGCATTAGTCTGTTGGTTGGAGCTGGGGCTTCCAGACTGGCTGCTGGTGATGTCACAGCCACCCCTGCACCCTATAAATCTGGGTTTTGGGTTTATGTGTAAATGATGTAATGCCCACAAGCCTCCTCAGCCAGGGTTCATTACTTAATTTCTCAGGTGGCTGAAGCTGCAGGCTGTGTGGCGTCCACGGCCACCCACGATGTGCTCTCACTGCCCAGAAATGAACTTCCTCTCAGGCTTTGGTTTCTAATAGCCATCTGCAGAATTCAAAGTTCCACTGACCACTGCATGTCATGGGAACACTTGGGAAAGTATCTCTGGAATGATAAAACCATTTTGATCCCCAAATAATGCATGTGCTTAAAGTAAGGCTTCCTCTGACAGAAAACAACAGCAGCAACAACAGGCAATTAGAGGCAGGTTTGGGTGCAGTGGAATGCCAAGGAAAAAGCATTTCCATCAGCAAGCATCTGCTTGGAAAAATAACACTCATCAAGCAAGATAGCTCCCCTTGCTTTACCTACTCTAACTCCCATCTTTGGCAGACCTTCATCCTGAATCTTCTTGACCATATAGGAATGTACCTTTGCTTGTTGGCAGCCAGTCACTAGTAGTGTTCCCCAGGGATCAGTGCTGGGCTCAGGACTGTTCAATATCTTTATTGATGACCTGGACGAGGGCATTGAGTCCAGCATCAGTAAATTTGCAGATGGCACCAAGCTAGGAGCAGGTGTTGATCTGTTGGAAGGTAGGAGAGTCCTGCAGAGGGACCTGGACAGGCTGGATGGGTGGGCAGAGGCCAATGGGATGAGATTTAACAAGGCCAAGTGTAGGGTTCTGCACTTTGGCCACAACAACCCCAAGCAGAGCTATAGGCTGGGGACAGAGTGGCTGGAGAGCAGCCAGGAAGAAAGGGACCTGGGGGTACTGATAGATAGTAGCTGAACATGAGCCAGCAGTGTGCCCAGGTGGCCAAGAGAGCCAATGGCATCCTGGGCTGCATCAGGAACAGTGTGGTCAGCAGGACAAGGGAGGTTCTTCTGCCCCTGTACTCAACACTGCTCAGGCCACACCTTGAGTGCTGTGTCCAGTTCTGGGCTACTCAATTCAAGAGAGATGTTGAGGTGCTGGAAGGTGTCCAGAGAAGGGCAACAAAGCTGGTGAGGGGCCTGGAGCACAAATCGTATGAGGAGAGGCTGAGGGAGCTGGGGGTGTGCAGCCTGCGGAAGAGGAGGCTCAGGGGTGATCTTATTACTGTCTACAACTACTTGAAGGGAGGCTGTAGCCAGGTGGGGTTGGGCTCTTCTCCCAGGCAAGGAGCAACAGAACAAGGGGACACAGCCTCAAGTTGTGCCAGGGGAGGTCTAGGCTGGATGTTAGGAGGAAGTTGTTGGCAGAGAGAGTGATTGGCATTGGAATGGGCTGCCCAGGGAGGTGGTGGAGTCACTGTCCCTGGAGGTGCTCAAGAAAAGACTGGATAAGGCACTTAGGGCCATGGTCTGGTTGACTGCATAGGGCTGGGTGCTAGGTTGGACTGGATGCTCTTGGAGGTCTCTTCCAACCTGGTTGATTCTATGATTCTAACATCATCAGGCTTTAAGTCCTCCCTGGAGGTGGTTCTCACCAGTGGAGTCATAAGGATCTCTCTGTCTCCTTTCTCTTGCCTGTTGATGCTCAGCACATCTCATGCTTTCTTTTCATCCTGCTAAACTCACCCACTGGGTGTTGGTTTACCTGAGTGTTTGCCAATCCAAGGAGGTAATCATCCATGAAAAGCAGTTTCCTGAACACAGAGGCTCTCCTACGCTGCTCCAGCTGACCCAGGGAATGTCTGGTCTCATGGCACCCAAACCAGTGGTTTTCTGAGCAGGAATGTGATTTGTCACCTTCTGGCAAACAAAGTGAAGGGCTGCAAAGGTGATCCAGGGACTACAGCATCTCTCTTTTGAGGAAAGACTGAAAGCATCAGGGAGGATTTAGTCTGGAAAGGAGAAGACTGAGAGGGGGAACTCATAAGTAATGACAACTGCTTAAAGGGTGGGTGCAGGAGGATGGGGCCTGACTTTTTACAGTGGTGCCCTGGGACAGGACAAGAGGCACCAGGCACAAACTTGAACATAGGAAGTTCCCTGTAAACACGAGGAGGAACTTTAAGGGTGACAGAGTGCTAGAGCAGGCTGCACAGAAAGGTGGTGGAGTCTCCATCTCTGGAGACATTCAAAACCCATCTGGACAAGTTTCTGTGTTGACCTTCTTTAGGTGAATCTGCCCTGGCAGGGTTGTTGGCCTCAGTGATCCTCAGAGGTCCCCTCCAATCCCTACCATTTTGATTCTGTGACTCTGCAACTGTGGAACTGAAATATTGCTCCTTATTAGCAAATAAATTGAATGATACAGGGCAGAGGTCAAATTATTACCACATAAACACTGATTAGCATCCCTTAAACCATGTAAAGCCTTAAAGCCTGAAAGGATAATCTTCATGAATTAGTCACTTTCACCAACTGGGGAAATCAAATTCACTTTTAGAAGGGCCTGGTCTAAAGCACAGTGAAACCTGTGTGAATCAACTGCATCCCAAAGACTGGGGATAAACTTCCTTGCTGCCTGAGTTAGGATTCTTACTGAGGAAACAGAATGCAAACAGCAGGAGATAAAATTATCTCCTTATATAGGAACACAAATATAGCTGTAAATAAATTCTCTGCTTGGAGTCAAGTTCTTTCTTCTGCAGTAGTAAAGTCATGGCCAGGATATTTCAGACAGAGGTTATTTAGAGTCTATGTAGAATCATACAATTGTCAGGGTTGGAAGGGACCACAAAGATCCTCCAGTTCCAAACCCCCTGCCATGGGCAGTGACACCTCATGCTAGATCAGGCTGGCCAGAGCCTCATCCAGCCTGGCCTTAAACACCTCCAGGGATGAGGCTTCCACCACCTCCCTGGGCAACCCATTTGAGGGTCTCACCACTCTCATTGTGAAGAACTTCTTCCTAACATCCAGTCTCAATCTACCCATTTCCAGCTTTGTTCCATTCCCCCCAGTCCTGTCACTCCCTGACATCCTAAGAAGTCCCTCCCCAGCTTTCTTGTAGCCTACTTAAGACACTGAAAGGCCACAATAAGGTCACCTCAGAGCCTTCTCCTCTCCAGACTGAACAGACCCAGGTCCCTCAGTCTCTCCTCACAGCAGAGCAGCTCCAGCCCTCTGCTCATCCTTGTGGCCCTTCTCTGGACACCTCCCAGCACATCCACATCCCTCTTGTAATAGTGGTTCCAGAACTGGATGCAGCACTCCAGGTGTGGTCTCAGCAGTGTGGAGCAGAGGGGCAGGATCACTTCCCTCGCCCTGCTGCCCACACTGCTGTTGCTGCAGCCCAGGCTCTGGTTGCTCTCTGGGCTGCAAGAGCACACTGACAGCTTGGATTAAGCTTCTCCTCCATCAGCACCCCCAAGTCCCTCTCTTCGGGGCTGCTCTCCAGCCAGTCACTGCCCAGCCTATACTGGTGCTTGGGATTGCCTCGACCCAGATGCAGGACCTTACACTTGGCCTTGTTGAATGCATCATAAATATACAGAATCACAGAATGGTGAAGGTTGAAAGGGACCTCTGAGGATTATCTTGTCCAGCCCTCTCCTGCTAGAGGAGGATCACCCAGAGTAAATCACCCAGGAGCAGCTCCAGGCGAGTTTGGAATGCCTCCAGAATCAGAGAGTCCACACTAAGAGTTAAGAAACACTTAACTGAAGAAAACCTGACGAAGAGAAGTTTTAATCTGCAAGGTTGTGACTGACTCAAACATATTTATTTAGCTTCAGGAAGAACTTCAGAAAGAAAATAGCACCATGAGAAAAATGGATGTCCATGCTGTAGACAATACAAGTGGCTCCTGCCTATTCTTACAGTGAAAATGCTCAAAGAATGAACAGGATGTTTCCAGCAGAGCCTCAAAGCAGCATTTGATTTCTCTCTGCTGAATACAAACCAGAATTTAAAAGGTGACAACAAGGGAAAAACAAAAACCCAAAAACCAACTGAGAAGGAAGCATTTTATCCTGAGCAGCACCTTTTCATTCAGGGACAATCTTAGCTGTGGAAGAATCACAGAACAACAGAGACATGAAGGTTGGCAAAGCCCCTCAGGATCACCAAGTCCAACCTAGAACCCTGCTCTACAAGATTCACCTTAAACCATATCCCCAAGCACCACAGCCAAACAAACCTTAAGCACATCCAGGGTGGTTGACTCCCCCACCTCCCTGGGCAGCTCATTCCAAGAAGAGGCAAGAACAGAAGTTTGTTGGGCAAGTGGAGCTAGAGAAAAGATTTGCTCCCAAATATTTCTTCCTGTATTTTCACTCAGTCCATAGACATTCCACCAATGTCTAAGGACTAGAATCTAATCACTGTAAACCTGTTCCCTTGCTCTTTCCATCTGACTTTGATGTCACTGAAAGTAGTTGGGCTGGTAGGAACTTTTGGAGCTCACCTAGTCCCTCTGCAGTCAGCAGGGGCATCTACCACTAGATCAGGTTGCTCAGAGCCTGACCAAGCCTGACCTTGAATGTCCTTGGCTTATTGTAGGGTTTATGTTCTTCCTGGGGCTTTTCTTTAAATCAGCCTTCCCAGCAGCCTGAGCATTGCCTTCCACTTTGATTCTTTTCCACATGCAGCACTTCTGCCTAGCCAGAGCAGACACACATCCTCTACTGCTGTGCACAAGCTCCACGACCAAAGCCCACAGCACCCAGCTGGATGCTCAGGCTTCATGGACGCTGCCTTTCAGGAGCAGCAGCTCACACCCCAGCAGCCTCTGCACTGTGCTTGGAGAGGGCTTGGAGGGCACAGGGCAGGGAGACTGAGTGCTGTGCCAAAGCAAAGCACATTTGGCACAGCCTACACACTCTGAAGTGACACCATTTCCACAGAGGACACAAACAGGGCCACATGCTTTGCAGGAAGGGCAGGCATTTAGGGAGCTCCTCCTTCATGGAGAGAGCCCAGCAGGATCGATGGCAACACTTGGAAGAGTCCCAAGAAAGCCAGACCATAGCTGTGCTAAGCCCCAACCCTGTGCACACACAAGGGCTGCTGCTTCCCAAGTCTGAAGATGACATCTTGGGCCCCAAGGGCTGCATGGTGGAGGGCAGAAAGCAATCAGGCGAGCACCCCGGGCTGGCGCTGGGCACCCTGCATTCCCATGGGAAACTGGCAGCCTGGGATCAGCTGCGTCACAGCCGCCTGCAGCCCGGGCCCTGGGCTAAAAATACTGCCTGCCACACAGTTCCCAGGCCAGATATAGTTCACACAGCTCCTGGTGGCAGGAAGGAGCAGCAGAGACACGCAGAGAAGGAAGAAAGTAACGGGGGAGGCGACTCTGCCAGCACGCAACTAAACCAGGTTAAAAATAGCCTGGGTCACAGCAGCTCCCAGCCCTGCCTGGGGCCTGCTGCTGCTGCTGCTGCTGCCCTCAGCTGCCCTCCCAGCTGCTCCTTGGCTGCCAGGGGGAAAGGGCAGGAAGGGAGCTTTGGGTTCCTGCAGGCAGGACAGAGAAGGACAGCCCTGCTCGCTCTGACACTGGGCAGGCTGACAGAGCCTGGCACTGCAGGTCCTCCTCCCCGAGGGATGGGATGGTGGCATGGGGCCATGGATGGCCTTGATCACAGCCTCTGGCAGTGGCAGGCATAACCCTGAGGGATGTGATGCCAGACAGCCTCGAGATGTGATGCCAGGCAGCCTTGAGTTGTGATATTGGGCTGCCTCAAGATGTGATGCCAGGCAGCCTTGAGTTGTGATATTGGGCTGCCTCGAGATGTGATGCCAGGCAGCCTTGAGTTGTGATATTGGGCTGCCTCGAGATGTGATGCCAGGCTGCCTTGAGTTGTGATATTGGGCTGCCTCGAGATGTGACACCAGGCTGCCTCAAGATGTGATATTGGGCTGCCTTGAGATGTGATGCCAGGCTGCCTCAAGATGTGATATTGGGCTGCCTTGAGATGTGACACCAGGCTGCCTCAAGATGTGATATTGGGCTGCCTCGAGATGTGATGCCAGGCTGCCTTGAGTTGTGATATTGGGCTGCCTCGAGATGTGATGCCAGGCTGCCTTGAGTTGTGATATTGGGCTGCCTCGAGATGTGACACCAGGCTGCCTTGAGATGTCATATTGGGCTGCCTCGAGATGTGACACCAGGCTGCCTCAAGATGTGATATTGGGCTGCCTCGAGATGTGACACCAGGCTGCCTTGAGATGTCATATTGGGCTGCCTCGAGATGTGATGCCAGGCTGCCTTGAGTTGTGATATTGGGCTGCCTCGAGATGTGATGCCAGGCTGCCTTAAGGTGTGACACCAGGCTGCCTCAAGATGTGACACCAGGCTGCCTTAAGGTGTGACACCAGGCTGCCTCAAGATGTGACACCAGGCTTCCTTAAGGTGTGACACCAGGCTGCCTCCAGATGCAGTGCCATGCTGCCCAGAGGCCAGCCCGAAGTTTGATAAGAGCTTTGAAACAAGTCTCATCTCTTTAGACAAAAGGAAATGGCCTCAACTTGAATCAGGAGAGGTTTAGGTTGGATGTTAGGAAAAAGGTCTTTGCTGCAGGCATTGGCACAGGCTGCCCAGGGAGGTGGTGGAGTCACCATCCCTGGAGCTGTTCAGAAAACCTGTAGACATGGCAATTGGGGACATGGCTTAGTGGGCACAGTGGTGTCAGGTTGAGGGTTGGACCTGATAGTCTTAGAGGTCTTTTCCTATCTTAATGTTTCTATGATTGTATCTTCCTGCCCTAACCCTGTGCATGTTGAATCCTGACCTGGAGACTAAGCCAAGCTCTTCAATCCTGCTCTGGTAAAATAAAGACAAAGCAATAACCCCACTTGTGCTGCCCCACCACCACTCCTCTGGCACAGCCTGACCTCCCCAGAGCCACTGACAACCAGGCAACCAGCAACAGAACCAGGGGACACAGCCTCAAGCTGTGCCAGGGGAGGTCTAGGCTGGATGTTAGGAGGAAGTTGTTGTCAGAGAGAGTGATTGGCATTGGAATGGGCTGCCCAGGGAGGTGGTGGAGTGGCTGTGCCTGGAGGTGTTGAAGCCAAGCCTGGCTGGGGCACCTAGTGCCATGGTCTGGTTGATTGTCTAGGGCTCGGTGATAGATTGGAGTGGATGAGCTTGGAGGTCTCTTCCAACCTGGTTGATTCTCTGATTCTATGAAATGGGGAGCAGCCATGTGCCAAACGAGGTTATGGTTCTGATGATCTTTTCTGTCACTTTCCTCTAACCTGGTCCCTTGCAGGGTGAGTGAGAATATGGCAGCATGTCCCATCAGGGCAGAGTGTGTGACCCTAAGCTCCTGAAGTCTCCCTGCTTGTTGGGATTTCCAGCAGCCTGGTGAGCACCACCTGACCTATGGTTTGGGGGAAAAGAAAGAGGTGCCGCAGGTACATCTCCAAAGGCTCCATAATTTATCCTGGGGCAGGTTTAAATTTGCTCATTGGAGTGCTGGGTTTTTTCTTCTTCTATTCTTGGTCACTTGCATCCTGTAGGTCTGGCTGCCTTGGCCACAAACATCTGCTGTCAACTCCTGGATGCCAACACGAGGCACCGAGAGGGGTCCAAGCCAAAAGCCCAGATTCCAAACATCCCTGAACTTTGGAGAAGTTCAAATCAGAGGCACACATCTTCAGTGAGAAGAGGAAAGCTGCAACATGATCCCAGCCCTGGGCAATAGAGGTAACACTCCAGCGTGGCCTGAAGGTGACTTCCAGAATATGTGGTGTGAGGCAGAGCAGAGGAGGAGAGGGAAAAGCACAGAGGTATTTTTGACATGCTAAAGCATCCCAGACTCTAGGCAGGAACTGGTTGTCTGTTGTCCATAGAATGAGGAAGGTTGCTAATACAGTAAAGGGGGGCAAGAGAGGTGGATGAACTCTGAATGGAACTAGAAGCAATAGCATAGAGCCCTGTAGGCTGTCAGAGGGGTGTCAAAAGTTGGGGAAGAGCAGAAAGAGCAAGAATGGTGGCATGCAGGGAGAGTCCATCAGAGCACACCTGCACCCCTATGACATCTTGAGACTGACAGCTGCCTGCAGGCTCACACAAGTCCCTGCCGTGCTCTCTGCCTGACTTCCACATGGATCAAAACCTTCCTAACGCCTCAGCTCCAGTTCTGTTGGCAGGAGAAGGATGTCTTGGGCTAAAATTCCTCAACTCAAGAGAGATGTTGAGATACTGGAAGGTGTCCAGAAAAGGGTGACAAAGCTGGTGAGGGGCCTGGAGCACAGCCCTGTGAGGAGAGGCTGAGGGAGCTGGGGGTGTGCAGCCTGCAGAAGAGGAGGCTCAGGGCAGAGCTCATTGCTGTCTGCAGCTACCTGAAGGGAGGCTGTAGCCAGGTGGGGTTGGGCTCTTCTGCCAGGCAAGCAGCAACAGAACAAGGGGACACAGTCTCAAGTTGTGCCAGGGGAGGTCTAGGCTGGATGTTGTTAGGAAGTTGTTGTCAGAGAGAGTGATTGGCATTGGAATGGGCTGCCCAGGGAGGTGGTGGAGTCACCGTCCCTGGAGGTGTTGAAGCCAAGCTTGGCTGGGGCACTTAGTGCCATGGTCTGGTTGCTTGGCTAGGGCTGGGTGCTAGGTTGGACTGGATGAGCTTGGAGGTCTCTACCAATCTGATTCTGTGAAAATAATGGGCACTGACTGTGCTGTGTGGGGGATGGTGAGAAGCTTCTGCCCCTCTGCTAGCAGTGCCCACGGCAGCATTTCCAGTCAGAGGCAGAATGAGATATTTCTCTCCAAAGAGCAAGCTGCTCCTCTGGGTCTTCATCAGCTTGTGCCTCAGTTCCTCACTTAGGCTTGCAAGAATTAAGGCTGGCCACTAATGATGCCAGGCTGCACAGGCAGAGAAGCCTTATTCAGTGCACATCAGAGTATGGACTCTTTGATTCCTGCTCCCAGAAAGGCTCCATGGATGGCCCACAGAGAGGCAGCAAACAGCCTGCCTGGGTTTGTCTCCTCTGGGTGTGCTCAGGCATACCAGTGTCTGTATGCTCCAGGAGCAAGCTTCAGCCTGAATCCAGAGGGCACTAAGATGTAGGACTGGGGACCCAACCCCAGTGCATTGCACAGGTTTAAGGCCAGAGCAGTGCACAGCTCAGGGTGACAGTGGCTCAGGCCATACCTGCAGGAAGGTGAGATGACAACCCAGGCATGACCATGCCTGTTCTGTGCATGTAAGGGTGACCACATTTGTGCACCACGGGCCAGACGAACAAGCTCCTGGAGATGTCTTGAGCCATCTGCCAGTGACTGCTCAGATGGCTTTTGTGCCATGCCTCAACACCAGCCAGCAAGTAAAGGAGAGCTTCCTGGCTCTCACTTCCCCAGTAAATGCACAGCACCACTAATTAACTGACAGTCACAGGGAGCTGTTCTTGGCTGCAGGTGCGTCTCACTGAGGTCATGCTGGCTGTGGGTAATGTAATTTACTGTGCTGTGAGGCACCTGGGGATGCAGGGTGAGAAGACCACTCAGAAAGTGCCAGAGTAATCCTCCAAGCCAGGACTTGCCCTGGTAAGGTAATATGTTCCATGCTTGCTGTGCTGCTGAGAAACACAGCACTGAGGTTGCACTGGCTGTGGGGCAAGGCTGTGAAGGTTTCCAAGCAGACTGGTGGGAACAGAGGACTGCTGTGCTCCAGAGGTGGGTCCCTCTTTGGAGCAGAAGGAGGACAAGGCACTGCTGCACTTTGGCCACAACAACCCCATGCAGAGATACAAGCTGGGTTCAGAGTGGCTGAGAGCAGCCAGACAGAAAGGGATCTGGGGGTGCTGATTGATACCCACCTGAACATGAGCCAGCAGTGTGCCCAGGTGGCCAAGAGAGCCAGTGGCATCCTGGCCTGCATCAGGAATGGTGTGGCCAGCAGGAGCAGGGAGGTCATTCTGCCCCTGTACTCTGCACTGCTCAGACCACACCTTGAGTGCTGTGTTCAGTTCTGGGCCCCCCAGTTTAGGAGGGACATTGAGATGCTTGAGCGTGTCCAGAGAAGGGCAACGAGGCTGGGGAGAGGCCTTGAGCACAGCCCTACGAGGAGAGGCTGAGGGAGCTGGGATTGGTTAGCCTGGAGAAGAGGAGGCTCAGGGCAGACCTTATTGCTGTCTGCAACTACCTGAGGGGAGGTTGTGGCCAGGAGGAGGTTGCTCTCTTCTCTCAGGTGGCCAGCACCAGAACAAGAGGACACAGCCTCAGGCTGTGCCAGGGGAGATTTAGGCTGGAGGTGAGGAGAAAGTTCTTCCCTGAGAGAGTCATTGGACACTGGAATGGGCTGCCCGGGGAGGTGGTGGAGTCGCCGTCCCTGGAGCTGTTCAAGGCAGGATTGGACGTGGCACTTGGTGCCATGGTCTGGCCTTGAGCTCTGTGCTAAAGGGTTGGACTTGATGATCTGTGAGGTCTCTTCCAACCCTGGTGATACTGTGACACTGTGATCCTGTGGTACTGTGACCCTGTGAATTCTTTATTAAGGCAAGTCTGCAGACAAAAGCCCCACCCTGTGGCAGTGCTGCCAGAGAGAGGCAGGGTGCTTGGGGCGGGCAGGCAGCTCTGCCAGGCAGCAGCAGGGTCAGGCTGCCCAGCCCACGTTCGGGCTGCAGCTGCACTCTGGGTGAACCCTACCGAATTAGCTGTACATGATGCTGCGTTCTCTCCTTTCGCAGAGGATCAAAGCCGCTGGACCGAGGCCCAGCGTTGTGCAGATAAGCAGGTCACAGGACTAGTTTGCACCTCTGTGCTGCTTGTAATACACTGTGTTACAGATTCCTCTGCATTTCCTAGTCGGTGTCTATGGTCCCTGCATGCTCCTGGCCACATTTTTTCCCCTTAGTCCTCTGAGCTAATCTAGTGACCTGGGATAAAAGAGCCTATGGCATCCTGGGGGGCATCAGGAAGAGTGTGGCCAGCAGGGCCAGGGAAGTTCTGCTCCCCCTCTTCTCTGCCCTAGTGAGACCACACCTGGAATGCTTTGTCCAGTTCTGGGCTCCCCAGTTCAGGAAAGACAGAGACCTGCTGGAGAGAGCTCAGCAGAGAGCCAGGAGGGTGACTGGGAGACTTGAGCATCTCCTCTGTGGAGAGAGACTGAGAGCCCTGGGGCTGTTCAGTCTGGAGAAGGCTGAGAGGGGATCTGAGCAATATCTGTGTACACATATCTGAGGGGTGGGGGTCAGTGGCTGGGGCCAAGCTCTTTTTGGTGGTCAGCAGCAATAAGCCAAGGAGCAATGGATACAAACTGGAACAGAGCAAGTTTCAGCTCAACATGAGGAGAAATTTCTTTACAGTGAGGGTACCAGAGCCCTGGAGCAGGCTGCCCAGAGAGGTTGTGGAGTTTCTTTCTCTGGACACTTTCAAAACCTGCCTGGATGCATTCCTGAGTGACCTATCCTGGGTTATCCTGCCTTGGCAGGGGGGTTGGACTGGATGATCTCAGGAGGTCCCTTCTAACCTCTAAAGCTCTGTGATTCTGTGACTCTTAACATCAGTACAGACCCTCTGGCAGTGTCACATCTGGTTATAATGTGCCACGTTGCCTGCCACCCAAACTCTCTTTACGACTGCTTTGTTTCGTATAAAAAGCTCATTCTCTCCCTCCGAAGGCTTCTGCCACCAGCACAGCAGCAGCTGCGCAGCCTGGCTTGGATAAAACTCTTTGTGACTGGTGGAGGCAGAAAGAGCAGGCTACCAGGTTTGGTTAACCACCAGGCATCCCTAACGCCTAAGCAGCCTGCCTGTGAAGAACAGGAGCAAGGGGAGGAGATAGCAACGATGGGGAACCCATTTAACCTCTATACAAGTGTTAATTCGTTTTTCATCTGCGGGCATCACAAAGGCACACTCAAGCTCCAGCAATTCATTACTTAGCAGGGTCTGGGAGGCTCCCCGTGATTAAAATCTGTGTTCAAGCAGCAGCAATGGGTGGCTCTAAAGCAGAGAGCAGGAGGTGCACGTTCATATTCTTCTTTTAAACAGGTCTACAACTACCTGAGGGGAGGTTGTGGCCAGGAGGAGGTTGCTCTCTTCTCTCAGGTGGCCAGCACCAGAACAAGAGGACACAGCCTCAGGCTGTGCCAGGGGAGATTTAGGCTGGAGGTGAGGAGAAAGTTCTTCCCTGAGAGAGTCATTGGACACTGGAATGGGCTGCCCGGGGAGGTGGTGGAGTCGCCGTCCCTGGAGCTGTTCAAGGCAGGACTGGACGTGGCACTTGGTGCCATGATCTGGCCTTGAGCTCTGTGCTAAAGGGTTGGACTTGATGATCTGTGAGGTCTCTTCCAACCCTGATGATACTGTGATACTGTGATACTGTCTGGGTATGGCAGGTCACAAAGGCACAGCACAACGCTGCATGAAACAGAGCTGTAACTTTAAGTTCTATGTGGGCATCCCTACTCATGCTGGGGAGGTTGCAGTAGATGATCTCTAAGCTCCCTTCCAACCTAAGCCAATCTATGACTTAAAAGCGTAATTCACAGAATCACAGAGCTCTCAGGGTTGGAAGGGATCTCAAAGATCATCCAGTTCCAACCCCCCTGCCATGGGCAGGGACACCTCATGCTGGATCAGGTTGCTCAGAGCCACATCCAGCCTGGCCTTAAAAACATCCAGGGATGAGGTTTCCACCACCTCACTGGGCAACTGCTTCCAGTGTCTCACCAGCCTCAGGCTGAAGAACTTCCTTCTAACATCCAATCTGAATCTACTCACTTCCAGGCTCTTACCACTCTCATGGTGATGAACTTCTTCCTCACATCCAGTCTGAATCTACTCATTTCCAGTTTTGTTCCATTCCCCCCAGTCCTATCACTACCTGACACCCTAAAAAGTCCCTCCCCAGCATTCTTGTAGCCCTCTTCAGACACTGGAAGGCCACAAAAAAGTCTCCTCAGAGCCTTTCTTCTCTGGACTGAGCAGCCCCAACTCTCTGTTTGTCTACATAGCAGAGCAGCCTCAGCCCTCTGCTCATCCTCATGGCCCTTCTCTGGACACAGTCCAGCACCTCCAGATCTCTTCTGTACCAGGGGCTCCAGAACTGGATGCAGTACTCCAGGTGGGGTCCTAGTGGAGTGCAGTAGAGGGGCAGAATCCCCTCCCTCACCCTGCTGCCCACACTTCTCTTGATGCAGCCCACGATGTGATTTGCTTTCTAGGCTGCAAGTGCACCCTGATAGCTCATGTTGAGCTTCTCATTCACCAGCACCTCCAAGTCCTTTCCTTCAGGGCTGCTCTCAAGCAATATTCAATTACAAACTGAGCATCTTGAGCATTGGCCACAAGGGGAAAAAAATGACTGATTAATCTGTGTAATGAAAGGAGTTTGTATTTCAAAAGGACAAAGTAAAAACCCCCAGATGAGCCCTTCATTACCATGCAATGGCCACAAAAAGAACCCTCACAAATTAATTACCTGAAATATAATTGCTTGGTAGTACTTTAGCATTCTGGTTTGGACATTAAAACAGTTCTGATGTAAAAACAGAAAAGGGGGGGCTAACATTTTTGACTCTGTGACAAACTAAGTTTTGTAACTTTGGTTGACTTAAACAATTTTTCCTGTCAGAGTAGCCAAAACATAGCTGCTAGGATCTAAGTTATGAGGGAAGAAGAAATTGCAAAACCATTGGAGGAAAATGAAAAAGGGGGGGAAAAACAAAGAACAAGAAAACAGAACAGAAATTGAAGGTAAAGAAAGAAAATTTAACTTGATTAAAGCCAGCAGTGTGCCCAGGTGGGCAGCAGAGCCAGTGGCATCCTGGGCTGGCTCAGGAGCAGTGTGGGCAGCAGGACAAGGGAGGTTCTTCTGCCCCTGTGCTCAGCACTGCTCAGGCCACCCCTTGAGTGCTGTGTCCAGTTCTGGGCTCCTCAATTCAAGAGAGATGTTGAGGTGCTGGAAGGTGTCCAGAGAAGGGCAGCAAGGCTGGGGAGGGGCCTGGAGCACAGCCCTGTGAGGAGAGGCTGAGGGAGCTGGGGGTGTGCAGCCTGCAGAAGAGGAGGCTCAGGGCAGAGCTCATTGCTGTCTGCAGCTGCCTGCAGGGAGGCTGTAGCCAGGTGGGGTTGAGCTCTTCTCCCAGGCAAGCAGCAACAGAACAAGGGGACACAGTCTCAAGTTGTGCCAGGGTAGGTCCATGCTGGATGTTGTTAGGAAGTTGTTGGCAGAGAGTGATTGGCATTGGAATGGGCTGCCCAGGAGGTGGTGGAGTTGCCATCCCTGGAGGTGTTGAAGCCAAGCCTGGCTGGGGCACTTAGTGCTGTGGTCTGGTTGACTGTCTAGGGCTGGGTGCTAGGTTGGACTGGCTGAGCTTGGAGGTCTCTTCCAACCTTGTTTATTCAATTCTATTCTAATCTATTCATTTCTATCCTATTCTAAAACACAGTTAAATCTTAGCTCATGCAAAATAAGCTTTGTTTAAAAGGATTTATCTTTCACCTTTCTGCACACACTCATTATTTTTCTCCTTTGAGAGCAAAATGTTCACTAAAGAAAGTCAAATGACAGCAGTGAATAACTGACAGCCCAGTGTCAAAAAAAAAAACCCCAAACCCAGATACTTGTGAAATCAGGGACTTAGGGGAGGATTTACAGTTACACCTTAGAGTAACTTGATAAAAAGCAGCATGCTTGCCATTAGCAGAGTCACAATCTACACCAGGCAGGGTAGAAAAACTCTCAGGCATGAACTGAGGCAGAGAAAAAAAGAGTCATTAGTAAATTAGCAGAGCTGAATTTCAGGCAGGCAAGTAGAAGATTCCCCTTTCTACCTTAGCAAGCCTTCTCCAGCCCAACAGCTGTCTGCACCTCTTTAAGCTGTCCTCTTGGGGTTGAAACGTCCACAGAATTCAAAATCAAATTAAAAAAATGATCCAGAAGTTTGAAAGAGCCCAAATCTTAATGAGAATCTGCAAAAGAAAATCAAAGCTCTGAACTGAAAGAAAGCAGCCAAGGTTAGCAGGGTAGGCTTTATTCTGCCTTGCACAGTCACAAGTTGACAAAGCTCAGCCAAATCCGTTAGCCAAGACAGTTAATGAATCTCATCCCAGCAATTTTATAGCATGACTCTTTCGTGACATTCCCTGGAATGATTCTCCACATAGCCCAAAAGCAGTGGATGCTTTTCATGTTGGATCAGTGTTCAAGCCTTGCTGTCACCTTCCTCATGTCACTGCAGGGACCTGTCAGTGCCCTGCAATGGAACACTTCTTGCACAGCAGTTTATCAGGGTGCCTTGCACTGGGATATTGCAACCAGCAGCAGTCTTGAAATGCTTTCTTGAGTCTGTGTGTGTGCTGTGCCACTTTCACCCCCAGAGAGCTCTCTGACAGGGATCCTGCTCCTCAGCTTATGAAATCATTCACTAATTTTGCTCCTAGCAAAACAATAAACCCCAAAATACCTCCTCATAGAGCAGGAACGTAACTACAGCTAGGAAGGCACACATGTAATCAGCCAGATACACACTCCACTATAAAGTAACTCCTCTCTTTAGCTGTTTCCACACAACCTCAACATTGTTTGCAAGAGAGACAGGGAACTATTGGAGAGAGTCCAATAGAGAGCTACAAGGAATGACTGAGGGACTGGAGCATCTCTCCTGTGAAGAAAGACTGAGAGACCTGGGGCTGTTTAGTCTGGAGAAGAGAAGGCTGAGAGAGGATCTTACTAATGTCTATGAATATCTGAGAGTGGGTGTCGAGATGAAGGTGCCAGGCTCTGATGGTGCCCAGTGATAGGACAAGGAACAACAGCTACAGCTAGAGCACAGGAGGTTCCACCTCGACATGAGGAGACACTGAGACACTTCTTTATGGTGAGGGTGCAGGAGCTCTGGAGCAGGCTGCCCAGAGAGCTTGAGGAGTCTCCTTCTCTGGAGACACTCAAACCCCACCAGGATGCATTCCTGTGTGGCCTGCCCTGGGTGATCCTGCTTTGGCAGGGGGAGCTTGGAGTGGATGATCTCTGGAGATCCCTTCCAACCTCTACCGTTCTGTGATTGCATGAACATTGCTGCCCTCAGCCTGCAGGCACCAGCAACCAGTGGCTGGGCAAAAAGTGCAGTCAGTCCCAGCTGTCAAACTGTGCCTGGAAAGACCCAAAAAAAAAAAAAAGAAAGAAGATTTGCTGATACAAATCCAAGGTTTAAGAAAAGTTGTTTCTAGGTTAAGAAATGTTGAGTAGCTGTAAACAAAAGATTATCATACTTTTCTCAGCTCTCCCTTCCCAGTGCCCCATAGTTTGTAACTGCATTTGGCAACAGCTTATCTTCCACAGTCTGGATGTGGAAGAGTTTTGCTTATCTATCATGTTCATTATTATGTGATTAGACAGTAACCACCACCCACTGTGAGGACGATGGGAAACAAGGAATGTGTGAAGATTTACTGCTCACCGTCTCAATGCAGCATGCAGACCTATCTCTACAGGAATAAACTTGCTCTCCAACTTAAAAAGTGGAGGCTACACCTTGCTTCAGAACGCTGACCAGAATCAACAGAGCAGGAAATCCCCATGTTGACACACTGAGGTTGGTGCCACTGTTCTGACCTAATCAGGAAAGGAAGTGACTTACAAGACCTACAAGTCAGGGTCAGCAGCAGGCAGGGGTGTTGGAGGCTTGGGCTCGACTCTCCCGGTGGCATTCAGTCACGTCTATAGCCCCCCAGCTTGCTAGAAATAATAGAGCCAGAGATCAAATTAAGAAGAGAAAGGTCACAGTGGAAGTCAAGACAGGCTGGTTTCCTCCTTCCTGCCAAAGTGCTGATGGTGAGACTGCTTTATTGCCTCCTGGGTTCCCACGACGCTTCTAACGCGCTTCTCCCCGCACAAAAGATCACACAAAGTCATCCATCGTTGTGCATCTCTCATGTTTTGCCTTCTCCAACTGTCCCATGATGGAAAACTGTTGGGAAACACGTTTGGTGGAGGGCTATGGGAAGATGGCTCTTTGTTCACCAATATGGTTAGATGGTCAAATCCACTTTATTTCCATGATACAGTGACTTACATGCATTCTAGCAAGAGGTGTGCTCAGCTTAAGATTGGTTACAGTCAGAGGGTCCAGAGTTACATGTAAGGTGTGCATAGGTTAACTTATCACAACATTCTAAGGGTCAGCCTTCCAGACCACCCACTCCAGCCCCCTTGGTTATCTAGTCTCTGCCCACTGCAGCTGTGTGTGGGGTGCTCAGTTGTTTACATCTCGATTTCCTAGCCTCGCTGGGAACCAAGGATGTTCTCAGGGCAAGTTACCCATGTTTGTGACTTTATGTCCTCGACTGGTGAGAAATTCTTCCACAGAAAACTTCACCTGTCACACTCTGGTTACCACCTCCATCTGCTCACCATCCCCAGGCAGGCTGGTAAGGCAGAAGCCAGGTGGGCAGCATTCCACACATGGCCAGTTCTGGGGCAGTGGGGACTGTAAAAAGCCACCTCAGATGTGCCTTCAGGTGGTGAGGTGCAGGTGTTCTCTCCAGCCATTTTTTGCCTTGGAAAGCAAAGCCATGTTCACATCTCAGCCTCACCACTGGGTGCTCTGACCCACTGCCCCATCCAGGCAGGAGTGAGTGCTGTTGTGTCCTGTAGCCAGCTATCATTCTGCCCCATGCTGAGAATGCTAAAGCACACCTAGAGCAGGGCAGGAGGCCAGAGCCTCTCTGAAGCCAGATGGAGACAGTCATAGGTGAAAGTGAAGTGGCTGAGAGAGGAGGTTAGTCTTGAAGGGCTTCCTCTGTAATCCATGCCCTCTGCAAGCTGTTTCAGAGGTAATCGTAGAACTGCTTTGGTTGGAAGAGACCTTTAAGACCATGGGGTCCAACCTTCAATCTAAGACCATTAAAGCAGGTTCCAAAGTGCCATGTCCACACCTCCAGGGGTTCCACCATCCAATGCCTGACCACTCATTCAACAAAGACATTTTTCCCAATCTCCAACCTAAGCCTCTCCTGGCACAACTTCAGGCCATTTCCTCTCATTCTACCACCTGATCCTAGGCAGAGGAGACTGATACTAGGGAGAAGGGAGCTTAAGTG
Organism: Pogoniulus pusillus; assembly: GCF_015220805.1. Classification (NCBI taxonomy): domain Eukaryota; kingdom Metazoa; phylum Chordata; class Aves; order Piciformes; family Lybiidae; genus Pogoniulus; species Pogoniulus pusillus. The sequence goes on along the minus strand of NC_087296.1, from coordinate 11,069,717 downwards.
AAGGAGTGGTACGAGGGAATGTGAAACCTCTCATGTTCCCAGCTGCCAGAGCTCACCAGGTGTTGACCTACATCTCCTCCCAGCAATGGCATCTCAGCAGCACAGTGCCCCCAGACGCAGCATCAGCCCCAAATGCCACTGAGGGTCACCCAAACTCCTCAGAGCTACACCAAAGGGCTCTCCCCAGCACTTACTCCTGAGTTTGCTCTCGAGTCTGCCCAGCTGAGCAGCAGGCTGCATTACATTGACTGCACACCTCTTTTTGGGGGGCTTGTTTTCAAACAACAATAAACAAAGGCTCCAAGCCTGACAGGCAAGGGCAGGGATGGGATTAGGCAAACATCCTATACAGAGGGTTCCTCTTTCTGCCTGTCAGCTTGGGAGTGCTTTCTCTCCTGGAACTATACAGCACCAACTGAGCCGGAAACAGCTATTTAAGAAGTGATTATAGTGTGACATTTTTGTTTGACCTAACATCAAGCCATGTGCAGCTTAAATGTCAGCAGAGCTATTTACTAGAGGGATGGACAGGCCCTAGCATGCTTAAGGCCAGGCAGTGTCTCAAAGCTGCCTGCTGTCTCCACTCAGTGCACATGAATGGCACTGAAGCCAAGATGTAAAGTGCAGCCCTGGGTAAGCTGTGATGATTGACTGATGTGCTGGGTGGCACAATGCATTCACTGAGGGGCTCACAGGGAGGAAAGACAAAATAAGGGATAATTAAAGTAAAGCTCAGGTTAGAAGGCTGAGGCCCATGCAAAATGTTCCCTTGGAGTAGGGAGAGCATGCCAAGAGCTGTGTGCTTTGTCGTGGAATCATTTCAGCTGGAAAAGCCCTTAAGATCACAGAGTCCAACCACTCTCCAGCTCTGCCAAGGCTGCTGCTAAACCATGGCCCTCAGCACCACATCTCTTTGAAACACCCCCAGGGATGGGGACTCAACCACCTCCCTGGGCAGCCTGTGCCAGTCTTTGAGAAATTTCTTCTAATACCCAACCTAAACCTCCCCTGGTGCAACTTGAGGCCATTTCCTCTTGTGCTACCACTTTCTACCAGGGAGAACAGACAACCCCCACCTGGCTCCAACCTCCTTTCAGGGAGTTCTAGAGAGCAATGAGGTCTTCCCTCAGCCTCCTCTTCTCCAGCCTGAACACCCCTAGGTCTCTCAGCTGCTCCTCACCAGCCCTGCTCTCCAGACCCTTCACCAGCTTCCTTGGCCTTCTATGCACCCACTCCAGCCCCTCAATGGCCCAAAACTGAACCCAGTAGGCAAGGTGTGGCCTCACCACAGCTAAGGAGCAGATATATTCGGACAGAAGTAGCAAACAGAACTTCTTTCCTGAGCACTGGGACAGCAGTGGGTCACAGGAGAGAGGAGGGGGCACAGTCTCCAGCTGTGGCTATGGGTCCTGCCCTTAGCAGCCTCCCTGCAGCAGAGTCCTGTGGCCTCAAGGCTGCAGGTCTCTGGGGTGGCACAGCACAAATCTGGGTACCCAGCAGCCACTGCCAGGCAGGGTGACTGAGGGGAAGGAGCCATGTCACCAGCCAGCAGAACAACAAGGCAGCAGCGAGGGGACATGAGGCTAACACAACTAATTCTCTGCATCCCTCCCTGCCAGAGAAACGCCAGGAAGCAGCCCCAGATCCTGCGAGGATGCCTGGACACCTGCAGCTACAGTGACACACGCAGGTAAGCAGTGGCATGAGCCCTCCCTGGGAGACAAGGAGCTGGTTTGCAGCAGATAGTGACCAGTCCACTTGCAGGAGGCACACATTTGGACAGCGTTCCAGGCTGACCTTCTCCTCAGAGCCTAAAATAACAAACAAATCAGTGTGCCTTTATTTCGAGGAAACCTTGCTCACAGTAATAAGGGTGGGTGGGGGCACGCCAGAGGAAGCAGAGCTGTGATAAAACTTCCATTTTGTTCTTCCTTGCATGTCAAGAGGGGGAAAAAAAATTACATTACACCTCAGAGTGCCTTTCAGGGTTTATTTTTCTTTACATTGTTACATGCCTGATCACATCTGATTTTGGAAGCTGAGCAGGGGCTGATTTGGCTGGCATTTGGGAGGCTGCTGAAAACCCAGGAGACTGAGCATGGTCTGTGTGCTCAGTTTATCAGCACACAGTGCCTGAAGCATGATCTGGGGAGCAATGAGAAGAATACTCACAGCTTTTCCATGCCCTTCTCCATAACTGAAATAACACCAGGAATGAAAGTGACAAGTTATCCATGTGCCCTCGTGGCCAAGGCCAATGGGATCTTGGGGGGCACTAAGAGGAGTGCATCCAGCAGGTCAAGGGAGATTCTCCTCCCTCTCTACTCTGCCTTGATGAGACCTCATCTTGATTATTGCCTTCAGTTTTGGGCTGCCCAGTTTAAGAGGGACAGGGATCTGCTGAAGAGGGTTCAAGGAAGGGCTATGAGGATGATTAGGAGACTGGAGCACTGCCTGATGAGGGACCTGGGGCTGCTTAGTCTGGAGAAGAGAAGACTGAGAGGGGATTTAATCAATGTTTATAAACATCTGAGGGCTGGGGGTCAGGAGGGGGGGGACAGGCTCTGCTCACTGCTCCCTGGGATAGGACAAGCAGCAATGGATGGAAGCTGCAGCACAGGAGGTTCTACCTCAACACAAGGGAGAACTTCTTTACTGTAAGAGTACCAGAGCACTGGCAGAGGCTGCCCAGAGAGGCTGTGGAGTCTCCTTCCCTGGAGACTTTCAAGGCCTGTGTGGATGTGTTCCTCTGTGATCTAAGCTGGATTGTGTGGACCTGCTGTGGCAGGGGGGTTGGACTGGATGATCTCTTTGGGTCCCTTCCAGCCCTTGACATCCTGTGAGCCTGTGCTCCTGTGACATCATGAATCTTTAAATGAGCTTTTTTCATGCAATAACTAACAGGAGACTGCTCACAAATCACTGTTAATACATTCCAAAGAGCACAGAAAACCCCTCTAAGCACACTGGTCATCAGGTCACTAGAAATAGGAAACAAATCCTTTCATTTCTCTCTGCTTGCTCTTTAATTTCCTAAGTGCAGGCAGTAGCAGGGGACTGTAAAACTCCCTTCCAAACTCACTGAAGTATGATAAGTGAAAATAGTATAAACTTTTAAATGGGAAAGATTATCTCCCTCTCTGGAGATATTCAAGAGCTTCCTGCATGTATTCCTGTGTGATCTGGTACAGGTGATCCTGCTGTGGCAGGGAAGTTGGACTGGATGAGCTTTTGAGGTCCCTTCCAGCCCCTGACCTTCTGTGATTCTGTGATATGAGAGGTAAGCAGAGTTTTGTTTCTCTTTTTTTTTACTGTGGGCTTTAGTGCTCTTTGTCTTTTCATTGACAAAGGGCTTAACTATAGCACAGAAAAGGGTTTTTTTTCCTTCTTGCTTTACCTTAGAAAATTCCAGCATATCAAGGCTGATTGGTTATGATTTTACTTGGAGGCTCCCAAGCAAGAGTTAAAACTTTAACCAGTTTCCTTCATTCAAAATGCTCATTACTCATTCAAGTTAAACTAAAGATCACTTCAGAACAGTTACAAATGCAACAGGAACTCCCTTCCCTCTCTTGCTCACTTATCAAATGTCATCACATCAAATGTACATATCAGATGCTGAGTGGGCCAGGGTGAGCTTCAGCCTTTTTGTATTGCCAAAGTTAAAAAGGCAAAGCCAGCAGTGAATGTTACAAAGCATGCAAGCACCAAACAGCTCTTTGAAGGTCTTTCTTTCCCTTCTAAAGAAGAAACACACATAAGATAGCAAAGCAAGGTAAGCTTCACGTGGTATAAGCCTCTCCCAGGTGGTGCCTGGGATGCCCTCCTTCAGGTTTGCAGCTTTCCTTTGTTATAGCCAAGTGTGAAGGATTTCTAACTCCTGATTTGGATGCATCCCCCAGCAGCAGGGAGAAACCAACAATTACTGAGGCAAGGCAACTTGTTTTCAGTTTAGCAGGTTTTTTCAAAGCCAGGATTGTGGTTTCATTTAAAGTCTGAATGCTTCCATTCTCTGAGAAGCCCAGTGGCTTTTCAATAGCAGAAGATCAAATGATGTTAGTCGGGCAGTGTGACCTAATCCTCTAATTCAGCTGCCTTTTTACATCAGAAATGTTCTGCTCATCTAAGGTTGATTTGATTTGCTTTTAAATTGGCTTCCCCCCCTTTTTTTTTGGGTTAAATGTGCTGTTTTGAAGTTCTACCCCTGGCTCCCTATTACACAAACAAGGGGGAAACCTTTTTTAGTTTCAGATAGGCCAATCCCAAGAGTTTTGGTAGAAATCTCTTCTTTATCACAGAAACTCCAAGATGTTAGGCAATCACAGGGAGAAGAGTTTTCTTTCTGGCAGTGACCAGCAGTGATCCAAGAGGTTACCTGCACTGAACAGGGTTGCTCTGATCAGCTATTGCTGACTAAAGCTACCAAAGTGTACTTTCTCCTCAGCCTTCTCATATACCTTCCATCAGTGCTCACACGTGAAAGACTGAAACAATCTCCTCATCTGCTTTTTGTTCCCTCACTTTTTCTGGCGTGGTGGCTCTGACCCACTGCTTGATGTGCTGGGGCTGCTGCAGACCTCTGGGACAGGGCAGCTGGAGCAGCCCCTCTCTGCAGTGCCCCTTCTTTGCAGAGTCCTTCCTCCCTTCACTCTGTGCAGCTGTGGGTAGATGACAGGTTGCAGCCACACCTGACCTGCATGATAACCAGAGAGAAAACAGCCAGCTGGAGCTGGTTAGCCTGGAGATGAGCAGACTTAGAGCTGAGCAATAGCTAAAGAACAGAGGCCATGAGGGTGGGGCTGAGCTCCCTTCAGTGGTGTCCTAGGACAAGGGGCAACTGGTACAAAACCAGGAGGTTTCACTGAAGGAAAAACTTACTTTGAGGGTGCAAAGCTGCAAGCTGCCCACAGTGGGCATGGAGTTTGCTTCTCTGAAGAGGGAAGGAAACCTACCTGGAAACTTTTCCTGTGCAGCCTGATCTAGGTGACCCTGCTTTAGCAGAGACGTTGAACTAGATGATCTCCAGAGGTCCCTTCCAGCCCTCACCATTCTGGGGTTGCTCTACAAATAACTGAGATTGCCTCAGACCACTCACTCCCTGCCCAGCCTGCTCTAGTGCCTGCCCAACCTTTCAGCAAAGACATTTTTTCCTAACATCCAGCCTAAGCCTTCTGAGGTACAATTTCACTTTGCTATATGCAGTGAATGACATTTTTTCCCCCGTCAGATTAAATCTACTCTACAAATTAATCTACTCAATTAATTATGTTTTCCTGAAGATATTTTGCCAGCACAAGGTTTGCAGTGCCCATGCTGGCAAAACACAGGTGGTTTGGGAGCCCCTCGTGTTGATATTGACATTACATCAATCACAGGTTGGTTAAGATCCAGTTTAGAAATGGTTAATGGGTCCGTCCCCAGTCATCTGGCACTTGTGGAGCTGATGTTCACATTACTGCACCTTGGGTGAAGCATCCCCTTTTTGCCCACAGCAAGCGCTTCAAGAAACTGAAGCACGGATCCAGCCTGGGCATGCAGCAAACGCGGTCGGAGCAGAAATGTGTGGGCAGAGAGCGCCACCTCCAGCCACTAAGTAATCATCAACCTGCTCTACCTAACCCAAGATAACCCCCCTGTGTCTCCTTTGGAATTGCCATCTGCTCTGAGAAAGAGCTGCAGAAGACAAAGCCAGCTGAGAGTGTTGAAGGAAGCTCGAGGAGGGCAGGTTTAGACTGGAGAGCAGAAAGAAGTTCTTGGCAGTGGGGGTGGTGAGACACTGGCACAGGCTGCCCAGGGAGGCTGCGGATGCTTCCTCCCTGAAGGTGTTCAAGACCAGGCTGGATGAGGCTTTGAGCAACCTGTTCTAGTGGGAGGTCATACAGTCATAGAATCAAGCAGATTGGGAGAGACCTCCAAGCTCCATCCAGTCCAACCTAGCACCCAGCCCTGGCCAATCAACCAGACCATGGCACTAAGTGCCCCAGCCAGGCCTGGCTTGAACACCTCCAGGGATGGTGACTCCATCACCTCCTGGGCAGCCCATTCCAATGCCAATCACTCTCTGCCAACAACTTCCTAACAACATCCAGCATGGACCTTCCCTGGCACAACTTGAGGCTGTGTCCCCTTCTTCTGTTGCTGGTTGCCTGGGAGAAGACACCAACCCCACCTGGCTACAGCCTCCCTGCAGGCAGCTGCAGACAGCAATGAGCTCTGCCCTGAGCCTCCTCTGCTGCAGGCTGCACACCCCCAGCTCCCTCAACCTCTCCTCACAGGGCTGTGCTCCAGGCCCCTCCCCAGCCTTGCTGCCCTTCTCTGGACACCTTCCAGCACCTCAGCATCTCTCTTGAATTGAGGAGCCCAGAACTGGACACAGCACTCAAGTGCAACTTGAAGTCATTTTCTCTCCTCCTATCGCCAGTTACTGGACGCTTTAATGGAAGGTGAGGCTGTAAACCAGCCAAGCAGACGTGCAGAGGCAAGGGGGATGTTACTGGGGCTTGTGCAGCTGTGTGAGATTGCGAACAGGCAGCTCTGTGACCACCGCCCGGCCCCCCGCAGCGCTGAGCTCAGTAACCCCCGCGGCGAGCACACCTGCTCGGCAGGCAACCGGCCCCGCGCTGGCAACCCGCCCGAGCGCTCGGTGCTGCGCAGCTGCTTGTTGGCCCTGCACGGGGAGCAACCGGCCCCGCGTTAGGACAGCAGCCCGAGCGCTCGGTGCTGCGCAGCTGCTTGTTGGCCCTGCACGGTGAGCAACCGGCCCCGCGTTAGGACAGCAGCCCGAGCGCTCGGTGCTGCGCAGCTGCTTGCTGGCCCTGCACGCTGAGCAACCGGCCCCGCGTTAGGACAGCAGCCTGAGCGCTCGGTGCTGCGCAGCTGCTTGCTGGCCCTGCACGGTGAGCAACCGGCCCCGCGTTAGCACAGCAGCCCGAGCGCTCGGTGCTGCGCAGCTGCTTGCTGGACCTGCTCGGTGAGCAACCGGCCCCGCGTTAGGACAGCAGCCTGAGCGCTCGGTGCTGCACAGCTGCTTGCTGGACCTGCTCGGTGAGCAACCGGCCCCGCGTTAGCACAGCAGCCCGAGCGCTCGGTGCTGCGCAGCTGCTTGCTGGCCCTGCACGCTGAGCAACCGGCCCCGCGTTAGGACAGCAGCCTGAGCGCTCGGTGCTGCGCAGCTGCTTGCTGGCCCTGCACGCTGAGCAACCGGCCCCGCGTTAGGACAGCAGCCTGAGCGCTCGGTGCTGCGCAGCTGCTTGCTGGCCCTGCACGGTGAGCAACCGGCCCCGCGTTAGCACAGCAGCCCGAGCGCTCGGTGCTGCGCAGCTGCTTGCTGGACCTGCTCGGTGAGCAACCGGCCCCGCGTTAGCACAGCAGCCCGAGCGCTCGGTGCTGCGCAGCTGCTTGCTGGCCCTGCACGGTGAGCAATGGGCCCCGCCTGGGGAACCAGCCCGAGCGCTCGGTGCTGCGCAGCTGCTTGCTGGCCCTGCACGGTGAGCAACCGACCCCGCGTTAGGACAGCAGCCTGAGCGCTCGGTGCTGCGCAGCTGCTTGCTGGCCCTGCACGGCCCGGCCCCACGCCGGCCACCCGTACCCTGCAGCTCCTCCTCCACGCTCTAACACGGAACCCTCCGCTGCGGACACGCTGCTCGCTGCCGGGGCCGCGACCCACCGCTCGTTTCCGTTCGGCTGGCACCGCCCAGAGCCGCCGCGGATGCCCGGGCCGGCGGGAGGAGAAGGAAGCACGGGCGGAGGCTGCGACGACTGATGGCGGCGGGGACGAGCGGCGCCGGGCTGCTGCCCTTCCTGCGGCTGCTGGGGCAGCTCAAGGTGAGCCCGCGGCGGCAGGCTCCTGTGGGCCGCGGCGGCTGGCGCCGTGTCCGCCGGCAGCCTTCTCCGGGCTGCTGGAGCGGGTGGCGGAGGCCAGCCCAGCCGCTGCGGCCCGGAGCGGAGCGATCGGCGGGGAGCCGGGGCCGCCGGCGTGTGGTGGCGCCTGCGGAGCCCCCCCCGCCGGTCTCGGTGCTGGGGGTGCCGCCGGGGAACGCAGGCACAGGCCGAGGGAGGGCGAGGGTGGCGCCGGCGCTTCGGCGTGAGCAGCGAGCGGCCAAGCAGGGAGCCCGCCGGTGCTGCTGCGGTGGTGGTGGGAGCGCTGGAGCCCAAGCGCAGTCGTGAGCCCCGGTCCTTGCCGTCGTTTTCGCAGTAAGGAGCAAGCTTTGCTTTGTTAGATGAAGTTGCGCAGGGTGCTGGGGGCTTGCCCGCAAGTGTAGCACAGCGGCCGGACCTTGCGGTGGGCATCTCGACGAGCGAGGCTGAGAAGCTGCACCTCCTGCCAGCAGCTGCTGACCACCCTTCGGTCAGTTCCTCGGCTGCTGCTTCTCTTAAAGTCACTTTGCGTGCTCGGAAGGTGAGGGATTTATTTTGGGCGGGGGGCTTCCAGCTAGGGGGTGTTGTCTCCAGGGTCTTTGATGGTCTTTCCAGCTTGAACTTTGTTTGAACGTTCTGATTTCTTTTCATAGATGGATAGAATGGTTCGGGTTCAAAGGGAACTTAAAGCTCAGCCAGTTCCAACCCCTTGCCATAAGCAGGGACATCTCCCACTAGAACAGGTGGCTCAAGCAACGTTCTGATTTCTTTTCATAGATGGATAGAATGGTTTGGGTTCAAAGGGAACTTAAAGCTCAGCCGGTTCCAACCCCCTGCCATAAGCAGGGGCATCTCCCACTAGAACAGGTGGCTCAAGCAACGTTCTGATTTCTTTTCATAGATGGATAGAATGGTTTGGGTTCAAAGGGAACTTCAAGCTCAGCCAGTTCCAACCCCTTGCCACAAGCAGGGGCATCTCCCACTAGAACAGGTGGCTCAAGCCCTCATCCAGCCTGGCCTTGGGCAGCTGCAGGGAGGGAGCAGCCACAGCCTCTCTGAGCAACCTGTGCCGGTGTCTCACTGCCCTCGTTGTTAAGAGTGTAGTATCATCACCTACTTTATCAGGTCCTGGGGCATGTTAATGTGTTCTTTTCTGTTTTCAAATAACACTTTGTTAATTAAGGAACTTAATTAATTGAGGGAACTTCAGCGGTAGGGATGCAGAGACTCTTAGGTCAGTTACGAGCAATGAGGATGTGGTTAAATGGCTGAGGTGGCACAAGCTGCCCAAGCTAGTTAACATTTGTAAGCACTCTCCAACAGCGCTGCTGGTATTGTGTGGATTCAGGTGCAACAAACCAGTCTCACACACTGAGAGCAGATACTGATTTATTACAGAGTGGCACAGGTTCAGCTGTTGGGGGTATCCCCATAAAGCTGGCACCCCAGTGGGAATTGGTGGTGGATGTATAAGCGGTGCCTGATACAAATAGCTACTTACCTTGGTTGCTTGCTTTCTTGCTTCATCTGAAAAGGTTGGATGATTGGACTTGAGGATCTTAAATGTCTTTTCCAGACTAAATGATCCAATGGTTGTTTTAAACTCACTGGGCATGCTCAGAGGGTGGTTGGTTTATGTGGGATGGGAGCTTTCTAGTTAGGAGGTATGGGTTTTGACATGATAATGAGGGTAGTTCACAGAAAGGGTGCCTCTCATCTTAGTTTTCTTGCCAGAATCCTGGTTGATGATGCATTATCTCAGGATGTTCCCCAAAATATACAAAGCCAAGCTCCAGTTAAGAGCTCCTCTTGATACCCTTGGTGTTTTCTGACAGACTTTGAAAGGGAACTTCCAGCAGCCATCACCCACCTTTCAGCTGCCCTTCAAGGGCAGAGCTGCAAGCAAGGCAGGCACTGGTTATTCCAAGTGACCAACTTTACACCACTAAGGATCAGTGGTCCTCCTTAGAAGACCAATACAGAGTCTTTAACCTTGACTTAAACAGCAGTCGCTCCAGCAATTTCGCTTGGGTAGCACTGCTGCTGCTGCCAGTGCCAGCTGTGCTTGCTGCTGCTGGTTGGGGTACTGCTGGTAGTGCCAGTTGTGCTTGCTGCTGCTGGTTAGGGTGCTGCTGGCAGTGCCAGTTGTGCTGCTGTTTGGGGTCCTGCTGGCAGTGCCAGTTGTGCAGGTAGTGCCAGTTGTGCTGCTGCTGGTCGGGGTGCTGCTGGTAGTGCCAGTTGTGTTTGCTGCTGCTGGTTGGGGTGCTGTTGGCAGTGCCAGTTGTGCAGGTGGTGCCAGTTGTGCTGCTGCTGGTTGAGGTGCTTCTGGTAGTGCCAGTTGTGCTGCTGTTTGGGATCCTGCTGGTAGTTCCAGTTGTGCTGCTGCTGGTTGGGTACTGCTGGCAGTGCCAGTTGTGCAGGTAGTGCCAGTTGTGCTGCTGCTGGTTGGGGTGCTGCTGGTAGTGCCAGTTGTGCTGCTGCTGGTTAGGGTGCTTCTGGTAGTGCCAGTTGTGCTGCTGTTTGGGGTCTTGCTGGCAGTGGCAGTTGTGCAGGTAGTGCCAGTTGTGCTGCTGTTTGGGGTCCTGCTGGTAGTGCCAGTTGTGCTGCTGCTGCTGGTTGGGGTGCTGCTGGCAGTGCCAGTTGTGCAGGTAGTGCCAGTTGTGCTGCTGTCGGTTGGGGTGCTGCTGGCAGTGCCAGTTGTGCTGCTACTGCTGGTTGGGGTGCTGCTGGTAGTGCCAGTTGTGCAGGTGGTGCCAGTTGTGCTTGCTGCTGGTCGGGGTGCTGCTGGTAGTGCCAGTTGTGCAGGTAGTGCCAGTTGTGCTGCTACTGCTGGTTGGGGTGCTGCTGGTAGTGCCAGTTGTGCTTGATGCTGCTGGTTAGGGTGCTGCTGGCAGTGCCAGTTGTGCAGGTAGTGCCAGTTGTGCTGCTGCTGGTTGAGGTGCTGCTGGTAGTGCCAGTTGTGCAGGTAGTGCCAGTTGTGCTGCTGCTGGTTGGGGTGCTGCTGGTAGTGCCAGTTGTGCTTGCTGCTGCTGTTTGGGGTCCTGCTGGCAGTGCCAGTTGTGCAGGTAGTGCCAGTTGTGCTGCTGCTGGTCGGGGTGCTGCTGGCAGTGCCAGTTGTGCTTGCTGCTGCTGCTCTGGGTGCTGCTGGCAGTGCCAGTTGTGCTGCTGTTTGGGGTGCTGCTGGTAGTGCCAGTTGTGCTGCTGCTGGTCAGGGTGCTGCTGGCAGTGCCAGTTGTGCTGCTGCTCTGGGTGCTGCTGGTAGTGCCAGTTGTGCTGCTGTTTGGGGTCCTGCTGGTAGTGCCAGTTGTGCTGCTGCTGCTCTGGGTGCTGCTGGTAGTGCCAGTTGTGCTGCTGCTGCTCTGGGTGCTGCTGGCAGTGCCAGTTGTGCTGCTGCTGGTTGGGGTGCTTCTGTAGTGCCAGTTGTGCTGCTGCTGGTCGGGGTGCTTCTGTAGTGCCAGTTGTGCTGCTGCTGGTTGGGGTGCTGCTGGTAGTGCCAGTTGTGCTTCCTGATGCTGGTTCGGGTTGTGCTGGTAGTGCCAGTTGTGCTGCTGCTGGTCGGGGTGCTGCTGGCAGTGCCAGTTGTGCTTGCTGCTGCTGCTCTGGGTGCTGCTGGCAGTGCCAGTTATGCTGCTGTTTGGGGTCCTGCTGGTAGTGCCAGTTGTGCTGCTGCTGGTTGGGGTGCTGCTGGCAGTGCCAGTTGTGCTGCTGCTCTGGGTGCTGCTGGTAGTGCCAGTTGTGCTGCTGTTTGGGGTGCTGCTGGTAGTGCCAGTTGTGCTACTGCTGCTCTGGGTGCTGCTGGCAGTGCCAGTTGTGCTGCTGTTTGGGGTGCTGCTGGTAGTGCCAGTTGTGCTGCTGCTGCTCTGGGTGCTGCTGGCAGTGCCAGTTGTGCTGCTGCTGGTTGGGGTGCTTCTGTAGTGCCAGTTGTGCTGCTGCTGGTCGGGGTGCTTCTGTAGTGCCAGTTGTGCTGCTGCTGGTCGGGGTGCTTCTGTAGTGCCAGTTGTGCTGCTGCTGCTCTGGGTGCTGCTGGCAGTGCCAGTTGTGCTGGTAGTGCTGCTGCATTTTCCTTGCGCGTGAACAGCAGCACAAAGACATGGGACCACAACCTCAGGGGAGCCTGGTTGTTGGGGCAGGTGTCTCCCAGAGGCATGGAGAGTCGGTGGAGCATGGAGGTCGTGGCAGGGCAGTGTCTCTGTTGTTGTCTCTGCAGTGAGGTCCCTCAAGCCCCAGGGCTCTAAGGTTGGCACTGCTGTGTGCTCCTCCCGCAGAGGGTGCCGCGCACGGGCTGGGTGTACAGGAAGGTGGCGCAGCCGGAGAGCGTCTCTGACCACATGTACAGGATGGCCATGATGGCTCTGCTGACTGAAGACAAAAGCCTGAACAAGGACAGGTGAGGCTGCCTCTGCTCACTGTGACTCTTGTTAATGGGAGATCTCAGAATGCCAGGCTGGAAGGGACCCCAAGGATCAGCTGTTCCAACTTGTCTAGGTGATGGGGAGATGAAGTGAGCCAGCTCGGCACCTTGTCGAGCTGAGTCTTAGCAGTGACCAGTGTAGGGAAATCCACTGCTTCCCCTGGGAGTTGATTCCAATGTCTGTGTTCGTGGTGAACAGTTTTCTTCTGGAATCCAAGTGGAATCTCCTCAGGAGTAACTTGTACCTATTAGCCCTTCTCTTCTCTATGTGACTGCTTGTAAAAAGGGAGTCTCCATCTTTCAGGTAGCCATCCTTTGTGTCCTGGTACACCCAAAGCGCTGCTGTTCTGAGGAAGAGCTTTAAAACCAGAATGAGTGACTTTGAAGTCCTTTCCCCCCACTATTTTCTGTCCATCCTTTGGACATGGTGCTATTTACTTGGAGAACTGAAATGGGCTTAAGATATTTATTTCTGAATTCTAGGTGCTGAGATGTTATTAATGCAGAGGCTCTGAGCTGGCCTCTCACACCATAAGTGAGCAAGCTGAAGACACTCAGTTAAATCACAGTTTGGAGTAACACACAGGAAGAGCAGAGCCATACACCATGTGGATCTTGACAGACTTAGCATCCAGCAGCAGTAGGAGCCTCAGAAACCTTGTAGCACAGAGGAGAAAGCATCATTAGTGTTGAATGAGTGGTCAAGTATGGGCTTTGTCCCTTCTGGAGCTGAGCATTCTGCTGCGGATTGACATAGCTACAGAGCTGTGAGTGTCAGATTAGCTCTGGAATTTGGGATGAGTCCAATCAGATTTACTTTCCACCTGTTGCAGCATTAATGTGAAGGGTGTAATGTAGTAGCTTATCACAGAATCTCCAAGAGCCAAGCATACAAAAGAGCTTTATTGTTGAGTGCTGTGCTCTCATGCAAACTGTGTTTATGCTTCCATTTACGTTTAGAAGCATCAGTGGCTAGAAGTCAGGAATGGAGATCATGTCTAGACAGACTACTTAGCAAAGAGGTGAAAAATATTATGTAGAATGAAGAAAAACCCACCAAACCCCTTGTAAAATGGACAGAGGGGATGAATGGTGCAGTGTTCTGGCTTTATGGATAACAAGGTCTCATTTAGGATGCTGCACACCTAATTGTTCTGTCTTTGCTTCTTGTCAGATGCATACGGTTAGCTTTGGTTCATGATATGGCTGAATGCATCGTTGGAGATATTGCTCCTGCAGATAATATCCCCAAAGAGGAGAAGCACAGGAGAGAAGAGGTATGGACATAAGGTGTGAAGCCACATCTGTGAAGTGTTCTGCATGTTCTTGATGTTTTGGTGGTAGTAAAGGAGCTCTTCCCAAACAACATAATGCTGTCACTGGCATCAGGGGGATATGCCAGGAGCAATCCAAGTCTTCAGGTCCTTGTGACTTTTCACAGAATCATAGAATCAACCAGATTGGGAGAGACCTCCAAGCTCATCCACTCCAACCTAGCACCCAGCCCTGGCCAATCAAACAGACCATGGCACTAAGTGCCCCAGCCAGGCTTGGCTTCGACACCTCAAGGCACAGCGACTCCACCACCTCCCTGGGCAGCCCATTCCAGTGCCAATCACTCTCTCTGCCAGCAACTTCCTCCTAACATCCAGCCTAGACCTCCCCTGGCACAACTTGAGACTCTGTCCCCTTGTTCTGTTGCTGCTTGCCTGGCAGCAGAGCCCAACCCCACTTGGCTACAGCCTCCCTTCAGGCAGCTGTAGACAGCGAGGTCTGCCCTGAGCCGCCTCTTCTGCAGGCTGCACACCCCCAGCTCCCTCAGCCTCTCCTCACAGGGCTGTGCTCCAGGCCCCTCCCCAACTTCACTGTCCTTCTCTGGACACCTTCCAGCACCTCAACATCTCTCTTGAATGGAGGAGCCCAGAACTGGACACAGCACTCAAGGTGTGGCCTGAGCAGTGCTGAGCACAGGGGCAGAAGAACCTCCCTTGTCCTGCTGCCCACACTGCTCCTGAGCCAGCCCAAGATGCCATTGGCTCTGCTGCCCACCTGGGCACTCTGCTGCCTCATCTTCAGCTCCTCTCTACCAGCACCCTGAGGTCCCTCTCTGCCTGGGTGCCCTTAGCCACTCTGTCTCCAGCCTGCAGTGCTGCTTGGGGTTGTTGTGGCCAAAGTGTAGAACCCTGTACTTAGCCTTTTAAATCTCATCCCAGTGGCCTCTGCTCGCCCATCCAGCCTGTCAGGGTCCCTCTGCAAGGTCACTCCTGTCTGTGTAACATCACTAAGTACAAAATTAGAAAGGAGGACTTTGATTTGTGGTAGACTGGACTGGTTGTGCTGACCAGAGGAGGGCAGAAGGGAGTAGGTGCTCTGAGAAGGGTGGATGAGAGTTCATGGTGGCTCATTTGGGTGGTACCAGATTGGTTGTGACAGAGATTTTCCTTCAATCATTTGCACAGGACTCTAGAGACAGGAGTCTTCTGTCCTGAGTCTGAGTGCAGCATGGAATCATAGAGCAGCTTAGGTTGGAAGGGACCTCAGAGATCATCTACTCCATGGGCAGCAATGCCTTGCAGCTAGACTTGGCTGCTCAAGGCCTCATCCAGCATGGATTGAACATGCCCAGGGAGCAGGGCAACCTGTTCAAGTCTCACCAGCCTTATACTGAAGAACTTCTTCCTAAGTCTAACCCTGTCTAACCCCAGTCTAACCCTGCTCTCCATCAACCCGAGAAGGGTTAGGTGATAGGTTGGACTTGATGAGCTTAGAAATCTTTTCCAACCTGCTTGATTCTGTGATTCCATGATTCAAACCATTCACAGAATTACAGTTAACCAGGTTGGAAAAGACCTTCAAGATCATCAAATCCAACCTGTGTCTAGACACCCTCATGAAAAGTCCCTCTGCAGCCTTCTTGTAGGATCCCTTCAGGCATCCCAGGCAAGCAGCAACAGAACAAGGGGACACAGCCTCAAGCTGTGCCAGGGGAGGTCTGGGCTGGATGTTAGGAGGAAGTTGTTGGCAGAGAGAGTGATTGGCATTGGAATGGGCTGCCCAGGGAGGTGGTGGAGTGGCCGTGCCTGGAGGTATCACAGTATCATAGTATCATCAGGGTTGGAAGAGACCTCACAGATCATCAAGTCCAACCCTTTACCACAGAGCTCAAGGCCAGACCATGGCACCAAGTGCCACGTCCAGTCCTGCCTTGAACAGCTCCAGGGACGGCGACTCCACCACCTCCCCGGGCAGCCCATTCCAGTGTCCAATGACTCTCTCAGGGAAGAACTTTCTCCTCACCTCCAGCCTAAATCTCCCCTGGCACAGCCTGAGGCTGTGTCCTCTTGTTCTGGTGCTGGCCACCTGAGAGAAGAGAGCAACCTCCTCCTGGCCACAACCTCCCCTCAGGTAGTTGCAGACAGCAATAAGGTCTCCCCTGAGCCTCCTCTTCTCCAGGCTAACCAATCCCAGCTCCCTCAGCCTCTCCTCGTAGGGCTGTGCTCAAGGCCTCTCCCCAGCCTCGTTGCCCTTCTCTGGACACACTCAAGCATCTCAATGTCCCTCCTAAACTGGGGGGCCCAGAACTGGACACAGTACTCAAGGTGTGGTCTAAGCAGTGCAGAGTACAGGGGTTGAAGCCAAGCCTGGCTGGGGCACTTAGTGCCATGGTCTGGTTGGTTGTCTAGAGCTGGGTGCTAGGTTGGACTGGATGAGCCTGGAGGTCTCTTCCAACCTGCCTGATTCTGTGTTTGGAAGGCAGCTCTAAGGTCCCCTCCAGAGTCTTCTCTTTCCCAGGCTGAACACCTCCAGCTCCTTCAGCCTTGGCCTGCTCTGAGCTCGCTCCAGCAGCTCTGTCTCCTTCTTATGCTGGCGGCACCAGAAGCGGAGGCAGCGTTTGAGGGGGGGTCTCAGCAGAGCAGTTTCGTGCCGCTGCACACCCAGGCTGTTGGTCTGTCCGCTGCGGTTTGTCGGTGTGACAAAGCACTCCCCCAGCAGCAGCTAGAGGGCAACCTATTGCCTCGCCAGCTCCTCAGAGCCTACCATCAGCTCTTCAAAAGAGCCACCAAGCTCTGCAGTGGTTATTCCCCACACATATCTATGCTTAGCCACTTAAAACGTGGGGTTAGGGGGGGCTGTGACAAACTCCAGGAGAAAGCTGTTTGCTAAGAAAGTGGAAAATTAAAGCCCCAAGGAGTTTTCAGCATTCTTGGGGTGTTCTCTTCACAGCAATTTTGCTCTTTATTTGTTTCCCAGTGTATTTCTTAGTGTTTTCTTACCCTAAATGAAATAAACCAACCCAAACAAATCCCAACCCTCTTTTCTTGAAGCTTCCAAAGGTTCTTCTGTCACCAAAGA
Organism: Pogoniulus pusillus; assembly: GCF_015220805.1. Lineage (NCBI taxonomy): Eukaryota > Metazoa > Chordata > Aves > Piciformes > Lybiidae > Pogoniulus > Pogoniulus pusillus. The sequence goes on along the minus strand of NC_087296.1, from coordinate 11,053,096 downwards.
TCAGGCTTCAGCTTTGCCTAGAGAGAATTCTCATTTGTGGTTAGGTGATGTAAAAAGTTATTTTAATACCTGAATGTGTTAAAAAGTTTTCTTGGGCATTTGCAGCTCCCATTTCACTTGGTAAAAGACTTTGCTGTTGCCTGTGGGGAAGGAGGGTCAAGCAGTAAAGCTCTAACCTGACTCTGAAATACTTGGTTGTGAAAATACATCAAGGATAACAGTTTCCTGGGCTGAATTAAGCTGAATTATCAACATGCTGTGTCTTGGTTCTAGTTTACATTTCCCAGAGTCAGTCATCAGCAAGTTTGCAGATGACACCAAGCTGGGGGCAGATGTGACTGAGTTGGAGGGCAGAAGGGCTCTGCAGCAGGACCTTGACTGCCTGGACAGATGGGCAGAGTCCAAGGGGATGGTGTTCAATAGCTCCAAGTGCAGGGTGCTGCACTTTGGCTACGACAACCCCATGGAGAGATACAGGCTGGGGTCAGAGTGGCTGAGAGCAGCCAGACAGAGAGGGATCTGGGGGTGCTGATTGATACCCACCTGAACATGAGCCAGCAGTGTGCCCAGGTGGCCAAGAGAGCCAGTGGCATCCTGGCCTGCATCAGGAATGGTGTGGTCAGCAGGAGCAGGGAGGTCATTCTGCCCCTGTACTCTGCCCTGGTTAGACCACACCTTGAGTGCTGTGTTCAGTTCTGGACCCCCCAGTTTAGAAGGGACATTGAGATGCTTGAGTGTGTCCAGAGAAGGGCAACGAGGCTGGGGAGAGGCCTTGAGCACAGCCCTAGGAGGAGAGGCTGAGGGAGCTGGGATTGGTTAGCCTGGAGAAGAGGAGGCTCAGGGCAGACCTTATTGCTGTCTGCAGCTACCTGAGGGGAGGCTGTGGCCAGGAGGAGGTTGCTCTCTTCTCTCAGGTGGCCAGCACCAGAACAAGAGGACACAGCCTCAGGCTGTGCCAGGGGAGATTTAGGCTGGAGGTGAGGAGAAAGTTCTTCCCTGAGAGAGTCATTGAACACTGGAATGGGCTGCCCGGGGAGGTGGTGGAGTCGCCGTCCCTGGAGCTGTTCAAGGCAGGATTGGACGTGGCACTTGGTGCCATGGTCTGGCCTTGAGCTCTGTGCTAAAGGGTTGGACTTGATGGTCTGTGAGGTCTCTTCCAACCCTGATGATACTGTGAGACTGTGAAAATGTAGTTAAGAGAAATAATACAATTTGAGGATGCCTTTTCCTCTTCCCCTCCCCCTTTTTGGAAAGAAAGGAATTGGATGTAAAGAGGAAAAGGTAAAACACAGCCAAATAAATAGTCTCACTTTGATTTGGAAGTGAAAATAAACCACTTTAACAATCAATAGAAGATCTGTAAGGTAGGGGAGTTACAAAGGGGTATAGGGAGGGGAAAACAAGATCCAAGGAGATTGAGGGCAATGGATGGAGGTAGAGTTTCAGGGAGGATGACCACATGGTAAGACAGGAGCAGCAGGAACCAGGGTGGTGCTACCAGGCAGGCAGGGCAAGAGTGAGAGAAACAGGAGGTTCCTCTGTTGTTACAGGGGGCTAGGCAGGCAGTGGGAGGGGGCTAACCACTACACCTGGGGTCAGGTTCAAGACCACCCCCCAGGAGGGTTAACCCTTTCCATGCTGCTTCTGCTGCAGAATTCTGCTTTTGTTCCCTTTGCAGCTGATGTTTTGCTGGTTCTCAGTTTTGCTGCTTATGCAGTCCATCAGTTTATCTCACCAAGGCTAAAAAGCAGCAGGAAATGAACTTGATAGGGGGAAAAAAGGTAGATAAATATGTTTGTTATGGGTTTTTTTTTGGTTGGTTGGTTTAGTTGGGGTTTTGTTTTGGGGGGTTTTGAGAGTTGCTTGATGGGGTTTTATGGGAGGTGAGTCATTTTGGCCAGCTGACCTTGAAATCTGATGAGCTGCAGAGCTGGAAGGAGGTGGGAAGGAGTGAGACCTTGGGGAGCAGCTGGCTGAGACGTATTGTGAAACTAAACCCTGTGTTTGAAGCAGATAAACACTTGTGGCACAAACCCTTTGCCTTGCCTGTGATCTTCTCTGTTTCAGAAGCAGCCCTTAGCATCCTAGCAAGGCAGAAATAGCAGAGAAATGAGACTGCTCAGCTGGCAGAGGCTGAAGGGCATGCAGAACAGTTCCTGCTCGTGGGTTGTACCATCCCTTTGAGGCTGTGTTAGACCTCGTACCAGGATTGTTGTTGTTGAACCAATGGTATCCGAGGCTGGGAGCACTGTTTTACTGCTGCAGGGCATGACAGGGATTTTTCTTCCCCTCTGTTTTTTAAAGTTGGAAGTGTTTAAAGGCTTATGTTGTGTTGTCTGCCCCACAGTCAGTAGCTGTTAGCTAGTGAAAAAGTGGCAGCTGAGTATCTGGGAGGGGGCACTAGGAGTTAGCATTTTGAAGCTGCACTTTTTTCCCTCCATTTCCTTCTGTCTTATTTCTGTGAGCAAAGATCCTTCTTTCTGTAAGCTGGGCAAATGAGAGCTAAACAACTCTCAGGCAAGAATACTAGAAATAATATTGTTCTTTTTATTCATCTAATTTGAAGGTCTTGATTAACACTAGGAGAAACTTTGCACTAAGCTACAGACCAACTCTGTAATCCCTTTGCTTAGGCAAACTGTGAAGCTTGATGCTCTGTGCAATAACTGCGTTATGAAGCTTCATTTACCTGGGTTAGCTGAGGACGTGGAGTGTTCCCAGTGTTCTTGCTGACTCTATCACTGTGCTCCTGTCACTTTACTGGTTTCATTTTTGGGAATCTAGTGATGAAGTCTTTGGATGCTGAGGCATGAGTGCCTGTTCAGCTTCTTGCACACTGAGGTGGTCCAGCAGAAGTGGTTCTGTCTTAGAATCAGCTGGAGTAGGAGTCAGTGCCCTGCAACTGGAGGGAGGAGTAGTCCTGGAGAAGGCAAAGGGTGGATTTTTCAAGAGGATACAGAATAATCTGCAGAAGGATTGCCCACAGTTTGCCATGTGGAATGAGGACTGGAGTGCTGTGTCCAGCTCTGCAGCTTTCAACACGGGAAGGACAGGGAGCTGATGGAGCAGGGGGCCACAAAAATGATCGGGGGGCTAGAGCTCTGTGGTAACAGGTTGGACTTGATGATCTATGAGATCTCTTCCAACCTTGGTGATACTGTGATACTATAAAGTTCAAATGTTGCCTCCACCAGTTAAATCTGGAAGGCAGAGCTGGTAATTGATGGCAGTTCTCTGGCCTTTGACTTGCCTGTTTTGCTCAGGGCTTCTTTTTGGACGCTTGAAGATACTGAGTGCACTTTGAGGCCATTTTTTCATGTGGTTTAGATTTCTCTAACAATTCATGTAAGAAAAGCTCCTTCGCTGAGTGGTTCCACTGTTCCTGTGGCAGTTACTGTACACATGCACTGTAGCATAGTGCACTGTGTGGTTTGTGTTTCTACAGCCTTGGTAAGAAGCTGTTGACTGCTACAATAATCATGATAAAAGTGTGCTTGCTCAAAAGAGGACAAATGGAAACTGCTTTTGGTTTTGGTTTTCTTCAGGCAGCTATGCAGCAACTGACTCAGCTTCTATCAGAGGACCTCAGGAAAGAAATCTATGAACTCTGGGAGGTAAGCTTGCATTCCTTGCATCCCTTGCCAAGGTTCAGGGTGACTCATTGTCCTTTCCCTTGGTTACCTGTGAAACTGTCAGCTCTTATTTTGACCTTAAGCATAAGTAGATTGTCAAACAATGACACTTAGCTGAGCACCACTATGCTGGAATTACAACCCAGGATCTTGCCTCTGTGAGTAACAGCTGCACTCACAGTTGTCTTCTTAAGATGCAGAGCCAAGTGCATCTTTGGTCAGTAGGAAAAGCTCTTGCTGCACTCACGCTGCTCTGATCTGCAGAGCTGCTGTGTGGATCTGAAAGCACAGGTGGGCTCAATATGTATCACAGAAGCCCAGAATATCTTTGGTTGGAAGAGCCCATCAAGATTATCCAGTCCAACCTTTGACCCAGCACTGCAAGGTCACCACTAAACCATGTCCTTAAGCCTCTGGTCTGGTGTTGATGAGGAGCAGGGTTGGATCTGCTGAGAGTATCCAAGTGATGGTAACCTGTGCAGAAAGAAGCCTTTTTCTGTGGTTAGTTGTGGAAGTCAGGAGTAGAGCAGCTGGTGAGTGAGCAGATACAAGACAGCAGATTTAGAAAAGAGAAAATGAAATAGCAAATCTGGCCACAGCCATCAGTGGAAGCAGGTGACAATGTGAATGACTCACAAATGCATGCTGATGATGACTGGAGAGAGATCGCAGTGAGATTAAAGGACTTAAAGTCTGCATGGGGGAAAACCCCTCTATGACTCCTCTCCCTCAGGAGAGACATAAAGACATAAGCAGCTCAGACAGATTAGACCAAAGAGATTAAGGAGGAGTGACAGGAGAAATGTAAAGAACAACTCCTTACAAAAAAAGAAGTGGTGGAGAGGAGAGCAAGAGAGGCCTTAAAGGTGGTGGTGCACAGGCACACAGTGCAGCCTTCAGAGCCTTAGCCAGGCCTGAAGGGGTCTCTAGGCATGGGATGGTAAATGGAACCTCTTAATTATTGTGTGTATCCAGTAAGGTTGTGTCCATTTCATCCCTGATTCAGCCCAAACACTTGGCATGCTTGAAGTTAGAGAATTGTGTCCTTAAGTCCTGTTATTTGGTGTGGTTATTGCAAGTGTTTTTTTGCTGGCCAGCAGTGACAGGTAACTGCCATGAATATTTATGGGGTGGCTTCTGTTAAGAAAGAAGGTTCTAGCTTCTAATAATTCTGTTTCAGAATAATAGATTTCTTGTTTTCCCCACTACTAACTGCAAATCTCTTCAGGAATATGAAAACCAACACACTGCAGAAGCCAAGTTTGTGAAACAGTTGGATCAGTGTGAGATGATCCTGCAAGCATTTGAGTATGAAGAGTTGGAAAACACACCTGGCAGGCTGCAGGACTTCTATGACTCAACTGCTGGTAGGACAACTGGCCTTTTTTTTTTGGTCTTGCATAAATGGAATGTACAAATTGCCTTTTTATTCCTTTTCTGACTCTTGCATGTGGTTAAGGAACTGCCTGTAACAGCAGAGAGGGTGTAAAGGAGGCTTCAGTCTTCACCCATGCTCTGACAGGAGCTTGTTTCTGCTTCGTTAGTGTGTGATGAGCCGGTGAAGGAGAATTTGTCATCCCTGTGTGAGCTGTGGACTTGTGTGACCTGCCCAAGATAGATGTGAGAGCTGGCTCAGTGGTTTAAGGTGCAAAGTCATAGACTTACAGAATGGTTTGAGTTGGAAGGAACTTTAAAGGTCATCCTGATCCAATCTCCCTGCTATGGGCACTAGATCAAGTTGCTCAAAATCCCATCCAGCCTGGCCTTGAACACTTCCAGAGAGGAGGCATCCACAGCCTCCTTGGGCTACACATTTTAGTGTCTCACCACCCTCACTGGAAAGAATTTCTTTCTGATCTCCAGTCTCAGTCACTCCTCCTCCAGCTCAAAGCCATTATCCCTTGTCCTGTCTCTCCAAGCCCTTGTGAAAATGTGAATGGAAAATGCAAACAGAAAATGGATTACATTTTCTTCTCTACTGCTTTTCATCCTCTCTCAAAGAGACAGGAGAAAACACATTAAATAATAGTCTTGATTATTTTAGTGAGGGAGTTGAACACCAGAAGAGGACTATGACTCCAGGTCTTCCTGTCCTGGGAAGCAGACAGGGAAACTCAGGGAGAGGACCAGCATTCACCAGCCACAGTCCCTGACAAGTCCCATTCATACTTTGATGAATCCTCAGAGAAGTAATCAGCTCTCTGAAGGATGCAATGATTTGATTAGGGCTAAAGGGCCACCTGAGCATAGCTGGAATGCTTCATTTTCTGACATCTTTGCACTCTGACTAGATCTCAGCAACCCAAACTGGGGGTGATTTCCTGCAGCAAGATACTTAGCATGGGACTGTCCTGATCAGGGTGCTTCCTTTTTCAGCTCTTAAGTGTCTTAATGGAGCTTGAAATAGAAGTGTGAGGGGAAAATAGCTGTAACTACTCTCAGAGTAGACGAACATGGGCCAGCAGTGTGCCCAGGTGGGCAGCACAGCCAGTGGCATCCTGACCTGTATCAGGAGCAGTGTGGGCAGCAGGACAAGGGAGGTTCTTCTGCCCCTGTATTCAGCACTGGTCAGGCCACATCTTGAGTGCTGTGTCCAGTTCTGGGCTCCTCCATTCAAGAGAGATACTGAGATACTGGAACGTGTCTGGAGAAGGGCAACAAAGCTGGTGAGGGGCCTGGAGCACAGCCCTGTGAGGAGAGGCTGAGGGAGCTGGGGGTGTGCAGCCTGCAGCAGAGGAGGCTCAGGGCAGACCTCATTTTTGTCTACAACTACCTGAAGGGAGGCTGTAGCCAGGTGGGGTTGGACTCTTCTCCCAGGAAGCCACCAACAGAACAAGGGGACACAGTCTCAAGCTGTGCCAGGGGAGGTCTGGGCTGGATGTTAGGAGGAAGTTGCTGTCAGAGAGAGTGATTGGCATTGGAATGGGCTGCCCAGGGAGGTGTTGGAGTCGCTGTCCCTGGAGGTGTTGAAGCCAAGCCTGGCTGGGGCAATTAGTGCCATGGTCTGGTTAATTGTCTAGGGCTGGGTGCTAGGTTGGACTGGATGAACTTGGAGGTCTCTTCCAACCTGGTAGATTGATTCTATGATACAGTTAGTCCATAGTTGGAGTAAACCTAAAATTGCACTTGAGCCTAAAGTAACACCACTGCTGTTCCACTGCCAGCCCTTCACACAGAGCAGAACAGGAGCATTTTCAATTGACTTTCTTTTCCTTCTGTTTTGCAGGAAAGTTTGTCCACCCAGAAATACTCCAGCTTGTATCTCTGATTAATACAGAAAGGAACAAGAAAATAGCTTCTACATCTCCCCCCCAGTCCTGAGGTGTTAATAAATAGGTGGGTTTATATTCTGGGCATCATTTTTTTATCCCCTGACAATACTAAGTCTGTCAACAGGTTTATTTTTGTGTCTGCATTCACTGCTGAAAATCCCAGGAGCACCACCGGAGCTGAGGATGTTTCAAGGAGCAGGTATTTTGAATTAGTTTGGTTTGAGTTGGTTTTGTGTGGTTTTTTTAGCAAATTATCCTCTGATTGATGCAATTTTGGTTCCAAATAGATTCTCCACTGGGGAAATTCAGGTAAGATTAAAAATCAGCTGCTTGCAGTTGAAGCTTTTCATGTAGGGCAGTGGCTGGGACAGGGCAGGCTGTTCTGGGACTGTGTTTAAGTGCCTTCTGCATCAGATGGCTTAGTGGCAGTTCACACATCTCTCTAGAAGCTCTTGAGAGCCACGTGTGGGAGATGAGATCTCTTTGGAGTGCATAAGTCTTAAAAAGTGGTGATGGCTAAAACTGGTCATAGAATCAGCCAGGTTGGAAGAGACCTCCAAGATCATCCAGTCCAACCTAGCACCCATCCCTGTCCAGTCAACCAGACCATGGCACTAAGTGCCTCAGCCAAGCTTTGCTTCAACACCTCGAGGGACAGTGACTCCACCACCTCCCTGGGCAGCCCATTCCAATGCCAATCACTCTCTCTGGCAAGAACTTCCTCCTAACATCCAGCCTAGACCTCCCCTGGCACAACTTGAGACTGTGTCCCCTTGTTCTGTTGCTGCTTGCCTGGCAGCAGAGCCCGACTCCACCTGGCTACAGCCTCCCTTCAGGTAGCTGTAGACAGCAATGAGGTCACCCCTGAGCCTCCTCTTCTGCAGGCTGCACACCCCCAGCTCCCTCAGCCTCTTCTCACAGGGCTGTGCTCCAGGCCCCTCACCAGCCTCATTGCCCTTCTGTGGGGCATTCATTATTTGTCTCTGTGTGTTTATTGTTCCATGCAGTTTTTAGACCCAGTGGGGCAGGGAATGGTGCTGGCACTTCCCTAAGGCCACCATTCCGGACTTCCCCTCAGCCCTGACTGGCTGTAGAGGTAACAGAAATCACACAGTAGCTGAGATTGGCTTGTGCAGGAATCCTTACTGCTGTGTACAACTACTTGAGGGTGTAGTGAGGTGGGTGTTGGCTTATCCTCCCCAGTATTAACTGATACAAGGAGAGAAAATGACCTCAAGCTGCACTAAGGGAGGTTTAGGTTGGATATCAGGAAAGATTTCTTTCCTGAGAGTGGTCAGGCATTAGAAGAGGCCACCCAGGGAGGTAGTGAAGTCCCCATCTCTGGAGGTGTTAAAAACTCTGTAGCTGTGGCACTTTTTTGTGGCCATGGTGGTGCTGGGTCCATGGTTGGACTGGATGATGTTGAAGGACTTTCCAGTTCACAGATTTATGCAATGCTGACTGTCCCCTGCTCTTGCTGTTCCCCTGCTGCCAGGGAGTGTTTTGGGTGCAAATACCAATGCAGCTGTAAAAGTCTGGCTGGCAAGAAAGCAGAGTAATGGTGATAAATGCTGTAATGAGGGCAGTATCTGCTGGGCCCTGTGTGTACCTGGAGGGGGAGGACCAGGGCAATGTTACAATTGCCAGGTAAGGAAAGCTTGTACCTGGGAAAAAAACATGGTAGAGACCTGGATATCTTCAGTGCCATGTCAGGGGAAGCAGCATGGAGAACTAAAGTTGTCATCCACTTTAAAAGTAACCAGTTCCTAGATTCAGACTCATAGAACTGCTCAGGTTGGAAAAGACCTCCAAAATCAAGTCCAGCCTTCAAGCCAGCACCACTAAGCCTTGTCTAAAGTAAGTGCAACAGCTCAGAAGCAGGCCAGTAGTTTTAAACCTAGAAGACGTTTGCCATGTGGTTCACTTCCACTGAACCTGCTTCAATTATTTTTCTCCTTTGAACCTTAAAATGTTCAAAACTTGAGGATTTTCAGAGCTGGAGTGAACTGAAGAGGTTTTAAAAGCCCTAGGAATGATCTTGCAGTTTCCCTTGAAGCTCTGCTGTGCCACAGCAAGGCTGAGAGAGGTGCAGTAATGCTGCTAAATCCACAGGACTGAAACTAAAACATCAGAAGGTGTAAAAGAGCAAGAGAGGAATTGATTTTAATAAGAATATCAACAACTTCCTTTCCACAAGCTTAGTTACTATCAATATCTTCTTTATTTAAATAAAGTCACTTTTATGCACAAAACCACATCAGCTAAACTAGCAAAAGGTCACAAGGAAACTGCTAAAAAAAAAACCCCAAATCTACTGAGATTCATTTCCATGCTAAAAATCACACCAGAGGTATTGTCTAGAAATGTCCAAAGGTAACTCCTGTCCAGTGGAACGTTACAAAAAGGCTTCCAGCTCTGTAAAATCTCTAACAAAAGCCATACAGGCAAAAAAAAAAAATCACTTAAAGCCAGGTTTTCTCACAAGATTTCAAGCAGTCTGTAACATCAAAGTCACTAACACTAGGTTGAAGCTTTGGCTTTATGCTCAAAAGCAGCAGGCAGCCTGCTTTCCATCTCAGGAATCGAGCAAGTTGTGCCCAACTTGAGGAGTGCAGACTGGCCCCTGCTGTCACATAGGTGCTGCTCTGCTCTTAGGGAAGCTGTTCAAAGGATGCAAGAAGCCATGCTGCAGCAGAGCTGGCAGAGGACTGGCTCTGGTGATGAAGCAGATAGATAGGATGCAGTTGGTAGAATTAGGTTCTGGAGTGAAGCACAATGAAACTTGCCACCAAACACGAAGTGCCTCATGGGCTGGGTGTGAGCAGCTCCGGGGTGGGGGCTGAAGGCTTGGGCTCTCTAACCTATGGCACATCTTAAGCTAGTTGCTGGCTTTGTGTTCTTGCACTTAAGGCTGTGTCTTGACTGAGGCTCACAAACACCCCTCCCTTTACTTCTGAGGGGAGGATACAGAGGCAAAAATATTGGAGGTTTCCTCCACTCCACTTCCTTTTGTAATTAACTCACATCGGCAGGTCTTACCAAATCCAGAGAGCAAGCAATGGAGCATTCTCTAAACTGCAGCATTTCCAGCTACAATAATCCTCTTAAGCCAGCAGCTGTGATCAGTTTCTGTATAACTGGGGTCCTTCCTGTCCTCCTTAACTCTGCTGAGCAGCAGGTGGAGAGCAGTGCCAGACTGTACCAGCAGAGGGGAGAAAAAGCTTTTGGTGACAGTAAGTGATGTTAATTCTGGTAGGAACTAGCTCGTGTACAGACACTCCTGAGCAAAGGGCACCTGGTGTGGCCGGTGGGCAGCTGGTACATGGGCTGGTGCTGGCAGTAAAAGTACACAGCTCTAGCTCCATCTGTCTGATGTGGCACCGAGAGGGGAGTTGGAAACCATCAGACAGAAAAGAGTAAAACAAGAACCAGAGGCTAGGAAGTTGTTGGAGGGGGGTCAGGTGAGAAAGAGGAAAACAAGAACCAGAGGCTAAGAAATTGTTGGAGGGGAGTCAGGTGAGAAAGAGGAAAACAAGAACCAGAGGCTAGGAAGTTGTTGGAGGGGGGTCAGGTGAGAAAGAGGAAAACAAGAACCAGAGGCTAGGAAGTTGTTGGAGGGGGGTCAGGTGAGAAAGAGGAAAACAAGAACCAGAGGCTAAGAAATTGTTGGAGGGGAGTCAGGTGAAAATGAAAACTTATTTTGGTCACTGCACATAGAATTTAGAGCATTCTTAAGTCAATGACTTGAGTGTGGTGTACAAAATACCTGATGATAAATTGGCCCATCCAAAATACACAGAGAGGAAGAGTTTCTCCAGCACAAGGCCAGGGAGGCAGTTTTCCAAAGCTGACAAAACCTTGTTGCAGAGGTTGGGTGGCGAGGCAGGTCTCAGAATCACTGTCTGGGCAAGTCCCTGAAGAAAGGTATGTGGCTCAGGAGGGCCTGAGCTCTAACACTGCAGCTCTTCTTCACTCTCAGGGAGTCGGGTGCCAGCAAGAGAGCTCTGAGCGCTGGCGTGGGCTGTCGAGCTGAGAACTTCTTCAAAGCTGCCCCCTGTGTGGCTTGTCCCACCAACCTTGGTCTGAAACAAAAGAGAACAGGGAGTTCCTCAGCTCACACTGCACTAAGTGCTGCTTGCATTCCACCCCATGGTGAGCTGGGCACTGTTCAGAGCAGGCAGAGAACATGTGGGGTTGGGGGTTTGTTACAACAGAAGCTGTAAAAACAGTCAAATAAAGCAAGCCCTTTCCTCCCCGAGATCCTGAACTCAGCTGCAGGCAGAAAGTCTGCCAGGGGCATTTAACCTGTGCTGAAAGGAACCAGTCCCTAAGTAGACATCAAGCAGGATGCTGGCTCCTACCGTTGAAGTTAGTGCAGTCCTTTCCAGGAGTAAGTCACACTGGTGTCACTGTTTGTTCAGGCTGAGAGCACAGACATGAGTCAAGTGGCCCTTCTGCCAGCTGCTCTCGAAATACAGCAACCCTGCTGGGGTTTTGGACTACTGTCCAAGGCAGGCAGTAACCAAAGAGCAATTGCAACAGGTTGTCTCTCTTTAGATACCTGTAGCAGCTTAGATATTGACACGCAAAGCTCCACAGCATTTTCACGTGGGAAGGGGGAGCAAGGGGTAGTAAAGGACATTAATGACACAACAACAAACTCACAGCTCATCTGCTTTCACAGTGTTCTGAAAGTGCTGAGCTTGTAAATACAAGTATTAACCCCTCCATGAATAAATCAGTGAACCAAGAGTGTTCCTAGCCAAGAGCCTTACCTGAACGTTTGGAAATGGTCAAGACTATGTGGCACAGAAACAAAGCTGTTTTGACTGGGTTGTGTAGGTAAGAGAGCTGCTGTTTGGCATGCTAATATGTCTACTCCAAGTTGATTTAAGCCTAAAACCGGGGCAAAGCTTTTTACTCCATCCTGGAAGTGAAGCAGGATGTAAGAGGCCAGCTGGCATTTTCCCAGCCTGGCAGCCACTGGCTGCTTAGGGAAGATTATTTTACTGAAATGCACTTTGTGTCTTAAGTTTCCAAAGGGTTAGTCCTGTCTAATCCTTTGTTTCATCAGCTAGCACAGGAGCTTGCCTAGATTTAAAGTTCAGTAAAATAAAGGTAGTAGTAAGCTTGGTATTTGCTCTGACAGTTTGAGTCACAGTTACTGCAGCTTCCCATCTCAAGAGGTGAAAATCTCTCCCAGCCTAGTGGGCTGTGCTCAGCTGCAGCAAGCATGGATCCATCACAGAGTTCTGCAAACAGCAACACAAATAGTTCAAGCTGCAGGGCCTGGGAAAGCCACTGGTGAGATGCCATGGCAAAACTCCTGACTTTTATTTGCCAGTTAAAATTCTGAGAAGAGCATTGATGAGGACTGATCAGAGAGCCTGGGGAAGGAGCCTGCTCCTGTACTGCTTCAGGCAGCTCAGACCAGGTGCAGATGGATTTGCACACCTCAAAATCAGAACCACTAATGCAGTTTTAATTGTCCATTTGCTTCTCTGCCCCCTCTTCCATCCAAACCCAGTAACAGTCTAAGTCACTGAATTCCTCTGGCTGTTACCCCAGTGCTGACACAAGCATTTCCTTCACCCACCTGCTGATTTTCAGAGACATTCAAGAGCTGGGCACCCAGGTCCTGCTGGTTTCCAGGGGAAGCTGAACACAAACTTTCCCAAAAGAAAGCCACAACCCAAAGTCCAAACTCCAGGAGCAAGTACAATCTGGTTTAAAATGTGACATCAGTTCTGGCTGACTACAGAACACTGTGCAGGGCTGGGGCTTTGGAACTCTGTGTTCTCTTCTGGCTGTTGAGATGCTCCTGGGCTTCCCTGGGATCCTGCATCTCTGCTATGAGACCAAGAGTTTTCTGCCATGGTGCAATAGAGGCTGACTTAACATTGTCAAACCAGCCTATCACTAAATAAATGTCAGCATTCAAAGGGGGGAATGGCAGAGCAACTCTGCACTCTTTTGATGGGACCATGAAACTAGATCAAGCTCTCTGCTGCTAGCATTCCACAGGCACCAAGTAGAAAACTCTATCTGCTGTGTGATTTCACAGTGGCATGGAAAAGAGGGATCTTCCCTGTGCACCTGCTGCTTCAGTTCTGGCTGTAACCTGCATTTTCTTTAGCAAAGACTGTCCTCCTGTCCCAGGGAGAAGGGCATTTTCTTCCCTTTTTAATGCTTTGCAAGCTCTGCTGACATTAACTCAGTATTTTTGGTTCCTCCTAAAATGAGGGGGATCAGTTTGTCCCTTGTCCACTGGCAGAGGGGACCTGGAACACATTGGAATTTCTCCATTGGATCAAAGTGCCTTTTCTGAGCACACTTGCCTTTATCTGATGAGCAAGAGCCATTAGGAGACAAACTCTCCTGCTCCCCCCTTGACTGTGCCTTACCACGCAGCAAAGATTAGCTCCCTGCACGTCTGCCATACTCTGTCCTGCTGAGTAAGAGCCTTAACAAGTGCTATTAGTGGCAGCTGGTGACTCTGCCATCAGATCTTCCTGTCCCACAGCGAATATGTCAGTACAGCGTTGACATTTTAACTCCAGACAAAACACATCCGAAAGGAAACTCACCTGTGTTAAAGATGAGACTGGTGCCAAGAGCCACTCAGCAGCGTGAGTCAAACCTGAGCTACACAACAGCTGCCACTAGCTGAGTAAGGAGCACTTGGTGAGTACATCTCCAGCACTGAAAGGAGTAGCTTGGGGATTCAGGCTCAGTCTGCAGGCACACAGCTGTGTCTGTCTGGCAGGGCACAGCACAAAGCTCATCAGGACACACTGCTTCCAAATCCTGACCCTGCATCTCCACACGGCTCTGCCTTGCACAGCATTACCAACCTGAAGAGATGTTTCTGCTTTCTGTTTAAGGATGGGCCTGGGTTTAGCAGCATTTCTGAGCCCACTCTGACAGACAACAGGAGTGATTTCTGAGTAACAAAGCAGAGACACAAGATTCCTCTGCACACTGTCTTCATCCTCTGGTACTGCTCTTGCAGTTCCAGCACATTGCTGATGGCGCAGTGAACACAACCAGTCTCTTGCACAACTAAACTGTCACCTTTTGACAAGCACACTCACACAATTCAGTCTCTAACCTTTACCTTAAGGCTCGTGACAGTGGTCTCAACCTTCTCCTCAAATGATTTGAATGTTGGAGAATTCCTAGGAGAAAAAGAAGAGTTAGTTGCAAGCATAATGAGGTAGCTGCAGAGGCTGCTGAGTTCTTCCCAGGCAGCAGTGGTGGGACAGAGAGGAGGCTGGCTGGAGGCAAAGGGCTTCAGCCTGAGGTATGAGCAGTCACTTGTGCCCTGTCACTCAAACTCTATCAGGGTAACTGGGTGAGTGTTTTTGAGCAAAAGCAGAACCTCTCATAATTGAACCCAAGCAGGGCTTGGCCTCCCTGCCCTCCTACACTGAGCCTGTTCTCAGAACCACCAGACACCACCAGCTGCACTTCCATGGCTTTGTGGTGTTGCTGGAAAGAAATTTTCCTTTCAGCTGATGGATAAGTTCATAATCTACATCATCAAAAAGATAACAGCTTAATGTCCTGAGGCTAGGATGAAGGAGATGAAATGATGTAGGAAGTGGGTCCCAAATGGCTTTAAGGAATCCTGACCCACCCAGCTCCATGGCTTTGTGCCTGAAGCTGTATCCTGCTTTCAAAGGCAAAGACTGAGGAAGCCTGTGCTCCTAGAGTGCCCCTCTGACACAGTTAAGCTTCCCTCTGCCTTTCTCTCCCTGCAGAACAGAAGACAAGCTTGTTTTTAGGAAAACTGAGCTGAGCATACCTTAAACACATTAAAAAACAGGGCCAAAGGCTGTGCTTTTCCTTCCCAAAGCACATCATGGGTTTCTTTAGCTGGCTTGCCTGGAAATCTTCTATCTTCCTTGTTCCAAAAGTTGAAATACATTCAATGTGATTTCTTTTCTTTACATTTCCTGCTGCAAACAGAACATCCTGACCACCACTAACATCTGCCATGTAGCATTAGGAGTATTGTGCATGTTTTGGTTTACAGTGAGAGGATGGCTCCCCATGGAGAGTTGTACTCAGGTTGCCTCCCGTGGGCTTGCATGAACACCTTGTCTCTGGAGGCCTTCTCACAGCAGCTAATCCCTGTCCTGTGGAGGAAGAAACAGGCTACAAACCAGGCAGGTTGAAGTGAGCAACCAGACCTTGTCTCCTGCTCTAGAGTTCAGCCAGCACAAAGGACTTGGGGTAACTTCCAGTGAGTAAAGAGGACCTTCTGGTTCTCTCTTCCTTGCTTGAAGATTGAGAGCTCACTTGTAACTTACTATGTGATTCTAATTGATGAGGGCTCTGCAGCGACAGGAGCTCCAAGTCCAGTGCAGTATAGTGAAGCAGTTAGCAAGTGGTTAGGCTTTTTCTTTGTTTCAGCTTTGTTTTCCTTTCTTATAGTGTTTGTTTTGTTGGGGATTTTTTCTGCTTGTCTGTTGTGATGTATCCAGGAAGAGCCTATGGCTCTATAACTATCACCACTGAAAGTGCAGGAGCCTTCCTCACAATGTGGCCAAGAGGATGCACCAAATCACCACAGCCATGAATAAAATCTAACAGCAATCTCCAACCACAACTCACTCTCTCTGGCAAGAGCTTCCTCCTAACATCCAGCCTAGACCTTCCCTGGCACAGCTTGAGACTGTGTCCCCTTGTTCAGTTGCTGGTTGCCTGGGAGAAGAGCCCAACCCCACCTGACTGCAGCCTCCCTTCAGGTAGCTGCAGGCAGCACAAGAGAGAGGAACTGAGTTTTGTGACTCCCATTTGACCCATAGGTGACATTGCTCACTGCTTGCCTTACACTGTCCACCTGCTGAAGCTGAATGAATTAGCATCCACCACACAGTGAGGAGATTTGCTTTCCCCACATGCTTGGGAAGGAATGGAGATAGATGGAACCAGGTTGGATGAGACCTCCAAGCTCATCCAGTCCACCCTAGGACCCAGCCTTAGCCAATCAACCAGACCATGGGAGATATAGAGGCCAAGGGGGTAAAAAAGAAAGATGGCTCCTAGATTTATGTAAAGCAGATGGAGCTTTGCTTGCACAGTCATCAATATTTGGCTGCAGTCAAGTAAAGCATGATTATAGCCATTAAAATATGAAAGCACTCATAAAACCCCTCCACAGGAGCATGATCCAAAGCATGAGGAGTAGAAAGCATATCTGCTGTTAATGGGCTTTGGATGATGTTCTGGAGACAGCAGAACAACTGAATTTCAGATTCAGGAATGCCTGACAGCAATCAACTCCCTAAATGCATCTGAGAACTGCTTCATTTACTCAGAGGCTGGTACAAGAGATTAAACAGTTAATGCCATTAAAAGGAAAACCCCACAGATGGTCTCTGTCCTGCAGCCTTTATCTACATGAACGACCCCGATGATGGAAGTGGGACTCATCCAACTAAAAACTGCAGGATCAGGCTGAGAGCCTGCAAATCCCCCCCAGCATTACACTGCTGAACATCCCCAGAGCACACAGACCGCGGGTAGCAGATTACCTCATGGCAGGCATGCTGATGGAGTGGCGAATGGAGTAACTGTGGGGTGAAAGCAGAAGATAAGAAACACAGCTGTAAAACCCAGTGTGCAACATGACTGTGACACAGAAAAGCAGAAGATAAGAAACACAGCTGTAAAACCCAGTGTGCAACATGACTGTGACACAGAAAAGCAGAAGATAAGAAACACAGCTGTAAAACCCAGTGTGCAACATGACTGTGACATAGAAAAGCAGAAGATAAGAAACACAGCTGTAAAACCCAGTGTGCAACATGACTGTGACATAGAAAAGCAGAAGATAAGAAACACAGCTGTAAAACCCAGTGTGCAACATGACTGCGACATAGAAAAGCAGAAGATAAGAAACACAGCTGTAAAACCCAGTGTGCAACATGACTGTGACATAGAAAAGCAGAAGAAACACAGCTGTAAAATGCACTTTGCAACATGACTGTGACATAGAAAAGCAGAAGATAAGAAACACAGCTGTAAAACCCAGTGTGCAACATGACTGTGACATAGAAAAGCAGAAGAAACACAGCTGTAAAATGCACTTTGCAACATGACTGTGACATAGAAAAGCAGAAGATAAGAAACACAGCTGTAAAACCCAGTGTGCAACATGACTGTGACATAGAAAAGCAGAAGAAACACAGCTGTAAAATGCACTTTGCAACATGACTGTGACATAGAAAAGCAGAAGATAAGAAACACAGCTGTAAAACCCAGTGTGCAACATGACTGTGACATAGAAAAGCAGAAGAAACACAGCTGTAAAATCCAGTGTGCAACATGACTGTGACATAGAAAAGCAGAAGACAAGAAACACAGCTGTAAAATGCACTTTGCAACATGACTGTGACATAGAAAAGCAGAAGATAAGAAACAGAGCTGTAAAATCCAGTGTGCAACATGACTGTGACATAGAAAAGCAGAAGAAACACAGCTGTAAAATGCACTTTGCAACATGACTGTGACATAGAAAAGCAGAAGATAAGAAACACAGCTGTAAAATGCACTTTGCAACATGACTGTGACATAGAAAAGCAGAAGATAAGAAACAGAGCTGTAAAACCCAGTGTGCAACATGACTGTGGCATAGAAAAGCAGAAGAAACACAGCTGTAAAACCCAGTGTGCAACATGACTGTGGCATAGAAAATCAGAAGATAAGAAACAGAGCTGTAAAATCCACTTTGCAACATGACTGTGACATAGAAAAGCAGAAGATAAGAAACACAGCTGTATAACCCAGTGTGCAACATGACTGTAACATAGAAAAGCAGAAGATAAGAAACACAGCTGTAAAACCCAGTGTGCAACATGACTGTGACACAGAAAAGCAGAAGAAACACAGCTGTAAAATCCACTTTGCAACATGATTATATCACAGATTTTTTATTCACTGAACTTTTTTAACCCCTTTAAACTTTTTAACCCCCTAGAGGCTACTAAAGAGCAAGGCAAACACATTCTAGGCACTCAATGCTTTTCACACTGTACCCAGCATGCTGTAGAAGTGAGGCATCACAGTTTCAGCAGCAGGTCTCTTTATCACATGTAACAATGCTGAAAGGAAAGAGGTCACTGCACTGCCCCCATAAAACAAATCCTGTCACACACAGAGGCAGCAGTTGAGGAGATTAATGTGTCTTACCTAATTGAATGCGATCTGGGGGGGGATGCACAAGGAGAGAAAAGCAAAAGTATTAGGAAATTGCAACCAAGATGAACATATATAACTGCAGCAAGTCAGAGTGTCTGAGGAAAGCAGTAACATCATTTCCATCCAAATCCTGGTTCTGGAATTCAAACTAGGATGTGGCTCAGGCTGAGGTTACTTCAAAGGAAAAAGTGTCACAGGCTCCTTCCTCCTTCACTATGCAGTCACTTGGTGTGTGCAGTGAACAACCAAAGGACGGGCTGCTGAATCATAGAATCAGTCAGGTTGGAAGACAGCTCCAAGCTCATCCAGTCCAACCTAGCACCCAGCCCTAGCCAATCAACCAGACCATGGCACAAAGTGTCCCAGCCAGGCTTTGCTTCAACACCTCCAGGGACAGTGACTCCACCACCTCCCTGGGCAGCCCATTCCAATGCCAATCACTCTCTCTGACAACAACTTCCTCCTAACATCCAGCATTGACCTTCCCTGGCACAACTTGAGGCTGTGTCCCCTTGTTCTGTTGCTGCTTGTCTGGCAGAAGAGCCCAACCCCACCTGGCTACAGCCTCCCTTCAGGTAGTTGTAGACAGCAATGAGCTCTGCCCTGAGCCTCCTCTGCTGCAGGCTGCACACCCCCAGCTCCCTCAGCCTCTTCTCACAGCGCTGTGCTCCAGGTCCCTCACGGGCTTTGTTGCCCTTCTCAGTATCTCAACATCTCTCTTGAATTGAGTAGCCCAGAACTGGACACAGCACTCAAGGTGTGGCCTGACCAGTGCTGAGTAGAGAGGCAGAATAACCTCCCTTGTCCTGCTGGCCACACTGCTCTGATCCAGGCCAGGATGACCTTGTGTGTTCTATCCCTAAGATCTGATTTTAGCAACAGCAACTCTTTGCCCTCCCCAAATATTACCTTAATCCCAGTTAAGAGAAAACAGAGGTGAACTGCAACTGTACATCAGTCTGTTTTTTTTTTCCCTCCTCTGGATTTCTTAATCATCTCTCAATGGAGAAGGGTATGGAAAAAATAAGGGGCTTTTAATTGCTAAAATGACACTTCCTACAACACTTCCTTCTTGTTCAAAACACTGCAACACTTTGTCTCTGTTTTCCAGCTCATAAGCAAGCTAACGAAGGCAGCGGAACCGCGCGAGACACATTGATAGGCAATATTCAAAGGGTGTCATTAGGGTTCCAGAGTTGAGAAATGAGGCAGACAGCCTCTCCTTCATCTCTCAAAGTCTTTAATTACAGACCACTTCAAGGCAACACCTGCCCCATGCAGCGAGCCAGAGAGATGGTGCACACTTAATGAACATCTCTTCCATAATGATTTTTCACATCCTTTCCCCAGTGCGTGCTGTGATGCATTATTTACTGCTGAATACTCTGATTTCTCCAGGGCTGTTGAGCTCAGCATCACCTACACTGGGGCTTCTCAAACATTCATGGAACTCTCTCCACAACCTCCTTCAACCAGCTTAAGTAATGTTGCCACACACAGCCACCTTATGCTACCTGCTGACTCACAGGAATCATAGAATCGGGCAGGGTTGGAAGGGACCACAAGGATCAGCCAGTTCCAACCCCCTGCCATGGGCAGGGACACCTCACACTAGATCAGGCTGGCCACAGCCTCCTCCAGCCTGGCCTTAAACACCTCCAGGGATGAGGTTTCCACCGCCTCCCTGGGCAACCCATTCCAAGGTCTCACCACCTTCATGAGCAGCCACCCCTTCTCCAGGCTAATGCAGACACCTGTAGGGCCAGGTAAGGAAATCTGTGTCATGGCAGAGCTCTAAAATGAGCGGGAATCAAGGGGCAAGTGTCAATAGAAAGGAGAGAAAACAGCTGCTTCACCATTAACAAAAGAAAGGTTGGATGTTAGGAATCACTTCCTCGTGGAAAGGCTGATTAGGCACCAGAATGGGCTGCCCAGGGAGGTGATGGAGTCAGCATCCCTGGAGGGCTTGAAGAAAAGACTGGATGTGGCACTTGGTGGAATGGCTTAGCTGATGTCGTGGTGTTGGGTTACAGGCTCGACTTGATGGCCTCCGAGGTCTTTCCCAGCCTCAATGATTCTGTAAATGCTTGTGGAATTGCAAGGGAGCATTACTGGTTCCTTTACAAGGGGCATCAGAGACAGAGAGGTTTAAGAATGGTAGTTCCAGGTCAGTTCAGCAACAGTTCTAACTGCCCACAACACAGAAATCCTGGAAATGCACTGCAAAAGGTTGTGCAAAACCTCCCCCACCACAACAAAAGGCACAGTGAAAGCCAACTCCCACAGCACTGAAGCAGATTAATTATGCCTGAGCCTCACCTACCTCTATAAAGCTCCTGTTTCCAAAAGCCTCCAGTTCCCCAGCTCTGCCCCTGGCCAGCTGCATTTGTGAGCCAGCAGCCCAGCACTTGCTGGGCCTTTATCTGCTCACTGCTCCTCATCTCAGCTGTGGGTTTTTTCCATCTGTCAGTAAAGCATCTTACACTCTCCTACACTGAATCTTATCACTGAAACCAAATTTGAATTCTAATCCTGGCGTCTAAAGTGCTTGCACTGCCTCCTGCTGCAGTCATCTGGGGGTTTTAAATGTACACACCACACCAGCACCTAAAACCAGTAATGAAAATGATGAAGAGTAACAGACTCAAGCCTGCAAAATCCTGCACTGCTGTGAGCTACTCAGACCTTCTTTGTACACAATTTTCAGCTCCCTATGCCCTCTTCCTGCAAAAGCAGTAACACCTAAACTGGATTTCTCTGGCACTGTGGAAACAGCATGGACAGCCTTACCCGAGCCAAGCTCTACCACATCCCCTGCCTCCTCTCTGGTCTCTGTGACAGGTGCTGTCAGTTCAAGGTAATTGTTCTTGACAAACCCTTTTATGTTTCTGCCATCGTCCTATCTTCTACCTGCTTAGAAAAGAGCAGGTTAATGCCTCCCCCCACTATCTGCTTTGTATTTCTCTCACCTTCCCTTGCCCCTTGCCAGAGGGATGAACTTTGCCTTCCCCCACCCCTCTGGGACCACATATATCTTCTTTGCTGATTCCTGTCTCCTCTGAGGGGCACCTTCAACTGCCAGTCATACCCCCAAGCTCTCCCTCCCTGCAGTCTGCTGTGTCTTTCCTGAGTGCCTTCCAACTGCTGGCGATAATGAGGCATTGTATTACCTTCATTCATCTCCAGAGCTGGCTCAGCCCAGGCACTGCATTTGAAAAGGGTCCCTGTGATCATGTAATTTGAGCAAATGTGAGAGACAGCTGAATGAAGGATGTACAAGCAGTGCAACTGCTGACATCCTCATCTGTATGCAAGCCTTTGTTAGCTTAAGGCTTAAACACATTTACTTAGGTAGCAGTAAGGTATGTGGTAGTGTGCTTGTAGTAGTCTAGTGTAAGTAATGTCTTTTTACCATTTTATTCCCTTTTTTTACCCTTTCCTTTTTTATAAGGCAACTCAAAAGCCCAGAGTGTCTCCTTGGTATCACAACTTATTTCTGACAAGGCCATCAGCAAGGCTGAAGTTCCTAGCTCCTCACAGACAGCTGCAGAGCAGTCCAGCAGTGCTGCATGAAAAGCTCCTCCAAGCCTTACCAGCACGCAGAGCAGCAAGGACCCTCGACTCCACATGACTTATATGCTCTACAGGGCAGGAATCATACTGAAATGTTAGTGTCACCTCTACTCCTGAGAGCTGAGTCCATTTGAGTGACCTGAGACTCCCCTCTTCCCCTTTTCCAGGTCAGAAATGTTAAAGGACACAACAGGAGCTGAGTGGAGGGGTAACAAAAAACCCTGATGGCATTATCATTAATCAAGCCCAAGAGCTACTCATGAAGAATCTCTCACCTTAACTATACTACCAGTGCCTGCTCTGAAACCTGTGGCACAAGGTACAGTGGAACAGGATAACATTAAACAGAATGCACCTGGAATGTTGTCTCCACTGCTGGGCCCCTCATGTCAAGAAGGACCTGAGGCAACTGCTAGAAAGAGTCCAGCACAGAGCCACAAAGATGAAGGGAGTGGAACATCTCCCTTGTGAGGACAGGCTGAGTGAGCTGGGGCTTGCAGCAGAGGAGCCTGAGGGGTGACCTCACAGTATCACAGTATCATCAGGGTTGGAAGAGACCTCACAGATCATCAAGTCCAACCCTTTACCACAGAGCTCAAGGCCAGACCATGGCACCAAGTGCCACGTCCAGTCCTGCCTTGAACAGCTCCAGGGACGGCGACTCCACCACCTCCCCGGGCAGCCCATTCCAGTGTCCAATGACTCTCTCAGGGAAGAACTTTCTCCTCACCTCCAGCCTAAATCTCCCCTGGCACAGCCTGAGGATGTGTCCTCTTGTTCTGGTGCTGGCCACTTGAGACAAGAGAGCAACCTCCTCCTGGCCACAACCTACCCTCAGGTAGTTGCAGACAGCAATGAGGTCTCCCCTGAGCCTCCTCTTCTCCAGGCTAACCAATCCCAGCTCCCTCAGCCTCTCCTCGTAGGGCTGTGCTCAAGGCCTCTCCCCAGCCTCGTCGCCCTTCTCTGGACACGCTCAAGCATCTCAATGTCCCTCCTAAACTGGGGGGCCCAGAACTGAACACAGCACTCAAGGTGAGGTCTAAGCAGTGCAGAGTACAGGGGCAGAATGACCTCCCTGCTCCTGCTGGCCACACCATTCCTGATGCAGGCCAGGATGCCACTGGCTCTCTTGGCCACCTGGGCACACTGCTGGCTCATGTTCAGGCAGGTATCAATCAGCACCCCCAGATCCCTCTCTGTTTGGCTGCTCTCAGCCACTCTGACCCCAGCCTGTATCTCTGCATGGGGTTGTTATTCCTCATTATTATACCTCATTCATGTTTGTAATGGTGTGGAGGGCAGTGTAAGGAGGACAGAACCAGACTCTGCTCAGGCATGTCCAATGACAGGACAAAGGGCAGTAGGGGCAAGCTGGAGCAGAGGAGGTTCCATGTGAACATAAGGGAAGTCTTTCTCACTGTGAGTGTGACAGAGCCCTGGAGCAGGCTGAGCAGAGAGGCTGTGGAAGTTGCCTTCTCTGGAGCCATTTAAACCCTACCTGGATGCATGGATGCATGCCCTGCCCTAGGTGATCCTCCTGGACTAGATCATCTTCAGAGGCCCTTTCCAACCCCAAGCATTCTGTGATTCTTGCATTACAGCTCTAACAAGACCCTGCAAGCACTCATAATTAATCCAAACTCCAGATGTAAGGCGCCAGTCATTATTCATGCACAAAGTGAATTCCAGAGCCACAACGCTGGGAAGCTGGGGCAGGGATGAAAGAGAAGCACAGCAGCTGTATGAAAAGCACTCTGTCCCCAAAGAGTGGCTTCTCTGTTCCTGGGGACACGTGGAATTCTGTCATTTTTCTTTCTTAGTGATTTCATTTTGAATTCCACCACAGCATAACCAGGGGAGTCTATCTGACCTCTTGCTCACATATGAGATTTCAGCAGTATTTTCTGGGGTAATCCAAGGTGAAAATGAAGATCCTGTATCTTCAGAGCAGAATGCTGTTTTCTGTGGTGCTCTGACCATTTGACATCACAAGCAAGCTGGGGAACAGAATCTTGTTTCACAGAGAAGGCAGGCTTCAATATTTAGAGTGAGGCTGACTACAGACCCCTCCAAAAATCACCATCACCACAGGCAGGAGGTAAAACTACTGAACATGCTGGAATTATGATGATCATCTGGATTTCAGAATTCATTGTCTGCTGTGACTGAAAGCAGAGCAGGAATTGACATCTGGATGCCATGGGTGACTATCAGCTTTAAAGCCTAACCAGGAGAATTGAGCCAGAACCTGACATGTGTTTAAATCAGCATTAGGGGAGAGGCTGGTGATGATCTGTGCACTGGGGCACTGAAAATCATTTGGATTAGCAAACAATGAAACAAAAAACGTGTGCCTCCTTACAGCTTACTCCTCCAGACATTGCTAGCATTGGAGTGAGAGAGGGGAAGGTGTTTGAAAGCAGGTGATTTAAGTGATAAGATGTGCAGGGCGAAGCCACCACAGCGTTGCGCCTGCCCAAGCTGAGCCAGGACCTGCAGCCAGCTGTGCTGCTGAGGGCAGTGGACTGACCATTAGCCCAGATTCAGGATGTTCAGCAGATGCAGAGGGCCCAAGCCATGCCATGCTTTGTGTGGCTATGTGGCACTGCCTGTACCACTTGCTTCTTCATTGCTATGTGGCAAGTGGTACTGCCACTACTCTTTACTACGTGGCTGTGGTACTGCCTGTACCACTTGCTTCTTCGTTACCAAGTGTCAAGATGACTCTCTTTAGAACTTAGCTGCAAACAGTAAGTGTCCACAAAACCAAAAAGGCAGTGCTGGTAGCTCAGCTTCTCCTGAACAATTCCCAATCAGCTCCTGGAAACAAGCTTCTTGATTGATCAAAATGCTGATGGACTTAGCCTCTGCTCTGAGCCCTTGGGCTGAAGGGCTAATGGGATAAATGCCACCCAGCTGCTTCCCCAGTGCTAGTCAGAAGCATTATCATCGTGGGGGTGGGGGCTGGCACTGATGGGCAGAACAAAGGAATTTGGTAGCACTGATAACAGGAAATATTGAGGGGCTGTTACAGTGAAGACATTTCTCCCTTTGCAGTTCATCTTGTGCAAGGCACAAGCAACAGGACCCGAGAAGCACTGAATTGTTAGAGCCATCCTTCCCTCTACGAGGAAACAGTTTTAGCTGCCAAGCACTACACTTCAGCCCTTTGCAGTGAAAAAAACATGAATTTGAAACACTGTAGAGTGGATTCACAGAGTACCTCAGACATTATAAAATGACCAAAAAGGTGAGGACACAACAGCATCTCTCATAAGCGAGACTACTTCTGCAGGTCAAAATACACTGCAGAGTTACCCACGTCTGTCTCCTTGATTACCAAACACATCAACTCCCTAACACACCTGAGAAGTTCTACAATCCTGCTGTCAGGCTGAAAACTGAGGTGCTGGATTAGAACTGCACAGTTGTGCTCATAGGACTTTTAAAGATGTGTAGCTTTACATGACATTTAAGTTCCATCGAAGTGACAGATCCTCTCTGGACCTCTAGTCCTCTTTCATAGACTCATAGAATCAGGCAGGGTTGGAAGGGACCACAAGGATCAGCCAGTTCCAAACCCCCTGCCGTGGCCAGGGACACCTTACCCTAGATGAGGCAGCCCAGAGCCTCATCCAGCCTGGCCTTAAACATCTCCACGGACAGAACCTCAACCACCTCCCTGGGCAACCCATTCCAGCCTCTCACCACTCTCATGCTCAACAACTTCCTCCTCACAGCCAGGCTGAATCTCCCCCCCTCCAGCTTTGCTCCATTCCCCAGTCCTGTCATTCCTTCATAACCTGAAAAGTCCCTCCCCAGCTTTTTTGTAGCCCACTTCAGATCCTGGCAGGCCACAAGAAGGTCACCTGGGAGCCTCCTCTGCTCCAGCCTGCACAGCCCCAACTCTTTCAGTCTGTGCTCACAGCAGAGCTGCTGCAGCCTCTGAGCATCCTCCTGGCCCTGCTCTGGACACACTCCAGCATCTCCACATCCCTCTTGTCCCAGGGGCTCCAGAACTGGATACAGTACTCCAGGTGGGGTCTCAGCAGAGCACAGCAGAGTGGGAGATGCTGATGCAGCTCAGGCTCTGCTTGGCTTTCTGGGCTGCAAGTGCACACTGCTGGCTCCTGTTGAGCTTCTCCTCCACCAGCACCCCTAAGTCCCTCTCCTCAGGGCTGCTCTCCAGCCACTCACTGCTCAGCCTGGATTGGTGCTTGGCACTGCCTCAACCCAGAGGCAGGACCTTGCCCTTGGTCTTATTGAACCTCCTGAGGTTGGCTTGTGCCCACCTCTGCAGCCTGTCCAGGTCCCTCTGCATGGATCCCTTCCCTCCAGCCTGGCTGCTGCACCACACAGCTTGGTGTGGGCAGCAAACTTGCTGAGGCTGCACTCAGTGCCTCTGTCCATGGCACCCACAAAGATGTTTCATCACATTCTTTTTTTTTTTCCATATGCACAACTGCAGAGCAAAACTTTGCCTTTTTCCATCTTGAAAAAGCTGCTTTAACAAAGTAGCCTGAAGTGTATTTTTGATTTATCTTTCCAGAAGCAGCTCCGAGGCAGACTCATTTTCTTTAGATGATGCTGGGTCTCCAGAATCCATGTAGGAATAAAACTGGGTTAATGAAGCTCTACCAGCAAATTTTTGGAGGTCTGTTTTGCTTGTACATTTCCTGGAGCTTGCACAGTTACTTCCAAAAGGATTTCAAACTGCACTTAGTATTTAAAACCTGGGACTCACTCCATGTGATTCTGTGTGGGGTAAAATTGTATCTTAACTCACTGCCATCCCTTCTTTTTGGCTGACACCAGCAATGTTATTAAATGCTCTGATTACAAACTGCTTCAGCATTTAAAACACTAATGCAGAAGAAAAAAGAAAAGCTGATAACATTTACTTCTTGTCCCCAAAATAAAACCAGAGGAGGAGTAGATGCCTGTACCTCATATCTCCAAACTTCTTGCTGATAGCGGTTCCTACGTTGCTGATAGCTGCTGTTGCTTTTTGTCCTGCGTGGCTCAAGGTCTCATGTGTTTTCTTGTAACTGGAAAGACAGAAATAGAACAGAAATGGTAATAAGCATTTAAAAAGAGATGCCAGAATCCCCTGCAACCAATTCACTTCTCCCTTATTTCCACATCTTACCAGTCCCATCAACCACTGAGAGCTGGGATAGCTTTAATGCCTTTTGCTGCTGTGTTGCTGCAGTCAGAAGGGTTTTTTTCAGAGGCTTTGGTAGGAATTGAACTTTTCAGCTCCAGACAAAGGGAGGGATCTCAGATCATCTTGATGAAAGGTAAGCATTTTGAATTGCTAAACATGGCTTTGGACAACTTCTGGTCAAATGAATGTCTCAAGACAGTTATCAGAAGAACAAAACCAGAACTTCTACATTTTCAAGGCTTTTAAAATCTGAATTTCCTGCCTTGCTCTGTGGCCTGTTGTTATACCCAGTTTAGCCTGGAGAAGAGGAGGCTCAGGGGAGACCTTATTGCTGTCTACAACTACCTGAGGGGTGGTTGTGGCCAGGAGGAGGTTGCTCTCTTCTCTCAGGTGGCCAGCACCAGAACAAGAGGACACAGCCTCAGGCTGTGCCAGGGGAGATTTAGGCTGGAGGTGAGAAGAAAGTTCTTCCCTGAGAGAGTCATTGGGCACTGGAACGGGCTGCCCGGGGAGGTGGTGGAGTCGCCGTCCCTGGAGCTGTTCAAGGCAGGACTGGACGTGGCACTTGGTGCCATGGTCTAGCCTTGAGCTCTGTGGTAAAGGGTTGGACTTGATGATCTGTGAGGTCTCTTCCAACCCTGATGATACTGTGATACTGTGAGAGGTTAAGAAGCAAAACAACTGTGGCACAGAAATTGAAGATGCTGCTTCTTCACAGCTTCCTAAGAGCTGTTTAGTCCTGTGAGCACTCAGTCCTTCACTCTGCCTCTCCCCTTTGCAGAAAGCATCCCCCTGCTTCTGCACAGCTTCCCAAGAGCAGTTTAAGCCTCCTGTGAGCACTCAGTCCTTCACTCTGCCTCTCCCCTTTGCAGAAAGCATCCCTGAGAGGGTCGCTGCAAGCAGTTTCACAGCAGAATCCAGTGATTTGCTGAACATCCCTGTGATACAGCTTCTGAAACTGATCCAATTCTGTCAGCAGGGCCAGGGAGGTGATTCTCCCCTTCTACTATGCTCTGCTAAGACCCCAGCTGGAGTACCGCGTCCAGCTCTGGAGCTCCTATGACAAGAGGGATGTGGAGATGCTGGAGTGTGTCCAGAGCAGGGCCAGGAGGATGCTGAGAGGGCTGCAGCAGCTCTGCTGTGAGCACAGACTGAAAGAGTTGGGGCTCTCCTCACTCCCTGGTCTGCAGAGTGTGCCCTGACCCAGCCGGGCAGCGATGCTGCGTTCTCAGAGGGGTCCATAAGCTTTACTGCACTGATGCTTTCTTGCTGAGCAAACTGACTCTGAGCATCTCAGAGGCTTCCTCCTGAGTAAATGATCTGATGCTGCTGGTGACGCAGGCAAGGCCAGAATTAGAAGCACTGACCCAGTAACAAAACCAGAGCCCATTAATAGTCACCCCTGTGGCGTGCATTGGCAGGCAGGAGCAGAAGCAATGGTCATGAAAACCCACCAGAAATACAATTCCACTGCCTCTAATTCTTCTTGGGACCAGTTCTGTAAGGCTGTAAATGTGTACCAAACTCCACTGGAGATGAACAAACAATGCCTAACTCCTGGACCAGAGTATTTCATTCTTACTTCAGGGTACAGGGAAGCAGGGTAACTTAGTGGAGGCAGGCAGGGAATAAAGAGAAGATTAACATTTGCAACACAGCACACTGCATTCTCTGCTGAGGGTTTTTTTAGCCTCTTCCTGAAGGTCCCCTGTGAAGAGCTGTTTCACAAGCCTCAGGTGAGAAGGCAGATCCAGAGAATGCTCTATTATTTCAGACAAAAAGCTTACCCACAATTAAGTTTTCCCAACACAAATACTTTGATTTTGTGTGCCTAAGCCTCATAATAGACTTACAGGCTACTGACCTAACAAGTTCTAAAGCTGCCAAGTGAAATGTCTCCTACTGTGATAGTGCTTCTGTCTGTTTTCACTGATCAAAAAGGCAGTCTATAGGGAGCAACTTAGTCCAGGGTACCAAATCTCTAGAAACCCAGAGTCTGTTAAGCTGAATCCATCACATGCACAATGTTGAATGACAAGAAGGGCTCAACAAGTTGCTAAAACACTGCAAGTTCCCTCTACTCTGCTCTGCTGAGACCCCACCTGCAGTACTGCCTCCAGTTCTGGAACCCCCATTACAACAAGGATGTGGAGATGCTGGAGAGTGTCCAGAGCAGGGCCAGGAGGATGCTCAGAGGCTGCAGCAGCTCTGCTGTGAGCACAGACTGAAAGAGTTGGGGCTGTGCAGGCTGGAGCAGAGGAGGCTCCCAGGTGACCTTCTTGTGGCCTTTCAGGATCTGAAGGGGGCTACAAAATGCTGGGGAGGGACTTTTCAGGATATCAAGGATTGACAGGACTGGGGGGAATGGAGCAAAGCTGGAGGTGGAGAGATCCATCCTGGCCGTGAGGAGGAAGTTGTTGAGCATGAGAGTGGTGAGAGCCTGGAATAGGTTGCCCAGGGAGGTGGTTGAGGCCCCATGGCTGGAGGTGTTTCAGGCCAGGCTGGCTGAGGCTGTGGGCCTCATCCAAACTGGCCTTGAACCCCTCCAGGGAGGGAGCAGCCACAACCTCCCTGGGCAACCTGTGCCAGTGTCTCACCACCCTCACTGTAAAGAACTTCTGCCTAACATCCAGTTTAAGTCTCTTGTCTGCCAGTTTAAGCCCATTACTCCTCAGCCTGTCATTACAACACCTTGTCAGCAGTCTCTCCCCAGCCCTCTTGTAGTCCCCTTCAGATACTGGAAGGCCAATCCAAGGTCTCCTTGAAGCACAGCCCCAACAGGATCTATGAGCTGGTCCTCATAGCAGAGCTGCTGCAGCCCTCTGAGCATCTTTGTGGCCCTCTTCTGGACTGGCTCCAACAGTTCCATGTCCTTCTTGTGTTGGGGGCTCCAGAACTGCACACAGGACCCCAGGTGGGGTCTGAGGAGAGCAGAGGGGCAGAATCCCCTCCCTTGCCCTGCTGCCCACACTGCTCTTGCTGCAGCCCAGCACAGGCTTCCTATCTGGGCTGCACACTCACATAGGTTCATAGGTATGGATCTAGACATGGGCATTTCTTTTTGCATACAAGTCTTTAGGCATTTTCAACAGAGAAACTGCCTAAAGCACTTGGTACAAGTGGAATTTTACTGATGACAAAATGAAGTTCAAGATTTGACTTCCAGATCTAAAAGGTCCTCAATAGCACAATCTCTTTATGCACAGGTTGCCTGCACCTTGGCAGCAATGTCTCTTTATGCACAGGTTGCCTGCACCTTGGCAGCACAATCTCTTTATGCACAGGTTGCCTGCACCTTGGCAGGAATGTCTCTTTATGCACAGGCTGCCTGCACCTTGGCAGCAATGTCTCTTTATGCACAGGTTGCCTGCACCTTGGCAGCACAATCTCTTTATGCACAGGCTGCCTGCACCTTGGCAGCAATGTCTCTTTATGCACAGGCTGCCTGCACCTTGGCAGCACAATCTCTTTATGCACAGGTTGCCTGCATCTTGGCAGCACACTCTTTATGCACAGGCTGCCTGCACCTCGGCAGCATAATCTCTTTATGCACAGGTTGCCTGCACCTGGGCAGCACAATCTCTTTATGCACAGGCTGCCTGCACCTTGGCAGCACAATCTCTTTATGCACAGGTTGCCTGCACCTTGGCAGCACAATGTCTCTTTATGCACAGGCTGCCTGCACCTTGGCAGCACAATGTCTCTTTATGCACAGGCTGCCTGCACCTTGGCAGCAATGTCTCTTTATGCACAGGCTGCCTGCACCTTGGCAGCAATGTCTCTTTATGCACAGGCTGCCTGCACCTTGGCAGCAATGTCTCTTTATGCACAGGCTGCCTGCACCTGGGCAGCACAATCTCTTTATGCACAGGCTGCCTGCACCTTGGCAGCAATGTCTCTTTATGCACAGGCTGCCTGCACCTGGGCAGCACAATCTCTTTATGCACAGGCTGCCTGCACCTCGGCAGCACAATCTCTTTATGCACAGGCTGCCTGCACCTCGGCAGCATAATCTCTTTATGCACAGGCTGCCTGCACCTTGGCAGCACAATCTCTTTATGCACAGGCTGCCTGCACCTGGGCAGCACAATCTCTTTATGCACAGGCTGCCTGCACCTCGGCAGCATAATCTCTTTATGCACAGGCTGCCTGCACCTGGGCAGCACAATCTCTTTATGCGCAGGCTGCCTGCACCTCGGCAGCAATGTCTCTTTATGCACAGGTTGCCTGCACCTTGGCAGCAATGTCTCTTTATGCACAGGTTGCCTACACCTTGGCAGCATAATCTCTTTATGCACAGGCTGCCTGCACCTTGGCAGCACAATCTCTTTATGCACAGGTTGCCTGTACATAGCGAAGTGCTTTGCAGACAGCTTGCTGAAGAAGACACTTGGGTGTTCATTTTATTCCCAAGCATATTCAGTTTCAGGGGAAAGAAAACCATCCCATGTCTCACCTTTCTGCTGCAGGTTCTTCACACTGTGTAAACCTGTTAAGAAAGTAGTCCCAGACACCACATAAGGCTGACTCAAGTCTAACTCCTCGATGCCATGATTCTATGTGCACAATGTTCCCTTTCACCACACTCCACTGTAAACCAAACGTTAAGATACTAAGCTGGAAGTATTCAAAGCTTCAGAATGGATCAGGGCTGTAAAACCAGAGCAGACTCGAGTTTAAGTGAGAGGCAGAAGAGCTCCCTGTGCATTTCTGAACGTTGCATTGGTTAGAACACACCTTCTGGGAGCTGGCTGGAAGGACACTGAGTTGGCATTCCACCTGACCCTCAGGCTCCACATCCTCCCCAGTATTTCCACGAGCAGGAAGACACAGAGATGGCATTTCTGTTCCTAATGCTTTTGACATTACATAACAATGTAAATCCAGCTAAGGCTGTTACACAACTGGTCTTTTTTCAGCACCAACTGCAATAAAAATGGCCTGGGACATGAACCTCTCCTCCTTTTGGCAATCCTCAGGAGGATCCTTCAGAGCAAACAAAGAAAGATAAAAATGCAGTGCAAGATGCAGTACCTGTCAGCAGAGACTTAGAATCACAGAATCAGGCAGGTTGGAAGAGACTTCCAAGCTCAGACAGTCCAGCCTAGCACCCAGCCCTAGCCAAGCAACCAGACCATGGCACTAAGTGCCCCAGCCAGGCTTGGCTTCAACACCTCCAGGGACAGTGACTCCACCACCTCCCTGGGCAGCCCATTCCAATGCCAATCACTCTCTCTGACAACAACTTCCTAACAACATCCAGCCTAGATCTCCCCTGGCACAACTTGAGACTGTGTGCCCTTCTTCTGTTGCTGCTTGCCTGGCAGCAGAGCCCAACCCCACCTGGCTACAGCCTCCCTTCAGGCAGCTGTAGACAGCAATGAGCTCTGCCCTGAGCCTCCTCTTCTGCAGGCTGCACACCCCCAGCTCCCTCAGCCTCTCCTCACAGGGCCGTGCTTCAGGCCCCTCCCCAGCTTCACTGTCCTTCTCTCGACACCTTCCAGCACCTCAACATCTCTCCTGAACTGAGGAGCCCAGAACTGGACACAGCACTCAAGGTGTGGCCTGAGTAGTGCTGAGTACAGGGGCAGAATAACCTCCCTTGTCCTGCTGCCCATACTGCTCCTGAGCCAGCCCAGGATGCCATTGGCTCTGCTGCCCACCTGGGCACACTGCTGCCTCATCTTCATTACTCTCTACCAGTACCCCCAGGTCCCTCTCTGCCTGGCTGTTTTCCAGCCACTCTGTCCCCAGCCTGTAATGCTGCTCAGGGTTGCTGTGGCCAAAGTGTAGAACCCTGCACTTAGCCTTGTTAAATCTCATCCCACTGGCCTCTGCCCACCCATCCTTAGTAGAGCAGAACTCAAAGAGTAATTTGCATCTTAGCAGAGCTCACTGCTAGCTTAAAAATCAATCTCCCTGCATCCCTGCCTCTCCACCTTTATGCATAGCACTGTGCCTTCCTCACCAATACAGAATCTTTCCACAGAGCACACTGCCTGGCAGTATTTAGTGGTGCTCTGTACTATACACAGCACAGGATTTTGGCTCAGCTGTTTTTATCATCATTTTTACAGCAGTCATTTGACACCTTGCCAAACACTCTGGTAACAATGATCTCCTCAGCACAGTCTCTCTGACCTCTGCCAGTCTTCTGTGTGTAGCATTAACAATCTGAGCCAGCAGTTCTCATATCCTCATGCAGCACACTGCAGTCTGCAGTTCTGTTTCAATGCACTCAGCAGATGTTGTGGCTTTCAAAAGCCTCGAAGAGCAAAACTGAAGATGATACTCCAGGTAAGAACCACTACCATTTAATCACTGGAAGCAGTGCTGTACATATGGCTTAAGTCACAGAATATCCTTGGCTGGAAGAGACCTTCAAGATCATAGAGTTCAACCTTCAACCCAGCACTGCAAGGTCACCACTAAACCATGTCACTAAGCACCAGGTCCATGCACCATTTAAACACTTCCAGAGATGGTGACTCCACCACTACCCTGGGCAGACCATTCCAATGTTTGATAACCCTTTCAATGAAGAAATACTTCCTAATATCCAGCCTCAACCATGTCCTTCCTGTGTTGGGGGCTCCAGAGCTGCCCCCAGGACTGCAGGTGGGGTCTGAGGAGAGCAGAGCCAAGGGGCAGAATTCCCTCCCTTGCCCTGTGCCCACACTGCTCTTGCTGCAGCCCAGCACAGGGTTGTGTCTGGGCTGCACTCACATTGCAGGCTCCTGTTGAGCTTTGCATCAGCCCAGACCCCCAGGTCCTTTCTCCTCAGGGCTGCTCTCAGCCGTTCCCCACCCAGCCTGGAGTTGTGCTTGGGATTGCACTGATCCAGATGCAGGACCTTACACTTGGCCCTGCTGAACGTCATGAGGTTGGCCTGGGCTCCAGCAGAACCAAACTCAAGAGAATTCAGGACACAGATTCAAGCAGCCCCACCTTCCACCCAGCCATAGCATTCCTTTTCACACCAACACATCATTATGTCCTTTGCCTTTCTTACACCCATACAAAGTCACCACAGCCTCCCTGAGGTGAACAGCATCAAGCCAGGTGTGCAGTAACAACAGTAAGAGTAGAATGAAGCTTCTTGATGAATTACTTCTCTGTTTTTCTGCCATCTAGACACATTCCACAGCAGAGCTGAGTTGCTGGTAGTGGCTAAGAAGGATGCCATCTCAGGAACCGCTGTCACAAGTTACACTTGTAACTACACCCCACCTGCAAGTTTGAATGTTACCTTTTTATGTGACAGTGACCTAAGAATCTCATCCATCAGCTTCTGCTTCCAATTTGGTGTTTAAAACAGGGGGTTTCTTTAATGAAGGCAATAGGTTACAAAACTGATCACAAGAGCTATGACAAAATAGGATGATACTGCAGTTCTGATAAGCCAAACTTCAAAGCTGATTTTACAACCCCAGTCCTGCAATCAACTAATTAGGCAAAGGAGATGTGCAGCATATGTTTCATATATTGCATTATCCTGGCTGAGGGAACTAGGGTTGTACAGCCTGGAGAAGAGGAGGCTGAGGGGAGACCTTCTGGCTCTCTACAACTCCCTGAAAGGAGGTTAGAGCCAGGTGGGGGTTGGTCTCTTCTCCCTAGTAACAAAGGACAGGAGCAGAGCAAGTGGCCTTAAGCTGCACCAGGGGAGGTTTAGGTTGGACATTAGAAGAAACTTCTTCACTGAAAAGGTTCTCAAAGACTGGCACAGGCTGCCCAGAGAGGTGGTTGAATCCCCATCCCTGGAGGCCATTCAAGGATGCAGAGATGTTGTGCTGAGGGGCATGGTTTAGCACCAGACTTGTTAGGGTTAGAGAATGGTTGGGCTCAATTGTCTTAAAGGTGTTTTGCAGCCAAGACTATTCCAAGATTGTATGATTCAGGTTTTACTGCAGCAACAAGGTCTCACAGGCTGATTTTTAGACAGTTTCATACAACACAATGTGCTAAGATGCTCCACACAGAACACAGGCAAGCAGGAGACATATGGAGAGGTCAGAGATCTAGACTTAAAATGACCAACATCATCTGGAGACTAAGACAGGACAGTCTTACTGCATGCTATCTGAGCTCAGCTCAGTCCAGAATTGCCTTTCACATGGCAGGGTTAAACCTAACCTTCCCCTGGAGGTGCAGTACAGGGGCTGTGGACAGAAGCAGGCTACAAACACGAGCTGCACATTCAACCTACTACACCCAAACTCAGCTGCTGCAAAATGCCAACATCTGCTAACTTGCACATCATTCAGCATTGTGCCTCTCCATCAATGCTTTCTTGCAAAATCAATCCACTTGAGAAACCCTCTTCTGTGATAAAGCTTACATAAGATGCAACCAAATGCAAACAATTGACAACAAAACCATACAGCAGAGCAGAGCAGAGCAGAGCAGAGCCTGGTGGCACAAGCCATGCCCTCTGGAGCCTGCTGCTTTTTAGTTTCCCAACCATTAGTCAGCCTGAGAATGACAGTTCTGGAATCAATGTAAAACATCTGGATCTCTGGGAAAGTCTCAGCTAGAAAACTATTTTCCTGTTGACTTTCCACGTGAAGTTCAGTAAGGACAAGTGCAGGGAGGGATAACAGCAGGCACCAGTACAGGTCGGGGGCTGCCTTGCTGGAAAGCAGCTCAGAAAAAGAAAGAGCTTAGAGTGCTGGTGGGCAGCAAGTTCTGCACGGGTCAGCAATGTGCCCTTGTGGCCAAAAGAGCCAATGGCATCCTGGGGGGCATCAGGAAAAGTGTGGGCAGCAGGGCTAGAGAGGGTCTGCTCCCCCTCTACTCTGCCCTGGGGAGACCACACCTGGAATACTGTGTCTGGTTTTGGGCTCCAAGTTCAGGAGAGACAGAGACCTGCTGGAGAGAGCCAGGAGGATGACTGGGGGACTTGAGCATCTCCTCTGTGGAGAGAGACTGAGAGCCCTGGGGCTGTTCAGTCTGGAGAAGGCTGAGAGGGGATCTGAGCAATATCTGTGTACACATATCTGAGGGGTGGGGGTCAGTGGCTGAGGCCAAGCTCTTTTTGGTGGTCAGCAGCAATAAGCCAAGGAGCAATGGATACAGACTGGAACAGAGAAAAGTTTCAGTTCAACATAAGGAGAAATTTCTTTACAGTGAGGATGACAGAGCCCTGGAGCAGGCTGCCCAGAGAATTTGTGGAGCCTCCTTCTCTGGAGACTTTCAAAACCCACCTGGATGTGTTCAAGAGGGGCTGGACTCAATCTCTGGAGGTGCCTTCCAACCTCTAATGTTCTGTGATTCTGTCATTCTTACCTTAATGCACCATGCACTGCATGGAGTACAGGAGTCTAGAGAGAGCTTTAGGAGCAGCAACCAAATAGCTTTAACTCACCATACTGCATTCAAGTTACACAAAACCTTTCCACTGAGCAAAATGTTAAACAGAAATCCTCAATTATGATCTCTGCAAATATCCCTGTAAGGGTATTTGCTGGGATTTCTAAGCTAAAATAACTAACCTCAGAACCCAGCACCATTACCCCACGTCAAGCATCTAAAGAGGAATGCATTACCTATGTTTAATGTACAAATAACTCCCCATGCACTGCTCAAAGCTATGTGAGCATCCACTCACCTCTATTTCCACTCAATGGAAACCTTCTCTTTATAAAGGTGTGTGGGAGAAGCCATTCCAGATACATGCCTTACCCCTGAGAAAGCAATCATCTGCTCTCTGGTTGTGATACCCTCCACAGCAGAAGCCCTGCCCTCCCTAACACAAGAGGCTGCACTACAACCAGTGCACTGAGGAACAGCACAGGACACGGAGAAGCAGCTTGGAAAATGCACTGTGGTTCTGCTCATCATCCTCATAAATGAGTGAAGGGAGGCTGCAGCCAGGTGGGGGTTGGTCTCTTCATTCAGGCAACCAGCAATAGAACAAGGGGACAGAGTCTCAAGTTGTGCCAGGGGAGGTCTAGGCTGGATGTCAGGAGGAAATTGCTGGCAGAAAAGAGTGATTGGCATAGGAATGGGCTGCCCAGGGAGGTGGTGGAATGAGGTCTGCCCTGAGTCTTCTGCAGGCTGCACACCCCCAGCTCCCTCAGCCTCTCCTCACAGGGCTGTGCTCCAGGCCCCTCACCAGCTTCATTGCCCTTCTCTGGACACCTTCCAGCACCTCAACATCTCTCCTGAATTGAGGAGCCCAGAACTGGACACAGCACTCAAGGTGTGGCCTGAGCAGTGCTGAGCACAGGGGCACAAGAACCTCCCTTGTCCTGCTGCCCACACTGCTCCTGAGCCAGCCCAGGATG
Source organism: Pogoniulus pusillus (assembly GCF_015220805.1). Taxonomy (NCBI): domain Eukaryota; kingdom Metazoa; phylum Chordata; class Aves; order Piciformes; family Lybiidae; genus Pogoniulus; species Pogoniulus pusillus. Next base: position 11,015,958 of record NC_087296.1, on the reverse strand, counting down.
CCATTGGCTCTGCTGCCCACCTGGGCACTTTGCTGCCTCATGTTCAGCTCCTCTCTACCAGCACTCCAGCTCCCTCTCTGCCTGGCTGCTCTCCAGCCACCTCATCCCCAGCCTGTAGTGCTGCTTGGGGTCACTGAGGCCGAAGTGAAGAACCTGGCACTGGGACTTGTTAAAACTGATATGACTGACAGTCAGCATCTCAAGTTTCAATGCAGTCAGCAGAGGTGGCATCCAGCCTGTGATCTAGGTCATGAACTACTTGTTCAGGCACACTTCACAGAGAGAAGTGCACTCCTTTGCCTCAACTCCACTTCAACCCTAAGAATGCATCCCTAAATGGGCAGCTTGAAAAGATTAACAGTGAGAGGACAAAAATTTGGTGCTTAATGACTTTCTGTGCCTTTGAAAGGTTCCCTATTGAAGTGGTTTTAACTTCCACAAAAACACAGCAGCTGCAAAACCCCAGCAAAAGTCTGAGTGAAAGCAAAAATGGACTCTTTAAAAACAGGTCTTTTTAAAATCTAAACCACCTAATTGTGGACTTTGAAGCCTAAAGTAGAGGCATGGGAATATTTTTAACCTCTATTTTTTGAAACAGGCTTTTCACCCTTATTAACTCAGAGAAACTTGGTGAGTAATGCCCTCCCACTGCCATTGTGGTGCAGCAACAATGAATCACCTCTGCCATTGAACAGACCCATTCTGAACGATGCCAGATTGCCATGACTTGTACTGGCATCAGTGTACTGGCACCCAAGAGAGATGTGCAGGTGCTGGAGTGTGTCCAGAGGAGGGCAACTAAGCTGGGGAAGGGCCTGTAGAATATATCTTAGGAGGAGTAATGGAGGGAGCTGGGGATGGATAGTGTGAGGAAGAGCAGGATGAGGGCAGACCTCATTGCTGTCTACAGCTACCAAGAATCACAGAATCAGTCAGGGTTGGAAGGGACCACAAGGATCAACCTGCTCCAATCCCCCTGCCGTGGTCAGGGACACCCTACCCTAGAGCAGGCTGCACACAGCCTCATCCAGCCTGGCCTTAAACACCTCCAGCCATGGGGCCTCAACCACCTCCCTGGGCAACCCATTCCAGCCTCTCACCACTCTCATGCTCAACAACTTCCTCCTCATGGCCAGGCTGAATCTCCCCATCTCCAGCTTTGCTCCATTCCCCCCAGTCCTGTCACTCCCTGAGAGCCTAAAATGTCTCTCCATGGATTTTTTGGAGACCCCCTTCAGACACTGAAAGGCTAAAGAAGGTCCCCTGGGAGCCTCCTCTTCTCCACTGCACAGCCCCAACTCTTTCAGTCTGTGCTCACAGCAGAGCTGCTGCAGCCCTCTCAGCATCCTCCTGGCCCTGCTCTGGACACATTCCAGCATCTCCACATCCCTCTTGTAATGGGGGCTCCAGAACTGGATGCAGGGCTCCAGGTGGGGTCTCAGCAGAGCACAGTAGAGGAAGAGAATCACCTCCCTGTCCCTGCTGGCCACACTTCTCCTGATGCAGCCCATCAGGGACCTGAAGGGACATCGTGGAGAGGCTGCTGCTGGGCTCTTCTCATAGGTAATTGGCAACAGAACAAGGGGGAATGGCCTCAAGATGAGCCTGGGGAGGTTTAGATTGGACATTAGGAAAAACTTTTTCATGAAGAGAGTGGTCAGGGACTGGAATGAGCTGCCCAGGGAGGTGGTGGAGTCACCCAGCCTGGATGTGCTTAAGGGTCTTACGGATGTGGGGCTTAGGGATATAGTTTAAGGTGAACCTTAAAGAGTAGGGTTCTAGGTTGGACTTGGTGATCCTGAGGGGCTTTGCCAGCCTGCATGGTGCTGTGATTCTGTGATCAGTGCCAGGCAGAATTACATGGAAGTTGGATCAGGGATATCAGGATGTTCAACACCCCAAGTAGACTCCTGCTGCTCGGTTCCACATAACTACTTGTGGACATTCATCACCTGTTGGCCTGTAGATTTTGCACCTCATCTGAAATCAGAAGTAGCAGCTGCCATACTGATGGAAGTCTCCTCAGTCTATCCTTGTGGAAAATGTCAGTTTTGAAGGAAAAAGGAAAAGCTCAAGTGAAAATTAGCCTTTGGTTTGAAATGTTGCTGTTGTCTCTCAGTGAGGCCAGTTGGGGTGGCTTGTGACCCTTCTCTCTTCTAAAGCCCACTGCCTCTAGACTCTCCTCTCCTAGCAAAAGCCAGACAGCCACCAAGCCAGCATGGTAGCAGCAGGTCACAAGAGATAGGACCTAAACTGTCTCTACTGGCAGTGGAAAAACAATAGGTTGAGAGTATAAAGGTTCCTTCTCTTCTGAGTATGGACTGTAAGGATGTGCCATGGGACAGGAGCATTACCTCAGCAGCACAACAGTTGCAGTGATATTGCAACACAGCAGCAAAGAACCTAGCTCCTGGGGGAGGTTTTTCCCCAGGTCTCCTTGCTCTGAGAAGGTTGATAGACACATCCCTGCCATCTACTCCTCTTGGCAAGTATTTCAACTGGTAAATTTCATACCAGGGCCCTTTAAGATGATCCTCCCAACATGCTTCACAGCATAGAAGGATGTGTTTGTGCAAGGTACTCACGCAGAAGTTGTTTGCATGTCATGCCAGCTTTTGCTGAAGTTCTGCTTCAGTTCATTCATCAGACTTATGCCAAGCTTCTGTTTGATCTCCACCAGGTGCTTTTCTTTGGCTGCTAGCACTTGCCGCAACGTTGAGATTTCATCCTCTAGCTGAGAGAAACAAAGAGGGAGGGGAAAGGAGAAAGGTGTTAATCACTCCCCACATACAATGCTCAGAGCTCCAATGACTCTCACACAGACTTGCACTTTTCTTAGGTGGCTAGAGGGAGATTCAAGGGCTCGTGAAGACAAGACAGAAATGATCAGAGCAGAACTGACACTCCATTAAATTGATGTCCCAAACTGTCACCTGTGTGCACCATCATGCACATGCACCTAACAAGAGAGAATTCTCCAGTGAGGAGGTGACTACTGAGAGACTTGACCACGATCTGCCACAGAGCATTAGAATCTCAAACATCAGCTTGTCACTCACTAGTAAAATAGGAGCAGGCAGAGCAAGAGGAGATTGGGTAACTCAGGCAAGCATCTCTCGCAATGCACAGGCTTTGAACTTTGCATTTGCAGCTTTTTAGCCTTCCACTCCATGAAAAAGATGCAGATTCTTGGGAGCAGGTTAAAGAAAATCAAAAAACCACATCATAACACAACTTGAGAGCATGATATAAAGCCACATCCTTGTCACATCCATGTATTTTAGGCCCCTATACATTTCAAATTGGTTAACGTAGAAATACATAGCAGATGGACTGTTAAAATGTGTGAAGAGGCCCTACCTAAAGCACAGAAGTGTTCAGCAGACACAGCAGATTAGTCTTTTCAGAGCTCCTAGTCATTAACCAAACTGTGTGGATTCAAGCTGTAAGGATGCCATTCAGCATCCTTCTCCCTCCAGAGGGCTCTGGCGCATTTAAAGAGAGCCACTGCTTCAGCAAGGCAAGGACCAGAACGCTTGGCTGAGAGAAGGGACTACTGAACCAGGCTGCCACTGGCTCAGCATGCTCCTGCTCGAGCAGCACTCCTGTGGGCACAGTTTGTGTTCTTCACCACGAAGCCTCCCAAGCCAGTTAATTACACCAGCAGCACTCAGAAGTACTGGAGCTAACAAGGGCAAGTGACACCAGAGCAGCTGCCTTCCTCTTCAGGTTTAGAAGTTCCCTTTCCAACTGTGTTCCTTCCTCCATATGTTAATAGGATAACATATGGTAATGTATCTGATTACCATATGCTAAATTCACTGGAACCAGAGTCCCTCTGTGATTTAACTCCATAGGCTGCAGGGAAGGAGGCAGGCACCAGCTGAGTCAGCTGTTGACCTCCAGGCCTATATTTAGGATGGCAAAAGCAGCACTGCTTTTGTTTTACACATTCATACATTCTCCTTCCCTCTAAAGCTGCCTGCAAGTTCATTGCTCTCAGGAAAATCACCTTTGATTCCCCCTCCAGCTACTGCTGTCTCTTTCTGTCACTACCTGCTTCTAAATTATTCAAGCAGCTCAGGAATTAAGCACCAAGACTCTGAGCACGGAGCAGAATCACAGCCCCAGTGAAGCAGGTACCGATGCTCGCCCATACCTGTGATGCTAACATACCTGTGCTAGTTGAAGCTAGCTGGACTGTTTGAGTGAGAAGAACTAGCTGTTAGGCTGCATTATTCCTCCCCATGTCCCTTATAGAATCATACAACTGTTTCAGTTGGAAAAGGCCTCTGAGATCAGCACACTTCTGGCTCAGCTTCTGCTGGCTTGCAACCAGCACCCCCAGGTCCTTTTCCACTGAGCATCTTTCCAGCCACTGTGCCCCTACTCCACTTCATTCCCACTCTGTCAAGAAGCATCTCGAGTTTCTCTTCAAGAGAGTAGCTGGTTAAACACTTAGAGGAAGAAGAAATCACTGTGGCAGCATTCACAGAATGCCAGGCTGAAAGGGACCCCAAAGATCATCTGGTCGAGCCATCAAGGTGATAGTGGAGTTGAAATGTGCTGCCCCAGCACCCTGTCAGGATGAGTCTTAACACTGATCAGGGAAGGGACTCCACTGCTTCCCCTGGGAGGTGATTCCAGTGTCTGACTGTGCTCATGGGCAAACATTTTCTTCTGCAGTCCAGCTGGAATCTCCCCAGCAGTAGTTTGTCCCCATGAAACTCCTTTTAAAAAGAGAGTCTCTATGGTCCTGATGCCCCTCTTTATGGGCTGGTCACTGGTAATAAGGTCTCCCCTAAGCCTTCTCTCCTCAAAGCTGAACAACCCACCTCTGTCAGCCTTTCCTCCTGTGGCAGGGCTGCCAGGCTTCTGAAGGTCTTTACAGGGAGGCTGGATGAGGCACTTAGTGCCATGGCTTAGCTAATTAGAAGGGTTAGGTGATAGGTTGGACTGGATGATCCTAGGGGTCTTTTCCAACCTGGTTAGCTCTGTGATTCTGTGATCCACTCCTCAGGAGCTGATCAGAGCTCCTTATAGCTCTCCTACCCAGAGCAAACCAGCTAGTGCCCAAGTCTGCCTGAGGAACACTGCTGAGGAGCTTAACCCAGCACCAGTATGGCTACAAGTACTTAGAGGTGAATGCTTTCCATACGTGCCAGCACTGCAGCAAAAGCTGCTGACATGCTCCTCTTGCACATCTCGGGGCGGGCTGGGGCAGGAGCCAGGCTGAGATAGCACAAGGCAGGAACTGGCAGAGTGCAATGTCCACGCACTGGGGTGAGGGCAATGCCCAGGACTGCACCTGGAGGATTTGGGGGTCAGGTCAGCCAGCATGGAGAGCTGCACAGCTGGGAGCCCAGAGAAGGGCAAGGCTGGGGAGGGGCCTGGAGCACAGCTCTGTGAGGAGAGGCTGAGGGAGCTGGGGGTGTGCAGCCTGCAGAAGAGGAGGCTCAGGGCAGAGCTCATTGCTGCCTACAGCTACCTGAAGGGAGGCTGTAGCCAGGTGCGGTTGGGCTCTGCTGCCAGGCAAGCAACAACAGAACAAGGGGACACAGTCTCAAGTTGTGGCAGGGCAGGTCTAGGCTGGATGTTAGGAGGAAGTTGTTGTCAGAGAGAGTGATTGGCATTGGAATGGGCTGCCCAGGGAGGTGGTGGAATCGCTGTCCCTGGAGGTGTTGAAGCCAAGCCTGGCTGGGGCACTTAGTGCCATAGTCTGGTTGATTGTCTAGGGCTGGGTGCTAGGTTGGACTGGCTGAGCTTGGAGCTCTCTTCCAGTCTGTCTGACTCTATGATTCGACCCTTTCTGAGCACTCAGAAGCACGGTGCCTGTGCCTACAGGCTTACACAGGTATTACCCAGCACAAAACAAAACTACCCCCAGTGGAGCAGAGGGGGCTTGGAAGTAAAGACTACCAAGCTTTTCAAAAGGAAACATTAACCATTTCCCACAGGGCTTTTCTTTCTGAAGGACTCAAGGTTTTACACAGTTCTTTCACAGTCTTTTCTAAGAATCATAAGGCTCATTTAAGCCTCGAGTTTGTTCACTCTAAATTCAAGTTTTCCAAGCCTTATTTTAAGGTATAATGATCAGTTTTATTTTGTTGTTAAGCATAAGTTGCATGCCAGTAAACTGCTGGGAGCAACCCAGAACATAATTTCTATCTCAGCCAAGATCATAATATTTGAAAGGCAATCTCTCACTTGTGTGTTGGTACATGAATTAAAGCATTTCTGCCATGAGCCACTGAGAATTCTCTGCTTCCCCCAGGAATCAACAAGCAGGAAGGATGCCCAGAAACTCTTGAGATTAATTCTCTGGAGAGAAGCATTTCGTTCCCAGATGGCTGCAAGAGTTCATTGCTTTTCTCTCATCTCCACATGCTTCTCAAATCCCTTTCAGCAGAGAAGAGAAGAGAATGACAGAATGGCTGAAGCTGGAAGGGATCTCCGCAGGTCATCTGGTCCCAAGCAGGGCTATGTAGGGCCAGGGTTTCCAGAACAGTACCCAGGCAGCTTTTGAGTATCTCTAGGGATGGAGACTCCACAATCCTTCCAGTAAACTCAATGCTCAGCCCCAGTAAAAATGTATTTCCTGATGTTCAGAGCGAACCTCCTGTGCTTCTCTATGTGTCCACTGCCTCTGGTTGTGATGAAAAGCCCAACAAACATCCTAACTCCCACCTGACTGCTGTGTGATGCACACAGAAAGCTTCACCTTCCTCCTTGTTATTTACAGACATGGAAGCATCATAGAAGGGGTAAAAAGCAGCTAGCAACTGATACACAAGGCTTTGGAAAGCTTCACCTTCCTCTTTGTTGTTTACAGACATGACAGCATCACAGAAGGGGTTAAAAGTAGCTAGCAACTGATACACAAGGCCCTGGAAAGCTTCACCTTCCTCCTCGTTGTTTACAGACATGACAGGATCACAGAAGGGGTATAAAGTAGCTAGCAACTGAGAAACAAGGCTTTGGAGTTTGTTTCACTGGAAAATCCCAACTCAGCCCTGGAGGTAAATGGCTCAAGTGTCATTAAGTCACTCCTGACTTGGAGTATTTAATATTATGACAATATTAACTTAAACATTTCTGCTACATGAAAGACAAGGCTCAGTCTCTGCAAAGGAGCTGGCCTCTGGGCATGCTCATTCTGTCTGTAAGTGCAGGAAAAGCTTCACAGAGCACTACAGAACAATTCTGAGGGAATACTTCCTCCCTCAGCAGTTGACACTTGGAGAGCATGCTCTCATAGTCCCAAATTTTGGGATTCCTACCATTAACGGTGTTGTTATTTCACTCTTGCTATGTGAAATTCCCAACCTACAGTCTTAAAAATGCAGTCTGTCAATTCAGACAGAAGACAACTCTCCCTCTTCATGCAGCTGTGATTTCTGTTGTCCCATACTTTGAGTAAGTAAATCCTCCCTTTTGGTCTCTTCTCCCAGGCAAGCAGCAACAGAACAAGGGGACACAGTCCCAAGCTGTGCCAGGGGAGGTCTAAGCTGGATGTTAGGAGGAAGTTGTTGGCAGAGAGAGTGATTGGCATTGGAATGGGCTGCCCAGGAAGGTGGTGGAGTCACCGTCCCTGGAGGTGTTGAAGCCAAGCCTGGCTGGGGCACTTAGTGCCATGGTCTGGTTGATTGGCTAGGGCTGGGTGCTAGGTTGGACTGGATGATTTTGGAGGTCTCTTCCAACCTGGTTGATTCTATGGTTCTTTGATCTTCCATTTTAGCATTCCACTTCTCTGCAGCATTCAGCAGCAGTAAAACGGAATCCATCCTCCCACTGTGGACTGAGTCTAGGCAATCTCTTTAATCTTTGTAATAAAAAGACCACACAGTCACAACTTTCTCTTCCCATCTCTTTGTCATAAGCTACTGTCTTTCAACCTCCCCATGGTGTCCTGACATCTCCTGAAGTTCTTTAATTAAGCAAAAAACCAAAAGCCAACTGAAAAGATCAACTTCTCCTAGCACATCAGTGCCAAAGAAGCAGGGTGACATGAGTGTGCTCATCATTTTCTTCTGCAGCCACCCATCATCAGCTTTTCCTCTGAGCACTACACAAAGAAGCTTTTCCCTCGGGTGTCACAACCACTGTAAGGATAATATCACAGATCTGACTAAAACACTATTTATAAACCCTTCTTTCTAAAGAATGGGAAGAGGCACAGGTCTTGACTAAAATGGTAAGGTGAATTTCATTCTCTCTCTATAATTGATCATAGAATCATAGAATCAGCCAGGCTGGAAGAGACCTCTGAGCTCATCCAGTCCAACCTAGCACCCAGCCCTAGACAATCAACCAGACCATGGCACTAAGTGCCCCAGCCAGGCTTGGCTTCAACACCTCCAGGGATGGTGACTCCACCACCTTCCTGGGCAGCCCATTCCAATGCCAATCACTCTCTCTGACAACAACTTCCTCCTAACATCCAGCCTAGACCTGCCCTGGCACAGCTTGAGACTGTGTCCCCTTGTTCTGTTGTTGCTTGCCTGGCAGAAGAGCCCAACCCCACCTGGCTACAGCCTCCCTTCAGGTAGCTGCAGACAGCAATGAGCTCTGCCCTGAGCCTCCTCTTCTGCAGGCTGCACAGCCCCAGCTCCCTCAGCCTCTCCTCACAGGGCTGTGCTCCAGGCTTCTCAAGAGCTTCATTGCCCTTCTCTGGACTCGTTCCAGTACCTCAACATCTCTCATCTAAAGGAATTAATTGTTTTGCATTATATTATTATATGAGAGTATTATACTGGAATGATATTATATTATTATATTGGAACGGGCTGCCCAGGGAGGTGGTGGAGTCACTGTCCCTGGAGGTGTTGAAGAAAAGACTGGAGGAGGCACTCAGTGCCATGTCTAGCTGATTGGATAAGGCTGGGTGATAGGTTGGACTGGATGGGCTTGGAGTTTTCTTCCAACCTGGCTGATTCTGTGATTGTAGTCTAGACTATTTTTACTAGTAAGGAAGAGAATCCTTTTCATGGTGACTTCCTCCTATACTTAGCACCTTCCAGTGTAAGGAAGCAGAACCAGCAACACTCAGAGAAATTCAAGTTCATTACCTTGGCTAGCTCAGTCTTTAACTCTTCTTTTTCTTCTTCAGAGATCATATTGGTGAAGTCGACATCAGTGACCACATCTTCATCTGCTTCATGCAAAGAATGGGTTTCCAATAGGCCTTAAAGAATTAAAAGGTCAAGATAAACATTACCAATTATTCCAGCTCTGATACTGCCCTCTCCCAAAATCTAAGACTGAGATAATATTACCACACTAGGGAGAAAAAAACACCAACAAACCGACCCACAAAGTAAAAAACAAAGCAGCCTTTTCCTGCTAAAGGTCAATTGGATTCTGTTTCTCTTTGCTCCTGGAAAGCTGTTGGAAGTATTGGATGGTAACCAGCACAGAAGCAATTTAATATGAGAAAGCCTCACTCATTCACAGGAAAACAAATCCCCCTGGACCCCAGTAGCCACTGATAAGGCATTTCTGTGCTTCTACCAGCACTGGAACAGAGAAAGCTTTTTCTTCAGAATATGAAAGCTGCTTAATGTGGTTCACTGATGTGAGTAGTGAGAGCAGTTCAGTGAGTAACAGAGGCAGTGTATTGCTGAGCCAAGCTTGCTCTAGCAGCCCCTCTGACTGCAGCACTTTGCAAACCTTACACAGTTTGCAGAAGCAAATGCCATAGCTCCTGTCTGAATGTTCTAAATAGTAGAGAGAAGCATATTAAACCTGTGAAAGGTGAACAGTTATGCTGGACCTCCAGCTACTCCCTTCTGCATACCCAAGCCCTGGACCAGCACAAGCAATGACCAAGAGAAGCACGTACAGAAACGTTTGTGTCTGGCATAATCCACCCAGAGGAAACAAAAGCCACCCTATCTCCCCATCCCTCAGCAAAGAGAAGGTCTGCTGGGGTTCCAGCCATCAATAGCCTCTCATCCTTCACTGCCTCTTTAGTTTGAAAAAGAGGAGGCTGAGGGCAGACCTCACTGCTGTCTACAGCTACCTGAGGGGACATTGTGGAGAGGCTGCTGCTGGGCTCTGCTCACAGCTAATTGGAGACAGAACAAGAGGGAATGGCCTCAAGCTGAGCCTGGGGAGGTTTAGATTGGACATTAGGAAAGGTTTTTTATGGAGAGAGTGGTCAGGGACTGGAATGATCCAGTGGAGTCACCCAGCCTGGATGTGGTTAAGGGTCATTTGGATGCAGTGCTTAGGGATATGGTTTAGGGTGAATCTTGAAGAGTAGAGTTCTAGGTTGGACTTGGTGATCCTGAGGGGCTTTGCCAACCTGCATGCTTCTGTGATTCTGTGAAAACAACACAAAGGATGGGATGAGAGAAAACAGGCTTGCTCCTTTGGAACTTGTTTCACAGTTCTCAATCTGTTTCTGTCATGCAAAATGTCTGGGACAGCACCTTCCCTATTTTCCAGGTCTGCAGTGGGGTAATCAACCACCTCAGCTGACTCCTGACATCTGTATGCTGCTTACATCAGGAGAGAAGTGCTCCTTTCCCAGGTCCACAGAGGCCTCTGTACTCTGTTACAGAGATTAGAATTTAACCTTGTCAAGGTTTGGCAGCAGGGAACTGAGGTCACAAGCAGCAAGCCTGGAGTATTCAACAACTTGCAATCAAGTGCTTTACATTCTCATGCAGAAAGCAAAACTCCCTCCAGCTTTCTGTCACTTCTTTCACCTGGAGTCCCCCAGTGTACCTGGATCTCCCCCTGTACAATAGAACAGAACAGATTTGATTCATACTCCACTGCAGAGCACAATGTGCTGAACTCAGCCTCATTAATTACAGCCTCCCCTGAGTGGGTAGATAAAGAGCAGCAACACAGGTGCTGAACTCCTGCCTGGCACCATGTGCAAGAACAGAGAGCCACCCTTAAGCACAAACCCCTTTTGAAAATCATGAAAGCATACAGAAGTAGTTGATACCTTACAGCTATTACCCAGGAAGCAGCTTGGCAGAAAAACCTAGATTGCCAAAGCCACAACAAAAGCAAAGCACATTTATCCAGTAGGAACATTCCCAAATCACCTTTATTAAGACCCTTCTACTTCCAAACACAAGTGTTGTTTGGTATTTGTTTGAAAAGCCTTGCTAAGAAAATCAGGCTAAGTTGGGTCCCCAGGGTCTTGAAAGCAGTCTCTTGTTTCATGGATGGGGGAGCAGCAGCACAGGGCAGCTCTTGGAAACTCGGGGAAGAATCTCAGAGGCAACAGGACTAAGGCTGGAAACCTTTAAAGGAAATCAGGAGGTAGATGTGAGGCCAGGTGATGATGGAGCAATTGATACTTGAGCTAAATAAAAGGCAGCTCTGTGCTGTTTGAGAATGCCTAGGCAAAGAGCCCAGAATCTGGATGAGGGGATTGAGTCCATCACCAGTAAGTCTGCAGATGACACCAAGCTAGGAACAGGTGAGGATCTGCTGGAGGGTAGGAGAGCCCTGCAGAGGGACCTGACCAGGCTGGATAGGTGGGCAGAGGCCAATGGGATGAGACTGAACAAGGCCAAGTGCAGGGTTCTGCACTTTGGTCACAACAACCCCAAGCAGCACTACAGGATGGGGACAGAGTGGCTGAGGAAGGCCAGGAAGAAAGGGACCTTGGGGTGCTGGGAGAGAGCAGCTGAAGATGAGGCAGCAGTGTGCCCAGGTAGGCAGGAGAGCCAATGGCATCCTGGGCTGGCTCAGGAGCAGTGTGGCCAGCAGGACAAGGGAGGTTCTGCCCCTGTGCTCAGCACTGCTCAGGCCACACCTTGAGTGCTGTGTCCAGTTCTGGGCTCCTCAGTTCAAGAGATATGTTGAGGTGCTGGAAGGTGTCCAGAGAAGGACAGTGAAGCTGGGGAGGGGCCTGGAACACAAACCCTATGAGGAGAGGCTGAGGGAGCTGGGGGTGTGCAGCCTGCAGCAGAGGAGGCTCAGGGCAGACCTCATTGCTGTCTGCAACTACCTGAAGGGAGGCTGTAGCCAGGTGGGGTTGGGCTCTGCTAATTTCTTGAATCTGAACTGGAAAGGTCTCTTTATCAGTGCCTGGGGCTGCCCTCACAGATCACTGTTCTAATTTGCCTGCCCTAATCTTCAGTTCAGGGAAGGGAGGAACGAAAACACTGAGCACACTGAGAAGGAAAAGAGGCTTCCTGAGGCAGCAGAGATCCCAACTCTTGCTGCCTGTTCAGAATGTAAACACAAGTTTCTGTCCCTGTGATTTATGTCCTCGAGAGTTTAGCATCCTCAATCTCAAGCAACTGCACAGCAAAGGACGTGGGCAAGGTTCCCAAGACTTTGTTCTCCTTAGTCTTTGTTTTTTGATGTGCCTGTGCCTGTCTCCCCTCTAATAACCACTCAGCTCTGCATCAGATTTCAAACAGAATCAGATGAAAACAGTCAGCTGGCAGAGAAGATTTAAAGTGATTTTACAGACAGAGAGAATGCTAGATGAGCTCCTCCTTACATGGGATACCAGAGAAACCAAGCAGGGAAGAAGAGTCATCCAGCTCTGGTGCCTCAGTGCAAGGACATGGAACCACTGGGGCAAATCCAGGAGGCCACCAAGGTGATCAGAGGATTGCAGCACATTCCCCTGTGGCCACAGGCTGAGAGAATTGGGGCTGTTCAGCCTGGAGAAGAGAGGAATCTGGGGAGACCTTAGAGCAGCTTTCATATACTTGAAGAGGACCTACAAGAAAGCTGGTGAGGGACTTACAAAGGCTTGTAGTGATGAGATGAGAGGGAATGGATTAAAGCTTGAGGAAGGGAGAATTAGAATGGTGTTGCTGGTTGCCTGGGAGAAGAGGCCACCCCCCACCTGGCTACAATGCCCCTTCAGGTAGTTGTAGAGAGGAATGAGCTCTGCCCTGAGCCTCCTCTTCTGCAGGCTGCACACCCCCAGCTCCCTCAGCCTCTCCTCACAGGGCTGTGCTCCAGGCCCCTCCCCAGCCTTGCTGCCCTTCTCTGGACACCTTCCAGCACCTCAACATCTCTCTTGAATTGAGTAGCCCAGAACTGGACACAGCACTCAAGGTGTGGTCTAACCAGTGCTGAGTACAGGGGCAGAATAACCTCCCTTGTCCTACTGGCCACACTGCTCCTGAGCCAGCCCAGGATGCCATTGGCTCTCTTGGCCACCTGGGCACACTGCTGCCTCCTCTTCAGCCTACTGCCTATCAGTACCCCCATGTCCCTCTCTGCCTGGCTGCTCTCAGCCACTCAGTCCCCAGCCTGTAGTGCTGCTTGAGATTGTTGTGGTCAAAGTGCAGAACCCTGCACTTGGTCTTGTTCAGTCTCATCCCATTGGCCTCTGCCCACCCATCCAGCCTGTCCAGGTCCCTCTGCAAGGCTCTCCTACCCTCCAACAGATCCACAGCGGCTCCTAGCTTGGTGTCATCTGCAAACTCACTGATGCTGGACTCAATGCCCTCGTCCAGGTCATCAATAAAGATACTGAACAGGACTGGGCCCAGCACTGATCCCTGGGGAACACCTCTAGAGACAGCTGCCAACTGGATGTGGCACCATTCACCACCACTCTCTGGGCTCTGCCATCCAGCCAGTTCTTGATCCAGCACAGATCATGTTGTAGAGTATTATGCATCAGACTAATACTTGTGTGTTGACAGTGCTATGAAAAAAGAACCCACAAAGCAACACAAACAACAAAAGCTACAAACAAATCACCAAAACAACCCCCAATGATACCAAGCAAGCAAAAAAAAACCCCAACAGCTCACAGTGTTGCTTGTGACACTCACTGAATTAATCATACTGACAGCAAAATATTCAAGGCATGAACAGCAAATTTCTGCTCCTGTTCACTTGCTGACATTCAGTTCAGGGAAATAGATTTTCATCCTTCAAAATAAAAGCAGTTCAGAATTGAAGCCCTTTTAGTCTCTTGAGTTCTTTTGCTGTTGTTGCTTCCTTATCTATTAAAAATAGCATCCCCACCCAGTTATTTTGTATTCATATCAAAAAGTGAGAACACATCTTGGATGATATAACCCTTCCAGCTTCTTTTGCCCTGTAATCACATGTAGCCAGCAGCACAGCAAGGTATGCAGCACAACTGTTTCTTATTTTAAAGTGCCAAACACTTGTTTACAGTTTTAAATGGCATTTAAGTCTTCAAAGGGATGAAATGGTTAAGTAGAACAAAAGAGCTGTCCAGACACTGCATTAGTGCCTTTGATCTTCTTTATAATGTAGCCTTAATGCTAGATACAGAGATTAAGAGGGGTGAGGGGAAGCATCTACAGTAAATAGCTAAATTGACCAGAAAAAAAAAGCTGTTAAAAATGGCAAGGATTTCCAGTACCATTTTTCCACTCTATAAAGATTTCATAGGGGGCTGTAAGAAGGAAAATATCCTTTCACTTAATCCACCTAGAAAATAAAGCAGCTGAAGGGAGATCTTCCTTTCTGTGTTCAGTTCTAGCGGTGGTCAAGTCTGATCTGCTTGAGCCTAGCAGCTCCTGTACAGCCTGGCCTTTCTGCTGGAGGACTTCATGAACTCAGGCAGCAAAGAAGGTTGATTTTGGAGCTATGATTTGAAAATAAATCCAGAGGTTGGGTTTATCTCGGTTCAGAGAGGGAAGAACTCAAGTTGCACAGACTGTGTAGGTCTGAAGGATAAGCATTAAGGAAAACTGCAGATTCTACTTCCTATGACCATGGAGGCTCAAACTTCCTTTTCCTGAGTACTGTGTTCAGTTCTGGGCCCCCCAGTTTAGGAGGGACATTGAGATGCTTGAGCGTGTCCAGAGAAGGGCAACGAGGCTGGGGAGAGGCCTTGAGCACAGCCCTACGAGGAGAGGCTGAGGGAGCTGGGATTGGTTAGCCTGGAGAAGAGGAGGCTCAGGGGAGACCTTATTGCTGTCTGCAACTACCTGAGGGGAGGCTGTGGCCAGGAGGAGGTTGCTCTCTTCTCTCAGGTGGCCAGCACCAGAACAAGAGGACACAGCCTCAGGCTGTGCCAGGGGAGATTTAGGCTGGAGGTGAGGAGAAAGTTCTTCCCTGAGAGAGTCATTGGGCACTGGAATGGGCTGCCCGGGGAGGTGGTGGAGTCGCCGTCCCTGGAGCTGTTCAAGGCAGGACTGGACGTGGCACTTGGTGCCATGGTCTGGCCTTGAGCTCTGTGGTAAAGGGTTGGACTTGATGATCTGTGAGGTCTCTTCCAACCCTGATGATACTGTGATACTATGAGTATGCTCCTTGGAAGAGAGAGATGGATGGGCAAGTGTCTTCATGTCCTTCCTGCACTGGGCTTTGGGTTGGTGACAAGGAGAGGGAGGGAGTAAAGCTTTTGGGTGTTCAAGAGCTCTACCATCGCAGTCAGTGTCCCCAGCTGCCCTGGAGCAGCTTAATACAGACTCTAAGGCTCTCCATTCCATCTCTTAACCTCCACGGCTATAAGATAGATTGGCAAGTTTCCAAACAGAGGAACACTTTTATCTGAAGCTTCTGAATAAACAGCCAGTCTTAACCTGCTCATTCTTTCCTCTGTTTTAGTAAAACAGAAATTAATCATACATTGAGAATCTCTCTCTATTACTTTTTCCCCCTGGAAGCCATTAATACAGCTGCCAATCTCTGCCAGCAAAAAGTCAATCTACATACACACACATAACTAGCAGAAAACAGACTCCATGGCTTGACCACCTCACTGAGAAGGGAGTTTGGTAACCACCCCAAAGGCAGAAGTGCAATGGAGACAAGAGGGAAAGGATGTGTATATTACTCACAAAAAGAAACTGCCAAGCTTCAACCTGGAAACTGATACTCCAAATGAAATCATTACCTGAAACCTCCAGAAATGCAAGACAGGACCTTGCCCACTTGATCCAATAGCTGTCTCTCTTTAAATATGTATATATCCAGCAACAGAACAAGGAAATGCAGCCAAAAGTTGTGCCAGGGCAGGTTCAGGCTGGATGTTAGGAGGAAGTTGTTGGCAGAGAGAGTGATTGGCATTGGAATGGGCTGCCCAGGGAGGTGGTGGAGGCACCGTCCCTGGGGGTGTTGAAGCAAAGCCTGGATGGGGCACTTAGTGCCATGGTCTGGTTGATTGTCTAGGGCTGGGTGCTAGGTTGGACTGGATGAGCTTGGGAGGTCTCTTCCAACCTGTCCGATTCTATGATTCTATACACACACATACACAGATATATATATTTGTGGTAGTTCAAGGCTTATTGGCAAATTCCAATAAGAGAAATTAGTACTTTCCTGACAGTTCAGTTCAAATCTGAATGAGCAGAGCACTGGATGTGAAAGAATAACAACGTTAAAGTCTGTATCATCCACTGGGTTGCTAACTGGTACAAAAAGTCAAAATAAAACCAATTTCCTTCCCTTGGCTTCTGGGCACTGGGATCTGGTCGCTGTTCCTTCACTCCTCTCTGACTCCTCCACTAACATTTTCCAGATAAGATGCAAACCCTGCTGGTTGTTTTCTATCTGGAGAGACAGAGGGAGGCATTGGCTCCTTCTGGGCTTTCTTTGTCCAGGGTGGGGGAAGATTTGATTTCTGTATTATTTCTAAGCTGTACATAATTGCAAATACATTTTGTATATGTGCTTTCCAATTTAGCTTTGCTGTAAAATACAGCTTTATCTTCCAAGCTGTCTGAGCTGGGCTGGTAAAATGTTTTTTGGGGTAAGTTCCCACCTCACCACAACATGAACTAATAATCCTGTTTGCCTGGGGAAGAAAAATAGAATCAACCAGGCTGGAAGAGACCTCCAAGAGCATCCAGTCCAACCTAGCACCCAGCCCTATCCAGACAACCAGACCATGGCACTAAGTGCCCCAGCCAGGCTTGGCTTCAACACCTCCAGGGACAGCGACTCCACCACCTCCCTGGGCAGCCCATTCCAATGCCAATCACTCTCTCTGCCAACAAGACAGACATATCTCTTGAAGCTGTAGCTATGGACATACAAAGCAACTGCTGTGAAATGTAACA
Source organism: Pogoniulus pusillus (assembly GCF_015220805.1). NCBI lineage: Eukaryota > Metazoa > Chordata > Aves > Piciformes > Lybiidae > Pogoniulus > Pogoniulus pusillus. Next base: position 10,998,973 of record NC_087296.1, on the reverse strand, counting down.
GTTTAAAGGCAGCAGATGCCTTCTGCTGTGTCAATACTGGAAGTGATGACAGCTCTGTGCCACTTACTGTGCATTCTCTTTGCTCATTCTACACAACTATCCCTGATGTCAAGGGTAAGAAAACGATGCCCCAAGTGGAAGAGTTGTCATCATGGGGAAATTTAGGCTGGAGGTGAGGAGAAAGTTCTTCACCGAGAGTCATTGGACACTGGAATGGGCTGCCCGGGGAGGTGGTGGAGTCGCCGTCCCTGGAGCTGTTCAAGGCAGGACTGGACGTGGCACTTGGTGCCATGGTCTGGCCTTGAGCTCTGTGCTAAAGGGTTGGACTTGATGATCTGTGAGGTCTCTTCCAACCTTGATGATACTGTGATACTGTGATCTCTTTCTTTAGGCAGAGCAGGGGAAAAGACACTAAAAAATGAAGTCATGGTGGAATAACAGGGACTGAGAAAGTGGATGACACTGAGTCACAAAAGCAACTTGTGCTCTACTGATAAGGTACTGTAACAGGCTGCATAAACCACATGAAGGAATAAAGCATAGATAGCAGAGCAGATAAAAAGCAATGTAGGGGAAGGGAAGAGCTATGACATGGAAATACTGGCAGTCAGAGGTGGAAGTTGTCAGTCACATTTCTTAAACCCACCCTTTCACACTAAAAATACATGAAGGCACATCTTTCTAATCTCAATAGACAGGCACTTTGGGTCCCATCCTCAGCTGGCAGAAGTGACTGTGATCCCATCAACGGCATAATTAAGCTCACACATCTGCTTCACTGAGTAAAAATCACAGAAACCTAATGGCAGGATTTAATAAGCTTTATCTCCAAAGAAAGAGTCAGTTTTATTGTACTTCTCTAAAGCCAGGTGCAAAGGAACATCACTTGATGGCAATCTAAGTGCAGTGTAATTAAACTCGCAAGCCTCCTCAATTAGCTTCCCAAAAAGCACCTCTGCTGCAAGGAGTGATAACATGGTGCTTCTAAAATAAACTCCTCAAGCAGCTAGAATTTGTCTCCTTTAGATCACAAAACACATCCCTAACCAGTTCATTGGAAATCTCATTTCTAAATGAGCAAACTCTTGCTGCAGCCAGCAGGTTCCATGCTTCCCTCACAGCCCCATCCACAGCCATCTCAAGGTGTAAGGCAGAAGTGTCACTTTTTGATCCTGTAAACTCAGTAAGGGAAAGCACACAGCAGACAATGATCATAGAATCATGGAATGGTGTGGGTTGGAAGGGACCTCCAGAAGTCATCCAGTCCAAACCCCCCCCCCACAGTCAGCAGGGACATCCTCCTCTAGAGCTCAGAGCGTTGTCCAGCCTTGTTGAGAGATCATCTCTAGGGACAGGGCTACCTCCCTGGGCAATCTGTTCCACTACCCTTATGATAAAGAACTTGTTCTTAATATACAATCTAAAGCTGCCCTTCTCTAACTGCAAAGCATTTCCCCCCATCCTATGCCTGCAGGCCTTTATAAGCAGTTCCTGTGCAACCTTCTTGTAGCCCACCCTCAGGTACTAGAAGGCTGCTTTTAGGTCTCCCCAGAGTCTTCTCTTCTCCAGGCTGAACAACCACTACTCTCTCAGCCTGTCCTCAAAGAGAAGGTGTTCCAGCCCTGTGATCACCTTTGTGGACATCCTCTGGACCTGCTCCATCACCTCGTGTTGACAGCTCCAGAGCTGGATTATATCTGGGTACGCAACAGGTTCTTTATTCCCTTCAGGCTCAAATTCATCATTCCCCTTGCTTTAATGCAGGTTAAATGCCTCAGCACTTGCATACACTGAAATACACAGCCAGAAATGCTGAGAGAAAGGACAAACAAACCTCCCCTGTATCTGCTCAATCTCTCACATTGGGAGATTGAAGAGCGCAGTTTCTAAGGACCAGAACTGTCTCTTTGCATGCTGCTTGGCATAAAACATCCATGAATCTGTGACTAACCTTTGCAGGCAGAATCACAATTGCAAATTAACAACAAGCAATCACTAAGTAGGGATAAAGGCACAGTTCCTGTCCCCACAGTTCTGAAGTATTTATGTTAGACTATGTAGGAGTTCACAGCACTGAGGAAGAGGCAGTGAATGAACACACACTTCAGAGCAAGCACACTCTCCACCTCTCCCATCTCCCAAAGCATCACCTGCTTCACTTTGCAGCATCACCTGCTTCACTTTGCAGCACCCCTTACCCCTTTTTTAATGAAGGCTTTGCATCAGCTACTTTTTTGCCTTCTTAAGGGGAGGGTCATCTGCCAGTGCAGACTTCCTCCAGGCTTCTCTAAATAGACCTGACCTACCTGGGGAGAATCCAGAAGAAAATGTTTCACCAGGAGAACAGCCAACCATTGGAATCATCTCCCAAGGGAAGCAGTGGATTCCCTACATTGGACAGTGTTGAGCCATCCTGACAAGGTGCTGGGCCAGCTCAGTTCAACTGTGCTATTACCTAGAAACATTGGACCAGATGATCCTTGGGGTCCCTTCCAGGCTGGCATTCTGTGACACCTGCAACAAATGGGAACTGAATTCCCATTTAAAGCCCAATAACAATAAAGCTCATTGATATGAATATTGAGTGTTCATATAATTATTGGACTATTGCACATTGCAAACACACTGTTTTACCTGGGACAAGGGCCATGCATTCCCTTACATGGGAAATCTGTTTAAGATAAAAAAACATCTATGTTTGAGGCTTTGAAAATATTATTTGTTAAAACAACTGTTAAAGCAGCTGATGTCATTTACCTGGCCCTGAGCAAGGCCTTTGACACTGTCCTGCACCACGTCCTGGCCTCCAAGCTGGTGACACATGGGCTTGATGAGTGGAGCACTGATGGATAAAGAACTGGCAGGATGGCAGCACCCAAAGAGTGGCTGTCAATGGCTCCACGGCCAAGTGTAGGCCAGTGACAAGCAGAGTCCCTCAGGGATCAGTCCTGGGACCAGTCTTGTTCAACATCTTTGTGGGTGCCATGGACAGAGGCACTGAGTGCAGCCTCAGCAAGTTTGCTGCCCACACCAGCTGTGTGGTGCAGCAGCCAGGCTGGAGGGAAGGGATCCATGCAGAGGGACCTGGGTAGGCTGCAGAGGTGGGCACAAGCCAAGCTCAGGAGGTTCAACAAGACCAAGGGCAAGGTCCTGCATCTGGGTTGAGGCAATGCCAAGCACCAATCCAGGCTGAGCAGTGAGTGGCTGGAGAGCAGCCCTGAGGAGAGGGACTTGGGGGTGCTGGTGGAGGATAAGCTCAACAGGAGCCAGCAGTGTGCACTTGCAGCCCAGAAAGCCAAGCAGAGCCTGGGCTGCAGCAGCAGAAGTGTGGCCAGCAGGGCCAGGGAGGGGATTCTCCTCCTCTGCTCTGCTGAGACCCCACCTGGAGTACTGCATCCAGTTCTGGAGCCCTTGGGACAAGAGAGCTGTGGAGATGCTGGAGAGTGTCCAGAGCAGGGCCAGGAGGATGCTGAGAGGGCTGCAGCAGCTCTGCTGTGAGCACAGACTGAAAGAGTTGGGGCTGTGCAGGCTGGAGCAGAGGAGGCTCCCAGGTGACCTTCTTGTGGCCTTCCAGGATCTGAAGTGGGCTACAAAAAAGCTGGGGAGGAACTTTTCAGGCTTTCAGGGAGTGACAGGACTGGGGGGAATGGAGCAAAGCTGGAGGTGGAGTGATTCAGCCTGGCCGTGAGGAGGAAGTTGTTGAGCATGAGAGTGGTGAGAGGCTGGAATGGGTTGCCCAGGGAGGTGGTTGAGGTCCCATGCCTGGAGGTGTTTAAGGCCAGGCTGGATGAGGCTGTGGGCAGCCTGCTCTAGGGTCCTTGCCCACAGCAGGGGGTTTGGAACTGGCTGATCCTTGTGGTTCCTTCCAACCCTGACTGATTCTATGATTCTAAATGCTCCCAACATGTAGCAAAGCAGCTCTAATCTGCACCCTTCACTTCTTGCAAACAGCCTGGCAGTCATTGCTGCAGTGGACTGTTGTGATGGAGCTGGGTTTGGAGTTACTGTGACACTAACTCCCTAGACACAGTCACACAAAATACTTCTCCACCAGAACAGCTCTAGCTACCCAGGCCAGTTCAACTCAAGAGTCCATTTGTCTTTCCACCAGTTTTTTGCCAGCACCCTGAACTCTGAAACAAGGCATTTCTCATTTTGCTCTTTGTGTTAAGCCCTTCAGAGTTTTGGGTGTTACTAATTCTGTAGCTTTGGGCACTTGGTGTTCTGTAGCACACAATGAAATGTGTTCGCTTGGTGAGGCTGTGGGTGGGGACATCTGGGCTTTAGGGTCCTGGATGTCTGTGAAGTTCCCATAGAAACAGGTTTCTTGGCCTTTCTATCACTGGGTAGGGTTTGAAGACAGAAGGTAGCCTCTGCAGCTGGCCCAGGTAAGACAAATGACCAGGGGAGGTATGTGTCAGACCGGCAGACGCAGAGCACTTTCGGATGCACTGTACAGCCTCAGCCTTTGACAGCTCGGATTTACCCTCAGATGCAACCAAACCCAGCAGCTGTCACAGAGTGTGGGTTCTGCTCCTTGAACATCAGCAGGGAAGATAAACCCTGAGCCCTTCTGCCAGCTGCTGTGGACACAGGCAATGGCAGGCCAGTTCCTAGGAGGTGGAAGGTGTTCAGTTAAGCTCAGCCCGAGCTGTCACACCATTGAGGTTGCATCAGATCACCCCCAATGGCAAGAACATGATCCAAACCTCTACCCTAATCCATACAGGTCACCTAACGTGTTTATTCTAACTCCAGTGCCTTAAGAAGCTCTAGAAAGAGGACACAGGGCAGTGCTTGTCTTCTCTTCACTATTCTGCTGCTCTATGGAAGGAGCTTTTCCAGATGACACTGCAGGATGGACGTAACACAACATTTTTTCCCCCTATATATACCAGTATAGAAAGCTTCCACCTCTGCAGACAACTTCCATTCACACCTTGATCTCTGTTCAGATGAACTGTTAAAGTCTTTCTTATCCTTGCCTGTCCTTGGTGACAGCATGTAACTATGACTAGAATACTGCTGCTTCCCTTTCAGGACATGTTCATGCTCTGCACTCCTGTACAAACCTGGACACAACTGAGCAGCTGATGATTACAGATGATCAGGGGGCTGGAGCATCTCCCCTGTGAAGACAGGCTGAAAGAATTGGAGCTGCTCAGCCTGGAGAAGAGAAGCACATTTCACTATCTGAAGGGATCTACAGGAAGGCTGGGGAGGGACTGTTTAGAAGGGCTTGCAGTGATAGGATGAGAGGCAATGGTTTGAGACTGCAGCAGGTGAGATTATGTTGGACATCAGGAGGAAGTTCTTCACAATGACAGTGGAGAAATACTGGAACAGGCTGCCCAAGGATGTGGTTGAAGCTCCATCCCTGGAGACATCAGGATCAGACTCGATGTGGCTCTGGGCAGCCTGATATAGTTGGAGGTGTCCCTGCTCATTGCAGGAGGGTTGGACAAGATGACTTTGAGGGTCCCTTCCAATCCAATGCAATCTGAGGACATGCAATTCTGGATCTAGATGTAAATTCAGTTCCTACCTCTGAGCCTCTCTCACAGGAGCCCAAGCTATCATTACACACTCTTCTTTACTCCTCGTGCTTAATGTATAGACTTCATCTCTATTGCTCCCTGGCTCCACTTCTTTACTGTTTGAAGCAATTTAAAGCCACAAGCACATTTTTAACTCTACCTGTAGTATATGACTTCCAGTTTCCTGACAATAGCTGTTAAGTAGCTCTGCAGAGATCTTATTTAAACCTTCACAGCCACACTGTGAGTAAGTTCCTATGAATGACATTATTCAACAGCCTTTTCTTGTTTCAATCAGTCAGGTAACTCTTCCTTCTTTGCCATCATCTTTTCTTTCCCATCAAATTTCCAGTCTGACCCACAACACAACTGAAGGACTTACTCTTGCAAGACCTCTTGCTCTTTATTCTTCTCCTATGCACATAGCAGTGCACAGCACTGGTTAGATAGTTTAATTACATGGCAAACATCATTCTCCCTGATTATGACTTTGATGCCTTCCTCCCACAGTAATAAGTTAATAGCTGCCATCTGCCTATTAAAATACTTTGAGCAGAAGATAATCTTCTGTTCCTGGCATAATTGCCCCTCTAACTCTGCCATGTACATATATTTGACTTGTCACTAAGGAAAATCTGGTTGTGTTTAAATACAACTCTCTCTGTTCACTTTGTATTGAAAATGTGGTGTGTACCAACCCAGCAGAGAAAGAACATCATGTCTTTGAGGCCCTAAACACATTGGCTCTGCATCCTTCTCTTAAAATCTGTCAGCATTTCCCAGAGTGACCTCTCTGTGATCTACTCATGGAGTTAAGATGGTTTTAATTAAAACATGACACAGAGGGGAATTGGCTGAGCACCTGAAATGCCTGAGCCAGCATCAGCATGACAACTTATTACTAAATCCACCTAAAGCACAATGAAAATAGTTATTCCAAGGAAACTCTGCAGAAGTATTCAAAACCTTTGTGATGGTTATGAGCAGCCTTTTAGGGTAACCACAAACCTGCAGCACTTTAGTTCTACACAGGTGGCCAGGCAATTTCCTGATGAAGAAAGGGGTAAAATGAGAACACCCGAGAAAGCAGGTGAACACAGAAAGCCCTAACTGCTGAAGAAGCAAACATGGCTAAGAATCAGCTGCCCTCATCCCCCATGTATAATTATTTACCAAATACAAACCATACAGCCTTGTCAACCCACACCAGACACTGGTTTTAAACATGCTTTCCATACTTCACTCACAATCTGGAGCCCCCATCACAAGAAGGATGGAGATGGTCCTTGATGGAGTGGGTCTAGAGGATTGATCAGAGGGCTGGAGCACCTCTCTAACAAAGACAGGCTGAGCCAATTGGGGCTGTTCAGCCTGGAGAAGAGAAGGCTCCAGGGAGACCTTACAGTGGCCTTCCAGTCCCTGAAGGGGGCTACAATAAAGCTGGTGAGGGACTGTTCACAACGCTTGTAGCACTGGGACAAGAGTCTGAAACAAGAGCAGGGCAGATTTACATTGGCCATCAGGAGGATGGGTGGTGGAACACTGGAACAGGTTGCCCAGGGAGGTTGTGGAGGCCCCTTCCTTGAAAACATTCCAGGTGAGGTTGTTTAAAGCAACCTGATCTAGTTCAAGATGTCCTTGCTTCCAGGAGTGGGGTTGGACTAGATGACCTCTAGAGGTCCCTCCCAACCCGATGCATTCTGTGAATCTAAAACCGGGTAAGTTTTGTTATTCAGCAGTTAGTAAATCCAACTTCACAATGCAGCACATGTACTAAAGAGAGAGAGTTCACACATTTGTGTGGTTAAAGAGGAAGGGTGTTTCAGGAGCTAAAGCAAGACCCAGACAGAAATTAGACTGCAGAAACCCAGAGGGAAAACCACCAAGAATGGTTCTCAAAAGGAAGAAACAGTTTGGGGCAGGATCTGATCTGTTTGGGTCTGAGAAAGCAAATCACAGCCTCACTGACCAGCAGACAAAAGCAGACCTTTCAGCAAGCAAAGAGATCAACTGCACTGCCTGCTACAAAACCACTTTGTGCAAACACTTCCTACTGAGAAAACCAACTCCATATCCATAGGAATTTTATGCTTGCTTGAGTATAGAAAAAATGTTTTCAGAGTGTAATTTTTATCTCTTTGCCAGAAGCACCACCAGAGCCCTAGCTCCTGTGCTGCACTGAATACTAATCCTCAGTTTGTGTTTGGAAGAATCTGTTCTTGTTAAAAATACTTACGAGTTCTTACAAAACCATGGAAAGTCTGACTGTAAGGCTAGGGAAGATGCTGTCCTCTCCAGCAACTGCACTGTGGTGTGACCACCACAGCAAAGTAACATCTCCTTATCCTCACTTTCCCACCCCAAGGCAGACACTCCATCTGGATTCGTAGCTGGGATATCTTGGTGAGCAGAATTAGATGACATCTGTATTAGTAACCACACAAGTAGTTAGTTGTGCTGGTTTGAGCCTAGCTGGGATATTTTGGTGAGCAGAATTAGATGACATCTGTATTAGTAGCCACACAAGTAGTTAGTTGTGCTGGTTTGAGCCCAGATGGGATATTCTGGTGAGCAGAATTAGATGACATCTGTACTAGTAGCCACACAAGTAGTTAGTTGTGCTAGTTTGAGCCCAGCTGAGATATTCTGGTGAGCAGAATTAGATGCTAGGCTGTGAAAAGGAAACAATGGTGATGGCTACTGCACTCATAGGCTTGCTGAGATGGATAAGAACAAGAACATAAACATAGATAAGGGAGTTTGCTCTCTGAGGCTGCACTTCTCTCTCTAACCTGACTAATCCTTCTGCTTCCTAACCCCTCACTGGCCAACCCTCCAAACTCACCTTGAATGTGAGGCAAAGTCTGGGGTAAGGTAGAGGAGTGGAAAGAAGGTGGAAGGGTGGTTGGGAGCCCCTCCTGGGGACTCTGGTTTCTGGGAGGGCTGCTGTGTTTCTGTATTAGTTTTTAACTTGTCTATTTCTCTATACAGCTGTATAGATTGCAACTACCTGCTTGTATCTTATGCTAAGCTGTAAATATAAAGCTTCATTCTTCAGTTTCCAGAGGCTGAGTCTAGTCTAGGTGATTTTCTTCAGTGGGGGTGGGGAACACCCAAACCATCACATTAATGAGAACCAAGATGGAAAGAGAATGCTGAGCAAGCTGCCAATGCCCAGTTTGGGCCAGTCTTACACACCATATCACAGGTACACACCAGACCTTCTCACCACTGCTTCCCACTGTGGGAGACCTCAGAGCACCGGACTGGGACAGGTGCTGCTGTGGCAAGGGGAAGGCCCCCGGGCCATGCTGCAACCTGTAATGATTGTCTTCTGATTGCAAGCACCTGCCAGATGGCACATGCCCACCCAGGTGCTGCTTGTCTGCTCTGTAACCTCACAGGTCAGATGTAACTGGCCTGAGGACCACAGATGGAGCTTATTAGATGCAAATGGTGGAGGAAAGCAGTGCACTGCTGCAGACCAGGGGAGGATTCATCTAACCTCCCATGAAACCAGCAATACAGTTGAAGTGCCAAGGGGAGGTTTAGGTTGGATATTAGGAAAAACGTCCTTCCTGCAAGGGTGGCCAGGCATTGGAACAGGCTGCCCAGGGAGGTGGTGGAGTCCTCATCCTTGGGGGTGTTCATGAAGCATTTGGATGTTGCAGGATATAGTTTAGTAGTCATGGTAGTTGGGTTGTGGTTGGACATGATCTTAAAGGTCTTTTGCAACCTTGATTCTATGATCTGAACTAAGTACAGCTCTCACCACAACAGTTTGCAGGGGTATGCAGTCACAGCAAGCTATGATGGCTACAATGTATGACTGGAAGAGAATGCAGGACACCTGTCAGAAGTCTTCCTAGCACAGAGAGATGCCTCAGAAACCTTTAACAGTGCAAGAAGCTGACTGAGGGGCCTGTAGGTAAAAAGGCAAAGAGCAGAAAGCTGCATACCAAAGCTGTATCAGGGAAAAGATCAAGACAGGGTACAACAGGGGGAGGAAGAGGTACAATTACAGCTGGATACAAGGGAAAAAGGAGAACTATTGCAAAAGGAAAGAGCTCTACAAAGAGCAAAGTTCTAGTGTTAAAAGTCACCTGGGATTTTCAGATCAGACAGTTGAAGGCATCTGTGGTACTATCCTCATTAGAAGACATTCAAAGGTTTAAACTAGAAAGAAGGACTACCCAGGATAGTAGGGAGTTACTCTGGACCTGGAGTAGAATGAGTATGATGAGAGCCAAATATCCAGTTCTGATTTCCCTGGCTTTCAGAAACACTGCTCTTTGGAATTCCAAGCTTTTCACTTTCAGGATGGAAAACAAATATGCCCTGACAGAATGCTTTAGCATCCAGCTAAGTACAGCTGGTGCAGACCTGGGATCAGCCAGGTCTGGGATCATTTAAAAGGGGGAAAACACACTCAGGGGCCTTAAAGCACAATTTATGTGAAGAACAATTTATGATCTCCATCACAGATATGAATTTACATGGACATATGATTATTCCTTTAGAAAGTAATGTGACCATTAATGGCTACTTGTGGCTGGTAGCTTGTTTCACCTAGTTAGCATGAGTGCTGCAAGGCACACTGACTATATTTAAGTGCAACAGCTACTCTGCTTCAGTCCATGAATGCTCTGAGATAAATATCTGTGCAGGTCACTTTGACAGTCTTTGGGGCATGGACAAATGTTCTGCTGTGCCTCGAACCACACAGAATCTCCTGGTGTTAGCTCTGACCTCTTTGCAGTACCTTGATAGCCACACATAACAAACCTTTGTTTTTTTCTGCCTACAGCTGCATTAACATTCCTAAGGTTATGTAAAAATGCTGACAGAAATTATTTTCCTGAAGACAGCTACATTTAACACTTGCATGAAGGTAATTCCTGACCATGAAATTCATCTACTTAGGCATAGCCTCCCTTCAGGACATTATAAAACAGCACAAACTACACAACCACGTAGAAAAGTCCTTTTGAAGAAAACCTTCCAAGTGTAAAGTGTGAGAAATTTGACAGTGCTTCCAGATTTATAGCACCTACTTTTTGCAGTCCCCCAGGCAGATCAAACTGCAACAAACCATTCAGGATTCACTTCTCTGTAGCTACCTAAAGGTTCCTTAAAAGCAGTTCATAAATTCATCAAGGTGTACACAGGTTCACAGCATCACAGTATCATCAGGGTTGGAAGAGACCTCACAGATCATCAAGTCCAACCCTTTACCACAGAGCTCAAGGCCAGATCATGGCACCAAGTGCCACATCCAACCTTGCCTTGAACAGCTCCAGGGACAGCGACTCCACCACCTCCCCGGGCAGCCCATTCCAGTGTCCAATGACTCTCTCAGTGCAGTTTCTCCTGCTGCTTAAGCAGACACCTGAAGTGGTTTGGTTTAGTTTTTTTCTCCCAGCAAATTGCTACTGTTTTGCAAGCAATCTCCTAGAACTAGGAGATTGCTGTTAGAAGGTTGTCCTATGCTCTGCAAATTGCACAGTGGGATTAGAGAACTCAGATTCCTGGCCAGTGTTTAAATAAACCTAATTGAATTCGACTGAATTAGACACACAGAGGTTAAATTCTTTTAGCCAGCAAGGCTCCATCGCTGCAGCAGCACACACAGAAGTCATTCTTAGGGGAAAAAAGGATTTTTAGGAACAGAGGTTTGCTGGCATGCAAACATCTACCACAAAACTTTGAGCATGTACTCCTTGTGGATCAAAGCACAACTTCTAAAGTAACATGAGGCTGTTCTGAGAAACTGCAGAAGACAAAGAGGTGAGAAATAGAATAAAACAGTGACTTAAGGACTTTCCAAGCCTAAACTCACAGAATATCAGGGGCTGGAAGGGACCTCAAAAGATCATCTAGTCCAACCCCCTCGCCAGAGCAGGATCGCCTATACCAGGTCTGGATTTGTCTTTCTGTCAACTAGATGTCAGAGACTAGATGTTAGGAGGAAGTTCTTTCCAGTGAAGGTGGTGAGACACTGGAAAGGGTTGCCCAGAGAGGTTGTGGCTGCTTCCAATTTGTAGATTGAAATTAGGACAGGATTCTGCATGGTGCTGAGTACCCTAAACTCTTACTAAATTTTGGGTATAAGGTTGGACTCAATGATCTCAAAGGACTTTCCAGTGAGGGTGGTGAGACACTGGAAGGGGTTGCCCAGGGAGGTTGTGGCTGCTCCCTCCCTGGAGGTGTTCTAGGGCAGGTTGGATGAGGCCTTGAGCAACCTGCTCTAGTGAGAGGTGTCCCTGCCTATGGCAGGGGGTTGGAGCTGTATGATCCTTGCGGTCCCTTTCAACCTAGACCATTCCATGATTCTATTCTAACTACTTCCTTCCTCAAAACAACACTCCTGAGCTCCTACATTACCTGCAGAAAAATGAAGGGATGATTATCTCTCATCAGACAAAACGAAGCAACACCCAAATGCTTTTGTGTTCCCTCACTAGCCAACAGACATGCATCCAAAAGAACAACTTACTAAAGGCCAGGGGCTGGAACAGAGTTGCTGACCTAAACAAACATTAGCAAAACACATTTATTGGCTTGAATTGTTCAGATGCACTAAGAACACATTTACTCATCTTACTAAGCAGGGAAGGTTAAAAAAATCACAGGCACATATCCCAGCCCCTGGCTAATCAGAACAGATCCTGTTGCCCACCAAGAAATGGCAGTCTTTTTTCCATATGAAGCTCCTGCATAAAGAACAGGAGCTCCTACCACAGTGCCTGCACAGATGCATTCAGAATCATAGAATCATAGAATCAGCCAGGTTGGAGGAGACCTCCAACATCAGCCAGTCCAAGCTAGCACCCAGCCCTATCCAGTCAACCAGACCATGGCACTAAGTGCCTCATCCAGGCTTTTCTTGAACACCTCCAGGGACGGCGACTCCACCACCTCCCAGGGCAGCCCATTCCAATGCCAATCACTCTCTCTGTGAAGAACTTCCTCCTAACATCCAGCCTAGACCTCCTCGGGCACAACAGTTGGAAGAAGAATGTTCATCTACAATCTTAATCCTGACTTCCAAAACCCCTAGGGGACGAGCACAGGTCTGTTCTGCCCATGTGCTTTAGCCACGTAGCAGCACATACCCCACGCTTCTCCTGGAAAGGCTTTCTTCTTCGCAAGCACCAGCAACTCAAATGTCCCACCCTTATCTTCATGCACAACTCATTTGCAGTCAGCGTTTGCCTCTTCGATGTGCACTGGCTTAAGGCAGTTTTTAGCTGCTCTGAATGGCCATTTCGCTGGTTCGTTTCGGCGAGCAGGTGGCTCCCATTTACTCCACCTCCCAGTTCGGCAGACGATCTAAAATGGTTTCTAACCACTCTGCTCTTGCAGAAGTACCTGAATCTCCTGCTCAGAACTGTTCTTAAGGACGTGTGTGGCCAAGTCATGAGGTTCCTCAGAAGAGAGCAGCAAGGTACGTGCTGACCCAAACATCATCTAAAGCTTACTTGAAAAGTTTCTTCTCCTCTTTGGGGGCAAATAAACTTTAGCCAGAGAGATATACGCACGGCAAGCTCCGCCGTAACTGCTACAACAGAAGACGCTCGCTTTAAAGGAAGGAGAGGAGCATTGGCAGACCGCTCGGGACACTTCAGACAACCTACGAGCCCCAACCCCTCGGAGAGTAACTCAACGCCAAGTTGTAGCCTAGCTATTGACCGTGCAACATCGAAACGCGGAGCGGGAGGACACGGCCGTCACCATCCCAGCCGAGCAGTACTATAAGGCAAGGCAAAAGGAGCTCGGGGGGACGGAGGAGCGGGCATCGCGGCGGGGAAGCGCCAGAGCCGGGCACCGCCGCACAGCCCGGGGCGCCACCGCCGGCGGCTGCCAGGGAGCGTCCCGCGGCTGCCCCCTGCGCGCCCCTGCACGGGCCCCTGCCGCCCGGGCTGGGCGGTGCCCCTGGCCGCGGCTCGCCGCCAGGCGCTCCCCACAAGGGTCCTTGCACCGCCAACCCCCCGCGGGCTCGGCCCTTCCCCAGCGGGGAGCGGCGGCGCCCAGCGCCGGAACAGAAGGAATAGGCTCCCCCGCGCTGCCCCGGAGGGCTGTGTCCCGAGGAGACTCACCTTGTGCCTGCGGCTCCATGGCGAAGAGCGCCCCGCAGCCGCGCAGCACCGGGGCGGTAGTGGCGCTGCCGCCGGGCTCCAGGCTGCCGCCGCTCTCCGCCCACGCACCGCGAGCGCAGCGCGGGGCGCACTGCGCCACCTGCTGGCCAGGCGCGGCCAGCGCAGCTCAGCTGCCACCGCCCCTCGCCTCCGCGGCGCGGCGGGGACGGCCGAGGGACACTGGGGAGGCGGCCGGGGGGGTGATGGCCCCTGGGGTTGGGGCATGAGAAGAGCCCTTCGGGATGTGGAGAGCTGAAGGCATACTGCGGTTCTGCCCTCGGGGAGAGTTCTAACGAAGTGGGTGTGGGAAGGGACCTCCGGAGATCATCGGCTCCAACTCTCCCTGCTGGAGCAGGTTCTCCTAGATCACGTTGCACAGGAACGTGCCCAGGTGGGTTCTGAAAGGCTCCAGAGAAGGAGACGCCACAAGCTTTCTGGACAGCCTGCTTCAGAGCCCTCCCAGGAAAGAACTTTCTTCTTCAGTTCAAGTGAAACCTCCTGCGGTCTGGTTTGTGCCCGCTGCCCCTTGTCTTGTCACCAGGCACCTCTGAAAAGAGCCCAGCCCCATGCTTTTACCTCCCACCCTGTGCATGTTGATAAGGTCTCTCAGTCAGCTCTTCTCCAGGCTAAACAGCCCCAGGGCTCTCAGCCTCTCCTCATCAGAGAGAGATGCTCCAGTCCCCACAGCATCTTTGTTGCCATACTCCTTAATGCACCCCAGAATATCACTGGCTGCCTTGGCTACAAGGGCACATAATGATCATAGAATGATTTGTGTTGGAATGGATCTCCAAAATCCACCTAGTCCAACCCCTTTGCAATGAGCAGGGACATAGATCACAGACTCACAGTATTGTTTGGATCGGAAAAGACATTTAAGATCATCCAGTCCAACCATTCTCACACCTTACCAAGGCTGCTGCCTTACTGTGTCCCTCAGCACCACACCTCTGCCTATTTAAAACACTTTCAGGGGTGAGGGTTCAAGCACCTCCCTAGGCAGCCTGTGCCAGACGTTGAGAACCCTAGGCTGCAATTCATCCTTCTTAACAACCATTCAGCCCAAAAGCCCATCAGTTTCCACTGATATGTCACAGTTCTTGGACTGTTTGCACTGGTGTGAATTATTCAGCAGAGTCTTTCCTCACCCTTTAAAATTCATTAAGAGCTTAAGATACTCAGCATCTTGCAGAGAGCTCACAATGCAGTGCAGGATCACTCTAGATTTTGCTCCTGAATCTCAGAATCATTCAGCAGAGTCTTTCCTCACCCTTTAAAATTCATTAAGAGCTTAAGATACTCAGCATCTTGCAGACAGCTCACAACGCAGTGCAGGATCACTCCAGATTTTGCTCCTGAATCACAGAATTATTCAGCAGAGTTTTTTTCCTCACCCTTTAAAATTCAATAAGAGTTTAAGATACTCAGCATCTTGCAGAGACACTTCACAATACAGTGCAAGATTACTCCAGATTTTGCTCATGAACCACAGCATCATAGAATTAACCAGGCTGGAAAAGTCCTTTGAGATCATTTGGTCCAACCTAACCCCCAAAATAACTGCCACACTTCATTTCCAGTCCATGTTCACTTCACCTGTGGAAGGGTGCAGAACTTAGTATGCCCCAGGTACGCTTAGTGTGCTCCAGGCAGTGCTGCATTCACCGTGGCTGAACACCTCTGTGTTTCCCAGTCAGACACCAGATCTAGTTTGCATACAGTGTGCTGCTGAAAGCCTTCCAGGACACACTCAGGATGCTTCATGAGGGTGATAGTATTAGAAATAACAAAGCAAGGTAGCAAAGGCAGGTGAAGGAAGCACTGCACATTGGTTTGTGAAAATATACAAACAAAGAAAACAAGAACAAATGCCCAAGAAAATGGTTATGCAGTGAAGTTGAAGGGGGGGGGGGGGGGGGGGGGGAAGGAGTGTGTGTAGGAGGTAATTTATTTTCCTTAAGCTATCACAGTGTCAAATTTCCTTATCTCTCAGATTTTCTTTTGTAACTAATTAGAAAATGGAGGGCAGAGCAGCTTTGATTTGCACACCTCTACTGATGTTTTGCTTTCATATGTGCACGCTGCTGGGGTTGAATTTGAATTGCTGCAGAATATGAATTACCTTTTTTTTTTCTAGGCCAGTCTCTCTTCTTTGTGGTTTGATATCTCCTTGGGCTGGAATTTACCACTTAGAAAAGCCTAAGAGAGGTTGTCAGAAGAATGAATTCCTGTGCTCTTATCATTTTGACTAAAGAGATGTCCTACTGTGACAAGATCTGAGCTCAGAAATGCTATCAACTTCTACAGGATAAAACACCCCCCACAAAATCGAGTCCAGCAACAGATGCATGAACCAGCTGAGAAATTTCTCTCCCAGCATCATTAGTGTAATGGATATTAGTATCTCTGTCTGCACAGTTAGAACATGGACTTTTCTGCAAAGACAGGCAGAGGTTTTTAATTCAGCCCAAGCATAATGAAAACTGAGCACTCCATTTGCTTGCAGGGCTGCAGCAATAACAACACTGGTTATGGAGAGGCATAATTAAAAATCTTACAGAGGCTTGTGCTGCCCAAATTACTGAGCACCAGAAAATGGTACCCAGAGCATCGAAGGGTGGAGGGCAGGGGGGGAGAGAGAGGGAGAGGGAAAGGGGAAGGAGAAAAAAAAAGGGGAGGGAGGAAAGAAAAGGGGAAGGAGGAAAGAAAAGGGGAGGGAGGAAAGAAAAAGGGAGGGAGGAAAGAAAAGGGGAAGGAGGAAAGAAAAAGGGAGGGAGGAAAAGGGGAGGGGAAGGGGAAGAGGAGGAGAGGGGGAAGGGGAGAGGGGGAAGAACAGGGAGGTGAAGAGAGAGGGGGAGAGTGGGAGAGGGAGATGGAGAGAGGGGGAGGAGGAAGAAGAGGGAGAGGAGAGGGAAGGGGGGAGGAGGAAGGAGAGGGAAGGGGGGAGGAGGAAGGAGAGGGAGAGGGGGAGTGGGAAGGAGAGGGAGGGAGGAAAAGAAGGAGAAGGTGAGAGGGGCTAGGGAGAGGGCTATGGAAAGGGAAAAATCTGAGAGGACCTTAGAGCTGCCTTCCAATATCTGAAAGGATGCTACAGGAAGGCTGAAGAGGGACTTTTTGTGAGGGTGTCTAGCAACAGGACAAGAGGGAATGGTTTGAAGCTGAGGAAGAGTAGGGTTAGACTGGATCTTAGGAAGAAGTTCTTCAGTGCGAGGTTGGTAAGACTCTGGAATAGGTTGCCCAGGGAGGCTGTGGATGCTCAAGGTCAGGTTGGATGAGGCCTTGAGCAACTTGGTCTGTTATGCCAGGGGAAGTCTAGGCTGGATGTTAGGAGGAAGTTCTTCACAGAGAGAGTGATTGGCATTGGAATGGGCTGCCCAGGGAGGTGGTGCAGGCACTGTCCCTGGAGGTGTTCAAGAAAAGCCTGGCTGAGGCACTTAGTGCCATGAGCTAGATGACTGGCTAGGGCTGGGTGCTAGGTTGGACTGGATGAGCTTGGAGGTCTCTTCCAACCTGGTTGATTCTATGATTCTATTTGATGCCAAGAGGGTTTGAGCTATATGATCTTTAAGGTTCCTCCCAACCCAACCCATTCTGTGGTTCTATGATCCTGTTGTGTTTGCTTTACTGTTTATATTCATATACATTACTTCTCCCCAGCAGAAATGCACTCTAAAGAATATACAAGCAGTGATTCACCTAATGAACCTTAGCAAACAACAAAACCGGTTCTACGTATTAAGAGATCCAGAAATATCTTCAGGGAAACAAACCCATAATCTTTATGAGCTCCACAATTCATTTCATGGCATCTTAGACAGGAAAAGAAATCAGCTGCTTGCAAGTTACTGCTCTCCTGTAACCTGCAGTTAGGAGCCGGTGGTTTAAAGGCAAACCTGACTGGAAAACAAATCTCCCATTGAAATGATGCCATGTCATTGTCAAGGAGCTGCTTCACCTTCTGCTTCATGTCCAGCAGGACACACTTTGCACATTGCTCCACGTTTAGCACTGATTTGCTGAGATTCTTCAGCAGATTTGTCTTGTCAGAGATTTCCCACACACACACTGTTCTGTCTAAGGAGACTGACATAACTCAGACTTTGTTTTCTCTCACGGAAGGTCTCAGTGAAGCTGTAGCAGCTTTGCTATTGCCTGAGAATGCTACTGTCTCTCCCAGCATGCTGAAATTGTCACTCCCATCCTGCATCTGGGTCGAGGCAATCCCCAGCACAAACCCAGGCTGTGCAGTGAGCAGCCCTGAGGAGAGGGACTTGGGGGTGCTGCTGGATGAGAAGCTCAACAGGAGCCAGCAGTGTGCACTTGCAGCCCAGAAAGCCAAGCAGAGCCTGGGCTGCAGCAGGAGAAGTGTGGCCAGCAGGGCCAGGGAGGTGATTCTCCCCCTCTAGTGTGCTCTGGTGAGATCCCACCTGGAGTACTGCATCCAGTTCTGGAGCCCCCATTACAAGAGGGATGTGGAGATGATGGAGTGTGTCCAGAGCAGGGCCACGAGGATGCTCTGCTGTGAGCACAGACTGAAAGAGTTGGGGCTGTGCAGGCTGGAGCAGAGGAGGCTCCCAGGTGACCTTCTTGTGGCCTTCCAGAGTCTGAAGGAGGCCTACAAAAAAGCTGGGGAGGAACTTTTCAGGCTTTCAGGGAGTGACAGGACTGGGGGGAATGGAGCAAAGCTGGAGGTGGGGAGATTCAGCCTGGACGTGAGGAAGAAGTTGTTGAGCAGGAGAGTGGTGAGAGGCTGGCATGGGTTGCCCAGGGAGGTGGTTGAGGCCCCATGGCTGGAGGTGTTTAAGGCTAGGCTGGATGAGGCTGTGGGCAGCCTGCTCTAGGGTAGGGTGTCCCTGGCCATGGCAGGGGGAGGTTGGAACTGGCTGCTCCTTGTGGTCCTTTCCAACCCTGACTGATTCTATGATTCTAAATTAAAGACTGCTTGGTTTTGTTTGTTCGTTTCTTGTTTGCTTTGTTTGTTGGGGAGTTGCAATGCCTTTGTTTGCTCTTAAAGAGGTCAGACAGCATGAAACAGCAGCAGAATGTTTACATGTTTGAAACACTTTGTGTGTTACTCTGTGCTTCAGATTACCTCATTTTCACAATAGGCATTGAATACATTTGCTGTGTTCATGACAATTACTCTGAGTGGGGTTTGTTCTCTGCCACAAAAGCAACAGCATTCAATCCACTGAGAGATTTCAGTGGCTCTCCCTCTGCTGGCAGAAAGGAACTGCATCCAATTTGTATGATAATACAGAAACACAACAGCCCTCCCAGAAACCTGAGTCCCCAGGAGGGGCTCCCAACCACCCTTCCACTTTCTTCCCATCCCTCTACCTTATCCCAGACTTTGCCTTACGTTCAAGGTGAGTTTGGAGGGTAGGAAGCAGATGGATTAGTCACACAGACAGCAGGGTAAGTTAGAGAGAAGTTCATCCCCAAAGACAGAGAGCAAAGAAATGTGTTATCTCTGTTTATGTTCTTGTTCTTATTTATCTCAGCAAGCCTATGAGTGCAGCAGCCATCACCACTGTTTCCTTTTCACAGCCTATCATCTAATTCTTCTCACCAAAATATCCCAGCTAGGCTCAAACCAGCACAGGGCAAAGCAAATGAGGCTGGAAGTGCTGAGAGTTAAAATTCCCCCTTCAACTTAACTGGATAAGGAGTGGCCAAATGACCCCCAGAGTACAGGCAGAGCTCAGCCATTGTGGCTCTGCCAACCTCCTGATCTGCTTAACCAAAAAAATAACTTCCCCAGACTTGGGATTCTTCCCCTCCTCTATTCTCAGATGATTTCCTATTTCACCTCAGCATCTCCAGGGGAAATATAGACGTTATGTTGTTGCTACAGCATTGAGGTTTTATTCCCTATGGGACAATTCTGTTGCCATTCTGCTTTTAGGACTTTCTAAAAGAGATGTAGACTGCAATGAGCAATTCAACACTCATTCATTCACTGAGTTACAACTTTTGAGCTGAAACACTCTGTTTGTCAAAACAAAGGGTTGTCTTTTGAGTTAAAGTACAAATTAAACCCAGCATTTCTAGGCCTGGCTTCATACCACCCTGATGCAGAGCTCTAGAGTGGTTCAGATGAACTTCAACCACAAGAGCTTGGAGTTGAATTCCTCATGGCATGTTTCAACACCAGATGGCATAGGGCTAAACTTAGCTGTCTAAATGTAGGAAGGCAATTTAAATGCCTAAATACACATATGTAGAATCATTTTAGGTGTTCTAGAAGACCTGAAATACCCACATGAGCTGGAGGATCTGTGGGAGATCTTTGAAGGGGCATTTTGGGACAGGCAGGATACTCTAGGGTATCTAAAATACTACCAGACACTTAACTGTGAGCACTTGAATTACTCCATGTGGAAAGCATTCAGTTATCTACAGACAAACTTCCAGCATCACTTGGGAGTTCCTGGGAAGTCTGAGATGCCTTGTTAGAGCTGAGAGGTGCAGCACAGCCCCAGTGTCAAACAGGTCCAGGACAGGTGAGACACCAGAGGGTTGACCCTCTGTCCTGGCTTTTGTGAGACAGGATCCCAGGCCAGCCATGCAAAGCTGACTGGAGCTGACTCCAGGTGTATCCCAGACCATGGGCATCACAATCACTATAAAGCAGAAATTCCTGCTTGGGGTCCTCCTGATCCTGTATCTCTTCCTTCTCCCCTTTCTCCCCTTCTTTTCCCTCTTCCTTGTCCCCATCCTTGGAGGGGCTTGCTTGCCATTCTGCTCCCAAGGATTGCCTTCCTCTTTCCTGTGGGCACCACATATTTGTTGGGCTGAGTATAACTTTGTTTGACATTGGTATTGGTTTGGCTATCTCATTTTCATTTCAGCCTGTGGGATTTCTCTCCTGTGCCTGATCTCTGTCCCTGCTGGAGAGAGGTCACTGAGTGAAAAAGCAGCTGCTAGAGTTTAGCTCCAGATATGGGCCAGACACAGACACCCTGCTTCAGGCAATCAAATCCTGCTCTGTGCAGCTAGAGATGAGCTAAACATCACTGGTAAGATGCACTCAGCACAAAGTCCTGTTTGGAGAACTGCTGTGTATTCACCAAGCCTGCCTGCAATCTGCACCCATCCCTGATCACCACTGCCTCTTTTAAAGGACATTCTTACCACCTTGTGTGAGCTCTTAGTGTCCTGGTTTCTAAGGCAGGTTGCCACTGAGCTTTTGTTCAGACCAGCACTCAGCCTTTTACAGAATCACAGAATTAACCAGGTTGGGAAAGACCTCTGAGATGATCCAGTCCAACCTATCACCTAACCCTTCTAATTAACTAAACCATGGCACTAAGTGCCTCATGCAGCTTCCTTTCAAGCACCTCCAGGGATGGTGACTCCACCACCTACCCAGGCAACCCACTCCAATGATAATCTCTCTTTCTGTGAAGAACGTCCTCCTGACATCCAGCCTAGACCTCCCCTGGCACAACTTGAGACTGTGTCCCCTTCTTCTGTCCCTGGGTGCCTGGGACAAGAGATCCCACCTGGCTGCAACCTCCCTTCGGGTGGTTGTAGAGAGCAATGAGGTCTGCCCTGAGGCTTCTCTTCTCCAGGCTAAACTGGGGCTTAAATCCTGCATCTCCAGTCTGAAGTGGAAGTTCATCCTGCCATAGGACTGAGAGTGACCAAACCGACCTGACAGCATTCCTGCTTCTTTATTATCTAGATCACCAAGAGGAAAAACATAGTTCTGTAACAAATAAATTTATCCAACAGGAAGAAATGGATTATATATGAACTCTATTTTAGGTCCTTACATAAGCAGTCACTTAGCATCACGATGCAAATGTGAATCACCCTTCCCTGAGAGAGCAGATCTTCTAAGACTTCCCAGTTTATGCAAAACACTTCAGACTGAGTCTTCTAAAAAAACCAGGGCAAATAAGGGTTCTTCAAAAGGGGTTCACAGTAGAAAGGATGCCTCTGCAGAGCCAGCTGTAGAAGCAGCAACCATTGGAACAAAGCTTCATTATGTTTTTCTCTTTAGAAAGGAGTAAGCAAGAGCTGCCAATGACTCCTCACAATGAGCTGAGTGCATCTGGAGAAGTGGCTGCTAAGCACAGTGGAGACAGACTGAGAGAGTTGAGGCTCTTCAGTCTGGAGAGGAAAAGGCTTCAAGGAGACCTTCTTGTTGCCATCCAGTATCTGACAGGGGCTATGAAAAAGCTGGGGAGGGACTTTTTAGGGCGTCAGGTAGTGATAGGACTGGGGGGAATGGAGCAAAACTAGATTCAGAATGGATGTTAGGAAGAAGTTCTTCACCATGAAAGTAGTGAGACACTGCAACAGGTTGTCCAGGGCGGTGGTGGAAGCCTCATCCCTGGAAGTGGCTTCCACATCAGGCTGGATGTGGCTCTGAGCAACCTGATCTAGTGTAAGGTGTCCCTGCCCATGCCAGGGAGCTTGGAGCTAGGTGATCCTTGAGGTCTCTTCCAGCCCTATGGTTCTATGAACCTCCCTAGGAACACAATTACTGACTGATAATAGAATGGTCTGGAATCATAGAATCAACCAGGTTGGAAGAGACCTCCAAGATCATCCAGTCCAGCCTAGCACCCAGCCCCAGCCAATCAACCAGACCATGGCACTAAGTGCCCCAGCCAGGCTTTACTTTGACACCTCCAGGGACAGCAACTCCACCACCTCCCTCGGCAGCCTATTCCAATCACTCTCTCTGCCAACAACTTCCTCCTAACATCCAGCCTAGACTTCCCCCTCAAAATCCCTACTAGAATAAGCCAAACCACTGCATTTGGCTTACCCTCATGCTCTCTAATCCTTCCCTATCACTATTTTAAAGTAGGTTTCCACTTCCATGTCAAGCACAGGCTTTTGAGATTCAGAATGTCTGCTGTGGTGGCTGCTCTATAGCTGGATGCTGCTCTCCACAGTGCTTCAGCTTGGTCATGGCACACATAAAGGGAGGCAAAATAACATCAACACAAGGATTTTGCTTAACTGCCAGCTGACCTGTAAAGCATGCCACTAATTTTGGCTGCCAGTACACTAGGAACAAAGGTAGTTTGCTGCACAGCCTGATTTCATCTTTTGCTTCATGATGAGTGGTTAGAAACAGAGCAAGGCTTCTACTGGCTCCTCATTCTTCTGGCCCTTAAAACTAGGGCAAACTACACTTCTGCCTTCTGTTGGCATCAAAGGCCCTTTTCTTGTAACAAGTGACAGGATGAGAGGAAATGGCCTCAGGTTGCACCAGGGCAGGTTTAAGTTGGACATCTGAAGAAAATTCTTCACTGAAAGGGTTCTCAAAGCCTGTAACAGGTTCCCCAGAGAGATGGTCACATCCTCATTCCTGAAGGTGTTTCAAAGAGGCAGAGATGTGGTGCTGAGGGACACTGTTCAGCAGCAGCCTTGGTAGAGTTACAGGATGGTTGGACTGAATGAGCTTAAAGAGCATTTCTGACTGAGATGATTCTGTGATTCTATATTGTCCTTTCCTGATGCTGGCCAAGCTACTGCACTCAGATGTATCCAATAACTAAAAAGATCATTTGGAGGACTTTTCCTACATGTAACTTTCTAAAGTGTGCTCAAGGTCTCACAAAAGCCTCCCAAATACCCTCCCCCTTTTTGGAAGTCCAGAAAATCTACAAAGAGACCTAACATTACAAGGTATGGATGCAGGAAGATGCTGAGCATCCTGACTTTCAAAGATCCTCCTGGAGTCAGCGCTCTGACTCTGCTCTCCACTTCCTAACAGCAGAATTCTAGACTCAGTTAGCACTGATTTCAGACAAACAGTAGAGAACTAAGCCTTCATTTGCTACTAAATGATTGTGCTTATGTGACTGAAGAGCAGGTTTAAGGGAACGCAGAGATTTAAACTGCAGCAGTGATAATTTCCCTCCCTGCTAAGCTGAATTGCATCTTCTGTACCCACAGCAAACTGAAGAAATAGTTTTCTGCAGCAGACATTTCCCCTCAGGTAAACACTAGGAGTCAATCCAAACACCTGCTTTCAGCTGCTCAGTGATAGCAAGAAAAATGAAGGGTTTCTCTGTTCTGCTCTTTTAATACCTGTCTGGCTAAGTTCCCTCCACTTCCTTCTGAGAGATCAGCTCCTCTGCCTGTCTCTTCTTCTTCCTCTTCAGTTGTGTGAGCTCAGCCACTACAGGCTGCTTCTCATCAAAATAATTTAAGTCCTGTGTGCTGGTTTGAGGCTAATTGGAATGTTTTACTGAGAGAAATTAAGCCCTCAGCTGTGAGAAGAAAATAAAAGACAACACAACAGTAACCTATATCCCTCAGTTTTCTGCTGAGAAACACAGCTAGTCAAAGTATAGATAAGACACTCACTGCTCAGCTCTCACTTCTGCTCCTTCCTTCAGGTGGTCTGGGTCTGTGTGGTTGTCTCTGCCTTAACTCTTTAATCCAACCTAACCCTTCTTCTTCTAACCACTTTGCTGGGGTTTTTGACATCTCACAGGATGTTAGGGGTTGGAAGGGACCCAAGGAGATCATCGAGTCCAACCCCCCTGACAGAGCAGGACAATCCTATCTAACACAGATCACAGAGGAACACATCCAGACAGCCCTTGAAAGGCTCCAGAGAAGGAGACGCCACAACCTCTCTGGGCAGCCTGTGCCAGGGCTCTGGGACCCTTATAGTAAAGAAGTTCTCCCTTGTGTTGAGCTAGAACCTCCTGTGCTGCAGCTTCCACCCATTGCTCCTTGTCCTATCCCAGGGAGCAGTGAGCAGAGCCTGTCCCCCACCTCCTGACCCCCAGCCCTCATATAGTTATGAACATTTATCAAATCCCCTCTCAGCCTTCTCTTCTCCAGACTAAGCAGCCCCAGGTCCCTCAGCCTCTCCTCATCAGGCAGTGCTCCAGTCCCCTAATCATCCTTGTAGCCCTCTGCTGGACCCTCTCCAGCAGATCCTTGTCCTTCTTAAAATGGGCAGCCCAAAACTGAACACAGTACTCAAGATGAGGTCTCAGCAGGGCAGAGTAGAGAGGGAGAAGAACTTCCCTTGATGTGCTGGACACACTCCTCCTAATACACTCCAGGATCCCATTGGCCTTCTTGGCCACCAGGGCACATTGCAGTGCCATGGGTAACTTGTTAGCCACCAGGGCCCCCAGGGCTGCTCTCCAGCAGATCACCTCCCAGCTCTCAGTCTGTCCAGGTCCCTCTGGATGGCCACACAGCCTGTATCTCACCTCAGACCTCTCCAGATTTATCATGTGAGATATATGTGGGTTGGATCTGGTTATGTCTGAAGGGAGGGAATGAGGTAGGAGAGGGAGCAGGCTTGGCTCAGGAGCCTCCTGGGGACTCTGATTGATTCTGGGAGGGGTATTGTGTTTCTGTATTACTCCTAACTTGTATAGAACTGTAAACATTGTGTATATACCTGCTTGTAAATTATGCTAAGCTGTAAATACAGCTTCATTCCTTGACTTCCAGCCAGCTGAGTCCAGTCTGGGTGATTTCATTGTCTGTATGTGGGGTGGGCAACCCCCAAACCATCACAATGGAAACGTTTACTTAATGGGAGCAAGGTTTGTGGCTTTGGGTTTGGTTTTTTTTGGGGGGGGGCAAATAAAAAGTTCTCTTTTTTTATCCTTATTTGATAAGCACACATTGACAAAATGACAAACATTTATGTAACAATCAGCCAGGCTAATTACAGACCATTTTACCCCACAGGTAGGCCAATTATTTCTTTAATCAAGTTATGCATATATTAAGTGTTATCTGCAGCAAGGCTGGGGCATGATTGCTGCATAATTTAAAGTCTCTCCAGCTTGCAGAATTTGGTTTGGTCTACCAAAGGACTTTGTTGCTGTTATTCTTACAGAGCCAGATTAATTGGGCTCCTTTAAATCCTGTATTTTATTTCTGGTTGTTTCCTACCTACAGCTTTCTCTCTTGCAGACTACCAGGCTGAATGGCTGGCCCCATTTAGACCCACTCAGAGGTCAGTAAGGAAAGGTTAAGCAAGCCTGGTAGCTTTTTGAGCATTTTAGAGACCTAAACATTTTTAAGGCATCCCAAAGAGAATAATGGAAAAGTTTACACCCTAAGCTTTTATCCTAAACTGAATTTCCATGTTGGTTTTCTCTAAACAAATAAAACCTCAGTGCCTTGAAAACTACCCCAGACTGAAAAATACCAACAGTGATTACTGGGATATAGTCCAGCTGAAACAAACAGACAAACTCTGCACTCACAGCCCAGGAAATCAATCATCCTCAGCTGCACCAAAAGAAGTGTGGCCAGAAGGTCGAGAGAAGTAATTCACTCTGCTCCACTCTCATGAGACCTCACTTGGAGTACTGTGCCCAGCTCTGGGGACCCCAGCAATCACAGTATCACAGTATCATCAGCAAGGTTGGAAGAGACCTCACAGATCATCAAGTCCAACCCTTTACCACAGAGCTCAAGGCCAGACCATGGCACCAAGTGCCACGTCCAATCCTGCCTTGAACAGCTCCAGGGACGGCGACTCCACCACCTCCCCGGGCAGCCCATTCCAGTGTCCAATGACTCTCTCAGGGAAGAATTTTCTCCTCACCTCCAGCCTAAATCTCCCCTGGTGCAGCCTGAGGCTGTGTCCTCTTGTTCTGGTGCTGGCCACCTGAGAGAAGAGAGCAACCTCCTGCTGGCCACAACCACCGCTCAGGTAGCTGTAGAGAGCAATAAGGTCTCCCCTGAGCCTCCTCTTCTCCAGGCTAACCAATCCCAGCTCCCTCAGCCTCTCCTCGTAGGGCTGTGCTCAAGGCCTCTCCCCAGCCTCGTTGCCCTTCTCTGGACACGCTCAAGCATCTCAATGTCCCTCCTAAACTGGGGGGCCCAGAACTGAACACAGCACTCAAGGTGTGGTCTAAGCAGTGCAGAGTACAGGGGCAGAATGACCTCCCTGCTCCTGCTGGCCACACCATTCCTGATGCAGGCCAGGATGCCACTGGCTCTCTTGGCCACCTGGGCACACTGCTGGCTCATGTTCAGGTGGGTATCAGTCAGCGCCCCCAGATCCCTTTCTGTCTGTCTGCTCTCCAGCCACTCCAACCCCAGCCTGTATCTCTGCATGGGGTTGTTGTGGCCAAAGTGGAGCACTTGGAGCTATTGAACCCCATCCCCTTGGACAAAGAGATTGACCTGATCAAGCAGGTCCAGAGAAGGGCCAAGATGGGGGTTGGAGCACCCTCTCTGAGAGGACAGTTTGAGAGAGTTGGGATTGTATAGCTTGGAGAAAATACTCTGCAGAGATCTCAGAGTGATCTTCTAGAAGTGACCTACAGATAAGAAGGAGAGGGGGTTTATCAGGGAGTATAGCGATGGAATAAGGGTAACAGTTTTAAAGTGTAAGAGGGTAGATTTAGATTGGATATTAGGAAGAACTTCTTGGCAATGAGGATGGGGAGACACCGGATCAGGTTGCCCAGGGAGGTTGTGGGTGCCCCCTCCCTGGAGATGTCCAAAGCCAGACTGGATGAGGCTTTGACCAACCTGGGCTAGCAGGAGAAGTCCCTGCCCATGGCAGGCGGTAAGAACTGGATGACCTTTAAGGTCCCTGCCAAGCCAAACCCTTCTATGATTTCATGACTACGAATCCAAATTAGATCTGTTGGAAACACAACCATTTAAATCTGGTACTTTTCCTGGGGGAAAAAAAAAAACCCAACAAACAAACCTCAGGAACTTTTTCAAATCGCGGCAGTAAAATGGATTCGAAGATTCCTTCAGGCTCCTTCCTACCCCACAGCTCCAACAATTGCTCTCACACTACGAGCGCTCTGCGCATGCAATACAACACTTCACCACTGGGTGGCGCCAAACGCTTTGCACAACTAACCACAGCTAAAACCACGTCCGCAGAGGCACAGAATGAACCAGGTGCTGGAAGGTGTCCAGAGCAGGGCAGCAAGGCTGGGGAGGGGCCTGGAGCACAGCCCTGTGAGGAGAGGCTGAGGGAGCTGGGGGTGTGCAGCCTGCAGAAGAGGAGGCTCAGGGCAGAGCTCATCGCTGGCTACAACAATCCGAAGGGAGATGCAGCCAGGTGGGGTTGGGCTCTGCTGCCAGGCAAGCAGCAACAGAACAAGGGGCCACAGTCTTAAGTTGTGCCAGGGGAGGTCTAGGCTGGATGTGAGGAGGACTCTGTTGGCAGAGAGAGTGATTGGCATTGGAATAGGCTGCCCAGGGAGGTGGTGGAGTTGCCATCCCTGGAGATGTTGAAGCCAAGCCTGGCTGGGGCACTTAGTGCCATGGTCTGGTTGCTTGCTAGGGCTGGGTGCTAGGTTGGAGTGGATGGGCTTGGAGGTCTCTTCCAACCTGCTTGATTCTGTGATTCTATGAAATATACCTGACGTGCTGTTCTTCTGTGGGGTTGTTTTTAACTTTCATTAGCTCCTGCACACATGCACTAAGTGTCTGGTTCCAGAGGAGTGTGCCATACAGTATTACTTCAGCATGATGTAAACCACTAATAGACCATAAATCTAATGCCACCTCTCTTGACTCACTTTAGCATTTCCTGTTCCTGGCATGGTGGGCTGTCAGAAAAGCAAGGGAGCAGGGAGATTCAGCAAAATGAAGTGCTTTGTCTCTAAGATTTCACATCTTTGCCAGCAGAACCAGACTGAGTAGAAAGCATTTTCCATAGAATCACATTTCCCAGTACGTTGAACTACACTGGAACTTCTGCAAGTGAACTCTTTACCTTACTGCTTTTAGTCTCTGTCTAGGTGAGGAGACTGCTTTTAGCAGATGGATTTGCTGCTATTGAACCAAAACCAGGCCAAAAGGACAGGTGAGGATACAGTCAACTGGTAACATCATTATTGGCAGGCAGAAAAGTAATATGTGGGTGAGCATTTGCTTCTAGAGTGATGTCCCAAAAAACCTAGCACAGAGGTTTTTCCAAGATAAAGTGACTTTACTCCAGAAGAGAAGGGCTGTAAGAAGCACCTACACAGAATCACAGAATTAACCAGGTTGGAAAAGACCTCTGAGATCATCCAGTCCAACCTACCAATTAACACCTTCTAATTAACTAAACCATGGCACTAAGTGCCTCATCCAGCCTCCTTTTAAACACCTCCAGAGATGGTGACTCCACCACCTCCCTGGGCAGCTCATTCCAATGTCAATCTCTCTTTCTGTGAAGAACTTCTTCCTAACTCCAGCCTGAACCTGCCCTGGCACAGCTTGAGGCTGTGTGCCCTCAGCCTGCACATCTGCTGTTCTAGCTATGCTGGCCTGACTGAGCATCTTCAGTCCCTAGATGTTCTTTGTGGTTCATTTCATGGGAGCAAAGCCTATGAATGCAGTCAGGCAAGCCAGCAGAACACTGTCTCTTTCCCAGTGCAGGCAAACTGTTATGATGCTGTGTCCTGGGTTCAGCTAGGACAGGGTTCACTTTCTTCACAAGAAGCTGGGAGGAGACATGCCCAGGACAGGCAGCAGTAGCAGCAGTGGGGTGTTCTACACCATAAACATCACATCTGCCATGTTATGGGAGGTTTAGTTCTGTTGAATTCTACTTATCTCACCCACTGGAGTTTGCATTTTGCTCCCAGTTTCTCCCTCCCACCCTACTAGGGGGGAAGGAGTGGGACAGATGTGTGAGCTGCTACAGGGAGCCTAGCTGCAGCTGGGGCTAGAACCATGATATGGTAGAAAAATGATCTTTGGTTGGTTTTGGGTTGGGTTTTTTTTCTTTATACCATAAGCAGAGAGGTGACAGAGTGCCTGTTGTAAAGGAATTTGAGTAAAAGGCAACAGCAGACACCAGAGGTCTGAAACATTGAAGGTGTTACTGGAAAGCTCTGCCGAACTCATGCTTGTTTGACTTGGCAAAGGTTGGCCACTACCTATTTGTTATTAGCTCAGCTCATATCACCTCATAAAAGTTAGATGAGTCCAGGATGAAGCCAAGTTTTTGAAAGCTTTGCTAATAGACAATCAGCACCTGGTCATGCTAAAGGTTAAACTAGGCATTGTTTGAGAAGAAGAAAGCTAACAGCAGAAAGGCTCGGGGAGAGCTGCTAGGAGAAGGCTGGATGGAGCCTGCTGGCGGAGAGGCCAGGATGGAGGCAGGCTGCTGCCAGAACCATCCTCCCCACAGCAACCTCTGCCAGTGGCACCTTATGGGCAACTTCTCAACATCCACCTATGTGCTAGTTTGAAGCAGGCTAGAACGTTTTGGTCAGAAGAACT
Organism: Pogoniulus pusillus; assembly: GCF_015220805.1. Classification (NCBI taxonomy): domain Eukaryota; kingdom Metazoa; phylum Chordata; class Aves; order Piciformes; family Lybiidae; genus Pogoniulus; species Pogoniulus pusillus. The sequence goes on along the minus strand of NC_087296.1, from coordinate 10,969,092 downwards.
AGATTCCAGGCTGTGAAAGGGAAACAATGGTGATGTCTGCTTCGCTCATAGGCTTGCTGAGATGTATGGGAACAAGAAAAGCAAAACATAGATAACCACTCTCACTTGGGCTGCTGGCTGAGCTGCATCTTACTCTCTAACCTCACCCTCCAGTTTGGACTAATCCACTTTGCTTCCTAACCCCCTGGCTGAACCTCCATTCTTCCATGGGACTGGGGTAAGGTTGAGAGGGGTAGGGGGAAGGTGAAGGGGTGGTTGAGAGCCCCTCCTGGGGACTCAGGTTTCTGGGAGGGCTGTTGTGTTTCTGTGTTCTGTTACCTTTTTATCTTGCCTATTTCTGCCTATAACTGTATGTACTGTAAATATCTGCTTGTATTTTGTGCTAGCTGTAAATATAAGTTTAATTCATATTTCCAGAGCTGGCTGAATCTAGTCTGGGTGATTTCTAAAGTGGGGGGGGGGGAAGGAAACACCCAAACCATCACAACCTGTCTCAGAACCCCAGGATTCTTACTGCAATTGTTTGGCAAGTGAATGGTTGCTTCTTTTCCAGCGCCCCTGACACAGGTTCAGAAGGTTAAAATAATGGATAGGTTCAACATATTAAAGCAACAGATAGAGCAGATTTGAGGTTGCTGGTGATAAATGCACTGACTGCAACTGATTGAGCTCAAACTGATAAATCTGGAGTAACACCCAACACAAATGGAGATGCAAATCTTGGCACAGCTCTGATAGGTAGCAACAAGGGATCACTGCTGGGATCTGGCATCCCGCTTACATGGTGCCTTTCAATGCAAAGACAAAGAGGATGACCTAAAAACAATGGATCAGAATGATGCTCCAGGAGGCCCAATTTCTTATCTCTGACAGTCAGTAAAACCAGGTGTCTAGGAAAGGGTGCAAGGTACAGCAAACAAAGCTACCCTCTACTACTGCCCAGGTCTCCAAACACACAGGCAAGGTGTACATATAGTGACTTGGCACAAACCTCTCTTATAAACTACTCCACTTTCCACTTCAGCCCTCAGCATTTCCAGTGCCCTTTGGCAGGAATTCCCTTCAGTCTTTTGCTGTTTGCATAAAGACTTCCCTTATCACAGCTTCTGCTAGCCTCATTTGATGCTCCCTGGTTCATCACCTCTTCAGCTAGAGAAAACACTTGGTCACGATTTGTCTTTTCATCACTGTTGAAATGACCTTTGTTACAATCAGGATAACCACCATGCATCACTTTTATCCTTCCTATGCTAAGGAGTCTCTCTCCAGTTTGCCTTCATTTTTTTCTGTTGGCCAAAACCCATTCAGTCATTGTTCCTAGCTCTCATCTTTACTGTCCTGGGTAGCTCTCCATCATCAGCATCATTTGTTACTCTGTCACTTACCTTCTCCTTCACATCATTTGTTACTCTGTCACTTACCTTCTCCTTCACATCATTTGTTACTCTGTCACTTACCTTTCCCTTCACATCATTTGGAAATCTCTTCAAGAGCAAAATCCACACACAGCTCTCTGCAGAGTGCAGCTGCCATCCTTCCTTCACCACACGAGCTCTTTACTCCAACCATGCTCTGTCTTCTGACCATATGATGTCCACGTTGCCCATGTCAGATCCTCTTCCTCAGCCCATGCCTACTCATCTTCAGTTGAGGCTATAAGAAATTCCAGCAGAGCCTCCTAGCTATTTCAGCAGACTACACAAACAAGATGACTTCCCAACCTGCCAGGTGAACTTTGTGGTTGGTAAGGCAAAACTCTCCTACATGCCACGTGGGCTTTCCTGCAGCACCACAGCTTTGCCCACATGGCTGCTAATCATAACCCTGTTCTCATTAGCTGCTCTTTCACTGATCCCACATTCCAACACCCTCCCTTGCCTCGTTTTGCAGCTGCAGTCAAACCACTAAGCAAATGCATGAAAAGTTCAAGTATTAATTTGACATTGTGGGGGAATGTTAACTCAATTATTAACAGTGAAATGCTGTTTCTTAGAAGGAGGCACAAATGAATGAACAATTTAGGGAAAACACTTACCTTTATTTCCTGGGATCATCACTGCAAGGACCCACAAAAGCACAGCAGCCCTCTGAAGGGAAGAGCCTAAAATCGCAGATACCAGCCTGTGATGAGCACATCAGTGCTACTGCATAGAATCATTGAATGGTTTAGGTTGGAATGGACCTCAAAGGTCATCCAGTTCCAACCCCCTGCCACAGGCAGGGACACTAGAACAGGTCACTCAAGGCCTCATCCAGCCTGGTCCTGAACACCTCCAGGGAGGTTGTGGAGCACAGAAGCACCCAATGTGATCTTTGATCACATTGGGTGCTTCTGTGCTCCACAACCTCCCTGGACAACCTGTGCCAGTGTTTCACCACCCTCAACCTGTGCCAGTGTCTCACCACCCTCACTGCAAAGAAGCCTTTCCTAACATATATTTTCAATCTTCTCTCTTCAAGTTTAAACTCATTACTCCTTGTCCCATCATTACAAGACCTTGTCAATAGTCCCTCCCCAGCCTTCCTATAGCCCACTTCAGATACTGGAAGTCTACTATAAGGTCTCCTTGAAGCCTTCTCTTCTCCAGGCTGAAGAGCCCCAACTCTTTGAGCCTGTCCTCAGAGCAGAGCTGCTGCAACCCTCTGGTCATTTCCTTAGAGAACCTCCCTGTTTATGATTGAGGTCTGCCAGTTTGAGACTGTGGGTGAGGAGTGAGCCTGCAACGTCAGCTTGAGCTCCAGGGATATCGATTTCTTTGGCCTCCCAACCAACCTTCCCCTGCTGCAGGCTGCATGCTGGAATTCCTGCAGATAAGGAACCTCTGGTATGATGCCCTTGACATTTCGTTGCAAATCTTGACTGTTTTGGAGGGGGCTGGGGTGAGGGCTGAAAGGTTTGTCCTTGGCAAGAGGCAGCCAGCACAGGCCTCAGGATTTCTGCTGCGGGTTTCACCGCAGGGCATTGATTTTCTGCTTTCTTGCCTGCAGAAACAAAACTGTAGGCAAATGTTTTACCTTGCCTGCCCCTGCACGGAGATGCAAATGCAATTTGGTAATTAGGCACAGCACTTAAAAATTCCCCAGCACATCAGACAAAACATTCCATCACTCTTGTCAGCTCCCAAGGGATTGCAGATTTCAAGTGCATAGCTACAGGCTGCTTTCTCTCAAAGCTGCCTTGCCAAAAGAAGGAGCTTTAAGAAGTGGTCCTAACAAGGAACTGGGAAAATTGGATTCCAGCATTACTTCCTCCTCCTTTTGCACCGTGGCATTTTAAGCTAACATTTCAGCACTTCCTGAGGAGGTGAAAATGTTGTGCTGCATCTCAAGAGGCTTTTCAAACTGAAAGCAGTGGCCGAGGGATGCCGCCGCTGGCAGGGTGTCTCACATGACAACATCCATCACAGCAAGCTGGGCTTTACTGCTTTCATCTGCAGTGTTAATGCAGTTGAGGACTGAATCATCAGCTCGTTTTGGTTGGAAAAGACCTTCAAGATCATCAAGACCAATCACTCTCTAGCTCTATCAAGGCTGGTGCTAAACCATGTCCCTCAGCACCACACCTCTGCCTCTTCCAAACACTTCCAGGGATGGGGATCCAACCACTTCTGCAGGGAGCCTGTTCCAGGGTTTGGGAATCCTTTTAGCGAAGAAGTTTCCTCTCATATCCAACCTAAACTCCCTCTGGTGCAACATTTCTCTCATTCTGTCACTTATTACTAGGGAGAAGAAATCACCTCCCACCTGGCTCCCTCATCCTTTCAGGGAGCTGAGCAGACCCAGAAGGTCTCCCCTCAGCCTCTTCTTCTCCAGACCAAATACCCCCAGTTGCCCCAGCTTCTCCTCACCAGACCTGTTCTCCAGACCCTTTGCCAGCTTCGTTGCCTTCTCTGGACCTGTTCGGTGATCAGCAACTGGACTGAAGGTCCTGCAACAGAGTGAACAGAAACTGAACTGAACTGAACATCCTGAACTCTTAAGATCTCCAGAAGTCCCTTCTGGCCCCTAACATCCTGTGAAGTTTAAATCATTCTGTGGCATTCTCTGACTCTGTAAGAACAATCACAAACACAACAGATTTAGGCATGACTCCAGAGAGGTCTCAAGTGTCATTCATGCACCTAAGTTTTTAAAGAAGAGTCAGAGATTCAGACAAGTTTTCTTTCTGTTCCAAAACTTTATTAGGTAGACATCACCAGATGACATTGGCAAACCCCTCGTGTGCAAGTGAATCAACTGTACAATATCTGTCTTCCCACAGTCCAGTGAATCCACACCCCCTTCCCCAGCGCTGAGTACTGATTCTCAGACAGGTGGACTGCATTCAGAAGCCACTTCACATTCTTCCATCTCATCACAGGGAAGCACTCTTTCAGTTTGTTGGTAAGAGGGGCTCAGGGTATCAGTGGAAGTGAAAGAAATGCCTTCAAAGGAAACCAAGTTTGGACTCATGAACTTCCCCCTCTGTTCTGACACCAGACTCCTCGCAGAGTCGTTTGGAATTAAACTGCCTACCATGAGGGTGATTGCATTTAGCAAAGTGAAGCAGTACAGAGACAAACCTATTACTGACTACCAGTGAGGTAACAATTGGAAAATAAAACTGTTAAAAAATTCACTTACTTCCAAAAGGTCCTGACCAGCAGGACAAACATTGGCAGAACACCTTCCCTTGTATCCACGCATGTACATGTGCATATACAACCTGTGTCTACTACAGCTTTTTGAAGAACAGCATTTGAGTTATACATTCATCAGTTTAAAAGTCAGACATTACTATGGTAGAAGACTTCAGTGAACCATCTCTAAACCTCTAAAATGAAAAGGCACTCTGAAGAGGGCAGAACGCTGACAGGACCTAAAGCAGCCACAGAAGGCAGCACACTCAGCAGTGAGCACTGGGACACACTGGGGGGAAAATGACATACTAAAGATGGACTCTTTGTAAAATATTGCCCAAGGTTACCTAATATTCTGCCCAGAGATGTGGTTGAGGCCCAATCCCTGCAGACATTCAAGGTCAAACTTGATGGAAGGCCCTGAGCATCCCGATCTAGTTGGAGATGTCCCTGCTGAACGGAGAGGGATTGGATAAGAAGACCTTTAAGGATGCCTTCCAACCCAAGGATTCTGCAATGCCTTCATCAAGTGATCAGGGTGTGAAGACCCTTGGTGCAGCACTATGCAACAAAACCAAACCAAGCCAACACAGTTATCTGCTAAATAGAAGAGAAAGAGAATGGAAAAACCTTATCAGCATTTTGGTTGTGTGCCTGCTGGCTGTAAGAGAAGAATTCCATTTCAGGAAAGAACTTACTTAAATAAACACTAACTCATAAAGAGTGAAGAAATATTTTGATACATGCTGCCTCCTATTCAATGGGTTACAGAATAACTTAGTTAATGCCTAAAACTTGGGAGATAATACTGAAAGAGAAGTTATTATCTGTAAGAGTGGTCATTCACTTATAATTTTATTGCAGTACAGCTCTAAATCAAATTCCCTATCACCAAAACTTTCAGATAGGCAAGCTAAAACTTAATTAAACACTCATCTGGGATGCTTTATGAAGAAATAATGTTGCTAGTGAGAGCTGGATTACCTGACAGACTCAGGAATTTGAGAAGGGTACAAGAGATACTCTTCCCATCTTAATTTCTCCCTCTTTTCCTTCCTTCACACATTCTTATTGGAGGAAACAAAACTGGGATTTGAAACTGGGAGGAGTGGCTGACACCCTGTCAGGCTGTGCTGCCACACAGGGAGACCTGGGCAGAGGGGAACCTCATGGAGTTCAGCAAGGGCAAGTGTAGGGTCCTTCCCCCTGGGGAGGTACAACCCCAGTTACAGTACAGGTGAGGGGATGATCTGCTGGAAAGCAGCTCTGTGGAGGAGGTCCTAGGAGTGCTGGTGGACAAGTTCACCATCAGCTGGTGATGTCCCTCTAGGGCAAGACAGTCAGTGGTCTCCTGGAGTTGCATGAGGACTGTGGCCAGCAGGTCAGGGAAGGTTCTACTTCTCTGCTCAGGCCACAATGGAAAGACTGTATCCAATCTGGGCTCTCTGGTTTAAAGAGGGACAGGGAACTACTCCAGAGAGTCCAGCGGAGGGCCATGAGGATGATGAGGGAGAGACTGAGACCTGGGGCTATTTGGGCTGAAGAAGAGCAGACTGAGAGGGAATCTTATCAATGCTTATCAGTATTTAATGGGTAGGAGTCGAGAGGATAGTGCTGGGCTCTTTTCAGCAATGCCCAGACACAGGACAAGGGACAGCAGGTACAAAGCAGAACCCAGGAGGTTTCACTCAAACTTAAGGAGAAACTTCTTTACTTTGAGGGTGCTGGAGCAGACTGCCCAGAGAGGCTGTGGAGTCTCTTTCTCTAGAGACTTTCAAAACCCACCTGGTCATATGCCTCTACAACTTGATCTGGGAGAACCTGCTTTAGCAGGAGGGTTGGACTAGGTGATCTCCCCAAGGTCCCTTCCAATCACTACCATTCTGTGACTGTGAAAACCAAATCATGATCATGAATCTACACTGAACAAAGACCTTCAAAGAATCATTTTTCTAACCCCCATATGATTAGCAACTCAATTTCCTTCTTAGCTTTTTATAGCTTCAATATTTTTTTAAGAACCAGGTCTACTAGAATTCCACAATTCCAGACAGTTTTAGCAAAGTAGCTTATTCTTGGCACCTGACTTCCAATATACTGACAAAAGTGGGAGCTCAGTGCTTCCACTGTCACGAATTAGTGCACAATAGGGCCTGTTTGAGCCCTGGAGCATGAAGGTAACATCTACTACAGGTTGTGGTCTAACCTAACTTCAGCTGAACTCTCTTATCCATGGAGTTGCATTTCTTTAAGTGGTTGCAATCTCATAGCCAGCTACACTGTAAGACCAAACTCACTCTGACAAGAACAGAAGATGAATTTCTGCACAAGTCTGAAGGGAGATAGGTGTAGGGGGGAAGGGTATGTGTGTGTGAAGCAAGTTAAAAACCTCAGAAATGAGCTCATCAGAATGAAAATATTAATGCCAGATTACTTTGCTAAGTCAGAGGAAGAACATTTCACTAGCACAACATTTTTCACCTCTCTGACCAATCCAGCATTGGTTACTTTGGCTTCATCTGCCTTGTCTGCTGGAGTCCACAAAACACCACTTCCCATATTGCTCTGTGGAGGGGGAACACTTCCTTTTGTTTCAAGCAGTAAGGCACTTACACATCAAAAATTCCTCATTATACAAAACAAACTCCTCAATCCTGGAATTGAGTGCTGATCAGATGGAATGGCCTGGAACACAAACCCTATGAGGAGAGGCTGAAGGAGCTGGGGGTGTGCAGCCTGCAGAAGAGGAGGCTCAGGGCAGAACTCATTGCTGTCTGCAACTACCTGAAAGGAGGCTGTAGCCAGGTGAGGTTGGGCTCTTCTGCCAGGCACCCAGCAATAGAACAAGGGGACACAGCCTCAAGTTGTGCTGGGGGAAGTATAGGCTGGATGTTGTTAGGAAGTTGTTGTCAGAGAGAGTGATTGGCATTGGAATGGGCTGCCCAGGGAGGTGGTGGAGTCGCTGTCCCTGAAGGTGTTCAAGAAAAGCCTGGATGAGGCACTTAGTGCCATGGTCTAGATGACTGGCCAGGGCTGGGTGCTAGGTTGGACTGGCTGAGCTTGGAGGTCTCTTCCAACCTGGTTTATTCTATGATTCTACCTCCAGTTTTTCCTAACTTCTTAGTTGTCAATGAAATATCCTACTGAACTTCTAATCATTGATGCAACTTCAGTTTGTAAACAACTCCAAACATGCAATTAGAAACTGCTTTCTTGATGACTCCACAGTGTTTTGACCAGCACTGAAAAGGATTTGATCTGTCATCTCACTACCCTCCTGCCATATAAATTAACTCTATTCTAGAGGGAATTCATCACCTTAAAATATAAGAGATGGGAGCAGTGAAGAATTCTTATTCAGTTGTAATAGAATTAGGATAAGGTTGAGCTTGGATGACCTCCTCAGAGGCTTTTATTCTCCCCCCGCCCAGCACCTATTATTCTCATCTCTACCTCAGTGACAGGACAAACACCTCAAGAAGATATTTGGACTCAGGTAGTTAGTTATGTAACAGAGACAAATGTGCTGTAAAATCACATTTTAAAACCCCATAAAATGAAAAGCCCTGAAGAGAAAAACAGATCACAGCACTCTGTATTAAAGTAGAGCATGGCTGAAATGGCTTCATAGGAGATCACATTTTCCAGGTCCAATTTTGTCCTTTTTCACAAGTCAAATGATGAAACAGGGAAGGGAAGGAGAGTGTTAGGAGTGTAAAACACATGGAACTATAGTAAACATTTTATGCTGAGAGAGTAAACAGTGAAATGTAAATCTACCCCTGTCCTTGCAATGTCTGGATGTAAAGCAGCAGAATGTAAATTGATATGAAAAACTCTTACAGAGTACATTTTGGACACAAAAAGATAGTCCATGGCTAAAGACTGAATCCATCTGCTTAGCCAGAGCTTGCATAAGGCATGAAAATGTTTCTTGACTGCATCAGCACTTTTGCAGGACAGGTGTTAAATATCTGAACAGCTTGTTTGGATTCTGTAAGGAGATTTTCCTTTGAGAAGTGAGGTAAGTGTGGCATTGTATTTAGTAACATCATGCTTGGGAACAGGAGGTTACCATTTCAACAACACTGCTTCCAGGCTGACAAGCATCCAACAAGATGAACACTGCCCAGGGTTAGGATGCAACAGTGCTGAAGCAGTTATGTGCAAAATCCACGTTTATGCTAAGAAACACCAAATATTTCTTACAGAATAAATTCCTTCTCCTTTGACTTGGATTATCCAAACCACTTCAGATTGCTTTTCAAAGTTTTGGTGAGACAAGCTCTGAAAAGTTGGGGTTCTTTGGGTTGTTGTTGGGGGGGTTGCACAATTTGCATTTTTTTAATAGACCAATTGCTGATATAGGGGGTTTTTTTGGATGTATATATTTAGAAATAACCAGCTGGAAACACACTTAGAAATGTCTTTTCTTTTTTCCCTAGGAAGTAATTAAAGCTTATTACACATTTTTACCTTTGAAATCAGAGCATGCTCTCCATGATCAGTTTTCATTTCCCTACCTTATAGTATTTCACTGTCAGGCTGAGGAGCATCAGTGATTAATTGCCTTGTACAAGAGACTCAATTCCTTACTGGAAAGAGAAATGTGTAGACCTGGAGCCCTTAGACACACAAAAGAAGAATCAGCCAGGAAGGCAGTCCTGTCTAACTTGCAAGAAGTTGTTAGTTTTAATCCAAAATAAAAAAGCCTGGGGGTGTTAAGGACTGCTCATGCTAGAAGAGAAGTGAAAACACTGCTGGGCTTACAGCTGAATCAAGGCTCAGCTGGTTTTTCATGACCCAGCAGCGAGATGAGCAACAATCAGATCAGCAATGCAGCTCTGACACTGCTGTGTGCCCTCTTGTTCAAGTTTCTGTGCTAGGTCCAAAAGATACTGAACAGTTTCGTTCCAGTTCTGGCACTGTGGTAGCATCCACTACACTAAAGAAAGCAGAAAGTTCAGGTATTTGGTATCACCTATGGATGCTAGTTTTAATCTGACCAGTGACTCAGAGCATGAAGAAGGTGTCTCACATGAAATCCTTGAACTCCTTCCCCTGACAATGTCCTTATTGTCTGAATGTCATTTGGAAGTGCTTCCCTACTCCCTGCCCTCTCTTGCACTTCTCCAACAGCACTAATATCTCTCTACAAGACAGAGGACAAGCCCCAAAGTAGTTTGTGGCTCTTCAGAAGTGAACCAGATTTTGAAGTGGCTGCAGAAGGGCTACCAATGCACTTCCAGATATTTTTAACAAAGTATTTGTGACCAAATTCCACACTGGCATAAAAATGGGTACAACTTCTCTGGTTTAAATAGGCTGTGACTGATGCCAGGAATGGAGCTGACCCTTTGAAACTGTAAGGCTGAAAAATAAAAAGCAACTAAGAAATTATCTGTTTCCTCAGGTGGAATTCTTTTCATCAGCAAAAGAAGAGTTAGATTACAAAAGCAGCAGTAATCTGCATTTCTTATCTACAACTTAGACCTACACAATCATCACATAGCAAGAATGAAGAATGATGCAAGGTTTGCTCAAGAAGAACATCACAACTGAAATTTTAAACTCTCCAGAGTCTACATGGTAAACTGTTTGACCAACACAGTATTAACCAGTTTCTCAGATCTAACTGGTTAAGAGAAACCATTCACTCACAGAAGAATTTGTACTCTGACAGAATTTCTACCCTACCCATGCAGCATTCAACATCACACAGGCTCTGCTCTGGCAGTCCCTGGAGGAGCAGAAAGCTCCTTGTCTAAAAAAGAATACCTGATGGTGATCCAAGCCACCACCTAGTTAAGTTGGCAATAGGCCCTGCAAATTTCTACTTGTAAGAAAATAAAACTTCACACTGAGCAAAGCTTCACAAGCAGTAAATTTAACCAACCCCCACTGCAGCAGGAAATGAGGAAGTCAGCATCAGCAAAAGCCAGAGATGAACTTCTCCTTCCTTACACATTTGCAGTGCTCCGAAGGAGCGCAGAGGCTCACACACACTGGTTCACTGCGTCCCAGTGATGCTGGAGAGATGCAACTGTGCTGTCTGCTACAGACATGGTGAGCCTTTGGCACAGAGCTCCCACTGATGGATTGGCTGCAGCTCGAGGCTCCCCACACCTGCACTTCTACCTCTTGCCTGTATCATCTTCCTACTCTCCTTGCCTACTAGGCTGACACAAGTAAAAGCAGAGTTGTTTTCTAGTCAGGTCCTGGAGAAGCTCTGCAAACTTACCCAACTATGAGTAACATCACTCAGACTCATCCTACCACTGGCATGGTTGAGCAGCCCTGAACCTTCACCCAGTTAATGAAATACAGCTAATTAGCACAGAAAGTGGAGAAAGGGAAAGCAGCCCTCTCCAGCTGGGCATGTCCAGTCGACACTCCTCAGCAGGAGCAGGCACAGGCACAAGAGTGCTGACAGGAGGGTGCCAGCTCTGACCTCATGCCTGCAAGAAGGTCCAAGCAGGTGGGCAAAGCCATTTCCTGGCAAGCTTTAAGAGGAGGCTAGTGCTGAATGGATTTAAGCATTTCCCAATCTGAATATAGACATCCATCAGCAACAACATTGCACAAGGATAAATAACCTTAAACACGAAACGTGATGAAAGCAAACCCAATGATCAGTGGCGATCGATGTACAGTAGTGAAGGATCTGTCAGTCTGTCTCAGCAGGTTAATTCAGCTGCCCCATGAAGTTTTCTGCTACTAAAGGTGGAGCAGAACAGTCTGATGGTTCCCTTAGAGTTACAAAAAAACACCCACATAATAAAAGAGAAACGTCCTTGAACAAAAGGTCATCTCATTCCTCTCAAACAATCGATGCTTGTAAAACAAAAGGTGATGTATGTGAGATTGCCTGCAGTATGAGAGCTGTTAAGAAGCTAACCTTACACTGAATGAAGTTCTGTACTACTGAGATTTCACTTGGTTATAGGACATAATGCTGATGGAAAATCGTATGTATGTACTTAGTGGGAATAGTTTTATATGGATGGATGAGACTTCCATATGAGATGGAAAGAGACTTCCATATTCCTACTTTACCTGCCTCTTGAAATATTCTCCTGAGATATGGAGAAGCAAAAGCAAATAATATTTGTCATTCTTTTTCCTCTGTGGAGAATAAGAGGTTAGAGTCTCTCAGCTTTTACAAGGTCAAAGATGCCTCATTTTGCTATGTGTAGAAAATGAAGAACCATTTCCCTCTGATAGAATCAAAATGGCTTAGATGAAATAACACAGGAGCTGAGATGTGTTGCTTTTCTCCGCTCAAAAGGATGCGCTTTCTGACCGGAAATTAGTGCAGACCTCTTGTCTTCCTTTCATCTATTTCATTGCTGATGATTCTGATTTAATCAAAGTCCATAAACTAGATGAAGTTGAGTCAAACAGGTCCTTTCCAAGGAACCCCACACTGTCATAAGGAACTCCCCAGAGAAATCCACAAGAAGGAGCCCTGCTCTGAGCAGAGCTGGAACAAGGATTTAAGATGGGCTAGAGGGTGAGAGGAGATCACATCAGTGGCAGGGCCAAGACTGCAATAATTTGCATTTTTCAGCCTTGCACAGTCCCATGAGTTATTGTGAACAAAAGAACACAAACTCATATACAAACATATTTTGAAGGAGTTATGTTATTCGGCTTAGCTGAGCATTATATTCTTCAGGTTCCTTCCTAATTTCCCCACTTTTTTACATCAACTTAAGGAAAAACTGCTTTACTTTGGGAGTGACAGAGGACTGGAACAGGCTGCCCAGAGAGGTTGTGGAGTCTCATTCTCTGGAGGCTTTCAAAACCTGGCTGGATACATTCCTGTGCAACCTGATTGAGGTGAACCTGCTTTAGCAGCAGGTTTGGACTTGATCTTCAGAGGTCCCTTCCCACCCCTACCAGTCTGTGATTCCTTTCCATGCTCATTATTTTAGCATCTTAACTTCAAATCTGACTGAACTCCCATCGGAAATTGAAAATGGCAATCACAGCAGAGTGAAAAGAGCTACAGAGAATATCCCACTTCTTTAGGAAGAACCAGAAAAAGAAGGCAAATGAAACCACTGAACAGCTAATTACAGATAATCTCAAGTACTAAAATATTCTCAAGTGGAATAGTTTGACACCATGATACAGACTGCATTGCAAATCCAAATCTACCTTTATCTCACTCTCTGAGGTCTGGAGGTTTTTCTAAACAATACAAAAATATCTTCATTATTTGACATTTAAAGAAAGGAATAAAAATCCCTGAGTAAGCCAAAGACAACTAAGAAGCACAGCCTCAGAAAACACACTCAAAAACAAGACTGATTTTAAGGCAGCTTCCAACCTCAGACAGAACACCAACAGAAAACTGATGTGTCACAGAAGGAGGAATCTAATTAACGAGTGGATTTGCATTGACAATAGGCTTTGAACTCCTAAATGTCATTGCCTCTCCACTTAATTTGCAGATCTTAGAAAGGTTCTATTTCTAATCTAAGGTCAACAGGGTCACCGTGCCCTTAAACGCAAATGGAAACCTGAAATACTTGTTGACTGCTATGGTGTGCTTGCATAAACTGTTCCAAGAAGAAAACCAAAGCAGAAGCTGGCAGAAAACAAGCACAGCAGTTAGCTATGGCAAGCTGGTATTTATGTTTCCAGGTAAACAAAATCCATCAGTTTCTTCCACTGAGGCTTTGAAGTCAAAGTGAACATCTTGTAACAGTATTACGTTGGTGGGGCAGAATGCTACTCACTTCCAAATTCCAGCTTTAACAAGGATTCTCCAAGCAAAGCACATCCCTCCAAAGCTATGCTATTTGACGGCTTACTTTTTGAGTCCACAGACTCTTTAGGCTGTTGCCCATGTCCCTGCTTCCCCTTCCCTCCTCCTATATATACAGACATACATATTTTCAAACACACACACTGAGAAAAGTACCTTTGCAGTACAGACCTGTACAATTTCTCTTCTTCGGTTCCTTTCTTTAGTCTTTCAGGGTTCTGCTTATGCAAATTTATCTGATTCTATTTTTTTTAAGTTATATTTATAGGATAAATTTGGATTATAACTAAAAGTAGAAAAAACAAAAGGTCACAGTAGCTGATCCCTAATGTTGAATTACATTTCTCTTGTGGCAACACATTGAGGAGGAGGAGGAGGAGGTCTGGTAGTAAGCAGCGGGACTTTGAAGATAACAAGGAAGAGCAGGGATGGCTCTTCAGATCTGTAATGTGCCACAGGGAAACACTGGAAGTAGAGAGCAAGAATGAAATGGTTCCCTAAGAATTTATGAACCCTTCCCTTGCCTAAATTTCACTGATTTTCTTCAGGAGACACCAGTGGATGCTCCAAGACTTTTGTAGTCTGCTTAAACACAACCTGCTGTTCAGGTTATGAAATTTCAAGCCAAGCTTGATGGAATTAGTGTGTAACATCTCTACTGTCACCAAGCCTTTGCCAAAGAGCAGGTTTCCAGCTTCCCTGCAAACCCACTTCAGGGATATCCTGGGACAGAACAGGCCACTAACACTTCTGTTACCTAAACCTGAAGGATTTTTTCTGCGCAGGGAGATTTTCTTCTAGAAGAGGACAACGTTTTGAAAACAATCTGTCACCCTCCCAATCCATAGGAACAGCAAAGAAATACTGAAGTGACACCCATCAGCCTAGCTGTCAGTATCACAGAGCTAAGGATATTTTTCACTCAGAGGCACTGCAGTTTGGTGGTGGCAATCTCCACTGGTGCCCAGGAGCAGGAGGACTCAGAAGATAACCAGCTGTCGTGCTCTGGCATGTGACAGGGTTTCGGTATGCCGAACAGAATGCTGTGTGATGGAAGTTATTTACAGAAGTATTTTTTAATACCAAAAGTAGTATGCTCAGTATACAGTAAGAGTGCAAACACTTCTAAGCATTTCCCCCTTAAAGGCCAACACTGAAGTTAAACAGAGCACATGGTTAGCAGTTAAATGCTTTCGTCACAGGCCAAATCGGTAGTAAGAGTTGTGGCTACAACACAGACTTTGATTGTCTAGTTCAGAAACTTAGGTTCAAAAAACCCTCCAAAGGAATAATAATAACAACAAAAAAAAAAAAAAAAAAAAAAAAAACACCAACCACAAAAAAACCAACAGAAAAACAAAAAAAACCCAAAAAAAAAAAAAAAAAAAAAACAAAAAAAAAAACCCAACCAACAAACCCCAAAACATTTAAAAAGCAGCAGTCAGGGGGCCCATCTTGTTCAGAGTGCACCAGAGCAAAGAGGCTTTCTGGTCTGCAGTAGTGTTTTTGGCCGAGGGAAGGTGGCAGGAGATGCTGCGTTCTTCCTCCAGGGCGGTGGCTTTACCAGCACTGTATTGCTCTGCTGCTCAAAGTGCATATAGCCCTTGCAGGACCAGCTCAGTTCTGCTGAGTAAGGCCCATCCTTACCAGCGCATACCTGTCCGTGACCTTTTCCTCTGCTTTTTACAAAGGCAATAGATAGGAAACACAAATAAACCTGCCGGAAGAGAAGAGAGGAAGAACAAAACCATCATTAAATGCAATCCTTTGTGTGTGACACTGGCTTCTTAACAGTGAATGGAGAGTATTCAGATGCAGCTTTCGCTTTTCTCTACAACTCCCTGAAAGGAGGTTGGAGTCAAGTGGGGGTTGGTCTCTTCTCGATAGTATTAGGTGATAGAATGAAGCTGGGGAGGGACTTTTTAGGCTATCAGAGAGTCAGAGGACTGGGGGGAATGGAGCAAAGCTGGAGGTGGGGAGGTTCAGCCTGGACATGAGGAGGAAGTTGTTCAGCATGAGAGTGGTGAGAGGCTGGAATGGGTTGCCCAGGGAGGTGGTTGAGGCCCCATGGCTGGAGGTGTTTAAGGCCAGGCTGGATGAGTCTGTGAGCAGCCTGCTCTAGGGTAGGGTGTCCCTGATTCTATGAAATGGTCTCAGGTTGCAGCAGGGGGGGGTTAGATTGGAGATTAGGAAAAGTGCCACTGCTGCAAGAGTGGTCAGGCATTGGAACAGGCTGCCCAGGGAGGTGCTGGAGTAAGCATCTCTGGAGGTGTTCAAGAAACCTGCAGCTATGGCACTTTGGGACGTGGTTTAATGGCCTTGGTGATGTTGGACTTTATATTCTTACAGGTCTTTTCCAACCAAAACAACTCCACGATTCTATATATCTATCTTCAGTGAATGCAACTAAGAATACTGATAGAGGGGGGAAAAAAAGGACATCTACTTTTAGCCTAAAGGCTGAAATTAACAGCAAGATTTCTTCTTTAGCCAGATGCAGTTCAGTAAAACTGTAGCAGCATTTTAGTGATATGTTGATTGGTTATGTACAGTCCTATCAATGTAACTCTCCTGGTACATTTTGACTTCATTAGACTAGATATTAGGAAGAAATTCTTGCCAGTCAAGGTGGTGAGACACTGCAACAGGTTGCCAAGAGGGGCTGTGGATGCCCCCTCCCTGGAGCTGTTCAAAGCCAGGTTCGATGAGGCCCTGAGCAACCTGGGCTAGTGAGAAGTGCCACTGCCCATGGAGGGGAGGTTGAAACTAGATGATCTTTAAAGTTCCATCCAACCATTCTGTGAACATGCCTCACAGCTGGGCATACACTGCAATTTTTCCATCGAATATACATTTTTGTGATCCCCAACTGAGATGCTCCTGCCACTAAAACCAGTGGCTATGCACTTATGTGAGCAAAATGACACAGCTATCACTACAGCTCATTGCATTTCTGCAGGAGAGCCCAGGGAAGCCAGGCAAAGAGCAGACTTGCTACAATAACTGCATCCACATGAATACAACCACCTTAAGAGAGCTCTCAGACTGCACCAAACAAGTTCACAGCACTGGGTTTTGAGCTGGTATCCAACTTGGCAGCCTGTGCACTGAATTTGAATCTGAGATTGACTCATCCCAATTTGCCTTTTTTTGTGTGTTGCTTGCATTTTCAAGCTTGAGGATTCTTGGGACTAAACCTTGTGCACCAAAAACTCTTGTCATGCACATAGCCAAGGACTCAGATTTTTCATCCACTGGGTCCATGTCAGCCAGTCCCAAGGAGACTTTAAGTGACTCTGTCCTTTTTACCAGTTTAACCATACTAGTTAAATGATTATGTTGCAGAAAGCCAAATAATTGAGGGGAGGGGAGGGGGAAGCTAACAGGCATAAAATGCAAGGAAAGAAAAAAGACTCTAAAGAAACAAGTTTTTTTAGAAAGAAGTCATGTCCTTTGCACTAAAATGAATTTTGGACTTTGTGTCCATCTCCTTGAGATGAAAATACTGAAGTAAGTGCTGCAAAGTCATCATCATTCACATATATCCACACTCTTACCTATGACAACAGCTATGGCTCCCAGTGCCAGTCCCAGAACCAATATTAGGGGTGTGATGAGTAGTTTTCCAGCTGAAATGCAAAATTCATTAAACAGTTCAAAGCAGGCATTTTCTCCTTCCCTTTCCAACCATTCCTTAAGTCTTTTGATATCGGACTCCCAAAGGCTGGTTGACGTTTTAATGCTTCATCAGGATTCCCACTTGTAAATCCATCTTACAAAGCCAGCCAGGAGCTCTCACCACCCAGCCAGCTCTCTGCACACATTGCCCTTTTCACCCCCTACCAGCTCTCATTCTGTACATGAACAGTTAGCTTGCATTTACTGCTGCTTCCATTCTGAAATCCTGCAGGCACTGGAATCCTTCAGGAACATGATAGCTATGAAGATGCTATCGCTTGGCTTCTCCAGATTCCTACTGTATGGCAACCACTCTGGAAAGATGCCAAACAAACCTGCATCTTTGAGAGTTTAGGTTAGCTGAAGGCGATGAGGCCATTGCCTCTAAATATGCTTCCTGCTTGCTTTAAAAGGCTGTGGTGAAGTCCTCTTGTACAGTCGTGATTCAGGACTAAGTCAAACCACAGCCAAGTCTATTTCGGAGCAGCACTGAAGAGGATAAGTTGCTGCTCCTACATGAGCACAGATGCAAGGCTGTGCAGCACACTGCCTAGAGCAGACTGAGAAGAAATAAAACATGTTCCTATTATTTATTTCTGCTGGGTTCAGGATCTGTAGAAATGCATGGAGGGAAGATAAAAGTTCATTCTGGAACACTACAGTTGAAACTGGTTGAATCCCCATCCCTGGAGGTGTTTCAAAGAGGCACAGATGTGGTGCTGAGAGATACAGCTTAGCTCCAGACTTCGTAGAGTTAGAGAATGGTTGGACTTGAAGACCTTAAAGCTTTTCTCCAACCCAAATGATTCTGTGATTCTAAGTTAAGCATGTCTTTGAAAGATCACATCTAGGAAGGGAGGAAAAGTGAATTGGCTGCCTTTCTCTTCCTTTTCTTTCCCTCTCTCTCAAGCTACTTGTATCTGATGCTAGTCAATGGATGACTTCATTTAATGATGATGTAAACCTCTCCATAACCTAAGCCACTAGTTTGGACAGTCTGAAGGAAAAATGAGATATCTGGGGGAAATATGTACAGCAGCTGCCTGAACTGGTGCTTTGCATGCTCCAATTTGATTACTTTTGAAGTTTTTTAAGAGTGTTGTTGTGGGAAATATGAATTCCTAGCAGGAAAAACATTGGTCAAGCCACACCTTGAGTACTACACCCAGTTCTGGGTCACTCAATGAAAGAGAGATGTTGAGATACTGGAAGGTGTCCAGAGAAGGGCAGCAAGGGTGGTAAGAGGCCTAGAACACAGCCCAATGAGGAGGCTGAGGGAGCTGAGGGTGTGCAGCCTGCAGAAGAGGAGGCTCAGGGCTGAGCTCATTGCTGCCTACAACTACCTGTAGGGAGGCTGTAGCCAGGTGAGGTTGGGCTCTTCTGCCAGGCAACCAGCAACAGAACAAGGGGACACAGTCTCAAGTTATGTCAGGGGAGGTCCATGCTGGATGTTAGGAGGAAGTTGTTGTCAGAGAGAGTGATTGGCATTGGAATGGGCTGCCCAGGGAGGTGGTGGAGTCGCTGTCCCTGGAAGTGTTCAAGCAAGGACCAGATGGAGCACTTAGTGCCATGGTCTGGTTGATTGTCTAGGGCTGGGTGCTAGGTTGGACTGGCTGAGCTTGGAGGTCTCTTCCAACCTGGTTGATTCTGTGATCCACAGAAGCACAGAACCTTAGAGATTGGAAGGGACCTCCCAAGATTATCAATTAAGCAGTACTACTCTAGTTGCTAGACATCCTAACTTCACACCGCGTTGAGACTCCACTGCCCTGCATTCTACACACACAGAAGCTGTCAAAGGAATTATTCAAGTGTAGACAGGAGAAGGCATTTAGAGTGATGGAAAACTCTAAGACAGAGTGATTAAAACCAGTGAGATTGTTAAAGGCTCTGGTGAAGTAAAACTTGCAAAAGCTTGTTTCAAGCCATGAACACACTTTATTGACAACCATGTAACTAAAATGTTAGAAAATTATGATTGTTGGCATCAGAATTAGTAAAAACTTCAGCCACTGAACTGGGCACCAAGTATGTGGAGGCAGAGCCTGCAGAAAGGGCTAAGGTAGCTTTCACCTGGAGTAATTTCTTTGCAGACACAAAGAATGCTTCCTAATCAAACTCAATTTAAGAACTTGTTTACTTACCTTTGACAAACTAACTCAGAGCTCAAACAAAGCATGAGTGTCTTTTCCCTTCTGCCTGTGCCTGTGAATATCACATTTGGAGTATTGTGTAGTTCCAAGGTCTTACAGGAAAAAAAAAGGTCTTTCAATATCACTGGACAGAATCTTCTTCTGGTTATCAATGGAGTCTAAAGATTAAACTTCAACACCATAACAGAATACCTTTTCTTCTTAGACACCTACCACATTTAAACCCCTTATCTTTCTTTATCTTTGTAAACTAAGAGTAAGGAATGAGTTAAACCAAAATGAACAAGGCTTGCACAAGCTGCAGGGAGAGTATAAGAAGGAGTAGCTAAGCAGCAGATATTTATCTTTTACTTCAATCACCTTTATGAGTATTGGATTGGCTAACAATCAGAGTAATTTTGATTGGGAAACAGCTTTAAAGCACCGAGTCCACCACTGTGTAACTTAACCAAGTCTGGTGCTAAACCATGTCCCTTAGCACCAAAGTGAACCACGCTCCTTACAGCCCAAACCACTTCATGATTCTACGGTCCAGAGAACATCTCCAAACCCCAGCCCATCCACTCTCCTTTCTACACATCTCAACAGAACACTGATCTCAAGTCCCAGTTTCACACACTATTTGTCATAGTGTGAAGGATTATGAGGCTCTTAAATCAGGGGGAATTGTCACACACCAAAAAACACCACTGAGACTATGGGCACTCGACTTCCCAGAGCTCCTTTGTCTGATGTCTCTTAGCTCCAAGAGTGCTCTAGCAGAGTAAGCAAAGGCAAAACCTGCCTCAGACCTGAAGACAGACTGGGTTGTTCAGTGGTGAAGTCAGCAGTAGGTTTTGACAGCCATTTTGGTCATGTCCAAAGCTAGTGTTTAAGGACAGCAGGGCTGCATGGGAGGTGACTGAGCAACCTGGTCTACTGAGAGGTGTCCCAGCCCATGGCAGAGGAGTTGGAACTAGATGATCTTTAAGGTCCCTTCCAATACAAACCATTTGTCTTGGAAAATACATGTCCTGGCTTGCTCAGGCATGATCCCATGGTCCCCTTCCCTCTGCTGGGGGAGGAAGCAGAGTGCAGGGAGAAGACAAAAGACTTGGAGACACCCACTTTGAGGGGCCAAGACTTGCCCAGACTTGTGCTTCCCAAGTAAGGGAAGGCAAGCCCCTGTCTTCACCTAACATGGCCAGGTTTGGCAAGCTGCCATTCTGACAGGCTAATTTATGTGGTCAGAGAGGCCACTACCTGTGGGCAATCAATAAATAGGCTCTTGCCACATGGTTTTTGCTTTTGCCTGCTCTGCCCTGCCACATAATGCTCTGCTTTGCCTGCAATGATGTTCAAGACGTCAACTGAACTCCCTTCAAAGTGTTTGGGTACTGTCTGATTCTATTTTGTGAATAAATACTCAAGGCTTCCCTGTAAGAAATGCTGTAACTAGATTCTACTGTGCCTTCTGCCTTAGCAGCAGACAGTAGCCTCTTAAGCACCCTGGTGGGCAAGCAGTATCATTGAAACCAGCAACCTCTACCCAGTTTTGAGTTTGTGTTTGCTAGTTATTTCTTAAAGTGTTCTAAGTTGCCTGTTCCCTGTGTGTAGAAGCATCCAAACTGTGTGTTTCAAACACTGTAAATAACTTTTCTGGTGAGATTTAATGTTAACAAACAATTTTCATAGTTATTAGCAATCATTGCCTGGATATCAAAATTAATATTGATGATTAATTTTGCATCATTTGTAACACCACTCTGTGATTTTTTTTCCAGCCTGCTGACATATTACTAAGAAGGGTTAGGAAGGACATATTACTAAGAAGGGTTAGGAAGGACATTACTAAGAAGGGTTAGGAGAGACATATTTCTGTGGTAGCTTGAAGCTAGCTAGAATGTTTTGGTGAGAAGAACTAGATCATAGGCTGTGAAAGGAAAACAATGGTGATGTCTACTCCCCTCAGAGTCTTGCTGAAGAAGAAAGGAAAACATTAGATAACACTCTGGTCATTTGGTATCACACTCTGCCTTGGGCTTCTGACTGAGCTACATCTCTCTAACACACCTTCCACTCACCTTTGCTTCTTAACCTCTTGGCTGAACCTCTGTTCTTCTTTAGGACTGGGTTGAGAGGGGTAGGGGGAAGGTGCAGGGGTGGTTGAGAGCCCCTCCTGGGGACTCAGGTTTCTGGGAGGGGAGTTGTGTTTCCTGTATTACCTTTTACCTTGGATATTTCTGTCTATAACTGTATATACTGTAAATATCTGCTTGTATATTGTGCTAGCTGTAAATAAATAGCTTCATTTATATTCCCAGAGCCGACTGAGACTAGTCTGGGTGATTTCTAAAGTGTGAGGGGGCAGGGAACACCCAAACCATCACAATTACTAAGGAGGGTTAGGAGAGAGAAGCTTTCAGAAGAGAAGACAATGCTTATATGTACACAGTCTGCTGAAAGAAGCACTGCAAATGCTGTATATTTAACAGACCACCTTGTGCCCAACTGAACAGGCTGCCCATCACAGGATGTTAGGGGCTGGAAGGGACCTCCATAGATCACTGAGTCCAAGCCCCCTGCCAGAGCAGGACCACACAATCTAGCACAGATCTCAGAGGAACATGTCTAAACAGGCTTTGAAAGTCTCCTGAGAAGACTTCACAGCTTCTCTGGAGAGCCTGTTCCAGTGCTCTGGGACCCTTACAGGAAAGAAGCTCTGGTCACGGAGCAGTACCCACACAGTACTTTACGCATCTAGACTGCACTTAATCATTCTACACCTGCCCAACTCCAATCACCTCGTCCTGCAGCTCTCCACAAGGCCCAGTTATCCACTCACCACAGACAGAGCCTCGCACTAATCTCCTTAGATGTGGTCTCTCGGGGAGGTAGCGGTATTTGCATCCAAAGATGCTGAGGTTTGAGGTGTGATCTCCGAAGAAGCGGAGCTGCCGGTACCTCTCCCCGCAGCGGTAACAGAAATTAGTGTTACACTGGGAACAGGTCATGTGGTCACACCCTTCTGTTCTCTGGATGTGGATCTGGATCAGCAGAAGGAGAAAAAACAAACAGTGAAGATTATTTTCCCCTCACTTTCTCAGCAGGGGGCAGTTGGCACTACCCAGGGCAGCCTGACGCTGCAAGCGAGCCCCTGCCTGGCTCAGCATCTGCAACCATGCTTTTCTGAGGCTTGTTTCAAAGCATCAGATGTGAGGCACAGTTGTTTATGGGTTTCCATGCATCATTTTCCGTATCACACTGGTGAGGGTTGGCAGTGGCCTCTGGAGATCATCCAGTCCAACCCTTCTGCCAGAGCAGGATCATTCAGAAGAGATCCAGGTGGGTCCAGAATGCCTCCAGAGATGGAGACTGCACAGTCTCTCTGGGCAACGTGCTCCAGGCCTCTGCCACCCTCAAAGGGAAGGAGTTTATATTTATGTGGAATCTCCTGTGTTCCAGTCTGTGCCCATTGCCCCTTGTCTTGTCACTAGACACCACTGAGAGGAGTCTGGCTCCACACTCCTGACATTACATATTCACCAGCATTCATAAGATCCCTTCTCAGGCTGCACTTCTCCAGGCTGAACAGCCTCAGGTCTCAGCTTTTCTTGGTAAAAGAGAAACTTCTGTTTCCTAATCACCTTGTGGCCCTCCACTGGACTCTCTCCAGTAGCTCCCTGTCTCTCTTGAAGTGGGGAGTCCAGAACTGAACACAATACCCCAGATGATGCCTCACCAGGGCAGAGCAGACTGGGGGGAGAACCTCAACCTGCTGGCCACACTCTTCCAATGCACCTCATTCTATGTAACCCTGCTTTGTTTAAACGCTCTCTATCAGCTGGGAATCTGAGTGATCCATGCCCTTGCTGACAACTTATTTCTGAAGTAGACACATTAGCACCAAACTTTATTAACAATAAAAGCAGCACAGTAAATATAGTTCTGAACTCTGCCTGACCCCTCTACGGATGCCACCTGTGGCCCTAGTCTCTTTCCCATTATCAACACAAATTGATTTGGCATTTTGTAATAAGCAGCAGAAAGGCTTAGCTGTTAGAGTGACTGATTTGAAAAGTAGTGGGTTCTGTGGTTCTTTTAGGTTAAAAAAGCAGGATCCCACACCCCACACAAAAGCATGACACCAAGCTTTCAGAACTGCCCACAACACAGCCTGAAGCTGGGCTGATTGGATTTGCCACTCATCTTTCTGCTGGTTGCCTGCAGAAACAGCTCCATTCCTGTACCTTCATGGATCCTTCATCCTCAGTGTCCTTCAGAAACAGCCACCTCTTGGACACTGCCTGCCAGCTTCTGCAGAACTGCCCTCCTTTACACAGACCAGGGCAGCTTCAGGTTTAGTCAATAGTTCTGAGAGCCCTAGGAGAGAGACTGGTCCTGGGACCGAGTCATTCAGTCGGCTATGATCACACAGCTAATTCCAAATCTTGCCAACTGAAAATACAGCTAATGAGACAGAAGGCACAGGGGAAGGGTAGACAAAATTACCTAATAATTGAGGTTGGAAGTGACCCTTGGAGGTCATCTGTTTTAACCCCTAGCACCAGGTTGGGCTAACTTCAAAGTCAGATCAGACTACTCCAGAGCTCATCCCACTAGAATCATAGAATCAACCAGGTTGGAAGAGACCTCCAAGATCAGCCAGTCCAACCTAGCACCCAGCCCTAGACAATCAACCAGACCATGGCACTAAATGTCCCAGCCAGGCTTTGCTTGAACATCTCCAGGGATGGCGACTCCACCACCTCCCTGGGCAGCCCATTCCAATGCCAATCACTCTCTCTGACAACAACTTCCTCCTCACATCCAGCCTAGACCTCCCCCGGCACAACTTGAGGCTGTGTCCCCTTGTTCTGTTGCTGCTTGCCTGGCAGAAGAGACCAACCCCACCTGGCTACAGCCTCCCTTCAGGTAGTTGTAGACAGCAATGAGCTCTGCCCTGAGCCTCCTCTTCTGCAGGCTGCACACCCCCAGCTCCCTCAGCCTCCCCTCACAGGGCTGTGCTCCAGGCCCGTTTAAAACATTTCCAAGGATGAGCATATCATGGTCTGTGAGCAACATATCCCATCTTGATATTTACAACTTCACCTTGACTTTTCCTCAATGTAGATGTCAGTTTTGGCTGCTGTAAACTTAACACCAAACATGAAAGAGAGAAAGTTGAATGCATACACATATCAGACTAAAAAATAATGGCATTCAAAACAGAACCAATGTGGATCTAGAACAGGGATAAATCAAATAGTGCCTTCCTGACTCTGTGTTCTCTTTACCTACTAATATGATAGGAAACTGATTAAATGTTACTTTATATAAAGGGTTTGGAGGGATGGCTGGAGAGAAAGTATTAGCTCCAAGCATCCTGAGGTCAAACTGTTAACTACTGGTATATTTATTCGCATGTTGGACTTGATGATCTGTGAGGTCTCTTCCAACCCTGATGATACTGTGATATATCCTGACATCTATTAATACTTTGATGAAGAATGCTTCAGTAAGATGTATTTTTTGGATAGCAACTGAATAAATGATCAAGAAAGAATAAAGTAAAAAAACCAGTATCACTGCATCCAGTTCTGGTGTCTGCACCATAAAAGGACACAGAACTGTTGGAGTGAGTCCAGAGGAGGCCACAACGATGATCCAAAGGGCTGGAGCACCTCTGTTATGAGAAAAGGCTAAGGGAGCTGCTTCAGCCTACAGAAGGCTCTGAAGGGACCTTAGAACTGCCTTCCAATACCTGAAGGGATCCTACAGGAAGGCTGCAGAGGGGATCTTTATGAGGGTGTCCAGAAATCATAGAATCATAGAATCAACCAGGTTGGAAGAGACCTCCAAGATCATCCAGTCCAACCTAGCACCCAGCCCTATCCAGTCAACCAGACCATGGCACTAAGTGCCTCATCCAGGCTTTTCTTGAAGACCCCCAGGGACGGTGCCTCCACCACCTCCCTGGGCAGCCCATTCCAATGGGAAATCACTCTCTCTGTGAAGAACTTCTTCCTAATATCCAGCCTATACCTACCCTGGCACAACTTGAGACTGTGTCCCCTTGTTCTATTGCTGGTTACCTGGGAGAAGAGGCCACCCCCCACCTGGCTACAATGCCCCTTCAGGTAGTTGTAGACAGCAAACAGAAGAAGAGGGAATGGTTTGAAGCTGGGTTAGACTGGAGCTTAGGAAGAAGTTCTTCAGCATGAGGGTGGTGAGACTCTGGAATCAGCTACCCAGGGAGGCTGTGTATGCCTCCTCCCTGGGGGTGTTCATGGCCAGGTTGGCTGAGGCCTCAAGCAGCCAAGTCTAGTTGAGAGGCATCCCTCTCAACTAGAGGGAGGTGGGAAGGTTGGAATAGATGATCAGTGAGGTCTCTTCCAACTTGGGCCATTCTGTGCTTCTATGATTACTTCGTAGTTGCAGATTTGATTTAAAAACAAAGTGTTGACATAAACATTCTGGAGGTTTTATGCAGGATGAATTTTCTTCACCTCTGAATAAATAAATATCAGGAGTGGGGGAAGCACCACAGGTTTATGATCAGGTTGAATTCCCTCTTCAATATTCCCTTGGAATACCACATTTCCAGCAAGGACTTATTAACAAAGGATCTTTTCCTGTGCTAGTTCTGTAACTGTCCATACTGCCTCCCACCATGCAGCAAGTTGTATTTTCTTGTGATTAAGAAACTTAAAGGGTCCTCTTGAAATTAATAGCCACACTCATGCTACTTCAGGCTTCAAATTTACTGACTTGACCTCCCTAAGTTTTAAGCACCCAGCCTTTTCTTTTGAAGACAGCGAAAACAGTTTTACACCTGGCATGTCCAACTTAAAACTTAGGAAGGATAAATGTGTTAGAGTTAGCAGTTTTGGTTCATTTCTAGCTAGCAGTCCTCTTCCCCCTGCTGTTCCACGTTCATACTTCTCTGCTTAGTGTATTTGCTTTTTCTGACAGCTTCTTTCAAGAATTACCTCATTTGCATTGTCATAAAAGCTGAATCTGGACAAGAGTCAAAGAATAAAAACCAAACCACTTACTTCTTCCCGCTCCCAAAGGAACAAAGTTTGTGGAAGTTTTTTTACTGTAAGTCTTCCCAGAAAGTGAACATTTTTAGAACTGGCTCAAGTCTAGCAGCTCTGACTACCCAGCAAGCTGTTAAAACTCTGTCAAAATAGCCCCTGTGTGCAGCAGGCAGAGTAAACAACCAGCTGCTGATTTCAGAGCTTTCTGAATTTTGCTTAACTGTTTTGCAATGTCTTCATTTCAAGCTATGGCATCAGAGGGCATTTCTTTTCCTAACAGCAAAACAAAATACTAGCTATGCTGGTAAGCATTCTCTTATTTGCACAGGGTAAGGCTTCAAGTGTGACAAAAGGATGCTTTGGACATTTAGAAGCCAAATTTCCCATTCAGTATTTATTTCCTACCAAATGGTCCCATTTCCTTACTTTCTCCTCTCCATGAGGTAGATGCAGAGCAATAGATAGAATCATACAATCAACCAGATTGGAAGAGGCCTCCAAGAGCACCCAGTCCAACCTAGCACCCAGCCCTAGACAATCAACCAGACCATGGCACTAAGTGCCCCAGCCAGGCTTGGCTTCAACACCTCCCGGGATGGCGACTCCACCACCTCCCTGGGCAGCCCATTCCAATGCCAATCACTCTCTCTGACAACAACTTCTTTCTAACATCCAGCCTAGACCTGCCCCCAGCACAACTTGAGACTCTGTCCCCTTCTTCTGTTGCTGGTTGCCTGGCAAAAGAGACCAACTCCACTTGGCTACAACCTCCCTTCAGGTAGCTGTAGACAGCAATGAGCTCTGCCCTGAGCCTCCTCTACTGCAGGCTGCACACTCCCAGCTCCCTCAGCCTCTCCTCACAGGGCTGTGCTCCAGGTCCCTCACCAGCTTCATTGCTCTTCTCTGTACATGTTCCAGTACCTCAACATCTCTCTTGAAGTGAGGAAGTTCAGATCAGGTACTCCCTTTCCAAATAAAGGACAGTTTCCTACCACCATGGTGCTCTTGACCTACTACTGCTGGAAAGAAGAGTTGTGAAAAAAAATATATAGTGAGCCAACATAATGGCTACCTTCATCAGGGACAACCAGGGAGGGGTGTGCAGGGCTGCTGCACCTCATTAGAGCAGTGGGAAATACTTCCTCTCCTGGCAGAGGTCAATGACATTTTTAGGGTGTGTGCCTGCACTTCACTGTTGAAAATTAATTCCTGAGAAGGGCTTGTGCAGAACTGACATTTCATCACAAAAAAGTTCTGGGTTTTGACAAATCTTCAAGTCTCCCTTAGTTACCTCACTGATAGAGTACTTCCTGCCATGCTCCAAAACTGAATGCACCCAAAGTCTTTCAAAATCCTTGGTCATCCTGGGGATGGAAGATGATCCAAGGGCTGGAGTGCCTCTGCTATAAGGATAGGCTGAGCAACCTTGAGTTGTTCAGCCTGAAGAAGACTCCAGGGGGACCTCAGAGCTGCTTTCTTATACTTGAAGAGATCTTACAGGAAGGCTGAAGAGCTACTTTTCATAAGGGTGTCTAGAGACAGGACAAGGGGGAATGGGCTGAAGATGAGGAAGAGTAGGCTTACACTAGATTTAAGGCAGCGGGTTTATACTGGATCTTAGGGAGCTCTTCAGTACAAGGGCAGTGAGAGACTGGCACAGATTGCCCACAGAGGTCATGGATGGCCCCTCCTTGGGGCTGTTCAAGGCTAGGTTGGATGAAGCTTTGAGCAGCTGAATCTAGCTGAGAGGTATCCCTGCCCATATCAGGAAAGCTGCAGTAGATGATCTCTGAGGTCCCTTCCAACCTAAGCCATTCTACAATTCCACAAAAACCTCACCAAGGGCACTGTATACCTCTACAGCTTTACATTCCTTTAAAGCTTTATCATAGAATAGAATCAGAGAATGGTCTAGGTTGCAAGGGACCTCAAGGATCTTCCAGCTCCAACCCCCTGCCATAGGCAGGGACATCTCCCACTAGAGCAGGTTGTCCAATGCCTCATCCAACCTGGCCTTAAACACCTCTGGGGAGGAAGCAGCCACAACCTCCCTGGGCAACCTGTGCCAGTCTCTCACCACCCTCACTGGAAAGAACTTCCTCCTAACATCTAGTCTAAATCTCCCCTCTTCCAGTTTAAATCCATTACTCCTTATCCTGTCATTACAAGATCTTGTCAATAGTCCCTCCCCAGCCTTTTCTTAGCCCCCTTCAGACACTGGAAGGCCACTCCAAGGTCTCCTCGAATCCTTCTATTCTCCAGACTGAAGACCCTCAACTCTCACAGCAGAGGTGCTCCAGCCCTCTGAGCATCTTCGTGGCCCTGTTTATGTTTGGCCCATGATTATGTTAGGAATCATTTATTCTGTAATGTACATTTATTATAAACACACATCAAAGTCCCCTCTTATGATTGCCCTCATGTTTCTTGTTAGGCATGGGAACAGGCTGCCCAAAGGAGGTGGTGGAGTCACTGTCCCTGGAGGTGTTCAAAGAATGCATAGACAAGGCACTTCAGGATACTGTTTAGTGGCCATGGTGGTGTTAGGTTGAAGATTGGACTCAGTGATCTTGGGAATTCTACGATTTGCATGCCATGGTGGTGTTAGGTTGAAGACTGGACTCAGTGATCTTGGGAATTCTATGATTTGCATGCCATGGTGGTGTTAGGTTGAAGATTGGACTCAATGATCTTGGGAATTCTATGATTTGCATGCCATGGTGGTGTTAGGTTGAAGATTGGACTCAGTGATCTTGGGAATTCTATGATTCTATGATTTGCATGCCATGGTGGTGCTAGGTTGAAGCATTCAGAGAAGGACTTAAATGCCCCCTAGAAAGGACATTTCAAATGCTCTGGGATTCAGAAGATAATCCTGGCTTGTTTGCATGGGCTGAGCACAGGATTGCCTTCTATGATTCTATGGTGGTGTTAGGTTGAAGATTGGACTCAATGATCTTGGGAATTCTATTATTTGCATGCCATGGTGGTGCTAGGTTGAAGATTGGACTCAGTGATCTTGGGAATTCTATGATCTGCATGCAGAGATTCTGCAGAATGGGAGCAGGAACCAGCAAATAAAACATCTGACTTGCTTTTCTCAATAGGTTATTGTCAAGAACCTGCACTGCAAGCATGAATTCCAATGCCCAGCACAAGCTCCAGATACTTAAATACATAATGCAATAGTCTGAAGTCACAACCTGCAAGCCAAGGCAGAGCAGCTCACCTTGCATTTTGGACACTTCTGGGCATTCCTCTGCCCGTGCTCAATTTCGTTGGCCCAGTGACGCAACAGCTTGTCTCCCTTCTTGTACTCTTTGCAGTTCACACCTTCATGCCAGGGAGAGTGGCACTTGAAACACCAGACAAATTGGCAAGATGGACACTGGATCTGCACAAATGAGAAAACACCACATGTTTGCAACCCAGGTGCTGACCCAGCTGGACAGCTCATTTTAAACCCACTGCTCGTCAAGTAGGAGAGTAGCAAAGGTCTAAGATCTTTGGAAGGGTCTGTTTTAAAAAGACAGGAAGTTGTGGAAGCTAATTTGATCTTCTTCAAAGAGAGAAAATACAGAACTAATTCCCAAAGCACGAGGAGCTTGGTTTAGGCATAGGAATTGCTTCCTGAATTCACCATCTAGGTTTAAATGCTGAATAACAAAATCCAGGGAGCTTTTCCAGTTGCTGATGGGAGACCACCAAATGTTAGCATTTTCAACATGGTGGATCTGTCTTCTAGCTATAACCTTCAGTGTCAAGGCTACTACCTGGTCTTCTGAAAGGACTTTATAGAGCTAAGAATGATTATGAAGCTTGCATCAGAAATGGCCCTGGGAAAAGGAGCCAGGAGAGAGTCTCAGCCACAAGGCCCACAGTTACTACCTGGAAGCTGGGCACTTCCTTTTGCTCTTGATTAAGGATGAGCTGAAGCTGTGCCAAACAGCCCACTTGGCACAGACTACACCTAATAAAAACAAACACAAACCAAGCTCCTTAAATTGAGGAAGGATCTATTATTTCCACTCCCTGGGTTCTAAATCATTGCATCAAACAAGTACCATCATCATCATCATCACGTCTTCCTCCAGAGCTACTTTTAAGCCAAGGCAGCTGCTGTATTTGTAAAAGTAATAAACAGAGGCACACTGCAGGTGTTTCTCTGATGAAAGCCAGGCCTCCTGCTTGGATGGTGACTAAGGGAACAGGACTTAGAAGCCACATTTAGAGGCAGGTACATCTAGGTTCCTATAGTATCTTCCTTTCTGCTGTGTTTGGCAGCCAAACATCTCAGACTGAAAGACAAGAAGGCAATCTCTCAAGTGACTGCTGCGCCCTGTCCACCAGCCCCAGCTGCAGCCCATGCCTAGCACACTGCCCTGGCTTTGCACCAGCTGATGGAGAGGACTGAAGAATTCAACTAGCCCAAAAACTAGATGCAGCCTTTTGCTTGTATCCATGTCCAGACCTGGTTTACACCCTGAACCATGCACCTGATCAGTGCTGGAAATGCATGGTGTGGCGGTAGTGCTCAGAGCACTCACTCTAGGGTGCAGTCACATGTGAAAAGCCCCCAGAATTGCAGTTCCTGCTGCAGTTCCTGCTGCAGTTCCTGCTGCAGTCCTTGCTGCAGTCCTTGCTCCCACCAGTTGCTGTGCTCTCTGCTTAGGCAGACCAACTGGCAGCATGCTGCCTTGGGTCCAGGTAAAAGTCCAATCAGGGGCTTTGATCTCCCTTAAGTATTTTGCTGGGGAGCAGCCAATAATATTTTATGTGCAATCCCTAGCTCCATCACTACCAGCATGTTAATACAAAGCTGACCTGAGCTCTGATGCATGACCGAGAAGTGAAGCTGTCTGCTGCCCTTAATGCTGCTACTCAAGTTCTATACAGAGATAACATTTAGAGTCATTTGCCTTTAATGCTCCACATTACAAACTTAATCGGCACAACAGCTCCAGCTGAGCATTTTTATGACCCCAACTGATTCATTTTTATCTTGAGTGTTTGAAACTTCACCTGTAAAGAGCATTATTTTTTTAGAACACTGCAGCAGCTTGCAGCAGTCAGCTGCATGAAAAGATGTTAGCTCTGTCTGTAGCACCAAATACTTTACATTTAATAGTGGACTACACGATGTGCTGCTCAGTGCCTTGCTTTAGCTTAGCTCTACCTGCCAAATCACAGCTACACAACAGAAGTGTGAGACAATTTTCTCGCTACCCACAAGACAGCATTTCCCCCTCCAGGATCCTCTGCCCGGGCACAAAGCTAAAATGCAAAGAAGGGCAGCAGCAGCAAGACAGATTTTCTTCTTATTACAACCCATTAACATCTTAGTTACCATTGTCCCTGTAAGAAAACCACATTTTAAGTGTTAGAATACACACATTTCCTTCATATCAAGCTGACTTTAAGAGAGTGCAATACTAAAATGGATTAAATTCTGCTATCCTGTATCTGGTACAAGGATGACTTACTGCTTTCTGCAGCTACAAGTTGACATCTTTTACTAAGGCACACCCTCAACAGAAGAAAACTGCCCTTATCACATGCTTCCTGTCAGTGAAATAAGCTACTGAAGACACAGGCAGCACCAACCCAGCAAAGAACAGCAAATAAAATGTGTTTGCAGGGGAACAAGGTATTAAAGCTGCAAGGTGTGGGTCACAAAGGATTACTTCGTGCATGAAAACACAGTAATGCCTAAGGCCAAGAAAAAGAGCAACACAGAAGTAATGCAAAATGTAACTCCAGTGTGTTGGGTCACTGGCCCAGATGCTAAACCAAAGGAAATTCACTATCCTGCATCTCTGCTTCCCAGGTGAAGTCTCCTAATAAAAACAACTGAACAGAAGAGAGGAAAATTCCCATCTTGGCAAACTTAAAAGAACAGCATATCTATTTCTACTACTCCAAGTGAGCACAGAGCACTGATCTACATCTCCACTGAGCTTTAGAAACCAACACGCACAAGATAGGTCAGCTCATTAGCAACTATCCTGCTCGATCTCTCTGTATCTTTTGTGCTCCCACTCGCACCCTCCAGGCTCTGAATTTACCTTTTCCAATGCCACACGTCACAGTGACCTACTGCTGGGCAGATCACAGCAAGCATCGTGCTGCATTACTCAGAATTTGTTCTACCTCGGCCAAAGATGCAGCCTGCAGCAGCGATTAAACGTTCTGCAACCTGAAAGCTTCCATCAGTTGCAACATTCAGACTTTTGAGCTAGAATATGAAGGTTAAAAAGTACCAAACCAACCCAAAAGATCTGGGCAGCAGCGAGGTAAAGCTTTTTTTCCTTAAACAACATGCCCACATAAATGAAGACCTAAGTTCTGCACATTTGGTTTTGGGCTTGGTTTGGTGGGGGCTTTTTTGGTGCAAATCTAACACAAATTCATTGTAGGCTTTATCATAGCATGCACAGAATGGAAAGAAACACAGCAGCCACCAAGGTTTCTATTCCATCTCACATCAGATGTTTCCAAATACATTGCCTAGAAAGCACTGAGACTACAACTGCTTGAACCCCAAACCTTCACTGTCATGAATGACCCTGGCTAACTGAAGCAAACTAGTGGGAACCACTGACTTCATTAGCAGATTTGCAGCTCTTACTTTCCTCTTCCAGCTGCCACTCTTGACAGCATTTTCCTCAAAACTGAACTCCTAGATATTTTTATCTTTTGGATGGGCCACTTGACTTCTCTGCTGTTCAATGCTATCTGGACACAACAGACAATGAAAAGTTTGCTCTTTTAAGTGTTTATGAATCTTTTTTCATTGGAAATAGGAACCACAAATCTGAACTCTAAACCTATTCAAACGTGGATGAGGCGTGCTTAAGAAACAGGAACACAAAGGAGCAATTACAGCAGTCTTTCATATTCTTATTCCATTCTTTCTCTGCTTTTCTGAAAGCAAAGTCAAGTATGATTTGCTTTATGCTTCACTATGGGGGCATAAGATTATTATAACAAAGGCAAAGAAATGCTATCAACACATCATTTGAAGCAGTTTGTCCAGCCAAGCAGACAAACTCTATCTGTAACCCCCCAAAACATCAATCTAGTTTTTGTTTAAATATGATTTCCTCCACAGAAACATTTTCCCATTTATTTTACAACCTCCACTTCACTCATGCAGAGTTTAGAGGATGGATACACACACACCAACAGCCATCTGGAGGTCAGTCTCCCCTGAAATAGAAAAGATGACACAACTTTTCATACTAACCCTTTTGGTTCTCAGCTTTCTGAAACTGACCTTTTAGGCTAACATTTTCCATTTTCCTAGCTAGACTCTTTCCTGCAAGCTAGTCTATCATTTTCCTCACCTCCCAGGAAAGGACCTTTCAAAACGGCCAGGTAACTTCAAGACAAAGCTCTGCTCAGTGTGACATGATGGCAGCAAATTTGACTTCACATCAAAACTACCCTGAGAGCCTGAAGCTGCAAAAAAAGCTTGGTGAGGTTTTCTGCTGCTTAGTAGAACAGGAAGGCCAAATTAATGATGCAACTAACTGATTATATGAATTGCAACCTCTAGCTACAGCTACACAAGCACTTATTCCAAACTAAACGTGGGCTCCTGCCAAAACAGCTGCCACCTCCTTGTCACCAACACATCCCCTCTCTAGTACCAGCTGAAAATAAATAACAACAAAAACACATCTTGTATCCCACTGGAGCTGATCTTTGATCAAGCTGCCAGTGCGACACCAAAATATCGACACGAGCAAGGAAGCTGGCAGGGAAGAACAGTAGAGAGCAAAGACAGTGCACAGCAAAATCACCACTTCTGTAGCAGTTGAGGCTCGAGGGAGACTGCAGCAATGTGCAGCCATGAAGACAGCTGCTACTCAGCATTAACATCTGATCCAGGAGGTGGAGAACCGATTGATACGAACCACTCAGATCTGCTTTATCACAGCATCTTTGCAGGTATGGATTCCTACTAGTTCAAGGGAAAGAGTTTCTGAAACTCTTGAGCAGTTCAAACAAAAGATAGTTTCTATAACAACTGCACTGGAAAAAAAACATTTACATTTCCACAGCCAAGCACTCAAGGCTTTCTTTTAGGTGATGCCTCTTCTCTTGACAGAAATAAAACGTCATTATGAACCTCACAAGCTGATAAGGCAGTAAAAGCCCACGAATCAAGAACTGCTTCTTCATGCAAGAACTAACATTAAAGCAACAGGAGAAAAGCAGGGGTTAGGAAGGGGGAAAGGAAAAAAACAACCAGCCCAAACTCCTCAAAGAGCAACTGAGCATAATGACTGCTGTGAAACCTGTACCTGTTCCACACACAGCAACTCAACTACCTATTTTCCAGGTTTTCCCACTTCCTTTGCACTTTGGCATATCAGTTTCTACCAAAGCTTTGTTAAGATCTTGACTACAACCAAGTCTTCTACTCCCAGCACAGGTCATAAGAGTGGTGACAAGGAAGGGTATTTCCTTACTTAAAACTGGATCCATTTGTG
Organism: Pogoniulus pusillus; assembly: GCF_015220805.1. Classification (NCBI taxonomy): domain Eukaryota; kingdom Metazoa; phylum Chordata; class Aves; order Piciformes; family Lybiidae; genus Pogoniulus; species Pogoniulus pusillus. The sequence continues at coordinate 10,934,346 of NC_087296.1, read as the reverse complement.
AGACAGTAAACAAAATACCCACACTGCTGTACTGTGCTGTCCTAATGGGGTAGGAAAGGTTTGGATAGCAAGATTCCCTTCCTTTCCCCCCTCCTCTCTCACAATATACATGCACCAGCTAATTTTCTAGGGCTTGGGACACCAAAACTTTGATTTCAAAACTGGAAAATATCAGCAGCAAATTGAACTGCTGGGCTTAAATCAGTTTAGTTAACATAAACCAGCTATAATGAGGAAAACTAATACAGTAACTTGGCTCCCTCTTTAGATTTCAGTGTTATTTTTAAGTTTAAAAAGCCTATCAATTTCTAGGAATGCCATTAATGCATTCTTTTAAAAGGATCTGGTCAAATGTGCTCTTGGGTTGTAGAGTCTTTTCTTGTTGCAGCCTGCAGGAGAGTGAGGGTACTGGCACTGAGCCCTTGTGTGCAGTGATCCAAGTAGGACTCTAGGTAGACTCTCCCCACACATGACTCAGTCCTGAAGGCAGCACTTTCAGTGCTGCTGCAGAACTCATCTGGTGGAATTGCTGTTTCTGTTACTAGCATGTCAATGTGTGAGTTTCCCATTCTCCAGTCAGATGTCTCCTATGCTATATGCTGAAGAAAAGAAGCCTTTACCTCCCAAGATGCCCATAAGCCAAGGTACACACAAGCAGTCAGTTACCAATCTAAGCAAACTGAGATAACCATGGTGCACAGCTACACATGTATGTAATTACTCACAGATACACAAATCTCATCTATAGCCCTCTTTAAAAATCTTATCTCTGCAGAAAACTCTTCCTTGTCCTAAGCTTAAAATAAATCACTAAACCTGTATTATTGCCAGCAAACAACTCTGGATCAGGGAGGAGGCAGAAGCCCTGCACTAGCATCACCCTTGCTGTGTACCAGCACTTTCCCAGCTATATTTCCAACCAACATCTCTCAGATATTCTTCTAGGCCACAGGTGTGGGGTACAACTCAAAGGCCACATTTTGCCAGAATTTGTTCCCAGGAGGAGACTTGAGTTCTGCAGATCAGAGCTGCACCTAAGACACCATCACAGGACCCGAGATGCAATATTTCATGTGCCGTGCAGCCTCCCATTCCTTCTGATTATGCTTAACAAGGAAGTGATGGGAACACTTTAACTATATCATTTTAACTCAAAGGCACACCAGTGGGCTGAACAACTCTGTGCCTTGAGGAATGCTCTCAGAGTTGGCATGTCCATGGTACTGCAACTGCACCACCTACGACCCACATTAGCAGGCTACATCCTGTCTACACCTGAGGAAATGCTGAGTAAAATGGAATAGGAGAATGGCTGTGGGCAGAAAGAATTTTACCTGCAGTTCCATTTTCTCCACTTCCATATAAGATGTCAAAAATCTGAAAACGTTGACTCCAGACAGTGGCATGGAATTCATGCACTGCACAGAGACTCCTAAGTAGCTCATAACTCAGAGTTGGCTTTACCAAGGTTACAACTCCACTGGATAAAAAACCTTCTACCTTTTAATCTCCACACTGGGCTGCATCTTATGTTGTGTAATTAGGGCTATCTAAACAGTCATCTAAACTCCTACTTGAGAAGAACTGGTTTGTCCAGGAAAAGCCAGCTTGAACATGAAATTAACCACAACAAATCTAATAACCAGGTGGAAAACCAACACAGAGCATGATGCTGCAGACAGAAACTTCATCTTTTGGAAGTGAGAGAGCCCTTCAGTAGCTCAAAGTTTCTACTAACTCTAAAAAGCAAGAGATTGACTGAAACCATAGCCTAAGCAAAACTTCTACTGAAACAAATGCTGTAGAAGTGGTTTTTTTTCCTCCCATTTCTGAAGTTTTCTGTATTATGAGAGACTACAGTAATGTACAACCTTTGATAAGAAACTGAAGAAATCAAAACCCAGAAGCAAGACAGACAACAGCTCTATTTCTAAGGAAGGAATAAGCCAACAGCCTAACCCCACCAATGTGCAGAGATGCATTTGCCCAGAGTTTCAGAGAAAATTTATCTTTGACAGAGCAGTACGCCTGAAATTCTTGGCTAGAACCAATCATAGAATCAGTCAGGGTTGGAAGGGAGCACAAGGATCAGCCAGTTCCAACCCCACTGCCATGGGCAGGGACATCCTACCCTAGAGCAGGCAGCCCAGAGCCTCATCTTAAACATCTCCAGCCATGGGGCCACAACCACCTCCCTGGGCAACCCATTCCAGCCTCTCACGACTCTCATGCTCAACAACTTCCTCCTCACATCCAGTCTGAACCCACCCATCTCCAGCTTTGCTCCATTCCCCCTAGTCCTGTCACTACCTGACAGCCTAAAAAGTCCCTCCCCTTCCCCAATCTCTTCTGACTGTGACCAATATTTCAGAGACAAAACACTTCAAACTCACAACATGTGACAGCATTATGCCCCCCTGCCAAGGAGAGAAGGGCTGACATCCACTCCCTTGAACTGCCAGAAATCAATGAAGCAGTTAATCAATGATGCACTACAGTTTTGTATTCCTAACCAGAGCTTGCAGACAGCCCCAGTGACGCAAAATAAAAGCTCATTCAATGCCCACCAAATGCTGTCCTACTTTTGCGGTGCCATCTAATCCAGGGCCCCGGCCAGCGTGCTCACTTTGTATTTGTTCTCCAACTTGGCAGGGGTAGGAATGTGGCCTCTCCTCCGGAAAGTTGTAAAGTGCTTGCACTGAGGGCATGGCTTGGTGCTGGAGTCGATGCGGCTGAGTTCCAGGAAGTATTTGTACTTGATGATGTCTTCGTGGGGCAGGTGATAGAGGACAGTTGTTTCGTCCAGGTGCTCGCTGCACTCTGTGATCGGGCATTTGATATCCGCTTGGCCCAGCTGCACCTGCGCGTGAAAGAACGAGAGAGTCATTGGACACTGGAATGGGCTGCCCGGGGAGGTGGTGGAGTTGCTGTCCCTGGGGCACTTGAAGGCAAGGTTGGACGTGGCACTTGGTGCCATGGTCTGGCCTTGAGCTCTGTGCTAAAGGGTTGGACTTGATGATCTGTGAGGTCTCTTCCAACCCTGATGATACTGTGAACCCACAAGAGCTGTGTGACCTTTTGCTTGGAAGAGTTAAGCAAGCAGTTCTCCATTTCTGTGAGCAAGTTTCCTATCAAATGCTGCACCAATCCACAGACCATCAAGCATATTGTCTTAAAATGATTCTGACTTAGAGCTCACTGCAGTTCCAAACTACTTTGAAAGCCAATCAGAAAAGCTAATTAACTTTCATGAGAACTACAGTTACTGTATGGATAGTCTCAGCCATGTACTCTGAGACACCAAACCACACATCCTAAGCAGCAGCAGCACTCATCTAGCACTCCACACATTGAAGGGAGGCTGTAGACAGGTGGGGTTTGGTCTATTCTCCCAGGCAACCAGCAACAGAACAAGGGGACACAGTCTCAAGCTGTGCCAGGGCAGGTTTAGGCTGGATGTTAGGAGGAAGCTCATCAGAGAGAGAGAGTGATTGGCATTGGAATGGGCTGCCCAGGGAGGTGGTGGAGTCACCATCCCTGGAGGTGTTCAAGACAAGCCTGGATGGGGCACTTACTGCTATGGTCTAGCTGACTGGACAGGGCTAGGTTGTACTGGATGATTTTGGAGGTCTCCTCCAACCTGGTTGCTGGTATGATTCTATTCTATTCTAATCCACGTTTTGAATGTAACAGTCAGCACTTCAGTACCAGGGCTCACTAAAAGTTTCATGTATATATGAGGAGGGATTTTTTCAACTGTGAGGGTGACAGAACCCTGGAAGAGGCTGCCCAGGGGGGCTGTGGAGTCTCCTTCTCTGGAGATATTCAAAACCTGCCTGATGTGTTCACATGTGATCAGGTATAGGTGATTCTGCTCTGGCACGGGGTTGGAATGGTTGAGCTTTCCAGGTCCATTCCAGCCCCTGACATGCTGTGATTCTGTGTGATTCACAGAGGCTGTGGGAAATCAGGCAGTGCAAACATTTGTAAAGTGCTTCACTGCAAAACCTGCTGGGAATCACAGCACAGAGAAACTGAAGTCAATTTAGGATCATCAGAGTCTAGCAGCTTTAACTCAGTGATAGCCCCAAGCTGGTTCCTGCTCAGAAGGCTCAGTGCCTCTGCAGTCTGCTTCCTTAGATGCCACACTTCAGGTACAGAAGGTGCTGGCTGAGCCTAGGGCTGCTCAAGCTAAGAAATCTTTCCAGAACTCAGAGTTTAAAACAATTCCCACAAAGCCTTTAGCAAAGCAACCTCAAAAGATGACCGAAGCAAAGGCAGAGAAGCAAGCTCAAGGTGAAGAGGGCTGACAGTGCTGTTGGTGTAGTGAGCCCTGTGGCATCACGCCGATCTGTCTGCTCAGACACCCACAGCATGTTTCCAGAGTGCCTGGGCACAGGAACAGCACTGGGCACAGCTCTGCACCCTTCACGCTTGGCAGGCTTCAACAGCTTGGACTCTGTGCCAAACCAGCAGAGCCTACTTGGTTTGGGAGAAGCAGAGTTGCATTGGTTTGGCACTGAGCCTGAGTTAACAAATCCTGCTGGGTTTTGAGAGCCTGCAAGGACCCAGCTTGAGGTATGTTTGTGTCTGCCTCAAGCCATCTTGCCCGAGGAGTGCTGACTGCACAAGCAGAGCTGACCACCAGCCCAGCTCCTTCCTATCTCTGTGCAAAGAAAAAGGGTTCTAGTGGGGCAACCAGCACCTCTTTCTGGAATTACTGCTTCAAGGTGGCACGTTTGATTTCCCTAGACTGCTTATTCTTTAACACACTCCACTACAGGCATCTTCCAAACAAGACACTAAATATGCTAGGAACACCTCAGGCCTGGATTCAGATCTCACTGCTGCACAGTGGTACCAGAAGACATCAGAGACTCCACTGAGACAATATTTAAGCTAAGAAAGGAAGGTAAAACCTTCCAAACCCAACCCAACACAACACTGTCATTCCTTCCTCAGCACTGGAGCCACACTGGCTCTACCTGGATGATAATTAATGTAGCCGGGTGCCAGAGGATATAGAGTTGTAGCAAAGTGGTAGAAACCCAAGGTTCATAGTGACTGCAGAAAATGCCTCTCTTCTCTCAGCACTGTAGCTGAATGTACACGAAGCCAAGGGGTTAGGTACATGCTAGAGCAAAGTAGGGTGAGAATGGTGGCAGCCCATCAGTGATCAGAGCACAGCTGAGAACAGCCCAGCAAGCAATCACTGCCAGTACTCTGAGCAGCCTCCGCTCAGGAGCAGACAGGTCAAGATGGGAGCAGATCTGCCTGCAGCAGCGAGCAGAGATGCAGTTCTGCCAGCAGAACAGCCACTCTTAGGAGGGAACTTCCCTGAATCTCTGAAAGGTGAGCAGAGCTCTACCCCATGCACTTCACAACATGGTTTAATGGTCCTGGTGGTCTTCCACAACGGTTGGACGCTAAAGAGCTCAGAGGTCTTTTCCAGCCAAACAATTCTATGATTCTATGAAGTCTAGGCTCAAACAGTTTGCTTCTACATGGAGCAGTGTATAGACAGGAGAGCAGGTACTTGAATGTACCACACCTTGAGTACTGCATCCAGTTCTGGGCCCCTCAATTTAAGAAGGACATTGAGATGCTTGAGTGTGTCCAGAGAAGGGCAACGAGGCATAAGCCCTACAAGGAGAGACTAAGGGAGCTGGGATTAGTTAGCCTGGAGAAGAGGAGGCTCAGGGGAGACCTTATTGCTGTCTGCAACTACCTGAGGGGAGGTTGTGGCCAGGAGGAGGTTGCTCTCTTCTCTCAGGTGGCCAGCACCAGAACAAGAGGACACAGCCTCAAGCTAGGCCAGGGGAAATTTAGGCTGGAGGTGAGGAGAAAGTTCTTCCCTGAGAGAGTCATTGGACACTGGAATGGGCTGCCCGGGGAGGTGGTGGAGTCGCCGTCCCTGGAGCTGTTCAAGGCAGGATTGGACATGGCACTTGGTGCCATGGTCTGGCCTTGAGCTCTGTGCTAAAGGGTTGGACTTGATGATCTGTGAGGTCTCTTCCAACCTTGATGATACTATGATGTTACTGGGAAACACCCAAACAAAACCCCACAAGCTGCATGCTGGGGAATGTCAGACTAATCCACCTGAAGCAGCACACGAAAATTGAACAAGCATATGACATCACTACAGTGACTCTGAGATGATGAATCCAGCCCCAGAGCACTCCAAACATTCTAAACCAGGAAAACAATTTGCTGCAGAACTATAAACAGCTATAGCACCACTACAGAGGTTAGTAGAGAAGGAAGTGTAGGCACAATTTCAAGCCAAACAGTCAAATGAATCCCAAATATGACTACTTCAGGGTTACAGAACCAGGGAATTGTTTCAGTTGGAAAGGACCTCTAAGATCATCAAGTCCAACCATCAACCCAGTGCCACCATGGTCATTAAACTGTTCCAAGAGCCACAGCCACTCGTTTCTTGAACACCTCCAGAGCTGGTGGCCCCATCACCTCCCTGGGCAGCCTGTTTCAATCCCTGACCACTCTTACAGGAAAGAATTTTTTCCTCATCTCTAACCTAAACCTCTCCTGGCACAATTTCAGGTCTTTTGCTCTCATTCTAGCACATGACACTAGGGAGAAGTTACCAACCCCCACCTTGCTCCAGTCTCCTTTCAGGTAGCAGTACCTGAGGTCTCCCCTCAGCTGTTCTGCAGCAGACCTCCTCTCCAGACCTTTCAGCAGCTTCACTGTCCTTCTCTAGACACACTCCAGCACCTCAATGTCTTCCCTGCAGCGAGGGGCCCAAAACTCAACCCAGTAGTGAAGGTACAGCCTCACCAGTTCCCAGGACAGGTGGGCAATCACTTCCCTGCTTCTGCTGGCCACGCTATTGCTGATCCAAGCCAGGATGCTAGTGGCCTTCTTGGCCACCTGGGTACACTTTGGCTTACAATCAGCCAGCTGTCAACCAACACCCCTCAAGTCCTTTTCCACCAAGCACCTTTCCAGCCACTCTACCCCAAGCCTGAAGCATTCATGGGATTCTTGTGACCCAAGTGCAGGACCCAGCACTTGGCCTTCTTAGAGAAACACAAAGAGGGAAGAAGCCCTTTGCAGCGAGAGGGCACATTGTGTGTGGCACCTAGGCCTGTATTAAAGAAGTACTACTTACATTAAACAGCAGCTAGAACACATCTGCATTCACACAACATAAAAACCCAGAGCTGAACACTTTCTGTATTTGATGCCCACCCAGAAGAGGATTAATCTGTGGTAAGAGTCAAGTGTGCTTTAGTGTTTATTCTGCAAATACATTTCATGCCCACTTGAAGTAAATAATTTTTATCCTCCGTGACAGCCTTTCAAGCTGGGCAAAGATTGATTCTTTTCCCGTGTCCTGAATGGGACTGAAGTGAACAGAGCTGGTTTGCTGTTTAGTAGTCACTTCAATGGAGCCTTGTCTTACCAAAACAGTCCATCTTTGTTTGTGCACTAGCACCAGCAATTGATGTAAGCACAGCTCTAGACGTAGCTTGTTAGGCTACCAGCTGCTGCAGACCCAGGAGATGCTATGGGATGGGGAAAAGAAGAAAAAGGGCATCTCAAACAGCTCTAATAACATAAAAAGAACTGATTTTTTTTCTTCTTCATTTCATTTTTTTTTAACTCTAATTTGGAAGAGCCTTATCCCTTATTATCAGCTTATCACAATGCCAAACATCTGAGCTTTAAGAAGCCTTTAAATTTCAAAACACCACAGTGTGCTAAGGACCTCAGGACTTTCAGCATATACAACAGCATGATGTATTCTCACAGCATGGGGAACAACTCAGATACATCCAAAGCAGCTGATAAGTGTTAGGCAGCATCCAGTTGTTCTGGCCAGCTCTGCTTTGCTTCTGCAAGGCATCTCAGGGGAGGGCAATACTCTGCTTACAGCTCATTAGAATAAAGCACAATCCCATAAAAAAGCTATCAGGAGGGCCACAGATACCTGCTACATACACACACACTCCTTGACATTTCATCTGAACAGGAGAGCACAGGGACAACCAGACTGCACAGTGGTGCAGTTCCTGGCCCCAAATGCAGTGATACCAGTGAAACCAGAACTACAGAGCATGGTGATCCAAGTCAGAAAGGTTATTTCTGCTCCCTGGAGCATTCTGTTAAAAGGAAATCTTTGTTAGCTACACAGAAAGCAAAGTTCAAACTACACCAGAGAAACGTCGATTCACACCTGCCACTTAGCCTGGCCCAAGCTGGATGGAATGTGTGGTGGTGCAGGCTGTACTTGGGCAGCTGTGTCACAGCTGTAATCCTTACAGAAGGAGCTATTCTACTTTCAAAGAGCCAGGGAAATGAGCATCTTCTAACTAAAACTACTCTTAGTTCAGAGATGTATATGTTAAATCAATCAGAAAGTTATAAATGGAACAAACCCAAAGTCTAATCTGTATCTCTGCAGGGAATTAGAGCAAATATTTCTACCAAATTCTCCCCTCTAAATACCAAGGATGTCAGGCACAAAAAAAACAATTCAATATATATTTTGGATATGAAGAGATACAACTGAAGGGACAGTCTGGTCTGCAGGACCTTTGCTTTCTACAAGCAAAGAAACAGTTCCTTTTCTTCATGTACAAAATCCCACTGCTTTCTAGCTCACTGGAAACTGCTCTTCCATTTTTGCTGGTAAACTGCAAATCAGAATTAATTTTACTATAGGTTTGGGAAGCAGAAAGTGACATTTTGAATTTGCTTTCTTTAAACAACAACAACAAAAAAAAGCCAAACTATACCAAAAAAAGCACAAGCAAACAAACAAAACCAAACCCAAACCACTCCAAATAATGAAACCCCCAAAACAGAACACACAAAACCCCCAACTAAAAAAAACACCTGGAAAATACTTGAAGAGCTCACTATGGTTCATGATTCCATAGTGGTGGGTGCTAACAAATCAAATCCAAGCAGACATAGAATCACAGAATCAACCAGGTTGGAAGAGACCTCCAAGCTCATCCAGTCCAACCTAGCACCCAGCCCTATCCACTCAACTAGACCATGGCACCAAGTGCCTCATCCAGTCTCTTCTTGAGGACCTCCAGGGACGGTGCCTCTACCACCTCCCTGGACAGCCCTGACTCCAAGAGGATGCTTCACCAGCAGTACAAATCCCATGTGGTGACAGCAATCATAGAATTGACCAGGTTGGATGAGACCTCCAAGATCATTCAGTCCAACCCACTCCCAGCCAATGCACCAGCCCCTATGGAGTGAGTAAATTTATGGGGTGACAGCAGCCCTGTGGGTGACAGCAATGCAACAGCCCCCATGGGGCAGCAGCAACCCAGTGGGGTGACAGTGATGAACACGTCCCTGGGGAGAAAAACCTCACATGAGTCAAAAGTTCAAAGCAAGGACAGTGCAAACTTTCATTAAGCTTTTTGGACCTGCCTTTAACTAAGGTTGTGGTTCCATGACCATTTTCATGGTTCGAGTCTTAACTTCAGCAGTCCATATGCCCCACCTCAGATGTGTCAGTGATGTTCTGGCATCCTCCATTTAACTCCCCTCAAAAGCCCCATTTTTTCAGCCCATCCCTCCTTACTGTCAACATGGTACAAACCCTCAGTGCTGCAAAGTAAGCAAGAATGGTCAGGTAGCACTATCTGTAAGGAGACGAGGGGCTTAAGGAAGCATTGTCACCATCAAACAGGAAAACAGACTGGGTTTCTTGTGTGCCACCTCCTTTAGTTCACACTTTCTGCTATGCCAGAAAATAGCCAAGGGACCACTAACACAACCAGAAGGACCAGAGTGTCTTCATAGTGGAGAATGAAGAAGGTGACTGAGGTCATTCAGAGAAAGTGGCAAATGTCAAAGCACTCTTAAGATGCCTAGAAGAAGAAAAAACAGGCAAAAGCAAAAAAAAACCAAAACAACCCACAAACAAAAAGCTCACTCTTCCCTACCTTAGGGACTAATACTAGTTCAAGAAACTTAAACTCTTCCAGCACCAATGCCTGAGAGGCATTCACAGACAAAAAATGCAAAGGATTTCTCTATATATTTATGGCAGATGTAGACTTTGGGGTTTTTTTTTAGTTATTAAGTACAACCACAGACTTCCACTAAAAAAAGTACATCAGATTTCTATTGTGTCACACACTCACACAGACCAACTCTCAAAGGGTCCACTAGGATGTCCTCCTTCACCTGTCCCCTGTGGACACAAGTCTCTGTTTTCCTTTCACACTGGTACCACACATCTGGGTGAAGCCATGACAGTGATATGGTAGTTCCTGCTCCATGTGACATCCAGAAAGAGGATGTCACTTGGGTTCAAATGTCCCCTGCACCAGCAGACACTGCCTCTTCCAGTCACATTGTTAACACTAGAAAAGCCACTAAAAGTACTGAGGTCTTGAGGCCTTTGAAGAACACATTAGTATCTCATCCTTCAGGAGAAAGGCACTCAGAGGCGAGAAGCTGGGAGGGAATCACAGCTGCAATCTAACCACCACCAGTACACTGAGGTTTGACCTTTCTGCTCCAAAACCAAGGCTTTTGAATGCTTTACAACATGTATTTAAATGTAGTATCCATTTCAATTCTCAAAGCTCATCTATCTACTGTTCACAGCCTCAGCCACAGGCTGGATTCCAGCCTCACCCGTAACGCTGAGGACTGCTTTTGGGTGTGCAGTTGCACAAACCCACATCCCTGGGGGGTGCTGTGGGATGATGCAGCCACACACCAATGAGGGATACAGCTGGCACCACTGCACAGGCACTAACCAGAGAGGCTGTAGTCCCAGAAAGCAATCAAAACCATAACTGAAAAACCCCTGGCTCCCGTAGCCTGAAGCAAACCCCCAAACCATGGCATTTGTTTCCCATTCAAACTCTTCTTTTTCCCTCCCCAGTCACTCTCCTAAAACAACCCAAAAATCCTGTGAGACTAAACTAGCAAGATATTCTCCAGGATACCCCTAGACTCAACCAAAACCTTTTCCTGAATCTGCACTCTCATTTGACAACATGCTGACACAAATCTCTATTCCTTTTCCCCTCTTCCCCCAGGAGCAAGTGTTACCTGCTCACACAGATTTGCTATCAATAAGCACATTCTGCTTTTATCTGTCCTGCTCACACAGGGATGGGGTTTCCACAAAATTACTTGTAGAAAGCCCTGAAATTCTACTTCACAAGATGCAAACATAAGCTCCTTCTCTCTGCCCTTTCATATTCTGTTACTTTCCCCAGCATCAGGTCAATTAAAAAAGGAAATGATTTTACCTCAGTAATGTGTTTAGAAAAGCTGTGCTGCATTAATCATGTCTCTGCCACCTAACCTACTGCACGTTATCAACAGGTATGGAGGTTACATGCTCTCTGCTCCGGGTTTTTTTGGCTGCATCCATGGTAGATGAATTCCATGGCACAGTCAATGGTTAGTCCTTTGACCAGACAAAACAGGGGTTGGGACAGATAGCTGCTGAGCTGGGACACCCTGTGACAAAGGCATGTCAGAGTGAGACCAAAAGATCAGCTGGCAGGAAGTTTTCATGACCTCTGGGAGCTCTGGTGCATGAAAGGTAAAGAAATCTTCCATCTCTCCTCCTGGGGAGCATGTGTAGGAGCAGAGGGAGGGGGGAAATTCAGTTGAAGAAGGTAAGCTTGGGAAGAAGCTTGGCAGCAACTGCAAACTTTGGAGCAATTTGAACCAAACCCACAAGTCTCTCAGCATCCATTACAGAGAAGGAGGATGTGCAGAAGAGCTTTCCCAATTTGCCCAGGTATGCATATTACCAACACAGCTTAGCTAAGTGTGGGTATGGGAATTCTTCTGTCCTTAGAAGACTCATTCACTTTCAGGAAAAAAACAACCCAAAGATGCTCATGAAAGCAGGGCTTTGAGGACAGCAGGCTGAGTCATACAGCTACCCTTCTTGAGCTGGAAACCACAGGCAGCTGCTCCTGCTTAACAGTGGGACCAAAAGACCATACTAATACCAAGCAGGTGGGGGAAGAGATTAGAGAAAGGAAGCAAAGGCCAGGAGACCATCAGCACACTATGATGTGCTTAAAGAACTCAGCTCTATCTCAAGAGTGAGCTCTAATGGCAAGGGCTCAGCAGCATCAGGAAATACAAGCAGTGAAGAAAGACATTCATCAGGTAATGGTTTGTTTGTCTCCAGCATCAGAATAAAACCATCACATTTTTAATACAAATAAGGCAGAACCAAAGCATCACTGAGAGCTGATTCTTTTAAAGCAAGACCAAAGTCTCTCAGTTAACTTGTTACTCAACAGCCATATAGAGGAGAACAGCCTGAGCCTACTCTGCCACCAGCAAGAGACTTGTAGAAGCAATCCACCTATCTCTGAGTTTACTGTAACCAAGCTCAAATCTGTTTTGCCCACCTGCATGCTCTGGTAAGGCACAGCCACAACAGTAGAGCCCAGGCTGGCACCCCAGTAAGGGGAGGAGTGAACAGGGCAAACTGGCTGGGATGCAGACACGGCAGTTGCAGTCCCTGGAGGTGTTGAAGCAAAGCCTGGATGAAGCACTTAGTGCCATGGTCTAGTTGACTGGCTAGGGCTGGGTGCTAGGTTGAACTGGATGAGCTTGGAGGTCTCTTCCAACATGGTTGATTCTACGATGATGATTCTCTGATGATGGCTGTGCAGCACTGGAGCCCTTCCCTTGCCATGGGAAGCACTCCTTGCTATCAGCATGCCTGACCTCCCAAAAGTCAAGATCTATTAACTGCAATTAATTTAAATATTTCCCTCAGAAACAAGAAAGAAACTCCAAACCTCCAAAATTTTACTCTCTCTTTCCAGTTAAGAAGACTAAAGCAAAGTGTGCTTGGATTCCAAGCAGGTAATTTTGATGTATTTGCTGCTCTCTTACAGGAACAATGCCCAAAAAGGCACAGAGCTGTTTTCTCAGCTCACAACAGTCCTGAACATTCAAACTCCAACCTCATCCAAGTTCAGACTGGATTAACCCAGGCTCAGATTGATTCCAATGGATCATACTGTTAATTATTAACAATAATTAGTATCACAACCAAATCCTTTCCCAGGCTTTTCTTAAATATGGGACAAAAAATTCATACCAATAAGCTGTCCTGTCACAGAATGTTAGAGGTTGGATGAGACCTATAGAGATCATTGAGTCCAATCTCTCTGCCACACAGGGTGACTCACACAGGAACACATCCAGGTGGGTTTGGAATGTCTCCAGGGCTGGACTCTCCACAACCTCTCTAGGCAACCTGCTCCAGTAAAGACATTTATCTTCATATTGAGGTAAAAAGTTCCTGGGTTCCAGCTTGTAACTGTTTTGCCTTGTCCTGCTACTGGGCACTACTGAAAAGAGCCTGGCACCTTCATCTTGACATCCATGCCTCAGATATTTAAAGACATTAATAAGATTCCCTCTCAGCCTTCTTGTCTCAAGTCTAACCAGCCCCAGGTCTCCCAGTCTTTAAAATAATGATTTTCACCATCAGGTTTGCCATGAGAGAAGAAATTACAACTTGCCATTTGTTTCAAATTCTCTTTTAAGAACCAAACAAAACTGCTGCAGTTTATATATGTAAATGTCTGGGAAAAATTATAACAACAACATAACATTTCTGGGCTCCTCAGTTCAAGAGAGATGTTGAGGTGCTGGAAGGTGTCCAGAGAAAGGCAGCAAGGCTGGGGAGGGGCCTGGAGCACAGCCCTGTGAGGAGAGGCTGAGGGAGCTGGGGGTGGGCAGGCTGCAGCAGAGGAGGTTCAGGGCAGAGCTCACTGCTGTCTGCAGCTACCTGAAGGGAGGTTGTAGCCAGGTGGACCCCAGGACAGTGGAGTTGGTCTCTTCTGCCAGGCACCCAGCAATAGAACAAGGGGTACATGGTCTCAAGTTGTGTCAGGGGAGGTCTAGGCTGGATGTTAGGAGGAAGTCATTGCCAGAGAGAGTGATTGGCATTGGAATGGGCTGCCCAGGGAGGTGGTGGAGTCACCATCCCTGGATGTGCTGAAGCAAAGCCTGGCTGGGGCACTTAGTACCATGGTCTAGTTGCTTGGACAGGGTTGGGTGATAGGTTGGACTGGCTGAGCTTGGAGGTCTCCTTCCAACCTGGTTGATCCTGTGGTTTCCTTTACTACAAACCCTTTAATTAACTCAGCTACACATAGTGGTGTGCTCTGAGAACCTGCTTTTGTTCTAAAGCACAAGAGAAGTATACAGGTAGGGTAAATCAAAACATTCCAGCTTAGGCTCCTGGCTGAAATTTCAGAGTGAATAGCAAGGAAAAGATTTGATTGTTGCAAAAATACTGTTGTGATCTGATAAGACTGCTATGATATTCTAAGTGGAAACACTTGCATGAAGGAGAAAAAACCCAAAGTGGAATAAAGCTTCTCTTCCCTGCCTCATCATGTTTGCAATCACTTTTGCTCCTCTGAGGACAACCACAGTCCCAGCAAAGTGCCTGATAGGAAGAAAAAGGTGGAAATAATTGTTGTAATCACTGAATTCAGCTCTCTGCAGCCATCATTTTTTCATGGTTAGGAATAGAAAGACAAAAGACAGCTTCTATCCACATGGGCTCTTCTTTCTGGATGCTACACCAGGCTCACTCTGTGCCACCACTTTAGCTCAAGATCTCCAGCTATGTGATGAAACACTCACATGGGCCTGAAAGGTTTGGGGTATAGGTTCAGCTAGACCTCTCACATACCAGATGGTTCAGATATCCTCAGGTCTCAGATCCCTTTAGCCATTCCATCAGGTCACAGTTAGCCAAGACTGCCATTACCTCAGATTGCACCCTGCCTAAAATTCATGGAAGAAGTCACTATTGTTTTCCCTTCTCCCTCTGCTCTAGAGAGTGGACTATGAGGCCACAAGTAGAGAAGCTTCAGCTGACTAACAGAGGAGACTGAAGTGTTTTAAAATGAGTTTTCCAATTGATCAGGCAGCTGAATTAATTCTCCCTGTGACACATGATCAGTAGTTTGCAACCTAAGTGAAAAAGTGGGCAATGCACAGCCAAGGAAAGGGACTCTGGCAGCGGTAACTGGCCACCAGTCATCTTACCTGTCATGGCAATCTGCATCTTCAGATCATGTACCAGGTGCTTCTCATGTTAACTTTGTTTACCTTTAGGAAGCTGCAAGCCTGAAATATGCTCAGCAGCTCCCCTCAGGAAAAGGTGTTAATGGCAAAACCAGAAGCAGGGCTGGAGGGCAGTACCCAACCCCTTCTCCACACACCAGTGTTTTCTGCCCCGTGTTCTAAATCATTCTTCAGAAAGCAGCCTGTGTTCTGGCATAGCTAATTATTAGGTTTATGAGTACTAATGTGTGCTTTCCCATTCTGTAAGAGTACTTAAAACACTCAACAGCAGGTATGGAAATCCTTCACCAAGCTTCAGGTCTGGCATCTGCCCTGACACCTGCCCTGTGGCCCTTCAGATGGTCTTCATACTTTCCACTTGCTGGTGGCTCTATTTAGGCACTTCTCTCAGCTGTTTCCCTGCAGGATGCAGGTTTTATCTGTGAAGCAAAAGCAAAGGGAGCAGCTACCAGGCCTTTTAAGACGAAGAAGTTCATTACTTGTAATGAGATAACTCAGTTAATGGATATCTTCACCAACTTCAGACCAAGAAACAGGAAGAAATGCCACCAACAACTGCCACCCATGCTACAAAACACCACGAAGCAGCTGACTACAAGAATGAAACCATTTTAACAAAGGATACTATGACAATGAAACCTGACATACATTGCAAACACTTTTCACTGCATACACTTCATTGCTCTGAAGACTGAACTAAAAAATGGTTAGAGTAGGAAAAAAGAAATTGCTTATAACTGGAGAAGATAAGAAGGGGAAATTCAGGGCAAAGAAAGAAGCAGCATCCTCTTCAGCCTTTCCTAGCAAGTCCCTACCATTCCCACAAGTCACATCTTGCTCCTGCAGTTTTCCCCTGGAACATGGTGTCCTTTTGCCTGCCATAGAGATGAATAAGAAGTCTACTCTTCAAAGCTTTCAGAAACCACCTAATTTCCCTCATTTCAATAACATACATGCCCCCTGAACTGCTTCTGCTGCACTGTACCTCCAGTCTAAGCAAGGCTCCACACTAAGGCTGCACCTCTACCCAAGAGCAGGAGCTACCACTGAAAACTCGTGTCACAGGCTCACAGGATGTTAGGGGTTGGAAGGGGCCCAAGGAGATCATCCAGTCCAACCCCCTGCCAGAGCAGGACAATCCTATCTAACACAGATCACACAGGAACACAT
The DNA here is from genome assembly GCF_015220805.1 of Pogoniulus pusillus. Lineage (NCBI taxonomy): Eukaryota > Metazoa > Chordata > Aves > Piciformes > Lybiidae > Pogoniulus > Pogoniulus pusillus. The sequence goes on along the minus strand of NC_087296.1, from coordinate 10,918,068 downwards.
CCAGACAGGTCTTGAAAGGCTCCTGAGGAGGAGACTCCACAACCTCTCTGGGCAGCCTGTGCCAGGGCTCTGGGACCCTTACAGGAAAGAAGTTCCCTCTTGTGTTGAGCTGGAACCTCCTGTGCTGCAGCTTCCACCCATTGCTCCTTGTCCTATCCCAGGGAGCAGTGAGCAGAGCCTGTCCCCCCCTCCTGGCAGCCCTCAGATATTTATAGATTTATCAAATCCCCTCTCAGTCTTCTCTTCTCCAGAGTAAAAAGTCCCAGGTCCCTTAGCCTCACCTCATCAGCCATGCCTTCCAGTCCCCTCATCATCCTCATTGGCCTCCGCTAGACCCTCTCCAGCAGATCCCTGCCCCTCTTCAACTGGGGATGCCAAAACTGAAGGCTGTATTCAAGATGAGGTCTCACCAGGGCAGAGTAGAGGGGGAAGAGAACCTCCCTTAATCTGCTGGACACATTCTTCCTAACACACCCCAGGATCCCATTGGCCTTCTTGGCCACAAGGGCACATTGCTGTGCCATAGTTAACTTGTTCTCCACCAGCACTCCCAGCCCCTCTCCACAGGGCTGCTCTCCAGCAGATCACCTCCCAGCCTGTACTGGTGCAGTTTATTGTTTCTTTTTCCTTCCCAGATGCAGGACTCTGCACTTGTCCTTGTTGAACCTCATTTGGTTCCTCTGTGCCCACCTCTCAGCCGGTCCAAGTCTCTCTGGACAGCTGCACAGCCTGCAGCTGTGTCAGCCAAGCCTCCCAGCTTGGCCTCGACAGCCAACTGCTGCCCAGGAAACTGCTGCCCCAAAGCACATCGATTTTCAGCACTATTTGTGTTTGTGAGTTTTGTGGTTTTAGGAGCAGATCCAAACACCAAGATAAGGGATGTGTTAGGCACTTCTCACCCAAACACTGCCTGCAGTGAGGGAAGCGAGTGGCATCCTGCTGCAGAACAAAGTCTTGAGTTGTGCTGGCATGTTTGTAGTAAAGGAAACCACAGGATCAACCAGGTTGGAAGGAGACCTCCAAGCTCAGCCAGTCCAACCTAGCACCCAGCCCTATCCAGTCAAACAGACCATGGCACTAAGTGCCCCAGCCAGGCTTTACTTCAACACTTCCAAGGACAGCCCATGCCAATGTCAATCACTCTCTCTGCCAACAACTTCCTCCTAACATCCAGCCCTGACCTCCCCTGGCACAGCTTGAGACTCTGTCCCCTTGTTCCATTGCTGGGTGCCTGGCAGAAGAGTCAAACCCCACCTGGCTACAGCCTCCCTTCAGGTAGTTGCAGACAGCAGCAATGAGCTCTGCCCTGAGCCTCCTCTTCTGCAGGCTGCACACCCCCAGCTCCCTCAGCCTCTCCTCACAGGGCTGTGCTCCAGGCCCCTCCCCAGCCTTGCTGCCCTGCTCTGGACACCTCCCAGCACCTCAACATCTCTCTTGAATTGAGGGGCCCAGAACTGGGCACAGTACTCAAGGTATGGCCTGACCAGTGTTGAGTACAGGGGAAGAATAACCTCCCTTGTCCTACTGACCACACTGCTCCTGATACAGGTCAGGATGTCATTGGCTCTCTTGGCCACTTGGGCACACTACTGGCTCATCTTCAACTACTATCTACCAGTAATGATATCCATCATGAGAATAACAAACATTAATGAGGACAAAAGTAAGAAACTCCACATCAGTGCTCATTTCCACACGCTCTGCACATTGTGTGCTAAGCCTCCAGAGTATGAATGGCTGTGCTTAAATCCAATTGCAAATTACTGTTCCACCTCTCATTTGCAACAAACTCTAATTACTGAGACAGAACAGCTGAGCAAATCTTTCACCACACAGACAAAACAATAAAATAGAGATCATAAAAGCATTTTTAATGTACATCCTCAGCTAGTTCTGCACACCAATGCTCTAAAGAAAGTTGCTCCTCATATGAACAGCTTGCAAATTAGGAACATTTCCCCAAACATTACTTTGATTTACCTCAAAGCATAGTTTGTGATTTTGAGTGCCAAAGGCAACTTCATAAACTGAGTCACTGCAGTAAGTGGTCATCTGTGAGAGGTCTGGATTAGGGCACCTGGCTAGGATCACCTTGGAAGGACCACACACTGCCAGGAGCAACTAAAATGCAGTTCCCCTTCCTTAACTGTTCCATTAGTCTCTCTCATCCCTCAGCTACCAGAGTCACATAGGATGTAATAATCCTCCTTGAAATCAGATGTATAGGAGAGTATCAACTTCTAAGCACTTTGTCAGCAAGCTAGAAGTAAATCATCATGTATAGGGTAAAAAAAAATGGTGGTTGAACTTAGAGAATAGCCACTAGCAGTGCTAGACAATTATTTCATGCTGATCAGATGCCAGAGATCTACCAGCAGAGATCTCACCCCAGACAGAGCAAATGCAGACAGCAAGCAGATCCTTGCAGCCAGCCTGCTTCTCCCTTCCCTTGCTTCCTGCATCTCTTCTGGTCTCTGTGCCAAGCATCCCCACATCAAATTCTTGTTCTTTGTCAGAAGAGCCCTGGTTAGCCTTCATCTTCCTTATCTGAAGCCTTGCAGGATTGCTACTGGCATGCAGGCTGCCTTCAGCTCCCACTGCATCCAGAAACAAGGCTCTCTGTCCCATTCAGTTGAATTCCTCCATCACCTCCAGCTGCTGCTCCTGATGCATTTTGGTTCACCCACACCTCCCAGGCAGCAGGAAAGGAACACATACACACACCAGAACAGTGCCACCTTGCTCTGGGATCCCCCACAGGACATTACAAGGGTCTAAAACTGCCAGAATAGACAAAAAGTCAATCTTGCTTAAGTCTGAAAGACTGGGAAGGTTTAGTGCTGTCAAAACTGCTAATAACTTCCACCACCTCATGAAAACTCTGCAAGCTTAACTGCAGTTTTTTAGCATGCATCACTAGATTCCTTATGTGCAGCATTCATAAACACAAACCTAGACATCCTGGAATGCTGAGTTTCCCATTCAGCCACTAAAACACTGAAGCTTTTTTTCAGTGAAGTAACCTAAATGTGATTTAATATTGTATTTATTCAGTACATTGTCATGAACAACAAAATAAGTGGCTTCTTCCAAAATCTGCTCTCTGAGCCAGCTCTTCACTAGGATTTTCTCCCACAGATTCAAATGGGATGGAACATTTCCAACTGGAAGAAAACCAGACAATCTAGAAATGGAGAAGAGGACTGCTTGATTCCAATAGCAGGTAACAAATTCCAACAGTGACACACAGAAGAGATTTTTACTCAAGAGAAAAAATGCATTTGCTGAATTCTTGCTGGTGCAGATGACACTTAAGCTGTGTGGCACAGCTGACATGCTAGAGAGCAGGGATGCCACCCACAGACAGGCTGGAGAGATGGGCCCAGGGCCACCTCATGACATTCAGTGAGGCCAAGTGTAAGGTCCTGCACTTGGGTCAGCGCAATCCCAAGCACAGCTCCAGGCTGGGTGGGGAATGGCTGAGAGCAGCCCTGAGGAAAAGGACCTGGGGGTCTGGGGTGATGCAAAGCTCAACAGGAGCCTGCAGTGTGAGTGCAGCCCAGACAGCAACCCTGTGCTGGGCTGCAGCAAGAGCAGTGTGGGCAGCAGGGCAAAGGTGGGGATTCAGCCCTTGAGTGGTTGTGGATGTCCCTGCCCTGGAAGTGTTCAAGGCTAGGTTGGATGAAGCCTTGAGCAGCCGAGTCTAGTTGAAAGGCATTCCTGCCCATGGCATGGGGGTTGGAGTAGATGATCTCTGAGTGCCTCCCAGCCTTCATCCAATAACAGCATGATTAACTTCAGTTTGAAAGTTGAATCATTACAGATATTTGTACTGTCAGTGTCACTCATTACAATATTTACAGGTTCAAGGAAATGTCTACAGTTAGGTACCACTTGCCCAAATTTACATCTTTTGGGGAACAAACCCACTCCTAGAATGCTACAAGTGTGCAGCTAGTTTCAGATAAAATCATACCCAAGCCCAAACCCCAAAAGTTGAGACAAAATTGATTTTTAAGGTAAACTGGAATTATGAGTAGGCATGACACCAAGGTCTTTTCCACTACAGAACATCTAAGCCTGACCAACCACCTTCATTCTGCCATTAATCCAGTTTAAAAACCAAATAAAAGCTATGAGCAACTTCCTGTTTGCAACGTATAGCCTCAGCACAATTAGTATCTCTACTGTAGACTCATAGAATAGAATCATAGAATCAACCAGGTTGAAAGAGACCTCCAAGATCAGCCAGTCCAACCTAGCACCCAGCCCTAGACAGTCAACCAGACCATGGCACTAAGTGCCCCAGCCAGGCTTGGCTTCAACACCTCCAGGGATGGCGACTCCACCACCTCCCTGGGCAGCCCATTCCAATGCCAATCACTCTCTCTGCCAACAACTTCCTCCTAACACCCAGCCTAGACCTCCCCTGCCACAACTTGAGACTGTGTCCCCTTGTTCTGTTACTGCTTGCCTGGCAGAAGAGCTCAACCCCACCTGGCTACAGCCTCCCTGCAGGGAGTTGTAGACAGCAATGAGGTCTGCCCTGAGCCTCTTCTTCTCTAGGCTAAACACCCCCAGCTCCCTCAGCCTCTCTTCATAGAGTTTGTGTTCCAGGCCCCTCACCAGCTTTGTCGCCCTTCTCTGGACACCTTCCAGCACCTCAACATCTCTCTTGAATTGAGTGGCCCAGAACTGGACACAGCATTCAAGGTGTGGCCTGACCAGTGCTGAGTACAGGGGCAGAAAAACCTCCCTTGTCCTGCTGGCCACCCTGTTCCTGATACAGGCCAGGATGCCACAGGCTCTGCTGCCCACCTGGGCACACTGCTGCCTCATCTTCAGCTACTATCTACCAGCACCCCCAGGTCCCTTTCTTCCTGGCTGCTCTCAGCCACTCTGTCCCCAGACTCTAGTGCTGCTTGGGGTTGTTGTGACCAAAGTTCAGAACCCTGCACTTGGCCTTGTTAAATCTCATGCCATTGACTTCTGCCTACCCATCCAGTCTGTCTAGGTCCCTCTGCAGGCCAAGCTCATCCAGTCCAACTTATCACCCAGCCCTGTCCAATCAACTAGACCACAGCATTAAGTGCCTCATTCAGTCCTTTTATTGAACACCTCCAGGGTCAGTGTTTCCACCACCTGTACCACCTTGTACAATGGAAGATATGACACACAGATAACTTCCCAAAATCCTAATCCCCCAAAATATCATTACTAAAATGTAAGAGGTTTCTAAAACATAAGTGGCCAAAGCACCAGGATGCTAAATCAACATTAAATTTCCTGCTGCCCTGTGATGCGTTCTCTCAATTGGGTGTTGCAGCTGCTCTGTTTTAAATAAAGCTCATTTTCTTTCTGCTCTCATTAGTGCAGCCCTAACTATCCAGCGTATTAGTCACTTCCTGTACTGGCACATGGAGTCAAAACACCTCCACTTACATCCATCACAGCACAGAGGTTCAATGTTAATACTGCAGCTGAGCAAACCTGTCCCCTGTGTCATCACAGATAGATGTCACCTGGAAAACACCCTGGGTAGGAACTCCACAGTTTCAGTGAACTCTGATCAAAGAATCATAGAATCAACAAGGTTGGAAGAGACCTCCAAGAGCATCCAGTCCAACCTAGCACCCAGCCCTGCCAGACCATGGCACCAAGTGCCCCAGCCAGACTTTGCTTCAACATCTCCAGGGATGGCAACTCCACCACCTCCCTGGGCAACCCATACCAATGCCAATCACTCTCTCTGTGAAGAACTTCCTCCTAACATCCAGCCTAGATCTCCCCTAGAACAACTTGATTCTTTGTCCCCTTGTTCTATTGCTGGTTGCCTGGTAGAAGAAACCAATCCCACCCAGCTACAGCCTCCCTTCACATAGTTGTAGACAGCAATAAGGTCTGTCCTGAGCCTCCTCTTCTGCAGGCTGCACACCTGTATAGGGTTAATCCTCCAGGGGGAGTGATCTTGAATCTGACCCTAGGTGGTCTTGACCCCTCCCCAGAGGTGGGTCTGAACACTAACAGGTGATGGTCAGCCCATTCCCCCTTCCTGTCTAAAGGTCTATAAAAGCAGGGGGGGCTTCCTGTTCTCTCTCTGTGCTCCCTGCCTCCTTGCTTCCAGCATCACCATCCTGTTCCTGGTTCTTACCACGTGGCCGTCACCCACGAGGCAGACAAACCCCTTACCATCAAAATCTGGCTGTATTTACACATTGTGTATTTGTTTTCCCTTCTCTGTACCTTTGTAACTTCCCCACCTCAGATACCTTTTTAATTTATGGTTAAACTTTTCTTCTTTTTCAACTTCTAAATCAGAGAGAGATGATTTATTTGGGTGTGCTTACCTTTCCCTCTCTCTACAGCTAATTCCTTTCTTTTGGGAAAGAAGGGGGAAGAGGGAAGGGCACTCTATAAAGTTGTTCTTGGTTCTATCTAATATACTGAGTCTCTGAGAATTTAAAGTAGAACCGAGACAACACCCCCAGCTCCCTCAGCCTCTCCTCACAGGGCTGAGTTCCAGGCCTCTCACCAGCTTCATGAAGGAGAGGAGATAAAAAAATGAATGGCAAGTGGATAAATGAAGTCTTAATCTCATGACTACTCCACCTTCTCATCTGTAGGTCTTGAGAAACTTGCAAGAAAAGGGAGAATAACATCACTAACTTTAGTTCTGGTTCAGGGAAAAGGAGAGTCCTGAAGAAACCTCAATGTAAAAAGAGGCAAAATCTTCTGTTACAAGCTGCTATGATTTCATACTTCCACATTTCACCACTGCTCCACTTTACCACCAAAAATATCTGTGTGATGGAAGCACAATGCTGTTGAGCTTTGTCTTCCCAACCAGCCTGCTGAAATCAGTTGAGTAACAGAGTACCACATACTAAGCCACAACAATGCTTCCCATGACCGTGCAGTAAGGGCCAGGGGAGGAAACTGTCATTTCACTGCTAGGAATGTAGTTAACCCCTCCTTCAAGAGGTGCACAGGAACAGTGAACAGCTTCTTAATCCAGCTCTGACTGATCAAGAAGGCTCAGCCTTGGCTTAAGTGCCTCAGTCTAAGCTACAAAGTGACACCACCAGTGCAAAGCATGGGCAGCTCCTGGAGAAATCTGCTACACAGCTCACACCTGCTCAAAAGCAGATGAACAGTCAAAAGGATGTGGCAGCACCTGATCACAAAGATCCTCCTTGCAAGGAATTATCTCTCTTGATCAATCATTCATTGTCAGGAAGAAAAACAAGACAGACACTCCAAAATATGACAGAGCTAAGAACGTGGCTAAGCAGCAATTTCTGCCTCCAAAATCAAACAGCGTACAACAGACGTCACATTTCTTCCAGCACAAGACTACCACTTCAGTGGCACTGGTGAATAAGCTGTAATATGACCAAGTTAGTCTTAAGTTGCATAAACCTCTACCTTGTCAGAGCATGACTGCAAGCAAAAGCATCCCCATGGAAAGGAAATACCATTTAAGCTCCTGGTAGTGAAAAGGAAGCTCATCCAGGAAAGGGAAGGAGAGAGCAAAAGTTGGAAGCTGGTGAGAACAGAGGTCACTCTCCAGGATCTTCACAGCATTCAGCAGATAAGCATTTACCTTTTGAAGCAGCTCAGCTTCCTGCCATAAATAAAGGGTTTATAACCCCCTCAAAATACTTATCAGCCAGCCACTCATTTCATTTCACCTGCTTTTTCTTATTCCTTGGGCAGCATTCTGCTCTTTTTCAAGCACCCCACCAGACCATCACACAAGCTACCCCAGTATTTTACATGCAGGCCAGATACAGCTCTCATCAGCTTTTCCATCATGGTTTACATATATGAAGCAATCCATTACAAAGCCACATAATGTTTCAATGCCTGCTGGTGTCAGCATGTCTCAGTATTCACCTTTGTGTAAGGTTTGCTCAGATCAGAAGGCTTGCTGTGATCAGATTTAGCTCCTGACACTGATTCCTGAGCCAAAACTTAAATCAATTAGTGCTTCCATGACATGTAGCTTTCTAGACAGACTTCACTGGTGAGCTGAAATGCAGTGCAGACTGAAACCCTGCAGGAGGCCTGTTTAGTCTGGTATAAACCTAACTTAACAGGAACTGACTACAAATATTCTGTAATGCAGAACGGGTGCAAACACACACACAACACCAGAGATGTAAGACACGTGCCCTTGGCTACCCAGTCTCTACCTCTGTGAGAGATCTGTTTGGTTCATCCCTGTGGATCCAGCTCCTGCACAGAAGAACACGAGTTTCAACAAGGCCACTTCTGGGCTCCTCAATTCAAGAGAGATGCTGAGGTACTGGAAGGTGTCCAGAGAAAGGCACCAGGGCTGGTGAGGGGCCTGGAGCACAGCGACAGCCTCTGCTTGGGCTTTCCTCTGGCTGGGTGTGCTCAGAGGACAGCTGAGCCCTGCAGAACCAGTGCCAGTCACTGCTGCAGGGCACCTGCCTGCTGAAGGGAGCAGATTCTGGGGCTGAGAAAGGTCTGAAGCAGTTGCTTGTGGCTCTGCAGCACTGCTGGGCACTGTAGCAATCTGTTCACAGTGCTACTTCTAGGGCCTGGGCCCAGTGGTCTGGGAGCCTGGAGCACAAGGCTGGATGAGGCACTCACTGCCAGGGGTTAGCTAGTTAGAAGGGTTAGGTGAGAGGTTGGACCCAATGATCCTGGAGGTCTTTTCCAACCTGATTAATTCTGTGAATCTGAGACTGAGGGAGCTGGGAGTGTGCAGCCTGCAGAAGAGGAGGCTCAGGGCAGAGCTCATTGCTGTCTACAGCTACCTGAAGGGAGGCTGTAGCCAGGTGGGGTTGGGCTCTTCTGCCAGGCACCCAGCAATGGAACAAGGGGACAGAGTCTCAAGTTGTGCCAGGGGAGGTCTAGGGTGGATGTTAGGAGGAAGTTGTTGTCAGAGAGAGTGATTGGCATTGGAATGGGCTGCCCAGGGAGGTGGTGGAGTCTCTGTGCCTGGAGGTGTTGAAGCAAAGCCTGGCTGGGGCACTTAGTGCCATGGTCTCATTGACTGTCTAGGGCTGGGTGCTAGGTTGGACTGGATGATCTTGGAGGTCTCCTCCAGCCTGGTTCATTCTATGATTCTAAGGCCATTCAGGCCTTGCAGGTCTATTTTGTGATGAATGCAAAAATTCAACACTGATTGCAACTCAGCAGCAAAGCCCTCCCCGTGCACACCAAGCCACGCACACAGCCAGGATGGAGAAGAGAAGGCTTGGAGGAGACCTTGTAGTACCCTTCCAGTATCTGAAAGGGGCCTATAGGAGGGCTGGGCAGGGATGATTTACAAGGTCTTGCAATGACAAGATGAGGAGTAATGGGTTGAAAGGGGAGACTGAAATTAGATTTTAGGAAGAAGTTCTTTACAGTGAGGGTGGTGAAACATTGGAACAGGTTACCCAGAATGGTTGTGGCTGCTCCCTCCCTGGAGGTGTTTAAGGCCAGGCTGGATGAGGCCTTGAGCGACCTGTTCTAGTGGGAAGTGTCCCTGCCTATGGCAGGAGGTTGAAACTGGATGAGCTTTGAGGTCCCTTCCAACCTAAATCATTCTATAATTTCACCAGAATCCCCACAAGGCAACCTGCAACCACCTTGAGCTACCAAAAGACTGCACAGCAGCAAGTTAAGTACTTTAAGGATGCTAAAACTCTTCTATTAAACCTCTAAGATGATGGCATCAAAAACTGGAAGGAAAAAAACCCTCTGAAAATGATACCAGATCCAAAACTACGCTGCTGCAGCCTGCCAAGTGATGCATAGTGCTGAAGCAAAAAGCCTCACAGAAACACAAGGACAACAACCAGCTACCATCTTCCAGTCATTTACAGCATATTTGCAACTGGAAACTGGAGTTTCACACACATGAAGAAAATGGAGGTGGGAAGAAATCAAAACAAACTCCACACTTAAACCACCAAATTTCAGAGATCATTTTTAACTGTTGCACAGGTTTTTCTTTGACATCTTAATCATCTGCTCTGTTCATTGCTTTCATGTAAGAACAGTTTGGAAACTAAACCAACAACCACTGAGGTTTGCCAATTTTTCTTCTCCTCAGGGGTGATCTTATTGCTGTCTACAACTACCTGAAGGGGCAATGTAGCCAGGTGGGGGGTGGCCTCTTCTCCCAGGCAACCAGCAATAGAACAAGAGGACACAGTCTCAAGTTGTGCCAGGGGAGGTATAGGCTGGATGTTAGGAGAAAGTTCTTCACAGAGAGAGTGATTGGCATTGGAATGGGCTGCCCAGGGAGGTGGTGGAGGCACCGTCCCTGGGGGTCTTCAAGAAAAGACTGGATGAGGCACTTAGTGCCATGGTCTGGTTGACTGGATAGGGCTGGGTGCTAGGTTGGACTGGATGATCTTGGAGGTCTCTTCCAACCTGGTTGATTCTATGATTCTATGATTCCTCATCAGTTTCTTTATCTCACAGCCTGTGTGAATTCCCTTGGAGATTTACTTCACAAAGGCATCCTCAAGATTCAGGTCAACTCAAGTAACAGCAGTGCAGTCTTCTCCCCCATCAGCAGATGGAAGGAACCACTTGGAAACTGCTCTGATTCAGTCAGATCAGTCTAACTCAAAACAGTCTCTAAAAAAGACAGGGCTGGAATTTAAAAGCCATTTCTCCTAAAAACATTGTGTGATGTTTGATTTCAGATCCCTTAGAGACCAAAACACGTCAGGCAAAGCACAGTTTGAAGCGCACTGACTGCAGGCACACAGTGGGCATTAGAAAACCCTTTGCTGTTTACAATGGTTTGGAAAAAAGAAGCAACATCAGACAATAAAACTCTTCTGTCATTTCTTCAGTGGACTCGAGTTTCTCAACAGAGCACACTGAGAAGCATGGGCACCCTTTCCATCCAAATTCAGCACACAATGGTGCCACATAGCAAGTCCTTTGTGACAGCATCAAAGGTGCTGGCTTTGAGAAGAGCTCAGATACTGTGCCCTTCCCAAAGTCAGAAGCTGGAAGAACATTTTTAGGTCCCTCTCTTCTAGACAAAAAGGCTCACATAAGAAGTGCCTGTCTAACTGACCCCCCCTTTGTCAATTCTCCTCCCAGTTCTCAAGTTAAAATGAATAGTTCTGCATATTCACAGATTGTAATGGGTTGGAAGGGACCCTCAGAGATCATCTTGTCCAATCCTCCTACAATCAGCAGGGACATCTCCAGCTAGATCAAGCTGCCCAGAGCTACATCGAGTCTGGCCATGAATGAATTTCCAGGTCCCACATCCCTGGGCAACCTGTCCCAGTATTTCTTCACTCTTCCTGTGAAGAACTTCCTCCTAATGTCTAAACTAAACCTACCCTGCTCCAGTTTCAAACCACTGCCCCTTGTCCTATTACTACAAGCCCTTCTAAATGGGCACTCCTCAGCCTTCCTGTAGGTCCCCTTCAGATACTGAAGCTACAAGGTTCCCCCAGAGCCTTCTTCAGACTGAAGAGCCTCAATTCTTTCAGCCTGCCTTCATAGGAGAGGTGCTCCAGCCCTCTGATCATCTTAGTGACCCTCCTCTGGATCAGCTCCAGTAGGTCGAATGCTGCATGACAGCACTTTTCCCCTTGCAGCCCTTCCTAGCTCCTGCCATGTTTCTCAAACCCACAATTACAAACAAAACCTCACTACACTGCTTTCCTCTCTCCACAACATCCTCAAACTGCATCCACCTTTTGAGGGGGTCCATCACTCACATCATCTGTCACCACAGGCACCAGAGACGGGACTAAAAGGCACCAGCCTAGGTTGGACTGGGAACCTCTGTCCTGTGAGCAGCTCAGAGAAACACTCCTGACTGCAGCACCATGCTTGTCCAAGAGTTGTGGGTGCTGACACACCTCTGGGCACAGGACAAGCCATGACTTCTGTCTGCATTATGAAACAGGAAATGATGCAGCAAAAGGACCAAACTGCAGGTTTGATTTCATCGAGCTCCAACGCAAACCTCCCTGCGCTGTCATTGTGAGTATGGTCTGCCCCCTCCCTCACTCCTCATTTCCACTTGTTCTGCTCTCACAGGCTGGCACAGTTTAGCCACAGACCCCTCATTCAGTACTGCCTTGTGGTGGAATAAACATCTGCACCCTGCATGAGAGAATTAGGAGCTGTGTAAGACACACTCAGAAACCCAGTGAAAAAACAGTTGCGAAAGGTCACTTGCAAACCAGAGAGTTTTATTCTGCTGGTGGATCAGACACTGCAGAAATGGTAGGGAACAAGCTGCAGATTGGAGTGAGCAACACTGCTAGTCACAATGAATGCAGGCCTTCAACTTCAGACAACGCCTGGTCTCCTTGTGACAAAAAGTTAAAAACAAACAGATTTAAAATTCATTTTGGACCCTTCATTCACCAGAAGCAATGGCTCAGCCTTGGCTTGGTCGAGGCTCTCATGAAGCATTACTCTCTGGTATACTTCAGGCAGGATTTGCTGAGTTACTCTCACATAACAGGTGACAAATGGAGCCTTCAGATGAAACAGAATCATAGAATCAACCAGGTTGGAAGACACCCCCAAGAGCAATGGGCGCAAGTTGCAGCATAAGAAGTTCCACCTCAATACGAGGGGGAACTTCTTTCCTGTAAGGGTCCCAGAGCACTGGGACAGGCTCCCAGAGAAGCTGTGAAGTCTCCTTCTCAGGAGACTTTCAAGGCCTGTCTGGATGTGTTCCTCTGTGATCTGTGCTAGATTGTGTGGTCCTGCTCAGGCATGGGGGGTTGGACTTGATGATCTCCTTGGGTCTTTTCCAATCCCTAATATCCTGTGATCAACATGTAAAGATGTGATGGTTTGGGTGTTGCCTGCCCCCCCACACTTTAGAAATCACCCAGACTAGTCTCAGTCGGCTCTGGGAATATAAATGAAGCTATTTATTTACAGCTAGCACAATATACAAGCAGATATTTACAGTATATACAGAAATATAACAAAATATCCAAGGTAAAAGGTAATACAGGAAACACAGCAGCCCTCCCAGAAACCTGAGTCCCCAGGAGGGGCTCTCAACCACCCCTGCACCTTCCCCCTGCCCCTCTCAACCTTACCCCAGTCCTAGGGAAGAATAGAGGTTCAGCCAAGAGGTTAAGAAGCAAAGGTGAGTGGAAGGTGAGGTTAGGGAGATGCAGCTCAGTCAGAAGCCCAAGGCAGAACGTGAGCAAATGACTAGAGTGTTATCTAATGTTTTCCTTTCTTCTTCAGCAAGACTCTGAGGGGAGTAGACATCACCATTGTTTTCCTTTCACAGCCTATGATCTAGTTCTTCTCACCAAAACATTCTAGCTAGCTTCAAACTAACACAAAAGAGAACTCCAGTGCCTTAATCTGAGTAGGACTAGTTCACCACAATAAAGTAAATGACCACCACCAAAGTTCTACCTGATGTATTAACAACTACATTTTGTAGCTGACATCTAACACTTAGCATCTAAATACAGTGGGATGTGCTTCCCCTTTTGTGGATCTGTTCATTCCAAAAGCTTTTACATTGCACATTCTTTCCCCTTTTTAAGGTGCATGCTAAGTCCATGAAGTTAACTAAGCAGTTTCTAAGCTATTGCACAACTGAGGTGCACATGCACTTGCAAAAGCACCTAGAAGTTCACATGCTTGTTTCCATAAGGCCTCTACAGGAGCATTCCTGAGCAGACAAAGTATGTCCAGCACTGCCGGGGTTGGTCTCTTCTGCCAGGCAAGCAGCAACAGAACAAGGGGACACAGTCTCAAGTTGTGCCAGGGGAGGTCTAGGCTGGATGTCAGGAGGAAGTTGTTGGCAGAGAGAGTGATTGGCATTGGAATGGGCTGCCCAGGGAGGTGGTGGAGTCACCATCCCTGGAGGTGTTGAAGCAAAGCCTGGATGAGGCACTTAGTGCCATGGTCTGGTTGATTGGACAGGGCTGGGTGCTAGGTTGGACTGGCTGATCTTGGAGATCTCTTCCAATCTGATTGATTCTATGATTCCATGAAAAGTGCTAGGTGTCCTCACTCCAAAGCACACTCAATTCAGCAAGTGAAATTAGGATAGCATTAAGAAGCTCTTCCCCCCTCATTTCTCTGCTCCCCAGCAGCAGCAGCAGTAGGAGTGCCAAGAGCACAGCTCTGCTTTCTGCTTGGTCAGGAAAGGGGCACCTCTCACAGTACGGAGTCACAGATGACATGCTGCACCTACCTACTCCACCTCTCTCTGCTGCTGAAATCCTGTAAGAGTCCTCCAGCAGCCCAGTAAGACCCCTTATTTTGCTGGAAGTTTTGTATTTTAAACTGTGTCTAAAATCTATTACTTTTTTCCCCCTCTATCTTCTTTTGAGGTTAGACTGCTTGTCTGCCCCCATCCACTAGGAAGTCAGAAACAGAGCTAGCTCCATTTCATTTTCTGGCCATCATTTACCAGACTGGCAGAGCAGTTATTAACCTGTAAGTTTAAAGAGAGGCCAAAGATCTACTTTATGGAAGGGCCACCAGTATTCAGAACTTCCTTTTCTTTCTTTAAAGCTTATCATGAGCAAGCCCACCTTCTGGGGTAAACTGATTCTTACAACATCATCAAGCACTTCCCACCCTGGCAATCATCTTCTCGCTCTTCTTCCTTCCTTGTATTGTGTGAGCAACCCCCACAGAGCCACATCACTACTGAAACAGTTTGGATAGGACTTCCCTTTCCTAGAAACTAGAGGCAGAGTCATTCAGATCCCCATCCTACACCCCCCCGAGTTGATAAACCACCACTGCTAAAGATCAGGGAGCAAAACATTCAAGCTAGAGAGGAACCTCCATTTGCTATGAGTGCTAGAAAACAGTACAATGGCATCAGCATGAGTGGGCTTGAGAAAGCTGCTCCTGCTCCACTAAAATATCCAACACCATCTGGACTGTACTTAATGAAAACAGTACTAGGGGAAAAGAAGTCCACAGAAGAGGAGAAGGACTTATTATTGCTTCAATCTGATATTCCTTATAGAAAAGACATCTCAGCAAGCTCACATGGAAAAGAAAGTGAGACTGCTCTAGAAATTTATCTGCTCATGAAATTGTAATGGAGGAACTGCACAGCCTCTCTCAGAAGGAAATTGTGCTAGTCTGAAGCAGGCTAGAATGTTTTGGTGAGAAGAACTAGATTCCAGGCTGTGAAAGGGAAACAATGGTGAAGTCTACTTCACTCATAGGCTTGCTGAGAGGTATAGGAACAAGAAAAGCAAAACATAGATAACCACTCTGAGATGAGCTGCATCTTACTCTCTAACCTCACCCTCTAGTTTGGACTAATTCACTTTGCTTCCTAATCCCCTGGCCGAACCTCCATTCTTCCTTGGGACTGGGGTAAGGTTGAGAGGGGTAGAGGGAAGGTGCAGGGGTGGTTGAGAGCCCCTCCTGGGGACTCAGGTTTCTGGGAGGGCTGTTGTGTTTTCTGTATTAGCTTTTACCTTGTCTATTTCTGTCTATAACTGTATATACTGTAAATATCTGCTTGTATATTGTGCCAGCTGTAAATAAATAGCTTCATTTATATTCCCAGAGCTGGCTGAATCTAGTCTGGGTGATTTCTAAAGTGTGTGGGGGGGTGGGGAACACCCAAACCATCACAGAAATAAACAGAAGCAATTGTACATCCTAATAGGCTTGCCAATGAAAATACACACCAATCTTAAACTGATGCACTGAGGTAACTACTATGGTTCATGTAGACTCTCTAGCATTTCAGGGTCAGTTCCATATCTAGTTTATACTACTCTTAAACTTCTGACCTTCTGCACTGAAGCCCATAAGGTTTTCTTCCCTGTGAGTGAAGTCCTGAATTTGGTTTTCACCCTAATTTTTCCCTATTTCATAGAATCAG
This sequence comes from Pogoniulus pusillus, assembly GCF_015220805.1. Taxonomy (NCBI): domain Eukaryota; kingdom Metazoa; phylum Chordata; class Aves; order Piciformes; family Lybiidae; genus Pogoniulus; species Pogoniulus pusillus. The sequence goes on along the minus strand of NC_087296.1, from coordinate 10,902,218 downwards.
TCAGGATTGGAAGGGACCACAAAGGATCATCTAGTTCCAACCCCTCTGTCATGAGCAGGGACACCCTACCCTAGAGCAGGCTGCACACAGCCTCAGCCAGCCTGGCCTTAAACACCTCCAGCCATGGGGCCTCAACCATCTCCCTGGGCAACCCATTCCAGCCTCTCACCTCTCTCATGCTCAACAACTTACTCCACACGTCCAGTCTGAACCTACCCATCTCCAGCTTTGCTCCATTCCCCCCAGTTCTGTCACTACCTGAGAGCCTGAAATGTCCCTCCCCAGCTTTTTTTCAGCCCCCTTCAGACACTGAAAGGCCACAAGAAGGTCACCTGGGAGCCTCCTCTGCTCCAGCCTGCACAGCCCCAACTCTTTCAGTCTGTGCTCACAGCAGAGCTGCTGCAGCCCTCTCAGCATCCTCCTGGCCCTGCTCTGGACACACTCCAGCATCTCCACATCCCTCTTGGAATGGGGGCTCCAGAGCTGGATGCAGTACTCCAGGTGGGGTCTCAGCAGAGCAGAGCAGAGCAGAGGGGCAGAATCCCCTCCCTGGCCCTGCTGGCCACACTTCTCCTGCTGCAGCCCAGGCTCTGCTTGGCTTTCTGGGCTGCAAGTGCACACTGCTGGCTCCTGCTGAGCTTCTCGTCCACAAGCATCCCCAAGTCCCTCTCCTCAGGGCTGCTCTCCAGCCACGCACTTAGATTAAAGCAACTGCCCTCACAAGTCTTATTTACCTATACAATAAATGTATGTGTGCCATAGCAGAAAAAGAAACCTAAACATCCATTTAAGAACTGGCTGTTCAACAGAAATGCTGGGTTTGTGCTCATGCTAACTTCCAAACAAAACTCATTTGCCTTACTTAAAATTTTTCAAGTACTTAAAAACAGATTCAGAATTTAAACCAGCCTCTTCACCACAAGCCAAATTTGTCAGTTTTCCCCACCAGGAAAAGTCATGGGTGATTTGCTACCAAAATCAGACAAAGATTCTTTTAAAAACAGATAACTCATAGAGAAAGTGTTAAAAAAAACCAAATCAACAAACACAAACCCCAAGAGGAACAGAAATGCAAGCAGCAAAAGCATACTACAAGACAGATAAACCAGTGTAACAGGGCAGGTAGGTGATGTCCACCCTCACTGCTTTACATTCCTTTGAAGAAATGACATCCCTTACAACTCTTAATCATTCTGACAATGTCCTTACATTCTGGCCCTGCAAGATATGGTCTTTCCTCAAGCCTGGCTGGTTTAGACAGCAGGAAGCAAGATATTTGTGTAAGAAGAGAGGAATGAAAGGCCAAGAGGCCCCAGAGCAGTTGGAAGAACAGTGTTCTGGGTGGAGAAATAGAGGAGTGGGGCAGAGGTGAGCTGAAGGCCTGTCCAGCCCCCATTTAACTCCTTCATTTCTCTTTGTTTTGGCAATTAAAACCCAACAGTTTAGTTTTTCACTCATCTCACTTTAAAGGTCCTGGACCGAGTCCCTACTTAGAATAGAATCTTAGAATCAACCAGGTTGGAAGGGACCTCCAAGCTCAGCCAGTCCAACCTAGCACCCAGCCCTAGACCAGACCATGGCACTAAGTGCCTCATCCAGGCTTGGCTTCAACACCTCCAGGGATGGCGACTCCACCACCTCCCTGGGCAGCCCATTCCAATGCCAATCACTCTCTCTGGCAACAACTTCTTCCTAACACCCAGCCTAGACCTCCCCTGGCACAGCTTGAGACTCTGTCCCCTTGTTCTGTTGCTGCTTGCCTGGCAGAAGAGACCAACCCCACCTGGATACAGCAATGAGCTTTGCTCTGAACCTCCTCTTCTGCAGGCTGCACACCCCCAGCTCCCTCAGCCTCTCCTCATAGGGTTTGTGCTCCAGGCCCCTCCCCAGCCTTGCTGCCCTTCTCTGGACACCTTCCAGCACCTCAACATCTCTCCTGAATTGAGGAGCCAGAACTAAACACAGTACTCAAGGTGTGGCCTGAGCAGTGCTGAGCACTGGGGCAGAATGACCTCCCTTGCCCTGCTGGCCACACTGCTCCTGATGCAGGCCAGGATGCCATTGGCTCTCTTGCCCACCTGGGCACACTGCTGGCTCATTGTCACCCTACTATCTACTTATCCTGGTAGCTCCTGGGAATGGCTGGTGATTGCACTGGTAAGGCAGGCACATGGCAGACAATCTCCCCATGGCTCAACTGGCCTATGCTGCCAATGCAGACATCACCAACAGACCAGCAGGGTGCAACACTTTATGGGAGGCAGCTGACACAGAGCTTCTGCTTCACAGAAACTCTGCATTTTCAAAATTAAGATTTCAACCCAAGCTAAAACCAGTTTCCCTCCAGCTCCCACTGCACTTTCACACTCACAGGAAGTCTTTCAAGTTTTACTATCAGCACTTAGAATTTCACAGCACTACTGTAGGACTTGCCATTTACCCCAATCTCTTGCTACCAGCATCAAACAACTCATGGCACCATTTATCCTTAGCCCAGACATTCAAGCCTTCCTCCATCAGCAAAACCCCTTCCTGCAACTCATCAAGAGGTGACACCATCTCCAGTATTGGCCCAAACTGAGCCCATCAACAGGCATTCAAGAGGGACCAAAAAACAGCTCCATGCCTAGGCAACTTTGATGCTTTACAATCTCCAAGGTACTTGGGTCTTATCCTGAACTGTGAGAGCAACCCTTGGGCAGCAGCATTTCAACATTGGTACTTCATGAGATACACATCAGGAAACTTTCAATGGTAGTGAAGCATTTTAGGTGCTCCTGCAGCTTACAGGCTGCTCTCAGTTGAACAACCAGGTCTGTCTGCCTCCTCATAAGCACGGCCACCTTACAGTGGTTTGATTTAGAAAGCCTGTAATCTAGCAGGTGATGTATTCTCTTCTCCTCCTATACATCTCTTCCTCCTTTGGAAACTTCTGTTGTTTTGCCCCATCAGCTGGAGGGTGACTGCTCAAGTGGCCATAACCTGCTGGTAGCCAGTCTGCAGCCACCCTAGCAAATCACTAGGATGCATCTGAGTGTGGTTTTGGATTAGCAACCCTAACAGACACAGAGCTTCTCTGCAACTGAACGACAGTGGCCCTTCTGAGCTCTGGTTTGACTCAGGGCACAAGCAGCTCATTAACCATCAGATGATTCAGCACTTGGTGCCTGCCAGTGTTTATGCTGGCTGGTTTTCATCAGCAACCAGACTAGAGCTTTGAAGGAGTATCATTTATATGATACCATCAGACACCTGAAGAGGCACGCAGGTGTCAAGTCCCTCTGGCTCCAAGCCGGTGCTACTTCTAGGTAACAGCCTGCTTTGAAATTCTCCCTTTTGCTACATGGCTTTGCAATCACATTTGCCTCAAAAATCCTGACTGTGACAGCCTCCTGCTGTCTTTTAGAAAGAGATCACACACAGAAAGTATAAGGGTCAAAATCTGACCAAGACTGCAGGTCACTGAGAGAAGAAAAGTGGGAACAGGTCTCAGGGCAAGGACAATCTCCACATTTCATGCTCAGGAGAGGAGAGCAGGATTTTAGTCCCATCGAAGCCAACCATGCACAAAACACTGTTGAATGTGGCCCCTTCCCACCCCCAACAATCCCTTCTGACTTACTCACAGCCACTAATCTCATTAGAGCTCCTATAATTAAAGCACCATAACATCTGATAGACGATACAGTATGCTGTTTAAACTGACTCAGCCCAAGTCCTTTACTATGACTGCTCTGAGAGAATGCCGAGGTTTACAAAACAAAGCATTGCTAACGAGCACAGCATCAAAACTGGATTATCAACTTTCCTAATTTGCATGTAGAAAAAGCAAGCAGGCAAATCACCAAGATTACCTATAAAACTTTTGACAGCCACTTTTCCCTATAAAGTGAAACAGGTATAATGAGACCTCTTCAAATACATATAAGATGACACATGGTACTTTACAGATGGTAGGAAACAGCAAATGTTATTTTGGTCTAGTCAATACTTGCTAGCAATTGAAAGGTGAGATTGCTCTGAATGGCACTTGTCAGGTTTACAGAGTGGGGAGACTGAAGCACACATGTAAATGTTTGCCTCTTTACTGGTCTGGGGTAAGTTTAATATAAAAACCTAGTTAAACTTTGTTTCCTTTTAAAGAAAAGGCCCAAACAACCCCCAGCCCGGACACAAGTGGACAAAAAGCAAAACCAAGCATAAATGCTGCTTCTGACTCAGACATACAAGCAGTTTGGAAAGGTTAAGTGAATCACTTATTTAGCAAACCTATGTGTGCACAGAGTTTCTGGAATAACCTAGGTTTGGTGCCATGGTAAATGGAGAGGAAGATGGGAATGGGCTGCCCAGGGAAGTAGTGGAGTTGCCATCCCTGGAGGTGTTCAAGAAAAGCCTGGATAGGGCACTTAGTGCCATGGTCTCGTTGATTGGCTAGGGCTGGGTGCTAGCTTGGCCTGGATGAGCTTGGAGGTCTCTTCCAACCTGGTTAATTCTATGATTCTAAGATGTCAATGTAATACTGCATCTGCAAGATAAGAGTGCCCTTTTTCTGCCTCCCCCCCCCCCCACCAATGATCCCTAGTTTGCATGCAGGACGCACAAGTGTAGAAACCCACAGCTCCCAGACAAAGAGGAAATGGTTCTTCCATCTTTCTGACCCAGACCTCACTTGGCACATACTGAAGAGCCCATGGAGATTGCCTCTATAAGCACCATGGTCCTAGAAGAGCATTGATATTTCAGATAGTCACTCTCCTCAGCCTCAAGTTTTATGTTCATGATTAAGCATATCGACAAGGACCAGCTTTGGGCTACACTGATGCCTAAAGACTAGCTTGTTGGGACCTGACACAGGCTCTGAGAGACCCACACCAGGTCCTGAGGTGCAAGAGAGACAACATCTTTCAGGCTAACCCTCTACCCTTCCTCAACTTCTCTGGGTCCAATAAACTCATAGAATCTTTTCGTGAATGGTAGATAAAGTCTAATCAGATCCTGAGAAGCCCTCAGGTGTCTATGAGAATTAGGCTGGGACAAAGAACAGCTGAACTGAAGCAGAGGTAAAGGCAGGCAATTTACCAAAAGTCAGGCTCCAGATGGGCCTGGGTGCTCCAGGCTTGCCTGCTAAGCTTCTGCTCCAGCCATTAAATCTTTGAAAGGGATTATGCAGCAAGGTGCTGCTGATAAAAACGACTAGATTTGATCTCTAAAGCCCTTCAGATGCAACATTCCTAAATCAATTACCCTCATTTTTCAGTCTGCCACTAACCCTAGGAGTGAACTCTGCTGCAGCTGATGTATTTTCATTTGGATAATCATCTTTTCCACAATACCTAAAACTTCAGCTGGCTTTCTGATCTATAAAGGGCTTTGAGGCAGAAGTTTTGATGCTGTTACATGTTTGCATAGAGGGCATTAACTGGGATTTAAGTTGGCTACTTCATTAAGCATGATGAAACCATCATCAAGAATCCAACTCTCTTGCATGGGAAGACATGCACAGACACTAAAGGCAACATGAATCAAGTGTTATACTTCTGCAAACATACTCCACATTTTCAGCATGTGAGACCACTTCTTCAAAGACTCTTAAGTCAGTCAGTGTCCTCTCAAAGGGCACAGACTGCTACTTCTCTGCCAAGGAAACCAGATCTAAACAATCCACTGCTGCCTAAGGTTTTCAATTCTTTCTTCTTGCTTTCCATTTCAGGTCTGCCCCTAAATCAACCTGACTGTACTCAAACTGAAAATCTGTTAACACTTTCAAACAGAAACAGCTTTGCAATATTTACTCCTTTTGAACCTTTGGTAAATTTTCTTTTTATCTTTGCTACATGAAGTGCTAAGCCTCAAAGATGAAAGGTAACTTTATTTCCATCCTGTACTGACTTTTCACTTATCCTTCCCAGAAAGGCCTCTAATGTAACTGACATGGAGGAGCCTTTTCTTTCTCCTCAGGATGAGTCACAGAGTCCTTCCACAGAACAAAGCAAAGATACATCACTTTCTTGTTCTTTTCAGAAAGGGAAGAGATGGGAAGAACATATTGGGCTGTACTTGACGGTATTTTATTTCCTTTCTCCCTAAGTAAGTTTATCAAGCAGCTAAAATTCCACCTGGTCCTAACAGCATCTGTAACAATATGCTCACAGAAGTGTTCTGCCAATCTGCCTTCTCAAGAGCAGTATTCCTGCTGCAGACATTCCTTCCTCTGCATCTGTGCTAGTTTGAGGCCAACTGGAATATTTTACTGAGGAAAAATAGGTTATACTCTGTGAAAAGGAAACAGTGGTGATGTCTACTTCACTCATAGGCTTGCTGAGAGCTCTAAAAACAAGAACACAAACATAGATAAGGCAGTGTGTGTGTGTCTGTCACAGCCTGTGCCTTCTCCCTGAGCTGCTTTTGTGTAACTAATCCTTCTGCTTCTACTCCCCCTTGCTGATCCTCCAAACTCACCTTGCATGCAAGGCAAAGTCTGGGATAAGGCAGAGAGGTGGAAAGAAGGTGGAAGGGTGGTTGGAGGTCACTCCTGGGGACTCTGACTTCTGGGAGGGCTGTTGTGATTCTGTACTACCTTTAACTTGTATATTTCTGTATATAGCTGTATAGATTGGTGGTATATTGTAAATATCTGCTTGTATATTGTGCTAATCTGTGAATATAAAGCTTCATTCCTGAACTTCCAGATGGATGAGTCTAGTCTGGGTGATTTCATAAGAGGTGAGGGGGTGGGCAACTCCCAAACCATCACAGCATCCCTGCCCCATCTTTTACGTACAGGATTAAGTACCCATATGGCTGTCTGCCAAGCACACCTTTTAATACCTGCTGGAATAAGCTTTGCAGAGTACCCAACAACAGTAGTGGCTTCCTTGAAGAGAGCATCCCTGCATACACATCCAACAGCCAGCCAGTGCTAAGCCCACTTCATGAAGCATATACCTGGTTCCAAGGCCAGCCACCTGTTTCAACCACCAAGATGCTGGATCATCCTCCAAGAGTCCAGCCTAAACTAGTTCCTTGGAATGGCTTTAGTTACTGGATCCTATAACTTCCACTAGATGACTGTTAGATGCAGGCATCTGCAGAATCTAGAGAAGAGCAGCCTGACATAAAATGGTACAGCCACAGAATGTCAAAAAAGCTGATTCTTTTTACTAATAAAGACCTTAAAATGCTCTTATTTTAGATCAGCTGCATTCCAGTGAAATAAATTTTGTATGCTTCAAAGTCGTTTGACCAAAGTCTTTGACAGCCAAGCCAAGATTTACTTTGACATTCCTTGAAGGAAAAGTATACACACACAGAGGCATAAACCATGTCAACAGAATCTTCATATTATCTAGCCAGTTTAAAACATTCTTTTACCTCTCAATAAAAACCACTTAGTACCTGAGAAATCCACATGATAGAAACTTCAGTGCAGACTTTGTTTGAAAATTTGCTCTATTTTTTCATTTTTCAGATTAAATTTCCAGTTCTGGGGTCCTCAATTCAAGAGAGATGTTGAGGTGCTGGAAGGTGTCCAGAGAAGGACAATGAAGCTGGTGAGAGGCCTGGAGCACAGCCCTGTGAGGAGAGGCTGAGGGAGCTGGGGGTGTGCAGCCTGCAGAAGAGGAGGCTCAGGGCAGACCTCATTGCTGTCTGCAACTACCTGAAGGGAGGCTGTAGCCAGGTGGGGTTGGGCTCTGCTGCCAGGCACCCAGCAACAGAACAAGGGGACACAGTCTCAGGCTGTGCCAGGGGAGGTCTATGCTGGATGTTAGGAGGAAGTTGTTGGCAGAGAGAGTGATTGGCATTGGAATGGGCTGCCCAGGGAGGTGGAGTCGCCAACCCTGGAGGTGTTCAAGAAAAGCCTGGATAGGACACTTAGTGCCACGGTCTGGTTGACTGGACTGGGTGCTAGGTTAGAGTGGATGATCTTGGAGGTCTCTTCCAACCTGGTTGATTCTATGATTCTATGACATCACACCACTTTGCCATTTGCAGCTTCTAAGCAATATTCTCATCTCACTCTCAGTCATGAAGGTGACAAAAATGTGCACTGGCAACACACTCTAGAAACTTCTTGAGAGTTTTCATTTCACCAAACCATTCTGGGCCCTGGGCACAAAGTCTCTAGAAGGCTTATTAAGTGTTCCTGTGTTTCAGCATTACAGGAACATACACAGCACAGCTCTGCTTCTCCCACATCCATCAGTTCCCACACTGAGCCTTTCTCTGTTACCTAAACTTAAAGGCGGTGCATAAAACCACTAATGAGTTTACTATTAGCCAGAACAAATGCTACCAGCTAGTAAATGCTACCTAGGTTACCAGAGAGGAGCCAGCAATTTCCAAGCACTGAAATGTTCCCTGCTCAGAAAAAGGCCAATGACTATTTATAGTATGTGTGGGTAGCTGTAGCCATCCATCCCACACAGGTCAGAGACAGCCTAAGCATGGCTCCCAGCCCCAGCAGGTATAAGAATTAATTCTACCATCACGTCTCCATCAAACACATCCCAAAAGTTTCTGCTGAACAAAACCAGGAAAGTGCTAAACCAAAGGTTTATTTGGCTTTATTTTCCCCACATAACCCATATTTCTCTCATTGCTCTCTGGGTTTAGGGCATGCCTGCACCAGCAGCAGAAACAACACACAAGAGTTTCGTGATGCTAAACGAGCTACTAAAAAACACCAAGTAAGGCTGAGCTTTCCTTTCAAGCTGTCAATTTTGGTTTGCAACAGCAGCTCTGACCAGCAAACAGATAAAAGCAGCCTATACACGAGTAGCTGGTTTACTCAGGGTGAGCAGCTTGCTAGCCAGGATGGGTAAGGTGTTGTGTTTAAGGGGTTTTTTTCCCCAAAAATAAGTTTGTTGACTGTTTTTAACTATGATTCCTTACAAACACACAGACACCCCGGTCCACACGCTAATTTAATCTTACACAGCTGACACAGTACCAAACTTGATGTATTCTCATACTGAATGTCCCCACCTGCGGCACACCTAACGCCCACCCCCAGACATGGCAGCATCAGCACCAAGTGCTGCGAGAGGCTGTGAGCAAGCATCCTGACTCCAGGAGTCACACACAGTAGTATTATTATTAGGATTGGAAGAGACCTCACAGATCATCAAGTCCAACCCTTTACCACAGAGCTCAAGGCCAGACCATGGCACCAAGTGCCACGTCCAGTCCTGCCTTGAACAGCTCCAGGGACGGCGACTCCACCACCTCCCCGGGCAGCCCATTCCAGTGTCCAGTGACTCTCTCAGGGAAGAACTTTCTCCTCACCTCAAGCCTAAATCTCCCCTGGTGCAGCCTGAGGCTGTGTCCTCTTGTTCTGGTGCTGGCCACCTGAGAGAAGAGAGCAACCTCCTCCTGGCCACAATCACCCCTCAGGTAGTTGCAGACAGCAATAAGGTCTCCCCTGAGCCTCCTCTTCTCCAGGCTAACCAATCCCAGCTCCCTCAGCCTCTCCTCGTAGGGCTGTGCTCAAGGCCTCTCCCCAGCCTCGTTGCCCTTCTCTGGACACGCTCAAGCATCTCAATGTCCTTTCTAAACTGGGGGGCCCAGAACTGAACACAGCACTCAAGGTGTGGTCTAACCAATGCAGAGTACAGGGGCAGAATGACCTCCCTGCTCCTGCTGGCCACACCATTGCTGATGCAGGCCAGGATGCCACTGGCTCTCTTGGCCACCTGGGCACACTGCTGGCTCATGTTCAGGTGGGTATCAATCAGCACCCCCAGATCCCTCTCTGTCTGGCTGCTCTCCAGCCACTCCGACCCCAGCCTGTATCTCTGCATGGGGTTGTTGTGGCCAAGTGCAGTCACCTCAGGAGCAGCTGGCAATGCTCCCACCCTCTCCTCACCGTCTGCTCTTTAAAGGAAACCGGTGCCAGTCACTTTACAGTAAGAGATGGTGAATTCTAAGAGATCCTTTACAAAGATAAGAGCCGAAAACATTGCAGTGTAACAAGTAAACACGCACTTGGGGAGCAAACGGTCATTAAATCAGCTAGGACGCAGGCGGCTGCCAGCCGCGTTCCGGACGGGACGGGAAGGGTCCGCACCTGACTTGGCGCCGCCGGAGCTCGGCCGCCGAGGCGCGCAGCCCGCGAGGCCGGGCCCGCAGCGACGCTCCAGGCTCGGCCCCGCTTCTCTGAGCCACGGCACGGCAGGGGCTGGAAGGGGCCCCGGAACACCGACTGCAACCCCCTGCTAGAGCAGGATCCCCCGGAGTCCATCACACAGGAGCACGTCCAGGCGGGTTTAGAACGCCTCCAGAGAACGAGGCTCCACAACCGCCCTGTGCAGCCCGCTCTAGGGCTCTGTCTCCGTCACAGGGAAATGGTTTTTTCCCGAATGTTTCCGTAGAACCTCCTGCGTTCCGCCTTGTGCCCAAAGCCCCTTGTCCCGCCACTGGACAGCACTGCCAAGAGCCTGGCTTCACCCTCCCGACACTGGCCCTTTAGGTATCGAGAACCCCTTCAGCCTGCCCTTCTCCAGGCTAACACCCCCAGGTTTTTCAGCCTATCCTCTTACGGCTGTCCCGCATAGCAGTGCGCCCCCTCCGCAGCGCTCGCCGGGACCTACCTGGGAGCTGAGGTACCGCTTGAGGCACTCCTCACACACTGCCTTCTTGCAGCAGGACAGGGGCTTGATGGGCTTCTCCTCCAGGCACACACGGCAGCTCAGCACCAGCAGCGGCCCGAACTCCCCCGCGATCAGCCCGGAGAAGGGCTCGGGCAGGAGGTACAAGTCCACCACCTCGATGCTGCCGCCCGCCGATAGCGGATCGCCGCCCGCCGGCACCCCGCGCCGCGCCGAAGGCTGCCCCGGTGCTGGGCCGCCGCCGCTGGGGGAGGTGGGGGCCTCGGCCGGCCGGTCGTTCTCCACGCAATAGACGGTGCAGTACACGTGCCGCCGGGGGGGGCGGCGGCGGCCGCTGCCTCCCTCCGGCCCCGGCCCCTCCTCCGCCAGGGCCGCTGGTTCCTCCGCGACCGGGGGCTGCTCCGGCCCGCCCGCCGTCTCCTCTTCCTCCTCCTCCTCTTCGACCCCTCGTCGCTCAGGACTGGTGGCAGGCGGCGGCTCCCCCTCGCTTCGCCCCGGCCCGGCCGGCCCGCCGCCCGGAGCTCCCTCTCTCAGCGGAGGCGGCTCGTCTGGGCCGGGCTCCCGCGGACCCCCGGCCGGGCTCGGCGGCGCGGCAGTGGCGACCGTCCGCGGGCCGTTCAGCGAGCTCTGCTGCTCCCCCATCGCCGCCCGCCGCCGCTCCTTCCCATCCAGCTGCCTCTCGGCCCCGCTTCTGCTTCCGGGTCCCGAGCCCCGCGGTCCGCCGCGCCGAGCCCCGCGCCGCCCGCCCGCGGGCAACGACCGCCGCCTCTCCTCCTGCCCGCGGAGCTGCGGGAGCGGCGGGTGCCGCTCAGGTCAGCAGCGCCCCCGGGGGCTTGGCCGGAGCCCGACCCCCATGCCGGGCAGGACACGGGCAGCCGCCCCTGGTGCCGCGGGGGCAGCGCGCCCGGCCGCGCCTCGCAGCCGCCCCGGCCCGCCCCGCACCGCCCCCGGCCTGCGGCGGCCGCCCCGCCCCTGCCCGCCGCCTGCCTCCGCCCCGCTCTGCCGCCGCGTTCCTTGGCCTCGCCCCTCATTCAGCTGTAAACAGTCGCTGCCTGCCGGCATGCCTGCGTACCTTCTTCTCTCCCTCTCCTTCCTTCCCTCCTTGCCTGCCCCGGCCCAGCCGCTCTCCTGCGCCTTTCCCTAGGGAGAGAAGTACGGGAGAGGGCCAAAGACGTTGAAAAGCAAACGCTGGTTTCAATTTCATAAACTTTGTGTCCGAGGAGTAATGTCTCATGAACAAACTGTGAGCATCTAACTAAACATCATCCCCAAGGAGACGAGATGCGGAGTACAGAGGCAGCGCTGCTGTAAGAGCCGTGCAATAAAAACGGTGGCAGAGAGTCACAAGATTAATGCAAACTACTGAAACCAGCTTATGTAGGTCCAAAAGAGGGATTCGAGGAACGACTGCACACGATGCTCTGAGAGTCTGACACTATGCCAATGCCTCTGCTTGAAGACAGTTTCCAGACCTTGGCACCATCAGTTACATTATCATATAGAAGTCATGGAGGTGATCCTACAACAATCAAGCAACTTCACAGGGATTGTCGAGTTTCCATCCCCTGCTCTGTCTACAGTGTTAGTCAGAAGTTAAGCAGTGGCTCTGCCTGTGGAATCAGAATCATTTCGGTTGGAAAAGACCTTTAAGATCATTGAGTCTGACCCAGCAGTGCCAAGTCCACCACTAAATCCTCAGCACCGCGTCTGCATGTCTGTCAAACACCTCCGGATACGGCGACTCAATCACTTCCCTAAGCAGCAGTGCGTGAGGGGACTTGGGACAGGGCGAGAAGAGGAGGAAGTCTGCACATGGATCACAACGAGGGATATCAGGGACGCCTGCATGCTGTCAGTCCAACCTCAGTGAGATTGTTAGCTCAGGCTCACGCAGACGCCATAAGACCCAGAGCAGCTCCATGCATTTGTCCCCCTTGTCCATCAGGACCTGGATTTGCTTACCTCTGGGAATGCAGCAAAGTCGATTATTCTTTTCTTCTTTGTTAAAGCCATCAGACAGTTTGGATTGAGCAGGTGTGCTTACAGGTGGTCCTTTTACTGCTGTCTTAAATTGAGTTCCACAGCTGAGACCCAAGGCAGCCACCTGTATTTTCAAACAGTAAATGTAATTAAATGCCACAGTTCTGGTCATGCCTGAATTTAAAGCTGGGTTAGTTATTCACACTGAACACACAACACGTGGTGACTCTTGCATGAATTAATTACATTTCTCCCAGTTGGGAAAATTATTATTTCCCTTCCTTCTTTCTTCATGTGCTTTAATCAAAGGGCAGAAGCTTACATAAAACTTCAGGAAAAAAAGAAGTTCTGGGCTATGCAGTCTTTAAGCCAGCTGCAGAATTCTTTACTACACACAATCCCTCAAGCAGTTCTAAGGTGAACTCACAAACTCAGAATACTCTTAGCAGTCTGTGCTGCCTCTACAACTATCAAGCTTTGGAACAGGCTGCCCAGGGAGGTGGTGGAGTTACCACCCCTGGAGGGATTCGAGAAACGTGTGTCCGTGGCACCTTGGGACATGATTTAATGGCCAAGGTGGTGTTAGTCAGTGGCTGGACTGGATGATCTCAGAGGTCTTTTCCAACCAAAACAGTTCTATGATTCTCTCTTTATATTTACCCGTGCATGTAGAGACCCTTACAAGAGGAGGACTCAATTTCCCAAGGCTCTAGTTTTGAGACTTCATGAAACTACTTCCATTAGAAAGAATTAATCTTTCTGGGATGAGTAATTAACATTCATTTTTCTGGCCTTATGCTGTTGGCCTCTGAGGAAATCTGAAGACTTATTTTCTAGTGTATAACAGTAAGTGGTGTCATGGTACTGGATTATGGGATGTGGAATTTACTCCTTCAGAAAGGATTTTTTTCTTTACCTTACAACTAAGTGTCTGTGGGATTGAAATATTTGTTTATTTTATGTTGGGTCTAGCATTGCTAATGTGTTCTGGGTGTTTTATGAAGGGTCTTTAACCAAATGTTTGTGTTTATTTTGAAAATTAATTAGAAAATTTGCCCCCCAAACCATTCTCATTCCCACTATTTTTTTGTATTTCACATGTAATATATTGTCTTACGTTCCCCAGAATACATCATAGAATCATAGACTAGGCTGGGTTGGAAGGGACCTTAGAGATCATCTTGTTCTAACCTCCCTGTCATGGGGAGGAACACCTTCTGCCAGATCAGACTGCTCAATACCCTGTTCAACCTAGGCCCCCCAGGGAGGAGACATCCACAGCTCTCCTGGGCAACCTGCTTCGGTGTTTGACCTCCCTCACTGGAAAGAATTTCTTCCTAAACTCTAAAGTTTCCCTTCTCAAGCTTAAATGTGTTCCCCTCCTTGTCCTATCACTATGAGCCATTGTAAAAATTCCCTCCCTGGCTTTCTGTTAGCTCTCTTCAGGTACTGGAAGGCTAGACTAAGGTCTCCTACATGCTGTATATACCATTTATACTCTGGACACGCTCCTGCTCTTAGAAGTTATCAACTGTCAATGCTGGTTTGACAGTTTTCACTGAGCATGTCTATAACCTTCTGTGACAAAAGCTTGTGGCAACGTTATAGCAGTCGTAACAACAGCTTTCTGGCACCACACACTGAGATCACAATTCTTAAAGCTTCTCCATCTCCATTTCTGAAGTCAGGTGGGATTCCTGGGCACCACATGTGGCAAAGATGATGTAATAGGATAGCTTACCTCAAAACAAACACAAAAAATCCTTCTGGCATCTAAATTGTAGTTCACAAAAGAAATTATCCTTAACAGTATTTGGGTTTAATAGTTATGCAGTATGTTTTGGCAGCTAGAAAGAAAGTATAGTTGCCTCATTGGGCTTCTGTTCATCTTGTGAAGTGAAAAAATCATTTATGTTCTACCATTGGAATGGGCTGCCCAAGGAGGTGGAGGAGTCACCACCCCTGGAGGTGTTCAGGCAAAGCCTGGCTGAGGCACTTAGTGCCATGGTCTAGTTGATTGGCTCGGGCTGGGTGCTAGGTCGAACTGGCTGAGCTTGGAGGTCTCTTCCAGCCTGGTTGATTCTATGAGAGAGTGTAAGGTAGAAAAAGACTTGCAGTAGAACACTTGTTTTTAAATGAGCATCCTTATTAAATCAGGAAGAATGACTGTGTGCCTAGTGTAATTGTTACAGTATTTAGTTTGCAAACAGTCTGTACCATTATTTTTATCTAGTGCTATGGAAACAGCCTTCAAAATATAACTGTGTCTTGATGGCACCTCCAGAAATTCCAGTAAATAGCTTTTACATGTTTCCATGAGAAAGCTATGGGAAAACACAGCCATGGGCACAGCAGTGGAATTCCAAGATAGGTATATTCACAAAATCATAGAACTGCTGGGGGTGGAAGAGATCTTTGATCATCAACTCCAACTGCTCCAATTCATGTATGAGTTTCTTCAAGCAGAGAAAGCATTGCCTGAATCATTCAAACCTTTTGGGCCACTTCTGCATTTGCTATCTGCATCTGGGCCAGAGAGAGAAAATGCTCTACTGGCTCCTACAGATCCTTGCAAAGAGTTCTTAGTGAAGCTTCAAGTCGTCTTTCAAAGGGCATCCACAAGCTCAATGCATCCTCTTCATTGCTTCTCTTGTATTGGAATGACACATCCTACACACTGCTCAAAATCCTTCTTTACACCAGTGACAGAGTTTTCCCCCTTTTCTGCCTGCATCACCAGTTTTTAGTGTCTTTCTCTCTCTCTCTTTTTTTTTGCTATCACATCTTCCTAAAAATACCACAAAGCTCTGTTTAGCCTACAGCTTTACAGACCATATTTTTCTTCCTGATCTTGCTGAACCCAGTTTCCCACTAAGGGTTGGACTCACCAGCAGCTTGATCTGACAGAAACAACTTCCTCCTCCCCAGCCAAATCGTCTTTATTCTTCTAGACTTTCTGATGATATCACTTGGGTTCACAACTTGGGAATCACTTTCACCTTCAGCAAATGCAAGGAACCACTTGTTTGAAGTAAGGGTCTTAAACATTACACTTTTAATGGAGCAGTGGTAGATATCTTTCAATTTCTTGAGGTTGAAGCTGAGAGGCTGAGGTGGGAATCTTGTGGCCACAAGTTGCTACCCCAGGTGATCTCATTCATTTTTAGGCCTACAACCACACCCAGTCAAGCTATGCTCCGTACAACTCATGACCTCCTTAACAGCAGGTAACATCCTAATCATTTATCAGCATTCATCTGGAATGAAATGGGGAAGCTTAAGTCATTCATTCTCCTCTACAGCAGTACAGTAGATAGTAGCTGAACATGAGGCAGCAGTGTGCCCAGGTGGCTAAGAGAGCCAATGGCATCCTGGCCTGGATCAGGAGCAGTGTGGCCAGCAGGACAAGGGAGGTTGTTCTGCCCCTGTACTCAGCACTGATCAGGTGACACTTTGAGTGCTGTGTCCAGTTCTGGGCCCCTCCATTCAAGAGAGATGTTGAAGTATTGGAAGGTGTCCAGAGAAGGGTGAAGAAGCTGGTGAGGGACCTGAAACACAAACCCTATGAAGGGAGGCTGAGGGAGCTAGCCTAGAGAAGAGGAGGCTCAGAACAGACCTCATTGCTGTCTACAACTACCTGAAGGGAGGCTGTAGCCAGGTGGGGTTGGTCTCTTCTCCCAGACAACCAGCAGCAGAACAAGGGGACACAGTCTCAAGCTGTGCCAGGGGAGGTTTAGGCTGGATGTTGTTAGGACGTTGTTGTCAGAGAGAGTGATTGGCATTGGAATGGGCTGCCCAGGGAGGTGGTGGAGTCGCTGTGCCTGGAGGTGTTGAAGCAAAGCCTGGATGAGGCACTTAGTGCCATGATCTGGTTGACTGTCTAGGGCTGGGTGCTAGGTTGGACTGGACGAGCTTGGAAGTCTCTTCCAACCTGATTGATTCTACAGACTGTTCAAACCACATCAGCATTTTTAGACTCTTGCAAAGAAAGAATCCTTCACTACTGCACTATTTTCATTAATATGCTTTCGAAGTCATTTTTGTGGTAGTAACTGGCCACCGGATTACCTGCCCACAGCAGAGTGAGAGCACATTCTGCCAAAGGGGAAATATATTTTCTAGCTATTATTGTTTTAATTAACTGTTCAGAAGAGCATGCAAATAGAATGTCTTGTAAAATAAAGACTTAGCAGCTATGCTTTGGAAAATATTGTAATTCTCTCATATGCAAATTGCTATCTTTTGCTTCTTAGCTTCAGGCCTGAAAAGCAGTTCACCATTTGTTAAAACAATTGTCTTCCCTTATTACAGGATTATCAAATTATGCTTTCATCCTTTTGTTCTAGAGGGTTCTTTTATTATCTTTATATTTCTTTTTTTAAACCAATGTTAATAATTTAAAAGGATTTCAGAAAATAAGCAAATGAAGTAATTAACCTGATCAGACAGTAGGGGTACACAGAGCTATTCAAATTAGCTATTTTCAAATTATGCTGCTTCTTACAGGCAAATTTAGGAGGATTTTGAAGTCTTCCTTATGCTTGTAATTCAGCAAACCCCACTGTTATCAGCAGAGGCTCTCATTACATGCTTTGTGACTCGGCTGAGACTTATCTCTCCTGCACGCAGCTGCTGGAACAACCGAGCTGCTCTCGCCAGCCCAGCAGGGACAGGCAGCACGGTCTGGTGACCAAGGCAGCAGAGTGGGGGCCTCTGTTCTAATCTCAGCTCTGTGACTGACCAGCCATGTGACCCTGGATGAAATACTCCTGTATCTCTGTTTCTCCTTTACCCTTTGCCTGTCTCAATTATTTAGACTGTAAGCTGTGTGTGACAAGGAGAGTTTGCAGCTGCAGCACCGCAGGGACAAGCGAATGCCCCAAGCTTGGAGGGCATAGAATCAACCAGGTTGGAAGAGACCTCCAAGATCAGCCAGTCCAACCTAGCACCCAGCCCTAACCAATCAACTAGACCATGGCACTAAGTGCCTCATCCAGGCTTTTCTTGAAGACCCCCAGGGACGGTGCCTCCACCACCTCCCTGGGCAGCCCATTCCAATGGGAAATCACTCTCTCTGTGAAGAACTTCCTAATATCCAGCCTATACCTACCCTGGCACAACTTGAGACTGTGTCCCCTTGTTCTATTGCTGGTTGCCTGGGAGAAGAGGCCACCCCCCACCTGGCTACAATGCCCCTTCAGGTAGTTGTAGACAGTAATAAGATCACCCCTGAGCCCCCTCTTTTCCAGGCTAAACAGGCCCAGCTCCCTCAACCTCTCCTCATAGGATTTGTGCTCCAGGCCCCTCACCAGCTTTGTTGCTCTTCTCTGGACATGTTCCAGCACCTCAACATCTCTCTTGAATTGAGGGGCCCAGAACTGGACACAGTACTCAAGGTAGACACAGTACTCAAGGTATTGCCATAGCAGAGACAAAACACAGCCAATTCAACATCCAATGTGTCATGTGAAATGACCTAGTTAATAGGTAATTAAATTACCTAATTGAAATGACCTAATAAGCATCTGATGGGTTCAATTAAATTATATATGTTCAGGTAGTTCTCCTTAGTTCTATTTCAGATGACTGGGGAACACCAGATGGGTAAGAATCCTGCTGCTGGGCTGCAGTCATTACTGAACAGCACATGTGTGCTAGGAAGGGTTTACACCAATAAGCTGAGATCAGGAACTGAAGTCACCTGCAGCTTCACACTCCCTTTCCTAAAGAAGGTAGGAATCTTAATATTTTCCCTTCCTTAGGTAATACATCCAGATTTCCAGTGGGATTTGGGATCAAACCAAATATTTGGTAGGACATATGTGGCAATACTACCGAGGAAAGAAAAGGCAGGATAAAATCTAAATCACTATGAGGAGCAAAATGTTGTAATTCCTCCCCAGAAACCTGGTCTAGTGGGAGGTGTTCCAGTGCATGACAGGGTACTTTGAACTAGATGACCTTTAACATCCCTTCCAACCCAAATCAATTTATGTTTCTGTAAGTAATGTTTGCTTACACTCAGTAAGCTACCCCTAGAAGGACCTGAACAGGCTGGATGGGTGGGCAGAGGCCAATGGGATGAGATTTAACAAGGCCAAGTGCAGAGTTCTGCACTTTGGCCACAACAACCCCAAGCAGCACTACAGGCTGAGGGAGCTGGGGGTGTGCAGCTTGGAGAAGAGGAGTCTCAGGGCAGACCTCATTGCTGTCTACAACTACCTGAAGGGACATTGTGGAGAGGCTGGGCTCTGCTCACAGCTAATTGGAGACAGAACAAGTGGAAATGGCCTCAAGCTGAGCCTGGGGAGGTTTAGATTGGACATTAGGAAAAAGTTTTTCATGGAGAGAGTGGTCAGGGACTGGAATGAGCTGCTCAGGCAGGTGGTGGAGTCACGCAGCCTGGATGTATTTAAGGGTGGCTTGGATGTGGTGCTTAGGGCTATGGTTTAAGGTGAATCTTGTAGAGCAGGGTTCTAGGTTGGCCTTGGTGATCTTGAGGGGCTTTGCCAACCTTCATGTGTCTGTGATTACCGTGTACAGCTGAGAACAGGCACACATTTGAACACATGCCAGTAGTAAGCCTGCACACAATGCCCTGCGTCCTTTGGGGTTTAGCACTGAGTAACCTTGAATAAAAGGTTCCTAAAAGCCCATATATATATTTTAAACAAGCCTAAAATAATAACACTAAGAAGTGCAAAGCAGCAAAGGCAATCTACAGAGTGCAACAGAAAGCTGCTTTGAAAGAAAAGGAAAGTTCAGCTAGGAAGCTGATAACGGCAGGCAAGGCATGGTTTGTGCTCTCCCTGCAAAGGCTGCTTTTTAGTAGCCATTTTAGGAGCAGAGTTAGTACATCTTGCTCTAACAATGAGGTTAATTGCTTCATTTGCAGATTAAGTCCTGGATGGAGTTATAAAAAGAGATGTTGAAACGATCCCTGGAGCAATGAAAGGCCATCACTATGCCTCTTATCCTGGGGAAGCTTAACTTGGGAGGCAGCAGGAGAAATGTAACATTTGAAGATACTGTCTGGACAGCAAACAAAATCCTCAGGCTGTCAGAGGGGAATCTGAGGCTGCTGTCAAGCCAAGGTCGCGTTGAAAGCCCTGCAGGTTGCTCTGTGGATCTACAATACTTATCAGCAACATTGAAAAAGGAATGTCAAAAGTACCAGGCTATGGCAGGAGCTTTTCCAAGGACCTGCTCAAGTGCCTGTCTGCTGGGAATCCAAGAGCTGTGTGAATCTCTACTCCTGAGGACAAGAATCCAGACTGACTCCCTTTGGAGCAGCAGGATAAATAGCACTGATACAACTTTTAAACCTCCATCTTCAACTACACTCAGAGAGAAAGTCCTCACCATCATATTGGACATGCTGCTGCTGCAGGAGCCTGGGCTTTTTCTGCCTGACTCCACGAAGCATCAGCTAGGGTCACAGCACTGCTGGAGCACTGGAAGCAGACCTTTAAGGAAATTGCTGTGCTTCTCCCAGCTTTGCTTGTGGTGCATTTTTTTTTGCCTGGAAGTTAAATTGGTGCCGTTCCTAGTGGAGGTGTAGGTATGTTGGGTGCTTTCATAAAAGAGTCTTTTTCCTATTTGGAAAGTCAGAAGTTTCAGCATCTTTTTTTACATCAACAGTGGCAGGTTTTATGAAAGGAAACCCAGTCAATATGATTGCAAGAAAGAGTGTTCCTTTTGTTAATGAGATCAGGAGGTGTCTGACTGCTTATGATTGCTTGACTTAGCGTGACCTCACCTGCTCTTTGGAGTGATTTGATCTGCTTATAGGAGTATAAAAATAAAAGAGAAGGGAGCAACTGTGGGAGATAAACATATAGCTGTGTCCTGGCAATCAGGTTTGTCTTTTGAGGTTTTGCCACCTAGGAACCTTTTCTTTTTCTGCACGTGGAAAGGTCTAACACTGGAAGACTCCTAAGTAAGCAATTTGTGTGTGGAGCTTCTGCCTTTCTTTATGCTGCTGGTACTAACAAAGTGCATGTATTACTTCTTGTTTTCCAGCAAGCACATTCATCTGCTATTCCTTCAGGACACATCTGTAAGGTAAATTTTTGTCAGCTGAGAATTGCTCTGAACACAGCACCTAAACAGAGCACTGACAGCCTGACTTTAAACCAGTGACATTAAATTGATGCCAACGAGGATGAACTGCTGTAACCTGTGCCAAGTGCCCCAAACAAGGCATGTTCAGTTAAATAAATCAGTCAGCAGCATATACCTCTAGAGAGTGTCTTCACAGCTTTCTTACTCACATCAACAGCACAAGACATTGGTATAAAATGTCTAAAATTGACTAAATATGCACATATGCAAAATAAATGAAGTCTTTATCTTCATGCTGCATGACTGGACAGGGCTGGGTGATAGGTTGGACTGGAAGAGCTTTGAAGTCTCTCCCAACCTGATTGATTCTATGATATTGTCATTTCAAACCACAAGATATTGCAGCAGAAGTAGTAGACATGTAAAATAGGTGAAAACCTGGCAACTGAATTCAAAGAGGAGCGATCAGTGAGCAAGGATCATCAGGTGGGCCTGCTTCCAGCAAGGCTCAATGGAGATTAGCACAAGTGCTGGCACTGCTCAGTGATTTCATGAGCAGGGTGGACACATGCACCAGCTGGAAACTATTAACTAGCAATAAGGACAGAGAAGCTGTACAAGGGACTTTCACCTGTGTTAGTCTTGCTCCAATCAAATGCCTTAATATAATGAAAAGTCAACTGCTCTGTTTCAACACACCTGTGTAGGATGCAATAGATTTTGTAATGCAGAAGGATAGACACCTTGCTAGAAGTTATCCTTCCACCAAACACTCATTAAATGTACTCTGTACACGTTATATAAGTAGGAAATAAGACTCAGCTCTAACAGGAGATTCCTTTTTTGGTGTTCACAGAATCATAGAATGGCTTGAGTTGGAGTGGACCTTAAAGAGAGATTAGTTCCAGCCTCCCTGCCGTGGAGAGGAATAGCTTCTACCACACCACGTTGCTCAAAGCCTCTTCTAGCCTGGTTTTAAATGCATCCAGGGATGAGGCATCCACAGCTTCTCTGGGCAACCTGGTCCAATGTCTCTCCACCCTCCCAGTAAAGAACTTCCTTGTGTCCAATATAAATCTACTCTGCTCTAGTTTCAAAACATTGCCCCTCACCCTAGCACTGCAAACCTTTGCATAAAGTCCCTTCCCCACTTTCCTGTAGCCCCCTTCAGGTACTGGAAGGCTGCTCTAAGGTCTCCCCAGATCTTTTTCTTCTCCAGGCTGAACAGACTCAGCTCCCTTCTGGAGCAGAGGTCCTCCAGCCCTTGGATCATCTTTGTGACTCTCCTCTGAACTCTGGCCATCAGATCTGTGTCTTTCTTGTGTTGAGAAGTCCAGAGCTGGATGCAGATCTCCAGGTGGTGTCCCACAAGAGCAGAGGGATACTGTCACCTCCCTTAACCTGCTGACCATGCCTCTTTTGATGCAGCCCAGGATACAGTTGGAAAATGGTATTGGTTTTTATAAATCCATTTGTAACCAGTGTGAAACTTCTGCACCTCAACCAGACCTCATTTACTAGCAGCTGTTTGTGGCACCTGAGTGCTGGGACATGCTGCTGCTGCAGGAGCCTGAGCTTTTTCTGCCTGACTCCATGAAGCATCAGCTAGGGTCACAGCACTGCTGGAGCACTGGAAGCAGACCTTAAAGGAAGCTGCTGTGCTTCTCCCAGCTTTGCTTGTGGTGCAGTTTTTTGCCTGGAAGTTAAATTGGTGCAGTTCCTAGTGGAGGTATGTTGGGTGCTTTTATACAAGAGTTGTCTTTTTCCTATTTGGAGAACTGAAATGGCAAAGCTGTGTCTGTGTGAATAGGATTACAGCACCTACAGGGATTCCAGCACAGATGTTGCTTTGCTTTCCTTTAGGCAAAGTCCACCCTTCTTGGGCTACTTCAAATACATGTCTTGAACTCTTAGGTCATAAACTGAAACAACGCCCTCAGCACACAGTCATAGAATCAACCAGGTTGGAACAGACCTCCAGGATCATCCACTCCAACATATCACCCAGCCCCATCCAGTCAACCAGACTATGTCACCAAGTGCTCCATCCAGGCTTTGCTTGAACACCTCTCTGTGTAGATCATAGAATCAACCAGGTTGGAAGAGACCTCCAGGACCATCCACTCCAACATATCACCCAGCCCTGTCCAATCAACTAGGCCATGGCACTAAGTGCCTTATCCACTTTTTTCTTGAACACCTCCAGAGACAGTGGCTCCACCATCTCCCTGGGCAGCCCAGTCCAATGCCAGTCACTTCCTCTGCCAAAAACTTCTTCCTAACATCCAGCCTAGACCTAACCTGGCATAACTTGAGACTGTCACTTTCTTCCGTTGCTGGGTGCCTGGCAGAAGAGCCCAACCCCACCTGGCTACAGCCTCCCTTCAGGTAGCTGTAGACAGCAATGAGGTCTGCCCTGAGCCTCCTCTGCTGCAGGCTGCACACCCCCAGCTCCCTCAGCCTCTCCTCACAGGGCTGTGCTCCAGGCCCTTCTCCAGCCTTGCTGCCCTGCTCTGGACACCTTCCAGCACCTCAACATTTCTCTTGAATTGAGGAGCCCAGAACTGGATGCAGGACTCAAGGTGTGGCCTGCCCAGTGCTGAGTACAGGGGAAGAATAACCTCCCTTGTCCTACTGGCCACACTGTTCCCAGGCCAGGCCAGGATGCCATTGGCTCTAGTGCTAGCTGCCAACTGGATGCGGCACCATTCACCACCACTCTCTGGGCACAGCCCTCCAGCCAGTTCTTGACCCATATCAGAGTGAATCTGCCCAAGCCACGAGCTGCCAGCTGTGCCAGAATGATTCAACTCTGCTCGGTTGTGTGGTAGAGTGAAGTCACGCTACAGCTACACTCTCAAATCACCAGTTATTAGTCAGCATTTGAATATGTCAATCAGAGAACACACCTAAGAATATGCCAAAGAAACCTGCCATGATTCCAGGCACCCATTTTCTTGTGTTTCTTTCTTTGGGGTGAAGATATGCACAGAAACACTGGAAAACCTGGGCAGAACGAGTTTTACTCTCACATTTGGGAACGCTCATAGGATTTCAGCTTGTGAGCTTGTTCCAAGTACATTTGGAAGCCTTTACACCCTGCATTTAAGCACCAATCAGAGATTGAAAGTGAAGAATAGCAAAGCTTATTTTTTTTTCACCCTATTTCTTCTGATTAATGTAAAAAGTATGTGTGACAGAAAAGGATTACAGACCAATAGCACCACTTCCCCTGTAATCTTTATCCCTTTCCTGACTAAGTGCTATCTGCTAATACAAATCCCCAGGATCCTGACCTCTCTTTTTTGCTTTCCTTCCCTGCAAGCATGGTGGAGGAAATGATTCCTGTCACGTACCCAGAGGGGGCATATTTACATGGCTCCACATGGTGTGACGAGGAAATCCTGTTGCAGAGAATTCAGCAGGAAAGCAAATGGCCTGCCTGTGCTGCCCCTCTTTTTTTGGAAGCCTTTTCCCAGCTACTCTACAGGTTTGCTTCCTGAATTGCCACTTCTGTGGCTCTGGCAGCACAGATCTCTTTGTTTCTCAGTTTCTGAACATGGAAGGTTCCAGGACCTTATTCTCCTTTGTGCTCTCTTGCCACATATGAAGTGATTCTGGTGTTGCCTGCTACTGACTTTTGCTTTGCAGACTTTGTAGCACTCTTTTAATATTATTCCTCCACTGAGCATCTTTAAGCTCCACATCTATGTAAGGAACCACTGTAAGTGCTTTAATTCTATTCCCTTCTGGGCTGGGGAGGGGGAAGTATCCACTGCAGACAAGGGGCATTACAATTTCAAATCCTAAAGCATTCAAATAGCTTTGGCTGTAGCCCAGGGGAAACCAAGCATAGAAGGGTTTAATGTTTGTTTTAAACTCACTGTGAGAGCCTTTTTTCACCTATGAAGTCACAGGATCACAGGATGTTAGGGGTTGGAAGGGACCCAAGGAGATCATTGAGTCCAACCCCCCTGCCAGAGCAGGACAATCCTATCTAACACAGATCACACAGGAACACCTCCAGACAGGCCTTGAAAGCATCCAGAGAAGGAGACTTCACAGCTTCTCTGGAGAGCCTGTGTCAGTGCTCTGGGACCCTTACAGTAAAGAATCATAGAATCAACCAGGCTGGAAGAGACCTCCAAGATCATCCAGTCCAACCTAGCAGCCAGCCCTAGACAATCAACCAGACCATGGCACTCAGTGCCCCAGCCAGGTTTTGCTTGAACACCTCCAGGGATGGTGACTCCACCACCTCCCTGGGCAGCCCATTACAATGCCAATCACTCTCTCTGCTAACAACTTCCTCCTAACATCCAGCCTAGACCTGCCCTGGCACAACTTGAGACTGTGTCCCCTTCTTCTGTTGCTGGTCACCAGGGAGAAGAGCTCAACCCCACCTGACTACAGCCTCCCTTCAGGTAGTTGTAGACAGTAGTTCCCCCTTGTGTTGAAGTGGAACCTCCTGTGTTTAAGGATGAATTTGATCAAAGACCACAAGATTAAGAAGAAAAGCACTTTTCTGTTGTAGCATTAATTTTGATCATACTACTGAATGTTAAAAGCTTTAAGTTTTAGGAACGTTTGGGTCTAGATCTCACTTTGTGCCCTAGAGCCATTGCTCCTTTTGTACAATGGACCACAGACTGGTTTGAAAAGTCTCCACTTTTAGAGAGGAGTTTATCTAAACAGAAATGTTTTATCCTTTATTCCAAAGCCTTTGTTCTGTACTTACAGTTTTTGGTCTGTGTCTCCCATCTGTACAGCCTTTCAGAATGACATAGAAGGAACACAGCAGGCCTCCTGTGATTAAATAAAATGCAACAAGATGAAACACTGGGGTTGTGTTCTGCCTTTTGCCAGGCTCAGGATAAGGAGAGTCAAAAGTAACAAGTGATAGGATGAGAGGAAATGGCCTCAAGCTGCAGCAGGGGAGGTTTAGATTAGATATTAGGAAAAGTTTCTCCAATGCTCAGGCACTGGAATAGGCTGCTCAGGGAGGTGGTGGAGTCACTGTCCCTGAAGGTGCTCAAAAATTGGGTATGCATGGCACTTTGGGACTTGGGTTAACAGCCTTGGTGGTGCTGGCTTGAGGGTTGGACTTGATGTTAGAGGTCTTTTCTGACCTCAATGATTCTGTGATTCTCTGAAATTCCATTTCCCTGTCTGGCAAAATGGCCCAAGCCTCTGTTTTGCCCCTGCCTTTGCTTCCCCATCAGCAGAAGGGTGGGGCAAGCCAGAACATCTAACAGGCCTTTCACTACACTTGACCACAGGGGCTGTGATTTAGGCTGTTTTCCACACACTGCTGGGACATAGGACCACACTCAGCTGCTTCCCACCTATGAGCATTATCCCACCTGCCCCACATTTTGCTCAGCAGTGTTGTGGGACAGCAGCCTCTGTGCTGGATCTTCTCTGAAGGGTGGCACACTGCAGGGCACACCACCTCCCATGGGCTGCTGCTGTTTTAAAGCTGCATAGGTTTTCCTATCTAGATTTACTCAGTTAAGCTATGAAAAACACAATTTCTCCATGTTTGACTGCTACTTTATGAGGCCATCCATTTTTAAGAGAGTTTTATGAAGTCTTGATCCAGGTAAGCATGGTTATTAAGGAACTTCTCTCCAGTTTGAAGACAAGAACAATAACTGCAAATAAAGTGATTAAAATGGGCAGTAGCAAAACCCTTTAGGGGGTTGTGTGTGCAAGGTAAAGATTTAGGTTTGATTTTGAGCAACAGGAAGAGAAGGAACTCTAGAGCTCTAAGATGAATGCTTGTCCCTTGCTTATTATAAAGCTTAATTCTTGAGTAGCTCAGCAATAATAAAAACCCTTCAGGATTTTGTGTGCGCAAGATTTTTGGGTTGGTTTTGACTGACAGGGAGAAAAGAAACTGTAAATCTCTAAGAGGAATCATTGTCCCTTGCTCATCATAAAGTTTAATTTTCAAGTAGCTTAGCCTCATTACCAGAAACAATTTCTGGTTCCACTCTAGATAATGTTGATGAGACAGATGTAGATTTAAGGGTCATTAAAGAATGCTCATTGACAGAATTATGTGCTTACCTTTAATAACATATTTAAACCTCATTGAAGCTAATGGGGTTTGAAAATGGTCTTCAGTCCTTTAGCTTGCAATGGAACATTTTCTTCAACTGTAAGTGTCTTGAAATGTTTTCTTCTTAACTGGGGACTTTCCCATCTTCCTGTTTTGTAGGAACATCTTTTAGGTCATTCCCAGACAGGTGGGGTTGGTCTCTTCTCCTAGGCAACCAGCAACAGAATAAGGGGACACAGTCTCAAGTTGTGGCAGGGGAGGTCTAGGCTGGATGTTAGGAGGAAGTTGTTGGCAGAGAGAGTGATTGGCATTGGAATGCGCTGCTCAGGGAGGTGGTGGAGTCGCTGTCCCTGGAGGTGTTGAAGAAAAGCCTGGCTGGGGCACTAAGTGCCATGGTCTGGTTGATTGGCTAGGGTTAGTGCTAGGTTGGGCTGGATGATCCTGGATGTCTCTCCCAACCTGGTCTATTCTAATACTAGGGATTGCCTTGACTCATAATAAATGGGGAGCAGGGTGAAGCTCTACCACCTCCATTTATTCTATAGTGGGAGAGACACCAGAGGCAACACAGGGATAGTTTGTGTACATCTAGGACATGGTCTGGAGCCTCTCTGGTATATCACCACTCACATGGCACAGGCAACAAATACTGCACTTGGTGTTTCTCTGCTGCAGATCCATTTAAAGGGGAGGTCCCCTCCTTTTCTGCGGGTTTGGGAAGGGAGAGGTGCTTCTTATTATTATTTTTCTTCTAGAAAGGCATTCTATGAAGAATCACAGAATGGTAGGGGTTGGAAGTGACCTCTGAAGTCCAACATCCCTATGTCTGAGCTGGAAAATCAGCCCAAATGGCCACCCTGCTACAGCAGGATCACCTAAAGCAGATCACATAAGAACACATCTCAGCAGGCCTTGAAAGTCTCCAGAGATCCCACTGCTTCTCTCCAGTGCTTTGTCACCCTCAAAGTCAAGTTCCTTCTCCAATTTGGATGGCACTTCTTTTATTCAAGTTTATGCCTATTACCTCTTGTCCTATCACTGGCAACCACTGAGAAGAATCTGAGCCCATCTTCCTGACACACACTATCAGTCAGGATCTGAAAGACGATTTTTCAGCTCTTCTTCCTCAGCATCTCCTCGGCCCTGCTCTGTTTTCTGCTTCGTACAGCATTTCCTACATGCAGTTAAAGCTCCCTCAAAGCACAAAAAATATTAAGATTTTACTCTTTTAAATCTTTGATAAAGAACCATGATGATGATGATTGTTTACTGTTTTATTTGAAGGAGAAGTTCCATTCAGGGACAAAGGAAACAACCCATTTGGTAGAAGTGGTCAAATGACATTCCAGGAACATTAACGTCACTGGGGGGTCCCTAGTGACTGAGACTTCAAAACCTTTGGCTGTTCTCTGTTTATTTAGTGACAGAAATGTGGGATGCTTTAGCAGAATTGCTTGGAAGAGACTTAGCAGTGAGTAATCTCTGTTTTTTCCATTCCCTGTGTAATTCAGCAGTACCTAAAGCCACTGCTAGCCACTCAAGAGGGGAATAAATGAATTTGTAGTAAAAATATCTGAATGTTTCAAACATAAGATCAAGATTCAGAGCCATGGGGTAGCCAAGAAGAAACATGGATACATGGATTCTTATCTCCTTCAGTGCAAAGCAAGGAAGAAGTTAACCTTGTCTTTCAGCAACCTGATCTAGTCCCTGTTTACTGCAGGGAGGTTGGACTAGATGACCTTTAAAGGTCCCTTCCCACCCAAACCATTCCATGATTGTATGATTACTTCTTTCTATCTCTCAAAGAGGGAAGTTTCCTTAAGCTTTTTTACCAAGCAACTAGGCTATCTTTTTAAAAACATGAAAAAAAGCCATCACAACCTCACTGGAAGGAAAGAGCAGAGTTCAGTTCTATTTTTCTTTGCTAGCAGGAAGAAATGCCCTCTATGGTTTCTTTAAATCTGGAAAGCAAGGAATATAAAGTTACTGTTTCTTAACTGCTATATTACAGGCTCACAGGATGTTAGGGGTTGGAAAGGACCCAAGGAGATCGAGTCCAACCCCCCTGCCAGAGCAGGACAATCCTATCTAACACAGATCACACAGGAACACATCCAGACAGGCCTTGAAAAGCTCCAAATGAGGAGACAACCTCTCTGAGGAGCCTGTTCCAGCACTCTGGGACCCTTACAGTCAAGAAGTTCCCCCCTTGCATTGAGCTGGGACCTCCTGTGCTACAGCTTCCATCCATTGCTCCTTGTCCTATCCCAGGGAGCAAGTGAACAGAGCCTGTCCCCCACTCCTGACTCTAGCTCTCAGGTGTTTATTAAATCCCCTCTCAGTCTTCTTTTCTCCAGACTAAGCAGCCCCAGGTCCCTCAGCCACTCCTCATCAGGCAGTGCTCCAGTCCCCTAATCATCCTCATAGCCCTCCCTTGAGCCCTCTCCAGCAGATCCCTGTCCCTCTTAAACTGGGCAGCCCAAAACTGAACACAGTACTCAAGATGAGGTTTCAGCAGGGCAGAGCAGAGAGGAATCATAGAATCAGTCAGGGTTGGAAGGACCACAAGGATCATCTAGTTACAACCCCCCCTACCCTAGAGCAGGCTGCCCACAGCCTCATCCAGCCTGGCCTCAACCACCTCCCTGGGCAACCCATCCAGGCTCTCACCACTCTCATGCTCAACAACTTCCTCCTCATATCCAGCCTGAACCTACCCATCTCCATCTTTGCTCCATTCCCCCTAGTCCAGTCACTACCTGACAGCCTAAAAAGTCCCTCCCCAGCTTTTTTGTAGGCCCCCTTAAGATACTGAAAGGCCACAAGAAAGTCACCTGGGAGCCTCCTCTTCTTAATACACCCCAAGATCCTATTGGCCTTCCAAGTACTGGGAGGAACTAGATCTTAACTCACTAAGAATCCAGGATTTAGATTGATGCCATGTTTGTAACAGCCACACAGAGGTCATATTGACACCAGGTACATTGACTAAGATATTTTTGCTCAGTGATGCCCTTGCTTAGAGATGAAATGGTTTTTAGTAATACAAAGCTTTGTCAAGACTTTGTGTGTAGCTAAACATCTTTGTGAATGTCTCCCATGTCTATCTGGACACAAGCATCCCTCTCTGTCTTACAATCATAGGATATTACGGGTTGGAAGGGACCCAAGGAGATCGAGTCCAACCATGTCCAACTGGACTGCCAGTGCTGTTGTGGCTACCAGGTGTTCCTCTCACCCTGGTCCACAAAAGGTCCTATTAACACAGGGAAACCCTTGTCTGCACCAAGGTCAGCCTGTCACTGAATGTGCCACCTACACAACTGGCTTTTGCTTGACCTCTGCTAGTACCACGCTGCCCTTGGCACTGGTTAGAAGAAACTCGGGGTCCCAAGGGGTTTATTTTTGCTCAGGACCTGTCTGTACCTCTACAGAGTGAGTGCTTGCTTTGCAAACCTCATCATGCCCCTGACAGCCTGAGGACTAGAGACCTGTGGGGTTCCTCTCTTACTTCTCAGGAAACCCCACTTGGGACCCAGACATGGTGCAGGCAGAAGTGAGCAGTGCCAGGAACACGACTGTGACCCCCTGCCTTGGCTTTACATGCAGGGTAAGCGTGGGATGGCTGGGGGCTCTGAGAGCCCGTCCTCCCCTCAGGGCACAGAGTCAGCAGGCAAGTGCTGCCTGCTATTTCTGGTTAGAGACAAAACCTAGGCTTGCTACTCAACTCTCAAAATAACTTCATTCTTTTCTCCTGCAGAGGCTGAGGTGAAGATGTCCCCCACACTGCAGAGAGGAGCCTCCCTGCAGGCTCCTTGCTCTAGGGTGGTGCAGAAGTCACACCAGCTGCTCTTGACAAGGGGTGCTGAGCAGCACCAGAATTGCCTGAATCAGGTCATATAACAAGCAAATAGAGCAGGCTTTAGGCTCAGCAGGGTTTCAGGTTTGGCACTCTGAAGAAACCTCCCTCTGCTGTAGGGACAGTCAAGCTTCTCTGCTCCAGCCCACCCAGGTGGTGAGCTCCAGGCATCTACCTCCTTCAGGTGCCTCCAGCAGCACCACAGGATACCCTGGAGAAACCAGGACCTGTTGAGCCTCTGAGAGGGTTTTCCCAGCCCATTCTGTCTTCTCTTCTGGTCCAGTAGGAGCTTTACACCTTTAGTTACTTGGTTTCAAGGGCTGCCATCCTTAAGGCATCCCAGGGCAAGGGCTCTGCTCTGTGCTTCAGCAGCATCCATGGAACCAAAACTGCAATACTGATCCAACCCCTCTTCCCTCACAACTCCTGTAGTTCATACACATCATCACTCCTAGGTCTATCTTCCATATGTCATTGCTCTCCAGAAAATAACTCATTCTCTCACTCCCAGGAATGCCTTTATATATATATATTTAATGGCTGTGCTCCAAAGAGGACTTTACCATGAATAGGATCTTTGCCAAAGGCCAACAAGGAAGAGGATGGTGGTGAGGATGAAGACAGAGAGGCACTTAGCACTGGTAGCAGTGGAGTGGGACAGTGTGGTGGGTACAAGATAATGTTTTGTATCCAGATAAAAACCCGTGGATGTCAGGCTTGTTCCTGTGTGAGTGCTCATGGATCTGAGCCAGGAGCAGGGCTGGTGTCTGTTTAAGGTGGCCAGCTCCAGTGACCTTTATTTTTGTTTGGGCTGGAGGTGGGAAGGAAAGGAAAGGAAAACAAGCAGCTGGCCAGGAACAAAATTAGAGTCAGATGCACAAGCTTGTGGGTAGCCTGCTAGTGAGGTATGATGTTATTGTCCAGAGCTGTTCCAGCTCCAGGGTTCCACCACCCTCATGGTAAATAGCTTCTTCCTAATCTAAATCTACCATGCTCTGGTTTCAAACTATTGCCTCTTGCCCTACTCCTACAATCCCTTGCCAACCATCCCTGCCCAGCTGTCTAGCAGTCCAGAAGGTACTGGAAGGCTGCTGTATGGTCACCCTGGAGCTGTCTCATCTCCAGGCTGTAGGAGGTCCATCCCTCCAATAACTTGTGTGGCTCTCTTCTGGACCCTCTCCATCAGATCCATGTTTTTCTTGTGTTGAGGGCCCCAGAGCTGCTTCCTGCTTTTTTGCCTCCTTTCTTTTCTCCTCTCCTTAAAGCTAGAATGATATGAAAGTGCTGAAAGTTAACCAGACCTTTACCATTTTCAGCAGGTGCTCTCTGGAAGAGGGAGGAAAACAAACCCTTTGTGATCAGTGAAGGTAGATGGTTCCAAAAGGACATTTTTACTTTCCCATGACAGTCCCTCAGCATCTATCAGATGCAGACATGGGCAACAGAGAACATTTGCTGAAAGGCAAAAGGCAGCTGAGGCAGAGAACAAATTGCTCCCTGTCAGTGGGATGAGTTAGGGGGCATTTTATACAAGAGGAAGCACTGTTGCAATTGTGATCTCTAGGCCTATGGATGCAGCAATTTGTGAGAAAGAAATAGGACATAAAACAGTAAGCCCTAGTGTGGCCAGCAGGACCAGAGAAATGATTGCCCTCCTGTACTCAGCACTGGTGAGTCCATGCCTTGAGTACTGGGTTCAGTTTTGGGTGCCTCACTACAAGAAGGACATTGAGGTGTTGGAGCAGGTCCAGAGAAGGGCAGCAAAGCTGGTGAGGGGACTGGAAAACATGGCTGGTGAGGAGGGGCTGAGGGAACTGGGGTTGTTTAGTTTGGAGGAAAGCAGGCTGAGGAGAGACCTCACTGCTCTCTACAACTCCCTGAAAGGAGGTTGCAGTGAGGCAAGGGTTGGTCTCTTCTCACAAGGAATGAGTGATGAGAAGAAATAGCCTCAAGTTGCACCAGAGGAGGTTTAGCTTAGATATTAGAAGAAACTTCCTCCCTGAAAGAGTTGTCAAGCCCTGGCACAGGCCTCCCAGGAAGGTGGTGGTTGAATCCCTGGAGGTGTTTTAAGAGCTGCAGAGATGTGGTGTTGAGGGACATGGTTTAGCACCAACCTTGGTAGAGTTAGAGTGACATAATTATGTGATTGCTTTATTAGTCTGACTGAGCAAAGAAAACTCACTGGGCAGTGCTGGTGCCCAGGCACTGTGACCTTGGGCACACAACGCTTCCTCTGGGCTCAGACAGGCTGGAACACACTGGCCATTCTTCACTCATAATCAGGAGCTGTCTGGGAACACACTGGCCATTCTCTACTCGTCATCAGGAGCTCTGGCCTGAGATGGGGAGAAAGGCTTCTGTGCCTGAAAGCTTGTTTGTTTTCTGCAGCTCTGCCAGCTGGTCTGCTACAGGAGATCCTGCCTCGGTTTGCTTCTATGCTTTAGGGATCCATGGGTGAGGTGGCAGGAGATGGCATACAGGAGATTTCAGCACCCTCTTTGCTACTGCATGACTATTTAACTTCACTGCAAGTAACTTATCTCATGGTGCAATTGTCTGGGACACTGTAATCAGATTGAAGATAACCTGCCACAAGCTATAGCTTTTTTGGGGGGGGGGGTGTGCAACTATTATTGCTATTCTATTTGCAAATGCAGTTTGAAAAGCAGCCTGGAGCAGACCTTGTGCACACCACAAAGTGACAAGAGCAGCCATCTTAAAGGAACAAAGTTACCTTTCATTCCTACCTCTAAGCTCCATGTCTCTGCTGGGTGAATGTACAACTACTCTGATCACTATCCAGTTCACATCTTTCAAGCAGACCTATCTCAGCAGTTCCAGGAGCCTGTTTTCCACCTGGCTGCCCCTTCTATGCTCACCAACACTTAGGCCAGGCTGATCTCTAAAGCCTAGAAGGTGTTTCTGTCCCCTAAAGCAGTCAAGGACCTTTTAAAGGCCTATTTCTGCATCTGGAATGTACAGGTGATTCATTGAAGTTGAAATCATTAACTCTTGGCTACATTTGGTATGGTGGTGGAGTTGCCATCCCTGGAGGGGTTTAAAAAAGAGTGGATGTGGCACTTGAGGCTATGGTGTAGTGATTAAGGATGCTGGGATGAAGGTTGGACTGGATGATTCTGGTGGTCCTTTCCAACCACAGCAATTCATAGTGATGAGATGTTCATAGAATCAACCAGGTTGGAAGAGACCTCCAAGATCATCCAGTCCAACCTAGCACCAAGTGCCTCATCCAGGCTTTGCTTCAACACCTCCAGGCATGGCAACTCCACCACCTCCCTGGGCAGCCCATTCCAATGCCAATCACTCTCTCTGCCAGGAACTTCCTCCTAACATCCAGCCTAGACCTCCCCTGGCACAGCTTGAGACTGTGTCCCCTTCTTCTGTTGCTGCTTGCCTGGCAGAAGAGCCCAACCCCACCTGGCTACAGCCTCCCTTCAGGGAGCTGCAGACAGCAATGAGCTCTGCCCTGAGCCTCCTCTTCTCCAGGCTAAATGTTGTGCTGAGGGCTTTGGTTTAGTCAAGGACTTGTCAGTGTGAAACTAATGATTGAACTCAATGGTCCTGAAGGTCTTTTCCAATCTAAGAAATTCTGTGATTTAACACAAAACTATTTAGAAGCATTAAAAGATAAAAAACCTCAAACATTTTAAAAAGGCCTTAATTGAAGTTGAAATTCTTTCCTCTATATTTCTGTCATCCTTTAGCCATCCTCATGCATTCCCCTTCCCAAGGCTTCTTCAGTGAAACACAATCTGGTCCTACAGCCCCATCTCCTGTGCATTTATCATCAGTGCAAGAAGCTTAGCATTGGCTTAGCTCTGGGATACTTGCTTCTTGCATCTCTATCAGTGGCACTTAGAAGCTTGCTCATGATTCCAGGGTTTGCAGCTAGGAGTGAATCTATAGGCATTGCCCTCGGTGTGTTAGGGGAGTGAAGTCACAGGCAGCAGCTGAAAAAGAGGCAGAAGCAGTGCTTTCCAAAAAGTTAGGAAAACAGGCTGAGAGGGCTGGGGTTTGTCAGCCTGGAGCAGAGAAAGATCCAGGGAGACCTTTTAGCAGCCTTTCAGTACCTGAAAAGGACTACAAGAAAGCTGGAGAGGGACAAGGGCTTATTGCACTAGTATAAGGGACAATGGTTTGAAACCAGAGCAAAGTAGATTTAGATTGGGCATTAGGAAGAAGTTCTCACTATGAGGGTGGTCAAACTCTGGAACAGGTTGCCCAGGGAGGTGATGGAGACATTCAAGGTGAGGCTTCCTGGAGATCTGAGCAACCTGAGAGCTGGGGCTGCCCCTGCTCACTGCAAAGGGGTTGGCCTGTCCCCTCCCAACCCAAGGCATTCTATGACAAGATAGAGACCAGCAGCTGCTGGCTTGTTCAGAAGTGCCTGAGCAGGCTAAGCACCTGATTTTCAAAGGCAGTTTATTAGAACCCCTTTGTGCTTGTCTGTCTGCTAAATGCCAGCCTTCACCCTGGGGCTTCTAAACACCTTTGAAGTCTCCTAGAGAAGATCTGCATGGCTATGCTCTGGTAAGGGCATTAAACAAGTTGAGAGGAGGCTGTAATGTCTCAGTGTCACTCCAAGGTCAATCAGATCTTGCCTAGCAGAGTCAGAGATTAACCCAGGGATTTAACCCACATTCCTCAGGTGAAAGAGGAAGCTAATTTTGTGGTTGCATTTACTGTGCTGGTGGCTCTCCCTCAAAAGATGTCTCTGCCAGGGTGCCTGACCTCTCTGTCACACACAGTTTGGTCAATACTGACACTGGGGCTGCCTCCACCTGGGCAGTGCAATAGGAGCACAGCAGTGGTAAACTCCTGGCCAGATGATAACCAGTGGAGCCTTTTGTTCCCTGGCTGAAGCTTCTTTTGTGTGCCAAAGTAACAGAATGGTGAGAGGATAGGAAAGGACCCCTCTGGAGATAATCCAGTCCGACCCCCCGTGCTAGAGCTGCTTCAGCTAGACCAGGTCACATAGGTACATGTCTAGGTGAGTTTGGAAGTCCCCAAAGAGAGAGACTACACAACCTCTCTGGGCAGCCTGCACCCATGCTTTGGCACCTTAATGTGAGGAAACATTTCCTTCAGCTGAAGTGAAACTTCCTGCGTTTCACTTTGTCCTTATCCTGTCACTGGGCACCAGCAAAAGGAGCCCAGCCCCATCTTCACAAAATCCAGCCCTCAGCTATTGATAAGCACTGGAAAGATCTCCTCCAGGGGGCTCTGGGACGCAAAAGCATTCCACCTTCTTCTGCAGAGAAACAACACAATGCCCCCCTGACACATCTGTCTCAGACTGTGGAATGGTAGCACCTGAGTGAGAACAACTCCAACCCCTGCTGTTGAAATCTCTCTGCTTCCTGTACTGTGTAAGTGCCTGATGGGAATCAGAAGACAAAGAGAGCTCTGTTGTAGCTGAAACAACCCCATGGCTTCACTTCTTGGCTCCACAAGCTGCTCTCTGACTTCACACTGTGCAAGTACAGGCGTGAATGACTTGAACAGAGTGCACTCAGAGAAGCAAGAACCTGGGGATTCCTCTGGCAACACCAAGCCCTATCATAGAATCAGTCAGGGTTGGAAGGGACCACAAGGATCATCCAGTTCCAAATCCCCTGCCATGGGCAGGGACATCCTATTCTAGAGCAGGCTGCCCAGAGTCTCATCCAGCCTAGCCTTAAACATCTCCAGGGACAGGGCCTCAACCACCTACTTGGGTAACCCATTCCAGGCTCTCACCACTCTCATGCTGGACATCTTCCTCCTCACATCTGATCTGAATCTTCCCACCTCCAGCTTTGCTTAATTGCACATGTTCTGCTTTTCCTGTCCCTTCTCCCTTAATCATAGGGTCAACCAGGCTGAAAAAGACTTCTAAGCACATCCAGTCCAACCTATCACCCAGCCCTGTCCAATCAACCAAACCATGGCACTAAGTGCCTCATCCAGTTTTTTTGTTGTTCTTCTCCTCTATGCTATGACTGAAGGAAAAATAGAAAAAGGAAAAAAATTAGTTTTACTGAGGCTGAGCCTTATGGAATCAACCAGTTTGGAAGAGACCTCCAAGATCATCCAGTCCAACCTAGCACCCAGCCCTGGCCAATCAACCAGACCATGGCACTAAGTCTGGCAAAGACTCATCCAGTCTTTTCTTGAACACTTCCAGGGATGGTGACTCCACCACCTGCCTGGGCAGCCCATTCCAAAGCCAATCACTCTCTCTGGCAAGAACTTGCTCTTAACATCCAGCCTAGACCTTCACTTGCACAGCTTGAGACTGTGTCCCCTTGTTCTGTTGCTGGTTGCCTGGGAGAAGAGACCAACCCTGACCTGGCTACAGCCTCCCTTCAGGTAGTTGCAGAGAGTGATGTCTACAACTATCTGTCCCCTGCTTTTAAAATCCCCTGTTTGGGAGAAAAGCCATGGCAAACCCTAAATTCTTCATGTCCTCTCAATGTTTCTGACTAATTTGACCTAGGAACATGTGTCTACAGGAACCAGTATCTTTATGTACTCAACATTATGGATCTCCTGGTGTTCATTAGCAGTGGGGGGAAAGCAATGAAATGTAGCATAGAGGAAATTTTAAAAGACTTAGACATTTGTCATGTAAGTACTGCAGAGGTTTTGGGGGAGGTGGGTGGTAATTTTAGGACTCTCTCCTGGTCTTCACTGAGATTTTTTTTTTGGGGGGGGGGGGGGGGGGGGGAGAGAAGGAAGGGAGAGCAAATGTGTATTTTTGTCCTTTGCTTTTATTTTCTTATGAGTCATTACTCTCCACTTCTTAGTGCTCCTTGTGAGAGTCTACATGAGCTGTGTATAATATTATCTTAGCTTATTTATGGGTGCATTAAGTATCTTTTAAAGCTCAGTGCATTCTCTTCCCTCCAAGCTACTCAAGGCCTTTTATTACTTTGTTCTTCTGAATCACTAACAATATTTTACCCTACTTTGATCATTATACAAAAGTAGCTATTATACAGCAACAGAGACAGGAGGAATCACTTTCTCTTTTCCTGGAATGAAAGCCTCATTAACCAGACTAATTCTGCCTTGGCAACTGTTCATTTTGACCCTGGTCTGGATCTATACATGTTGTGTAGCACATCACTAAAACCTGGAGGCAGAGCATTGTTATGTGTGATCCCAGTGGGGTGTCCACCTCAATGGGACTCTCATACCTGCTGAGAGTCTCTAGTGTGATCCAAAGACAGAAGCAGAGTTAAAAGCTCAGAGAAGTATCCGTTTTATCTTGCTGCTGTGCACAATCAGAGAGGATGGGAATAAGCTGGCCATGAATAGATCAAAGTTTTCAGTTGGTAGAAAGGGCTTAAGCATGTGAGTGGAGTTCAGACACAGTATGTTTTGGAAACAAAACCACCTGACTAGTTTTAAGAAGTATTCTTGCCCAGGTGTAGGACAAGTGTAGAGTTCTGGGCAAGAATAGCACCCTGCAGCAATACAGGTGAGGG
This sequence comes from Pogoniulus pusillus, assembly GCF_015220805.1. Taxonomy (NCBI): domain Eukaryota; kingdom Metazoa; phylum Chordata; class Aves; order Piciformes; family Lybiidae; genus Pogoniulus; species Pogoniulus pusillus. Next base: position 10,864,148 of record NC_087296.1, on the reverse strand, counting down.
GCTGACCTGCTGGGAAGCAGTGCCACAAGGAATGCTGGTGGACAGACAGCAAGTTGAATATGAGAGAGCCATGAGCCTTTGTGGCCAAGAGGGCATCAAGAAGAGTGTGACCAATAAATTGAGAGATGTTCTTCTGCCCCTCTACTCTGCTCTGGTGGGGCCTCATCTGGAATACTGTGGCTAGTTCCAGCTTCTCAGTTCAAGAGGGACAGGGAACTGCTGAAGAGAATCCAAGGGAGGGCTGGGAGGACAAGTAAGGAACTGGAGCATCTCTTATGAGGAAAGGCTGAGAGACCTGGGGCTCTTTAGTCTGGAGAAGAGAAGACTGAGAAGGAATCTGACCAGTGTTTACAAATACCTTGAGGGTGGGCATCAAGAAGGGGCCCTGCTCTTTTCAGTGGGAGAGGAGCTGGAGGAGGTGAGGCAATCCTGCATGTCTTACTTGAGAATCTGTGCATGAATGTTTGAGCAGAAATCCTGAATCCTTGGATGTCACTGATGGCAGAGCCTCAAATCAGTTGGATGTCATCTGCAGAGCCTCAAATCAGTTCCCTAATCAGGAGCTGGGTCATACCTGTAGTGTTTCCTCCTGGGCTATGAGAATACTCAATGAGAAGTGAAGCACATCTAGGTAGCTGCAGTTCTTCCCAGGGCAGAGCTGGAAAAGCCTCCTGCCATCCAACACGGATCCTCAGGAGCTACTGACCCCTCCATTCCCTACTAAAGTTTGGACTCGATGATGCTACTGACGTTGAACATAAAGGAAAAGCGCTACCGGGAGTGGAGTGCCTGCGGGGTCTGTACAAAGGCTTACGGTGAGCACAAGGACAGCTCCTGTCTCTTTGCAGCTCCCAGGGGATCTTGTGAGTCTGGGAAGAGGAACAGGCACAAAGCCCAGCCTCAGCAGAAGTGCTGTGGAGACTCTGCAGACAGTTCCTCCCTCCTGTGCTCTCTAGCTGAAGGTCATTGCACGCAGCTGGCAGCAAACGCCTCTCGCTTTTACTCTTCCATCAATAGATGGCACTAGGCAGTTAGCAAGAGAGCTACATCTGCTCAGGACGGGTTTGATCACCAAATAGACTCTCTGTACTCAGCACCATGTACTTTATAGGGCTTAAGATCATACTTCCCTCGATTCTACCACTCTATCAAAATTTTCTCAGCTATAAAAGACCAAAGATGTAAGGAGAAGCTGGCAGTTCCCACAAAGAGCCTCCATACAGGTAGGGGTAATAATTCCTTAGTTAAGACTGTGAGCATGACCCACAGTGGTCATTTTCTCCATGGAAACTCCAATCTTGATTTGCCTGAACTTTGTTTATACCCATAATTTCAGACCAGGCTCCTCAGCACTGTTCTGAGCTGTAAAGAACGCTTTGAACAGAATCACATATTCATTTTGATTGGGAAGGACCTTATTGATCACTCAGTCCAACCATTCTCTAGCTCTACCAAGCCTGCTGCTAAACCATGCCCTTCAGCACCACCTCTGCCTCTTTGAAACACCTCCAGTAAGGGGGATTCCAGCACCTCCCTCGGCAGCCTGTGCCAGCGTTTGAGAACCCTTTCACAGGCTCACAGGATGTTAGGGATTGGAAGGGACCCAAAGAGTTCATCCAGTCCAACCCCCCGGACAGAGCAGGGCCATACAATCTAGCTCAGGGCACACAGGAATGCATCCAGACAGGCCCTGAAAGTCTCCAGAGGAGGAGACTCTGCAACCTCTCTGAGGAGCCTGCTCCAGTGCTCTGTGATCCTTCCAGTCAAGATGTTCCCCCTTGCATTGAGCTGGAATGTCCTGTGCTGCAACTTGCATCCATTGCTCCTTGTCCTATCCCAGGGAGCAGTGAGCAGAGCCTGTCCCCCCCCCTCCTGACCCCCAGCCCTCAGATACTTATAGATGTTTATTAAATCCCCTCTCGGTCTTCTCTTCTGCAGACTAAGCAGCCTCAAGACCCTCAGCCTCTCCTCATCAGGCAGTGCTTCAGTCCCCTAATAATCTTCATAGCCCTCCCTTAGACTCTGTCTCCATTGGACTCTCTCTGTCCCTCTTAAACTTTCAGTTAAGAAGCTTCTTCTAATGACCAACCTAAACCTCCCTTGGTGCAATTTAACACCATCCTATCATTTATTGCTTGGGAGAAGAGACCACTTGGAAGTGACTGACATTTGCCAGTGCAATTTTGCATACTGGAAAGCACCTCATGATAGGAGAAGGGGAAAGCAAAGGGTGATTTTTAGGCAATCTCATGAATTACTGATCCCATGAATTATGTGAATCTGTCCCCTGGGATCAGGAGGTCCAGCAGACACAATATCAGTGGATGTGAGAGGAGACAGGAATTAAAATCTGACCTGTAACTCTAACTTTTTGCACCAGGGTGAAGTAGTTAATCCCTCTGCAGCATGTCTCATTCACTCTGGGGCTGTGATTGATAAAGAAAAGCAAGGGGAGAGCTGATAAGGTACTGTTAGCTCTAGTGGGAAAAAAAAGCAACACACATTTTTGGACCAGGATTAAGATTTTCTGAGGAGATCAAGATAAAGTATATCAACCCCCCAAAAGAAGGTACAGTAAGACAAAGAGGAGAAGTTTCCTGCTCTGGAGACATTCAAAACCCACCTGGATGTGTTCCGATGTGACCTGCCCTGGGTGATCCTGCTTTGGCAGGAGGATTGGACTTAATCTCTGGAGGTCCCTTCCAATCCCTAGCATTCTGTGGTTTGAGTCCAACGAAATACAAAGTGCTGCTCAGCCCATGTAGCCTGGCTCTGGTAGAAGACTCAGCTGTTGTCTCAGCAGGCTGCCTGTGCTGTGCTCTGTGAATGACCCAAAGCTGTCTCATCCATGGGACCTTGGTTTATGGCATAAAAGTATGAAGGTAACATTTTAGTTTTGCTTCTCCCTTAAGCTATAAATGCATAATACCAGGAGTGGACATTAATGTTTCATGTTCTGGGGAAGCTGTCCCATGTTTTGCTGATCTGAGTGGTGCAGCCCAGCTGCTTCTTAGATTGCAAGCACAATGCTGAGCGTAGGAGACCTTGGAATCAAATAATGTAGAGCTCAACAGAGACTGGAACAGTTGCAAGACAGCCTGAACTGTAGGTGGGAGTTGGAAACAGTTCCTTTACTCTACAAGTTGAGGTACCAAGGGGAATTTTTAATCTTCCATGCAGCAGTAGATTGCATTGGTATCATACAGACTGCTGAGCTGTGCAGATATTGGGAGCAAAGACTAGCAGCCAGAAAGACAAACAGTCACAACATCCTGACCCCAGATCTCATAAAAATAAAGAAGATCACAGCAAGTGTGTGTGTGTGGTTTTAGGGGGTTTTAAATGTCTTTTGGTAGGATCAGGCTAGGAAAATAACAACTTGTGATGCAGAGTAAGGCACAGTAGAATCAGTCAGGGTTGGAAGGGAGCACAAGGAGCAGCCAGTTCCAACCCCCCTGCCATGCCCAGGGACACCCTACCCTAGAGCAGGCTGGTCAGAGCCTCATCCAGCCTGGCCTGAAACACCTCCAGGGATGGGGCCTCAACCACCTCCCTGGGCAGCCCATTCCAGGCTCTCACTACTTACTCTGACGCTGAACAACTTCCTCCTCACGTCCAGCCTGAGCCTACCCATCTGTAGCTTTGCTTCATTCCCCCTGGTCCCTGCGAGCCTAAGAAGGCCCTCCCCAGCTTTTCTGTAGGCCCCCTTCAGATAGTGAAAGGCCAGAAGGAGGTCACCTCAGACTTTCCTCTTCTCCTTTTAAAATTTAAAGCACATTCAGTGGGACTCAGGAACGTGGGAAGCACCACAGAGCTTTGGGTGAATGCAGACAGCAAACTCTGCTGCTCCAAGGGCTTCAGAAGCTCAAGCTACATAGATGACAGCGTAGTTGTGGCACAAATCATTTCCTAAAACATGAAAACATTTCAGGTAGAATATTCCATTTTTCAATGCACTCCTATTTAGAAGTGTGTAAAACATTCAGGCATTTTATGAAGTGACTGATTTCCCTGTCACAGGCAGGTTGTTCATCCTCCTGCTGCGAGCATCTTTTTTGTGCTGCTGCTGTGAAGAGTCAAATCATCACTGGGAAACACTACCCTCCACAACACAACTTCTTACTGAAATAAATATGCAAACTCAAACTCCAGCAACATAGAAATCCTACACCACGTTATTTTGCAGTGTGTGCTTACCACCCTTATATCACAATGTCACCAGCTCTGTCTTCCAGGCACCATATAAATCTAATGCCATGCAGGCCCAAGAAGTTGTGCTCTGAGCACTGATGAAGCCTGGGTTTAGTGTCTCTTCATTGCAGACGCCAAACAAGAGTGACATTAGGCACTGAATTGCTTTTCAAACCTACCCCAGCTGTCTGTCTAGAAACACCACCCCTCCAAACCCCACCTTTATAGGGCTGACTTAGAGCTGTGAGCTCTCCCTCTCTGACCAGTTCATTTCACATGACCACAATTCACTTAAACCACAGGCTTCAGAATTGCTTAAAGCTTATTTTCTGAGGCAAGCAGGCTAAGAATGATCACAAACTGTAGAAATGAGCTATGCACGTGTCTCAGATGAGATGATTCTGCAGGCAGACAGGAGCTGAAGGAGACAACTGAAGTAGTACCAGTAGATCACAACTATGCAGCTTTTGTTCAGTTTGCAGCATAGGCAAAATTTGCTCATGGGTGCCTGTAAAACAACCTTAAAGTCCAGAAATCCAAGTTCATGGTTCTGGAAAGAGAGGTTGTGAAGTCTCCTTCTCTGGAGTCACTCAACATCTGCTTGGATGTGTTCTTGTGCAACCTCCTCTGGCAGGGGGGTTGGACTAGATGATATCCAGAGGTCTCCTCCAATCCCTATCATAGTGTGCTTCTGTGGTCAGAAGACCCCACTGAGCAGCATTGCTTAAGCTGAGCAGCAAGGTAAGTCAGCAACCCTTTCCACACTGATATATGGCAGAGCCCTTTGAATGTGGAGTTCTGCAAAGAGTGTGTGGAACTGCACAGTGATCTCGTGTAGGAGAGCAGGGGAGTCATTGCTCAGTGATGTTATGGGGCAAGGTAGTTGGACATACTAACACCAAAGTACCTGAAGATAGTGCATTTGTAAGCAAGATAGTGGTTGATGTCTTAAAGAACAAACTCCTGTCCCAGTTACTCTGCTACTTGCAAACACATCTGTCAGAACCTTGCTCTGTAAACCCAGCAGCCTAAGTTGGAACTTGCCTCTCAACTTATGGCACACCTATCTCTCAGCCAGGAGAAAAGAGGTGACTGGGTGATTACAGCTGGCTGTGTGGTGACACTAGGCACAAAAGTGTTTGTTCCCTGCCAGCATGGAGCTCCTGGCTCCTTTAGCCAGGGACTGCAGATGCCAGCACAGAGTTTGTGTGAGCTGCTCCTGCAGAGGCTGGTGGCAGGGTGGCTCCAAAACAGCATGTCCTGCATTCACCTGTGCTTGCCTTGGAGATGGAGGATTCAGTAAAACAAGGAAGGCTCTCTTGTCCTTCCCAGGATAGCCAAAGAGGGCAAACAAATCCAATACCAAACCGATGAAACAGTGGCCTGCCCTCTCCTCCTCAACTGATTTACAGCTTAGCACCAACTGTGAATCGAACTCTTTGACTCTAAGCTATTGCAGTGAGTCTGCTGGGAGTTAAGAGTATTTACTGCTGATTTTGTTTTTAAAATAGTTGTTTACAGGGTGTCAGATAGTGAGAGAGTGCATGATTCACAACAAACAGCAGCCTACCAGAGCTTTACAGTCTCCTTGCATGATAATTTCACTGCCAGCTTGGTCGGATGGAAGGAGAATATTGAGCTCTGCTGTAAACATACTTTACGACCAGCACTCCTAAAACAGAGCATGGGAAACACAGCATAGCAACTTCTGCTAACTTCTATATAAACAGCATTCATCAACAGCCTTCTCCATTGTGTTCTCCCTGCCTTTGTGTTCCAAAAAGGAAATGACCACTCAACCCTAGAAAAAGTTTTCTCTTCTGACATCTACCCTGGTTGGATTTTTCATGCTGTGTTCTGTCTATTTGTCTGGGGCTTTTAAAATGTATATAGTTTGAACTGTTTCAATGACTTGGATAGACATCTAGGGTATGATGAAACTGGTGAGGGGCCTGGAGCACAGCCTTGTGAGGAGGGAGGTAGAGGTGTGCAGCCTGGGGAAGTGGAGGCTCAGGGCAGAGCTCATTGCTGTCTAGAACTACCTGAAGGGAGGCTGTAGCCAGGTGGAGGTCAGTCTCTTCTCCCAGACAACCAGCAACAGAACAAGAAGACAGTCTCAAGTTGTGCCAGGGGAGCTATAGGCTGGGTGTTAGGAGGAAGTTGTTGGCAGAGAGAGTGATTGGCATTGGAATGGGCTGCCCAAGGAGGTGGAGGAGTTGCCATCCCTGGAAATGTTCAAGCAAAGCCTGGCTGAGGCACTTAGTGCCATGATCTGGTAGATTGGACAGGGCTGGGTGATAGATTGGACTGAATGATCTTGGAGGTCTCCTCCAACCTGATTGATTCTATGATTCTATTTACAACCAGTTACTTCATTATTTATTGCTTTATAAGTGCCAAGGAATGAATGGAGGATTTTGCTGTATTTCCCATGGTACTGTGGATGTAGAACTTGACTAAACCTGTTCACCTGGCTGGAGAGCTGCACTGGATTTTTTTTATGTCCTTACAGAAACTGCTCCACACAGTGTGGCAGCTATTTTGAGCAGCCTACACGAGAGGCCATCTACTGATTTACCTGTTGGGATGAAAGCTGTCTTCTGCGTGGACCAAACACACCATATCCTGTTTGCAAAGCTATTTAGCTACTTCTAAGGACACCTCCTAGCCTCATTTCAGATCAATGATGATAGAGGTGGTCTAGGAAGGTATCTGTACCTGTTCAGTGGCATCAGTAAGGTACCAAGCAAGGAGGGATGGAGATATAGCTTTAGGTGTCCTAAGCCTTGCTGTAGAAGAAATCTACTTTCACACATTATACCAGGAACTAGAGCAGAGACTGTAGAACTGTGACCTGCTTAAACTTGCTTATTTTACCAGCCTTTGAAAAGATCATGTATTTGGCTGGATATTGGCCAGCACTGAGCTAAGAGATGTGTTGTACTTGTGACAAACAGGTTTAGCCTGGAGAAGAGGAGGCTCAGGGGTGATCTTATTACTGTCTACAACTACCTGAAGGGGCATTGTAGCCAGGTGGAGGGTGGCCTCATCTCCCAGGCAACCAGCAATAGAACAAGGGGACACAGTCTCAAGTTGTGCCAGGGTAGGTATAGGCTGGATATTAGGAAGAAGTTCTTCACAGAGAGAGTGATTTCCCATTGGAATGGGCTGCCCAGGGAGAGGGTGGAGGCACCGTCCCTGGGGGTCTTCAAGAAAAGCCTGGATGAGGCACTTAGTGCCATGGTCTGGTTGATTGGATAGGGCTGGGTGCTAGGTTGGACTGGATGATCTTGGAGGTCTCTTCCAACCTGGTTGATTCTATGATCTACAATGCTTCTATTTCCCCTGCAGCACGCTCAAGCACAAACACACACACACATCCACTCAGTTGCAAAGAACAGCACAACAATCTGCAGCACCCTGCACTGAAGTTCTTCATCCAGCCTTCTGAGATGAAAACTCCTCCAAGAAAATAGAAATTGACCTAACTAAACACTTGCTTTTAAATGCCTGCTGCAAATCACAGCAGAGATTTGTGCTTGGACCCGTGAGAGTTTTTGACCTCAAGACAGGCTTTGAGATCTCCAAAGCACATTGCACTATAACAAGAATCGAGACACATATGGGTTATGCTGGAACTCAACATTTATCCAGTGAAATCTCTGGTGTATCATTTCAGTTAACAGTTCTATTCTGTGGAAGTTAATTAAGGACTTTTTCCCTTTCTCACCAGGAAAAAAAATAACTCAAAACCCCACCAGAAAGCTTTCAAATTGATACATAAAAGTGTAAAGCTGTAAAACTTCTGTAGCAGAAAACCATTCCAGAGTAATGGAAAGTATTTATTTTCCTTTAATTTATCTTCATAGTTTTATCTTCCTTTTTTTTTGTTCTCTCATCCCAATTATTCTTTCCCTTTTATAATGCTCTTGTTTAAGTACTCACAACCCTGCTGTAATCTGTTGCCACAGCATTTGCACAGCTGAAAAGAAAACATTCCTGAATTGTCAGCATGTTTTCAACTTCATTAAAGATGACAACCTGGTAATCAGCTGTACAGACTCTATTACCACAGGCACAGGGAAATTTGAGCTATTTTCCTGCCATTAAATCATCCCAAACAACAACCAGCATACTCCAGAGCCAAGCTGCTTCCATGCCTCCTAATAAGCTGTTTTGAGAGAGTTTGGAATCCAAGAGCTAGTTTGAGCTAGTAGTAGAGTGTCAATGTAGCTGTGATAATTTCATAGAGGATGGATTGTAGATAAAGTTAGCACCTCTCTTCTACTGAATTTAAGAGTCCTGTTCAGAGAGAACTGACTTTGCCTAATGCTGGTTAAATTACATCTTCATTTGACTCAGTTAGGGACTTTTGAAGTGTCATGTGAACACAATTTTCTTTCATTCTACCATAACAAAGAATAATTATTCCCTTCAGGAACGTTTTGAAAGAGCACAGGAACTACAAAGGCAAAAGTTAAAGGCAGTGCAGGGAGCTGGGGGTGTGCAGCCTGGAGAAGAGGAGGCTCAGGGCAGAGCTCATTGCTGTCTGCAGATACCTGAAGGGAGGCTGTAGCCAGGTGGGGTTGGTGTCTTCTGCCAGGCAACCAGCAACAGAAGAAGGGGACACAGTCTCAGGCTGTGCCAGGGGAGGTCTAGGCTGGATGTTAGGAAGAAGTTGTTGGCAGAGAGAGTGATGGGCATTGGAATGGGCTGCCAAGGGAGGTGGTGGAGTCGCTGTGGCTGGAGGTGTTGAAGCAAAGCCTGGATGGTGCACTTGGTGCCATGGTCTGGTTGATTGGCTAGGGCTGGGTGCTAGGTTGGACTGGATGAGCTTGGAGGTGCCCAACAGCCTGACTGGTTCTATGACTCCATGACAAAGAGAATGAAGGAAAATCTGGAGAATGACAACCAAGTGATGCCTGCATGAGTTAGAAGGCACAGGTTTTGTTTGGGGTTTTTTTTCTTCCTTAAAAAAGAATCCTCATATAAGCAGTTACTCAGGACCAGAACTTTAGGACTAGGATTGGTAGAATCACAGAATCATTTCAGTTAGAAAAGACCTCCAAGATCATAAAGTCCAACCAGAGACCCAACCCCACCACAGCCACTGAACCATCTCCACAAATGTCAACATGTGTTTTTTAAACACCTCCCTGGGCAGCCAGCTCCAATGCCTGACCACTCTTCCAGCAATTTGTCCTCATGTCCAGAAAAATAAATAACTTGACCTCAAGTTCAGAGATGTCCTTACAAACTTAATGGTTAGGATGGAAAGAAGTACAAAGGTGCTGATAAGAAAAAACCCAGTCAGTGATTAGCAGGACAAGTGCTGGTGACAGCAGAGTTGAGCCCAACTGTTTGTCAGCTACAGACAAGATGATATTTCCCTATAGGAAATAGAAAGGATTTTATCTGAAGGTGATGCAAAGAGACTTCTTGGAGCAATTTAAGTGATAGAGTCAAAGAGATATGCAAAAGAGGTGGTTGTCAGGTATCAGATGAATTTAAATGGGAAAATATGTAGAGAAGGAACAAAGTGACAGCAGCTGCAGCAGTCACATGAAACATCTTTGAGAGGAAAAGGAGACAGGGGAGGGCACAGTGAATATATGCAGAGAGAAAGGCAGGAATGGAGCCAAAGATTACTTCCTGGGCCATAAGAATGACTCATGAAATATATATGATGGAAAGCTGTATAGATGGGGATGAGAAGCATAATTAAAATAAGAAGAACTAAAATAAAACACAATAAAAAGAAGTATGTGGCAGAGCACAGAGGAAGTGTGGTGGTGCCTGCCAGAACACATCGTTCACAGAAAAATGCCCCAAGCAGGGCTTCTTGCCAAACAGTGGATGTTCCAAGACCAGATAAATTTGCTGTTGGCTAGAGACCTCATATTTTTCTGATCAAAAGTGCCCAGACAAGAAGCATACAAATGTAGTAGATCAACAGCAAGCATCTGACACCTTGTCCGTGTGTTGTACAGGGCTCTGCGTGCGCCGGCTGCCTGGGTTTGCAGGGAATGTGCAGATCAGTTGAGCTTCATGAGCCCAGTGGTTTTAGTGCACTTCAGTTACGTTGGACTTGCTTTAAAGAGGAGACAAAACCACCCTGTGTGGGGACAAGGACTATTTGTCTAGGATTTGAAGATGTCTGCCAGCCCACACTCATCCTTTTCTGGAAGGTGGAAGAGACAACAGAGGAGGAAAGCTGTGCCAGTGTTGTCAGATAGGGACATGCATGATGTGCAAGAGCAAAGCACAAGCACAGAGAAAACCAGGTCCTTGCAAAACAGGGATGAAGAATTTAGCAGAAGAGTGCAGCCAGTTTTGCTTCTGCTGCAGTGCAGCATGAGCAAATCTTCTCAGGTCATGTGCTTATGTTACCTGACCTGGTCTGCCAGAATGTCAGGTCTAAGCCACAGCATTCATCTCAGCAAGGCTGATAATGCCATGAAGGCACACTGGAGAAATGCACGTTTAGGTGTGCTTGGACAGATGTTGATGCTTGTGTGATAGCCTTGACAGCAGAGCCACTCCTAAGAACCTTTCCCTTTGCAACAGGCAGCACAACATCAATTTCATAGATTATCAAATGCTTGTGAACTCATCTTCCAGCAGAAGAGATGAAGGAAGCTTTTCTTGGTGTGTTTAAGAGATAACTGATGCCTCTTAGGCACCAAAGATTCAGCTACTTCCAAATGCAGTGTGACTATTACACAACTGCCATTAGTGACAGGGGACAACAACATATGGTTGAGCATAACTGGCAAAGGGAGAAACCTCAGCAGCTGAGATTACCAACACTAGCATGAGGTAAGTGAGCATGGGCCTTTTGTGGCTGCCAAAATCAAGTAGCAAAACCAAGATGACTGCCTCTGCTGAGCCTGAATCAAAGAACTGCAGAATGTTAGGGGCTGGAAGGGTCCTCAAAAGGTCATCTAGTCCAACCCCACTGTGCTTACTGTACAGCTCCTACTCTGCTCCCGTTTCCTGCTAGACTAGAATCATAGAATTGTGTCTCATCTGGCAAAGACCTTTAAGGTCACCAAGTTTGACCTTTATGCAACTCTACCAAGGCTGGTGCTAAACCATGTCCCTCAGCACCACAACACTGGATGGGATGATCTTGGAAGTCTCTTCCAACATGGCTGATTCTAAGAGAAACTTCTGCCTCTTATTACCTGACACAGACCAAAGCCATGGTCTAGTTAATTGGACAAAGCTGGGTGATATGTTAGACTGGATGGTCTTGGAGGTCTCTTCCAGCCTGGTTGATTCTATAGTTCTATCACAAAGGACATGACCCTCAAAACAAGCATCTCATTAATCTTTCTGCTCCTCTCTACAACCCAGTTACTGTTTAGAGAGTATCACTTAGAGGCCTTCTTCAGCAAACCGTCCAGAGCAGACTAGCTGAAGTGCACCCACTTGTCTATCTAGAAGTTGGCTCTTCCAGAGTATAATCATGTAACATCTATGGTTATCTATGGGTTTAAACTGGAAGAGGAGAGACTTAGACTAGATGTTAGGAGGAAGTTCTTTCCAGTGAGGGTAGTGAGACGCTGGAACGCGTTGCCCCGGGAGATTGTGGCTGCTCCCTCCCTGGAGGTGTTTAAGGCCAGGTTGGATGAGGGCTTGAGCAACCTGCTCTAGTGGGAGATGTCCTTGCCTACAGCAGGGGGTTGGAGCTGGATTAGCCTTGAGGTTCATTCCACCCTAGACCATTCTATGATCTGCACAAGTCCAAAAAACTATCTTCTGGTATAAGCATTCAGCATCTGCACAAGTCCAGAAAGAGTGCAGAGAAACATTTGGTGGTGTAGGAGTCCTTGTTGTTGACAATCTACTATACAGAGACACTCAACAAAAAACTAATAGCACCACTCAGAAGATGGAGTGCCATCTAAAACTGAGTCATAGCAAAGTTAAAATTGGTGTTGGGTGAGTTACTTTGATCAGACCTTGGGGAAAAAAAGTGTACATATATATATATACACACACACACCTCTGGACCTGTCCAAATTAAGTGAAAACAATAAAGCATTTTCAAATCTTCAGTCTCTTGGTGGAAAGAAAACCCCAACAAACCAGAATCCATAATAATCACAACGATTTACCAAGCACAGATTAATGCAAAACCTTGTGATGAAGACCAAAAATTCAAAGGCAAAAGGCACATCTTGTTGGGGAAAATGTGATGAGAACTTTCAGAAGGCAAGGGCTGTATCATTTTTAAACCACAATAAATGGTAGCAACAAAGCTTGCTGGACAGGTTCCAGGGGATGCTTCCAGAAATGCAGGTTGTGACACTGAAAAGGTAGCTGTGCCATAAATAGTGGACAAAGCAGTATTTTGCAGGTCACACTTTGGGAGCATAAGGCTTGAGAGGGTAGAACTATCAGAGGAAAATGAGACTCAAACAGCAAAGAATTTACCACTGTCACTGGATGTCAGTACAAGCTGTGCAGTATAGCTGAAATAGATCACAAACCTCAGGGGTTATTCTTGACAAATCTTAAGCTTTTGCAACATCTAGACTTCACACATGATCATAAACCTACAAAGGCATGACTTCAAAGTGAAAAACAAGCCCAGAAGAGAAATTCCTGTAGCAACATGTACAGGAGTCTAGGGGAGGAAAAAAAAACAAGGAGGAGAAATTCTAGGAAAAAAAGATAAAGCATCGATGTGATGAATCTTTTAGAAGAGTAAGTCAGGATGGCTTGCCCCAAAACAAGTTCTCCTGGCCTAGCAGGACCTCTGGAGTATAAAAACCCAAAGTTAAAGAGGAAAATGAAAGGGAAGAAAGTGGCACAGAAGAAAACCCCTTCCAGGCTTCTGAAGAGGTTTAGGAGTCTGAGGATCAAACGTACTTCTCCAGTCCCAAGTGTGTGTGAAATGCTGGCCATGGTTAGGACATGGCAATGATTTGGATCTTTTTCCTTCAGATGGCAATAAAATGTGTACAGCAACATCAGAAACACTTGAATAAGCTAATCTGCAGTAATGAATTAATAGATACTTCCATTATGGAAACTACTAGAGGCAAAAGTAGAAGCTCTTATACTATCAGATAATGTACTCTAGAGAGCCCAGGAGCAAAGAATATCTAGAAGATATTCTTAACTTGATGCTAGGTTATTATCACCATAAATATTTTTTAACTAGCTCAAAGAGGCAATGCATTGCTGATCCCTGGACTAGGTGGCACAGACATTCAGCAGCTAAAGCAGCAACAGCAGCCTTACCTCACACACTGGACCACAGGGCATGGACACATTTCAAAGCACCTGTATTTTGTTTTCATGTAGATGAGCAGAAGCAGAGCAATGCACCAGCCCAGGAGTGGGCTGAAATCAGTCTCATCAAAGTGCATCCAAGAATGATGGGGGTTGGAAGGCACCTCTGAAGATCATTGAGTCCAAAACCCCTGCTACAGCAGGATCACCTGGAGCAAGTCACCCAGGAATGTGCGTGGGAGGGTCTAGAACGCCCCCAGAGCTGGAGCCTGCACCACCTGTCTGTGCAGCCTGTTCCAGTGCTCTGCCACCCTCAAAGTGATGATTTTTTTTTCCATTATTTTTACATGGAATGTCCTGTGTTCCAGTCTGTGCCCACTGCCTTTTGACCTATCCCTGGACATCACTGGGAAGAGTCTGGCTCCATTCTCCTGACACCCATTCAATATTTATCAGCATTGAGAAGACAGGAAAGCTCTGCAGAGGGACCTGGACAAGCTGGATGGGTGAGCAGAGGCCAACGGGATGAGACTGAACAAGGCCAAGTGCAGAGTTCCGCACTTTGGCCACAACAACCCCAAACAGCACTACAGGCTGGGGACAGAGTGGCTGAGAGCAGCCAGGCAGAGAGGGACCTGGGGGTGCTGGTAGATAGTAGCTGAAGCTGAGGCAGCAGTGTGCCCAGGAGGGCAGCAGAGCCAATGGCATCCTGGGCTGGCTCAGGAGCAGTGTGGCCAGCAGGACAAGAGAGGTTATTCTGCCCCTGTGCTCAGCACTGCTCAGGCCACACCTTGAGTAACGTGTCCAGCTCTGGGCTCCTCAATTCAAGAGATGCTGAGGTGCTGGAATGTGTCCAGAGAAGGGCAGCAAGGCTGGGGAGGGGCCTGGAGCAGAGCCCTGTGAGGAGAGGCTGAAGGAGCTGGGGGTGTGCAGCCTGCAGAAGAAGAGGCTCAGGGCAGAGCTCATTGCTGTCTACCTACCTGAAGGGAGGCTGTAGCCAGGTCAGGGTTGGTCTCTTCTGCCAGGCAAGCAGCAACAGAACAAGGGGACACAGTCTCAAGTTGTGCTGGGTGAGGTCTAGGCTGGGTGTTAGGAGGAAGTTCCTGGCAGAGAGAGTGATTGGCATTGGAATGGGCTGCCCAGGGAGGTGGTGGAGTTGCCATCCCTGGAGGCGTTGAAGCAAAGCCTGGCTGAGGCACTTGGTGCCATGGTCTGGTTTATTGGCTAGGGCTGGAGGCTAGGTTGGGCTGGATGAGCTTGGAGGTCTCCTCCAATCTGGTTTATTCTATGATTTTAAGATCCCCCCTCAGTTTGCTCTGCTCCAGGCCAGCCATCCCCAGGTCTGTCAGGCTCTCCTCCTAAGGCAGATTTTCAAATTCTGCTACTGTTCAAAGTGGCCAAGAGTGCTGCCTTTTTGATTCTTAAGTTTCTGAAACGCACCTCTGAAGTCAAGCATTTCATCTTCAGAGGCTTTAGCAAGCCGAGAGCATACAGCTGTAATCCCTGGGAAAAGAGCCTCTCTCCCTTTCCAAAGCCTCACGTTGGGCTGAAATAAAACAGCTGAATGAATAGAAGGGGGGGGAAAAAGGCAGACATAGTGGTCTTGTAAAAATGCCAGTGTGCAAAATCCCTTCCAAATCAGGATTATAAGGGCCGGTGCCACTCCAGTGAGATAACTTCAACACCCTAGGCTGGATATTTGTGAGCCAAAGAATGGATTCACCTCTGGGTGGAATCACAGAGGCTTGGGAGCTTGTTGTGTCCCTATGAACAGAGCAGGTGGGGACCACACAGGCCCTGTGACATGTGGAAGATGATTCCAGCAAGCCACCCACCCCTGGGAGAGAGCAGACGAGAGAGGTCACAGCCTGCACACTTCATGGCTGGGCTGGTAGCAAGACACAGGAATGCACAGAGCAGACCTTGATAGAGGTGCAAGAGAAAATCCAAACTTGAAACTCAATTAAACTGCAACAGCAGCTGCTGAGGTGCTCCCCTCCGTGGATTCACACATCAGTTCCTGGCATCCTAACCCTGATTCAGACCTGGTGCTTGCCTTGAGCTTCATCTTCCCTCTGAAGGCACATTCAAAAAGCTTCTGCTCAAGGACTGCAAAGATGCACTTACTTGCAACATCAGATGTTTACTCCATGCAATAAGCTTCCTAAATGCACTGTCCTGTGCCTGGACTGGTGTTACCTGTGGAAGAAGTGAACTTACCTCTCACATATACTGAAGCAAAGGTTGTGTCCACCTGCATCTGGGCTAGGAGTCAGGCAGCTTGTGGTTTGGCCTTTTAAAGCCTGAGCAGACTTCCTCTTGATGTGAAGTATATTCACCTGGCTCTCCAGCTGCTCTGAAACTACTTTGTCTTTAAGGAACTTCCCCTACCATGCATACATCTCCTTTCTAGCACTTGCCTTCCCTATTGAGCTGTTGATGACCTTATGATGTCCTTGTTAAGAAAGAAGGAGAACAGCAGGAGCCAATTCTTTGGGCTGAATTCAGCCCACATAGGAGCTCAAAATGTAGCAGCTTGCTGTGATAAGGTCCTCCACCTCTCCCAGGCAGGACCCGGGGTACTGTCTGTTCCAACCATTTTACTCTCTTAAAGCCTGAATTGTTTTGCATCACCATTTGTGCATTCAAGGCAGGTACTGAGCTGCATTCTGATTTTGATCTTGCAGAAGCAGTGATCATGGCATAGCATGTTTTACAATTTTATGTGCTTACATTTATGTAACAGAGAGGTGTACAGGCCCTGGGATTGTGAGGAGGGCCACACTACTCTTATATCATAAGTTCTCTTTCCTGATTGATGAGGATGCCTGCTGCTGCCCAGGAAGAAGAGATGTTTCCTGAGTCACAGAAGTCATAGAATCATAGAATCAACCAGGTTGGAAAAGACCTCAGAGATCATCCAGTCCACCCTAGCACCCAGCCCTGTCCAATGAACTAGACCATAGCAAGTCAGGTAGGAAGAGATGGGCTAGTCCAGCCCCCAGCTGAGCAGGGGCACCAAGAGCAGGTTACTATTGCTCATTGAAGCTCCCTTCCACATTCAAGGTTTAGCTTGTGGCAGAATTTCATTAACAAGAAGCTTCAGAGCTGGTACCACAGTGTCCAATGTAGTACCAAAATCACAAGTGATGGGATGAAGCAAAAAGTAGATTCCCAGTGCAAGGCTTTCTTTGTGAATTAGAAGATACAGCAGCAGATTCTTTTACATCAGCTTAAGGTCTTCTTCGGAAAGACAATACCCAAGAGAGATGATCTGTCTAAGGAATTAGGTCCTAATCCTGATGAGTGTGAAGCTGTCATGTCAGCTTTGCCAGCTGAGCAAATCAGCCACCACAGCCAGCACATGGAGCAGGTTTAAAGTGAGCTGTCATTCCATTTCTTTGCACTCACTTCCAAACCCAATAAATAGATCCGTGACCTTTTCCCCATCTTTTCTGGAGTAAATACTTCTTCAACACTGTGTTTTCTTCCATTCAGGAGCTACTTCAGGCTGACCTGTGCTCAGTTTTGGGCTCCCCAGTTTAAGAGAGACAGGGATCTGCTGGAGAGAGTCCAAGGGAGGGCTATGAGGATGATTAGGGAACTGAAACACTGCCTGTGAGGAGAGGCTGAGGGACCTGGGGCTGTTTAATCTGGAGAAGAGAAGACTGAGAGGGGATTTAATAAATGTCTATAACTATCTGAGGGCTGAGGGTCAGGAGGGGGGGACAGGCTCTGCTCACTGCTCCCTGGGATAGGACAAGGAGCAATGGGTGGAAGCTGCAGCACAGGAGGTTCCAGCTCAACACAAGGGGGAACTTCTTTCCTGTAAGGGTCCCAGAGCCCTGGCACAGGCTGCCCAGAGAGGTTGTGGAGTCTCCTTCTTTGGAGACTTTCAAGGCCTGTCTGGATGTGTTCCTGTGTGCCCTGAGCTAGATTGTATGGTCCTGCTCTGGGAGGGGGGTTGGACTTGATGAACTCTTTAGGTCCCTTCCAACCTCTAACATCCTGTAAGCCTGTGACCTGATAAATATTAAACTTTTCATTCTCCAGGTTGAGAAAAGTCTCTGGAAGATGCCTGTTGTATCCAGGGCACTTCCCTGCTAACCAAGAAGCAGTAAGATGGGCTGCCAATCTGGTGACTAGAAATACCCCTTTGCTATCAGCCCAAGGCAGGGACCAAGCATTTGGGAGATGAGATGTCCTGAGACCCGAGTGTGGTACCATCTCTGACACCTACCATTGCTGCGGGCTGACAGCATGACTCATGGTGTGACTCAGAGCTGCCAGCCCATCAGGCATATGTAAAGATAGCAAAGTGCTCAACGACAGAGTGCCACAGACTGCCAGGCTCTGCAGTGAGGCTCTGCAGCTCCCCACCACAATTCACTGGCAGCACTACGAGGGCTGGCACCTGCAGGGCTGGGTTGGTGACAGTGTGTGTCAGATCGCAGCTGCACTGCAGTAACTCACCAGCTTGGCTCTCTATAGTCCTGCTTCTTCAACAGGCAGAGTCAGCGACGCCTCGGTAGTGTGTCTCAGTTGTTACCTCTCTACTCTGCCCTGCTGAGTCCTCATCTTGAGTACTGCCTTCAGTTTTGGGCTCCCTAGTTGAAGAGGGACAGGGATCTGCTGGAGAGGGTGCAGTGGAGGCCTACAAGGATGATGAGGGGACTGGAGCACTGCCTGATGAGGAGAGGCTGAGGGACCTGGGGATGCTTAGTCTGGAGAAGAGAAGACTGAGAGGGGATTGAATCAATGTTTCTCAATCTCTGAGGGCTGGGGGTCAGGAGGGGGGGACAGGATCTGCTCACTGCTCCCTGGCAACAGGACAAGCAGCAATGGATGGAAAGCTGCAGCACAGGAGGTTCCAGCTCAGCACAAGGGGAAACTTCTTTCCTGGAAGGGTCACAGAGCACTGGCACAGGCTGCCCAGAGAGGCTGTGGAGTCTCCTTCTCTGGAGCCTTTCCAGGCCTGTCTGGGTGTGTTCCTGTGTGCCCTGAGCTAGATTGTGTGGCCCTGCTCTGGGAGGGGGGTTGGACTTGATGAACTCTTTGGGTCTCTTCCAACCCCTGACAACCTGTGAGCCTGTGATCAGCATGTGTCAAGCCTGAGTTGCTAATAACAGGATATTTGTAAGCCTTTGTTAATTTGAAAGCCTGATATGGTTTTCTTACTGGCTAGGCTAGTCCCACACTGCTGCTTCCAGAAGAAAGTGCAGGAGAGAGGACAGAGAGAGATTGTCCTCAGATCCAAGAAGATTTGGAAGAAGACCTCTGTTCCCAGATCGTCATTGCATGGGTTGATAATTTGTTCCTCTGCACTACTGTTGGTTACCATTTTACTAGTGTAGTTAAGACCAGAGGCTGCTAGTAAGCTGAGCAGAAGTTTGGGTGAAGTTAGGCTGTTCCAAAGAGAGCAAATTAAAGGTTCTGGACTCAGCCCAGACAGCTGTTAAATGTCCTGCTACCTGAGATTGAATTGGAATGGAGTATTGGAATGGGCTGCCCAGGGAGACAGTGCAGTCATTGTCCCTGGATGTGTTTAAATGTCATTTGGATGTGGTGCTTGGGGACATGGTTTAAGGGTGAACTGAGGGGTGGTTGTGGCCAGGAGGAGGTTGCTCTCTTCTCTCAGGTGGCCAGCGCCAGAACAAGAGGACACAGCCTCAGGCTGTGCCAGGGGAGATTTAGGCTTGAGGTGAGGAGAAAGTTCTTCACAGAGAGTCATTGGACACTGGAATGGGCTGCCCGGGGAGGTGGTGGAGTCGCCGTCCCTGGAGCTGTTCAAGGCAGGACTGGACGTGGCACTTGGTGCCATGGTCTGGCCTTGAGCTCTGTGGTAAAGGGTTGGACTTGATGATCTGTGAGGTCTCTTCCAACCCTGATGATACTGTGAGACTGTGATACTGTAACTTTGTAGAGTAGGGATATTGGTTGGCCTTGATGACTCTGGGGGGTCTTTTCCAACGGGAATATTTCTGTGATTCTATTCAATTGTCCTCTCCAGGACACCAGGGTATGTGTACCATGCTCAGATGCTCATGATGTGCCTCTGGTTTTGTGTCCCATTGGCAAGCCTGTGAACAACCCAGACCTTGTCACAGATTTTCTCTCTTTAACAGAAAGGGTCAGCAGCAAGCCACACACATGGCATTTCTGCAGAGAGCTGTGTACAAGAGCCAAAGCCTGATGGTCACCATGGGATTTTCTTACTAAGCTTTTCCTCAGTAAACTGCATTCCTCACAGTCTATTAATCTCTGCTCCTCTTTCCCCTCATTCCCTAATTTTCTTGCTCTCAGTGCATCTTGTACCAACGCAGGGCCAGAGGAAAGTAGCTGCTATGCTCCAGCACCTGTCAGTGAGATTCTATGGTCACTTTTGGCTTGAGAAGTTCCATTTCTCAAACCCTCACCAAACAGGTATTTCTGAGTATTTTAGGGAAAAAAATCCATCCACTACAAACCAGAAACCAGCTACTGCACCTGCTATTATTTATGAATAAGAATAAAAAGCTGAGAAGAAGGAAGGTGCTTTATCTGCCCTCCTGCTGAGCACTGGACTGGGTTCCTGTTTTCACTTACACCCCAATTGTAGCATCATAGAATCAGTCAGGGTTGTAAGAGACCACAAGTATCATATAGCTCCAACCTCCCTGCCATGGGCAAGGACACCCTACCCTAGAGCAGGCTGCCCACAGCCTCATCCAGCCTGGCCTTAAACACCTCCGGGCCCTCAACCACCTCCCTGGGCAACCCATTCCAGCCTCTCACCACTCTACTGCTCAACAACTTCCTCCTCACATCCAGTCTTAATTTCTCCACCTCCAGCTTTGCTCTATTCCCCCCAGTCCTGTCACTCCCTGAGAGCCTGAAAAGTCCTTCCCCAGTTTTTTTGTAGGCCTCCTTCAGGTACTGGAAGACTACAAGAAGGTAACCTCAGAGCCTCCTCTTCTCCAGACTGAACAGCCCAAATGCTTTCAGTCTGTCCTGACTGCCCACCTCTGCAGCCTGTCCAGGTCCCTCTGGATGGATCCCTGCCCTCCAGCCTGGCTGCTGCACCACACAGCTTGGTGTGGGCAGCAAACCTGCTGAGGCTGCACTCAGTGCCTCTGTCCATGGCACCCACAAGGATGTTGGACAAGACTGGTCCCAGGACTGATCCCTGAGGGACTCTGCTTGTCACTGGCCTCCATTTGGACATGGACTCATTGACAGCCACTCTTTGGGTGCAGCCATCAAGCCAGTTCTTTATCCATCCAGTGGTCCACCCATCAAACCCATGTGTCACTAGCTTGGAGACCAGGATGTCTGTGCTCCTTCTGGCAAATGTAAGACTCTTTAGAGGGTGTGTTCTGCACTCTCACTCCCATGGAGGTCACTTACTCTTCTGTAGAGGGATGAGAGGGTCTCAGAACTGGAGATGGTTGCTATTTCACATGACACACCAGTTTACACTCCTTCTGCATGTGCTCAGGCTCGCAGGAATGGTCCCTGGGGGAGCCTTGGCTCTGCAAAAACACTGACTGTGCCCAGGCATCTCAGCAGAGAGATTTCTGTCCATTTGGATCCTGCAAAGAACACAGTAACAGTGGCTGTACCAAACCCCCACGGAGCCTGGTGACACCTTAATACACACTCTGTTCTACTTAAGAGAGCAAGACTAGGAGAGATATTTTTTCCATTGAGTTCCTCAGGTAAAGAAGCCTGAGTGACAGATTTGTTTTTCCCCTGTTGCCCAAATCTCCAGTATGCTCCAGATAGGTCAGAGAAATCATCAGCTATCACAGACTGCTCAGGACGTGTCTGTTTGGAGACAGCTACTAGGCTGGATCAGGCTGTCCACATCAGCTCGAGGTGTCCGGTGGGATGCAGCACAAAGCTGTGGCTGCCCTGAGCTCACAGGAGGGGTTAGAAAGCTGAGACAATGTTCCTAATGACTCGAGAAGGCACATTCCTCTTCATGTGCTGGCTCACTGTCTTCAAGATCTTCAGAGAATTGCCAGTGAATTCAGGTAACTAACAGGCCCTTAGCTATAATTCTGAACTTCAACAAGCGCAAGAGTAGGGTCCTGCACCTGGGGGCCTGACCTGCTGGAAAGCAGCTCTGTGGCAAAAGACCTGGGAGTCCTGGTGAACAGCAGGATGACCAAGAGCCAGCACTGTGCCCTTGTGTCCAGGAAGGCCAGTGGCTTTGCAGAGTGCATCAAGAAGAGTTTGGTCAGCAGGTCAAGGGAAGTTCTCATCTGCTTCTACTTTGCCCTTGTCAAGTCTCATTTGGACTGTTGTGCCCAGTTCTGGGCTCCCCAGTTCAAGAAGGACAGGAACTGTTTACCATGGTACAGCAAAGGACTACAAAGATGGTTAGGGACCAGAACCTCTGAGGGATATGTGCCTTCTTAGCCTGGAAAAGAGAAGACTGAGGGGGGATCTTATCAGTGCTTATAAATACTTAAAGGGTGGGTGTCTGGAGGTTGGCACCAGTCTTTTTTCACTGCTGGCAGGACAACAGGTAAGAGGCATAAACTTGAACACAGGAAATTCCATCTAAACACAAGGAGGAACTTTAAGGGTGATGAAGCATTGAATCAGGCTGCTCAAAGAGGTGGTGGAGTCTCTATCTCTGGAGACATTCCAAACCCTTCAGGATGTGTTCCTGGGTAATTTGCTCCAGGTGATCTTGCTCTGTCAGGGGGGGAGGTTGGACTAGAGGATCTCTAGAGGTCTCTTCCAACCCCTACCATTCTGCAACTCTGTGATGAGTTGAATCTTCTCTGTGACACACGAGATGGGCAGACAACATTTTTCTCCAGGCAGAACTGTTATGCTATTCTCCAGAGATGTATATTTTCCAGGAAAAAAAAAAAGCCAAACACCAAACTCTCCCACTTGTTTAGGACAGATGGGAGAGGAGGGGATTCTGAAGTGATGGAGTTAGAGGGTAGCAGCGTATCGCACAAAGTGTGGCAGTGTGTGGGCTGCCACAGAGCAGTTATTTTTGTTATTACTGACACACAACCCTTACACTGGGAGCTCAAACAACAGTCACCAGTGGCAAAATAAAACCCTCAGAGCAGATGTGGATGAAGTTTCTGCTTCTCTCTCCACACAAGCAGTGAAAAATCTCTGGGAAATCAGCAGAGTGTAAGGCATGTGGAGCGCTGCAACTTGAGGGCTAAATCATATCCCTGCGCTTACTTAACCTGACAAGAAGAAAAGTCTCCCTGTCCACAGGGTCTAATCATAGAACACTGATCTTCAGTTCCATTTCAGAGAGATTTGAATATGAAAATAAACATTAGTGGGTCTTCAAAGAAGAAGAAAACAAAACAAAGTTCACAAGCACATAATATGTGCTAGTGTGGCCAGCAGGACCAGAGAAGCGATTGCCCCCCTGTACTCAGCACTGGTGAGGCCATGCCTTGAGTACTGGGTTCAGTTTTGGGCCCCTCCTTAAAAGAAAGACATTGAAGTGCTGGAGCAGGTTCAGAGAAAGGCAACAAAGCTGGTGAAGGGTATGGAGTACAGGGTTGGTGAGGAGCAGCTGAGGGAGCTGGGGGTGTTTAGTATGGAAGGAGGAGGCTGAGCAGAGATCTCATTGCTCTCTACAGCTCCCTGAAAGGAGGTTGGAGTGAGGTGAGGCTTGGAGGGTTGGGCTTTTCTCCCTAGTATTAGGTCAGAGAATGAGAGAAAATGGCCTCAAGTTGCACCAAGGGAGGGTTAGGTTGGCTTTTAGGAAAAACTGGTTTCCTGCAAGAGTGGGCAGGCATTGCAACAGGCTGCCCAGGGAGGTGGTGGCGTCACCATCCCTGCAGGTGCTCAAGAAAAGTGTAGACATGGCACTCTGGGACATGGTTTAGTGCCCATGGTGGGGTTGACCTTTGGACCTGATGCTCTTGGAGGTCTTTTCCAACCACAAGTTATTCCACAATTGCAAGCAGTGCTCCTTTTCCACACATTTCCCCTCACAAAGCAGGACATGGAGCTGCAGTCAGGTCCCTGCCAGGCCACTGGCTCTCAGGGTGAGGCTCTAACTGGCACAGACTTTAGTCAGAGGCTACACTTTAGGCTATGAATTATGGAGGAATGAGGAACTTCTTTACTGTAAGGGTCCCAGAGCACTGGCACAGGCTGCCAAGAGATGTTGTGAGGTCTCCTTCTCTGAAGACTTTCAAGGCCTGTCTGGATGTGTTCTTCTGTGACCTGTGTTAGATAGGATTGTCCTGCTCTGGCAGGGGGGTTGGACTCGATGATCTCCTTGGGTCCCTTCCAACCCCTAACATGCTGGGATCTTGTGATCCCGTGGAAGTTTTTGCACAAGAGAAACTGCAGCCTGAGTGGTTCTTTTCCACACATTTCCCCTCACAAAGCAGGACATGGAGATGCAGTCAGGTCCCTGCCAGGCCACTGGCTCTCAGGGTGCACAGACTTTAGTCAGAGGCTACACTTTAGGCTATGAATTACGGGAAGAGAGGAAAGTTTCTGCAGGAGAGAAACTCCAGATGGAGTGGTTCTTCTGGCAGAAGCACCGCCTGTTCTTGGCCCATCTTTTGAAGCCGTGCTTTATCTTTGGGTTGAGATGCAAATATTTCCCTGCTGCTGAATTAGTTTGCTCAGTTGTAAAACTTATCAAGCCTGGAGAGCTCTGTGCAACTGAGCAAGAAGCTAGAAGGATGTGAAATACTTAGGCTGAGAATTGTAGGTTACAGCTAATATTTACCATTTATTTATAAGGGGAAAAGGGGTCACGTAGCAGATTCCCACTATCACATTGGCCAAATAGCTATGCAAATGGATTCTGATTCCTCCTTAATACTCCTGTTTTGCAGAAAGTCTCCCAGGGTGCTAATCCCCTGGAGTGATTTTCATTCACATGAAATGAAGTACACAGAAGAGTGGGAAGGATAGGAAGATTTTACTGGCACAAGGGTGGCAATGTGCAAGTTATGTAGGTCAGCACAAATGAGTGTAGATAAAGTTCTTCTATCACCAGACCCTGCAGTTCACAAATGCTGAGCATGAAAGGGGGAAAAAAGAACTGGAAGTTTTGTAGAGGCATTTAAAAATTATTTGGGGCAATTGCTGTGGGGGTTTTATCTTTCAAGCAAAGCAAATATTCAGGCACTTTAATTGTAAAGAGTGATAACTTGAATTCTCACTGAGGCAAACAGCAGAATTCCTACTGACTTTAACAGAGCTGGGGTTTCATCCAGGTAGCCAGCTGCAGGAGGCTCACAGGGGGAAAAAATATAACCAATTCATTTCAGAAACTAAGGTTTCCCCAAAAAGCTTTCTTTAATACATAAAAATCTTATTTTCACTACGAAGGGCAACTCTGAGACTTCCCCAGCACAGCAAGCAGAATTTTTGTATCCTTTTGAGATGCTTGGAGTATTTCCAATAGGAAACAAATGCAGCTTAAAGAAGAGGTAAGCCACAGAATCAGAGTGGCTGAGGCTGGGAAGCACCTATAGTGATGGTTTAGTTTAACTCCCCTGCTCTAGGAGGGTCACCTACAGCAGGTTGCCCAAGACTATGTCTAGTCAGGGTTTGACTCTCTCCAAGAATGAAGACTCCACAACCTCTCTGGGTAACTTGTCAGTGCTTGGTCACCCTTGCAGTAAGAAAGCTTGCCTGGTGTTGAAGGAACCTCCTGTGTTTCCTTTTGTGCCCATTGCCTCTGATTCTGTCACTGAGCACCACTGAGGAGTGTTTAGCTCCATCTGTCTGTTACAAATCAGATCTAAGGATAGAACTAAGTATTTTATAGTTAAGACTACAGCCCATTACAGCAGACTGGGTGTAGTTCTCAAGCTTGTTTGGAATCATAGAATGGTTTAGGTCGAAAGGGACCTCAAAGCTCATCCAGTTCCAACCCCCTGCTATAGGTAGGGACACCTCCCATTAGAACAGGTCACTCAAGGACTCATCCTACCTGGCCTTGAACACCTCCAGGGAGGTTGTGGAGCACAAAATCAAAGATCACATTCTGTGATCCACAACCTCCCTGGTCAACCTGTGCCAGTGTCTCACCACCTTCACTGCAAAGAACTTCTTCCTAACATCTAGTTTAAATGTCCCCTCTGCCAGTTTGAATCCATTCATCCTCATCCTGCCATTACAAGACCTTGTAAATAGTCCCTCACCAGCCCTTCTGTAGCCCACTTCAGATACTGGAAGGCTACCTCAAGGTCTCCTTGAAGCCTTCTCTTCTCCAGGCTGCAGAGCCCCAACTCTCATAGCCAGTCCTCATAGGTAGCTGCTTTTGATCACAGCTAAGAACAAAAATTCTAGCAGCTATTTACATTATCAGAAACAACCTCCAGAGAACAAAACTGATGGACAAAGGAAAATGGGCAGATAGAGGCAAATGGTGCTGGATATGTGTAATGTGGCTCTCTGAAATCATAGAATCATGGTTAGAAAAGATCATTAAGATCAAAGAGTCCAGCTGTTGAACTAACATCACCATGGCCATTAAAATACATCCTGAAGGTCATAGTCTGGGTGTTGCTGCCACTTATGACGTGACCACGTGCTGCCTTTCTTGACTCCAGACCTCGTTTACAGACACAAGGAGCAGCACAGCATCATGATTCCTGCAGCTCAGGCACTGTTACACCTTAAAGTCACCCGGAGATGCCTGGTATAGAGATCCTAATGCTGATATGGAATCACAGAATCCTAGGATCAGAGAATCAGTCAGGGTTGGAAGGGACCACAAGGATCAGCCAGTTCCAACCTCCCTGCCATGGGCAGGGACACCTCACACTAGATCAGGCTGGCCAGAGCCTCATCCAGCCTGGCCTTAAACACCTCCAGGGATGAGGTTTCCACCACCTCCCTAGGCAACCCATTCCAGGATCTCATCACCCTCATGGTGAAGAACTTCTAACATCCAGTCTGAATCTGCCCATTTCTAGCTTTGTTCCATTCCCCCCAGTCCTACCACTACCATAGAATGGTTTGGGTCAGAAAGGACCTTAAAGGTTTTACAGAGTGGGGAACCACTGGCCCGGGTTACCCAGAGGGGTGGTAGGTGCCCCATGCCTGGAACCATTCCAGATCAAGGCTCTGAACAGCCTGACCCAACTGCAGATGTTCCTGCCCACCACAGCGAGGTCGGACTAGGTGACCTTCAAAGGTTCCTTTCAACCTAAAGCCTTCCATGATTCTCTACAAGGCTAACCCAAAGATGAAATGGTTCTTTTATTTAGCATTGGCAGTGCTGAAAATGTCTTCCATAGGAAGTTTCTCTCTGAAGTTTGAGCAGGTACCCACATGCTATGTTAGACAAGAGCTGCCACGTGGAGCAGGCAGTGAAAGCAAACATTAAATGGAGAGCACATCTTTATGTTAATTATAAATGGCAAGTGCTTCTCTGGACCTGAGGGAAACAAACAGGAGTCTTCAGCTACTGGCAGCTTGGCATGGATTGCTCTCAAGCAGTAAATATGGACAATTTACATGCCACGGACCAGCAGGAAAAGATTTGTCAGAAATTGATGAATGAGGCAAGGTGAATAATGGGGGAAAAAATGACAGCACACCTACCCTCCAGACAGCAAGTGAAACAATCTAAGTATTTGGTAAATAAATCCCCGCAGAACTCTTAGAAATGGCTTCCTGATTAATTGAATCAATCCATCAGCCTGTTGTGATGGCATCAATTTGCAGTCCCTTCAAGTACTGCTCTTCTCACATAGCTACTGCTTTAGATGCCTTTAAAAGAGAGGCTATGATATAACACATCTATATGGAGCTATCATTAATGAATCGGATATTCTAGTGAGGTAGAATTGACTGATTCTTATTCTGAGCTCTTATGTACATGCTTAAACTAACTGCATCACTTCATAAATGTACTCCTGCCATCCAGAGGGACCTGGACAGGCTGGAGAGATGGGCTCAGAGCACCCTCATGACATTCAACAAGGCCAACTGTAAGATCCTGCACCTGGGTGGGTGCAATCCCAAGCACAACTGCAGGCTGGCTGGAGAATGGCTGAGAGCAGCCCTGAGGAAAAGGACCTGGGGGTCTGGAGTGATGAAAAGCTCAACAGGAGCCTGCAGTGTGAGTGCAGCCCAGACACAACCCTGTGCTGGGCTGCAGCAACAGCAGTGTGGCCAGCAGGGCAAGAGAGGGAATTCTGCCCCTTTGCTCTCCTCAGACCCCATCTGGAGTCCTGTGTGCAGTTCTGGAGCCCCCAACACAAGGAGGACATGGAAGTGTTGGAGCCAGTCCAGAGCAGGGCTGTGTAGATGCTAAGCTGGGGAGGGACTTTTCAGGCTCTCAGGGAATGACAGGACTGGGGGGAATGAAGCAAAGATGGAGATGGGGAGATTCAGCCTGGATGTGAGGAAGAAGTTGTTCAGCATGAGAGTGGTGAGAGCCTGGAATGGGTTGCCCAGGGAGGTGGTTGAGGCCCTATGGCTGGAGGTGTTTGAGGCCAGGCTGGCTCAAGCTGTGTGCAGCCTGCTCTAGGGTAGGGTGTCCTTGCCCATGGCAGGGGGGGTTGGAACTGGCTGATCCTTGTGCTCCCTTCCAACCCTGTCTGATTCTATGATTCTAAGTATGCTCACATAATAGGTGTGTATGGCAAAGAGAAATGAGCCAACACTTAGAACAAAGGCACAGAGATGCATGAATACTGAGAATCCCATGGCAATCAGTGCAGTTGCACAGACTCAAACATGTTCTGCCAGAAACAAAAAGTTCACCTGAATGCACAGAAACCAACCATTTGGATCACAGAATGTTAGAGGCTGGAAAGGACACTGAAAGATCATCTAGTCCAACCCCCCTGCCCAAGCATGACCACCTAGGGCAGGTCACACCAGGATGCATCCAGGTGGGTTCCAAATGTATGCAAGAGGGAAAAAAACAAACCAAACCTGAACCAAATCAGAAGAGACTGAAACTTGAATCTGATTCAGTCAGACTGTTCACAAAGCTTTGCTTTGAGTTTTTCCCTAGCTCATCTGTACTTCTTCTAGCTCCAGATGCTAATGGCTCTCTGTACTCACTAAACTATAGCTCTAGCAAATGGAAGTGCACATTTGAAAATGATTCCATATCTCTCTGTGTTCCATGGCTTCTGCAACACTGCCACACCATCCTTTCCTCTTCTGTTACCTGTCTGCCTGTGCCTGGGCCCTTTTGAAGATGTTCACAACCTTCGCATCTCCTCCATTTCCAGCTTTGCACATATCCGTGGTGACACCATCCTCCATCACTGTCAACAGTTTGAAACAACAGATATGAGAAAGAGCAGTATTTTGTGAGGGCATTTGGGGTTGTGAGAATGGGACAAGAAGATGGTGGCAGGGAGAAAGAAAGGAACTGTGTAGTAAATAGCATTCTGCAGGGCAGAACAGCAGACTGCTGCAGAGCACAAGCTGGATGTGAATGTGCTTCTTCACATACAACCTTCCTCTTGCCAGGACAAAGACTAGGAAAGTGCTTAGGTAACAGCTGACATCAGGCTCTGCTTCCACTGGTGAATGCAGAAGTCTGACTTTTATTTACAGGAGATTTCAGTTTAAGTCAGAGGTGATCAGAAAGCAACACTTTTTGTTTTAATTTTCAGGTTTCAATTCTCAGGTTTCACCATGATCCTACCAACCCAATCACAAGTGACATGGGAAAGGCTGAGGTTCTCAATGACTTCTTTACCTCAGTCTTCACTGCAAAGGCCTCCAGCCTCACTCCTGGAGCCATGGAAGATAATGGCAGGGACTGGAAGGAAGAGCTGCCCATCACAAGTGATGATCAGGTTCGTGATCACCTGAAGCACCTGAAAGTGTTTAAGTCCATGGGACCCAACGGGAAACACCCACAGGTGCTGAGAGAACTGGCAGGTGAGGTTGCTAATCCCTTTTCTATTATATTCCAAATTCCCTGGCAGTCTGGTGCAGTCCCCACTGACTGGAAAAAGGGAAATACAACTCCCATTTTCAAAAAGGGTAGGAAGAAGGAGACAGAGAACTCCAGGCAAGTCAGTCTCACCTCTGTGCCCTCCCTCCTGGAGGACCTGCTGAGACAGGAGACAGGAGAATAGTGAAGAGGTGATTGGCTACAATCAGCATGGCTGCACCAAGGGCCAATCCTGCCTGACAAACCTGGTGGCCTTCTATGAACAGGTCACAACATGAATAGATGAGGGGTGAGCAACTGATGTCATCTAACTGGCCCTGAGCAAGGCCTTTGACACTGTCCCACACCACATCCTGGTCTCCAAGCTGGTGACACATGGGTTTGATGGGTGGAGCACTGGATGGATAAAGAACTGGTTTGATGGCCACACCCAAAAAGTGGCTGTAAATGGCTCCATGGCCAAGTGGAGGGCAGTGACAAGCAGAGTCCCTCAGGGATCAGTCCTGGGACCAGTCTTGTTCAACACCTTTGTTGGTGCCATGGACAGAGGCACTGAGTGCAGCCTCAGCAGGTTTGCTGCCCACACCAAGCTGTGTGGTGCAGCAGCCAGGCTGGAGGGCAGGGATCCATCCAGAGGGACCTGGGCAGGCTGCAGAGGTGGGCACAAGCCAAGCTCAGGAGGTTCAACAAGACCAAGTGCAAGGTCCTGCATCTGGGTTGAGACAATGCCAAGCACAACTCCAGGCTGAGCA
This sequence comes from Pogoniulus pusillus, assembly GCF_015220805.1. Classification (NCBI taxonomy): domain Eukaryota; kingdom Metazoa; phylum Chordata; class Aves; order Piciformes; family Lybiidae; genus Pogoniulus; species Pogoniulus pusillus. The sequence continues at coordinate 10,834,082 of NC_087296.1, read as the reverse complement.
GTGAGTGGCTGGAGAGCAGCCCTGAGGAGAGGGACTTGGGGGTGCTGGTAGATGAGAAGCTCAACATGAGGCAGCAGTGTGCACTTGCAGCCCAGAAAGCCAACCAGATCCTGAGCCACATTAGGAGAAGTGTGGCCAACAGGGCCAGGGAGGTGATTCTCCCACTCTACTCCACTCTGATAATCCTTGTGGTCCCTTCCAAGCCTGACTGATTCTATGATTCTAACCCAAAACAACAATAATCCCAAGGCACTTGGAACTCCCAAGAGCTCATTATTCTACTCAACAGAGAGTAAAGAAGATAATGTTTTGATCTAACCTGATGAAAAATCTCTTTAGTGGTCTTGGCAGGATTTGGAAGACACTTGCAGCCGTCCCTGGAGGTGTCAATAAAAGACTGGATGAGGCACTTAGTGCCATGGTCTAATTGATTGGACCAGAGCTGGGTGCTAGGTTAGACTGGATGATCTTGAAGGTCTCTTCCAACCTGGCTGATTCTATGATGCTATGAAAAGGCACTACCTGCCTGCTGGTTTCTGAAAGAGAAAGGATGAGTGCATTTTAGACAATCTTTCTTTTGTACATACAGAGAAAGAAGTGCAACAAAGGCATTTGTGGTGCTATTTAAAACATCACATTTGCTACAGTATGTTCCTGTCCCACTCAGCTATGCAAAGTTCTCTGCTCCAGCTGGCTGCAGAAGGTCTGGAGAGAGGGTCTTGTCAGGACATGTGATCAAACAAAGCAGATTTCTGCAGTCCATGTCTAGGGATGAAGCATGTTAGTGACTACAGGAAGGAAACGTCTCTTACTGACTTGTTCTGTGCTGTGCCACTTCTGTATGTGAATGGATGACTGCAGTCTCCAGGGGAGTTTGTTTTATTCATGGTAATTACATTTAATATTGCAGATAGCTTGGAGGGGACTGATTAGCATGACAACTGTCTACATCTTTCTCCAAGGAGCAGTGGACATGGTGCCCTCTGGAGTGTTTCTCAGCATAGGTTCTGCAGTAAAACCCAGCTCACTTTTAGTGTCTATCAGTAGAAGAGTTTCATAAGTAGAAAGAAAGTAAATGCACAAACATAAACCATCCATAGAGCTTTCCATCTTTGTCAGAAAAATCCTCATCCTCTAAGTAACTTCACCTGAAGACTCAACAGAGAACTGGGCATTAAAATATTATACTCTGGAAAGACTCATGGCTTTGCCTACTGTCACAGAGTCACAGTATCACAGTATCATCAGGGTTGGAAGAGACCTCACAGATCATCAAGTCCAGCATGCTTCAAAGTACACGAATGGAGGATAAGAGTGCAAGTGACCAAACCCTTCAGACACTGAACTGATAGCTACTCCTACCCAGAGACATCCAGGGACCAATACATCCTGAACCAGCCTCTATCAAAATGCTGCTCAGCAGCTGAGTATTGCAACCAGTACTTGAATTAACCAAGTGCAGCACAAACTGTTTCTTCTTACTGGACTGAAAAGTACCACTTGCACCATGATCCTGATGGCAATTATTAATGGACTCCTAAGGAAAAGTCTATGGAAAAGCATGACCAAATATCTCAGAATCTATACCATTCTGCTCTGCTTTTATTAAATGACCTCAGGCAAGCTGTCAACGTGTGTGAGCTCTACAAAGACATTGCCTAAGACAGGATTTTATCGTTTCAGCGTAGGGACAACGAACTGCATATAAAGCAATATTAATGCAGTGGCAATATCCACACTACACAGCTCCTTCTTAACAAGGATTACTTTTGCAATGCTTAACACTGCTGTTGGCAACTGTAAACCTATCACAGGCTTAACATTCCTGATGAGTGGGCAAAAAAAAATAACGAAAGCAGCCCAGTTTTGTAAGTGAAGAGTCGATGGCAGTCAGCCTTGTGAAAGAAACCTTTTAGTGTCAGTGATAATGAAAATACCTGCTACCTATGACAGAGCTAAAATGGTGTCATGACCTGGCAATTTCTATTCAGTGCTGTCACATCCATGCACTGCACGGATCGGGATTGCCATCATGTAAATGTAACAGGATTCGTTACCCTGCATTGTTGCTCAGCTGGGAGCAGTAATTCTTAAGTTTCCTGTAAGTTGTGAAGAGCAGCAGGGGGGCCATGAAGAGCTTGGAAACCTATATTTTTTCCATTTATTTTTTTTTTTAATGCAAATTACACTAGTAAGTCAAAAAAATCACTTCTGTTAAAAATACATTCAGAATTAACAAATGCCAAAAAGAAAAGGGGAAAAAAAAAAATAAAGGAAAATAAGAAAGAAAGAAAGAAAGAAGGAAAGAAAGAAGGAAAGAAAGAAGGAAAGAAAGAAGGAAAGAAAGAAGGAAAGAAAGAAAGAAAGAAAGAAGGAAAGAAAGAAGGAAAGAAAGAAAGAAGGAAAGAAAGAAGGAAAGAAAGAAGGAAAGAAAGAAGGAAAGAAAGAAAGAAAGAAAGAAAGAAAGAAAGAAAGAAAGAAAGAAAGAAGAAAGAAAGAAAGAAAGAAAGAAAGAAAGAAAGAAAGAAAGAAAGAAAGAAGGAAAGAAAGAAGGAAAGAAAGAAAGAAGGAAAGAAAGAAGGAAAGAAAGAAAGAAAGAAAGAAAGAAATAAAGAAAGAAAGAAAGAAAGAAAGAAAGAAAGAAAGAAAGAAAGAAAGAAAGAAAGAAACAAAGAAAGAAAGAAAGAAAGAAAGAAAGAAAGAAAGAAAGAAAGAAAAGAAAGAAGACACATTTGGATTGCATCTTTTGCCTTCTGAATATTTAACTTTATAACAAAAGCCCAGCCTAGAAAAATAACATTCTTTACTGGATTTTGAGGAGGATACAGCTGTACAAAGCAAAAATGTCATCCTGATATTTTCACGTTACTGTGCTCTAAACTGCTTCCAGAAGAGATCTCTGCCCACTAAGCATTTAGTTGAGTAGTCAGCAGTCCTAATTTCAATGCTTTTTTGGGTGGTGTTCTAACTGCAACTAAAGCAGGGTTATGAATACCAACTTCTTCTAGGTATGTATGCAGCTACATAGATGTGTCCTGTGTGTATGTGGGTGTGTGTCTACCTACTCTAGCTGTCACACACCAGTATGTATTTATACTGCAACCCTTACTAACAGGATGCGCTGCCTATTCCTAAGCACTTTACAAACATTAACAATTCAGACCTCACCAAAAAGAACCACAAACCCAAACAAACCCAAACACAACCTCAACCCCGTGAGGTTCATATTATATATTCTAGATGGGAAGACTAAGACCTAGAGAAATTAAGGCCAAAATCTTTCTACGTTAAAAAACTGAGCCTAAAAAGCTACCTGTAGACACTTCATTAAATTGCCTGCCTTCTAAACCTGCTAACTACCACTAGCTGCTTGTTCCATGGGAAATCACTGAAAGGTAGGGAAAAAATTATCTTCAGAAAATTGGATTGCTGCTTAGGTGCCCAAACTGGTTTCTTTTCACGTTAGAAAAATGATTTTTAGAGAAGTACGACTTTGATTAACAAGTATACAGGGAAAGCTGAAATACCCCAATAGGACATTTTCATTCCATTTAAACCTCTGCACTGTGCCCAATACTATGCATCTGCTGTAGTTAATACCACATTAAAGTAGAAACCCTCAACATTTTTGAAGCTGTGGGAAGCTGCAGCCTAGCACTTAGAAGCGGCAGGATTTTCCAGGGGGTGAAAAACAGGCTGTACCTGGAATGAGCTTGGAATTCTGGATACCCAAGTCTGAAAATTTGAATTAGCGATCCAAACAGGAATGAATGCCTTAGGAGAGGAGGCCTAGGGAACATGCAGGAAATTCCTAATAGGGAGGTGATTCTCCCACTCTACTCCACTCTGCTGAGACCCCACCTGGAGTACTGCATCCAGTCCTGGAGCCCCCATTACGAGAAGCATGTGGAGATGCTGGAGTGTGTCCAGAGAAGGGCCACTGGGATGCTCAGAGGGCTGCAGCAGCTCTGCTGTGAGCACAGACTGAAAGAGTTGGGGCTGTGCAGTCTGGAAAAGAGTAGGCTCCCAGGTGACCTTCTTGTGGCCTTCCAGTATATGAAGGGGGCTACAAAAAAGCTGGGGAGGGACTTTTCAGGCTCTCAGGGAGTGACAGGACTGGGGGGAATGGAACAAAGCCGGAGATAGGTAGGTTCAGCTTGGACGTGAGGAAGAAGTTGTTGAGCATGAGAGTGGTGAGAGGCTGGAATGGGTTGCCCAGAGAGGGGGTTGAGGACCCATGCCTGGAGGTGCTTAAGGCCAGGCTGGATGAGGCTGTGGGCAGCCTGCTCTAGGGTAGGGTGTCCCTGCCCATGGCAGGGGAGGTGGAACTGGCTGATCCTTGTGGTTCCTTCCAACCCTGACTGATTCTATGGTTCTATGATTTGTGATTGGAGCACTTGGCCCCCTGCCTCAGAATCTTCCTGGGTTGTGCAACCCCTGTCAGTAGTTATCCCTGTGTATTTTATACACATACACACACACACACACACACACACACACATATATATGTAAATCTCACTGAATACATGTAAGTAGAGTACTTGAATATATCCTGTACCTTGTTTCACTGGTGGGTGCCTGTTCCTCTGTCGCTATCCAGAGCTGCTGCTGCTTGTGACTCTTGTACATCCATATAGACGTAGCAAAGGGCACTGTTCTGTACAGGGATGGATGGGTGCCGTGAGCACGCAGGCAGCTGCGCAGGTGCAAGAGTTCAGCCAGCAAGGGAAAGAGAGTTGCATCTTGAGCCTTTCCAAATGCTGCCCTTCCCTCTTGCCCTCAACAGCTACGTGGTCAGCTCGGGTGTGGTAGGTGCATTTGCTTATGCAAGGTCTGAGCAAAGAAACAATGACAATCCAAGATTCTGAAAAGCCTGAACAAAAGATTGGGTGTTTGTTTTTGTTTCGTTTTTCCCCCTAATGAAAGCCACCTAAGTGCTGGAAAATACAGATCAGATGTAGAACAAAACACATGTTCCTAGGAGTATTTCATATACACATTGACCTACTAGCAAAACTCCCAAAGGCATCTTGTTGCCAACTACGTAACAGCACAGTAAGGTATTTTTTTTTCAGCCACAATAATACAGGAAGATAAAATACACATTCTAACACACAAACAGATCCCTCAAATATACCACAAAAAAGGTCTCCAACATTTCTCCAACTCCACTAGTCCCCTCCCCACCCTCCCTCCCCAACTGAAACAAACCAAAACCAAACAAAACCAAAATGTATTGATCCCTTAAGGTGTCATTAGAAAAACAAAAAAAAAAAATCAGAGAGGAAAGGGAAGAAAAAACAGAAAAGCAGCCCACTTACAGAGAAATTTGAAATGAGCTATAAAAGAGTAAACGTAGCTAGTACATATTCAGTTGGCCTTTGTTGATAGAAATCTGCAGATGTCTCTGTAGTTAGTAAAAGACATTTAGAGATAGCTATATAAAAGCACCTACAGTGCCATAAATAAAACCAGCGGGATTAAGAAGCGCTGTTTCTGCTGCTTAGTTCCAGGAGGTTCAGTTATTAGTTTATGTTACCCCTTGCCTTCCCCCCCCAAAAAAAAAAAAGAAAAGGTCTCATTTCTTTCTTCTCTTTTTCTTTTAACCACGATAAACTGTTTGTTCCTTGACCACTGTGGAGCCTCAAAAGTAAAGCACTTCTCCAAGAGCTGGCAGTTTTCTACACGGTCGCTCTGGACCCGCGGAGTGACAGACCCTTATTCCCTGACACGAAAACTAAACACCCCCCGCCCCAAAACCAGCAGCAAACCACTGACTCAGTAATCGCTCCCAATTGACAGCAGCGTGTTACTTCAGAAAGCCTGCACCGAGTTCCTCTGCTGTGCGGCACAGTTGGGTTAAGGCAAGTATGAACTGCACAGCCTGCAGGGCAGCCGAGGTGCGGGCGGGCGGCGGCTGCCGCAGGGTCAGCCTGGCCTTCCGAGCGCTGCGTCGGCTCGGGCGGCTCGACGGGGCCAGGGGTGCGGAGGGGGCTCCGAAAGCACCGAAAGAGCTGCGTTCATGTCTTAATCCAGATGGGCCACGCTGGCGGTGACTGGAGGAGGGAAGAGCCAGAAGATGGCACCAATGCCTCTGCTCTGGTCCTCTGGTGTTGGGAGGCAGGAGGTCCAAGGCGGGGGTCTGGGACATAGCTCTTAGTTAGAAAGAGGGGCTGAAGCTGTTAGGTTTTTTGTCTGGCTGTTCAATCAGCTTCGGTTTTGTTTTTCTCAGCACAAAAGCTGGATTTTTTTTCCTCTTCGAATAACCAGGGTGGGGTGCATCTTGAAACAGTTTCTTTAACGGGTTCTTCAGCCCGCACTGAGTAGCCCCTTTGTTTACTTTGACCTAGAAGAAAGAGAAGAAAGACCCTTAAAAGTCACCATAGACCTACCCATCACTGCCCTGCTGCTTTTCTGCAAGCTAGTGTAAGTCACCAACCAAAATCAGTTCAGGGACGCACAGGGTGAAAGAGGACAGCAAAGGCAAGGCTGTGACTCAGGCGATCGCTTGACTCTCTCTGAAACACTGTCAGAGATGTCAGCATAGGTTGCCTAAATTGTTCTAGGCAGAACTGATATTTAATTAGAATCTTAACTATATATCCACGTATTAACTGAGTGAGCTTTAGTAATCCAGCAGAAGTGTACCCAGCTTTGTAAAAGCAATAATCAATGCAGGATGCAGGACAGGACTGAATTTCTTTGTGAAAGGCATCTGAGTCTCACTCACAAAGCAGGCTGCACATGTGAGTGCCACAGCCCTGTACCCCTGAACAGTCCTGGCCCAAACCCACATTTTGTAACCCCAGATTCTAGTCTAAGCCAGATGAGCTGTTACTTGCTGCAACAGCAGACAACTGGTGTTACAGAATCACAAAAGCATGGAGGCTGGAAGGGCCCTCCAGAGCTCACCTAGTCCAGCCTCCCTGCCAGTGCACCTACAGCAGGCTGCACGGGATGGCATCCATCTCTGCCTTGAATGCCTCCAGAGAAGGAGACTCCACAGCCTCTCTGGGCAGCCTGTTCCAGTGCTCTACTGCCCTCAAAAGTAAAGAAGCTCTCCTCATGTTGAGATAGAACTTCCTACTCTCAAATTTGTGCCTGTTTCCTGTTGTCCTGTCCCTGGGCACTGCTAAAAAAAACTGTCCCCATCCTCCTGACACCCACTCTGAAGTTATTTATAAGCACTGATAAGATCCCCTTTCAATTTTCTCCAGGCTTAACAGCCCCAAGTCCCCCATCCCTGGTTGAGCACACTTGGTGCTGCCACCTCTGGCCTTAGAGCTAGGCTGGTAGTTGGCTCAGCTGGCAGTTTATTGAAATGAAAGCTGCCCGTTATGGCTGAATGCCACAAACGTGACTGTTAGCAGACAATAACACAGCAGATTTGTACTGCATGAATTTGCTCAGGGTCACAGGGTGTAGGTGCTGGTTTTTCTGTCCTGATTATGTTTCATTTACACTCCAGGTGAACACTTAAGTAGTACCCTCAAGTAACTAGACAGATACCTACAGCTTTAAACTGGGAGACCATGACCAGCATAATGCATGCATAAACACAACAGAAAGAAAAGATGGGACCAAGTAGTAAGCCAAATACATTAATCCCTCTGTCCCTGAATTATTGTCTCAAAATTTGGTGAAAAGTAGGATCCCATTAGTCAGGAGCTATCATTAAACCTCTTCCAGTGAAAAACAATATCCACTAGTTGCAGAGTACACATCAGTGGGCATATATGTATATACACACACATATACAGAGAAGTCTGCACAGAGGTGTGTAGGCTTCTATGTGCACTTATGTGTGTGCATATATATTTATATCACACAAAGACTCTTAGACTTCACAGAAGAGAAGGCAAGCAAGCTTCACTTCAGGGCTGAACTGCTTTTGAGCAATTTCTCCAGTGCATTAGGCATCAGCATCAGGCATGCATGCTGTTGGTTGGGGTTTGGGTTTTTTTTTTGCTTCAATTCTTTTCTTGAAAAAAAACCAACAAGTTTACTGTAAAAAACAAAGAAAAAATCTTCCTCCCCTCCCTCCTTCCTACTGGTTTTAGAGCAGTGATCATGCAGTGCAGTCTTGTTCCACAACTGTAACTGTGGTTTGGGGCTCTGGTTTTTTATGTGTAGTAAAATCAGTGCCATGGAGCGTTTAGTCACCTTCCTCGGTCACCTCCCAAGAGCAGAATTTTCTCTTGACAATTGATTTCCAGCATCTTATTGTGTTCTTGTCCCGTGGTCTGGAAATGAGCACTGGCATCTCCCGCACAGAATGCCAGGAAGCTGCTTTTTAGCGCATCAGCTGCGGTCACACTGTAAGGAGGTACACGAGCACCGGTTCTGTCCCGCTCTGCTTAAAAAGCGTACTCGTTTTGAAGGGACTGTCTAGGCTTCTTGGCTTGTACAGCATAGAGCACACTGTTGGCACTTAAATAATAGAAAAGCCATTTATAGCAGGTAGACAAGTGGCATGACAAGACTTCTCCCCCAAAATACCAGTGTTTTCTTTCAAACACGATTGCACAGAATCACAGCATGTCAGGGGCTGCAAAGGACCTCCAAAGCTCATCCAGTCCAACACCCCCCCTGCCAGAGCAGGATCTCCTAGAACAGATTACACAGGAGCACATCCAGGCAAGTTCTGAATATCTCCAGAGAAGGAGACTCCACAACTTCCCTGGGCAGCCTGTGCCAGTGTTCCGTCACCCACACAGGGAAAAAATTACTCCTTGTGCTTAAATGAAACTTCCTATGCCTCAGCTTCCACCATTGCCCCTTGTCACTGGGCATCACTGAGCAGAGCCTGGCTCCAGCCTCTGGACACTCACTCTTTACATCTTTATAAACACGAATGAGGTCACTTCTCATCTCCTCCTCCCCAGGCAGCACAGCCCCAGCTCCCTCAGGCTCTCTTCATAAAGAAGGTGTTCCACTCCCTTCATCATTTTTTGTGGCTGTGCACTGGACTCTCTCAGGCAGTTCCCTGAGGTCCTTCTTGAACAGTGAGGCCCAGAACTAGACACAGTATTCCAGACGTGGCCTCACCAGGGCAATTTTGAACCAAGTACATTTTTCTCTTTAAAAATTAAGCTGATTTAAATTAAATGTGAAATGAGGAGAGTTGTGAGTGGAGTTCAAAGCCTAAAAATATAGAGAAAAGAAACAAAGTGAGCCTGAATCTAATAATTCTAAACTATTTAAGGAAAGAGTAGTCAGAGATAGTTTATTATCTACAGATAATAAATCAAGATTTGTTTTTTCCTCCTTAGTGTCCTGTTCATTTATGGTAGTTTTGCATAGTAACTGAAATTCCATACAAATGCCCTCTGTGTGTTTAAGTAGAACTGGAATGTTCCCACAAAAGAGAAATTTGACTGATTCACAAATAAAAAAACCCCTAGTAATTCTTTAGATTAAAAAAAAACATTTAGATAAAAGAACCTGACACAACAGAAATGCAAACAGGAGGAGCCTAAATCAATATCATTATTTAATTGCACCTGTGAGTTTGTGTAAGTTCAGTACAACCTCCAAATTAACAAAATGAAGTGCACACAGGAGGAAAATGGTTACAGAATGGGGTGGCTTAACAGTTAGCAATTACTGAACCCAGCATTCCTTCAGGATAATAATTAAGCCAGGCATGTAGAAAAGAGTTAAAATGGATTGAAATCACTTTGGTGTAAATCTGTCTGGCTTGAACTGGAAGGAAAGTTTGTGTCAATGGAATTCTGTCATTGCAATTGCACTAAAACATCCATGTCAGTATGTGGATGATGACTGAGACCTACCACTCAACTCTGCATGTCTCTAAGGTTTTTAGTAGTTCTGTATCTTAATCAATCTGGTAAGTCCATGGCAGGGTGGGGGTGGGTCCTCTGTGTCTACTGCTGAGATGCATGATGAAATTTGCATTTTGACAGAGTCTGTGCAACCATTAGAGGCTGCTGTTGTTTTGGTAAACTCTTCAAAGGCCATATGTCCTCCTTGGATTTTGTTAGTGTGCCCAGCCCACCTATAGGCACTACCACATCGCAGACAACAAAAACAAGTAAAAGAGGTGGTGATGTGCCTCTGGGCATAGGTAGTAACCAGATGGTTTAAAGACAGCTATCTGCTACATCTCTGGTAAACCCACAGTTCCATGCACACAGCCTAAATAGCAGAGGAAACAGAAGTAGCAAGGAGGTATCTTTAGATTTTAGAATCATAGGATCATAGAATAGAACCATAGAATCTGTCAGGATTGGAAGAGACCACAAGGATCATCTAGTTCCAACCTCCCTGCCATGGGTAGGGACAGGTTACATTAGATCAGGCTGTCCAGAGCCTCATCCAGCCTGGCCTTAATCACCTCCAGGGATGAGGCCTCAACCTTTTCTTGATTTTTGGCAGGAATTGGACAAGATGAAGTTTAATAAATTCTCCACTTTCTAAGGATTCAAAGACATTTTGTAGCAGTTGATAAAGCTAAGGAAACAGTTGTCTGAATATAGCTATATGGATATTTATGGGGATAATTGTATCACTCCTTTTTAGTTTGGATGTTAGGAAAAAAAATGTTTTCTGAAAAGAGTGGTCAGGGAGTGACACAGACTGCCCAGGGAGGTGGAGAGTCACCATCCCTAGACACGTTCAGGAAATGGGTGGACATGGCACTTTGGGACATGTTTTAATGGCCATGGTGGTGTTGGGTTGACAGCTGGACTCAATAACCTTAGAGGTCTTTTCCAACCAAAAAGATTCTATCATTCTATGATCTCTTCAGGCTTTGCAACCAATCTCTTGCTTTCTTTTTCTTTTTGCTCCTAGTCTGTATGAAGATACTCAGTAAATACAATCTGCTCTTCTGGAAGAAACACTGAGAGTGCAAAGAGAATAGGATAATATCTCAGCTAGAGGGCTCCATATGGTGATGCCAAGGTATGGAGCACTAAGAAAGTAATAGGATTAGAATTGTTCTAAGTACCTGTGAGCCACACATAATGCTAAGAAGGAAATAACAGCTTCTAAATGCACAGCGCTGTGCCCAAAGTGCAGGTGAAAAACATCTTTGCTTGAGCACAGACAGATGGGAAGCTGAAGTTAAGATGGCATTGGAGATATGCACTGCTGTAATTTGAGATTATTAAAAAGCTCCTAGCAAAGCTCCCCAAGGGCCCCATCCTAAGCACTACCACAGAACTCATCGTACCACTGATGGAGGAGTAAATGCCAGTTCCATGCAAAACTGCACTAATCCGTTAGCAGACTTGCTTCCAGTGATTAGGAAGCAATAGTGTGGCCAGCAGGAGCAAGGAAGTGCTGATTGCCCTCCTGTAGTCAGCACTGGTGAGGCCACACCTTGGGTCCTGAGTTCAGTTTTGGGCCCCTCACTCCAAAGAAGGACATTGAGGTGATGGAGCAGGTCCAGAGAAGGGCAAAGTAGCTTGTGAAGGGTCTGGAGAACAGGGCTGGTGAGGAGCAGCTGAGGGAATGGAACTGGGGCGGAGAAGAGGAGGGTGAGAGGGAGGTAATTACATTCAAGGGTGAATGGAAGTGTGTGTTGGGATGGGTATTGTTCACCTGTATTTAGGGCTTGTCCTCAAAACTGGTGTTCAGATGACAAAGAAAGGCAAAAAAAAAAAAAAGCTCATTTTGGCCCTTTGTGAGCTGTTCTGTGCTGTTCTTTTACCAGAGATGGTACATCAAAAACATTCCAAAGGTTGCAGCACCGAGGTTAGATTTAACTGGACAGTCAGGACTGCTCTGAATTGCAGTTGGCATCAGTATAAGAAGGAGCTGGAGATGCTTATTCCTAGACTGGTCTATAGTTGAATGATATCTCTAGTGTGAATGTCACACAGTATCACAGTATCACCAAGGTTGGAAGAGACCTCATAGATCATCAAGTCCAACCCTTTACCACAGGGCTCCTCCAGTTGTGTGTCTGTGTTGAGATTTGGTTATCCCTTTAATGGCCAGATATATCAGGCTGCACTTCCAGGCATGGGTGGAGCTGTCACTGACTGGTTAGGTAAAAACACTGGCTGCAAATTGTTAGTTGCATAGCCACATGTCATTGCATCTGTTGTAGAATAGCCACGTGTCATTGCATTTGTTGAAGCCTTTTAAATGTGGAGACTGGAATGGAGGTACAGAAGTGCCTCAGGGAACAGATGTGCTGGGAAGACAAATGCAAATTCCACCCACTTAAATTAGCAAGTTGCTGAACTTCTGATAAATTTTAACCAAACCCTTTTCTTTTGCAAGCAAGTTTTGTCAGTTCTGACTAGTTTCTACTATGCCACGTTCTCGTTGCTCCTGAGCAGAACGTGCTTGAAGAGAAAAATCAGATGAGAGCTGGGGGTTACTTAACTGTGACACACACATCCCACCCCAAAGAATCATTATAATTCAACAGCAGACTAATGGTGGTGCTGCTCTGTAGCTTGAATTTGGTCTACCAAATAAATGGGCAGAAGCCCATTCTGAATTTTTAAGTTACGTCACCTTTCAGCTTAATGATCCTTTAATATCAGCCTGCTACTCTGAAGAATCTCTCAGAAGTGAAGTACTTACATATACATGGGCTGTAGCTGTAAATGAGATGTCTTCTGTGGACCTTGATAGCCGTAAGAGTCAAAGCCACCTATGAAATCAACTGAAAGGGGGGGAAAAAGGCTTTCATTAGCAACATCTTTTCAGAAGTAATAGACACTATTGCTCAAAAATCACCCAGCACACAGATTATTTTTGACAGGCCCTCTAATAACCTGTAAAAATGAGACCAGTTAATTGTGGAGATGCAGGAAAAGGATAACAAAAAAAGGTAAAGAAATTGAAAAAAAAAAGTGGCAGAGTCCTTTAAAAAATCATTTAAATCCAGTTAATTTTGAACTCAGTGGAAGACACAAACAACCTGGTAATCAGAGACTTCAAATGCTGAAGCCCATTTATTCCTTGGCATGAATGCTTTGCTTCTGCCCATGCTTACTGTGTCTGGCTTGCTGTCATACTGCGGTTCGGAGATGGAGGGGACAGAGCACATTGATCTGACACTGAGAGACAGAAGTTTCCCTGATTCCCTGCTTTGACATTTGGGTTGAAATGAAGGGAGGGAGGACTGGAACAACTTATCTGAGCTTCAGGCAGGAGGCTTCATGGATCTAAGAGAAGCAGCATTTCTCTCAAGATGCTGGAGGTCTGCAGGAAGGTTGCAGGGTGGGAGATATTTATTAATTCACACCATTGCCAGTCCCTGATGGTCTCCTCATGTTTATTTTAAACAATTTGCAGGGCAATTCCATCTCATCTGAGCCTGAGCCCCCTGGCTTGCTGCTACAACACTTTCTTTACACAGGTAAAAGTGCACCCAGTGCTTCCTTGGCATCAGGAGAACCGGCTATTGCCTTTGGGGAATTATTTGCAGGCAGCTCTCGTCCCTGAAATATTGTCTCTTACCTAGCAGATATGAATTTGACTTTACTTTGATAGAAAAAGGGCAAAGAGCTCAGGTGTGGAAGTGCATTTTTCACAGATGTGGGCACTGCTACCAACAGCCTGGCTCTAGCAAAAGCAAAAACACCCAAACCACCAAAGATAAAAGGTTCTTTGATAGAGGATAGCTTCTGGTGGATCTAAAATGCAGCACAAAAGAAATGTAAAATGCCAGCTTTGAGAACTTTCAGAGTGACTGGAGTCCTTAACACTTACATTGACAGGGTTATTTTATCCTAAGGTACCCCTCAGTGTGTGCCATACAGTTGCATGGATTCCAGGCATGGTATGAAATAATTTCTTTCTGCAGGCAAAAAGCCATCAAAACAGTAGACTGGACCAGAGCAGCACATCTGCATTGCAACCACAGACATCTTGAACATCTCATCCACCTTCTTCCCTGGCAAGAATGGCCCCTCCAGAAATAATTTCACTGATTCTGAATGATATTTAACTAGATTAATTCCTGACATCTCTAATGAAGGAGGTTCTGTACTCTCTGTGTGTTACCTTTCCCTGCACTTAACTTCCTAATGTCTAATTTAAATGCAATTTCCTGCAAATTAGCTACTTTTCTACATTTTGGCTCTTTCTCCCTATAGATAGGAAGACAAATGAGCTTTTTTCCCCCCCTTTTCCTTTTTAAACTACTTGTAAGCATTTTCAGAAAAGATATTTCTCCAGGCTTAAAAGGACTTAGTTCTTCCAAAGTTTTCTGATACATTTTTCAAGCCTCTAAATCACAGAACCATAGAATCAACCAGGTTGGAAAAGACCTTCAAGATCATCCTGTCCAACCTAGCACCCAGCCCTGTCCAATCAACCAGACCATGGCACTAAGTGCCTCATCCAGGCTTTGCTTCAACACCTCAAGGAACGGCGACTCCACCACCTCCCTGGGCAGCCCATTCCAATGCCAATCACTCTCAGTGACCTTCCAGGATCTGAAGGGGGCCTACAAAAAGCTGGGGAGGGACTTTTTAAGCTATCAGGGAGTGCCAGGACTGGGGGGAATGGAGCAAAGCTGGAGGTGGGGAGAGTCAGCCTGGATGTCAGGAGGAAGTTGTTCAGCATGAGAGTGGTGAGAACCTGGAATGGGTTGCCCAGGGAGGTGGTTGAGGCCCCATGGCTGGAGATGTTTCAGGCCAGGCTGGCTGAGGCTGTGGGCAGCCTGCTCTAGGGTAGGGTGTCCCTGGGCATGGCAGGGGGTTGGAACTGGCTGATCCTTGTGGTCCCTTCCAACCCTGACTGATTCTATTATTCTATGCTATGATTCTCTGAACATATAATCATAGAATCAACCAGGTTGGAAGAGACCTCCAAGATCATCCAGTCCAACCCATCACCCAGCCCTATCCAGTCAACCAGACCATGGCACCAAGTGCCTCATCTAGTCCAACTCTTCTGCTAGTGCAGGATCACCCAGGGTCAATCACATACAAACATGCCCACACAGGTTTGGAATACCTCCAGAGACGGAGACTCCACAGCCACTTTAGGCAGCGTGATCCAGCACTCTGCCACCCTCAAAGAGAAGAGCTTTTTCTTTTCCTTTTTTTCTCACTCTTGACCTCTGACAACACAAGTCAGGACATACCTGTGTTGGAGTGAGTGTCTCAATTATGTCAACCTGTCATTTTATGGATGTTGCTTATATGCATTTGACCACTTTGTATTTCTTGTGCACTTCCCAAGACCCTTCTGGCAAGCAGTAAACCATTATTAGAAGGCTGCAGGCACCAATGCTCTCTTTTGCAGTCGTGGGGCAAAAGGTCTTTAGGTGATTTTTGGCTTGTGTTCAGCATACTGAATCAAGGTGCTAAGAAAAAAATTTCTTTGAGTAAAATGAGTTTGTGTGAGCATGAGAGAAAGATGCAGGCTGAGGATCTCTGTGTGCATTATGTCTTTGCCCAGCTGTACAGTGTAAACACAGCATTAACAAGCCAGATTGTCAAGTGACACACAAGGCAAGCTGGTTCTTCTCTCCCTCTACCCTGCCCTAAGTGAGATCACATCTGAAATATTATGTCCAGTTTTGGGCTCCCCAGTTCAGCAGAGACAGGGACCTGCTGGAAAGAGTCCAGTGGAAAGCCATGAGGATGACTGGGGACTTGAGCATCTCCCCTGTGGAGAGAGACTGAGAACTCTGGGGCTGTTTAGTCTGCAGAAGAGAAGGCTGAGAGGAGATCTGATCAGTGCCTATAAATATCTGAGGGGTGAGTGTCAAGTGGAGCAATCTCTTTTTGATGGTGCACAGCAGTAAGACAAGGAACAATGGATACAAACTGGAACAGAGAAGGTTTCATCTCAACATAAGGAGAAACTTCTTTACAGTGAGGGTGATAGAGCCCTGGAGCAGGCTGCCCAGAGAGGTTGTGGAGTCTCCTTCTCTGGAGATATTTGAAACCTGCCTGGATGCATTCCTGTGCAAACTACCCTGGGTGATCCTGCTTTGGCAGGGGGGTTGGACTTGATGGTCTCTGGAGGTCCCTTCCAACCTCTAATGCTCTGTGGTTCTGGGAGAGACATAGCTGTGTTCAGCTAACAGTGGAATTTCCAACCTGTGTAATGAAATGATGGTAGGGCAGACCCTACTGTAGCTTTGTAGCCATACAATGGCTCCCTACATGCAAGAACATTTGCAGGGTAGGCAATGAAAAAGTGAACTCCAAGCCAAGAGGATTTCAGGAACTTCTTTGTAGCAAGGTTTCTTGATAGCAGCAGTTTCTCAGCACTGCGAAGCTTGTGGAGTCCACACTCTGCTCAAAGCTCCCTGTGGGCTCTGAGGTAGTTTCTTAAAGCATGCAAAATGCTGCCCTTTCTGCAGGCATTTTATCCTGGCTGTGCCTGAAAGGTCAGTAAAAGTGTCCTACAACTGATGCATTGCTGGCAGCAGTAACATCAGATGAATAGAACAGGGCTCATTAGCTGCTTTGCTACAGAGGCTTCCACCCTTAACCTCATCCATCAAGCACGCTTTTGACTGCTCTATTTTACATTAGTCTCACATGTCACTGTTATCAGAGGTGGCTCTTCTGTCATGCTTTGCCTCAGTAAAGTCATATGTTCATATACACACAGGCAGAGATGTCATTCCTTTGAAAGACTGGGTGCTGAGATGCTTGTTTTCCTAGTGGGACCTGAATAGGATAACAGCAACACCATTTGTCTGTGAAATGTCTTAAGGAATTCAGGCTGAGTAGTTTCTTCCTTTGCTGATGTTAAGGGGCTTGTCAGGCATGGCTGTAGTTACAACTCTGACACAGACAGGTCATGTGGCTCAAAACACAGACATCTTTCCTATTACTGAACATCCACAAGGATGGGAAGTTTCAGCCTATGCTCACAGCCATGGTCCACACTGTCTTCATTGTGTATCTGGACAGGATGAAGGGCATTAAAGAGCTTCTGGGCCTCTCAATTTAAGAAAGATGCTGAGGTGCTGGAAGGTGTCCAGAGCAGGGCAGCAAGGCTGGGGAGGGGCCTGGAGCACAGCCCTGTGAGGAGAGGCTGAGGGAGCTGGGGGTGTGCAGCCTGCAGAAGAGGAGGTTCAGAGCAGAGCTCATTGCTGTCTACAACTACCTGAAGGGAGGCTGTAGCCAGGTGGGGTTGGTCTCTTCTCCTGGGCAAGAAGCAACAGAACAAGGGGACAGAGTCTCAAGTTGTGCCAGGGGAGGTCCAGGCTGGATGTTAGGAGGAAGTTGTTGTCAGAGAGAGTGATTGGCATTGGAATGGGCTGCCTGGGAACGTGGTGGAGTCACGGTCCCTGGAGGTGTTTAAAAGGAGACTGGGTGAGGCACTTAGTGCCAGGGCTTAGTTAATTAGGAGGTTGGACTTGATGATCTTAGAGGTCTTTACCAACCTGGTTAATTCTGTGACTCTGATTATTTTTCATTTCTGTAACGGACCTCTGGAGATCAACTAATCCAAGCCCCCTGCTAGAGCAGAGTTCCCTAGCTCAAGTTACACAGGAATGTGTCTGGGTGGGTTTTGAAAGTGTCCAGAGAAGCCTCCATAACCTCTCTGGACAGCCTGATGCAGAGCTCTGGCATCAAAGGAAAGAAGTTTCTCCTTAAGTTCAAGTTTTGCTTTAAGTTCTCCTTTCTTGATGGTTCTCCTTCCAACACACCTCCAGTGCCACATGAGCAGTCACCTCTGCCCTTTCTTTTCCTTCACCTCCTGCTAACTGGACAGTCTCTTTCTCAGATGGAAGCTCTACTTTGGCTCTCTGAGGTGTCACAACTCCCCGGCGTGTGCTTACGCTGCTCCTTCTATATAAACTGAAATCTCAGCTTCTCCCTGTGATATTTACCCATGGATAATTTCACATCCATTCCAGTTCAGCATGGCTAAACTCAGCACTTTCAGCTGCTCCTCCCTAACCTTCTTGGCTGTTTCACACAGTGAATGATGACACCTGTAACCCTCAAGTCTGCCTGCCACTTGAGGATATAAGTTAGAAGTCAACTTGGTTTGGGCTGGGCACAGTTTAATTTCCAAGCACTATTTTTGCATAGTGAAGAGGAAGACTTCTCCATCTGTTGACACAGCTCCAACATTTACCCAGGGCACTTGGTGTCAAACACCACCATTTTTCCTTTCTTTTTTTTTCAATTCCTTTCCAACTCATGGAGCTATGGGGCAAAGGCTGCAGGACTCACCTTTTTGTCTAGGTTTCTCCTCTCTACATTCTCCTGCTGATTTAATTGTCTGTATTACATCAAGCAGAAGCTAAATCATTTTACCTTTAAAGTCTTTTGTAGAGGCTCCACATCAATCTCTCTTTCAAGTTCAAAACAGCTAAATTCTGACCCATATTTGCCAGCTTGACCTTCCCAAGCATTTTCTTTCCTTGTGAGGATGTCCTCACAAACAGTTCTCTCATCATTTTCTCTACAACTCATCTTTGCTCTCCTGGCAATAGTTAGGTTGCCAATGTCCTTACAGTCTTGTCCACCACAGAGCTTGCTCATAGCTTCTCTGTGCGTCTCTGTGTGTGTGTGCACATGGGTGCTTCTTGGACATTCAGGTAATGCCTAAACATCTGACATCTTAAATTTATATACACTGGATCCAAAGGGCAAAGACTTGAACCCTTGGAATCAGGCCTTGGAAATGCCATAATTAAGCTCCACCAGCCCAGAACTGTCAAGGTTGGAGGGGACCTACCTCAAGGATTGCCTACTTCCAACTCCCATGCCACAGGCAGGGACATTTTCCACCAGATCAGGTTGCCCAGAGCCACATTCAGACTGGTCTTAAAAAACTCCAGGAATGAGGCTTCCACCACCCCTGTGGACAACCTGTTCCAGGGTCTCACCACCCTCACAGTGAAGAACTTCTTCTTAACATCTAATCTCAATCTTCCCTCCTCTAGCTTGGATCCGTTCCCCCTAGTCCCTATCACTACTAAGCCACCACAAGGCACTCCGCTGCACAGGTAGTTGGGAGAGAGGAGAGACAGCAACCAAACCACAGGTAATAACACTGCTGGAGGCACTGCTGGTGCAGAAGTGTGAGAGAACAGAGAGCTGTGCACAAATACTGGTAGCTAAGAACTGAACAAAAAGGGGGGAAAAATGGAGGGGAGCAAAATTAGGCTTATTTTTAATAACACTGGAAATGACTCCACTCTGGTGAGACCCCACCTGGAGTATTGCATCCAGTTCTGGAGCCCCTATTACAACAGGGATGTGGAGATGCTGGAGCATGTCCAGAGAAGGGTCATGAGGATGCTCAGAGGGCTGCAGCAGCTCTGCTGTGAGGACAGACTGAAAGAGTTGGGGCTGTGCAGGCTGGAGCAGAGGAGGCTCCCAGGTGACCTTCTTGTGGCCTTCCAGGATCTGAAGGGGATCTACAGAAAAGCTGGGGAGGGACTTTTTAGGCTGTCAGGGAGTGCCAGGACTGGGGGGAATGGAACAAAGCTGGAGGTGGGGAGATTCAGCCTGGACGTGAGGAGGAAGTTGTTGAGCATGAGAGTGGTGAGAGGCTGGAATGGGTTGCCCAGGGAGGTGGTTGAGGTTCTGTCCGTGGAGGTGTTTAAGGCCAGGCTGGCTGAGGCTGTGGGCAGCCTGCTCTAGGGTAGGGTGTCCCTGGCCATGGTGGTGGGGTTGGAACTGGCTGATCCTTGTGGTCCCTTCCAACCCTGACTGATTCTGTGACACAAACCTAAAAGAGCATATGGAGACACCCTTGCTCCTGTAGCTTTGCCAGTATCGTGCCAACCACCTCACTGTTTGGTGAAGGCACTTCCAAAACACTTTAGCCCTGCTGCCTTTCAATGCTGTGAGCATGGCCTGATGGCTGTTCCAGAGCAGAGCACACAGGAGGAGGTTTGCTTGCATACAACCTCAGTAAAGTTTGTTTACAAGGACAATCAAATGTTATTGGTCTTTGTGCTGACTGCACAGTGATTTAGACTTGCAAAACAGGGTAAAGCCAAGCACTTGGAAAGCAGGGGGAAGCAGGGCATCTGCCAACGCTGTGTTGGAAGGGCTCTGCCCTTCCTGCAACCACAGGAGGGTTCAGAAACATCATAAGGACTTGGACACTCAGTCTGGTTCATGCAGTGCAATGAGCTGTATGTCTGCCAAACAGCCAGTGCTGGCCTGGCGGTGCTCTTAGCTCACCCATCTGCATGGTGAAAGGAAAACCTGACGTTGTCAAACCACAAACTCACAGAGGTTGGAAGGGACCTCCAGAGATCGAATCCAACCTCCTTGCCAAAGCAGGATCACCAAGGGTAGTTCACACAGGAATGCATCCAGGCAGGTTTTGAAAGTGTCCAGAGAAGGAGACCCCACAACCTCCCTGGGCAGCCTGCTCCAGGGCTCTGTCACCCTCACTTTAAAGAAGTTTCTCTTCATATTGGAGAACTCATGACACTTATGACTCCTAGGATGGCCACAGGAGAAGCAAGGAAAAACCCCTACACAAATTGTGGTGGCTTCTCTGCTCAGATTGTTCCCTCACCACCACTGTTTCCATGTTGTTTATTTCTATAACAATCAAACTTACTCTAGTTATTTGCTTCACAGAGGTTTTGCCTCCAGCTTCATCTCCTCTTATCACATTTCATGTTGGATAAGGGCCTGCAGCATCTCTGTCTGTCTGTGTTGCTGCTGATCTTCTGGCTAATTCTTTGATCAGCCTTTCTGAGATGAGACACAGGACTGAGGAGGGAAGCAGGTTTGGGAAACCTGTGAAGCACCATCTGGTGTCATTACCTTTACAAAGGTACTGACAGGGATCTCAGCCATCTACTCCCTGTAACTAGGACCAGGCAGGGATGCAGATATTGCAGTCAAAGTGAGCCCATCTTGGGTTGTACTCAGCAGAAGATATCAAGATGATCAGTGCTGAAAGTTCAGAAATTACAGAAGCCAAATTGTGTCCCAGAACTCCCAAGCAGAAGAGGGATCTGCTTGGTGGCAAAACCTCAGCACGGGACACGACAGAGACCATGCTCTGGCACAATGCCTCAGCAAAGCAGACCTCACCACCAGCAGCAACCACATTGAAGAGGTGGGAACCAAGGTCATGGCCGAGCAGAAAGGAGCCAGGAGGAAAGCAGCCAGGAGTAATGGCTGGAAGGCCATGCTCTGGAGCAATGTCTCAGCAAAGCAGAGCTCATCACCAGCAGCAACAACAATGAAGAGGTGGGAACCAAGGTTGTGGCTGAGCAGAAAGGAGCCAGGATGAAAACAGCCAGGAGTAATAGCTGGAAGGCATGAGAGAGTCTTTGGCAGCTGAAAGAGGGACCAGGGCTAGGGCAGGCAAGAACAAGAGCTAGAGGCCAGGAGGAAATGGCTGCAGCTGCAGCACAGCTACAGCAGTGAGAATTACTGGACTGAACTGGTCAGCATTGCCTTTTAGATCTGATAAATGCAGCAAGCAACCTGCCAAGCTTATAGACCTGGAAACTGGTTTCAGTCAGCAGGCTGCCGCTTGACCCTTGCGAGGCTTTTGCAAGGTTTGTTCAACCTTGCAGCAGAACCTGTCCAATGCTCCCTAAAGAGTCTGTAAAAGACTTCCACTCAGCTATGAGAACATGAATAGCTGTTAGACTATATTGGTTTTCTAAACTGGACAGACCTGGACACTGCTGGATAATAGTCATTTGCTTCCAAATGTTCATGTCTGAGTGCCGAACGACAACAACAACAACAACAAATCTAGCCTTGTAACAGGGTTGGACTAACAAATCACTCCAAGAATTAAAGGAAATGTGGGGCAGACTGAATTATCAAAGAAGTTATCAAATGAATCACTGGGGGGAAAAAATGTTCTTAGCCAGATCATTGCTAGGGGCAAGCAATAAAGAGAGGAAGAAAAGAAGAAAAAAGGAGGAAGAAGAAAATGCCGGGGGCAGTAGCCTCCAAGGGTGACCACCACACTAATAAATTAGAATAAGAGTCATTAGTAGGTGCAACAAAGTGGAGAATTAAGGCTCAGATCTGTGAAAGTTAACAGCCCAATGCTAATGAAGACCTATCTAGATATTTAAAAGGGAAAGTAATAAGGAGAACTTAAACAGAAGGCATGCTGATAAAAGTAATTTAATAGAAGGCAATGTCTCAGGAATGTAGGAAACTGTGAGGAGCTCATGTTGGCTGCCTCAGCAGGGGAGATGCTTGGGTTGTGGACAGCTGTCCTTTTCAGGGCCACTAGAAATGGTTAATGAGTCCAATTCACCCACTGCAGCTTATTACCACTCCTCTCCAAGAAGCCTCTGTCCTTCGGTCAGGGCTGAGCTCAGCTGGCCAGGATGTGATACCAGCTACTCGGTCTCCATTTCCTACAGCTTGCTCTGTTGACAGTAGTGGTTTAAAATGGTTCAAAAAGCAGTACTTACTGTGTGTAAGAAAGAATCATTGAATCATAGAATCAGGTTGGAAGAGACCTTCAAGATCATCCAGTCCAACCTATCACCCAGCCTTGTCCAACCAACTAGACCATGGCACTAAGTGCCTCAGTCTTTTTTTGAACACCTTCAGGGATGGCAACTCCACCATCTCTCTAAGCAGCCCATTCCAATGGTTGGAGTGGCAACATGTAACTGGTCCATTATAGTTTGCAATGCAAGTTGCATGGACTCTGATGCAGATGACCAGTATCCTAGCTCCAAGCAAAGCCCACTTTCATTTTGGCTACACCCCTAAGGAGGCAGCCAGTCACCCACCAAGGTTGGGGTAGGAAAGGGGATGGTAGCCCCACAGAGCTGCCTAGAGGCTGCTCCTTCACCTGTGCTCGGCAGGGCCTGAGCTTCTCTTGCTCTGTTGGGGTGGAGGAGGAGATGTTGTCCCTGGCACAGTATAGGAGAGCCTCTAAAGCCTATCACAGAATCAACCAAGTTGGAAAAAACCTCTAGGATCATTGAGCCCAACCTATCAAAAGACCTCTAGGATCATCGAGCCCAACCTATCACCTAACCCTTCTAGTTAACTATGTCCTCCACAGTCAGTACCAAGTAGCAACAATGACTGACATGAAAATGGAGTCTTTCACCAGCATCAAAACAAAACACAACTGCCTGCCTGAAAGCATTCTCCATGCAATTCTCAGCTTGGAGGGAGCCTTGGATGTTGCTAACTTTTCCTGCCTTTGAATAAGAGCATTGTTCATTTTTAAACATCAAAACATGTCCATGGCAAGAAGACCACATCCTCTTCAGCTCTGGCAACGACTTGAGTGTCTCTTCAAATCATCTGTGGCTTTTGGTGTCAGAACTGTCACTATTTACTACTTTGTTTCTGCTACTGCTGTGATGCAGCCGTGTGGGGTATTGTTTGTGTGATCTGGACTTTGTGTTCCCTTCCTGAAACAATTAATTCATGACTAGACAAGTAATATTTTCAAAGGGGTTTTGTATGCAACATATCTTTCCTCAGAAAAGATGTTAACTGTTCCTTCCCTTGTCACATGTCCAGATCTCTTCAAACACCCCTGCAACATGTCTCACTTGAAAAAAGATAAAACCAAGGAGTAGTGAATAGTTAAAACAACCCCATGCAAAGCAGGTGCAGCTCCCTGGCTCTTACAATGCATTGATTTTATCAAGCAGTATCCCATTGTGATGAGCTGCTGGAATGGAAATGTTGCTTCCTCCAAGCTTTGTATTGTGTTATTTAGACATTTTTCAAACTGGAGGCTGACAATCCCCTCAGGAGGCCGTGATGGATGCAAGGGGAGTGGCAGGCAAGACAGTGAGGGAGAGGAGAAATTATCCTAGATGGAGCCAGCACCGCCACCATTTCCCCCTGTGTGAACTTCGTTATATATTTGCCTCATACCACAACCCTGTCTCCTAGGGATTCCTTGAACATCAACTTCATTAGTTACGAAGGCAGCAATCCATAACCAATTTTCTTTTCATGTCAAGCTTGTTCATGTATAAACCCATCCCTTTTGTTGGAAACATTTGCAATTAATCCCACAAAACAAAGGAAATGCAAATGGTACAGTCTACCCTAAGCAGCCCTCCTGACTCAAGGCCCTGACCACCATCTATTACACACTAAAATGAATTGAAATTCCCACTTTGAGCCTAACCTAATTTTCTAGTGATAATAGGCATGGATTCCCAGAAGCATTCTATGCATCTAGATAGTAACATCCTAATTTCCTTTCCTGGTAAATGTTTTAAATAAGATTTTAGCACCAAAGGAAATTAACCTTTAAATTAATTGTAATTATAAAATACCATCGCTGATTTTTGTCTTCAGACTAATTACTTGCTATTATTTAAACAAACTGCACCTCCTCTGAGCTTTAAGTTTGCTTCTCTCCCTGCAGTGCTGTGCCAAACGACCACAGAGTAGGCTGTGCAATGCCTGCCAAGCCCTGTGACACCTTGGACTGCTCAGGTCCTTTTGTAACTCAAATGCAGCCAGTTGCATTTGCCATATTTTCCCCACCAGCAGCTTTCCTCCCTGTGCTTCAGCCTCATACTCTGCAGCTCAGACATCTCTAGCCTGTGCTTTCCAACCAACAAACATGTCTTGTGTGCATGTGCTCTGTGGTGGTGAGAAGGGTACACAGGCCACACCTTGAGTACTGTGTCCAGTTCTGGGCTTCTCAACTCAAGAGAGATGTTGAGGTGCTGGAAGGTGTCCACAGAAGGGCAATGAAGCTGGTAAGGGGCTTGGAGCACAGCCCTGTGAGGAGAGGCTGAAGGAGCTGGGGGTGTGCAGCCTGCAGAAGAGGAGGCTCAGGGCAGAGCTCATTGCTGTCTACAACTGCCTGAAGGGAGGCTGTAGCCAGGTGGGGTTGGGCTCTTCTGCCAGGCACTCAGCAACAGAACAAGGGGACACAGTTTCAAGTTGTGCCAGGGCAGGTCTAGGCTGGATGTTAGGAGGAAGTTGTTGTCAGAGAGAGTGATTGGCATTGGAATGGGCTGCCCAGGGAGGTGGTGGAGTCACCATCCCTGGAGGCGTTGAAGCAAAGCCTGTCTGGGGCACTTGGTGCCATGGTCTGGTTGATTGTTCAGAGCTGGGTGCTAGGTTGGACTGGATGATCTTGGAGGTCTCTTCCAACCTGGCTAATTCTATGAGTCTAACACCAGCCTTCAGCCCTGCAAAAAGTCCTCTCCAACACAGGGCATGACTGGAAATGGCAACACAGGAACTAGATCTTGATATGCGCAAAAAGATGCTGCTCTGCAGGCATCTCAGAGAATCAGGGAATTGTTTTGGTTGGACAAGATCTCCAAGCTGTTGTCCAACCACTGACCAAACACCACCATGCCCACTAAACCATGTCCCAGAGTGTCATAGGGAAACATGGACATGTTTCTTGAACACCTGTAGGGATGGTGACTCTACCTCCCTGGGCAGCCTGTTCCAATGTCTGACCACTCTTTCTGTAACGAAATCTTTCCCAGTATCCAATCTAACACACAACCTTCCTCAGCCCAGCACAACTTGAGGCCATTTCTTCTTGATACTCTGGAAAAGAAATTCCTAAGTGAATTTCTTAAATGTTCCTGGTGGCACTGCCATCCTCCAAGGCAGCTCCATCTAAGATGACAAGCATGAGGCAGTACCACAGAACAGCAAAGGTTTCTGTCCCTCCACTCTTCTATTAGCATCTCAACAGCCTAAGGCATCTCATTTGCCTCCCTTTGGTTTACTTGGTTCACATAGCAACAAGCAAATAGGAAAAGCTTCTAATTGAGCCACGGGCTGTAAATCATATTTCTTCATTACTGGATCTTAGGCATGGGGCTCTGTAGACCTGGTCTTCCCTACCTTGTTTTGTGTTACACAAGTGTAAGACCAAACACTGCACTGGTAGGGCTGCAGGTTGCACTGTGGCTGTGGTGTCACCTTTCAGCTGTGAGGTAAAAGATCTGCCAAGCTGACGGGGACAGATGCATTCAAGTCCACCTTGAGAGCAGAAGCATGGTTGCTGTTATCTTCAATCATCTCCCTCAGCCTTAGATTCTGCATCCTTCCCAACTTTGTCCTGTGCTAGCAGTCGTAGCATCCACCAGAAAATAGGAAGGGGCATAGAGAACAGAGTTCACAGCTGAACGTTTGCTGCTGGTTTCTCTTTGTTTTCAAGACTTCATCAGGGATGGAAGCTGAGGTATTATTTTTCTGTAACATCTCACTAAGCAGATTGTGAAGAGCATTTGGCATAGAAATAAAGTGAACACCTGAGCATATTCTGCATTTCAATAGTGCTTTTCATCCCAGAAGCTCAAAGTCATAAAGCAACACACCTGTGAGTTTGTCCCTGTCATTATTTCCCGTTCTAAATATGGGAAACAGAAGTACAAGGAGGTTAAATAACCTGCCCAAAGGTGGAAGGCAGCCTGTAACAGAGCTAAAAATAAAAGGTTTTTCTACCTGTCCCATATGTTTGTCAGAATATCACATCTCTCACATCTAATGAATTTAGTTTTGTCATTTACAAGAAAATGTTTTGTCATCTTCAGACTTTCCAGGCCAAGTCTAGGATCCCAGAGTGGATTGCTGCCTTCATTGCTCACCAGGAGATCATCCTCATATGGGATAGAATCGTAGAATCAAACAGGTTGGAAGAGACCTCCAAGATCATCCTGTCCAACCTAGCACCCAGCCCTAGCCAATCAACCAGACCATGGCACTAAGTGCCTCATCCAGACTTTGCTTCAACACCTCCAGGGATAGCGACTCCACCACCTCCCTGGGCAGCCCATTCCAATGCCAATCACACTCTCTGGCAAGAACTTCTCAAAAGCTGGGCTTTGTAAGAAAGCTCTACTAAAAGGTTACTAGAGCCTTCTGAGCTAGACATCCTAAAAGCTGAGTTTTGCAAGCAAAATCTACTTAACCCAGTTGCAGTTTCTTCTGCTTCACAGTTTAGCTGGAAACAAAGCCAAAAGATGACCATCTGTGGATCCCTGCTGGCAAGAGACAGTGCAAAGGTTGTACCTCATAATACTCACACACCTCATAATACTAGGTGTTCCCAGACATCCCATAACTATTCTCTGATTGCCTTGTCATTCTCTCCTGATAGGCAAACACTGTTTCTTCACCCTGTCTGGGTCTGCAAGGTGGCTTTCTGGACTGGGATTTCACTGTGGGAAACAGACTGGTGATTTTGTCTAGGCTGAGGTTTCTCCCTAGCCAAAGTCCAAACACAGCTCCAGGCTGAGTGGGGAATGGCTGGCAGCAGCCCTGAGGAACAGGACCTGGGGGTCTGGGGTGATGAAAAGCTCAACAGGAGCCTGCAGTGTGAGTGCAGCCCAAACAGCAACTGTGTGCTGGGCTGCAGCAAGAGCAGTGTGGGCACAGGGCAAGGGAGGTGATTCTGCCCCTTGGCTCTGCTCTCCTCAGTCCTGGGTGCAGTTCTGGAGCCCTCAACACAAGAAGGACATGGAAGTGTTGGAGCCAGTCCAGAGGAGGGCTGTGAAGATGCTCAGAGGGCTGCAGCAGCTCTGCTATGAGGACAGGTTGAGAGAGTTGGGGCTCTGAAGCTCTCTGGAGAAGGGCAGGGTTCGAGGAGATCTTGGGGTGGCCTTACAGTATCTGAAAGGGGACTACAGAAGGGGTGAGGAGGAACTATTGACAAGGTCTTGTGATGACAGGATGAAATGGGTTTGAACTGTGTGAGGGGAGATTTTAGACTACATGTTAGGAAGAAGTTGTTTGCAGTGAGGGTGGTGAGATACTGGCACAGGTTGCCCAGGGAGGTTGTGGCTGTTCCCTCCCTGAAGGTGTTCAAGGCCAGGTTGCTCCCCTGTTGTAGTGGGAGGTGTCCCTGCCTATGGTGAGGGTTTGGAACTGGATGAGCTTTGAGATCCCTTCCAACCTAAACCATTCTATGATTCTAATAACAAGTCCATCCCCCCTTCCCCTCAACAGGACCTGCAGGGAGAGTGCAGAATTCTCACTTCAGTAACCCATGTTCCTTTTTTAATTGCTTACAGACAAAAAGCCCTGGGGAGGTGAGGGAAGGGGGAGGGGGGGAAATGTTGCTTTACTGCTTACATTCCAGGCTTTTCCACGAAATATCTCTATCTTTAATAACATTTTCAAATCCCACATTGCATTTGCTTTTAGTGAGGCAGTAACAGCTTATAGCAGGGAGCAAACTGCTACTGAGGAAATGCACATTAAAGGAACATTTCAATGTTATTAAAAATAATGTGCAGCCTTTCAAGAAGAAGAAGGAAAAAAAAAAGGCAGACCTGATACTGCTTTGGAAAACAAATGAGGAGCTCCAATAAGTTTACAGCCCTTGAATGCCTCCAAGTAATGACATTGCTGTGGCTGACACTTTCAGGCTTTATTTTTAATTGCTGCAGCTAATAATGCTAATGAGGTAAGAATGACAATGGATTAGGAATAGCAGTGGCAAGAGTGAAAAGGAGAGCGTTTTGCTGGTGGCAGCCCTGCTGGGCAGCCATCAGAGAATCATTTGGGTTGGAAAAGACCTTCAGGATCATCACGTCCAACTGGAGTTAATGCTATTCTACCAAGTCCATCACTTAGCCATATCCTCAAGCAGCACATCTACACAGCTTTTAAAGACATCAAGGGACAGTGACTCCAGCACCTCCCCAGGCAGCCTGCTCCAATGCCTGACAACCCTTGGAGTGAATATTTTTTTCCTAATGTCCAGTCTAAAGCTCCCCTGGTGCAGATTGAAGCTGTTTCCTTTTGTTCTATCAAAGAACCATACAATGTCAGGGGCTGGAAGGGACCTCAAAAGCTCATCCAGTCCAACCCCCCTGCCAGAGCAGGATCACCTACACCAGATGACACAGGAACACATCCAGGCAGGTTTTGACTATCTCCAGAGACGGAGACTCCACAACCCCAGTAGAAGTTGCCTTTCCCAAATGGAGATCTGAGGCACTCCAAACCTCAAAGCTCCTCCTCCCTAGGTAGCCATGGGGAACATGATGCAGAAGAGACCTTTGGGAGGGCCAAAGCACCACCAAGGGAAGTAACCAGGGAAAAGCAGTCTTGTCTAACCCCTAGAGATGGGTGCTGCAGGCCAGCTCCAGTGTCACAGCCCTGCCTGGGGCTGTACCAGAAGGGAAGGCAGCTTTCTCTTTAATTCTTCATGCAGAATTAACCCCAAACAGATTGTTCTCATGAAAGGTAGTGTGGACTTGTACTTTGATTTAAGGGGCCTGCTGCTGGATTTATTTGATGTGGGAGTAATTAAAACCTCCAGACTTGCTGACTCAGCCCTAGTTACGACCCTGATTTGATCACTGTATTGTTCCATTCCTAATCCTTTAGTGAGGTTGGAGCAGGTTAATCTTGGTGAAATGTTTGCTTAATTCTACCCTCCCTCACTTATTCTCTTAATAAAATCTGCATAAAGAATGGAGAAACAGTAATTCTTTCAGCCTGTTCCAATTACTCTGAGAGCAAAGCTAATTCAGCTGAAGCAGCTTAAGAGCAACTTGATTGTATTTCTATAGTGGGGGCTCTGTGCCAAAAGAAGATGAAGCACCTTCCCTGCTTTGGAGCAGCGTCCCTGTGTTAATCTGGTTAAAATCTGGGACATGCCCATGTCTGCCTCTTGGATGTTGCTCCATTTTTCCCTTTAGTCTCATGCCAGGCTCAGCATTTCTGCCTCTTTTCTCCTCTGCTGGACTGATGTTGCTGCCAATCCATCAAATTGGAGCACCTGCTATGAGGACAGACTGAAAGAGTTGGGGCTGTGCAGGCTGGAGAAGAGGAGGCTCCCAGGTGACCTTCTTGTGGCCTTTGAGAATCTGAAGGAGGCTACAAAAAAGCTGGAGAGTGACTTTTTAGGCTCTCAGGGAGTGCAGGACTGGGGGGAATGGAGTAAAGCTGGAGGTGGGGAGATTCAGACTAAATGTGAGGAGGAAGTTGTTCAGCATGAGAGTGGTGAGAGGCTGGAATGGGTTGCCCAGGGAGGTGGTTGAGGCCCCATGCCTGGAGGTGTTTAAGGCCAGGATGGATGAGGCTGTGGACAGCCTGCTCTAGGGTAGGGTGTCCCTGGCCATGGTAGAGGGGTTGGAACTGGCTGCTCCTTGTGGTCCCTTCCAACCCTGACTGATTCTGTGCTTCTAAACCTGAGCAGGAAGTATCTGTATGGAGCACAACTTCTGGCTGTCACAGTGAGCACTCACAGGGGATGTCTGAGTGGAGAAGGAGATAACATAATTCTCACTTTTTATTTCATGCAGAAATTAAAGCAGTTTTATTACCTCAAAGAGCCAAATTTGAGCTGAGGATTATTATATTATCATAGAATCAAACAGGTTGGAAGAGACCTCCAAGCTCAGCCAGTCCAACCTAGCATCCCGCCCTAGCCAAGCAACCAGACCATGGCACTAAGTGCCCCAGCCAGGCTTGGCTTCAACACCTCCAGGGATGGTGACTCCACCACCTCCCTGGGCAGCCCATTCCAAGGCCAATCACTCTCTCTGGCAACAACTTCCTCCTAACATCCAGCCTAGACCTCGTCGAGCACAGCTGGAGACTGTGTCCCCTTGTTCTGTTGCTGTTTGCATGGCAGAAGAGCCCAACCCCACCTGGCTACAGCCTCCCTTCAGGTAGTTGCAGACAGCAATGAGCTCTGCCCTGAGCCTCCTCTTCTGCAGGCTGCACACCCCCAGCTCCCTCAGCCTATCTTCATAGAGTTTGTGCTTCAGGCCCCTCCTCAGCTTTGTTGCCCTTCTCCGGACACCTTCCAGCACCTCAATATCTCTCTTGAATGGAGGGGCCCAGAACTGGACACAGCACTCAAGGTGTGGCCTGACCAGTGTTGAGTACAGGGGAAGAAGAACTTCCCTTGTCCTACTGGCCACACTGTTCCTGATGCAGGCCAGGATGCCATTGTCTCTCTTGGCCACCTGGGCACACTGCTGCCTCATCTTCAGCCTACTATCTAGCAGTACCCCCAGGTCCCTTTCTTCCTGGCTGCTCTCCATTCACTCTGTCCCTAGCCTGTAATGCTGCTTGGGGTTGTTGTGGCCAAAGTGCAGAACCCTGCACTTGGCCTTGTTAAATCTCATCCCATTGGCCTCTGCCCTCCTATCCAGCCTGGTCAGGTCCCTGTGCAGGTCTCTCCTACCTTCCAACAATCAACACCTGCTCCTAGCTTGGTGTCATGTCAAGATGTACTGAAATGCTGCAGTGGCCCTTTAAAAAAATCAAGGTTAAAGTACGGGGGGGGGCGGGGGGGGGGGGGGGGGGGGGGAGGTGGGGGCGCGGCGGCAAAAATGAAATGGTTTGGCTCCATAACATGTAATAAGAGCAAATTCTGCTCAGCAGGCTTCTATTGGTACAAATAAGCAGAAGAAACAGAAACATCCATCTCCATGAAATAATTTTCCTCCTTGTAGTCGTACCCTGGGAGCAGCAAGAACAAAGAGGAGCTCCACAGTTTCACCTCTCATAAATGAAGGTCCTGCCAGAGATGCTTTTGCAAGCCAACACACAAGTCCACACAGAAGAGCTCAACCCTCAGTGGAAACCAATTTTTATAAAGACAGTGAATAACAATCTGGAAGGAGAAGGAAAGATTTAAAAGCAGGCAGCTTGTATTTTGTATTTACCAGTTGGGAGTTCTGCTTCTTTTATGTCTTAAGCTAAACAGGACAAAATAGTAAATGACAATGATCACTTGAGAAGCAAAGCAGTGTGGATTTCTTTTTTACAGCTGCATTTCAGGGTTCTTTTGTCTTTCAGGGGTTGGCAGCTTTTAGCTCAAGGGGGACAGACAGAAGGAAGGCTCTGGTTTCAGTATAATAAGGAATTTAGGTTGAGGTCAGCAAGAGTCAGCATGGCAAAGAGGTGGTTCAAAATGAAAATAAAAAGATAAAAATTCATTTTCTAGACAATAAAGCTTTAGTACTTACAGCTGTCCTCTTCTTCAGTAATGCATTTCACAACATAACAGGCATAGATGAAGCCCGCCAGCTGAAACAAAATGCAACAGCATTAGATGTAGTGCAAATAGAATCACAGAATCATATAATCAACCAGCTTGGAAGAGACCTCCAAGCTCAGCCAGTCCAACCTAGCACCCAGCCCTAGACAATCAACCAGACCATGGCACTAAGTGCCCCAGCTAGGCTTTGCTTCAACACCTCCAGGCACGGAGACTCCAGCACCTCCCTGGGCAGCCCATTCCAATGCCAATCACTCTCTCTGACAACAACTTCCTCCTAACATCCAGCCTATACTCCCCCAGCACAACTTGAACCTGTGTCCTCTTGTTCTGTTGCTGGGTGCCTGGCAGAAGAGCCCACCCCCACCTGGCTACAGCCTCCCTGCAGGTAGTTGTAGAGAGCAATATGAGCTCTGCCCTGAGCCTCCTCTTCTGCAGGCTGCACATCCCCAGCTCCCTCAGCCTCTTCTCACAGGGCTGTGCTCCAAGCCCCTCACCGGCTTTGTTGCCCTTCTCTGGACACCTTCCAGCACCTCAGCATCTCTCTTGAATGGAGGAGCCCAGAACTGGACATATCTAGCTCTATGGGTGGGACTGGATGTGTTTAGATCTGTGTCTCATGCTGCAGCTGAAAAATTCCTGCCTTGTTCCCTCCCTTCACTTCTATACTCAGAGCACACCCAGAAATCACAAAAGCAACAGGACTTGAAGGAAAAAGACATTGAAGATCAGACTTGATGTGGCTCTGAGCAGCCTGATCTAGCTGAAGGTGTCCCAAGGATAGGACAAGACGACCTTTGAAGGCACCTTCCAACCCAATGCAGTCTGTGAATCTTAACTACATTGTCAGACTCCTATGCTAATGCCTGAAAAGCTAAGAATAGAATAAATGGCTAATATCAGCTATGCCGGAAGTCAAGTATCATGAGTCCTCTGCTAGTCCCTTCACCAAGTTCTGCCATCACCAATAAATCCCACCAGCAGCAACAGAACAAACACTGGAATGGCAGAACATGACACATGTTGCCTTCTTTGCATGGAGGTCTGAAGAGTTTTCCCTACTGATGGCCAATAAACACTATTTCATCCTTTGGCTCATCACTGAACTTTCCAAGGTAGGATGTCAAAAGAATTCAAACTGTTTGATCTCTTTGTAGTGAAAAACTGAACTGTGCTGTCCAAATTCTGTACAGGTCACCTTACAGAGTGCAAATGCAACTGTAGGTTATGGGAATTAGCTTTTCATGTAGATAATGAATATGCCTAAAGGCTCCAGCCGGGACTGAGCTCTGTGTGTGTGGTGAAAAATCAGATGCCTCCATTTGAGTGATATGACCTTAGCTTCTGACAAAGTAATCACTGGGCCAGAGAGTGAAAAAGGGTGAGAACTGACAGAAGACTCTCATGTTATGAATGCTGATTAATGCAAATGTCTCAATTACTTCTTTTGTTCCAGAGCACATCTACAGCCACGTCAATGCCACACTGTGGCTTCTTAGAGCCTTTAATATGTCCCAGACAGGTGAAATCCAAAGAAACCCATGCCTTGTGTCCTCATACCCCAGGATGATCATGCCCAATTTACTTCAGCTTTTACCCAGATACTCCTGGTGCTTGTTTGAGTTTTCTATGCATAAATCCCTTTACACCTGCAAAAGTTAGCTTCTAATATCTGCATGTATGAGGCATCTTGCCTGTACACTGAGGCTAAACTATATAGTAGTTACTCTAACATCCCATGACACCTTCCAAGTAGAGAAGGGAAAACAGGAAGAGCAAGGAAGACCCACGGACTGAAATGAAAATGGATTTAATGAAAGAGGCAAACTGGCATCACTGTGAGCACAAGGTACAAAGGTAGATTCAGCCCAGCAAAGGCACAACACTCACAACATGCAGGAAAGCAGCCCTCAAGAGCAGGAGAGGCAAGATGAAGAACTCTAGCAGGAAACTCCTCTCTCCTCACCAAACCTCCCCTTTATACTGAGTGTGATGCTG
Organism: Pogoniulus pusillus; assembly: GCF_015220805.1. Classification (NCBI taxonomy): domain Eukaryota; kingdom Metazoa; phylum Chordata; class Aves; order Piciformes; family Lybiidae; genus Pogoniulus; species Pogoniulus pusillus. The sequence continues at coordinate 10,800,230 of NC_087296.1, read as the reverse complement.
ATGGTCTGGGATACACCTGCAGCCAACTCCAGTCAGCTCTCCTGGCTGATTCAGAGCTGATAATGGCCTGCAGCCCCTGCCTGGCCTGGGATTCTTGTCCAGCAAAATCAGGACACAGCCAAAGGAGACAAAACCCCCTCCAAAGGCCAGTCTCAAAGCTTTTCTAAAGAGATCAAGACTTGATTTGGAAATCACACTGCAGCAGCTCAGATGTTGCCTGCTAACTGTTTAAATTCCTGTTGGGAGCCCAGAAGCTGCATTACAACTGAAGTAAATCATTAATTTTGTCATTTATTATAAATCTGCTTTGTAGTGCTGCTGGGAAGATTTTACACCTGGGAAGGATGAAATATTCACTGCCGGACACAAAGAGCGAGCCGTACCAAGAACAGTGGCATTCAGCTAATATCAGCATTTCATCTCTCTTTTATTGGATCATTCTTCCCTTTGGTTTCTTGGCTCCAAGACAGAGGGCTAATTTGCTTCACTGACTTATTGCCCTGCATAACCCCATTGACTCCACTGACATTACACAAGGTTTAATTCAGCAGCGTATTAGGCTCAGAAAGGTTGTTCATAAATGATTTGATTCTTGGATGTGAACCTTGGCTTAATAGTTTCTCTGTTCTCTTTTTACAGACCATCAGATTCAAGATAGCTGAATTGCTGCATCTCTCCTAGGCTGCAATGGCAAAACTTTTCTTGTTGAATACTTCACTACCTGCTGAAACACAACGAGTTCACGTGTGATTAACTAAACTTCTCTCACAAAGCACAGCAAACAAACTGTCACAGTCTGTGCTCACAGCTGAGCTTTTAATTGTATTCACTTGCATCCCTTAAATGTCTAGGGAACTCCTTTGATATATAAGTAAATCCTAGAGCATTTTATCAGATGAGTTTGCTGATTAAAAGAGTGCCTTAAAGCCAGAACTTCTTCTGTTCCAAATACAACTGGAAGTTTGTTTCCCAGGAGATAATCAGAGTTCATAAAATAAACTTCTCCTCCTTCCATTTTTACCCAACCCTTTGTTTGGTGCACAGAGTATTTTTGGTTTAATTTGAACTTCACATTAGTGGTTTCTGGGGGATTTTGTTTCCCCTTTTTAACTAAGCAATCACAGGTTCACAGGATGTTAGGGGTTGGAAGGGACCCAAGGAGATCATCGAGCACAACCTCCCTGCCAGAGCAGGACAATCCTATCTAACACAGATCACACAGGAACACATCCAGACAGGCCTTGAAAGTCTCCAGAGCAGGAGACTCCACAACCTCTCTGGGGAGCCTATTCCAGTGCTCTGGGGCCCTTACAGTCAAGAGTTACCCTTGTGTTGAGGCAGAACCTCTTTTGCTGCAATTTACACCCATTGCTCCTTGTCCTATCCCAGGGAGCAGTGAGCAGAGCCTGTCCCCCCACTCCTGACCAGACCTCAGATACTTATAAACATTTATCAAATCCCCTTTTAGTCTTCTCTTCTCCAGACTAAAAAGCCCCAGGTCACTCAGCCTCTCCTTGTAAGCCATGCCCTAATCCTTGTAATCAATATATCAGCTCTGATCCAGTGATAGCCATTCAAGGTTTAATTTCTAATTGCATCATCAGAGAAGGGCTCACACTCGGAGCCAGGGCTCAGATCCACAAGCAGCAGTTTTAACTTTGTGGGTGCTCAGTGACCTGAGCCCATGGTGACTACAGAGATCCCTGGGATGAAGACCAGGAATGTGCTCCTTCCCCAGTGGACTAGGACTTCCTCTGGGAGAGGTATAGCTCATCTAAGCATGTAGCAGAGATTCCTTGGGGAGCAGGTGACTGAAATTGTTAATGAATTCCCACATGGATGAGAAGCTACTACCTTTGTTACAGAGAAAGATGGATTAATTTGACCTATTTTTTTTCTCTCTAAGAAAAAAAAAAACTCCATATTGCAACAGCTCAAAATAATTAAACACATTTCCAAACAAAACACTTCCTGAGCACACTTCTGCTCGTGGAAAAGATGAGAGGAAAAAACTCATCAACTCCAAATGACACAGGTTGGCCACCACACTGCTCAATATATTCCTGGGAAGCCCTCAAACACAGCAGTGCTGAGTGTAGTAAGAGAATTACACAGAGCAGAGTCTTCTTGATTCAGTAGCTCAGAAAGATTTTTGTCTTGTGTGAGACAGGAGGGAATGAGCTCTCAGATATAAACAAGGAGCCTGTCTCAGAATCATAGAATGATAGAATCATAGAATCAACCAGGTTGGAAGAGACCTCCAAGCTCAGCCAGTCCAACCTAGCACCCAGCCCTAGACAGTCAACCAGACCATGGCATTAAGTGCCCCAGACAGGCTTTGCTTCAATATCTCCAGGCACAGCAACTCCACCACCTCCCTGGGCAGCCCAGTCCAATGCCAATCACTCTCTCTGACAACAACTTCCTCCTAACATCCAGCCTAGACCTCCCCTGGCACAACTTGAGACTGTGGCCCCTTCTGTTGCTGGTTGTCTGGCAGAAGAGCTCAACCCCACCTGGCTACAGCCTCCCTTCAGGGAGCTGTAGAGAGCAATGTGGTCTGCCCTGAGCCTCCTCTTCTGCAGGCTGCACACCCCCAGCTCCCTCAGCCTCTCCACACAGGGCTGTGCTCCAGGCCACTCACCAGCTCTGTCGCCCTTCTCAGGACACCTTCCAGTACCATCACAACTGGAGACTGTGTCAGAAAATGAGTGTAACACTAGGGAAGCTATCTTGAAAATTCTCATTGCTTTCTTTTGCAAACTGTGTAACAAAGAAAAGAAGTGCAATGAAGTGAAGATCAGCTCAGGATCCCTAATCCATCCAGGTTAGGTGTCTACATCTGTCCCATTCACACTTTAATGCTGCAGTGTAAGCTGCCAGAGGAGAGCAAACCATTAACAACACTCCTCCTTATTGGTACACAGAGTGGTTGCATGGGCACATGTTTTTATGAAGCTATTTTTTCTTGAAGCTTGAAAAAAGAAATCTGCTTGTTAAAACATCCCTGATATAGCCACAAAGGAACAAATGAACACTCCTCTGTCTAAAAGCCACACACTGCACACCCTTGCACAAGCTCCCTGCATGGCACTTTGGTGGCATCTGATGACCATTCTTTTCTAGAATGTTTAGAAAGATTGTATAAATAAAATCAGCTGGTGGAGAATCTTCTCCAAGGTTCCCAGCTCTATCATTGCTCTGAGATGTCATCTGGGCTGGGTGTTGCTCCCTTCACAGGCTCACAGGATGTTAGGGGTTGGAAGGGACCCAAGGAGATCATCGAGTCCAACCTCCCTGCCAGAGCAGGACAATACTCTCTGACACAGATCACACAGGAACACATCCAGACAGGCCTTGAAAGTCTCCAGAGAAGGAGACTCCACAACCTCTCTGGGAAGCCTGTTCCAGTGCTCTGTGACCCTTACAGTCAAGAAGTTCCCCCTTGTGTTGAGGTGGAACCTCTTTTGATGCAATTTACACCCATTGCTCCTTGTCCTGTCCTAGGGAGTAAGTGAGCAGAACCTGTCGCCCCCGCCGGCCAGTCCTCAGATGACTCCACTACCTCCCTGGGGAGCCTGTTCCAGTGCTCTCTGCTCCTTACAGATCCAACATTTTAATCTTTTTTGGTTTTCACCTGTAAGCATCTTGATAAAAGCTTGACAAAAGGAAGACAAACAAAACCCTAACATAAAGCAACCCTGCAACAGCACTACTGAATATTTGGCAGTGAGAATAATTACAGAATCAAGTGAATGCATCTTGTTGCCATGTAAGGCAAACAGAAAAAGGTAGACTGAATATTCCCTACCCAAGCTGGCATTGTTCTGCTACACCACTAGAGACTCTCAGCAGATCCGGAGTTTTCTGTGAGTGCACTTTCCGACTTGCTGGAAATGTCAAGTGCTGTGATCAAACTTAATCAGAATTGCTATTGATCAAAATCCTGCCTTGTTGTTTTTTTCCCTTCACTTCTTTTATGGAGATGAATGCTTTCATCCACTGAAAATAGCACCAAGTTTGGGAAAAAAAGGCTATTATATGAAACTCCATCATTCCTGGTCAAGGCTCCCATTTTCCCCTCTTTCTAAGTGATCTCTATACAGATAATTGTTAGGAGTTATTTTTATTAAGCCAGACACCTGAAACAAAAGAATGACAGCCAGGAAGGAACAAAACCTGGAAGTGGCTAAGATCTGAGTGGGAGAAGGTGATAAAGCTCAAGATGAAGATGAATGAGTTAAGGGTTATGGAAATAGCAGACAGCCTTGGCTTCACTGACTGAGCATGTTTTATTCTGTAAGTAGACTCTGCCAGAAGAGATGGACTTGGGACTGAAAACCCAACACCTCACTGTGTTTTCCTGTGGAGAGATGTTAGAGCATCTCCTGAGACAACTCAGGCTTGTGTATCTCCTTCACATGACTTAATATTTTTGCAAGGTTCTACAAACATTGTGGTTTTAAGACCTTAGCAACAAAGAGGCTTGTTCAAGCAATAATCATAATTAGGCAGAGGTTAATTTTGGCCCTGGTAGCTTTATATTGCAAAGATGTGATGTTGCAAGTCTAGAGAGCTGCGTTTTAATCACACTTCTTAAGGTTCCAGGGGGCTGCACAGATAAAGCCTTTGTAATGTTGTGCATTCAAGGAACAAACTTTCCTTGCAGTGGATTTTCTGGAGGTTGGAGATATGGATATATATTATGAGCAACCCAAGGACTGCAGAGTTACTACCTAGAAAGCTGCCAGTGTATTGATCTCAGAAAAAAAATCACACTCGTTATTTAGCAGAGACTTTTCTTTCAACATCTGTACAATTAAGTCAGTGTCCTGGGGCTTCCAAAGCTGCCCCCTGCAAAGACCCTTTCAAGCATGATTTCCTTGCCTGCAGCAGTGCCACATCACTGACTGGACATCATTGTAAGAGTTTATTATAAAAGCCAAGCTATGTTGCTTTGCTGAGGTATGCTCTTGTTTATGCTTATACTGAATATAGAATCATAGAATGACAGGGGCTGGAAGGGACCTTGAAAGCTCATCCTGTCCAACCCCCCTGCCAGAGCAGGACCACCAGGCAGTTTTTAAAGGAGACTCCACAACTCCCCCTTGGGCAGCCTGTTCCAGTGTTCTGTCACCCTCACAGGGGAAAAAGTCCTCCTGATGTTTAAATGAAACTTCATGTGCTTCAGCTTCCATCATTGCTCCTTGTGCTGTCATTGGGCATCACCCAGCAGAGCCTGGCTCCAGCCTCCTGGCACTCACCTGCACATCTTTATAACCATTGATGAGGTCACCTCTCAGTCTCCTCCAAACTAAAGACCCCCAGCTCCCTCAGTCTTCCCTTGTATGAGAGAGAACTCAGTCATCCCTCCAGGTTTAACTATCTTTCATCATAAAAGGAGCATTGGTTAACTATTGATATCAGGCCAAATTCCTGCTGGGTTATACAGACTGTGTGACCTTGCAGTCATTCATCTACAGAACCAACTGTCTCTGTGCTGTGTGGAAAGCAGAATTCATTAGTATGGTCAAGTGGGTTTGTTCTGTGCAATAAGATAGTTCCTAAAGAAAAACAATCTTAAATGGCTATGTCCACTGTAATCTGTATTGGGCAACAAGGACAGTTAAAACCAAACCCAGCCCATAATTTCTTAGCCTATATACCTGTCAAATACTTTTTCTTTCCTATCTTAAAGCAAGTTTGAAAAAGAGGAGGCTGAGGGCAGATCTCACTGCTGTCTACAACTACCTGAAGGGATATTGTGGAGAGGCTGCTGCTGGACTCTTCTCACAGGGAACTGAAGACAGAACAAGGGACAAGGGGGAATGGCCTCAAGCTGAGCCTGGGGAGGTTTAGATTGGACATTAGGAAAAGTTTTTCATAGAGACAGTGGTCAGGGACTGAAATGAGCTGCCCAGGGAGGTGGTGGAGTCACCCAACCTGGATGTGTTTAAGGGTGGTTTGGATGTGGTGCTTAGGGCCATGGTTTAAGGTGAATCTTATAGATAAGGGATATTGGTTGGACATAATGATCCTGAGGGGCTTTGCCAACCTGCCTGATTCTGTGATTCTGTGAAAAGCTGCCCCAGAGGTTTTTGATATTTCTTTTTCAGCAGGCAGAGTGAAAACATGAATCTTAAATTCAGATAAATCTGGACACCTTGGCCATGAGAAGTGTGATAAAAATTGCATTTATTTCAACTAATGCATCGTAATCTTTTCTGTATCAGCTGTCTAGAAGGTGCTTAACATAACATCTGTCTTTATTTCCCAGCTGACTATTCAATTTTAGGGAGATTTCCTTTCTGTATGAGGGTTTGAAGATCATGGTGAAGACCTGCTACAAGCATTGTGTTGGAAATGCTGCGGGGAGCTAGAGAGTGGTTCTGACTTGCTGAGGACAGCCCTTCCCTTTGTGTCTTCCCTGGCAAGCTTCTTCACCTGGTGAACTGCAGAGACCTAAGGGGCACTGAGAATCACAGCACTGTGGCTTGTCAGGTGAGACCTGTGAAAACCTTTGGCAAGCAAGAGATAGTTACCTGGTTTGAAGCTGTCTTACAGGCTCTTGGCTTGACCCAATTTTTCTGGACAGTTTAATGAGGCTTTTCTGAAAATCTGACCTAAAACTTCCTCCAAATCTTCCCTGTTGCCAGGTATTTCAGTGTGACTTATGCTTTTGATATCCACATGATATTTGGTGCTCTCCCCTGATTTCCTCTCACAGCTAAGGACTAGAACCTCCTTTAGCCTGCTGCAGACATCAAAGGCAACCCAAAAAAGAGGGGCTAAGAGCTTGTAGGAGATGGAGCGTTTTAGTCTGGAGAAGAGATGACTGAGAGGGGATTTGATAAATGTTCCTAAGTATCTGAGGGCTGCCAGGAGAGGGGGGAGACAGGTTCTGCTCACTTACTCCCTCGGACAGGACAAGGAGCAATGGGTGTAAATTGCAGCAAAAGAGGTTCCACCTCAACACAAGGGGGAACTTCTTGACTGTAAGGTTCCCAGAGCACTGACACAGGCTCTCCAGAGAAGGCTCTGAAGACATTCAAGGCCTGTCTGGATGTGTTCCTGTGTGATCTGTGTTAGATAGGATTGCCCTGCGCTGGCAGGAGGGTTGGACTCGATGATCTCCTTGGGTCCCTTCCAACCTCTAATATCCTGTGAGCCTGTGAAGAGAGCATCCCCCAGCCCAGATGACAGCTCAAAGCAATGATAGAGCTGGGAACCCAGGAGAAGATTCTCCATCAGCTGCATTCAACAAGTACTGAGTGCAGCTCAAGTGCATATTGCTGAGTGCAGTCTGAAGGCATCAGTACTGCAAAAAACCCTGGTAAGAACCAGAGGACTTTTTTTTTTCTTTGAAGTGCTTCCACTGTGCCTTTTGTCACTTGATTTTGGTTAAAGGATCTATTTGGTTACCTATTCTTGTTAATTCCATCCATATTGAGTCTCTGGGAAGTGCTGAATGGCAAAGCCTATTGCTCCGTTTCCAAACCCAACTTGTCACCATTAGAACAGAGCTCTGGCTGTACAGGGGTCAACAGTGTGCAGTGACTGCTGCTCATATCAGAGGCCTTTAGCCATTAGAGCTGGGTAGACTGGGAAAAATCATCCCATTTATTTCTTAAACAAGGTCAGTTGCCTGTGTCCACTTGGCAGCAGCGAAACAACAAAACACAGAATGAAGCTGGAACAGAAAACTTCAAGTAAAAGGCTTTAAAATGTGTTTTCCCTGCTCCTGTTCATAACAGGGATGGATTATTAAATGAAAAGTGTGTGTGTGTGTCTGTATGGGGGCTGTGCTCTGGATGTTTTAGAGTAAGAAAACTTCTGTGGCAAAAAAAATCTTTGGACCTTTTTCCCCTCTTGTCTTCTGGGAATGCTTTGGAATGGTTTAATCATCTGGCTCTGGTATCAGACTGCCTTTGGCAGCAGTAGCTTTTCTTATCATTATGTCTAACTGTGTGACACCTTTTCCAGACAGCTATAGGATTAGGATAAGAAAAATTGGTTCTTTATGCTGCAGATCTAACAAAGCCACAGACTGCTCACAGCCTGCCACATGAATGCCTAGCATTTTAAATTGAACTGCTTTAGAAGGAGCAGTTGATTATTAATGCTGCTTACTCTTTGGAGGGGCAGTAAGAAAGGGACAAAAGCATGTTTGAAGTCTGTGCAGTTTGCATAGGGAAACATATTTTGATGGTGCAAGAGAACTCTGAATTCCTGCTAAACAAACACATATGAGTGCTTCTGCTCTCTGGAAACCCATCCATCCATGCTGAGGAACCCAGATGGTGAGTGAAACTTGACGCTCTGAGTGTGAACACTGGGCCCATGGAGCTGGGAAACAGAAGCACTTGGGAGAGCTGAGCAGAGGATGGGTAAGGGAGGAACATGTTGTTGTGTCTGCCAGCTTCTCAGGACTGTGGCCCATCATGAAAACTGTGTGGAGTGAAAGTGCAGAACAGAAGCACAGGTACTTTGCTCTTCACAGGATCACAGCATGTCAGGGGTTGGAAGGGACCCAAAGGATCATCGAGTCCAACCCCCCTGCCAGAGCAGGACCACACAATCTAGCTCAGGTCACACAGGAGTGCATCCAGACAGGCCTTGAAATTCTCCAGAGAAGGAGACTCCACAACCTCTCTGGGGAGCCTATTCCAGTGCTCTGTGACCCTTACAGTAAAGAAGTTCTTCTCCATCTTTACACAGTAGATTGAGCTAGAGCAGTGCTGTCATAGAATCAACCAGGTTGGAAGAGACCTCCAAGATCATCCAGTCCAACCTAGCACCCAGCCCTAGCCAATCAACTAGACCATGGCACTAAGTGACCCAGCCAGGCTTTTCTTGAACACCTCCAGGCATGGCAACTCCACCACTTTCCTGGGCAGCCCATTCTAATGCCAATCACTCTCTCTGTGAACAACTTCCTCCTAACATCCAGCCTAGACCTCCCCTGGCACAACTTGAGACTGTGTCCCCTTGTTTTGTTCGTGGTTGTCTGGGAGAAGAGACCAACCCCACCTGGCTACAGCCTCCCTTCAGGGAAGGCAAAAGCCAGAATGTTTCATCAGAGGTGAGAGAGACTTTCCAGTAACAGCTGATTCTTTCCCTGTGATGCTGTTTATTTTCACTGTGATGAACTGCTGTTTATTTGAAGGCTCTTATGGTGGTGTTAAGGGCAGGAAGCGTCATGGTACAGGACAGTTTTGGCACTGTGCTAGCATGGTGGTGGTGGTGATGGCATAACAGCCTAGCAATGCTCTGATCAAGTGCCCAGGTGATGCCGGTGTTGACAAGGCAGACCAATGCACAGCCTGGAAAGTGCTCAGCTCAGCTGGAGCAGCTCCTCAGCAGCCTGAAGAGATAAGTTCATTAACTAACAAAAAGAAAACCAACTCAGGTAATCACAGAAAAAACTCTACATGGTGTGATCTAGATGAACAGGGCCTGAAGTGATAAAACCTGACCATGGACTGATCCTTAAAACACAGTACTAGTCATTCAGAAGCCTGGTGGGAACTGTGGACTAAGGGCAGAGGAACAGACAGATCTCTTGACGGTCCCATCAGCAGCAGAGCTGCCAGGAAGGTGACTAAGTCAAGGAGGAGGCTTTGCCTGTGCTTTCATGCAGACGATGGGAAGCTGGGATATCTGCCAGGATAGCCTCTCTCTCTCTGGAAGTGCACCTGAAGAACATGAGGAAGAAGGAACTTATCTTAATAGCTCCCTCAGGCTACATGCTCTGGAGTAAGGAAGGAGGATGATGTCAGTGAAAATACAAAGCAGTCTGCATGGGGTGCTCCACATCATTGCATCTCCCTGGTATCCACATGTCTAGCTAATGCACTGCTTAGCACAAACACTTGGCTCTAGATGCACAATACAACGGCATCAAGTGTCAGGGGGGTTTCAAGGTCAATAAAACCTCTTCCTGTGGCATCTAACGTTTAAAGTGACTGAACTCAGCTCACGTTTCGATGCTATTTTCCCTCTCAGCATTAGCCTACTGCAGGCTATTTCCACCTTTGTAATCTATAATAAAAGATATGTTTCAGTGCTACCTTTTCCATTCAGCAAAATCAGCTAAGCAGGCTTCAGGAAGGCAAATGCTCAAGTGCTTTGTGAAACCTTTCCTGCAAAAGGAGAACCACTGGAGAGTTTAAAGGAATATCACACCATGCAGCTTAAGCTGGCACAAAGAGAGATTACCCTCCAGAGCCTCCAAGCAGAAGGACAGTTTCAATTCCATGACCAAAGGCACCTTTCCCCTCACTGAAGGGCAGGGGATGATTCTTTTGTCAACTCAGCATGAAAAATAGCCATCTCCTTGGAAGTAACCTGATGGCAAAGGTCCCAGTCAGTGCCTGGGTGGCTGAACACATAGGAATAAATCCTGCACTATGTGTGCCCAGAGAGACTTGATCCTTTCAGCTGAAGATTCCAGTAACCTGGTATCAGAGGAGGAGGCATTTGGGGAGAATGACGAGCTGTAAAGAGGGACCATTCTCGGAAAGGCCACGTCCTCACTGCAGAGAGTGAAGTGGGTGAGTTATATCTGAGAGTTTATGAACCTTGTTAATATAATGCAGTGCCTGGGAGCATGCCAGCCATGGTGATCAAGGAAGTCGAAATGAGACCTCTGCCATCGACAGCCAGCAGATGCCCATTTAAAATGAAATGCTTCATCTGAGCTGGGCATGTCTCTCGTTATCCTCTAAAGCAGTGCTGGCCAGCTGGAAGCTCTGAAGCTCTGTGTGCCTCTCAGTAGCCAGCACACATCTCTTCCCTAGGTCTCAGGAAGAGGCTATTTAACATGCTGACGTGGAAGCTGCACTGGTAGGAAGAGCACAAGCAACAGCAATACTCTGACATGTTAGTCTTGATGAAAAATGTGAGGTTTGTGGGTTTTTTAACCCATGTGTAGTGAAGGCTGCAGCTATGTCACCTGTTCCAGGCAAAGGTTACTCAGGGCAATCCACCTTGCAGCATATTGGATGCCTTGGCCCCTGCAGGAGAGGTGAGCAGAATCTTCTGCACCAGTAGAGAAGGGCAATCACCACCCAGCCTCCACACTGGCATTGGACTGCATGAAGTGAGAGGAAAGGCTGCTTTCCTTCTGCTTCGGTGGCAGCAAACACAGTAGCACCATGCTGGTACAGCAGCTGTGTCCCTTTGTCCCTGAAAATGCTCTGTCTTTCTCCCTGCCTCCAGAAGCTCACAACAATGTGATGCAGAGCCTCAGTACTCCCTAACAGAAGCTTCAAAACAGTGCAACCAGGTTGGCTGTTTTCTTTGTTTGGGTGTGTTGGTTTTTTCCTCTTACAAAACCTGTACAATGGAGGTAACAGTGCCTGTTCTACCAGGGCACTGTAAACTTCCACTCATCACTAGGACTTCTGCTTTGACATTTTGGATGGAGAGCATGAAAAGTGTTACAGCTATGTGTTCTACTCTACATTGCCATGAACCCATTATTTCAGAGTAATATGGAAGGAATAACAGGGAAATAACAGGAAAGGCCAATGGCATCCTGGCCTGGATCAGGAACAGTGTGGCCGGTAGGACAAGGGAGGTTCTTCTGCCCCTGTACTCAGCACTGCTTAGGCCACATCTTGAGTGCTGTGTCCAGTTCTGGGCTCCTCAATTCAAGAGAGATGCTGAGGTGCTGGAAGGTGTCCAGAGAAGGGCAGTAAGGCTGCTGAGAGGCCTGGAGCACAGCCCTGTGAGGAGAGGGTGAGGGAGCTGGGGGTGTGCAGCCTGCAGAAGAGGAGGCTCAGGGCAGAGCTCATTGCTGTCTACAGCTACCTGAAGGGAGGCTGTAGCCAGGTGGGGTTGGGCTCTTCTGCTAGGCAGGCAACAACAGAACAAGGGGACACAGTCTCAAACTGTGCCAGGGGAGATCTAGGCTGGATGTTAGGAGGAAGTTGTTGGCAGAGAGAGTGATTGGCATTGGAATGGGCTGCCAAGGGAGGTGGTGGAGTCGCTGTCCCTAGAGGTGTTGAAGCCAAGCCTGGCTGGGGCACTTAGTGCCATGGTCTGGTTGATTGTCTAGGGCTGGGTGCTAGGTTGGACTGGGTGAGCTTGGAGGTCTTTTCCAATCTGGTTGACTCTATGAGTCTGTGAAATACCACATGATTTATTTCTGAAGCCACTCTACTTTACAGAACAGACAAAACTAGCTGCCTTCACCAACTGGCCACTCTCAGCATCCTCATCTTTTCTTCTGCCATTTTGTATGCAACATCTGGGGAGCACCATGAGCCATGTCTTTTTGCTTAACTTGTGAAGGTAACTAATAACTCCTTTTTTTTTAAACTATCAACCAGCCTGAACCTTACCTTAATCATTGGATATATAATATGACCAATAAATATAGGTCTTAGATAGTTTGGCATTGCCAGGTAAATACAGAAATAATGCTGTGTTAGGAGGAGTGAAGACAGAAACTAACAAACACTGTGTGGAAAACACTTTAAGCTAGCAAACAGCCCTTAGCATCTCATTTGGACTTCTGCTTTCCACAGGGACAAGGTTGCCAGAGATGATAATTAAAGCAAAAAAATATGTATGCCCTGCTGTTACAAATCACTGTGAAAAATGATTGCTCCTAGAGGCCATCTCTGTGCAGGAAACCAGCAACCCATTTGACCAAATGACTCTAGGATCTAGACAGGAAGCTTAGCAACTTCCTCCACACTTAGGTAAGAGACAAAAATATGGACAAATGTTTTCTGTAAAGTAAAGCTGACATAGAAACCCCATTTTGAAACTGGCCAAGGAGCTTAGGAGCTCATTAATAACTTTTAGATGGAGCTTCTGAAAGGAGGTGGAAGCTAGGTGGGTGTGGGTGACAGGATGAGAAGGAATGGCCTCAAGTTACACCAGGGGAGGTTTAGTTTGGGTGTTAAGAAACACTTACTGAAAGAGTGGTGAAATATGGAAAGTATTTGTGAAGGGAAGTAATCCCACAGATGGGGAAAAACAGAGCACTCTGCTTCAGAGGAAAGGCAGGAGGGAAACTTGCAGGGAGAGTGAAGTGTTTGCAATTAGTATCTCGCTCGCTCAGGTACAGTGGAGTACAATTACCTTCAGCTCTATTATGATTTCTTTCACTATTTTCTTCTTGACTAAATTAAGTCCAATTTTCACATTCAGTAATATGTAGCATGGTGCATATTACACCATTATTACACCTAATTCAATAGACATGTCATTTACATTGCTATTTATATAAGTGCTGCATTAAATCTAAAGAATCCCAGGAGAGGAGTAACCAGCTTATGGCAAACTTCAGCCTAATATTTAGTATGGAATTCACAGCAGCACAAAGGCTCAGAGTGGAGGGGGTTGAAAGCAGCTTCTGAGGATCTAGTCCAAGTCACCTACTAAAGCAGGTTCACTTAGATCAGGCTGCACAGGAAAGTGTCCAGGCAGGTTGGCAAAGTGTCCAGAGAAGGAGACTTCACAATCCCTCTGGGCAGCCTGGTTCAAGGCTCTAACACCTTCAATATAAAGATTTTTTTTCCTTCAGCTCAAGTGAAACCTCCTGTTTGTACCCACTGACCCTTGTCCTGTTACTGGGCACCTCTGAAAAACTCCAGCCCTGTCCCCACCCTTTAGACATTCATAAGCATTGAAAAGATCCCCTCTCAGGCCTCTCTTCCCCAGGCTAAATAGAATCACAGAATCATAGAATCAAACAGGTTGGAAGAGACCTCCAAGCTCAGCCTTAGGCCAACCTAGCACCCAGCCCTACACAATCAACCAGACCATGGCACTAAGTGCCACAGCCAGGCTTGGCTTCAACACCTCCAGGGACAGCGACTCCAACACCTCCCTTGGCAGCCCATTCCAATGCCAATCACTCTCTCTGCCAACAACTTCCTCCTAACATCCAGCCTAGACCTCCCCTGGCACAGCTTGAGATTGTGGCCCCTTCTTCTGTTGTTGTTTGCCTGGCAGAAGAGCCCAACCCCACCTGGCTACAGCCTCCCTTTAGGTAGCTGTAGACAGCAATGAGGTCTGCCCTGAGCCTTCTCTTCTGCAGGCTGCACACCCCCATCTCCCTCAGCCTCTTCTCACAGGGCTGTGCTCCAGGCCTCTCAGCAGCTTTGTTGCCCTTCTCTGGACATGTTCCAATATCTCAACATCTCTCTTGAACTGAGGACCCGCAGGTCTCTCAGCCTCTCCTTGTCAGAGAGCTGTTCCACTCCCCTCTGCATCTTTGTAGCCTCCCTTGGATTCTGCCCAGTAGTTCCCTGCCTCTCCCTGTCCCTGTGGAGCCCAGAACTGAGCACAGTACTCCAGGTGCAGCTCACTGAGGTAGAGTGCAAATACAACGCAGGCAGGTACACCTCAAAAGCTTTAACCAGGAATTGCACCTGAGCCTCTAGAAAGGAAGAAAGTAGTATCTTAAAACATAGCCCTGAAACAAAAGGCAGAGAATTAAAGAAAGTAAAGAGCACCTGGGAGTATGGCAAAGAGGAGAGTGAGGGAACAGCCTATCTTGATGCTTTCTTTCACTTCTTCCTTGTCTTTAATTTGTCTTGGTTTATTTTTTTCTCCTGGAGCATAACATTTCAGATTGCTCTGTTCCACAGAGGGCTGTGGCTTCGTATGAAGTGTGCAGAGGGACAAAAACTCACAATCAGCATTGTAGTGTTGGCAGGAGGTTGCCTGAGGCAAACACAGCTCCTCTCTGCCCATCACCACAGAACCACAGCACAAGACACTTGCTCTTCTGAAAATGATCAGGTGCAGAGGCTGAAGGCTACGAGTACACATCAGTGCTGCAGCCCTCCCTCATCAGCAAGTAGCCCTCATGAATTGGATGAAAAGAAGTGAACTGTAGAGCCAGCAACGACAGGAAGCTACACAGTGACATAAATCAAATGTTTTACAGAATAGGGCCACACTAATGAGGCAGAGGCACCACACTGCCTAAAGAACTGCAAACATTTTATGTCCATAAAATAGAGCACATCCCTGGGACCTGGGTAATTAACCATGCAGGGAAAGGTATTCTGGCTGAGGCTGCCTTGCCAAACAGGAAAGGCCAAGGGCCAGTCTCTGGCTTCAGGTCCAGGATGTGTACACTGCTGTCAGCAGCACAGAATCACACAGAACCACAGAATGGTGAGGACTGGAATTGACCTCTGGAGATACTTAGTCCAACACCCCTGCTAAAGCAGGTTCTCCTAAATCAGGTTGCACAGGAATGAGTCCAGTGGGTTTTCAACGTCTGCAGAGGAGACTTCACAACCCCTCTGGGCAGCCTGGTCCAGGGCTCTATCACCTTCAGCATACAGATTTTTTTTCCTTCAGTTCAAGTGAAACCTCCTGTGCTCTACTGTGTGCCTGCATCCCCTTGTCCAGACACCAGGCAGCACCAAAAAGAGCCCACAGCCTCAAGACCTCTATCCTTTCATTGCATTGCCAGAAATCAGACCACACAGAATGCTGCAGCAACTTCTGAAGCCACATTGGAGATCTGAATTAAATACAGTAAAACCTGCCAGTAGAAGATGGTCTGCATATAGCACCACTTGTCCAGCTCTTGATCAGAACAGAGGAATCCAACTGTCTTTCCCCATATGCCTTCAAGCCAACAAAAATAATCGATTCTAATCAATTTCCTTTTTTTCCCCTCCTCCACACAAGCCAAGTTATTAATGACAAGGTTGTAGCAGGGCAGCAGGTAACTTATTACCTTGTTTTCCAAGTGGAGAATGGTGAGATCAAGTGGTTTGCCAGGAGGTCACACTCTGAGCAGAATTTGAGAGCACAGGTGCTAATTCTGACTCAGAGACTGAATTTCTGTGTATTTTCAAACACAAATAGCAATTCTCTATCAGCAGAACTGGAACTCGTTAGTACCTGGCCCTCAGCCACTATTTAACTCCTCAGACCTGAAGAAAAAGAAGGTTTTCTTGGGGGAAATTTGGAATATTTTAGAAAGGCTTGGGCAGTTAAGCCTGGATGCATTCCTGTGGGATCTGGCATAGGTGATCCTGCTCTGCCTGGGCGATCTTTTGAGGTCCCTTCCAGCTCCTGACATCCTGTGATCAACTGGCTGAGGGTTTTCCACCACACACATGCCCACCTGAATTGGCAGCAGCTCTTTCTCATTCACGTTGGAGCTTCATGCACTCACTATTACCTGAGCTTTCCCCAGGGTACACGCAGCTCTGCTGATAGCATCAGATGGCTGAGGCTACTGTCATCACACCCTCTAACACTCTGTATTCACTGTGTCCTCTAATAGGCATTTCCAGGCACAAAGAGAACAAAAAATCAAGTCACTTCTCTGGCCTGTTGACAACTGCCTTCATACAGTCCCCGTTCTTCCCACATTCTGATGTTATTTCTTGATAAATCTTTTATCTCCCAGGCATTTCTTCCTCTTTTTTCTCCTCTTAAAGACTTTATATTAGACATGTGCCAAAAGGAGAGCATTTTAAAAACACTTATTTTAAAAACACCTACAGAGCAGTCTGCACACAGAAATTCTTCTTCCACCTTATCTCAAAGCATCACAAGTTTGTGGTTTGGTTCTTTTTTTTTTTTTTCCTGGCAGTCTTGCACGTTTTGGTTTCTCCCTTATTTTGTGCTAAGCTGTTCTTTGATAAGGTTCAGCTGGGAAATTCATTTCTCCTAGGACCCAATCAGGTTTTTACATCAATTAGGCTAATTGACAGAGGGTTTAACACATTTCTTAATTATGACTGCAAATATGTTCCTGGAAGAAACCCCAAAGCACAGGAGTGAAAAAAAAAAGAAAAAAAGAAAAGAGAGACAAACCTCTTTTCTAGTAAAGTAATGTTGGAAAGACTTTAGAGGTAAAACACCAGGAAGGAAGTTTAGTAATGGGTAAGTATCTGGTTCTTAGCCAGAAAGTCTATGTCACACCAAAATCATAGAATCAGAACTGTCAGGGTTGGAAGGGACCACAAGGATCAGCCAGTTCCAATCCCCCTGCCATGGGCAGGGACACCTCACACTAGATCAGGCTGCCCACAGCCTCATCCAGCCTGGCCTTAAACACCTCCAGGGATGAGGCTTCCACCACCTCCCTAGGCAACTCATTCCAGAGTCTTACCACCCTCATGGTGAAGAACTTCTTCCTAACATCCAGTCTAAATCTCCTCTTTTCCAGTTTAAAGCCAATGCCCCTTGCACTGTTACTATTACTAGGATCATGAAAATGTAAATAATCATGGAGCAGAAGAAAGAGTAAATATATATATATACATGTACACACAAATACATATTTTATATATATTTTAAAAGTTATATTTATATATGTGTACATATATTTTAAAAGTTATATTTTATATATGTATATCTATTTAAAATACATATTTTCATATATATGTATAGGTATGCATATAGATATATATATATGGGGCCTGGTGGAAAACAAGTTACCCATGGCACAACAATGTGCCCTGGTGGCCAAGAAGGCCAATGGGATCCTGAGGTGTATTAGGAGGAGTGTGTCCAGCAGATCAAGGGAGGTTCTCCTCCCCTCTACTTTGTCCTCATCTTGAATACTCTGTTCAGTTTTGGGCTCTCCAATTGAAGAGGGACAGGGATCTGCTGGAGAGGGTTCAGCAGAGTGGTACAAGGATGGTTAGGGGACTGGAGGGCATGGCTTATGAGGAGAAGCTGAGGAACCTGGGGATGTTTAGTCTGGAGAAGAGAAGACTGAGAGGGGATTTAATCTGATCAATGTTTCTAAATATCTGAGGGCTGGGAGTCAGGAGGGGTAGACAGGATCTGCTCACTGCTCCCTGGGATAGGACAAGGAGCAATGGGTGTAAATTGCAGCAAAAGAGATTCCACCTCAACACAAGGGGAAACTTCATTACTGTAAGGGTCCCAGAGCACTGGCACAGGCTCCCCAGAGAGGCTGTGGGGTCTCCTTCTCTGGAGACTTTCAAGACCTGTCTGGATGTGTTCCTCTGTGATTTGTGTTAGACAGTATTGTCCTGCTCTGGCAGGTGGGTTGGACTCGATGATCTCCTTGGGTCCCTTCCAATTCCTGACATCCTGTGATCCTGTATATATATGTATATATATATATATGCATGTGTGTGTGCCTCTCTCTCTATATATATATAGACACACACACATATATATATACACACACACATATATATATATAGACACATACATGCATATATATACATATATATAGAGAGAGACAGACACATGCATATATATATACATATAGATATAATTAAATATATAAGATATATATGAAAGGTAGAAATACTCAGCTAGCCACCAAACTACCAAGAAAAACCAATCCAACCCAAAATCTCCAGTCCTCAAATGACCTGTTAGGTTTTGCTCTGATTTTATAACAGGACACCTGAAATAATTGGTACTTTTTCATATTAGCTATCTTAATTTTTATTTTCACTTAGATTAATTAACTTCATTAAGGTAAATCCTATAAATCAGCTAAAGATTGATCTTAAGGGAGAGTTTATGTTATAACACAATACTCTATGTTAAAATAAATTCATAGAACCATAGAATGTTACGGATTGGAAGGCAGCTCCAGAGATCATCGAGTCCAGCCCCTCTGTAAAGCAGGACCACATAGGGCAGGTCACACAGGAATGTGTCCAGGCAGGTTCTGAAGACCTCTAGAGGAGACTCTACTGCCTCTCTGGGCAGCTTGTTCCTGTGCTCCATCACCCTCTCAGTAAAAAAGTATTTCCTCATGTTGAGATGGAATTTCCTGTGATTGAGTGTATGTCCATTGCCCCTTGTCCTATCACTGGCTATGACTGAAAAGAGGTTAGTTTCATCCTCCTGATGGACACCCTTCAGATGTTTGTAGATACTGATAAGGTTCCTTCTCTGCCTTCTCTTCTCCTGGCTAAGCAGACCCAGGTCTTACAGTCTTTCCCTTCCAGTCATCTTCGTAATGCTCTGTTGAACTCTTCCCTGTAGCTACTTGTCCCTCTTGAACTGAGGAGCCCAGAACTGGACACAATATTCCAGATGTGGTCTAGGGCTGAGGAGGAGAACCTTTATTTCCTGTTTTAGGTTCCAGTCTTTCCTATTAATCTTAAGGGAGAGTTTATAAGACAATGCTGCATATTAAACTATAATTCTTTACTTCCTGTTTTAGGTTCCAGTCTTTCCTATTAATCTTGAGTGAAAGTTTATGTTATAAGACAATACTGCATGTTAAACTATAATTCTTTATTTTCTATTTTAGGTTCTAATATTTCATATTAATCTTAAGGGAGAGTTTATGTTATAACAGAATATGTATGTTAAGCTATAATTCTTTATTTCCTGTTCAAGGTTCCAGTCTTTTCTATTAATCTTAAGTGAAAGTTTATGTTATAACACTATATTGTATGTTAAGCTATTTTTCCTTCCTAGTCTTTCCTATTAATCTTAAGGGAGAATTTATGTTCTAACAGAGTATGTATGTTAAGCTATAACCCTTTATTTCCTGTTTTAGGTTCCAGTCTTTCCTATTAATCTTAAATGAAAGTTTATGTTATAACACAATACTGTATGTTAAAATACAATTCTTTATTTCCTGGTTTAGGTTCTACTCTTTCCTAGTAATCTTAAGGGACAGCTTATGTTCTAACACAATACTGTATGTTAAGCTATAATTCTTTATTTCCTGTTTTCCTTCCCAGTCTTTCCTATTAATCATAAGAGAGAATTTATGTTATAAGACAATGCTGCATATTAAACTGTAATTTCCTGGTTTAGCTTCCAGTCATTCTTATTAAACGAAAGTTTATGTTTTAACACAGTACTGTATGTTAAAACACAACTCTTTATTTCCTGGTTTAGGTTCCAATCTTTTACATTAATCTTAAGTGGAAGTTCATGTTATAACACAGTAGTGTATGTTAAGCTATAACCTTCTATTTCCTGTTTTAGCTTCCAGTCTTTCCTATTAATCCTAAGGGAGAATTTATAAGACAGTGCTGCATATTAAACTATAATTCTTTTTTTCCTGTTTTAGCTTCCAGTCTTTCCAATTAATCTTAAATGAAAGTTTACGTTCTAACACAGTATTGTATGTTGAAATACAACTCTTTATTTCCTGGTTTAGGTTCCAATCTTTTATGTTACTCTTAAGTGAAAGTTTATGTTATAACACAATACTGTATGTTAAGCTGTAATTCATTATTTCCTGTTTTCCTTTCTAGTCTTTCCTATTAATCTTAAGGGAGAATTTATGTTCTAACAGAATGTGTATGTTAAGCTATAACCTTTTATTTCCTGTTTTAGCTTCCAGTCTTTCCTATTAATCCTAAGGGAGAATTTATGTTATAAGACAATTCTGCATATTAAACTATAATTCTTTATTCCCTGTTTTAGCTTCCAGTCTTTCCAATTAATCTTAAACGAAAGTTTATGTTATAACACAGTATTGTATGTAAGCTACAATTCTTTATTCCCTGTTTTAGGTTGCAGTCTTTTCCCTCAGCAGAAATGACAGTGTGTTTCTGAACTGTGGATGACGTTTGTCATCCTGCCTCCGTTTCCCTGTGCGCTCTGTGACGCTGCAGGAAGGCAAACCAAAGAGGCAGCTCAATACTCTTCAGAACAACCCACAGCCAGAAAATATTTGCAGAAGAGGAACCCCCCGAGGGAGATACTTAAGCTCAGTCTTTGCTGGTGTTTCTGAACATCTGGCCACCCTGCTTGATGAACATACTAGTAGTGTTGGGGCTGTGCCTGTGCTGCACAAAATCCAAACAAACATTTGGGTGAATAAGAGGCCTTAGGGATGAAGCGTTTCAAGCAGTACAGAGGAGTTATATACATAAATTCCTTGGACATATTTCCCACATAGCACATTTAAAATCATCACTCTGTTACTTAACAGTCAAGAAAAGACTGAATGAGGCACTTAGTGCCATGGTCTAGTTGACTGGATAGGGCTGGGTGATAGGTTGGACTGGCTTATCTTGGAGGTCTCTTCCAACCTGGTTCATTCTATTCTACTCTAAATGGAGTTGGAATCAGTGTGAGGCTGCAGCAGCACTTTGAAACAAATGGGCCATGGTGCAGTGTCTGTGTATGTGTGAACATCAGGGAAGAAGGCCATCAGGTCCTGAAGTGTGTATGGCAACACACTGGATCCAGCTGCCAAAATGCCATTTCATCTTCTAGCTACACTGCAGCACCATCATCACCTGTCTCACACCTGTACTCCTGATATCTTTTGCCTAGAACATCCCTCAAGAGTACAACTGGAAGCAATTCTTCCTTCCAAGTCCCTAGTTTTGAATAGAGGAAGATTTTTTTTTTTTCCCTTTCAGAAAAGAACTCAATTTTAGTGACTAATTTAATGACTGATTTAGAACCAGAATATAACCTTAGGGTCGTTTTCCATGTATTTTCTAGTTTAGCTTGGAGTTTACTAGCCATAAGGAGAGAAAGGACAAAATGATGTGCTTCCCAGAGGCTGCAGAGGCTGAAATGTTTCTTGATGCATTTTCATCTTGAGGTGGGTCTTTACCTCTTCTCTCCAGTAACAAATGATAGGACAAGAAAAAATGGCCTCAAGTTGCACTAAGGGAGGATTAAGTCAGACATTAGAGGAAATTTCTTCACTGAAAGGGTTCTCAAATATTGCCCAGGGAGGTGGTTGAATCCCCACTCTTGGAGGTGTTTAGAAGACACAGAGATGTGGTGCTGAGGGACATGATTTAGTACCAGCCTTGGCAGAGTTAGATAATGGTTGGATTTAGTGATCTTGAAGGCATTTTCTAAGCTTCTATAGCTTGATGCCTTCCTCCCTGTTAGCTGGTGGTGCTTTGGTGGTTGTCAGGACTAGAACTGGTAGCATGCACCAAGAGCCTGAGACACTAGGCTTTACATCACAGGCACTAGCTCATGTAGGATTTGCTCTAGATGTGTTCAGTACAACTGCAATTGTAGAGACCTTCAGCCCTACGTGAGGGCTGCACCCCCCTATGATGATGTGCAGGCTGCTCTATGTAGATCCTGGTGGGTGACAACATGTCCCTGTGAAAGATGAGAACTTGCCTTCCCTGTGTTATTTGGAGCCCAGGTACTTGTTTGATTTCCCCTTGGCAGCTATGAACATTTCAGCAGAAAGGCAATGCTTTCTCCTAGATCAGGTGTGCCAGCTAGGGAGGTTTGACAGCATGATAGCACGGAGAGGTGGCAGTAGCAGGTCTGTCCCTTTTGTGACTGCCCAGGCTTTCCTTTACATTTTCTTTAATGCAAGGCAAGCATTGCAGTATGGGGAGGAAGAGACAGTGCTGCAAATTCAATGATTGATCATCATCTCTTGCCCTTCAGTGCTACTTCTGTCTCTTCCACTCAAGCAGGGTTACATTCAAGACATGAATGAAGCCATAGTGTACAACTGATCTTGCAGGTGGTCTCTCTTTACGCCCACTCTACAGATCACCCGAGTTTTCCTCTCCACCCTTGGTCTGCAACCCATCTGCCTCCAGTAATGGTGAGGCAGAAATCAGGCAGAGAAAGGCTCAGACTGGTTATGCTCCAATGTATCCTGCAAGACCCAGTAATGACTATCCTGAAGGTAATGTGCTGTGTCCAAAAATGGTGTGGAAGGTAAAGTCATAGAATCATAGAAGAGGATCAAAGAATCAGTCAGGCTTGGGAGGGACTACAAGGATCAACCAGCTCCAACTCCTCTGCCATGAGCAGGGACACCCTACCCTAGAGCAGGCTGCACACAGCCTCAGCCAGCCTGGCCTGAAACACCTCCAGCCATGGGGCCTCAACCACCTCCCTGGGCAACCCATTCCAGCCTCTCACCACTCTCATGCTCAACAACTTCCTCTTCACGTCCAGTCTGAACCTACCCACCTCCAGCTTTGCTCCATTCTCCCTAGTCCTGTCACTCCCTGATAGCCTAAAAAGTCCCTCCCCAGCATTATGTAGGCCTCCTTCAGATCCTGGAAGGCCACAAGAAGGTCAGCAATAAGAGCCTGGAAAGAACTCCTAGGGAAGTAACAGTAGGAACCTAGGGCCAGTCTAAGAAAAAGGCTGCCGTGCTAAACCCTGCTCCGTCCCCTCTTAGGAGCTGATGTAAGATTTTTTTCTCTGATAATCACACAAATTTCCTTCCTCTCTTTCACACTGGTGTTTATCTGCAGAATTGCTTCCCAGATTCCACCTCTCAGGCTTATAATCTATTTTTAAAGAACACTTGGGATGATATGAAAAAAAACAGTGGAGGAAACACATCTACTGCCTCTTTCAACCTCAAGGCAGAGGCAGCTCTACCTGCCTTGTTCCTGGCAGAGGCTTTGCAGGAGAAGTGAAAAGTGTCTTAGAAATCTCCCCTGGTAGCACATCTTTGATTCTCCCAGTTGATCCATGCCACTAATTCCCTACTTCAGCACAGAAGCACTATCCTGCTTTGGTGTCTTCCTCACTGCAATTTGAAGCCAAGATTTGCTGACTTAGTAAAAACAGGCATTGAAAAGTTTACTCTCATTTTCCTTCCCAGTGTTCCTTTCTGAAATTGGATGGATTTTCTAAGTAGGTGGGAGAAGGAAGAGTCCTGGATTCTGGTCCTTGATCTGTAGGCAGATGCTGTGCCCAGTGCTGGGTCCGGTCCTGGACTCCAGTTGGGTCTGAGCTCACACCTTGCTATTCTAGCATGGCTGCAGCCTTGCAGCCTTCTTGCCTTCACTTTCAATAAACCCTGGAATTACAAAGTCAAAAGCAAACATAGCACCATTTTTTTTTTTGCAGGATGAGTTCTCAGCCCTTGCTCCTCAGCTGCATGGCTCTCCAGTGCCTGTGATGGGCACTGTGGGGGCAGATGATCAGAACCATGTTTCATAGCCAGACATCACCTGAAGCTGACTGGAAAATCAGAGGCCAGAGGGGAAAAGACTAAATATAGTTACTTAATTGTTCAGTGGCAGCAAGACTAATACTTCTGAGCAAACCCAAAATATTAGATGTTAAGGGAAGTCTACTGGTAGGCAAATAGAGGCTCCAGGCACTCATAGGGTGAGACATCAGCAGAGCAATGGCAGCAAACAGTTAATCATGCTGTCTGACAAAGGGATCTGACTGATGCCCTGAATCACCTCTGAGCTGCCTCTCCACTGCCTGTGAAGGGATTGTACATCTTGTTGGGCATAATCTGAGTCCCACTAATCAAACATGAACAGCTCTACTCTGCAGAAGTCCCCCTTTAGATGATTAGTCTCTTTGTAGATCTAACTGCCAGAGCTGGGTCCTATGAAAACAGCTGTAACAGTGAAAGCAGCAATAACAGAAAATCATGTTTCTTTTAATGGGAATTCATGTTTCTTTTTCTGTTGCTTGTTGCTGAGTGCAGAAATCATATTTGTACTTCAGAATTGTTCCCTGGAATAAATTGCATAATAATTCATTGAGTCACTGATTGTTGTAGTTTATTAGACTCGCTGATGGCAACTACAAATCTGCTCTATTAGGCAAAAACAAAACCAATTGTTCTAGAGATCTTTATAGACGTACTGAAGTATTCCATCTCTAATGTACACTGGTCCCCAGCACAGCAAAGTGTGCATGCAGCACCTTTACAGCAGTGCAGTGACCAGAATTTGAGCCTGGCATGGATGGAGTATTCATATTTCATGGAATTACTGAGGCTGGAATAGACCTCTGAGATCAAGTCCAGTCTACAACCTAACACCATCACATCAACTAGACGCTGACAAACACTCCCTCCCTGGAGGTGTTCAAGACCAGGTGGGATGAGGCCTTGAGTGACCTGTTCTAGTGAGAGTTGTCCCTGCCTATGGCCGGGGTTTGGAACTGGATGATCTTTGAAGTCCCTTCCAACCTAAATCATTCTATGATTCTACAATCTGTGCCTTAAACAGTATGATTAAATACCAGGAAGTCAATGCTTGATTTTGTACACTGAGAGATCTGGGTGCACATCACGTCCAACTGTTAACCTACACCACCATGTCCACTGGATGAGCTCTGAGGTATCTTCCAAGCTAAACCATTCTGTGATTCTATTATGTAATAAGTAGCCTAGAAGCACACAATTCCATCATTGTCCCTTGTCCTGTCATTGGGCATTACCCAGCAGAGTCTGGCTCCATCCTCCTTTGCATCTTTATAAACACAGATGAGGTTCCTGTGCCACTTGCATAAACCTAGGAGGGCACAGTGATGCTTCAGCTTCATGCTAGGTTTATGACTTCTCTGAAATCATCTTGGGTACTTCAGCATTAAACTGGTCTTGTGACCTTCCCTCAACAGATGGTGTAGCTGTTCCAGTAGCACTAACAAAAAGTGTTAGCTCTGTTGGGATGAGTAGTAGAGCTCAGCAGCATTTTCATTCTCATGCTTTACTTGCTGAAGAACATCAATTCAAGCAGATCCAAACTACTGGTCAATTTGTGTGATAGTGAATTTGTTTCAGTTAATTCTTTTCTAAAAGAGTTCCACACAGTTTTACAAAAGACAGCAATAAATGAAACTATGAATGAAACCAAACAGTTTCCTTTCCTTTCTCTTGCCTTGAAAAGGAGCCTGAAAATCAAACATCTATGCAATTCTGAATGCGCCGCAGCAAACATAACCTTGACCTGTCCCCTGATAATTCTCTTTTTGTGCACTGTGAATATCCTGAAGGCAAATCTTTGTTTTATTGGAAGCTCTACAGCACCTTGCAGTTGCTTCCAAAATGAATACAATAAATACTACTAAAGAATGCCAGTGCCTAGCAGAACATTAAAAAATACTGGTTGATTGGCTAGGGTTGGGTGCTAGGTTGGACTGGATGAGCTTGAAGGTCTCTTCCAACCTGGGTGATTCTATGATTCTATGAAAAAGCCCACAACAAATATTTGTATGTTCAGACTGGGTTTGGCAAAATGATTATGCAAGATGTGATAAGGTAGTTCTTACAAAGTTGTTTTTCAGTGCTGTGAATTTGGATCTGGTTATTTTTTATCCTGGCACAGGATAAGGGGTAATGAGTTTAAATTGGGAGAAAGAAGATTCAAACAGGATGTTAGGAAAGGGTTCTTTGCAGTGAGGATGGTGAGACACTGGCACAGGTTGCCCAAGGAGGTTGTGGATGTTCTCTCCTGAAGGTGTTCAAGGCCAGGTTGCATGCAGTCTTGAGCAACCTGTTCTAGTGGGAGGTGTCCCTGCCTATGGCAGGGGGTTGGAACTGGATGAGCTTTGAGGTCCCTCCCAACCTAAACCATTCTGTGATTCCTATTAACCCAAAAACATTAAGTAACTGGGTATGAGGATGCAAACTACATTCAGAGGGAAGGAACTGGCAGTGTGTAGAGAAATGTATCAGCCTACAGGATTGTCTGAGATGATGAATTACATTTAAAGGGTACTTAAGTACCCTTATAAAGACAAGATTTTATGAAGGCAATCTACGTCTTTCTGTCCCTGGTATTTGGAATGTCTTTGGCTTTCCTCCATTATGAACCAGCTATTACTGGTTTAAGTGCTGATACGATGACATGATTTGCTTTCTTGTTCAACAGCTGTTCACAATCTGTTACTGCAGATTATTTCCTCTCTAAACTTCTATTGAGAGAAGGTCTAGAGTGCCTCAGACCTTTTTCCCTGGAATGATAAAAATAATAATTCATCAACACGATTCACATTCATCTCTCTCTGAGGCTGTGCCACTCCAGCGCGCCGAGAAAAGAGGAGTGGAATCTGGCAGTGATGGTTCTAAGTGTTGCATTAGGAGGCTGTAAATGAAAAGTTGTGATAGACACAACTGAAAGCCTTATTAGGAAAAAAATGAGAGAAGGAATATTTTTAGCTGTGATAAACACACTCTATGAAAAGCCCAAGAACTAGGATAAAAGCAGTGATGCCAGTAAAACTTGCACGCAATTACTGCTTGGTTTGCAGGTAACTTCTGACGTGATGAAATTAAATGCAGATTCCAAATGAGAGAGGAAGAATAAAGAATACCTCACAAATCTGCTGGACTTCTGTGCTGAGCAATTTATTCATGTTAGGGAAGACTTTCTTAGAGGAAAATAAACTCTGATGTCATAAGGTCAGATATTGGACTAGGGAAATGTTGCTTATGCTTTGCAGTTATCCCCAGAGGACACTGTCTGCACACTCAAGATGAAACTTGAGTAGAAAAATCCTCTTTTCTTTATTCCACTTTACTCTGCTTCCATTTCCTTACCTTTTTTTTTTGGCTTTTTTTTTCCTTTCTTTTTATGCTAGTGGACAGCTAACCCAGGAATAAGCGCAATTGATGTACATCCTGATTCTACTTGATAGTCTAGAAACAGGAAAATACAGCAGTTGCAGGAGGCTAGCTTATTTGGAGATCAAAAGAACTACTTCTTCAACCTGAGCCCAGCTACACAAGTAGAGAGAAACACAACTTAGGGGCAGTGTGTGCTCCAAAACCTCCTTTCTTACATGACAAAAGAAGACTTCAGTTTTGTACTTAGTAGGCTAAGTGTAAATGACAGCAAGCCACCACTTTTTTAAAGATGAAGAGGAGTGACAGGACCTCCAACTGAAGACTCTTTAAAGAGTGTCCAAATGATTTAATAGCTTATTGAGTTGGAAGGTGAGAAATTCTCTGATGTGACATAGAAATTTCTTTTTCTTTACTATATTTTTTCTTACATTGTGGGTGAAATGGGAGCAAGTGGCAGTGCTTTACTAGAAACTGGAAAGTAGATATCACTGCATTTGTCTTTAAACTGAGAGCTGTCATATTTACAGAAGCACAGAAGCACAGAATTAACCAGGTTGGAAAAGACCTCTGAGATCATCCAGGCCAACCTATCACCTAATACCTTCTAACTGACTAAACCATGGCAGTAAGTGCCTCATCCAGCCTCCTCTTAAATACCTCCAGGGACTGCATAATATGATAACAAAATTGGCTCAGGAACTGTTTCCTCCCACCAGATATGTGCCTGGAATCCTTTGGGCTCACACAACTCTTGTTTTAAATTTTTGGACAGTTTAAGAGGGACAGGGATCTGCTGCAGAGGGTGCAGTGTAGGGCTATGAGGATGATGAGGGGCCTGGAGCACTGCCTGATGAGGAGAGGCTGAGGGTCCTGAGGCTGTTTAGTCTGGAGAAGACTGAGAGGGGATTTAATCAATGTCTACAAATACCTGAGGGCTGGGGGTCAGGAGGAGGGGGACAGGATCTGCTCACTGCTCCCTCGGATAGGACAAAGGGCAATGGATGGAAGCTGCAGCACAGGAGGTTCCAGCTCAACACAAGAGGGAACTTCTTGACTGTAAGGGTCACAGAGTACTGGCACAGGCTTCCCAGGGAGGTTGTGGAGTCTCCTTCCCTGGAGACTTTCAAGGCCTGTCTGGATGCATTCCTCTGTGATCTGAGCTAGATTGTATGGTCCTGCTCTGGCAGAGTGAGATGAAGCTGCTGATGCCTGGAGCACAGCCCTGTGAGAAGAGGCTGAGGGAGCTGGAGTTGTTTAGCCTGGAAAAGAGAAGGCTCAGAGGTGACCTCATTGCCATCTACAACTACCTGAAGGGAGGCTGTAGCCAGCTGGGGTTGGGCTTTTCTCCCAGGCAAGCAGCAAGGGGACACAGTCTCAGGCTGTGCCAGGGGAGGTCTGGGCTGGATGTTAGGAGGAAGTTGTGAGAGAGTGATTGGCACTGGAATGGGCTGCCCAGGGAGGTGGTGGAGTTGTCGTCCCTCAAGGTGTTGAAGCCAAGCCTAAGCCTGGCTGGAGCGCTTAGTGCCATGGTCTGGTTGATTGGCCAGGCCTGGGTGCTAGGTTGGGCTGGCTGAGCTTGGAGGTCTCTTCCAACCTGCTTGATTCTATGATTGTATGACTCAATGATCTCTCTGGGTCCCTTCCAACCCCTGACATCCTGTGAGCCTGTGACTCTTTTTCTTTTCCTTCTTAACTTATAGAAAAGCAAGAACTCCCAGAGACAGTCATTTCCTGCTCTTGCAAGTGCCTTTCAGAGTAGATGCAATCCTGGGAGAACCTCTTGCACTGCTGAATGTGACACATTAATATTCCAGTCAGAGCCACGGAGAATTAGTGAACAGTGGCAATACAAAAGCAAGGTGGGAAGCATCAGAGTGGGCTATATTTATTTATTTAACTAAAGCTGAATAAAACATGAACAACAATGCCAGCTCACAGCTTAGCACTGTGTGGTGTATGTCTCATTAAATAAGAAGGATAAAAAGGAGATGAATTAAAAGACCTGTGGTAAGTTGCAAACGGGCATCACATTGAAACCAAACCAGTGTGAATTCAGATTTGAAAGGGCCAAACCGAACTGGCTCATTTAGAAGCTGTAATTTCACATGCAGCTCATCAGGGCATAAAAGTGAACATGGGAAAGAAAATGCAAGTAGATGTGGTACTGCTGGGGCACTGCATTTAGGGTTTATTAGAGCGCTTCCAGCATCCCCCTGATCCACCTGCAGTCTTGGAATCCAAATTATTTACCTACCATTCAAGGCACTCCATAATTCGCAGCTGCTGCTGCCTGTTATGTCACTGTGATACCGGAGGGATTTGATCAGTAGCTGAACTGCTTTAACTCAATTAAGTATACTTGACAAACTGTGTGATACTCTAAGTTCCACAGAATTATTTTTAACTGTGACAACATGACACATCATTGTCTCTTGACTGCTAACCTAGATTGGCTGATACCAGCTGATAGGAGAGGCTATCTTGGCAGATATGTGCACATAGCAGTAGCAGAGAATGCATCATGCTATTAAGCCCCAACAATTGCTTTACTGCTGTTATAAATGTCAGCTCCAACCTACAAGGGAAAAAAAACATTCACAGCAGGGCTCCTGCTCACACTTCTTTGGACATTAGGACTTGTTTTTTAGCAGCCTGGATATGCTGAAATGTGTACAGAGCTGAGAGAACCACAGAATCACAGAATACAGCCAGCTGGAAAAGACTCCAAAGATGTCCGGTTCAACCCTTGACCCAGCACTGAATGGTCAAGACTAAACCATATCCCTAAGCAGCAGGTCCACAGGCTGCTTGAACATCCCCAGGGATGGTGACTCCACCACTACCCTGGGCAGACCATTCTAGTGTTTGAGAGCCCTTTCAGTGAAGAAATACTTCCTAACGTCCAGCCTGAACCTCCCCTGGTGCAGCTTGGAACCATCTCCTCTACTCCTGTCACTTGACACCAAGGAGAAGTGGTTGTCCCCTCCTCACTCCAACCTCCCTTCAGGTGTTACTGAAGCAGTTATCCTGACTGCTTAGATGGAAGCTGGTGGACAAAAACCTCACCACGAGCCAGCAATTTGCCCTCCTGGCTAAGAAAACCGTTGGTACTCTGGGGTAGGCAGACGAATGTGGGAACAGCCAGAGGCTGTGCAAGAATACCACCCTGCACAACAAAAGTAAATGCAGCTCTAGTCCCTGGAGTGGTAATGTCATGTTCTTAGCTGTGGGGCTTCTTCACCTCCATCCTAACCCAAATCTGTGTGTGTCATTAGTCAGATGGGTGAAGACCTCATTTGCCACCCAGTTACAACACTTGTTTGTCTAAATGCCTTCTTTGCCATGGCACGAAGTGAGCATATCTAAACCAAAATGAGAGGGAGGCAGCCTGTGCAGCTAACTCTGCTGGTGTGAGCCCATGGCTCAGTGAGCAGTACTGCTGCATGGGAAAGCCTGTCACAAAGAGGCTTGTGCTGTTTCAGAGCTGCAAATGAAAAGAAATGGAGTTCACATGCTGCAGTGAAGCAAATCAAACCCCATAACGTTTGTATTAATTGCCAAAAGCAGATAGCGCCTGGGAAGCAGAATAGAGGCTGGGAATGCAATAAATCTTCAAGCTTAACTTTGGAAATGAGCCCAGGTTTTGGGGAGTTAAAGCCTAGCAGGACTTACTTTTAAAAGTATAATTCTATCAGGAAAGAAAGAAAAAAAATCAGTCTGAGAAGTGTATTCCAGATCTTTGTTAATTTTTCTTTGGCCTTTAGCCAAACGTTAATTGAAGCTCTAAGTACTATTTCACTGACTTTGATACCCACTGAGAATTAAATGGTCTTTTTTATACCAACCAATGCTCCCTGAGTTGGTTTGGTTTTTTTTCCCCCTTCTTCTTGCTATTTTAAGATAAAATTAGCACAACGTTGCTGGAACCCTTATTGAAAAGCTCCCAAATGAGGACAGAAAATAAGCTCAGAAAATATAACTAACTCAATTAACTAGTTTGCTTCTCTGTTGTGGGCTACACAGGAGCAATACTGCCAGGAACACTACTTCTCTAAGACTTTAAAATGACTACTAAATAATAAAAGAGAATTTAAGCTTAATTTCCCCCACCATTTAATTATTTAATGGAAAAAAAGGGCAACAGAGAATCACAGCACTCCTCATTATACCTAATATACTTATTACATATTCTATTTAGGATAAAAATACACAGAAACATTTAAATTAATAGAAGAGTGATTTGGAACTATTCTGGGCTTTTACCAATTAAAAGAAATGTCAAAATAGGGTGAAACATCACTGTGCAGTGATGCTGCACTCATTTTCCTTCCTGCTGAAGAAGCAGCAGTGCAGTTCCTGAGATCAGGCAGAGTCAGGTGAGGCAGCTGATGAAGGGAACGGAGGAAGGAGTTTCCTCCAGTAAGCGTTTAGCAACACAGTTACTGTTGTTGCATCCCAGTATCATCTGCACATCAAAGACCTGACAGGAGTTCATGCTCTGAGAGGCAGGTAGCCTTACAGCTCGGAAGCCAATGAGAGGTTGACTGTTTTCTCACTTAACTGGGGTGAAGGTTTGACTGCGGCACATTAGGCAAGTGAGATGTTGTGGCTTTGTTCTGTTAAATTGGCAATGGGAGGAAAGGGAAGTGGCATGAAAATATTGGGGTGATGCTAACAGCAAAAGGAGAAAAAAAACAACACCCAAACAGAACAAACCAAACCAAAATACAACAAACCAAAGAAAGAAGAGTAGGAGCAGTGGCAAGAAACATCTCTCTTTTCAGTGCCAGCATATGGCCTCTCCTTTTCTAGCTACTTTTCACAGTATCACATTATCACCAAGGTTGGAAAAGACCTCATAGGTCATCAAGTCCAACCCTTTACCACAGAGCTCAAGGCTAGACCATGGCACCAAGTGCCACGTCCAATCCTGCCTTGAACAGCTCCAGGGACGGCGACTCCACCACCTCCCCGGGCAGCCCATTCCAGTGTCCAATGACTCTCTCAGGGAAGAACTTTCTCCTCACCTCAAGCCTAAATTTCCCCTGGCGTAGCTTGAGGCTGTGTCCTCTTGTTCTGGTGCTGGCCACCTGAGAGAAGAGAGCAACTTCCTCCTGGCTACAACCTCCCCTCAGGTAGTTGTAGACAGCAATAAAGTCTCCCCTGAGATTCCTCTTCTCTTTCCCTGCCTCCTAGAGATCATTGCCTTTTTAGAATCACAGAATCAGTCAGGCTTGGAAGGGATCACAAGAATCATCAAGTTCCAACCCCCCTGTCATGGGCAGGGACACTCTACCCTAGAGCAGGCTGCCCACAGCCTCATCCAGCCTGGCCTTAAACACCTCCAGAGATGGGGCCTCAACCACCTCCCTGGGCAACTCATTCCAGCCTCTCACCACTCCCATGCTCAACAACTGCCTCCTCACATCCAGGCTGACTCTCCCCACCTCCAGCTTTGCACCATTCCCCCCAGTCCTGTGTCCTGTTGCTCCCTGACAGCCTAAAAAGTCCCTCCTCAGCTTTTTTGGAGGCCCCCTTCAGGTCCTGGAAGGCCACAAGAAGGTCACCTGGGAGCCTCCTCTTCTCCAGCCTGCACAGCCCCAACTCTTTCAGTCTGTCCTCCCAGCAGAGCTGCTGCAGCCCTCTGAGCATCCCAGTGGCCCTTCTCTGGACACACTCCAGCATCTCCACATCCCTCTTGTAATATGGGCTCCAGAACTGGATGAAGCTTTGTCCTCTGTGACACTGTGTTGCCCACATGTCATTAGCTGGGGTGGCTTTACTGGCTGCCCAGAAAAGCCGTTTAAGAAAGTAGTTCAGAGAGCTCATAGTAATTATGCCACGAAGCCACAAGGTGTCATTTGGAAGACTTTTTAGTGCTGCTAAAAAGTTGTGTATTTTATGCAGCACAGACAATGTCTCTTTTGTTGAGAGCAAGGGCAAAGGGTTATGTTGTTTGCGCTGAATCATTTGCTCAACACTTCTGCTCACAAGCCAAGAAAGTAAGAAAAACCAGAGGGATAATATTAAAATGAAGGAGCATATCTGCACTGAGAATCAATACAGCCACACAAACAAAGGTTTCTAAAAGAGATGTGGAATATATTGGCAAAATCAATTTTCTGCTGCTATAGCTTTAGCTGCTTTCATGAGCAGATTTCAGATTTCCACTTGTTTTTAACAAGATATAACGGCATGAATCTTTAGGCTTCTGTTGGTTAAGTTATACAGCTAGGGGAGGAAAATAAACTGTTT
The DNA here is from genome assembly GCF_015220805.1 of Pogoniulus pusillus. NCBI lineage: Eukaryota > Metazoa > Chordata > Aves > Piciformes > Lybiidae > Pogoniulus > Pogoniulus pusillus. The sequence continues at coordinate 10,766,743 of NC_087296.1, read as the reverse complement.
CTAGAGCCATTGGTAATGGCATTGCATGGATTTTCAAATCCTTATTTGATATAAGGCGTCTATCTGTTGGAGGGTAGGAGAGCTCTTCAGAGGGACATGGCCAGGCTGGATGGGTGGGCAGAGGCCAATGGGAAGAGACTGAACAAGGCTAAGGGCAGGGTTCTACACTTTGGTCACAACAACCCCAAGCAGCACTACAGGCTGGGGACAGAGTGGCTGAGAGCAGCCAGGCAGAGAGGGACCTGGGGTGCTGGTAGAGAGGAGCTGAAGATGAGCCAGCAGTGTGCCCAAGTGGGCAGTAGAGCCAATGGCACCCTGGGCTGGCTCAGGAGCAGTGTGGCCAGCAGGACAAGGGAGGTTATTCTTCCCTTATACTCAGCACTGCTCAGGCCACAGCTTGAGTGCTGTGTCCAGTTCTGGGCTCTGCAATTCAAGAGAGATGTTGAGGTGCTGGAAGGTGTCCAGAGAAGGGCAGCAAGGCTGGGGAGGGGCCTGGAGCACAGCCCTGTGAGGAGAGGCTGAGGGAGCTGGGGATGTGCAGGCTGCAGAAGAGGAGGCTCAGGGCAGACCTCATTGCTCTCTACAACTACCTGAAGGGAGGCTGTAGCCAGGTGGGGTTGGGCTCTTCTCCCAGGCAGCCAGCAACAGAATAAGGGGATATAGCCTCAAGTTGCGTCAGGGGAGGTCTAGGCTGGATGTTAGGAGGAAGTTGTCAGAGAGAGTGATTGGCATTGGAATGGGCTGCCCAGGGAGGTGATGAAGTCACCACTGTTGGAAGGGTTAACAAGATGTGTAGATGTAGCACTTGGTGAGATGCTTGAGTGGGCATGGTTGTGTAGGTTAACAGCTGGACATGATGTGCACCCAGGTCTCTCAGTGTACAAAACCAAACATTGACTTCCTGGTATTTAATCATACTGTTTAAGGCACAGATTGTAGAATCATAGAATGATTTAGGCTGGAAGGGGCCTCAAGGATCATCCAGTTCCAGCTCCCTACCATAGGCATGGACACTTCCCACTAGAACAGATTGCTCAAGGCCTCATCTAAGCTGGCTTGAACACCTCCAGGGAGGGAGCAGCCACGGTCTTCCTCAGCAACCTGTTCAGTGTTTCACCACTCTCACTGGAAAGAACTTCTTCCTAAAGTATCTGCAGCATTTCTTGATGACCATAGAGGTTTTTGCAAACCTTAATGATTCTATGATAGTTTTCCACAAAGAGGCAGCATTTTCCTTTCTCCTATTCCACATCCACACACAGCCTCAGAAAGATGCTACCTATATCTACACACTGCTTGTTTACCAGGCTTTTCAAGTCAAGCCTGACACAAACGCAGGCTAATCTGATAAGCAATAATTCATGGAACCATAGAATCAGTGAGTGTTGGAAGGGACCACAAGGATCAGCCAGTTCCAACCTCCCTGTCATGGGCAGGGACACTCTACCCTAGAGCAGGCTGCCCACAGACTCACCCAGCCTGGCCTTAAACACCTCCAGAGATGGGGCCTCAGCCACCTCCCTGGGCAACCCATTCCAGCCTCTCACCACTCTCATGCTCAACAACTGCCTCCTCACATCCAGGCTGACTCTCCCCACCTCCAGCTTTGCTCCATTTCCCCCAGTCCTGGCACTCCTTGAGAGCCTAAAAAGTCCCTCCTCAGCTTTTTTGGAGGCCCCCTTCAGATCCTGGAAGGCCACAAGAAGGTCACCTGGGAGCCTCCTCTTCTCCAGCCTGCACAGCCCCAACTCTTTCAGTCTGTCCTCCCAGCAGAGCTGCTGCAGCCCTCTGAGCTTCCTCGTGGCCCTTCTCTGGACATGCTCTACATCCTTCTTGGTTTTGGGGCTCCAGAACTAGATGCAGTTTTCATACACATCAGGGCTGAAAACAAACCAACTTTCTGATTCAGCAAGGAGAAACTTCTTTACAGTGAGGCTGACAGAGCACTGGAGCAGGCTGCCCAGGGGGGCTGTGGAGTATCCTTCTCTTGAGATTTTCAAGACCCACCTGGATACATTCCTGTTTCAACTCTCCTGGGTGATCCTGCTTTTGGCAGAGGGGTTGGACTCAATGATCTTTGGGGGTCTCTTCCAACCTCTAACATTCTGTGGTTCTGAGATTCTGACAGATGATTCATGCCAGTCCAACTTGAGCTGAGTTAATTTCTGGTAGCTTAATTTGAATAGCTTTTTTTGCCCAAGAGAAAGAGAGGGGAGGGGGGAAAAGTAAAGATCGTGTGTATGGCAGCACAAAGAAACAGAGACACTAACCTGTCAAATGCTGGCCTACAAGAAACGTCCCTGGTGAGTCCACAGCACTCTGGATAGAAAGCAAAGCAGTTGGTCCGGTGTTTTCACAGAGCTACTGCTGGGATTTTCCTTTCCTGCCTTTTCCCATGAAGGCATTTGACATATGGTTCTAGTGCTGCTCAATTACACATCTCACTTCCACCTCACTTAACATTTTTCATTTATTTGTCATTTCCCATTTTTAACTAGAACTATACTTTATTCATCCTTCTGCACTGCCTTATGTTATTAATTTTTATCAGGGAAGGGGAAAAAAAAAGGTCTATTATTTGTGAGGAGAGAAAGTTTAATCAGCACAGAACCTGGCTGAGAATGAGATACGAGTTTCCCATTTTAAATGGGCTGATTGGACACCAACATAGTTTTTTCCCATGCACTGAAAATGTGTTTAAAACTATGCCATTTGATTAACTTGTAAAGTCTGAGAGTAGCTAGCAAATTCAATTATGGATTCAAATTATGTTACTAAATTGGTCTAATTTTTAAAAGTGATGAATGAAGTACATTAAAAGAAAGGGATAATAAAGGTCTAAAGAGGAATTGGCAAGGATTCTATTAATTAAAACTCGATGAACATATGCATATCTTTGCTGTGTGAATGGGTGTGCAGCTACAAACATGTTGGTGTGCATATAAAAACCCATCTTTACATAATGCTTCCATTACACCAGATTTAGTTTCCTACATGTTTGAAATTCATTGGAATGCACATTTCTGATGGCAAAAGATATTAGAAACCTGTTCCTGATATTGCCACAAGCAATAACTGTATTAACCACGTTAGGATACAGTGACTTTCCTGGAAGACAAAGAGCTGATCCAAAATGTACTGAGTATCTATGCAAGATGTAATGATGTAGGGCTACAATAAAGGCTTTTGCTTTGGTTGGGTCAGCAGCCAAAGTGAGGAAGGGATACTCTAGAATAGCTCTGCAAGGTGCAGCAATAAATTTGCTTTCCATGAATTCCCTAGCTGTAAACGAGAGCATGGGGCACAGGGTTGCAAGTGCTGTGCCCACAGAGCAGCTCTCAGAGGCACCCACAGCACCAACAGGGATTTAACTGGGGATCACCTCAGACCCTGCCATAGACCAGGAGCAGAAAAGTGACTTAAAGCTCAAGTCACTGTGTGGACTCATGACTCCTAATCGTGGAATTATAGAATCAGAGAATCACAGAATCATAAAATGGTAGGGGTTGGAAGGGACTTCTGGAGATGATGTAGTCTGTAGTTATAGAGGGCAATAAGGTTCCCTCTCAGCCTCCTGTTCTCCACACTAAACACCCCCAGCTCCCTCAGCCACTCCTCACAGGCCACGTTTGCCAGAGCTCTCCCCAGCCTCGTCACCCTTCTCTGCCCCTGCTCCAGCACCTCAGTGTCCCTCCTGTACTGTGGTGACCAAAACTGGACACAGTACCCAAGGTGTGGTCTCACCAGTGCTGAGTATGTTGCACACATACCATCTCTCAAGCCTTTCAGCACACCTTTGTTTTAAGTGGAAGAGGCATTTATGCCTCGAAGAGCCCTCTGGAGGAATACAGATATCAACCTTTCTCCAATAACTTCAGACTTAGCACCTACGTTTGGCAGACTAGATCAGGACCTACATCTTAGCCCTTTTTATCCAGTTTTCCTTCTGCAGAAACTTATTCCCATCAACAGCTAAAAAGCTGGCAGACTTCCCTGCAGCTGGTGAAGAAGAGTACCTGCCTGCACTCCTGCAAAGCACAGAGCCAGCTCCTTGGGGATGCCCCTGCTCTGACAGATGTGGCGTGCAGCTCCTGCAAACACTCAATTACATTCTCGAGATGAGAGATTTGAGTTTCAAAGGTTGGCATAAGCAGACCTCTAACTGTTTAGATGTGAAGCATTCTCAGAAAATAATTGCTTTGTAGTTTGAAAGGGATTGGTAAGAAATAAAGAATAAACAAAAAAGTGGCTGCACCGAGTCCCTGTTAGGTGAGATTTAACTGGTGGCACAAGGAGAGGAGATAGATAGGATGTGCTCCGAGGTGGGTTTTTTACATGGTGGAGGCTGGAGATTAAGGGAGGGGCACAAACTGACAAAGCCAAACAAATGGTTCTTGTCAAAACCAAGCAGAGACAGCTCGTAGTGCACAGGGCAGACATTCCACTAGCCAAATATCTCACAATCCAGAGTACAACCGTTGAGTGATAAGAGTGTCACATAACAAACATGACAGTTGGTAGCCTGTGAAAGGATGCTGCCTCCTGTCAAATGAGTCCTTGATTCACCAAGTTTAAGAGCAGGAGCTTTCCCCATACTCGTTCAGGCATCCTTGCTTCCTGCTTCACAGACTCCATCTCCTAGAAATAGCCTGTCAGGTCCCATCTGTTTTTTGGTGAAGCTGCCAGCCCCCTGAGAGAGGGTTCTCCATTCCCATCTCCTGTCTGATGCTGGAAAACCAAAGGGGAATAACCTCTGTAATCTGCCAGAAATTGGTTTTCTGAATGCAAGGACTCTGCTTCAGGGAGCTGCAATCTACCATACTTAGAGGAAAATTAGTTTTCTAAGTATAGTGCTTTCTTCTGCTGGCTGCTTCAGTCCTCCATCTTTGCCTGGGCTCCTGCTCCTCACAGTGCCTTTTGTGAGAGCTTAGGTTTAAACAGCTCATTAGCAAGCAAAATCCAGAGCACAACATTTCCTGTTCCAGCAGGTATTGTGGAAGGTAGGAAATGATGCCAGGGGAACTTTCAGGGACCCCTTTTGGCATGGCAATGACACTAAAACTATGCCTGAGCACTAAGCAGGCTACAGCTTGTACAATTAACAACTCTTACATTTGTCAGTACCTGAGAAGCAATGGGCAGGTGTCCTACCCGATATGACAGAGTCATTAATCATTGGAAGAATTCCTTCAAATTGATTCATCAGTCAAATAATTGTGCCCTCACTATGGCTTTATGGAGGGCAACAGTTTTACACTGCAGATTTTGAGCACAGATAAAGTGACAGCCTGTGCCCTTAAGGACTTGGTATCCAAATAATGCAAGGCAAACATACACAGCAAAGACAACACAGAGCAAAAGCTGAGAAGAAGGATTTGACATGAGAACAAGAAGAATTCCAAGAGGGTTTCACTTTAAGACACAGCTTAACGGTCATGGTGGTGTTTGGTCAGTGGCTGGATTCAATAATCTTAGAGGTATTTTCCAACTGAAACAATTCTATCACTCTGTGAAAGAGGATTTTGGAACAGAGAAATATTGCTAACGGGAAGGAGTTGTTAGAAACCTGTACTCAACACTGGTCAGGCCACAGCTTGAGTGCTGTGTTCAGTTCTAGGCCCCCCAGTTCAAGAGAGATGTTGAGGTGCTGGAAGGTGTTCAGAGCAGGGCAGCAAGGCTGGGGAGGGGCCTGGAGCACAGCCCTGTGAGGAGAGGCTGAGGGAGCTGGGGGTGTGCAGGCTGCAGAAGAGGAGGCTCAGGGCAGAGCTCATTGCTGTCTGCAGCTACCTGCAGGGAGGCTGTAGCCAGGTGGGGTTGGGCTCTTCTCCCAGGCAAGCAGCAACAGGACAAGGGGACACAGTCTCAAGCTGTGCTGGGGGAAGTATAGGCTGGATGTTAGGAGGAAGTTGTTGGCAGAGAGAATGATTGGCATTGGAATGGGCTGCCCAGGGAGGTGGTGGAGTCACCATCCCTGAAGGTGTTCAAGACAAGCCTGGATGAGGCACTTAGTGCCATGGCCTGGTTGACTGGCTGGGGCTGGGTGCTAGGTTGGACTGGCTGATCTTGGAGGTCCTTTCCAACTTGGCTGATTCTATATTTCTATGAAAACAAAATATGAGTGGCATGACTAGGAGAAAGGTCCAGGTTCTAAGCTGATGGAGGGCAGGCTTAGACTGTTTATTAGGATGAAGCTCTTCAACACCAAGGTGGTGAGACTCTAGAACAGGTTGCCCAGGTAAGGTTGTGGTTGTCTCCTCCCTGGGGGTGTTCGAAGATGAGTTGGATGAGTCCTTGAGCAGCTGATTCTAGTTGAGAGGTGACCTTGCCCATAGTGGGGAGGTTGGAGTAGATGATCTCTGAGGCTTCTTCCAACCTAAGCCATTCTATGCTTCTATGACCACAGAGTCATTTACACAAATTGAAATGTTTGAAAAGTTGCAAGGCAAAGCAGAAGTCTTCAGGGAGATTTGGGAAACATCACAAAAGAAGGTGCAAGAAAACCAGCAGCATTTGGCCTGCCAAAGAACAAGGAAGACAAGAGAAAGGCTGCAGAAATAGTTAAAATAGTACAAACCAGTTTCAGAAGTGTGAAACTGGGATCTGTGGTAATGATAATATGAGAAAGAGGCTGTCCAGATCAATAAGCTACAGCATCCACAGGAAGAAAGAAGGGTGACCTAATGTACTACATGGAAAAGTTCCAGAACTGAGGAGGGGTCTACCAGGAGATTAAATGGCACAGGATATATGGCCTCTCTTGTTGGTTTGGTTTTGTTTTCTTCCTTGAAAATAAAGCACTTTGCTACTTTCTTGATGGATGATTCATCCTCAGACAAAAACTGTTCCTCATGTGTCATCACTGAGACCAGAGCACAACATTTCCTAGTTAATTCGTTATGGGAACGGAATTGCTTTATGGCTCCTTCTGAAATATTCTTTATTGGCAGTGTCAGCCATAGGGGTTTGATGCTGATTGACCACTGAGTTATTCTAATGCCTGTATAATGTCCATATAACAATGGCTTGGTTGAATTTCTACAGCTTAGTATCCAGACAGCACAGGTTGGCTCTGAAGCTGAATAAAGCCACGTGAATGACAATTTCTTTACATGTCATGTTCAAGTTCTACACCACAACAGCTGAAGGTCTCTTCTGTACAGACTGCAGCGAGCTCTGCTTCATTAATTTCTGAGAAACAGTGTGACTGTGAGGCAGGCAACCCAGTTAGACTTTATGAAATCATTATATACAAATACACACATCTCTCTGTGTTGCATACATGGATCTCCTTGCTTCCTTCTAAATTTGCTCTTCTTTGCACTGTGTCACTACCCTGCCACAACAGCATATAATCTTGTAAGGATATAGAATACTAGATCAGAAGAAGAAATGGAAGCCAACATCAAGAATCTTAGCTGACCTCAAACCACCCCCAAGCAGATTTAAAGGTTGCTGTCTGCCTTCTTTCTGTCTATGGAGCAGAGATGCAAATGAAACTTGCAAATGGAACTCTAAATGGAACTTTAGAGCAAAAGTACTGAAAGGTCTAAAACTATGTGAGCATCTGCTAAAAGGTCCTAATGCCCACAACATCTATGTGTACTCTAAATCTTGAGGACTCTGCACTATTGAAATTCTCTAATGTCTCTGTGCTAGTTTGAGCCTAGCTAGGACATTTTGGTGAGAATAATTAGACTATAGGCTGTGAAAAGGAAACAATGGTGATGGCTGCTGCACTCATAGGCTTGCTGAGATATATAAAAACAAGAACACGAACATAGATAAGAGAGCTGCTCTCTGGCTCTGCCTGCAGGCACTTCTCTGCCTAACTTGCTAACTAATCCTTTTGCTTCCTAACCCTCCTGGCTGACCCTCCAAACACACCTTGAGCGTAAGGCAAAGTCTGGGGTAAAGTAGAGGAGTGGGGAGAAGGTGGAAGGGTGGTTGGGAGCCCCTCCTGGGGACACTGGTTTCTGGGAGGGCTGTTGTGTTTCTGTGTTAACTTGTTTTTAACTTGTCTATTTCTGTCTATAGCTGTATTTATTGTAAAGATCTGCTTGTATATTGTGCTAAGCTGTAAATATAAAGCTTCATTCAATTTCCAGATTGACTGAGCCTAGTCTGGGTGATTTAAGTGGGGGGGGGGGGCGAGGGGGGCGGGGAACACCCAAACCATCACAGTCTCCATGGAAACTTGATAGCACCCAGAGATGGAAGATGTTACTACTGCTGGCAGCATTTTCACTCATGTTGTCTGAGCAGAATGCCTATCCTGAAGCCCAGCATTTTTGAAAAGTCTTCATTATACTGAAATAATGAAAAAAAAAAACCTGACCAAAATAAAGGCTATTCCCAAGCTGCTGGGGCCACCTAGATCATGCAGCAACTGGAACGATGCTGAGACACCAACGTGATGCATAAGCTGAACCTTTAATGCAGCTAAAAGCAATGCTTAGAGAGCTAATACAATGTATAGCATCCGATAGGTTGCACAAGAGAGTATGGGCTGTCCTGGGAACAAATCTGACTGATCAGGTTCCCTGAGTCTCCTCGCACAGCTAACTTTGCAACTTCTCTGCCAACTTCTTCAAGGTTATTTTGCCCCTCAATTCAAAAGAGGTGTTGAGGTGCTGGAACATGTCCAGAGAAGGGCGATGAAGCTGGTGAAAGGCCTGGAACACAAACCCTTTGAGGAGAGGCTGAGGGAGCTGGGGGTGTTTAGCCTGGAGAAGAGGAGGCTCAGGGCTGACCTCATTACTCTCTACAACTACCTGAAGGGAGGTACTAGCCAGCTGGAGTTGGTCTCTTCTCTCAGGCAACCAGCAACAGAACAAGGGGATACAGCATCAAATTGTGCCAGGACAGGTCTAGGCTGGATGTTAGGAGGAAGTTGTTGGCAGAGAGAGTGATTGGCATTGGAATGGGCTGCCCAGGGAGGTGATGGAGTCACCGTCCCTGGAGGTGTTCAAGAAAAGACTGGATGAGGCACTTAGTGCCATGGCCTAGGTGATTGGCTAAGTCTGGGTGCTAGGTTGGACTGGATCATCTTGTAGGTCTCTTCCAACCTGCTTGATTCTACGACTCTATGATTTTCTCTGAAGCTGCACTCCTTACCTCTGTGTCCCAATCTTACCCCTCTTGCTCTCTTATTTCAAATCACTCAGTGCTGCCCAAACCCCGACACTAAGCTAGGCAATAGTACCAATAAAAAAAAACCAAAAAGGCAAAGTAAACTCTGTAAGAAGAGGATAATTAGCACACAGCTCTTCAAAGGCATCAACAAGCAGCCACCATTTGTGTGGAAAGGCAATTACTAGAGGGAAAGTGTGAGTCTGGCAAGGCAGCTCACACTGCCGTCCTATGCTTCTCATGTAATCGGTATCATTATGTTACCTAACGACACCAATTATTTAAAAATTAAGCAGACAATCCTGCATACTTCATATTTATTATATTCAGATGGATTTGCTATCTGCAGCACTCCAGGGCCACTCATCCTTTAATCAATTCTACCTATGTCTTCAGTATTTTCTCTCGGGTTGTGTTTTTTTTTCTTAACGCTTCCTCTTTTAGTGGCGAATCTCAGGCATAAAAAATTAAAAAGGTCAATTTTATGAGGAACCACGTGAGCCTGGATATTCTAAATGGCACCCTAGACTGCAGAAGCTAATTGCTTTTCCACAGAAGAACTCTCTTAAGTGCTCACACTGGAAACAGGTTCACGCAAAGAAGCAGGATGCGCCTCTGCTCTGCTTCCAAGCCTGCTGGGATTTGTCGAGATGAGTGATGCTGTGAAAAATAGAAGCCACCTGAAGCCTGTTAATATTGTAATCAAGTGCAAGGACAATTACTGCTGTCTTAATCCATCTGTCTAGATGCAGCCACTCCACTTCCAATCACCTGCTTTAGTCACAGGTGTATTATTATGGAGATAGGAGGGGGGGAAAAAATGCAGCCCCACGCATGTTCCAAGTGGCTGTCTGCTCTTCCATAGCAGTCTGTCTGTATTTGGAGCCTTAGCATGGTCATCTGCCAAGAAGGAGAGCAAACAAAGGCTCCATATTGTATCAAGTGCAGCCAAAGTACCTTTGTGTGTGCAGGCTGGCTGAGGGGTGCTCGAGTTTATGTGAACAGGTTGCAATTTCATGGAATCATAGAAATGTTTCAGTTGGAAAAGACCTCTAGGATCATCAGATCCAAACACTGACTTAACACCACCATGGCCATTAAATCGTGTCCCAAAATGCCATGTCCACACGATTTTTTAAACACCTCCAGGGATGATGAGTCCACCACCTCCCTAGGCAGCTCATTCCAATGCCTAATGACTTTTTCAGTAGAGAAATGTTTCTTAACATCCAGTTTAAACCTTCCCTTGTGCAATTTGAGGTCATTTCCTCTCATTTTATCACTTGATACTAAAATAAGTAATAGAACAAATGTACTCTATTGTGGTAAAGCTCAGTAATGAGGGGCTGGACTAGATGATCTCCAAAGGTCCCTTTGAACCCTCCCCCCTCCCATGCTGGGATTCTGTTGAATAGAGGTTATGTCATGTATCTGGGACACTGGAGTAGCTCTCCTGCCATGGACAGGGAGACCTCACTACACCAGGGCCCTCAAATTCTCATCCAGCCTGGACTTAAACACTTTCAGGGATGAAGGGTCCACAGCTTCCCTGGGTAACCTGTTCCAGTGTCTCACCACCCCCCTAGTAACAAATATCTTCCTGATGGCCAATCTAAATCTGCTCTGCTCATTGGCTGCAGCAAGAGAAGTGTGGGCAGCAGGTCAAAGGAAGTGATCCTCCCTCTATACTCCACACTGGTGAGACCTCACCTGGAGTACTGTATCCAGTTCTGGAGCCACTATTACAAGAGGGATATGGAGGTGCTCTCCTCCAGAGAAGGGCCATGAGGATGATCAGAGGGCTGGAGCACCTCTCCTGTAAGGAGAGACTGAGGGAGTTGGGGCTGTTCAATCTGGAGAGAAGGCTCCAAGGTCACCTTATTGTGGCCCTCCAGTATCTTAAGGGGTCTACAAAAAAGTTGGGGAGGCACTTTTTAGGCTGTCAGGTAGGGATAGGACTAGGAGGAATGGAACAGAGCTAGAAATGGGTAGATTCAGACTGGATCTTAGGAAGAAGTTCTTCACCATGAGGGTGGTAAGACCCTGGAAGGGGTTGCCCAGGGAGGTGGTGCCCAGGCCAGGCTGGATGAGGCTCTGTCCAGCCTGATCTAGTGTGTGGTGTTCCTGCCCATCACAGGGGAGTTGGAACTAGATGATCCTTGTGGTTCTTTTCAACCCTGACTGATTCTATGATTCCATGCTCTAGTTTCAAACCATTCCCCCTTGTCCTATCACCACATGGCCTTATAAATAGGCCAAATGTTTAAACACCTGAAGTCAGAGAAGGAATTAAAAGGCTTCTGAATGATCTGAAGGCTTCTGAATGACTTGCATAAGCGACCTAAAAAATGCCACTAAATGACACTGTCAGATGGTTAATGGCCTAGTGGCTTTTCATATCCTCTTCAAAACTTCCCCTGAGACACATTCGAAGATTCCAGTGCTGAGTCAAGCTCTCCAAGGACCTATGGATGGGACAGAGCCTGTTGCTCTTAAGCACACCAGTACTGAGGGAGATGCCTTTGTATTGCTCTTAAGCATGCCAGTACTGATGGAGATGCCTTTGTGTTACTCTTAATCATGCTAGTACAGAAAGAGATACCTTTGTATTGCTCTTAAGCATGCCAGTACTGAGGGAGATGCCTTTGTGTTGCTCTTAAGCATGCCAGTACTGAGGGAGATGCCTTTGCAAAGTTGAGCCCAGAGCCCAGAGGTGCTCAGAGATCAAGCTCCCCAGATCAAACACTGCTCAAATGCTGGGCAGTAGTTAATCTGCTGATGACAACTGTCCTCTGTGACTGTCCCTTGTCTGGAAATAGGATTAATTTTGTTTATCTGGAAGGACATCAACTCTTGTTAGCCTCCAAATTGAGATCATACATCTCCACCATCTGAGGCTACTCCCAGTAAGCTTGCAAAGGAAAATACCTTTGTGTGACATTGTCAACTAATCTATTGTGGTTTTTTTTTTAAGGTTCTGGGCAATGGCACAATGAGAAAACAAAAAGCTCACTCCCTTTTCTTGCTCATGTTAGAATCACAGAATCACCAAGGCTGGAAAAGACCTTCAAGATTATCAAGTCAGCCTATAACCTAACACCATGACATCAGCTAAGAATCATAGAATGCATCGGGTTGGAAGAGACCTCTAGAATCACAGAATCAACCAGGTTGGAAGAGACCTCCAAGATCATCCAGTCCAATCTAGCACCCAGCCCTATCCAATCAAACAGACTATGGCACTAAGTGCCTCAGCCAGGCTTTTCTTGAACACCTCCAGGGACAGTGACTCCACCACCTACCTGTGCAGCCCACTCCAATGCCAATCACTCTCTCTGACAAGAACTTCCTCCTAACATCCAGCCTATACCTGCCCTGGCACAACTTGAGACTGTGTCCCCTTGTTCTGCTGCTGGTTGCCTGGCAGAAGAGACCAACCCCCACCTGGGCACAACCTCCCTTTAGGTACTTTTAGACAGCAAAGAGGTCTGCCCTAAGCCTCCCCTACTCCAGGCTAAACAACCCCAGCTCCCTCAGCTTCTCCTTATACGGTCCTCATAGAGGTCATTTAAGCTGAACCCCTCTCTACAATAAGCAGGGACATCCTTAATGAGATCTTTTAGTGCTCTTCTAGAGTATTTCAATCAAAATGATCCAGCACCTTTAAGGAAGCTAAACAGCCATGGAAAAGGAACATTTCAGGATAGAGAATACCATGCACTGTGGTGGGATTTTGTTCACCCTTGACATTTAAAAGTCATAGGATTAAATGACTACTACTTCTGGTAATTTTTAGGCTCTTATCATCACAGTGATACCCTTCCCCCCCATTAGCAGTACTACTTTCAAGATCAAGAAGAGATTGGAAATGCAGTACAGGTGTTTTACATGTAAGCACTACCATAATTTTTAACAACTCTATGCTCTTTCGCAGAGTTTCGCAACTCATAAAGGTGTAAATGCACAGACAGCATTTGGAAAGGACCTGATGCTTCAGAAAACGGCATTTCTGTTCAGTTCATGCAGTTTACATTCCTATACATTTGCTGCATTGTTATATTCTGATCGTTGCAGCAGGAAGCAAAGGTCATGGCAAGAGAGAGCTAACAGCCAGGGGAGAAGTCAGAGAATCACAGAATCATAGAATCAGTCAGGGTTGGAAGGGACCACAAGGATCAGCCAGTTCCAATCCCCTGCCATGGGCAGGGACACCTCACACTAGATCAGGCTGCCCACAGCCTCATCCAGCCTGGCCTTAAACACCTCCAGGGATGAGGCTTCCACCACCTCCCTAGGCAACCCATTCCAGGGTCTTACCACCCTCATGGTGAAGAACTTCTTCCTAACATCCAGTCTAAATCTCCTCTTTTCCAGTTTAAAGCCAATGCCCCTTGCACTGTTACTATTACTAGGATCATGAAAATGTAAATAATCATGGAGCAGAAGAAAGAGTAAATATATATATATATATATATATATATATATACACGTACACACACATACATATTTTATATATGGGCCACTCATTTGACCTCCAGGCATGGGGCCTCAACCACCTCCCTGGGCAACTCATTCCAGGCTCTCACCACTCTCATGGTGGAGAACTTCCTCCTCACGGCCAGGCTGAATCACAGGCTCACAGGATGTTAGGGGTTGGAAGGGATCCAAAGAGATCATGGAGTCCAATCCCCTTGCCAGAGCAGGACAATACTATCTAGCACAGATCACAGGTTTCCCCACCTCCAGCTTTACTCCATTCCCCCCCAGTCCTGTCACTCCCTGAGAGCCTAAAACGTCCCTCCCCAGCTTTTTTGGAGGTCCCTTTCAGGTACTGAAAGGCCACAATAAGGTCACCTTGGAGCCTCCTCTTCTCCAGACTGTAACAGCCCCAACTCTTTTAGTCTGTCCTCATAGGAGAGCTGCTCCAGCCCTCTGAGCATCCTCGTGGCCCTTCTCTGGACGTGCTCCAGCATGTCCTTTGCTTAGGACACAGAGGGATTTTAGAAACATCTCTGCAACACACAGAGTCACTGAAACATAAAATGCAGGCTCAGACAGAGGAAAAAAATCATAATTAGGAGATTCATGCTTTTGAAGAAGAGCTCAACTCATGTAATTCATAACAGGAGATGTTTGCAAGGCTCCACTGCATTTTTTGAAATACATTTGGTTTATGTATTTTGTAGTTTTGGGATCCAGGCACAGTCAAATTTCTACTGACATCTCTAAGGGAGAATCATGAAGCTGCCATTTGAAAAGGAGACAACCATCACCAGCTGATACTGCTAATGCCAAGTGGCTATTTAGCAGTGCCAGCACATGCTAGAGCCACACAGGAAAAAATACCTCCCCCCTCCCCTGCTTCTCCTACCAGGATCTAAATCTTCAGGAAACTAAATCACTTCCTAAAAGCAGGGATGGAGAAAGCAGTCTATTATTCCCTGACAGACCACAAAGTATTGTCCATATTGACAATCTGTTTTGTTTAGGCAGGCTGCAGAAGCAGTAAATCCTATTAACCTGTTCAAAGTCAAATGGAGACCTTTAAAAACCAGACCAGCTCTTCCATGTGGTGGTGAAAGAAGGCCATAGCAAAGAAAGGTTAAATGAATGCACCAGCTATTAGATTACGCACAGTTACAACTGGAAAAGCCCCCCCAACCTTTCTATCACCTGCTCTTGCTCTTCAGGATATTAATTATACCTCCCCCCCCAAATCTAACTAGCTGACCCTTCAAATAACATCCTCTGCTCTGTCAATGCTAATTTGTGAGATTAAAAGAATCAGTTTCATGCTAACAGGAGCAGTATGGAAAATGCTTATGCTGTACTATGCTTTTACTGATGCACACTTCCTCTACACAAACCATATGGCATCTTGTGTGTGCAGACCACTCGGGAGAGGTACAGTAATTATGTCATGATGTGCTTATTGTTATGGACTCGGCAGCCTTTCTGCAGCTCTACCTGCTTTGTTCAAGAGCAGCTGCTAGCTTCAAGCTGTTGCCTTGCTTCCAGCAGCAGAAGCTGAATGAAGGAGTGCTTTCTAGGGAAGACATGTTTTGAAGCAGGCATGCTGACAATAAACCAATTCACTAGGGAGGCATAAAATTGACTGGATAAAAGTCGAGTAATCATTCCATGATAATTTACCGAAACTGGGTGCAATTTGCTTCAAAATGAAAATTCCCTCTGCTGCTGAGATTGGACTTGGAGGCCTTTAAGTGATAAAAGTGTGGCATTTGCTTTTATGAAGTAGTTGATCTTTGGAGATTCATTAAGCTTCATTATTTCTTCTTATGCATAAGTGACTATTAATACTTATTCACTGAATGAGAGGAATGGGAAGAATGGGATTGTCTGAAGCAAGACTCCACAGTCCTTCTCTTGTACCTATTCTCTCTGCTCATCACAACTGAATACACCCAATCCAACAACGAAAGAAAGCCTGGGGGAAATGGGGAATGCTGCAGAGGAGACTCCTTGGAACTGCCTCAATTTCTGTGGCTGATTTGTAGTGTGAATCAAGCGTGTGTGTGGTCAGTTTGCACTCTCCAGCTTCTGTGGGAAACAGAAGGACCAGAGAGGGCCCCTTGTCCATAGCCACTTTCCAGCAGAGCACACAGAGAAAATGAAGCTATTGGAACTGCAGTTTAGCTAAATCAGAGACAGAGAATAATGTTTGAGCCCTGGATTTCTTTTCCCTTTAGGGAAAATCCTCCTCTTTAGGAGGAGAGTATGTAGAAGGGGAAACTGTTAAGGACTTAAGAAGAACAATAGGTACAAAAATGTCAGAGATTCCTCTGCTGTGTTCGAGTTCCACCCTTCTTGCTGGAAATGGCAGCTATTAATATTTTATTGGCTTGAACCTCTAGGGTAGATTCGAGATGTCACTACTTGATCAGTGTCTACACATAAGGAAAAATAAATTCTGTCATGTCAATGTTGAATTCCCATCTATGGCAACAATCTGTACCAGCAGACAAACACTCCTCTGGTGTTGCAGAGGCTTTTTTTCCCCCCTCAGGTTGTGTCTGTCACACATGAGCAATTTATTCACAGAAAACCAACAAACAACAGACACCCAGAAATAAAATGCAGCAGAGGATAAGTCCCAACATTTCATTAGTAATATGTACATGTTGAATTACACAGAATCACAGCAGATTTGGGGCTGGAAAGAACCTCAAAAGCTCTTTCAGTCCAACTCCTCTGCCAGAGCAGGATCACTCAGAGCAGACCACACTGGAATGCATCCAGGCAGGTTTTGAATATCTCTAGAGAGGGAGACTCCACAACTCCCCTGGGCAGCCTGTTCCAGTGCTCTGTCACTCTCACAGGGAAAAAAAATCTTCCTCATGTTTCCATGAACTTCCTACGCCTCAACTTCCACCCACTGCCCCTTGTCATTGGGCATCACTGAGCAGAGCCTGGCTCCATCCTTCTGGCACTCACCTTCACATCTTTATAAACATGAATGAGGTCACCTCTCACGTTGTTCCACCTAAGCTAAAGAGCCCCTGCTCCCTCAGGCACTCCTTGTAGGAAGATGTTTCACTCCCTTAATAATTTTTGTGGCTCTGTGCTGGACTCTCTTAAGCAGTTCCCTGAAGTCCTTCTTGAACTGAGGAGTCCAGAACTGGACATAGTATTCCAGATGTGGCCTCACCAGGGCAGAGTAGAGGGGCAGGAGAACCTCTCTCCACCTACTCAGCACAGCCCTTCTAAATACACCCCAGAATGGCGCTGGCCTTGATCACCAGAGCACATTGCTGGCTCATGGACAACCTTCCATCCACCAGGACCCCAGGCTCCTTTTCACCTTCACTGGTCTCCAGCAGGTCAGTCCCCTACCTATACTGCTCCCTGGGGTTGTTCTTTCCCAGGTGCAAGACACTGCACTTGTCCTTGGTGAATTTAACTACATTTCTCCCTTCCCAACCCTCCAGCCTGTCTAAGTCTTACTTCCATACAATGCTCTTTTCTGAGCACAGCAAATAGTTAAGCTGGCAGAGCTCAAGGATAGAGTTAAAAGAATGCTGCCTGCTGGGGAAAAAAAAAAGTCTGCTTTCTTGGTTTTGAAAACAGGAATTATTTCATGCCAATCACTTTGAGGGAGTTGGGTACTGAAAAACTGATGTCTCAATAGTGCTGCAGTTTAGGTGAATGGTTATGCTAAGGAACATATCTTTAAAGTCCCCCCAGACATATCAGTGGTGCCTGAGCATCGTCTCTATCTGTCCAACCGGTGCTGAAGATAGCATCTATTAAATAGTGGTGAGAATTGGCTGATGTCCAGTGAGAATACAGACGTTCAAAGAGCAGATTACCTCTGATTTCAAGAGAGAGTAATTTTCTTCAGCTGGATGGAACAGTGATGATTTTCACTAATGAATATCTCCTGTCATTGAAAATCTGGGCTGCAGGCGGAAGCTTCAGCAAATTTACAACAAAAAACTATCTCAGGCCTCACTCTCCTTTGAACTGAAGCACTGCAGAAGTCAGAAGACTAAGAGGAGTATATCTACAGAAGGTCTTTCTCTGTTTTCACACAATGATTTGCATGCTACATAAGCACTAAAACAGCAGGACTTTCCCTTCATTTTCTTTCTGCATTACTAGGTTACAGCTCATATTCCCACCCTGAACTCCAAGCTGTGGGGCCACAGCATGCCTCAAAACACTAGCTGGAGATCTGGGTAGTGTTGGGGTTAATACATCTCTAGGGAACACAGACTCCATGTGTAATTATCATGGTAGCAAGGATGAACAGAAGTGTAAATAGACATCACAGCAACTAAAATATCCCCTTCAACAGTGAACTGACGCTGCTTGCTTCCAGAATTGGAGGTGTTTTCTGAGGTGTGAAGCCCAATTGTGCCCATGGACTTGGCACCAGTGAGGCCACATCTCAAATACTTGAACCAGAACATGAGCATAAATGCAAACTAGAACATAGAAGGTTTCAACTGAACTGAAGGAAAAAAACATTCTTGCTTTGAGGGTGACAGAGTGAAGAACCAGACAGCCCAGAGAAGTTGTGGAGTCTTCTCTGGAGACTCCCAAAACCCACTTGGATCTACCCATGCAACCTGATTTTGGTGAACTAGACGACTTCCAGAGGTCTCTTCTGACCTCTGTCATTCTATGACTCTATGACTCTCTAATTCTGTGGTTCAGATTTGGGGCCCTCTCTACAGGAAAGACACTGAGGTGCTGGAGAAGATCCAGAGAAGCACAACAAGGCTTCTCAGTCTCTACAACTACCTGAATGGATGTTGGAGGCAGATGGATATTGGTCTCTTTTGCCTAGCAACCAGTGATAGAACAAGAGGAAATTACCTCAACTTGTATCAAGGGAGATTTAGATTGGGAAAATGTCTTCACTGAAAGAACTCTCAAACATTGGAACAGGCTGCCCAGGAATGTGGTGAAGTCACTGTCCCTGGAAGTGTTCAAAAAACATGTAGATATGACACTTCATGACATGGTTTAATGTCATGGGATTGGTTTGACTGTTGGACTCAAGGATCTTAAAGGTCTTTTCCAACCAAAATAATTCTATGATTCTAAGTGGAATCCATTCTAAGATGGAATGGATTAAGCTCTTTGTTGGAACCTCTTCAAAACATAAACAGCTGTAGAGTTAAGGTAAGAAAACCCCAATCCAAAGCACCCAAGCTGCGCATAGCTGGAAAGTGTTTGCATACAGCTCTCATGCAATGACAGTGTCAGAAAGACAACACGACTGTGCTAGCACCACAGTCAGCACCACAGGAATAACGTAGATCCCAGCTGTGGAAGGAAGCAAGTGAGCAAGCCAGCACCACCAGTCAGCACAGCATCACCAGCATCACATAGCCCCAGGACAGCCATGAGGCATTGAACCTGGGGAGCCATAATCTCATTGCGGTATCCTCTAACTACCTACCCTGCAGGGTCAGCCAGAATCAGAGTTCCCTGCGAGAAGGAATACATATGAGATGGTCAAAGCAAATTCTCAGGAAGCTTCCCTCAGGCCCCAAAGTAATGAGTCTAATGGTCAGCTATTGGTTATCACAATTCAAACCCTCTCCACTCAAGGTAAAAATATCAGATTCACTCTTTGCCTTTGTGAGTGCAAGAGGATGTATGAGGCTTCTTCCAGGCTCGCCTCATTCTACTGCTTTTTGCCTTGCATTCCATCAGGGAGATAAACCTCTTAGAGGCAATCCTGTGTGCATTGGTCAGATAACGCTGCTTAAAGCTGGCTGCTCTCCACTGAGTCAGAGCAAACTTGTTTTCAGACAATTAACATACAACTTAGCTTTCTGTGAGCCCAGTTCACTGAGAAGGGAAGGTTTTAGGAAAATGAATAAGCACAGACAAAGAGTCCTGCTCTTTAAAAAACTGTTTATGCTTTGATGTGCACAATGCAGTTTTCTGCGAGGAGCAGTGAAGAAATGAAGGTAAAGTTTGAGAGAAGCAACAGTGGGTAAGATGTGGAGGCAGAAAGAAATCTCTCCTCACACTAATCCCTCAAAACACCACTGACATATGCAATAACAGCAATCCACTGTGCTCTGAGGCGAGGTCAAAGATGCCTGAACCTGATGTTGCTCCTCTGCTAACATGGCACAACAGTGTCATTCAATTAGTGCTCTACAGTGATTCAGATCTCTTCCCATTGTGCTGATTTTGCCCAGCCCTGCAGCGAAAAGTCAGCTTGCTTAAAGTGCCAATATATAACATTAAGAATGAATTGTCTTGCAATCATTGCCACTTGTGTCCTGAGCTGCATCAAAAGATGTGCCCAGGTGGCCAGGAGAGCCAATGGCATCCTGGCCTGGATCAGGAGCAGTGTGGCCAGCAGCACAAGGGAGGTTCTTCTACTTCTGTGCTCAGCACTGGTCAGGCCACACCTTGAGTGCTGTGTCCAGTTCTGGGCTCCTCAATTCAAGAGAGATGTTGAGATACTGGAAGGTGTCCAGAGAAGGGCAACGAAGCTGGTGAGGGGCCTGGAGCACAGCCCTGTGAGAAGAGGCTGAGGGAGCTGGGGGTGTGCAGCCTGCAGAAGAGGAGGCTCAGGGCAGAGCTCATTGCTGTCTACAACTACCTGAAGGGAGGCTGTAGCCAGGTGGGGTTGGTCTCTTCTCCCAGGCAGCCAGCAACAGAACAAGGGGACACAGTCTCAGGCTGTGCCAGGACAGGTCTAGGCTGGATGTTAGGAGGAAGTTGTTAGCAGAGAGAGTGATTGGCACTGGAATGGGCTGCCCAGGAAGGTGATGGAGTCGCTGTCCCTGGAGGTGTTCAAGTAAAGCCTGGCTGGGGCACTTAGTGTCACAGTCTGGTTAATTGTCTAGGGCTGGGTGCTAGGTTGGAGTGAATGATCTTGGAGGTCTCTTCCAACCTGGTTGATTCTATGATTCTATGTTTCTATGTGTTGTCAGCAGGTCAAAGAGATGATTCTGCCCCTCTACTATGCTCTGGTGAGACACCCATCTGAAGTACTATGTCCATCTCTGGAGCTCCTAACACAAAAAGGAAATGGATCTGTTGGAGAGGGTCCAAAAGAGGCCACAAAGATGATCGAGCACTTGAGCACCTCTCTTACAAAGACAGGCTGAGGGATTTAAGGCTGTTCAGCCTGGAAGAGGAGGCTTTGGAGAGGCCTTCCTGTAACTGAATGGGGCTACAAGAAAGCTGGGAAGGGACTTTTTACAAGCACCTGTGGTATAAGGAAAAGAGACAATGGTTTTAAACCAGAGAAGGGGAGATTTAGATTGGGCATTAGGAAATAGTTCTTCACTACGAGGGTGGTGGAACACTGGAACAGGCTGTCCACAGAAGTCATGGACCACCCATCCCTGGAATGTTTAAGACCAGACTGGATCAGGCTTTGAGCAACCTGGTCTAGTGAGAGGTGTTTGCACCCATGGCAAGAGGACTGGAACTAGATGATCTTCAAGGTCCCTTCCAACTCAACTATGATTCTGTGAAGATTGCATTGCTCTAGAGAGCAACTTTTCCCCATTAGCTTCAAAGAGCCCAAATTTCATTACAGAAGCTTTTGCCCCCTTTCTCACCCCTAAATATCCTCACCACCCCACAAGCACAGGCAGAGACAGCTGATACATGAGGTATGTGCATGGGGGTACATGTGAGGAAGAAGTGGAAGTTGCTGTCAAAAGGAAGGTGAGGAAACAAAACTAGCAAGGGGGAATGTGGGTGAGAGCTTTTATGTGCAAGATGTGCTTCCTGAACAACTGAAGACCTTTGGTAGAAAGGAAAGTGGCACCTGGCTTCTTGCTGCAAATAGATGTACTACATGCTGTCTTTGGTCAGCACAAAGGAGTTGAAGATTGGAAAGTTAAGGATGTTAAAGTGTTAGTTTACTGCTACATTTGAGGGTCAGACATTTTGCAAGAGCTGTGGCTCTTTTTATTAGCAGCAAGTAGGTCTGATCTGTTATCTTTACTTCTTTCTTCTTTTCAGGAGATTACATTGTGTGTATTTTCAGCCCAGGAATGGGATATGCTGGTTTATTAGCAGGACCCAAAGCTTTCATTAGCTGGTGACACTTTCTAAAAGATGAGTATCATCCATCTGAACTCAGTGAAGACCTTTAATGGAGTACAAGTTCTTAGATTGCTCCTTGGCCTGAATCTTTGTAGCTCTGATAAAAGGACCTGCCAGTTTACTTTTACCATTTCAACCTATACAAGCCAGGGCTTGACTTATATTTTTTAATGTATTTTACTCCTGCATAGCTTGAGACCCACAGAAACTTGCTTTTACTGTTTGCTTAATTTCTAACAGCATCATTACTTAGGCAGCTTTCACTTCCCATGTATTTCCATGACTCCCTCCCTCCTATTCTCTGCCTTGGCTCTTCTGTCCCCCCTCCTGTCCTGCAGCAACATCCACCCATTGCTCACTTCTTTTACTCCTGCTGTCATGCTTGCTCCTGTCTCTGTAGAAGCTGCAAGTCTCTCCCCAAATGAAACAAACAAACAAACAAACTCAAAATAAAAACCAAGTTAAAAGGGAAATGGATAAAAGAGAGTGAATGTACTTTCCTTCTCCCTTTCCTGCTCTAACAGCAGCAGTTTTATAAGCTTTCTGTACCTTTACCCTATGCTGCCCTGCTGATTTCCTCTTGATCTGTCACTCAGTGAGTCTCAACTTCAGAGGAGCATCCTGCCTCTATGATGCCACATCTTGTCCTTGCCCCTGACCAATGCCTCCGCCTAGACTGAGCTCATCTGGAAGGCTCCTGCTGAGATCATTTTCCGCAGCTTGCCATAGCCTTCCATTTCTTCTCCTTAGGTTCGTTCCAGTGAACTTCAACTACTCCACTCACCTGCAAAGCCTGCCCCACCTGACTTGTCCCCTCCTGTCACTTTGAGAGCAGACCACTGATGAGTCAGCAGCTTTTTGTCAGCTGCACTGCAAATGTCAAACATTCACACACTCTTCCTCTTCTGCTGCCTCTTAGGAGAACTGTCCATCAGGCAATGCAAACTTTGCCCATTGTTCTGCTCCACAGCCCTTAGGGCTTTTCTAGCAAGCAGCAAAAAAGCTGGCAGTGATCAAACAGGAGGTGCACTGAAACTGCAAGCTAGCATTCCCTCCCTGGTTCCCTGCCTTTCCCTTCTTTCCTGGCTGCCCTGTTTTGCACTTTGAAAGTTGGCTCTTTCGTACTGGAACTGCTGCTATGCTTTGCAATCATGGTGTCCTCAGCACTGCTGGGGACTTTTAAGGTCTAAAGCACAAATAGATAGTCCAATAAAAAAAAAAATCCTATGGGAACAGATGACTTCCCAGGGAGGTTGTGGAGTCTCCTTCCCCAGAGACTTTCCAAACCCATCTGGGTTCCTCTGCAGCCTGCTCTGGGTGACACTGCTTCAGCAGAGTGGTCAGGCAAGATCACTGAATCAGAAACGTGCAGGTTGGCAAAGATCCTCAGGATCATCAAGTCTCTACAAGATTCACCATATCCCTAAGCACCACATCTAAATGACTCTTAAACACAACAAAGGTGGGTGACTCCACCACCCTCCAGGGAAGCTCATTCCAGTATCTGACCACTCTGTCCATGAAAAACCTTTTCCTAATGTCCAATCTAAACCTACCCAGTCTCATATTAAGACCATTCCCCCTTATTGATGATCATAGAACCATAGAGTCATAGAATCAACTTCCAAGATCATCCACTCCAACCTAGCAGCCAGCCCTAGCCAATCAACCAGACAATGGCACTAAGTGCCCCAGCCAGGCTTGGCTTCAACACCTCCAGGCATGGCGACTCCAACACCTCCCTGGGCAGCCCATTCCAATGCCAATCACTCTCTCTGCCAGGAACTTCCTCCTAACATCCAGCCCAGACCTCGTCCAGCACAGCTGGAGACTGTGTCCCTTTGTTCTGTTGCTGTTTGCGTGGCAGAAGAGCCCAACCCCACCTGGCTACAGCCTCCCTTCAGGTAGTTGTAGACAGCAATGAGCTCTGCCCTGAGCCTCCTCTTCTGCAGGCTGCACACCCCCAGCTCCCTCAGCCTATCTTCATAGAGTTTGTGCTCCAGGCCCCTCCCCAGCTTTCTTGCCCTTCTCTCGACACCTTGCAGCACCTCAATATCTCGAATGGAGAGCCCAGAACTGGATACAGTACTCAAGGTGTGGCCTGAGCAGTGCTGAGTACAGGGGCAGAAGAACCTCCCTTGTGCTGCTGGCCACACTGTTCCTGATCCAGGCCAGGATGCCACTGTCTCTCTCTAGAGGTCCCTCTCAACCCCCACCATCCTGTGATTTTCTGATATCTCACTACTCTTGTCTCTCTTTATGGGCATGCAACTGTTTAATGTCACCTGTGCTATGCTAACAGGAAGGTTTTTAAGAGTACCCAATTCTAATTATTATTAATCCTTCAGAGAAGCAGGGAACATTAATGCCATTCTACTGTTCCAAGTGCTTAAATACATACACAGACCACCTTTCTGCAATATTTGATTACCTTGCACTGTTTAATGGAATTATCTTGGCAACATCTTCCTGAAATATTTAAGAACCATTGTTTATACAGCACAGAGAGTAATTAACGTGAATTAAGCACTCTGCCAAAGGTCATCCTCTAAGTCTGCAGCAAAGCAGGGATTTTGAAGCTGGCATCATTTCTGCCTAAGTGTATTATTGCATCTTAATAACACAGTTATGCTCGGTGATGTTTTAAATCAGTCTGACAGCATCAGAGTTGGAAAGGTATTCTGCATGCACGCAGAATTCCAACCAGCATAAGTTTCCTGCAACTGCTAGGGGTGGATAATTACATGCTGCACATTTTAAAGCATGAAATAATAATTGCAGTGATTGCATGAAGTATAAATACAGGAAGGAACAAATGGGAATTACGACTAATGTACGGCACATAAATGTCAGCGGGCAGGATCGCAATGAAAATGGTCAATACTTTAGTACCAGGGGTTAGTTATGGGTTTATTTATTCTGTGTGTATTTTACCATCAATAATGCAGATCTAATACATAAAAAAAATGGTTTTCCCCTACTTATCTTACTGGAATAATATGAGACAGTTCATCTTTTCAAGGGGTAGATAACTAAAACCCAAACTGGCTAAGGTGACTCCTTCACATTAGTGTTATTCCCATAACTCGGGCACTTAGTTCCACTAAAATCAATAGACTCGTAAGTGTGTGAGTGAGGAGTGAAAGACAAGCATAATAAATACTTTTAAGCCTGCTTTGGCAAATAGATATGTAATTCTGTCACACTTATCTCCAAGGCTGATCTTTGATTTGCATATTTGCAAAGTTTTAATCTACAAATGGATTTCAATTTGTCGACTTTTGCAAGAAGAGCCTGGTGGGAGTTTGGGGCAGATCATGCATAATCAAGGAGTGAAACACAGGCAGAAGGAAGATGTAGAGTATCAGAGTTCCATCTCTGTATGAAATACAATCACCATTATTAGAGTTGCCTTGTACCATTGAAAGGTCTTACTGTACCAGATCCCATCCATGTTTTGAGAGCTCCAAGATCTCTTTCTCTGTGCAAAGAGCAGTGTCACATCGAATGAATGGGAAAACATGATTGTGAAAAAAATAGGTATGCTTTTATCTCCACAACACTTGGCAAGAGGCACAGAGAGAGGGCAATAAGGCTGGTGAGGGGCCTGGAGCACAGCCCTGTGAGGAGAGGCTGAAGAAGCTGGGGGTGTGCAGCCTGGATAAGAAGAGGTGCAGGGCAGACCTCATTGCTGTCTACATCTGAAAGGAGGTTGTAGCCAGATGGGCTTGGCCTCTTCTCCCAGGCACCTGGTGACAGAACAAGAGGGCACGGCCTCAAACTGCACCAGGGCAGGTTTAGGCTGGATGTTAGGAAGAAGTTATTCACAGAAAGAGTGATTGGCATTGGAATGGGCTGCCTGAGGATCTGGTGGAGTCACATTCATGGAGGTGTTTAAAAGGAGACTGGGTGAGGCACTTGGTGCCATGGTTTAGTTAATCAGAAAAGTTAGGTGATAGGTTGGACTTGAAGGTCTTTTCCAACCTGGTTAACTCTCTGACTCCATGAAATAACTTTCCCAAGAATGGAAAGGGTCCAGAGGAGGGCCACAAAAGTGATCAGTGGGCTGGAGCACCTTTCCTATAGTGTTGAAGTTGTTCCCTTGGAGAAGAGAAGGCACAAGGAAGGGCTCATAGCAGCCTTCTAGTACCTGAAAGAGGCCTACAAGAAAGCTGGGGAACACTGCTTACAAAGGCTTGTAGGGATAGGATGAGAGGAATGGTTTTAAACTAGAGCAAAGTACATTAAGATAGGACATTAGGAAGAGGTTCTTTACTATGAGGGTGGTGGAGGTGGGCATTGGTCTCTCTTCCCTAGTAACAAGCGACAGACTGGGAGGGAGTGGCCTCGACTTGCCTGAGGAGAGGTTTAGACTAGATATTAAGTAAAAAATGTTTACTGAAAGTGTGGTCAGTCCCTGGAACAGGCTGCCCAGGGAGGTGGTGGAGTCACCATCCCCGAGAAGGTCCAAAGATCTTGTACACATGGCACTGTGGGACACAGTTTAGTGGCCATGGCAGTAGGTTGATAGTTGGACTCAATGATCTTAGAGGTCTTTTACAGCAAAACCAATTCTATGATTCTATGACTCTAACCTCAGCTCTGCAAATACTACACAGAATTTCATACACCAGCAGCAAATCAAATCTCCATTAGTACCACTGACTTCATTCTTTACCTGGAATGATTCTCTCCAGAGACCTCTAATTTAAGTATAGATATCCTAGATAACCCAAGAGTCCTGAAAATGAAATAGCTTCTATGATATAAGCAGCAAGAATCAATAACCATTATATGCATAAAGACACTTTAATGTATGAGGCATATGGGTATCCAAGTCATGCCACCACCAAACCAGTTCACTTTCATGATATGTAGGCACCAAGGACAGGTGGGATTGTGTTCCTTGGAGAACACTTTGGGTGGTTTGGGTCCCCAAGATGCTCCAGGTGCTCAGGGTACTCAGTCCAAGAAAGACACTGAGGTGATGGAGTGTATTCAGAGAAGGACAATGAAGCTGATGAAGGGTCCAGAAAACAGGTCTGGTGAGAAGCAGCTGAGGGAACTGGGAGTGTTTAGTCTGGATAGATGGAAACTGAATGGAGACCTCATTGCTCTCTACAACTCCCTGAAAGGAGGTTGGAGCCAGGTAGTGTTTGTCTTTTTTCCCTTGTAACAAGTGATAGGATGAGAGGAAATGGCTTCAAGTTGTCCCAGAGGAGGTTTAGGTTGGATATTAGAAGAAACTTCTTCAATGAAAGGGTTATCAAACACTAGCACAGGCTGCCCAGGGTGGTGGTTGAATCCCCATCCCTGGAGATGTTTCAAGGAGGCAGAGATGTGGTACTGAGGGACATGGTTTAGCACCAGCCATGGCAGACTTACAGAATGGTTGGACTCTGTGATCTTAAAGGGCTTTTCCAACCAAAATGATTCCATGACTATGTTATTCTAAGACTTCATAGATCTGTAAATAGAACTTCTCTAGAAGAGAAGAGGTGAGTGGAGAATTTGTCCCTGTACATGAGCATAGGCTGTGTTGAGGGTTTGCTTTGGGCAACAAAATAATTAGCTGTGGCCAAATCTCTGAAGCACAGAACTCAAGGAATAATTGCTGTTGTCAAATAAGCAATCTTAGCAATAAGCTTTACAGATTCAATCATGATATTTATGAAGAGTTAGGAGGGCAGAAAAAGGGGGAGTTGTTCCATAGAAATATCTGCCCCATATGTTTCCCCAGAGCCCAGGGTTTCACACAAAGCAGAACAAATCACACTCTTAGCAATTCTGTTACATTCCATGCAGCTGCATGCTGCAGGCCATGACACCCTAAACCCATGTTGATTATTCTGCAGCACTACAGGCTGCAAAGCTGCACTTCACATTGATATGGGTCACGAACTGGCTGAAGGGGGGGCCCAGAGAGTGGTGGTGAATGGTGCCACATCCAGCTGGCATCTGTCACTTGGCCCAGGACTGTTCAGTATCTTTATTGATGATCTGGACGAGGGGATTGAGTCCAGCATCAGTAAGTTTGCAGATGATACCAAGCTAGGAGCAGGTGTGGATCTGTTGGAGGGTAGGAGAGCCCTGCAGAGGGTCCTGGACAGGCTGGATGGGTGGGCAGAGGCCAATGGGATGAGATTGAACAAGGCCAAGTGCAGGGTTCTACACTGTGGCTACAGCAATCCTAAGCAATACCACAGGCTGGGGACAGAGTGGCTGAGAGCAGCCAGGCAGAGAGGGACCTGGGAGTGCTGGTAGATAATAGATGAAGATGAGCCAGCAGTGTGCCCAGGTGGGCAGGATAGCCAATGGCATCCTGGGCTGGATCAGGAGCAGTGTGGCCAGCAGCATAAGGGAGGTTATTCTTCCCTTATACTCAGCACTGGTCAGGCCACACCTTGAGTGCTGTGTCCAGTTCTGGGCTCCTCAATTCAAGAGAGATGTTGAGGTACTGGAAGGTGTCCAGAGAAGGGTGACAAAGCTGGTGAGGGGCCTGGAGCACAGCCCTGTGAGAAGACAGGCTGAGGGAGCTGAGCCTGGAGAAGAGGAGGCTCAGGGCAGACCTCATTGCTGTCTACAACTCCCTGAAGGGAGGCTGTAGCCAGGTGGGATTGGTCTCTCCTGCCAGGCACCCAACAACAGAAGAAGGGGACACAGCTTCAAGTAGTGCCAGGGCAGGTCTAGGCTGGATGTTAGGAGGAAGTTGTTGTCAGAGAGAGTGATTGGCATTGGAATGGGCTGCCCAGGGAGGTGTTGGAGTCGCCGTGCCTGGAGGTGTTGAGGCAAAGCCTGGCTGGGGCACTTGGTGCCATGGTCTGGTTGATTGGATAGGGCTGGGTGCTAGGTTGGAGTGGATGATCTTGGAGGTCTCTTCCAACCTGCTTGATTCTATGACTCTATGACATTTGAAGTCAAACTTGATGGG
This sequence comes from Pogoniulus pusillus, assembly GCF_015220805.1. Taxonomy (NCBI): domain Eukaryota; kingdom Metazoa; phylum Chordata; class Aves; order Piciformes; family Lybiidae; genus Pogoniulus; species Pogoniulus pusillus. The sequence goes on along the minus strand of NC_087296.1, from coordinate 10,738,125 downwards.
GTCCTGAGCAACCTGATCTAGTTAGCGATGCCCCTGCTGACTCCAGAGGGTTTGGACAAGATGACCTTTGAGGGTCACTTGCAACCTTCCATAATGCATAAGATGCATTATGATATTCTGTAATTCTGTTTGCTTCTAGGACATGTTCCTCTAGAGAGGCAAGGTCTCATGGACACCCTGAGTATGTCTCCTCAGCAGTGTGTCTGTCTGCTATCCTTGAAATATTCCACAGCCCACCATGAGACCTGTTTTTCAGACAGTATAAACCATGGGGGATTTATAGCCTTTATCTCAGCTGCCACAGTCTTTCCACTGAGTAATCCACAGCAAATATCACACCCATAGGAAGCCTCGCCTTCTGCAGCTTACAGGCTAGCTGTACAAAATGCACTCAGTATCTTGTTTCCAAAGTCTGATATAAGTGGTCCTGAGTGAAGCTGAAAATCTTGTACCTTGTATCAGTAAGCAATAGAAAAGACCCTAAAAACCATGCTATAGTGTCACCAGTCAGTGAAAGAGTCCAGATCAACATTAGTGCAAACACAGAGAAATACAAACAGAAAGCAAGTCACCAGTCTGTAGCTCACAGTGCATAGTATCACAGTTAAAGTGCAAGATCCACTTAAGTGACCCTAAAAGAAAACTGAAAGATTAATTTCTTTTTGCCAGCTGGAGATAAATCTGATTTAAGGCTTGGGTTTGTTGAAAATGTGTTTGCTGAAAATCAAGCAGTATCTGCTCTTTTAACTTGGTGGTGTATGTCACTGTGCAGTGCCAGGTAGCTCCTCTGTTTCTCACCACATTTAATATGATAGTGAAATTATGCTAGCATTTCTTCTAGGGAAAGAACCCTCTGCTCACAGGGGAAATGTGAAAATGATGCAAGCAGTAGTTTCAAGCACCAGGTTTGGCAAACTGACCTTTGCTGACACTGTGGAGCAGTTTACTTATGACAATCTCATTTAGAGTAATACAAATGGATATATGAAACTAGCTGTAGTTGGCAGTAGCTAGTGGATTACTGATAGTTTGTTTCCTCTGAATCATTCCTCTGGTTTGCAAAGACTGACCTTATCTAGAAAAACAGCTCCATGTAGGCACAGACACACAGAAACCTTGCTGCATCAGAAGCAGAACTGAGCTTGAACTAGATCTTCCTTGTGTTTCATTTGTTACACACAAATAACAAAGTCAGAAAAATAGGTCTGGGTATTTCCTTTGGAGGGCTTCAGAGTATAAGGGCTCTAGAGAGGGAACTGCAAAGGCTGGATTGATGAGCCAAAGGCCATGATATAAGGTTCATTGCTACGTGCAGGTCCTGCACTTGGGTCACAACAACTTCATGAATGCTCCAGGCTTGGGGCAGAGTGTTTTGAAAGCTGCCTAGCAGAGAAAGACTTGGGAGTGCTGCTTGAGTATGTGCCAGCATGTGCCTAGGTGATCAAGAAGACCACCAGCATCCTGGCCTGGATCAGCAATAGTGTGACCAGCAGGACTAGTGAAGTGAAGGTACCCTGTACTTGGCACTGTTGAGGCTGCATCTCAACTACTACATTCAAATTTGGGTTCTTCATTAAAAGGACACTAAGGAGCTGCAATGGTCCAAAGGTATGTGTGTGGTGACAGATGCATTTGCAGTCATATACATCTCCACATGGGCACAATAAACATAGACAAATCTCTAGAACAAACAGCAAAATGCAGATTGTCCTTCAGTGTAATTAATTTAGTATTTAGGTCATCTTTCCACCTAGGGCTTAGGCAACACAAGGCAAAATGGTTACTACAGGTAAATAGGCTTGAAAAAACAACCATTTCCTTCAGAACGAGCTACTTCCATTCCTCACTGATTTTCTGCAGCAGAACAATGGATTCTTATCCTCCTAAAAAGGTTTAAGATTTCTGGGTTTGCTTTTCATCTAAGTCCTACATTTTGTTCCTTTGAGAAGAACCATTCCCATTCTCCTCCACCGCATATTGATTAATATGCTTAAAGACAAGTTGATCAGTTTTCAGTCCTGTGAACCATTTTTGAGTCAGGAAATCTATTTTTGCTGTTTGTTTCTTCATTTTGGCTTTTCATTTATGTTCCATTTGGCTTCCATAGAAGTAGCTGTAACTCCTTATTATGTCACAGCTTATATCCTGTGGTGTAATTTGGATGTAACCTGCTATGCATGATTAGTGACATTGCCAATGGTCAGAATGGAGGTCAGCAAAACAGAGTGTGTCCTGTCAACAGTTCTCACAGCAATAAACATGCAGGTTGGAGCTTTTTAGGTACAGGTGTCTTGAGGTAGCTGCAAGACAACAGAGTTTCATACCAAAACTAACTCCTAGAGTGAGAGACTGTGAACAAATGCCATAATGCTCTGCTCTGCTGGTCATGATATTCTGCAAGAAGCTATCTAGAAAAGGTGATGGAAGTGAAGCTATCTGTAAACACTTACTGCAAGGAAGATCTGAAGAGAACTGTGAGCCACTTCTATGTACTGATATTCAAGCAAACACCCCGAGACAGTGATGTAACGATGGTCCTCTGGTGCCCAGTCTGGTGCTGGGGTTACTGAGGTCACAGTGCATCCTGGCCCATTCTCCATCCACCAAGAGCGATGCATTGAGATGTTAAAGGTCAGAATGAGATCTGTTTCCTGCAAAAGAACAAGTGAAGGATTAATGTGCTGGGATGGTATCAAATGAAGAAGCCAAAAGCAATGATAAAAGTGCACTGTCACATGGAAGTGAGTGGAGTTTGCCTGCAGCAAGCACAAGGAGATGTACCTTGGCAGGAAGGATTGCTTTGGAGCAGAAGAATAACCCTGCAAAACAAGATCTGTTGTTAGACAATCTGGTTGCCTAGACTATAGCAGTCATGCCTACAATGCTTATTTATAATACTGATCAATACTTAATGGGTGAGCGTCAGGAGGATGCAACCAGTCTGCCCAGTGACAGGACAAGAGGTAAGGGGCACAAGCTTGAACATAGGAAATTCCATTTAAACACAAAGAATTTCTCCAATTCGAGGGTGGCAAAGCACAGGAACAGGTTTCCCAGTGAGGTTCTGCAGTCTCCATCTCTGGATGCATTCAAAACCCACCTAGACACTGTGTAACCTGCTCCAGGTGAACCTATTCTGGTAGGGTGGTGGGACTAAATGGTCTCCAGAGGTGTCATCAAAGCCCTACCATTCTTTGATTCTGTCATTTCCCTCACCCTGCTCATTTTCCTGTGGAAACCGTAAGTATTGATGGACATCCACATTTACACAGCAACCTTCTTCTCACAGAATCATAGAATCATCCAGGTTGGAAGAGACCTCCAAGATCATTCAGTCCAACCTAGCACACAGCCCTGGCCAGTCAACCAGACCATGGCACTAAGTGCCTACTCCAGGCTTTACTTCAATGCCTCCAGGCATGGCAACTCCACCACCTCCCAGGGCAGCCCATTCCAATGCCAATCACTCTCTCTGCCAACAACTTCCTCCTAACATCCAGCCTAGACCTCCCCTGACGCAACTTGAGGCTATATCCCCTCATTCTGTTGCTGGCTGCCTGGGAGAAGAGCCCAATCCCACCTGGCTACAGCCTCCCTTCAGGGAGCTGCAGACAGCAAAGAGGTCTGCCCTGAGCCTCCTCTGCTGCAGGCTGCACACCCCCAGCTCCCTCAGCCTCTCCTCACAGGGCTGTGCTCCAGGCCCCTCCCCAGCCTTGCTGCCCTTCTCTGGACATGTTCCAGTATCTCAACATCTCTCTTGAATTGAGGAGCCCAGAACTGGACACAGCACTCAAGGTGTGGCCTGACCAGTGCTGAGTACAAGGGAAGAATAACCTCCTTGTCCTGCTGGCCTGCTCAGTTCCTGAAAATATAGCTTGTATTTTGGTGGTCTGATGTTCCAAATTCTGCAAGAGTCCTTTAGACAAAGCAGGCTTCCTAGAATTTAATATATATTGGGGCATCTGCAAGCAGTTTTGTCTGAAGGGCTCTGTAAAGGAGACCTGTGGTAGCTCTACTGAAATATTGCACCAGAGGTAGAAAAAAAGATGCAACTTATTTTAATTAAATGACTGTATTTGTTAGTTTTATTTTATTTTTGTTTACTTATTGTATTTTTAACTTAATTTTATTAATTTTATTATATAATTTACTTTTATTTTATTATTTATTTTTATTGTATAATTTATTTTGTTTGATTTATTTTATTATATTTTGATTTATTTTTTTATTTTTAAAATTTTATTTTATGAGTTTTTAACAAGCAAAACCTCTATGTAATGAATCTCTTAGATTTATAGAATCATAGAATCAGTCAGGGTTGGAAGGGACCACTAGGATCAGCCAGTTCCAACTCCCCTGCCATGGGCTGGGATACCCTACCCTAGAGCAGGCTGCCCACAGCCTCAGCCAGCCTGGCCTCAAACACCTCCCTGGGCAACCCATTCCAGCCTCTCACCTCTCTCATGCTCAACAACTTCCTCCTCACATCCAGCCTGAACCTATCCACCTCAGCTTTGCTCCATTCGCCCCCAGTCCCTGAGAGTCTAAAAAGTCCCTCCCCAGCTTTTTTGTAGCCCACTTCAGATATTAAAAGACCACAAGAAGGTCACCTGGGAGCCTGCTCTCCTCCAGACTGAACAGCCCCAACTCCCTCAGTCTGTCCTCATAGGAGAGCTGCTGCAGCCCTCTGATTTCTACTGTCCTAGGAGTCTGGAAGCAAAGAGCCAGCAAATGTTGCCTTATCTTAAGCTGTTTAGCTTGTTAAAAGGAGGGGCAGAGACCTGCAACCTTCCACTCCTATGCAGCTATTGCAGTGGAGTAACCAGTCAGCTGTGCCTTCCATTAAGTCTGCCTTTATAAATAGTTCATAAAGGATTAATAAATGATTAATACACATCATAAACAATACTATGGATATGACTTCCATAAATTATGCTTGGTTGCACATTACTTGAGGCTGGAATACGTAGTTACAACAAAACTATGGACTTTGTGGATTCTGTAATAGCCTACAGTGTTTACCAACCCTTTGTAAATAATGTATAAGGGTAACCTCATTGTAAAGTGTGACTATCCAGGCTGTGTGCACATGTGCTCAGTCATGCAAAAGCAAAAACCTGCTTTTAAGTAATGTCTTTGCAGACCCAAACTCTCCCCACACCTAACCTACATTTCCCCCCCCCCCTCCCCCAGCCTGTTGATGACATGAATAATTAAGATGCTCATAAAGATTTCAAACTCTAACTATTTAATTAGGTTTACCATGCCAAAAGGAATAGAATGCTATTCTGTAGCAGATATGTTGTGGACACATTTCCCTCCCTTCCAAAAGAGCCATTTTACAGTCCTGGTTATTTTCCTGCTTGGCATCAGTGTGCAGAGGTTTGGGGCAACGATATGAGTACCTGAACTGTGAGTACCATTTACACTGTTGTATAGCTGAACAGATTCCCTTGCAACTCTTGCTCAACACTGCAGAGAATTCGCATGTTTAAAATGCTCCAATTATTTCCTTGCCTAAGCACACTCAGCTTTCAGCTAGAAGTAGGCACCATAAAGGTTTTGGTTGTATTTACCTTCCATTCTCACAACAGCCCCACCCAGCAAACAACAACCTGTGTGAGAGAGTGTATGATGCTTCACATGAATTTAGCCACCCAACTGCCTTCGAGCATTTCAAAGTGATTAAAGAAACAGTGAACAGAATCACACAACTTTAGGGGTTGGAAAAGACCTCCAGAGGTCATCCAGTCCAACCCCCCTGCCAAAGCAGGATTACCAGGGTAGTTCACACAGGAATGCACCCAGGCAGGTTTTGAGTCTCCAGAGGAGACTCCACCAGCTCTCTGGGCAGACTGTTTCAGGGCTCTGTCACCCTCACTGTAAAGAACTTTCTCTTCATGTTGAGGTGGAATCTTCTGAACATTTGCATAAGCTATGCACCTACAGCTATAAATGTTCAGCCCCAACAAACATCTACCTCCTCTGGACCACTCCCCACCAAAGCTGCAGACCCTGGAAAGTGTGTGTCAGATATTTCTTGGAAATGTTTTTTTTTTTTTTCCCTTACATTTAAGCCAGAAGACTCCTTTATTTTCTAGAGTGAGGGGTACTTGCAGCCCCTCAGGATCACACTGGCCTTCTCAGCTGGTGGAAGAAGTTGAAGAATGGGTATCTGTGACAGTTTGAGCTAGCTCCTGGCTTAGGGAATAACTGCAAATGGAAAATTCCTGGAATCTTCCAAAGAATCATAGAATCAACCTCAGAAACCCCCTTATGTGCAGGGTGAGCTGGAAAAGAGTGCTAAGAAGTTGTTAAAAGAAGAATGATTAGTTGGGTTACACAGATGCAGGCAGCAAGTTAACACAGCAAGCAGGCAGCCACAGACTGACCTTAACTTTCTTTGTGTCCTTGTTTTCATATGTCTTAGCAGAACGAATGGACAATACACACATCACTATTATTTTCTTTTCACAGCCAATTATCTAATTTCTCTCATTAAAATGTTCTCATTAGCCTCAAACCAAAACACAGTTTCTTCTGGCTTGGTGGCTTCCCTATTTTGATTTCTCTAAATACAGGGCAGGGTCCTGTGCTGTTGCTATGCTATGTACATATATATGTAAATACACTCTGCATAAATTTATTACTTCTGTTTATACTGTTCTATTTAGTTCTTTTCTAAGTGCAATTTAATTTTGACTTTCCAAATTCTGAGTTGTGGTAGATTTAGTTCTGGGCCCTTCAATTCAAGAGAGATGTTGAGATACTGGAACATGTCCAGAGAAGGGCAGCAAGGCTGGGGAGGGGCCTGGAGCACAGCCCTGTGAGGAGAGGCTGAGGGAGCTGGGGGTGTGCAGCCTGCAGCAGAGGAGGCTCAGGGCAGACCTCTTTGCTGTCTGCAGCTCCCTGAAGGGAGGCTGTAGCCAGGTGGGATTGGGCTCTTCTCCCAGGCAGCCAGCAACAGAATGAGGGGATATAGCCTCAAGTTGCGTCAGGGGAGGTCTAGGCTGGATGTTAGGAGGAAGTTGTTGGCAGAGAGAGTGATTGGCATTGGAATGGGCTGCCCTGGGAGGTGGTGGAGTCACCATCCCTGGAGGTATTCAAGCAAAGCTTGGATGGGGCACTTAGTGCCATGGTCTGGTTGATTGGACAGGGCTGGGTGCTGGGTTGGACTGGATGATCTTGGAGGTGCCTTCCAACCTGGTTGATTCTATGATTCTATGATACATAAAGTTATCTGGGGGGGAGGGAGGGATATCCAATCAAACCCCTAATAATATCTTTGGAGTAACTGCGCTTAAAGCAATAGATTTATTCCTGAATGACTTGACCGGAATCCATCACGTTACTGTCAGAAGACTCTAAGCCATGCTAGTTACCATGGAAAAATTTTAACCTCTAGTCTCTTCTCAGAGACACAGAATGAATAGAACTCATTGTCTGGCTCTATTTTATCATTTGCAATACCTCCAAAAGAATTGTGATGGACTGAAAACATTTTACAAAGCACAGACAAAGGATGAGAAATGCATTTCTTGAAAGAGAAAGGGATAAACTGTCCTGCAGGAGCTGAGTATTTGTTATGCGTCTGCCAGAGGAAGTTAAAGAATCAGGAGGAGCTAAACATGAAAATCAAAACTGGGCTATGTGGTTAGAGCATCATTGCTCAAGAGACAGTTATGTCTGCTTACAAACGATGCAGTAACCTAAAACTTTACAGGTTAAAAGCATCAGTAAATTCCCAAGTCACACAACAAATATAATCACACCTTAAAATATTTAGGATTACATATGTAAATGAACCTTCACAAAGTCCAGCTTTCTTCCATCCCTTCACTTACCCTCAGATGATTTTCTGCAATAATTTGTTGCATTTAGAAAGTTCCCTCGTCCTCAAACCATCTTTTGTCAGTTAAACTGAATGCTGTGCTAGGGACTACATCATAGAACAGCAGAATCAAAGGCGGCACTGGGCTGGAAAGATCGTCTAGTCACCTCCCTGCAGTGAGCAGGCACATCCTCAGCTAGATCAGACTGCTCAGAGCCCCAGCAAACTTGACCTTGAATGTCTCCAGGGATGGGGCCCCCAAAATCTCCCTGGGCAACTTGTTCCAGTGCTCCCCCACCCTCACTGTAACAAACCTCCTCCTAATGCCCAATCTAAACCCACTCTGCTCTAGTTTCGTTTTGTCAGAGCAGAGCACAGTGGCAGAATCACCTCTCTCTATCTGCTGGTCATGCTTCTTGCAATGCAGCCCAGGATCACAGGCTCACAGGATGTTAGGGGTGGGAAGGGATCCAAAGAGACCATCAGTTCTAACCCTCTGTTATGAAGGGGCTGGTTGAAATCTGAGTCTGGGGTGAAATGCAGTGAGGCCGATGCAAAAGTCATTAAATAATTTATCAATATACACAAAGATAATTTCCCCAAACTTATTTACAGCTGCCCACACGAGGTCTTGGATGCAGTCAGCAGAACTATGTCACAGAATGTCTCTGCACAATGGAATCTTGAAAGGTTTTAGAGAGGTCTTTGACAGAGACTCTGGCAGCTTCATTCACCGCTTGTGAGGTTGATTAAATCCCTTTAGCAGCTTGAATAAAGAGTTCAGAATACTCACTGGTCCTCATGTCTGTGGCCCAGAACATAGGCAGGAAAATATCCAACAGAAGTCCTGTGCTGAATTCCACCTGGGCTGCGATGTGCAATCGGCTGCTGGCTGAGGGGCCTGAGGGGGCAGGCGAGCGAGGCAGGAAGCAGCACCCAGCTCCTTATTCACCTGCTCACCCCCGTTACAGGGCAATGGCCGAGGCTCAGGGGCTCACTGCCACACAGCTCCCAACCACCTCTGGCAGTCACCCAAAGAGCCCCAAGAAAGGCAGACCCCACAGGCTGCTCTCCCCCAAAAACGGGGGGCGCATTCGCCTGGCACGCCACAGGGGCGCAGGCCTCAGGAAACCCCTCTCAGGCGACCGGATCAAACCGGACCAGGCTGTCTGGGTTAGGAAACCCCTCTCAGGCGACCGGATCAAACCGGACCAGGCTGTCTGGGTTAGGAAACCCCTCTCAGGCGACTGGATCAAACCGGACCAGGCTGTCTGGGTCTGTCCTGTTTTCCCCCTCTGGCTGCAGTGCAGACAGGCAGGTCAATATGTCTGGACAAGACAGGACATGCTCGAGCCCATTTTGTGCCCTCTGGGACTCTCCACCATGCCCTCCTGCCGGAGCAGGACCACACAATCTAGCACAGGTCACACAGGAACACATCCAGACAGGCCTTGGAAGGCTCCAGAGAAGGAGACTCCACAACCTCTCTGGGCAGCCTGTGCCAGTGCTTTGGGACCCCTACAGGAAAGAAGTTGCCCCTTGTGTTGAGCTGGAACCTCCTGTGCTGCAGCTTATACCTATTGCTGCTTGTCCTGTGCCAGGGCACAAATGAGCAGAGCCTGTCCCCCCTCTCCTGACCCCCAGCCCTCAGATAGCTATGAACATTGATCAAATCCCCTCTCAGTCTTCTCTTCTCCAGACTAAACAGCCCCAGGCACTGTAGCCTCTCCTCATCAGGCAGTGCCCTCCAGTCCCCTAATCATCCTCGTAGCCCTCTGCTGGACCCCCTCCAGCAGATCTCTGTCTCTCTTTAAGTGGAGAGCACAAAACTGAATGCAGTATTCAAAATGGGGTCTCACCAGGACAGAATAGAGGGGAGGAGAACCTCCCTTGATCTGCTGGACACACTCCTCCTAATACACCCCAGGATCCCATTGGCTTTCTTGGCCACAGGGGCACATTGCCATGCCTGGGTAACTTGTTCTCCACCAGGCCTTCCAGATCCCTCTCCACAGGGCTGCTTTCCAGCAGATCACCTCCCAGCCTGTACTGGTGCAGTTTGTTACTCCTTCCCTTCTGGGCTGCAAGTGCCTATTGCTGCCTCATGTCCAGCTTCTCATCCACCAGTACCCCCAGGTCATTTTCCACAGGACTCTTCACTATCTTCATTATCAAACCGTTTTGATAATGAGGATTGTTCTGGCCCCGGTGCAGGACCTTGCACTTGGCCTTGTTGAATCTTGTGAGATTCCCCTGGGCTCACTTTCCCAGCTTGTCCATGCCCCTCTGGATGACATCCTGTCCCTCTGGCATATCAACCACACTATTCAGCTTGGTGCCACCTGCAAACTTGCTGAGTGGGCACTCGGTCTCACTGTCTACATAATAATAAGCTTGTTTTGCCCAGGAATAGCCTTTTGCTGCTTGCCAGTAAAAAACTACAGTTTTTTATCAGATCTATATTATCACAGTATCACAGTATTATCAGGGTGGGAAGAGACCTCACAGATCATCAAGTCCAACCCTTTACCACAGAGCTCAAGGCCAGACCATGGCACCAAGTGCCACGTCCAGTCCTGCCTTGAACAGCCCCAGGGACGGCAACTCCACCACCTCCCCGGGCAGCCCATTCCAGTGTCCAATGACTCTCTCAGGGAAGAACTTTCTCCTCACCTCCAGCCTAAATTTCCCCTGGCACAGCCTGAGGCTGTGTCCTCTTGTTCTGGTGCTGGCCACCTGAGAGAAGAGAGCAACCTCCTCCTGGCCACAACCACCCCTCAGGTAGTTGTAGACAGCAATAAGGTCTCCCCTGAGCCTCCTCTTCTCCAGGCTAACCAATCCCAGCTCCCTCAGCCTCTCCTCGTAGGGCTGTGCTCAAGGCCTCTCCCCAGCCTCGTCGCCCTTCTCTGGACACGCTCAAGCATCTCAATGTCCCTCCTAAACTGGGGAGCCCAGAATTGAACACAGTACTCAAGGTGTGGTCTAAGCAGTGCAGAGTACAGGGGCAGAATGACCTCCCTGCTCCTGCTGGCCACACCATTCCTGATGCAGGCCAGGATGCCACTGGCTCTCTTGGCCACCTGGGCACACTGCTGGCTCATGTTCAGGCAGGTATCAATCAGCACCCCCAGATCCCTCTCTGTCTGGCTGCTCTCAGCCACTCTGACCCCAGCTTGTATCTCTGCATGGGGTTGCTGTGGCCAAAGTGCAGCACCCTGCACTTGGAGCTATTGAAGCCATTCCCTTGGCCTCTGCCCATCTGTCCAGGCGGTCAAGGTCCCGCTGCAGAGCCCGTCTGCCCCTCCAACCCAGCCACATCTGCCCCCAGCTTAGTGTCATCTGCAAACTTGCTGATGACTGACTCCATGCCCTCATCCAGATCATCTATGAAGATGTTAAAGAGGAAATATTCTATTTCTATTGCTGAGTAATCAGCAAAACACTGTGTTGCTTCCTCTGTTCATAAAACAGACCTGATACCTATTCCAGAAAAGCTATATTCCTGGATTTGTTATAAAAGTAGATACAAATAAATCCTACCAAAGCTCCAAATTAAAATCTTAAAGAACTTGGAATAACGTGGTTGAGAAACCTTTCAAGGAGTGTAGCTATTAGATATTAAACCAATTAAGAGACAAGATAAACTTCAGAAAGCAAAAGAGGAAGCAGACATGAAATCTGGTTCTGGTAAGGTTAGACATCCCTGGTTCAGGTCAAACTGGAATAAGAATGATAATGAAATCAGATTTTGACAAGCCTGAGTGTTAGTTAGAGCCTCTACATTCCTGTTGCCAAAAACATGTAGGATAAGAATAAATATAGAAAGAGTCTTTTCACTGCAAGGTCATAGAATCACAAAGTCACAGTATTATGGGGGTTCTAAAGGACCTCTGGTGATCATCTAGCCCAACCTCTTTGCTAAAGCAGGTTGCACAGGAATGAGTCCAAGTGGGTTTTGAAAGCCTCCAGAGAAGGAGACTCCACAACCTCTCTGGACAGCCTGGTCCAGTGCTCCAGCACCCTCACAGGAAAGAAGCTTCTCCTTAGATTCAAGAGAAACCTCCTGTTTTCTAGTTTGCATCCTTGGGTACCCACTAGGCACCATTGAAAAGAGTCCAGCCCCATCCTCATGACTTGCACTCTTTAGATATTTATATCCACTTAAAGTCATCTGCTGCAGAGTGAAATATTCTTAGGTGCAAACTGTTATGGGCTTTGAACTTTGCTACAACCCTTAAACCATGCCCCTGTATACTGCTGTCTTAGTAGAGCATCTCCTATTGCTTACTAGTGAAGGGCACCCAGCTCTTACTTCTCAGTAAGCAAGCTGTTAAGGATTTGAATCTCCCTGCAGAACTGGGAATGCCAAGGAGGGGATGATGTGTCTGTCACTAACATCTCTTGCAGGGAAAACATGTAGAGCTATTTTTGAAAAAACTCCATTTGCTCTTTGCTTTCTTCACTGTTTGAATACAGTTTCAGTGGACATAGACAAAGTCCACAGTGGAAGCTGGGAATTTGTCATACTCTCCAGTGTATCTGCAGTCTGTTTTCTTCCCAACATCTGTGGCTCCTACACTGTACAGGGAAATGCAGAGAAATGGTCTGATGAGCCTTGAAGCTATGAAACCTAACGAGAACTGTTGATATACATTGGGCATGCCAATAGAGTGTTGTTCAGCTTGTGTGTCCAGGAAGATTTCATTATCCTAAATTCAACAAACAGCTGCTTCCTTCATGGACACAGAAATACATCTGCATGAGCTTTACTGGTGATCAGTGTGCTGCTTTTGTGAATCCTGCTGTCTCTTAATGAAAACTCTTGCATTAAAGTAGATGTTGCTATTTATCAAGGAGGTAAAAAAACCCTCAACAAACAGGAAGTTATTTAGTGGGATATGTGCAGGGCAATGGTTTGAAATGAGAACTAGGTAGATTTAGGTTGGAAATTAGGAGGAAGTTCTTTACAGTAAGGGTAGAGAAATACTGAGAGGGGTTGGCCAGAGAGGTGGTGATGGCATCATCCCTGGAGACATCCAAGGTGAAACTTGATGGGGCCCTGAGCAACTTGATCTCGTTAAAGATGTCCCTGCTCACTGCCAGGAGACTGCACAAGATGACCTTCGAGGGAGCCTTCCAACCCAATGCATTCTGTGATTCATTCTGTGACTTGTAGAGAGCAGGACAAATACAGCAGAATTAGACAAAGGCTATGTCTTGGTTCTACTTTAAATTCCCAGAGACTCAAATATATTTGATAGAACCAATAACAACTTTACAGAGTGCCCTTCCCTCTTCCCCCTTCTTTCCCAAAGGAAAGGAATTAGATGTAGAGAGAGAGAGAAGGTAAGCACACTCAAATAAATCATCTCTCTCTAACTTGGTAGTTAAAAAGAAAAGTAGTTTAATGATAAATTAAAAAGGTATCTGAGGTAGGGAAGTTACAAAGGTATAGGGAAGAGAAAACAAATACACAGTGTGTAAATCCAGCCAGATTTTGATGATAAGGGGTTTGTCTGCCTCATGGGTGATGGCCATGTGGTAAGAACCAGGAACAGGATGGTGATGCTGGAAGAAAGGAGGCAGGGAGTGCAGAGAGAGAGAACAGGAAGCCCCCCTGCTTTTATAGACCTTTAGACAGGAAGGGGGAATGGGCTAACCATGAATCACCTGGTGGTGTTCAGACCCACCCCTGCCAAGGGGTCAAGACCACCTAGGGTCAGGTTGAAAGTTACTCCTCCCTGGAGGGCGAACTCTGTGCAGGCTAGAGTTTGGAGGTCTCAGAGACTCAGATCCCAGTGATCAGAAGCTGAGACATCTTCAGATTGGGTCTTTAATTTTACTTCAGCTTAGTTTGTAAAAAAAAACAACATTGAGCTCTGACAGTTTTGTGCCTGTGTTTAATGCAGTAGATAACAACATTTGCTGGGGTTAACTGCACAGTACAGAGCATTTTCCAGCTGAGGACAGCTGATGACAGAACATGGCAGCAGAAAGCTCTGGAAGAGCTGCCAGGAATTAACACAACCTTCTTTGCATTGAGAAGCAGCAGGGAGACAGCAGTGCTCAAAATGAAGATAGCTCTGTGTGCATTGTATTACTACAAGCACATACTAGTAAGCATATGATCTCTGTAGTAATCACAGTGCATTGCTGCTGCAATGGTTTTTATTGGGTGTAGTTAGAGAAGCTGATTTCAAACACAGCACCAAGAAGAAAAACCAAGCAGCAACAATTCAGAGTGGCTCTCTTTGGAAGTTCAGGAGATCTCACAGGCTCAGGGAAATTAAACTGGGCTGATTTCAACGGTTGTGGCTTGCTGTGTTGTGGGAAATAAGATTCGTCCATTTCTCTAATGAGGAATTGCTGAAATCTGTGCAAACCTGCCAAGCTCTTGCACCAGTTTTGTCAAACACAACCATGTAGCTGCTTGTTTCATTTTTCAAACTCAGGCTGGCAAGAACAGGCTGCTTGGAGACTGAACGATCACACAAGGTTTCAGTGATAGAAGATCAGGGTCTGAAAGCATTTGTAGTTCTGGATGCCTAGGATGCACAGAGGCCTCTACAGGCATTTTTTTCCCCTTCTGTTATCTCATTTTTCCATTAAAACTACTCCTGTCAGGCAGTACCACTTTCTCATGCAAGCAGACCTTTTCCTGTCTAAGGAAAAACTGCCCTCACTGAAGAGCCAAAATACAGCTTGAGAGCTGTGTTTCTTTTCCCCTTTAGTTTTAATTTATCTTTCTTTTCCTTTGCAACCCACAGTGGATATACAGGAAATAATTATTGTATATTTGTGTAGAGATCATGGATATTTAAAGTTCCTGATTTTTTTTTTATCTCACTGCATCTGAACTGATATTTAGCCTCCTCACTTTTTTTCTATGTGTGTGATGCTTTCCTTTTCATGCCTCCCCCCCCCCCCCCCCCCCCATTTCACTAACCTAGAACCCTATTCCTTAATCTCTTCTTATAAAACCATTTTGTACCAGTATAATTACAAATTGGATAAGGAATTTGATTTACGCACAGGTCATCAACCAGACAAGATCTAACCAGTATGAATCTACCCAAGGAATTTACTTCTGAAATTCAATCATGAAAAACAAGAAAAAAATGTCACAATATTCTGTTAGAAATGTTTCAAATGTGTCTTAAGTCATTTCCAAAGTAGTCATAGAACCATAGAATCAACCAGGTTGGAAGAGACCTCCAAGCTCAGCCAGTCCAACCTAGCACCCAGACCTAGACAATCAACTAGACCATGGCACTAAGTGCCCCAGCCAGGCTTTGCTTACACCTCCAGGCATGGCAACTCCACCACCTCCCTGGGCAGCCCATTCCAATGCCAATCACTCTCTCTGCCAACAACTTCCTCCTAACATCCAGCCTAGATCTCCCCTGGCACAGCATGAAAGAAAGAGATGACTAAGGTGTTCTGATTTGCCTCTCTAAAATGGCACTAGAGTGGTTTATTACTGAAACCACAGAATGATGGAGCAATAGAATCACTACAGGTGGAAAAGACATTTAAGACCCTGAACTAGAATGGTTTATTACTGAAACCATGGAATCATGGAACAAAAGAATTACTACAGTTGGGAAAGACTTTTAAGACCCTGAACTAGAATGGTTTATTACTGAAACCATGGAATCATGGAACAATATAATCACTACAGTTGGAAAAGACCTTTAAGATCTTCAAGTCCAACATTCTTCCCAACACCTCCATGACCCTAGACCATGTGCTGAAGTGCCACATCTACTCATTTGCTTTAACACCTCTGGGGATGGTGACTCCACCAGCTCCCTGGGTAGTCTGTTCCAATGCCTGATCACCCTTTCAGGAGAGATTTTCTTTTCCTAATATCCATCCTAAATTTCCTCTGGAATGCTATAAAATAATCCTCCCAAATCGTAGGTACTGCTATAGGGACTGACATGTTCACTTACTATTGCATTATTTGATACTTATCAATACTCTTATGAAATTGTTAGTGCTGCAATCACAGGTATCTTAATTATGATCTTCATATTTTCTGATGTTGGAATATGCACATTGACAAACCCACCAATTTTTAATCACTCTGTTTCCACTCATTTCAAAAAGATACCTGTTAAACTGCAGAATATTAATTTAATCAGCTCAGTGGCATCGACATTTTTCATTAACATCTTTGTTCAAAAACTTCCTATCTGTGTAGTTCCTCAATTAAAAATGCCATAAAAGTAAAGTAGAAGCTCTCCCTTTTGAAAAGTTAAAATGATTATTACTGTCCCATGAATATTTTTCATATTTAAAAAGATATTTTTAGCCTAAGAATGTTCTGGCTAAAGATCCTTTGATTTTTGTAGAGAGCAAGAGAATTAAGACTGTCCCAGTCCAGTGCTCTCAGGAGGGAAGAAAAGTTGCAGTCCCTGTGCTGTCACATAGGAATTTTAATTTAGCTGTTCATAGAATCATAGAATCAGTCAGGGTTGGAACGGACCACAAGGATCAGCCAGTTCCAACTCCCCTGCCATGCCCAGGGACACCCTACCCTAGAGCAGGCTGCCCACAGCCTCAGCCAGCCTGGCCTTAAACACCTCCAGCCATGGGGCCTCAACCACCTCCCTGGGCAACCCATTCCAGCCTCTCACCACTCTCATGCTCAACAACTTCCTCCTCACATCCACTCTGAACCTACCCACCTCCAGCTTTGCTCCATTCCCCCCAGTCCTGGAACTCTCTGACAGCCTAAAAAGTCCCTTCCCAGATTTTTTGTAGCCCCTTCAGATCCTGGAAGGCCACAAGAAGGTCACCTGGGAGCCTCCTCTGCTCCAGACTTCACAGCCCCAATTCTTTCAGTCTGTGCTCACAGCAGAGCTGCTGCAACCCTCTGAGCATCCTCCTGGCCCTGCTCTGGACACGCTCTGGCATCTCCACATCCCTCTTGTCCCAGGGGCTCCAGAACTGGATTCAGTACTTCAGGTGGAGTCTCACCAGAGCAGAGTAGAGGCAGAAAATCACCTCCCTAGACCTGCTGGCCACACTTCTCATGCAGCCCATATCTGAGCATTACAAATGTGTAATACCTTAGAAAATGACCTGCTGAAGGACTTAGGCTTGTGCCATGATAAAGCACACTGAAAGAAGCAGCCGAGCAGAGGCACAGGCATCTCAGAGCAGCAGCCAGCTCTTGAATCTAATCTATTTCTCACTGGGGAGTAATCAGGGGTATCATTCTGGAATTGGGAGAATTTGTTGAAGGAAACTGAGGTAAATGTAATGCCTTGGTTTTCACAAATTGCCATTCTGTGAGGAAAGCAACTTGCTTCCAAACATCGTTAATGTGGGGGTGCGGCGGGCAGGAGGCCACTGACTTAGGACTCCTGATTTAGGGCAGGGGCCCAAAGCTGAAAAGAGGAAGGTGGCACCTGGGCTCTTTTCCCATACTGAAGGTGTGTTCTAAGAAACAAAACCACCAAAGAATGTTATGATTGGAGCTGAATCCCCATCCCTGGAAGTGTTTCAAAGAGGCAGAGACGTGGTGCTGAGGGACATGGTTTAGCAGCAGGCTTAGCAGAGTAACCGAATGGTTGACTCTATAATTTTAGGTCTTTTCCAGCTGAAACAATCCTGTGATGACATGTGATGACATGCAATTCAGTGTGCTTCTGGATCTCTTTTTTCAAGTGCTTGTTCTGCATGGTCTTTCTGTGTTGACTGGATGGGGCTGGGTGATAGGTTGGACTGGATGATCTTGGAGGTCTCTTCCATAGAATCAACCAGGTTGGAAGAGACCTCCAAGATCATCCAGCCCAACCTATCCAACCTGATTGATTCTGTGGTTCCCAAACCCTGGTTATTTGAGCTGAAAAAAGCATGATTTCACAATATATCACTATTAGTTTATTATGAGTAAGGCATAATCCTTTTGAAGAAGTTTAAGCTCTTTAGCCTCTTGAGACTGTTTCATTTTCTCATTGTAAATGGTAAAGAAGGTATGTCTCTTGCCTTGGTTTACTCAGGCAAATACACAGATCAATACTGCTTAGAATTTGCAGACACTAATATAAATAACCTCTTAATTCTAAATAAAAACCTTCTAAGCACAAGGACAGCTTACATTTGGATAATAGCCAAAAGACTACACAGAGCTTCTAGGGAGTTGGGAACGACGTCCTGCAGTCTGCAAAAGACAGGTGTAGGCCTTGAGTAAAAGGACAGGATGAAATAAATATCCCTTTTGTAGAATAAATGATTCACTGAGTTGCCAAACCACCTCAAGAATACTTTGCTTGATCGTGCTCTAAAGGTACAATTTTAGCATGGTCCAATGTTTAGTAAGGAGGGATGCAGAAGTACATGGTGTAGAAGTTAAATATCAGTAGGGTTAAAGAGAGTGTGCAGAAAGAATTCCCAGATCACAGGATATTAGGGGTTAGAATGGACCCAAGGATATCATCAAGTCCAACCCCCCTGCCAGAGCAGGACAATACTCTCTGACACAGATCACAGAGGAACACATCCAGACAGGCCTTGAAAGGCTCCAGAGGAGACTCCACAACCTCTCTGGAAAGCCTGTTCCAGTGCTCTGTGTGATGTGCTTTGCTCAGTGTCCCTTGGGGTGACCTTCTTGTGGCCTTCCAGAATCTGAAGGGGACCTAAAAAAAGGCTGGGAAGGGACTTCTTAGGCACTCAGGGAGTGCCAGGACTGGGGGGAATGGAGCAAAGCTGGAGGTGGGTAGGGTCAGACTGGACATGAGGAAGAAGTTGTTGAGCATGAGAGCGGCAAGAGCCTGGAAAGGGTTGCCCAGGGAGGTGGTTGAGGCCCCATGGCTGGAGGCGTTTAAGGCCAGGCTGGATGGGACTCTGGGCAGCCTGCTCTAGGGTAGGGTGTCCCTGGGCATGGCAGGGGAGTTGGAACTGGCTGATCCTAATGGTCCCTTCCAATCCTGACTGATTCTATTACACAGTGTTAGGTGTTGTAAAACCAAATGCATGTGCAGTGATAATATCTTTCCTATGATTTATTTTCTTTAATCTTTTGAAATGTAAATAATTCTTTTAAAACCATAGAATCACAGAACTATTTAGGCTGGAAAAGACCTTTAAGATCATCGAGTCCAAGCATTCTGTAACTCTGACAGATCTGGTGCTAAACCGCATCCCTCAGCACCATGTCTCTGTGTCTTTGAAAAACCTCCAGGGATTGCCTTAAAAGCTCAGTTAATTCAGGACCCCAGAGTGGAGCTCATGTCTGCTTTTTTGTTTGTTTGAATTGGCCTCTGCTGTCAAATCTAGGGGAAAAAAAAAAAATCTATGATATGAAGCATGTGCAGGAAAAAGTAAACTCACAGAAACACAAAAATCACAGACTGGTAGAGGCTGGAAGACCCCTCTGAAGAACATCTAGTCCAAGCCCTCTGTCAGAGCAAATCATTCAGGAACATATCCAAATGAGTTTGGAATGCCTCCAGAGATGGAGACTTTACAGCCACCATGGGCAGCCTACTTCAAAGCTCTACCACTCTCAAAGGGAAGACTTTTTTTCCCTTATGTTTATGTGGACCCTCCTGTCTTCCAGTTTGTGTCCATTGCCCCTTTTTCTGTCACTGGACACCACTGAGAAGAGTCTGGCTCCATCCTCCTGACAATTGCCCTTTAGATATTTATATAGTAGACCTGAACAAACACTGTTGTTATCCCAGAAGTGATGGTGGGAAATGTGAAATCATTGCCATGCAGAAGTGCTTCACGAAACATCAGGACAAGGACAAACACATTCAAAGCACTTCCAGCCAGCAGCGATTTTATGCACAGTAAGATTTCAGAATAATTAAAAAGAAGCAAAGAAGAGTAGAGAAATTACCAAAAATCACATGGAGTCAGCTTAGTTTGATTCAGATCTAGCCCAAGTGACTATTTCAAGAGGGGTTTATTTCTATGGGGGAGGCTAGAGTGAGCTCAACTATCCACCTGAAATGCATAGCTCATCCTTGCCACCCACTTGCATTCTCAGTATGAAATAAAATAGCTAGATTTAAATTGCTTGAATTCCTCTGCAGTCAATAGAAAGGACCCAGATGAAAGAGAGTGCTAAATATTCCTGAAGGGGTCTGGAAAGCTGCTCAGGGAACCTAAAGGTTGAACATGAAGCCAGCCACAGACTGCTGGCAAGGAAGCCCAGAGGCAGCAGTGGAAGTGTGGCCATCTCTATACAGCCTCTGCCCTGCTCAGGATCTGATGTACAACAGCTATTCTGCATCCACTATTTCAGGCTCTTAGACTATAATTTACTCCACTTCTGACCAGGCTGATAGATGTCATCATCCACAGAACTAGATGCAGATCTGCAGCTGTACAGCTTTTGTGTGGCTTGCAAATTTAAGCCAGTAAACCAACCGTGAGATCAGTGGACCATAGCAATGTGCAGTGCCTGTGTGTAGCATTCTGTGTCGCTGCTGCTGAATCGTACAATCACAGAATGCCAGGGGCTGGAAGGGACCTCAAGAGATCATCTGGTCCAGCCCCCCTGCCAGACCAGGATCACCCACAGCAGATCACACAGGAATGCATCCAGATGGTTCTTGAATATCTCCAGAGAGTGAGATTCCACAACTCCCCTGGGCAGGGTTCTGTCACCCTCACAGAGAAAAAATTCTTCCTCAGGTTCACATGGAACCACCTATGCCTCAACTCCCACTCACTGCCCCTTGTCCTCCCACTGGGCATCACCCAGCAGAGCCTGGCTCCATCCTCCTGGCATTCAGCCCTTACATATTTATAGACATTGATGAGGTCACCCCTTAGTCTCCTATTCCCCAAGCTCCAACCTCAGCTCCCTCAGGTTCACCTCATAAGGAAGATGTTCAACTTCTTTCATCATATTTGTGGCTCATGTTGGACTCTCTCAAGTAGCTCTCTGTTCTTCTTGAGCTGGAGGCTCAGAATCAGACAATTCTCCAGTTGAGTCCTCACCAGGGCAGAGTAGAGAGGAAGGAGAACCTCCCTTGACCTACTAACCACAACCCTTTTCATACACCCAGAATGGCATTGGCTTTCCTTGCCACAAGAGCACACTGCTGGCTCATGGCCATCCTTCCATCTGCCAAGACTCCCAAGTCCTCCTCCCCTTCGCTGTTCTCCAGCAGGTCAGTCCCCAACCTATTCTGATCCCTGGCGTTGTTCTTTCCCAGGTGCATGACTCAACACTTGCCTCTGGTGAACTTCCCTCAGTTTCTCCCTACCCAGGTCTCCAGCCTAAGTCTCCCTGGATGGCAGCACAACTCTGGTGTGGCAGCCACTCCACCCAGCTTGGTGTCGTCAGCAAACTTGCCCTCACCCAGGTCATTAACAAACACACTGAATAATACCACTCCCAGTAATGCACCCTAAATGTTCCTAACAAGGATATCCCTGAGCATTAGGTTGACATATTTTACACCTAGGTGTGAGTGTTACCAATTTTAAGGGATTCACAGCTGCAGCTCTATCAGGCAACACTGGAGAACCTATTGTCACAGTTTTGGTGCTTGTGTGGCAATTGCTCCTTTTGCCTGAGCTATGCCTACCCCATAGACTTTGAAAGGCATCTCTAGTTTCTGTCTGAAAGGTCCTAGCTATTTTTCCTACTGAAAAAGCCCTTTGTTTCAGGGATATGGTGTATGACTGACAAACTTTGGTTCATAAAGGGTTCATTTATGTCCATGCAGGTGCTATGGTTATTAGAACATCTAAGGCTATATTCAGATCTGATAAATCAATCTCTTTTCACTTTACATGCAGGAATTAATTTAACAGTAGGTGAAATTGCTTTCTCTTTTTGGGGCATGATTTTATGGCACGCAGCATGGACCACAGATTAATTTTATTAAAACTCATTTGATTATCTACTACTCTCATCAAAGCATAGGAATAATAAAGTCTAACTTATCTTGAACACAGAGTCCATTAGAGATGTCACAGAATCATAGAATCAAGTAGGTTGGAAGAGACCTCCAAGCTTATCCAGTCCAACCTAGACAATCAACCAGACCATGGCACTAAGTGCCCCAGACAGGCTTTTCCTCAACACCTCCAGGGACGGTGCCTCCACCACCTCCCTCGGCAGCCCATTCCAATGCCGATCACTCTCTCTGCCAACAACTTCCTCCTAACATCCACCCTAGACCTGCCCTGGCACAACTTGAGACTGTGTCCCCTTGTTCTGTTGCCGCTTGCCTGGCAGAAGAGCCCAACCCCAGCTGGCTACAGCCTTCCTTCAGGGAGTTGTAGACAGCAATGAGCTCTGCCCTGAGCCTCCTCTTCTCTAATATGTCATATATTGGCTGCTTCCTGCATTTAACAATTACCGAGTCTAATAAACAAGGAACATAACTTCAGATACAAGCTTGAACATAGATTTCACTTCAACATGAGGAGAAACTTCTTCACAGTGAGGGTGCCAGAGCCCTGAAGCAGACTGCCCAAAGAGGTTGTGGAGTCTCCTGCTCTGGAGACTTTTCAAACCCACCTGGATGCATTCCTGTGCAGGCTACCCTGAGTGATCCTGCTTTGGCAGGGAGATTGGACTGGATGATCTCTGGAAGTCCCTGCCATGCTCTTATATTCTGTGATCCCATGATTCTTCCGGTTTAGAGCTGACAGCTCTTTTTATTTATTTATTTGTTTACTTGTAGATTTATTTATATTCTTTTTCCTACACCAATGCCTCAAAAATGCCCCTGCCCATGTCAGGGACTTTGGAGCTAGCTGATCTTTAAGGTCCTTTCCACCCCAAACCGTTCTATGAATCTCTGAAATGATTTTGCTTAACAAGATGACACAGGAATTCCAGTTTTAGCTTTCAAAATGTGGAGAGCAAGAATGTTAACAACACTACAATCAAAAAAAATACATGTTCCAACATTTTCAAGAGGAAAGTTCACCCTTTTTCAAATGACCTGTTAGGGTGCTTTGGCTACATTTGCAAACCAGAAGGCATTAGCACTCCTACATATCTGCTGTTTGAATCCTTGAGTCAGGAATTAGAAAGAAGCTGTTTACAAGCTCCTGTACTGACATTAAGGCTCTCAAGGAAACAGTAAAAATAAACTGTCACCTACATTAATGACCAAAGTGCAGCATCAAACCAGGCAATGTTAGCAAACATTTCCAGTGCAAGTCCTTTCCTCTCCTGAGCTCTTGCTAAGATGTGACCTTGCCCACCACTTGGTGATGAACTGCATCCTCCTAAGAGGAGTTCAGAACCATTTCACAACATTCAGTGCCTAACTTGGGATAAATATATGGATTTTATTAGGTTTTCAGAAGCACACTCTGAGGAATAATATTATGATGCCAGGCTAAATTTTTGTAGCTAGTGTGAAGGAGACTGCACCTGGAGTACTGCATCCAGGTCTGGAGCCTCTATTACAAGAAGGATGTGGAGATGCTGGAGTGTGTCCAGAGAAGGGCCATGAGGATGCTCAGAGGGCTACAGCACCTTTCCTATGAGGACAAACTGAAAGAGCTGGGGCTGTGCAGACTGAAGAAGAGAAGGCTCCCAGGTGACCTTCTTGTGGCCTTCCAGGTTCTGAAGGGGGCCTACAAAAAGCTGGGGAGGGACTTTTTAGGCTGTCAGGTAATGACAGGACTGGGGGGAATGGAGCAAAGCTGGAGATGGGTAGGTTCAGACTGGACATGAAGAGGAAGTTGTTGAGCATGAGAGTGGTGAGAGGCTGGAATGGGTTGCCCAGGGATGTGGCTGAGGCCCCATGGCTGGAGGTGCCTAAGGCCAGGCTGGATGAGGCTGTGGGCAGCCTGCTCTAGGGTAGGGTGTCCCAGCCCATGGCAGGGGGGCTGGAACTGGCTGCTCCTTGTGGTCCCTCTTCCAACCCTGACTGATTCTGTGATTCCAATTCTATGAAATTAACTCATGGACTGCAAAGGAAAACTGTGGCAATCCAAACCAGTTCCAAGTACTGGTCCATGTGAATCGTACCACCCAACTTAGGGGTGCAGATTTGATCTGCAAGGATTTCATGGTGGCTACCTTTAATTTCACTGAAGAAAATCTCTTCAGGTTTCAGCTCTGTATTCATGAGACCCTCCAGTTTCTTGCCAGGGTTAAGATGAAACACTGGGAGCAATGAGAGAAGAAGCTTGAGAGGAATAAGCAGCAGAGAGCTCTGTCTCTGTAGGCTGAATCAGTGATTGAAAACTTTATTTAAGAAACTGACGGGGAGTAGATTTACCATTCTAACTGTAGTGTCTGTGTCAGTTCCTTAAATTAAGTTTTCAGTAGCTGATTTAGCCCAGGGAAATGCAGAAATCTGGTTGAAGCCTCTCCTGGGGCTGCTTATACTAAATTTTTTTGTTTGTGTTTAGTGCTAATGCAGAATTAGAGCAACTCCACTGTCAGGATGTGAGAAGATCGATGCTTTTATTGCTTTGAATTGGAAAGCTGCTAGACACAATAGAACAGTTGCAGGGGGAAGAATGAAACAAAGAGCTCTCCTTTGATTTCCTGGTGCTTAAGAAGATTGCAAAATGCTGTGAATTCAAAGAAAGAGAATTCTTTTTTTTTTGTTTGGTTTTACTTAAGGAATAAACATAGGATATGTGGATTAGCAAATAGAGACTGGGGAAAAAATATATTCAAGGAAATGTTTATCTGCCCAGTGGAAACCTTCACTAAACAATTCACTTTTGCAGTACCTCTATAATCACTTTGCTATGAAGTGCCAGCAATATACCATATGTGCTCTGTCTCTTTCTTTGGAGTTAAACTCTCATAAAATACTTACCAGAGAGATCTTTTGTTAACACAAAGACACGGAGCTCTTATATCAGTGTCACTCTTTTTTTTTTTGTCTTTCTTCAACAGACCCACTGGAAATATTAAAGCATCCCTGAATTCCTAGTACCAGTGCACTTTTCTTTCACAGAAGCACAGAAACATTGAGGTTGGAAAGGACCTTCAGTATCACCAAGTCCAACCAATAACCCTAAGGTGCACCCTAAACCATCACATCCAAATGACTAAACACACCCAGGGTTGGTGACTCTGACACCTCCCTGGGCAGCTCGTTCCAGTCCCTGAGCACTCTTGCTGAGAAATTTTTTTTCCTTGATATCTAGTCACAGCTTGAGGCCATTCCCTCTTGTTCTATCACTGATTACCTGTGAGAAGAGACCAGCAGCAACCTCTCCACAACCTCCTTTCAGGTAGCTGTAGACAGCTGTAGATAGCAATGTAGACAGCAATGAGGTCTCCCCTCAGCCTCCTATTTTACTAAGCATCTTTAGCTCCTTCAGTTGCTCCTCATCAGATTATTCTCCAGGCTCTTCCCCAGCTCCCTTGCCCTCCTCTGCACTCACTCCAGCACCTCCACATGCCTCTCTTAATGAGGTGCCCAAAACTGAACGCAACACTCATCAGAGCTAAGGGGACAATCACCTCCCTACTCCTGCTGGGCACAGCATTTCTAATCCAAGCCAAGATGCCAGTGGCTTTCTTTGCCATCTGGGCACACTGCTTGCTCCTATTCAGATGCTTCCCCATTAGCACCCCCAGGCCCCTTTCCACCAGGCAGCTCTCCAGCCTGTAGTGTTGCTTGGGGTTGCTGTGATGCAACTGCAGGACCTGGCATTTGGCCTTGTTATGATGTGCAATAGTGTAATTTTCGCTACACTGAGAGTTGATTTTGCCCAGAGAAAGTAAAACTCTAGAAACTTCCAACAGAAAATATTTAAATTACATTTGAATGAATGATCTACAAAATATCACTGCATTTAAAGCATATATATTGTAAGTAAAAATAAAGTGTGTGCTGCAAGTATGTTTGAGGAAAGGCCTAGCAGCCTTTCCTCAAAGGGAAGCCCCTCCTTCTCTGGAGGCTTCCCAAACCTGCCTGGACATGTCCCTGTGCAACCTGATCTAGGAGAACCTGCTTTAGCAGTGGAACTGGACTAGCTGATCTCCAGAGGTCCCCTCCAACCTCCACCATTCTGTGGTCCTATGGATGCATTAGATCTGGTGTCTCTGGATCCCTGCACAGAATTCACGTGCTTTTGAAACACCAGCAGGTAAGGCTTCTAGCTCTAGCTTCAAACCAGACATTAATCATTGGACCAGCATACAATATGTCCTCCTGATAAGAAGCTGATCAAAGTTCCTTTTTCAGTGTGCCACGTTCCACTCAGTACTGCAAGTCTCTAAATCAGTCCTTCGTGGCAGTGTTTGCTCAGCAGTGATAAACACCTCCACGGGATCGCTGGATAGAACTCTGTGAAATTGAGTTTCTGATATTCCCACTGAATGATGAATCAAAGTGAGCAATCAAATTTTACATTTCCTATTAAAAAACAGTTATTACTTTCTTAGAAGTATATTACCCCTCTGCTACAGTGCAGATAGTTTGACTAAACATGGAAATGATCTATAACAAGATAGAAAGGAATCTTGGATAAAACCTGAACAGAAAATTGATCAGACAAGATGGAAACTCTTATCAGTAGGGGCATACTTATTGGATATATTTTATAGCACTAAATCTTCATTCATTTATCAAGCCCTGCACATTGTTTAACCATTCACATGAGAACTATGGTTGGCTGACACAGCTGAAGGCTGTGTGGCCATCCAGCCAGACCTGGACAGACTGAGAGCTGGGCACAGAGGAACCAAATGAGGTTCAACAAGGACAAGTGCAGAGTACTGCATCTGGGGAGGAAAAATAAACTGCACCAGTATAGGCTGGGAGGTGACTGCTGGAGAGCAGCACTGTGGAGAGGGACCTGGGACAGCAATGTGCCCATGTGGCCAAGAAGGCCAATGGGATCCTGGGATGTGTTAGGAAGAGTGTGTCCAGCAGATCAAGGGAGGTTCTCCTTCCCCTCTACTCTGTCCTGGTGAAACCTCATCTTGAATACTGCCTTCAGTTTTGTGCTCTCCAGCTTAAGAGGGACAGGGATCTGCTGGAGAGGGTGCAGCAGAGGCCTACAAGGATGATGAGGGGACTGGACGAGGAGAGGCTGAGGGACCTGGAGCTGCTTAGTCTGGAGAAGAGAAGAATGAGAGGGGATGTAATAAATGTTTCTAAATATTTGAGGGCTGGGGGTCAGGAGGGGGGGACAGGCTCTGCTCACTGCTCCCTGGCAACAGGACAAGCAGCAATGGATGGAAGCTGCAGCACAGGAGGTTCCAGCTCAACACAAGGGGGAACTTCTTAACTGTAAGGGTCTCAGAGCACTGGCACAGGCTGCCCAGAGAGGTTGTGGAGTCTCCTTCTCTGGAGCCTTTCAAGGCCTGTCTGGATGTGTTCCTCTGTGATCTGAGCTAGATTGTGTGGTCCTGCTCTGGCAGGGGGGTTGGATTCTATGATCTCCTTGGGTCCCTTCCAACCCCTAATAATATCCTGTGAAATTTCCTGTGAAATCCTGTGATATAAGAAGTCTTCTGCTTGTTGCTAGAAAATGTCACTGAGATCTTTAAGCTGCCACCTTCACATCGCATACTAGAACTGAAAATTTGCTTAGATCTGTCTCTACATCACTAAGAAGAAACGTTCTGGGAAGAAACATCCCAGACTGGACTGATGCAGAGATACATTCATTCTGAAAGTAGGTCGTAGTGAAGTCAGTGCTGGTCTCTTCTCTCAAGTAACTAGCAATAGGGTGAAAGGAAATAGGCTTAAGTTGTGCCAGGGGATGTTTAGAATCATAGAATCGACCAGGTTGGAAGACACCTCCAAGATCATTCAGTCCAATCTAGCACCCAGCCCTGGCCAGTCAACCAGACCATGGCACTAAGTGCCCCAGCCAGGCTTGGCTTGAACACCTCCAGGCTCAGTGACTCCACCACCTCCCTGGGCAGCCCATTCCAATGCCAATCACTCTCTCTGCCAACAACTTCATCCTCACATCCAGCCTAGACCTCCCCTGGCACAACTTGAGACTGTGTCCCCTTGTTCTGTTGCTGTGTGCCTGGCAGAAGAGCCCAAACCCACCTGGCTACAGCCTCCCTTCAGGTAGTTGTAGACAGCAATGAGGTCTGCCCTGAGTCTCCTCTTCTCCAGGATAAACACCCTCAACTTCCTCAGCCTCTCCTCACAGGGCCCCTCACCAGCTTTGTTGCCCTTCTCTGGACACATTCCAGCACCTCAACATCTCTCTTGTATTGAGGGGCCCAGAACTGGACACAGTACTCAAGGTGTGGCCTGACCAGTGTTGAGTACAGGAGAAGAATAACCTCCCTTGTCCTACTGGCCACATTGTTTAGTTTGTGTATTAGGAGACATTTCTTTCCTGCAAGAGTGGTCAGGCATTAGCACAGGCTGCCCAGGAAGGTAGTGGAGTTGCAATCCCTGGAATCTTCAAGAAGCTGTAGATGTGGCACTTCAGGATATAGTTTAGTGGCCATGGTAGTTGGGTTATTGCTGGACCTGATGATCTTAAAAGTCTTTTCCAACCCTAATGATTTGATGATTCTATTCTATGATTCTCTGAGCAAAAATAGGAAGGTCACAGATAGCACTGGTACCTATGCTGTACTTGAAATGCATACACTGCACACAGAGCATGGAAGGATCACTCAGATCTCTGCAACAGAACTATGGAGGACATAAAACAGCCAGGGTCTGTAATGTTCGCTACTTCAGCACATCTGATAAATGCAGAGCACAACCTCTGCTGTTCAGCCCTCAGCATCATTAGCACCATACTGCCTAAGCAATATTTAAGTTCAGAAATCTTGAGCATGACTTGTAGATTCCATTGCAATCAGGAAACTGTAGATGAAAAAAATAAGTCATTTCTAATTCTATTTTAACTGATCCAGACCCTGAGTTTTCCTAGATAACCACACTGCAATTGGGCTGATGAATATTTAGTTTTATAATCTCTACTGGAATCCCATCTATCTTCTAGCAATTCTGATAATTATGTCTGCTCTTCTCCAAGCTAAACAGCCCCAGGTCTCTCAGCCTGTCCCCAGAAAAGATGTTCCAGTCCCCTAATCACCCTCACGGCCCTCCATTGGACTCTGTAGTACTTCCCTGCCCCTTCTGAACTGGAGAGCCCAGAACTAGACATATATCTTTGTAGAGAAAAAAACAGGATGAGAAATGGAAAAGTCTCCTTCTCTGGAAACTTTCAAGACCTGTCTGGATGTGTTCCTCTGCGATCTGTGTTAGACAGTATTGTCCTGCTCTGGCAGGGGGGTTGGACTGCATGATCTCCTTGTCTCCCTTCCAACCCCTAACATCTGATGGTCCTATGAACTGGTGTTGTGTAGCTTTACTAGGAAGAGAAAACTAAGGAGCAACATTAGAAAGACAGAATGGCTTTGAAATCATAGAATTAGCCAGGTTGGAAGAGACTTCCAAAATCATCCAGTCCAACCTAGCACCCAGCCCTATCCAATCAAACAGACCATGGCACTAAGTGCCTCATCCGAGTTTTTATTGAACACCTCCAGGCACAGCGACTCCACCACCTCCCTGGGCAGCCCATTCCAATGCAAATCACTCTCTCTGCGGCAACAACTTCCTCCTAACATCCAGCCTAGACCTTCCCTGGCACAACTTGAGACTGTGTCCCCTTGTTCTGTTGCTGCTTGCCTGGCAGAAGACACCAACCCCACCTGACTACAGCCTCCCTTCAGGTAGCTGTAGAGAGCAATGAGGTCTGCCCTGAGCCTCCTCTTCTGCAGGCTGCACACCCCCAGCTCCCTCAGCCTCTCCTCATAGGGTTTGTGTTCCAGGCCTTCCACCAGCTTTGTCACCTTTCTCTGGACACCTTCCAGTACATACATGAGAGCCCTCTGTACAAGGAGGAATGAACTGAGGCCATCTAACCAACTTAATTCCAGGACTTCCAAGTACACCACATTTTGATGTTCCAGGTACTTTTGCCACGGATGTAGGTTGTGAATAATCAGAAGTCTTTACCATACAAACTTCTGCAAGGCTTTCCTGGTTGTTCATCAACTATAGAGATAAAAGACATTGTACAGATATTGTTGCAGAAAAGTTCTTGTCCATTTTCACTCAGACCAGGAGGGTTTTTTGTTTGTTTTGTTTTGTTTAAAAGTATTGATTCCAAACTTGCCTCCTCTGGTATATTAAGATCATAAAGTGCAATGCTATTGTCACTACTATTTTTAACCATTTTTTGATCCCTCTGGCAGGTTGTTTCTAGTGTTCTTTTATGGGATTTAAACTAGATCTTTCTGGCTTTGAGAGGCTGTGCTCATTTATTTTTACTCACTAGAAAACCCTCCAAGCTTTAAGCCAGCTTTTTCATTAGAAACTATTACATTTGACTTGAACATACACAATGCTAAAAGGCTTAGTTTGCTGTGACTCGACCCAGCTTACTCTGTCATCTAAACCCCTAAGCTTTATTTGTAAAGGCTCTTAATGCCACATCAGTATTCAGCCCAGAACTTCATGTAATAGTCTTTTCTTCAGGCACAATTCTATGAAACACGTGAAATTAATCTGAGATAATGCAACCCACAGCAGAGAAAGAGAAAAATATTCCCTTATTATTCAGCAGTATCCAGAAAACCAGGAGGGGACTAATAAAAGGGACAAAAAGAATTCTTTCCTTTCTGCCCATCCTTTTGTATTTCACAGTGTGCACATTCTGGACAGGATCATACAGTGCAAGAGGGCTGAGCTGGTATGGGTTCCTCTGACTTCTTTATGCTTTTAGTCAGTACATTTGATCACTCATTTGTACAGCATTAGTGTTCCTTGATGCCACTGTGCTTCTGGAAGCTGCAATGCACTTTGTCCTAATGCTTTTCAGGGCTTGTCTTTCAAGAGGGAAGCTAAATAAGGAGTTTTATTTCTACCTGCCTTAAAACTTAGGAGAGTTTTACTGCTTTTTCTTCTTGGTTTGTTGCTTTCTTTCATTCCTCAGGCAAAAATTGAAGATGCTCATCTGCATACACCTGAAAACTCTCAACTCTTTCAAACCTTTGTGGTGCTAAGGGATGTTGTTTAGCATCAGACTTTAAGCAGAGCTAGGTATTGGTTGGACTCAACGATCTTGAAGGTCTTTTCTGAAACAATTCTGTGATTCTATATCAAGTGTAATGACAAAATATGAAGAAGAGGAGGCTGAGAGGAGATGTCACAGCTCTCTACAACTACCTGAAAGGATGTTGCAGAGAGGCTGGTCTCTTCTCACAGGTAATTAGAATCACAGAATCATAGAATCAAGTAGGTTGGAAGAGATCTCCAAGACCATCCACTCCAACCTAGCACCCAGCCCTAAACAACCAACCAGAACATGGCACTAAGTGCCCCAGCCAGGCTTTGCTTGAACACCTCCAGGCATGGCAACTCCACCACCTCCCTGGGCAGCCCATTCCAATGCCAATCACTCTCTCTGACAACAACTTCCTCCTTACATCCAGCCTAGACCTCCCCTGGCACAACTTGAGACTCTGTCCTCTTGTTCTGTTGCTGTTTGTCTGGCAGAAGAGCCCAACCCCACCTGTGTACAGCTTCCCCTTCAGGTAGCTGCAGACAGCAATGAGATCACCCCTGATGTGCTGCTGTATTGCTTCCACACTCCGCTGTTTGTTTGTTTTTGCACGTTAAATGATGACACAACAATCTGGAGAAGCTTCTAACAGAGAAAGCACACTGTGAGTCGAATGCCTCCTCCACATTCCTTCTCTTGGGTGAGAAGTCAGCAGGTTGGTGCCTGGATAAAGCAGCTCATTTCAATTTCCTGCAGCCCGATTCTATATACAGACTATGCAGTACTTGCATCTCTGGGCTGACATTGCAGCTCACTGCTGTGTCTGCTGTTTGGGACAGTGTGATGGTTTGGGTGTTACCTGCCCCCCCTTAAGAAGATCACCCAGACTAGACTCAGTGGCTGGAAATTAAAGAATGAAGCTTTATATTTACAGCTTAGCACAAGATACAAGCAGATACAATATCTACAGCTATGGACAAAAATAGACAAGCTAAAAAGTAATACAGAAACACAGCAGCCCTCCCAGAAACCAGAGTCCCCAGCAGGGTTCCCAACCACTCTTCCACCTTCTCCCCACCCCTCTACCTTACCCCAGCCTTTGCCTTATGCTCAAGGTGAGTTTGGAGGGCTGGCCAGGGGAGTTAGGAAGCAGATGTATTAGTCACACAGACAGCAGGTTAGAGAGAGAGAAGTGCAGGCAGCCAGAGCCAGAGAGTAACTCTGTTATCTATGTTTGTGTTCTTGCTTTTATCCATCTCAGCAAGCCCATGAGTGCAGTAGCCATCACCATTGTTTCCTTTTCCCAGCTTAGCATCTAATTCTTCTCACCAAAATATTCCAGCTAGCTTCAAACCAGCACAGACAGCAGAGAAATGCTGACATTTCCACACTTACTCCAGAGAAAAGCATATGACTGAGCATCTTCACCTGCTTTAGGTAGTGCTGTCATGTCTGAACTAATCAAGATATTGTACTTGTGGTCCTAGCTTGCAGTCCCTGCAGAACAATATTCTTATTGTATTTTTCTTTGGAGGAAGTGAGAATTGCCCAGAATTTCCATGGCATTTAAATGTCTGTGTCCACTTTGCTGGGCATTTAAACCCTTTGAAAAGTCTGGACCTAAGAGACTTTGATGAAGACTGTGGCAAAGCAAAGCATGGATCTGAACTAGTCTCTCAGATCCTGGTTTGCCAGTTTAAGCATTCGGTTTTATTCTCAAATTTGGCTTCCTAGGAATAATCTCTGACTCTTAAAATATATCTCTGTTATGAGGAGAGCCTGAGGGAGCTGGGGCTCTGCAGCTTGGAGAAGAAGAGACTGAGAGGTGATCTCATCAATGGTTATAGATATGTAAAGGTGAGTGGCAGGAGGCTGGAGCCAGGCTGTGATGAGTGATGCCCGATGACAGGACAAGGGGCAATGGTGGAAGCTGAGGCATAGGAAGTTTCATGTAAACATGAAGAAGATTTTTTTCTCAGTGATGGTGACAGAAGACTGCCCAGGGAGTTGTGGAATCTCCCTCTGGAGATATTCAAAACCTGCTTGGATGCATTCCTGTGGGATCTGGTATAGATGATCCTGCTCTGGCAGGGGGTTTGGACTGGATGAACTTTCGAGGTCCCTTCCAGCCCCTATCATTGTGTGATTCTGTGATTGAGTGCATCAGGTTGGAAGGCCCCTTGAAGGTCATCTTGTCCAACCCTTCTGCAGTAAGCAGGGACATCTCCAACTAGATCAAGTTGCTTTATTATACTTTATTAATATTTTCAACAGGATGATTCAAAGAGGTCATCACACCCATGCAGAAAATCACACCTGATGTTCATCCAGAGAGAATTAGTCCTTTCATTTTAGAGGAATAATAACTAAGATCGTTTCCAGCTTTTCTTTCAGAGTTGCAGGTCATACCTTAATTATTTTCCCCTCCTTCTGACAAAACAACCATGACAGTGAGATGGTGTTTAACAATCTACCTGCCTACTTGTGTAAGAACACAGATTGCTAAAATAAATGTCACATTCTGCCCAGAGACGCCAGCTACAGTTCCCAGGAACTTCCACTGAGATGTGAATGCAGGCAGCTGAAGGGAATATTTGGGTTTAAGAACACACAGATGAAGAATATGCTACAGAATCACAGAATGTCAGGGGCTGGAAGGGGCCTCAAAAGCTCACCCAGTCCAGCCCTGCTGCCAGAGAAGCATCACCTATACCACACCACACAGAAACACATCCAGGCAGGTTTGGAATATCTCCAGAGAGAGAGACTCCACAGCCCCCCTGGGCAGCCTGTTCCAGTGCTCTGTCACCCTCACAGGGAGAAAATTCCTCCTCATGTTTACATGGAACTTCCTACACCTCAACTTCCACCCATTGCCCCTTGTGCTGTCATTGAGCATCACCCAGCAGAGCCTGGCTCCAGCCTCTGGCACTCACTTTTATATCTTTATAACCATTGCTGAGGTCACCTCTCAGTCTCCTCTTCTCCAGGCAGCACAGCCCCAGCTCCCTCAGGTTCTCCTTTCAACAGTGATGTTCCATTCCCTTAATCATGTTTGTGGCTCTGCACTGGACTCTCTCAAGCAGTTCTATGTCCCTCTTGAACTGGGGGGCCCAGAACTGGACAACAGGTACTACCTCTATGGTTGACACTGATCAAATTGCTGCAAGCTTTCCTTTCATTGCCATGTTCAGGAAGGAGTTTCTGCTCGATAGCGCAGAGCTGCAGCTGAACAACAAAATTTGTTTGCACACAGAAGGGAATATTCTTTTCTAAGTGTTAAATCTGATTATTTGATATCAGATAAAAATTAATTTCATAGCCATTGATGTGCATTTTAATGAATTGAAGCAAACATTAAGTTTTCACTGTTGCTTAATTCTTCTGCATTCAGATGGGTTCTGCGTTCTCCTAGCTTTGCTCTCATCATCACACTGCACAGATAATAGCATCCTGTTTAATTGCTAATTATTCTTTGTAACTCTGTTTAGACAGTGTAATTATTTTGTTTAGTGATTTAATAACAACATTTGACTCCTTATATTTTCAAACCACTTTAGAATTAACGAATAGCATCAGATAGAGCAGGACAGCTATAAAATCATTAAAGGTAGTGAAACCCAGACAGGAAAGTGACTCAATTCTGACAAATTAAGGCTGAAGAGTTATTCTTTCTCAACTTTGTTTTTGGGCCATTAGACCAAATTGTCTCTCTGCCTTATTTTGCTTAATAAAGGCACAAGATGACTACTTGCTTTAGACGTCTTAGTATAGAAGAGCCTTTCAGAAGACAAAGACTAGAACTATTTATTTCTTTCATACATGAAAAATTGATAACAGTTGTGCTAGTTTGAGCCTAGCTAGAATGTTTTGGTGAGAAGAATTAGATGACAGGCTGTGAAAAGGAAACAGAGGTGATGCCTACTTCACTCATAGGCTTGCTGAAGCGTAAAAGAACAAGAACACAAACAGATAATAGAGTTGTTCTCTGTCTGGGCTTTGGGCTGAACTTCTTTCTCTAACCTAACCTGTCATCTGTGTGACTAATCCATCTGCTTCTTAACCCCCCTGGCTGACCCTCCAAACTTTCACAGAATCATAGAATCAACCAGGTTGGAAGAGACCTCCAAGATCATCCAGTCCAAGCTCGAACATAAAGCAAGAACCGGGGTGAGGGAGAGGGGTGGGGAGAAGGTGGAAGGGTGGTTGAGAGCCCCTCCTGGGGACTCAGGTTTCTGAGGGGGCTGTTGTGCTTCTGTATTACTTTTTAACTTGTCTATTTCTGCATATATTGTAACTATCTGCTTGCATCTCATGCTAAGCTGCAACTATAAAGCTTCATTCAATTTCCAGAGCCACTGAGTCTAGTCTGGGTGATTTTACAAAGTGTGGGGGGACAGGGAACACCCAAACCATCACACCAGTGAACAAAGAGCATTTTAGGCAAGCAAGGCTGGGGAGGGGCCTGGAGCACAGCCCTGTGAGGAGAGGCTGAGGGAGCTGGGAGTGTGCAGCCTGCAGAAGAGGAGGCTCAGGGCAGACCTCATTGCTCTCTACAACTACCTGAAGGGAGGCTGTAGCCAGCTGGGGTTGGTGTCTTCTGCCAGGCAAGCAGCAACAGAACAAGGGGACACAGTCTCAAGTTGTGCCAGGGGAGGTCTAGGCTGGATGTTAGGAGGAAGTTGTTGGCAGAAAGAGTGATTGGCATTGGAATGGGCTGCCCAGGGAGGTGGTGGAGGCACCGTCCCTGGAGGTGTTGAAGCAAAGCCTGGCTGGGGCACTTAGTGCCATGGTCTGTTTGATTGTATCACAGTATCATCAGGGTTGGAAGAGACCTCACAGATCATCAAGTCCAACCCTTTACCACAGAGCTCAAGGCTAGACCATGGCACCAAGTGCCACATCCAACCCATCCATTGTCTAGGGCTGGGTGCTATTTTGGACTGGATGATCTTGGAGGTCTCTTCCAACCTGGTTGATTCTATGATTCTAATATCTTCATAGCCATAAGAGTGACAAAATTGACCTTTGCAGTAGTTCTGACAATGTTAGGGGAATTAGCTTTTGTCCAAAAGGGGAGTATACTCTCTGAATTTACTCTACTATTTTCTGACAAAATCTTTTCTAAGAGAAAGCCCTCCTTCAAATAAACCCCCCAAACCACAGCCCAGTGCACCACCTTTTGCATGCTTGTGAGTTACCCCATTTACATCCACGTCAGACAACCAAATGGCATTTTAGGATGTCAAATGAATTAAAAAATATTTATCACTGCAAGTGTACACAGTTGTTGTAAACTCTTCTGTATAGAATACAAGAAGGACATCAAAAGGTTGGAATGAGTTCAGAGGAGGGCCACAAGGATGCTCAGAGGGCTGCAGCAGCTCTGCTATGAAAACAGGCTATGAGAGCTGGGGCTCTTCAGTTTGGAGAAGAGAAGGCTTCAAGGAGACCTTGCAGTGGCCTTCCAGTATCTGAAGGGGGCTACAGGAGGGCTGGGGAAGGACTATTGACAAGGTCTTGTAACGACAGGACAAGAAGTAATGGGTTTAAACTGGCAGAACGGAGACTTAAACTGGATGTTAGGAAGATGTTCTTTGCAGTGAAGGTGGTGAGACACTGGCACAAGTTGCCCATGGAGGCACATTCGATCACATTCTGTGATCCACAACCTTCCTGGAGGCCAGGTTGGATGAGGCCTTGAGCAACCTGTTCTAGTGGGAGATGTCCCTGCCTATGGCAGGGAGCTGGAACTAGATGAGTGTTGAGTTCCCTTCCAACCTAAACCATGCTATGATTCTATAATCAGAGCAGGATGTTTCTTCACTAGCACTTCACCTACAGTTTAGAGAAAGGAAAGACTATTTTCTACTCCATGCTGCTTCTAAAGTAAACAGACAACATCTCAGTTTAATACATTATCAATCTGTGGCTCCCAGTGTCAGCTGGCAGCCCACAGGTTTCTAGACCCCAGATTCATCTTCCTCCAAGCAAACCACAAAAAACTGCAAGGGATATATAGTCAGAGCTTATAAAAACTTCCTCCTCTGGTGGTAGCATCACCAGCACAAGCAATTCCCACCCCTCCTTCCTGCTGAGCTCCATCCATAGCAGTACATGGCAAATGAATTGTGTTTGCACCTGGTCCTGGCTGTATGAAACCCCTCACTATGGAGGAAATGAGAACAATAATCAATGTTTTACCATTCCAGATCAATTCCTAGCCCTATTTACAAAGCAGAGTTAAGAACCCTATCAAGATGTAAGCTATTAATGTAATCTCCATGTGGCACACCATTTTCTCAATTGCATACCACCACCACAGCAGCCTAAAAATGGTTTAGATAGCACCAGCAAATGTGAAGCTGTGTAAAACCTCCATAAATAATGTTACAAAGGAATTCCAGGTTTGGGGGAGGGATGGCTTTGTTCTTTAATCTATCCTGTATTATTAGATCTTTTGTTAGAGATGTGGGGTTTTGGGATGGAAGCACACCTGGCAGTTCTTATTCAGGCATGCATAGACATTACCAGACAACTGCTGCAAAGTCTTCATCTGCTAATAGAAGATTATAAAATCATAGAATGGTTTGGGTTGGAAAGGACCTTGAAAAGTCATCTAGCTCAAATCCCCCTTGCAGTGAGCAAGGACATCTCCAACCAGAGCAGGCTGCTCAGAGCTCTGTCCAGCCTGACCTGGAATGGTTCCAGGGATGCAGCATCTCCCACCTCTCTTGGGCAACCTGGCCCAGTGTCTCATCTGTTTGACTATAAAAGATTTCTTCCTTTTATCTAGCCTAAATACCTCTCCTTTAGTTTAAAGCCATCACTCATTGTCCTGTTGCAGCAGATCCTGCTAAAAAGCCTGTCCCTATCTTCCCTGCCCCTCTACTCCACACTGGTGAGACCACACCTAGAGTACTGCATCCATTTCTGGAGCTCCAATTACAAGAGAGATATGGATGTGCTAGAAGGTATCCAGAGAAGAGCCACGAGGATAATCAGAAGGCTGGGGCACCTCTCCTGTAAGTTGAGACAGAAGGAGTTGGGGCTGCTCAGTCTGGAGAGAGGAAGGCTCCAAGGTGACCTTACTGTGGCCTTGCAGTATCTTCAGGGGGCTACAAGAAAGCTGGGGAGGAACTTTTTAGGCTGTCAGGCAGTGATGAGACTGCTGGGAATGGAACAAAGCTGGAGATAGGTAGATTCAGATTGGATGTTAGGAAGAAGTCATTCAGCATGAGGGTGATGAGACTGTGGAATGGGTTGCCCAGGGAGGTGGTGGAAGCCTCTAGAATCAGTCAAAGTTGGAAGGAATCATAAGGATCAGCCAGTTCCAGCCCCCCTGCCATGGGCAGAGACACCTCACACTAGATCAGGCTGTCCAGAACCTCATCCAGCCTGACCTTAAACACCTTCAGGGATGAAGCTTCCACCACCTCCCTGGGCAACCTGTTCCAGGGTCTCACCATCTTCATGTTGAAGAACTTCTTCCTAACATCCAATCTGAATGTGCCCACTCCCAGCTTTGTTTCATCCCTCTCAGTCCTATCAGAGGCTGCATCTGGTTGGAAGAGATCCTCAAATGTCATCTTGTCCAACCCTCCAGCATCTCCAACTAGAGAAGGTTGCTCAAGGCCATATCAAGACTGATGTTGAATGTCTCCAGGGATGGGGCTTCAACCAGAGTCCTGGGCAACCTGCTTCAGTGTTTTACCACTCTCCCTGTAAAGACTTCATTCCCTCTTGTTTAGCAGAAGTGCCACAGATGTCACATATATATATATATATGCTATAAAATAAGGTAAGTTCCTGCAACAGATAACATAAGGACTGATGACACAAAGACTGATAACACAGAGACTTGTAATTGTGATTTATAAGCGGTCAGTTGGCAGTTTTTGATCTGTCAGAGCCAGAAGTCACTCAGCTAATGAGAAATTCTCCCTTTTTCAGAGCAAATCCAAGATGAAAAGGCAGATCATTGCAGGAGGAGTATTTAGCACCAGCAGCAGGCAGGGACCAGATGCAGGTGCTTCAACCAGTGTGATCATTTGGGGAATGCTAACGTGCAGCTCCCAAGATTAATGCTGCTGCATTCTGCACGGTGACAGCGTTAGCAAATTACTGACACAAAAGCACACTTGCCTGACAAAACCTGCTGGAATGCTACTTTCTGCACAAACCTCACAGGCAGAACTAGGCTTGCAAGGTGCCATAAAATGCTTCATGGCACATTTGTAGCTGAAGTGTGATGCAGCAATTATGCTTATGTGATCTGGTGTTCCCTCAGTTCTCATTTGTTAAGCTTCGCTTTTCTCTTGCTCGTTTTTGTTTTGTTTCAGATTTTTGGTTGTGGTTTGGAGGCTTTTAGTTGTTGTTCTTTTTTCTTTTCTCTCAGTACAGGTGAGTGTATTTACAATCATAGAATCAAACGGGTTGGAAGAAACTTCCAAGATCATCCAGTCCAACCTAGCACCCAGCCCTATCCAGTCAAACAGACCATGGCACTAAGTGCCTCATCCGAGTTTTTATTGAACACCTCCAGGCACAGTGACTCCACCACCTCCCTGGGCAGCCCATTCTAATGCCAGTCACTCTCTCTGACAACAACTTCCTCCTAACATCCAGCCTAGACCTTCCCTGGCACAACTTGAGACTGTGTCCCCTTGTTCTGTTGCTGCTTGCCTGGCAGAAGACACCAACCCCAGCTGGCTACAGCCTCCCTTCAGGTAGTTGTAGAGAGCAATGAGGTCTGCCCTGAGCCTCCTCTGCTGCAGGCTGCACACCCCCAGCTCCCTCAGCCTCTCCTCACAGGGCTGTGCTCCAGGCCCCTCCCCAGCCTTGCTGCCCTTCTCTGGACATGTTCCAGTACCTCAACATCTCTCTTCAATTGAGGACCCCAGAACTGGACACAGCACTCAAGGTGTGGCCTGAGCAGTGTTGAGTACAGGGCAAAATAACCTCCCTTGTCCTGCTGGCCACACTGTTCCTGGGGCAGGCCAGGATGCCACTGGATCTCTTGGTCACCTGGGCACACTGCTGCCTCATGTTCTGCTACTATCTACCAGTACTCCTGCTATAGAGAACAAAGTGAGCCTTTGCAGACTATTTGGTAAGAGGAAAGAATCCAAAATCTTCTAAACTGAGGGTCCTCTGTACCAAATTTTCATCAGCTGTGATGGTGAAACAAACCTGCTCCTCCTCACTATGAGGCTGAACAATAAGGTAGCACAAGCAGACTAAACCCAGGAATAAATTATTGTGCTCATTAACAAACTTTTGGGCTAATTCTTCACAG
The DNA here is from genome assembly GCF_015220805.1 of Pogoniulus pusillus. Lineage (NCBI taxonomy): Eukaryota > Metazoa > Chordata > Aves > Piciformes > Lybiidae > Pogoniulus > Pogoniulus pusillus. The sequence goes on along the minus strand of NC_087296.1, from coordinate 10,698,028 downwards.
AACTGAAAGGTATTGCTCTTCTATCATGCCACTCCTAGAAAAAACCCACAACAGTCATATTCTTAACTTGTTTTACTGGAGATGTCTGTAATTTTATGCCAGCTATATAACTCATTCAATGGCAATACTTTAATAAAGAACAAAAGTTTGATATTATATCAAGCTTACTTGTGGCTTCTTGCGGCCCTCCAGCATCTAAAGGGAGCCTACAAAGAAGCTGGGGAGAGACTTTTTAGGCTATCAGGGAGTGACAGGACTGGGGGGAATGGAATAAAGCTGGAGGTGGGTAGGTTCAGAGTGGACGTGAGGAGGAAGTTGTTGAGCATGAGAGTGGTGAGAGGCTGGAATGGGTTGCCCAGGGAGGTGGTTGAGGCCCCATGGCTGGAGGTGTTTGAGGCCAGGCTGGCTGAGGCTGTGGGCAGCCTGCTCTAGGGTAGGGTGTCCCTGGGCATGGCAATGAGGTTGGAACTGGCTGCTCCTTGTGGTCCCTTCCAACCCTGACTGATTCTGTGATTCTATATGCCTACTATAGATATAAAACCAAAATAACCTGTAGTGGGAAATAACTAAAAGCCTTCTGTGTAAAAGAAAATAGCACTACTGCCTATCTTAAGAATCACCTCTCCTTATTTAGGAGAGATGTGCAGAGATTTAACAGTAACAATGGAATGAGAATGAAGCTAAGGCTGTGAGAACTAGAGGAAATTGTCAAACGCATAGCAAATGTTCCTGAGTGCACAGATGACATGAGGAGTAGTGCCTTACTTCCTTGTGTAGGCTTATGATCTCCAGTCAAGGCTTTTGCCAAAAGATCTTCACTGTGAAGTGACAGAACACAAAGCTAAGTCAAAGCTCATGGTTTCCACGCCAAGGATCCTCCCACAGGTCTTTTTGCTGCACCATAATCACTGCAGGCTCTGAGGGACTGGAGTAAAATGTAAATTTCTGAGTTACATTAAGGCATTGCTTCATTCCTGCAGCTGCTGCACACTGTAGGACTGAGGAGTGCCTGCTCCTGCTTCACAGGGAAATACTCTGTACATGGCTTTGGACTGGGCTGGACATGATGGTCAGTGGTCTGCATTGCTCCAGACATTTGATGCTGTCAATATCCAACACTTTGGCAGTCAGAAGTGTTTCAGACTCCTGAGTGCAAGGTGTGGCAGATCTGGGAGGCACAGGGACACAGGGTCATATTCCTGGGACATGGCTTGATGTCAGAACGTCCCTGTCCCCTGAACAGTCCCAGTCCCTCATGGACAATACAAAATGAAACACAGAAGGTTTCACCTCGACATGAGGAGAAACTTCTTCATGGCCAGGGTGAGGGAGCACTGGAAGAGGTTGCCCAGAGCAGCTGTGGAGTCTCCTTCTCTGGAGACTTTCCAAACCTGCCCAGATGCATTCCTGTGTGAACTACCCTAGGGGATTCTGCTTTGGCAGGGGGGTTGGACTGGATGATCTCTGGAGGTTCCTTCCAACCTCTAAAGGTTCTGTGATTCTGTGGCATCCTGTTTGGAGTTGGTCACACACTGGAAAGCTTTGAGGGCTCATAGTGAGGCATTTTGTCAAGCAATAAGGTAGCTACAGACAGCTACAAAGTGAAGCCAACTGGACAGGGTGCTGGCTCATCTTGTCTAGACTGCTTTTACCAGATGATCCTTGAGGTCCCCTTCCAATCTGGTGTTCTAGGATTTAGAAGCCCTGTACATATGCAGGTTCCTCAAATCATTATATTGGCTGTCTGTGTGAAAAGATTCTGGAGGTGTTCAAAAAAACACAGGATGAGGCACTTAGTGCCATGGTCTGGTTGATTGGCTAGGGCTGGGTGCTAGGTTGGACTGGATGAGCTTGGAGGTCTCTTCCAACTTGATTGATTCTATGATTCTGTGATTCTAAGGCAGAGTGCCTGTACCAGAACATGTGGCAGTGATTCATGAGCTCAGAAATGCCTAAACCCATGTGGCAACACAAAATTAGCAACCATATTCCTGTGGCTTCAGCTCGCCAGTCTAAATTCAGAACTGTTTAGGCTAAGCCCTAAATAAATTACTGAGGCCAAGCCCAACCTGCCACTTAAACCCATCCGAATGCGATGTGAGCAAGTCTCATTGTAGGCCAAAATCCCTTGAGATAATCAAAACACTTATAAATAAAAACTTTCAGTATTCAAACTCGTTCTGTATTAGTTCAGTGTTTTGCACAGTGAGCTCTTGATCCATTCCTGGGGCCCCTTACTTCTCTCCAAGATAAGAAACAAAATCAAATGTACTCTTTTCTCATTTCATCTCAGAGAAATCAAAAAGTGAATGTTATTGGGATGTCTTTGGTGACAGTTCAAATAATGAATTGGATCTCCTCTTCCCAGCAACTCATTATATTACTTGCTCCATATTTCATTTGTATCTCTTCTCTGACTATAATACAGTCATATTCTTTACCCCAGCTGACTCTGCCCCACGCAGGAGCTAGAGAATGAACCACATCAATTTCAATGGCACCACATGCTAAGCTTAGGGAGTAACATGGATTCTTTTCAGAAAGGTCTTAATACTACCCCAAACAGAACTGATTTGCAGCCCAGTCAGAATGTATTCTAGACACGTGGCTTGGGACTGCCTTTTTGTCATTTTGGAGATGCTTGTTCCTGTGAGCCTAGGAAATATGTGCCAATCTGCAGAACCTAGATACCAGCCAAAGCTGCTCTCTGATGCAAATGGTTTACCAAAGACCACTCCAGTTCCTTAGAAAAGTAAAGGATTAGGGAATAATAACCTGCTGCAAAGGGAATTCAAGGAGTGAACCATCATGTGCCAATTCAGCTATTCGCTGGGAATGAAAATCTACAAAGCTCTGTAAAATCAATAAATCATTTCATACTAGCCTCAGAGGCTTGGTGAGGATATCCTGGGGCTTCCACAGGATCATAGGATGTCAGGGGTTGGAAGGGACCCAACAAAAGAAATCATAGTGTATGCCACTATATCCTGCTATCCCAAGCAGGATCACAGAATGCTAGGGATTGGAAGGGACCTCCACAGATAATCGAATCCAACCCCCATACCAGAGCAGGACCACACAATCTGGCTCAGGTCACACAGGAACACATCCACACGGGCCTTGAAAGCCTCTAGAGAAGGAGATTCCACAATCTCTCTGGGAAGCCTGTTCCAGTGCTCTGGGAGCCTTACAGTCAAGAAGTTCCCCCTTGTGTTGAGCTGGAACCTCCTGTGCTGCAGCTCCCATCCATTGCTCCTTGTCCTATCCCAGGGCACAACTGAGAAGAGTTTGTCCCCTCCCTCCTGACCCCCATCCCTCAGATATTTATAAACACTGATTAGATCCCCTCTCAGACTTCTCCAGACTAAGCAGCCCCAGGTTCCTCAGCCTATCCTCATGAGGCAGTGTTCCAGTCCCTTCATCCTTGTAGCCATCTGTTTAACAGGTTCTTTCTTCTCCCTGGAACACATCCTATAACAGGATGAAACCTTTCCTGTGTCTTGCACTTCATCACGAAGAGTAAAAAGATGGTTTTATTTTCTACGGGCAGGACCTTTGCTTTCCTATGTTTCTTGCAAGCCCTCAGCTCCTAGGATAGTTCCTTCATCCAGCTTCACCAAGTTTTTAAGCATCTCGACGAAGACAAACTCTGTGTGTTTAACCCAAACCAAAGCAAAGCAACCTGCCACTGGTAGCAGCTGTGGGAGCTGAAACATGGCTCTGGATGCTTTTACGAGCATTTTGTTCCACCTTGCTCTGTGCTCAGTGTAAGTTTCCAGAATTGCTGTCACAAATCCAGCCTCTCTGCTGTCGCTAAGCAATACCATTCCATTCAATATAGAGCCTTGCACTGACCTCATCATTGTAATCTCTGGCTGTTCTCCAGTAGTGACTGAAACAACATGACTCACATCTGTGATAATGCAGTTTGTTTCCTTTCTTATTGTTTTGAGGGGAAAAGAGTGGGTGGAAAGGAAGTTATTGTTCTCTATTTGTGGATATAAATCATTTTAATTTTATATTCTATGACATGCTGCTTATTTACTGGTCTCAGGATTCCTGACTGAAGCTGTAAAACTGCTTTGAACCTGGTATTTGCAAGAGCCTGCACTCCATTTTCCAAGGGAAAACATTTCAGCTTTGACACATTTTGAGATGATCTGCAATCTTTTGTTCCAGAATTGCTCTGTGCAATGATGAACATCCTGCTCCACTAATTAATCAGAGTAAATGTTAAAACCTGCCCTTAAAATGTATTATGGCCAAGGAGGACAAAGCAGAAGGCTTTGCCCAGTGTTGCAGTGGCTCCCTACTCTGACTCACTGCTAGCAGGTTCAAAACTGCAGGCAGATCCGTTTTAAAGCACCCTTAGAACCACAGAACTGTTGAGGTTGGAAAAGACCTTTGAGATCATCATGGCCAACCACTTGCTTACAGCTCACAATCCTATGGCTACTGGTGCCTTGTTAAATCTCATCCCATTGGCCTCTGCCCGCCCATCCAGCCTGGCCAGGTCTTTCTGGAACATGTGCTCTGTTCCTGGGAGGGCTTTGGTGGGCTCAGTGCAGTTGGCACACTGCAAGACCAAAGCAGAAGCAGGGTGCCTGAATCACTAACAGTGCATCCATGGCAAATCCTGGCAGCACTCACCAAACATGCAGCAGGAAATGTTAAGACTGCTACTTTGGCCAAATCTGTCCTTCAAATGGAGAACATCCATGTACCTCCAACACCAATCTTCAGTACTTTGGCAAAACAACTATTCTAAAGTATGTCCAGCATGCATCAGATCAGGGAATTCTTCATGGTAAAACTAAATTCTACTCTTATTCTTTGAAGTACCTGAACCTTTACTGAAATTTAACACCCATCTCCCCAGAAGAAAAGCAAAGCCTGAAGCTGAGAACAAGCATGCAAAATCTCAGCATGAAAAGCTGACCTAAAGCAAAGTCAGAAGCTGCTCAAAACTGGGATTTCTTAGCAGAATGTAGTAGGCAGCTTCAAATAGAAGTTTCTCTTCCTATCCAGTGCCACATAAAATCACTTTCATTTACTTTCAGCAGCTTATTAATGATATAGACTTAATGTTAGGATTCCCTGCTGAGGTGACAGTACAAGAAAACAACACTTTAATTACACAGCCTGTGCTACAATGAAAGAACACAACTTTTACTCAAATGTTGACAGTTTGATAACAAAATACCTCAGATCTTGAGTTCTTGACAGGTGGTAAGCAATGGGCCAGAATATTGCTTGCTTCTTGCAGCTCCCCATTGAATTATTCTTTAGAGAAGTTGCTCTGACCTCAGTGCAGAAACATGGAATCACAGAAGGAGGTCTAGGTTGAAAGGGATCTCTGAAGGTCATCCAGTCCAACCCCCTCTGCAGCCAGCAGGAGCATCCTCAACTAAATCAGGATGCCCAGAGCCCTTTTGAGCCTCACTTTGAATATCTCCAGGGAAAGGGCCCCAACCACCTCCCCATACAACCTCTTCCAGTGTGCCACTACACTCATAGTAAAGAACATACTCCTGACACCCAATCTAAATGTGCTCTTATCTAGTTTGAAGTCATTGCCCTCATCCTGTCACTGCAGTCTCTCTCCATCTTTCTTGTAGCCCCCTTTAGGTATTGGAAGGCTGCTATTAGGTTTCTCTGGAGCCTTGTCTTTTCCAGGCTCAACATCCCCAGCTTCCTCAGCCTGCCCTTGTAGCAGAGGTGCTCCAACCCTCTGATCATTTATGTGGCTTCTGGAATGCTAATTGAAGCATGTCTCAGGTTGTATTGGTTGTACTCCAGATGAGGCTTCATCGGGGCAGAGCAGAGAGGGAGGAGAACCTTCCTTGATCTACTAACCACTCCCCTTCTAATACACCCTAGAATGGCATTGGCCTTCCTTACCACAAGAGCACACTGCTGGCTCATGACCATCCTTCCATCCACCAGGACTCCCAATCCCTCTCCCCTTCACTGCTTTCCAGCAGGTCAGTCCCCAACCTATACTGATCCATGGGATTGTTCTTTGCCAGGCACACAACACTACACTTGCCCCCTTGCCCCCTACCAGTTCATAGATTCATAGAATGGTTTGGGTTTGAATGGACTTTAAAGATCATCTAGTTCCAACCTCCTTGCCATGGGCAGAGGAATCTTCCACTACCTCAGGCTGCTCAAGGACTCATCCAATCTGGCTTGAATCCCTACAGAGAGGGGGAATCCACAACTTCCTTGGGCAACCCACTCCAGTGCCTCAGCATTCTCACTATAAAGACTTGTTTTTGAGTAAAGGATTTACCAAAAATTGTTTATTAAGTGTGATTTTATCATGTATTTTACTCACAGGTCTGCCTGGGGAGAAGGCTTGGAGCTGGAAGTTAGATGTTTTGCAACAGGAGAGGAATGACTGCTTGGCAGGTTTAAAAAGTCACGCTTGACAGAGTAGTTATAGCTGTTCCATAGTAAGACTTGAACATTCTGTTTTATTGGATGACAGGCTGAAGAACAGAGAGACTATCAAAAGATAACTCTAAAGACACAGACTCCATTTCTATTCATACTTAATAATCCAAGGTCAAATGCATTTTAATCAAAATCCCCTGAACTTTTCTGCTGGGGCAAGGAAAACAGAAGGCTTTTAGTGCTCTGTGCAGTGGATTTGCCAGTCTAGGTACAGCCAGTGCATTACACACTCATGTCAGCAGAGGCAAAGCTTTGCCTTGATTATCCAGGGAAACTGGCTTTGGACAGAAGCCATGAGCCTGAATGGCAACTTTAGACTTTACAGAAGAAGCAAGGACCTGTGTTTCAATACTATCTCAAAGCTTTCTCTCACATTTGCTTTTATTAAAGCTTCTGGGGACAATATAAAGCTTTATCATTCTTTCTGTTGTTTTGGTTTGGTTTTTAGGGGTTTGTTTTTTTTGTTTGTTGGTTTTTTTTTTTTTTCTTTACTAGGTATTTCTACACATTTACCAAGAGTACTGCATCCAGTTCTGGAGCCCCCATTACAAGAACAATGTGGAGATGCTGGAGCATGTCCAGAGAAGAGCCATGAGGATGCTCAGAGGGCTGCAGCAGCTCTGCTGTGAGGACAGACTGAAAGAGTTGGGGCTGTGCAGGCTGGAGAAGAGGAGGCTCTCAGGTGACCTTCTTGTGGGGTTGGAAGGGACCACTAGAAAGCATCTAGACCTAGCTCCCTAGGTCCTAGCTCCATACCAGTGCAGGTTCACATAGGGTAGGTTGCACAGGAACATGGGATAGAGTGAGGACAGAGCGGCTGAGAGCAGCCAGGAAGAAAGGCACTTAGGGGTACTGGTAGACAGTAGATGAAGATGAGGCAGCAGTGTGCCCAGGTGGACAGGAAAGCCAATGGCATCCTGGCCTGGATCAGGAACAGTGTGGCCAGCAGCACAAGGGAGGTTCTTCTGCCCCTGTGCTCAGCATTGCTCAGGCCACACCTTGAGTGCTGTGTCCAGTTCTGGGCTCCTCAATTCAAGACAGATGTTGAGGTACTGGAAGGTGTCCAGAGAAGGGCATCAAGGCTGGGGAGGGGCCTGGAGCACAGCCCTGTGAGGAGAGGCTGAGGAAGCTGGGGGTGTGCAGCCTGCAGAAGAGGAGGATCAGGGCAGAGCTCATTGCTCTCTACAGCCACCTGAAGGGAGGCTGTAGCCAGCAGAGGTTGATCTCTTCTGCCAGGTAACCAGGGACAGAACATGGGGACACAGTCTCAAGTTGTGCCAGGGCAGGTTTAGGCTGGATGTTAGGAGGAAGTTGTTGGCAGAGAGAGTGATTGGCATTGGAATGGGCTGCCCAGGGAGGTGGTGGAGGCACCGTCCCTGGAGGAATTCAAGCAAAGCCTGGATGGGGCACTTAGTGCCATGGTCTGGTTGATTGGATAGGGCTGGGTGCTAGGTTGGACTGGATGATCTTGGAGGTCTCTTCTAACCTGCTTGATTCTATGCCCAGGTGGGTTTTGAATGACTCCAGAAATGGAGACTCCACCAATTCTCTGGGCAACTTGGTCCAGTACTCTGCCACCCCGAAAAGTAAAGAACCTTCTCCTCCCATTTAGAATTTCTATAGCAATCAATAAACATGGCAGATTTCTTGGACTGCAGCTTAGGGCTTCAAAATTAGAGGTTTTATTTCAGCATTTTTTTTATATTTTTCATATCAGTAATAATTTTATTACAGTTATGAAATCTATAGATCCCAAGTCTCATTTTTTGGTTGATCTTCAGTAGCAATCACTAATCCACACTGAGCAGGGAAAAAAAATATTGCTATGAGGTTACATTTAGGTATTTCATATCCACTTTTTCTCAGCTATGTGGGGGTGCTTTTGTCAATGATAATATTTCTACCTTAGTGCTTCTTCCTCTCTATTGATCAGAACACAGAATTTAAATATTCAGGGACTATTGATTGTACATAAAAAAGGTCATTCATTGGATTAAAACAAATTATCTTTGAAATGAACTGATAAAGTAAAAGGTTCTTTCTTTTTGCACTTGAAAATTCATTTTCAAAGCACATTTGTTCAAATCCTCCTCCCATGCTGCTTCTCCACTTTTTCCTACTTGAATTTTCCCAGGCACTTGCAGTAGGAGAGAAGTATTTCCCTTTGTATCTCTCATTATTCCTCACCTACCCCACAACTAAAGCTCTAGACCAGGCTCTTCTGCCTGGAGCAGAGAAAGCTCCAGCAAAACCTTAAAGTGGCCTTCCAGTACCTACAGGATGGCCAGGAAGGGACTTTTCAGAAGGGCTTGTAGTGTCAGCATGAGAGGGAGTAGACTGAAGCTAGAGGACAGACTGGATATTAGGAAGAAATTATTTACAATGAGGGTAGAGAGACACTGGAACAGGTTGTCCAGGGAATTTGTGCATGCTCTCTCCTCGGAGGTATTCAAGGCCAGGTTGGATGAGGTCTTGAGTAACTTGGTCTAGAGGATGCCTCTGCCTTTGCAGAAGGGTTAGAACTAGATGACTTTTTAGGTCACTTCCAACCAAACCCATTCTATGAATCTATGAATAAAATAAATGAACACATCCTGCACCTGAGGAGGAATAATGAACTGCACCAGTAGAGGCTGAGAGGTGATCTGCTGGAGAGCAGCCCTGTGGAGAGGGACCTGGGAATGCTGGTGGAGAACAAGTTGTCCATGGGACAGCAATATGCCCTTGTGGCAAATGGGGTCCTGAGATGCATTAAGAAGAGTGTGAACAGCAGATCAAGGGACATTCTCCTCCCCTTCTACTCTACCCTAGTGAGACCTCATCTTGAGTACTGCATTCAATTTTGGTCTCCCCGGTTTAAGAGGGACTGGGATCTGCTGGAGGGGGTCCAGTGGAGGGCTAAGAGGATGATTAGGGGACTGGAACACTGCCTGATGAGGAGAGGCTGAGGTCTCTTCCAACCTGGTTGACTCTATGATTTTATGACCTAGGGCTGTTTAGTCTGGAGAAGAGAAGACTGAGAGGGGATTTAATAAGTATCTATAAATATCTGAGGGCTGGGGGTCAGGAGTGGGGGACAGGCTCTGCTCACTGCTCCCTGGAATAGGACAAGGAACAATGGATGGAAGCTGCAGCACAGGAGGTTCCAGCTCAACACAAAGGGCAACTTCTTTACTGTAAGGGTGACAGAGCACTGAACAGGCTGCTCAGAGAGATGGAATCTCCTTCTCTGGAGACTTCCAAGGCCTGTCTGGATGTGTTCCTGTGTGACCTGAGCTAGATTGTATGGTCCTGCTCTAGTAAGGGGAGTTTGGACTCGATGATCTCTTTGGGTCCCTTCCAATCCCTAACCTCCTGTGATGCTTTTTATCCTATTAGCTTCCATACATCAGCATGTCCTCCCTTGAATCTAGGTCAAACTTTGTACACCTTTACACACCGAAATGCACAGAACTTCTAAAATACATTTTACTGCAAAACTGCATCATTAAGTGCTTGACACAATTAAATAATGAAAAGGTAATCTCCACATGAGGAATAACTTGCTCTCTAATGAAAGGAGAAAAATAAAATCCTAGGTAACAGTGTTCTGGATTTATTTTAATAGCCTAAGCACAGTGCCTGAAATCCCAGCAGATTCCTCTGAGTTCACCATCCTTTCGTAATAAACCCAGGGAATTTGAGACATAATTATGTACTGAGCCCATAACTCTTCCCTTCAGCTAGACCTTTAATTAGTTAGTTATTCCTCCTACAGTTTAAGAGAAATCACCTTTTAAGAGGCGAGATATCCTTTCTGCTGGCAGCGTCAGAAACGTTCCTTTGTTTATTGGTCCTGTGGTCAATTAACAGCTTTGCTCGTTAATAGCACAGGAGTATTTTTGCAAGTCAAATTATTGAAGAGTTAGAGAGCATTTGCATAACAGTGTCATCCAGGAAAGAAATCCCAGTGCATACCACTAGATCCTGCTATCCCAAGCGGGATCACCGCATCACAGGATGCCATGCATTGGAAGGGACCCCCACAGATCATTGAGTCCAACTCCCCTGCAAGAGCAGGACCACACAATCTAGCTCAGGTCACACAGGAACACATCCAGATGGGTCCTAAAAGTCTCTAGAAAAGGAGATGCCACCACCTCTCTGGGGAGCCTGTGCCAGTGCTCTGGGAGCCTTACAGTAAAGTTCTTCCCTAAGTTGAGGTGGAACTTCCTGTGCTGTAGTTTCCATCCATTACCCCTTGTCCTATCACAGGGCACAACCAAGAAGAGTTTGTCCCCTCCCTCCTGACTCACAGCACTCAGATACATATAAACATTGAGTACTTGATTGGACAGGGCTGGGTGCTAGCTTGGACTGGATGATCTTGGAGGTCTCTTCCAACCTGGTTGATTCTCCTCTTCACCAGACCAAAAAGTGCCAGGTCCCTCAGCCTTTCCTCACAGAGCAGTGCTCCAGCCCCTTAATCACCTTTGTAGCCCTCCCTTGGACTCTTTCAAGCAGATCTCTGTCCCTCCTGAACTGGGGAGCCCAAAATGAAAGACAATATTCCAGGTAAGATCTCCCAAGGGCACAGTAGAGAGGAAGGAAAACCTCCATTGATCTGTTGGCCATACTCCTCAACTGAGACATTAATTCAACTGTAGTTTTGCCTTCAAGTGTGGAAACCTTTCACTTGATGCTCCAAAGGAACTGTATCAGTGGAGGAAAGAGGATTAGCTCTATCAGAAAACCAATACTAATTTGATAGCCAGTTTGCTAAAATGTCAATCTCTTTAAGGAACTCTCTGGCAACTTTCTGCACCATCTTTAACTGCTGCAGCAAGCCACAAGTGACTCCCACAGAAATGAAGATCCAAACAATACAGGAGCATTTGGAATTCCTGAAGCCTGAATTCTGCTGTAACAGAGAATAACAGAACCACAGAATCAAGCAGGTTGGAAGAGACCTCCAAGCTCAGCCAGTCCAACCTAGCACCCAGCCCTGGCCAGTCAACCAGACCATGGCACTAATTGCCCCAGCCAGGCTTTGCTTCAATACTTCTAGGCACGGTGACTCCACCACCTCCCTGGGCAGCCCATTCCAATGCCAATCACTCTCTCTGACAACAACTTCCTCCTAACATCCAGCCTAGACCTCCCCCAGCACAACTTGAGACTGTGTCCCCTTGTTCTGTTGCTGGTTGCCTGGCAGAAGAGCCCAACCCCACCTGGCTACAGCCTCCCTTCAGGTAGCTGTAGACAGCAGTGAGGTCTGCCCTGAGCCTCCTCTGCTGCAGGCTGCACACTCCCAGCTCCCTCAGCCTCTCCTCACAGGGCTGTGCTCCAGGCCCCTCCCCAGCCTTGCTGCCCTTCTCTGGACACTGGTCTGGGTGATTTTCTTAAGTGTGAAGGGGCAGGTAACATCCAAACCATCACATGGTGCAAAATAAAGTCTCATAGCTTCATAAGACCCAGTGGTGAACAAGGCTTTTGTCAAGAAAGGAGGTGTTTTTCCAGAGGCTGCACAAACAGAATACATCAGAAAAGGAACTTTATGTTATATATAATCATCAATCTCTTCATGGGCCTTGAGGTTCATTTCAGAACAGATTTCTGCAGGGCTACACCAGTGAGTGCTCCAATATAATTCCAGTCTGGTGGGAGATCTCTTTATCTCCAAATTCACTTTCTCTAACATCAAGTCTAGACTTAATCACCTTGGTAGCTCACAAAAGATTTTTGCCTGTATCTCTATTAGGTAGCTAATAGAGGTGGTATTTTACTTTAAGAAAGTGATGGAAATGACAAAGCCATATTATGTATAAAGCTTCTTAAAATATATGCAGATGTGACTATTCCTGCACTAGCACTTTTCAAAGTGCAGGAGGCAGAAAGAAGACACCCTGAATTGCACTAAATTACCTTGAATGGTAATAAAAAACCCACCTTTTTCTGGATAGCTCCAAAAATAAATACAGACATAATGGGTTTCTTCAAGCAGACAGTTCAGCTCCACTCCACACTGCTCCTTATCCTACCCCACACAGACCCTTTCAGTGCTCACATATAGATGCTCACAACCATAAAAGACAAAACTCCTCTCCAAAGATAAACCAAGAACACCTTCCCCTACTTTCTTCTAGCTGCTGACAAATATCCTAACACAAATTAAAGCCTCTGGAAATTAATAACAGTGCTTCTCTTTGTGCTAAATTAAACTCTTGTTGATTTTAAGCTTGGAGAGAGCACTGCAAGCACTGAAACACAAGTGAGTTGTGGAATCATAGAATCAAAGAGGTTAGAAAAGACCTCCAAGATCATCCACTCCAACCTAGCACCCAGCCCTGTCCAGTCAACCAGACCATGGCACCAAGTGCCCTAGCCAGGCTTTGCTTGAACATCTCCTGGAACAGCCACTCCACCACCTTCCTGGGCAGCCTATTCCAAAGCCAATCACTCTCTCTGCCAACAACTTCCTCCTAACATCCAGCCTAGACCTCCCCTGGCACAACTTGAGACTGTGTCCTCTTGTTCTGTTGCTGCTTGCCTGGGAGATGAGTCCAACCCCACCTGGCTACAGCCTCCCTTCAGGTAGCTGTAGACAGCAATGAGCTCTGCCCTGAGCCTCCTCTTCTGCAGGCTGCACACCCCCAGCCTCTCCTCACAGGGCTGTGCTCCAGGCCCCACACCAGCTTCATTGCCCTTCTCTGGACATCTTCCAGTACCTCAACATCTGTCTTGAATTGAGGAGGCCAGAACTGGACACAGCACTCAAGGTGTGGCCTGACCAGTGCTGAGTACAGGGGCAGAAGAACCTCCCATGTCCTTCATTCCTATGCTCTTTCAAGACAAGTGACAAGCAGAGTTTTGTCTTATCAACACATCATAATTCATGGCAGAGCTCAATGTCTTGCTGCAGATGTTGCCAGACAACACAAATCATACAGCAGGACAGACAGAAGGATGAAGGTTCACTTAATTATGCCAGCAGTAGCCCCAAAGTTGCATGTGGGATACATCTGAGGGAAACTTCCAAAGCGATGCAATAAAGATGAGCTTATAACAAAGGCTGATGATAGATAAAAGATTGACCCAGCACATATTTTTTTTAGGCCTTCATTACTGAGGGGAGATGATCTACAAATCTGAGCAGAGAAATCACTTTTCTTTATCCTCATTTTAAGAGCAGTGGTTAAAACAAATAAAATTCATGGACTTAAAATGTTATCTGGGTCCCTGTCTCAGTTTGCCCAAGAACTTGCCCCAGACTGGGAGAAAAGAAGAGGCTTGTCAAAAAAGCTGTAAGTGTTAAGAGATTAAATTCTAACTCTTTTAAGAAGGGTCAGAGATTATCTCATCTAAAGAATGTAGAAATCATCAGCTAGCAAGACCCTAAGTTTTGGTTGCTGGCCTTCAGTAACAGTGGCAATCTCACAGAAAGTTCATGATTGGGAATGGAATGGAATTGAAAAGGATAGGATAGAAAAGGATAGGACAGAAAAGAATAAGATAGGACAGTATAGAAAAGAACAGGATAGAATAGAAAAGAATAAGATAGAATAGAATAGGAGAGGAAGGAATAGGATAGGACAGGATAGAAGATAGTAGTGGGATAGAACAGATAAGAACAGGATAGGATAGAATAAAATAGGATACAACAGAAAAGAATAGGATAGGACAGGGTAGAAAATAATAGTAGGATAAAATAGAAAAGAATAGGATAGAAAATAATAGAATAGGATAGAAAAGAATAGGTTAGACCAGAATAGAAAAGAATAGGATAGGATAGAATAGAATAGGACAGGATAGAAAACAATAGGAGGATAGGATAGAATAGAAAAGAATAGGATAGAAAAAATAGAATAGAAAATAATAGGATAGGATAGAATAGGATAGAAAAAATAGGATAGGACAGAAAACAATAGGATAGGATAGAACAGAAAAAGAGTAGGAGAGAATAGAATAGGCTATTTCAGTTGGAAGGGAGCTAAAACACCCATCTAGTTCAACAGTTTGTCCAGTTCAGAGCTGACCCAAAGTTAAAACCTGTTGTTAATGGTGTTGTCCAAATGCCTCTTATGCACTGACAGGCTTAAGGCATTGATGTGACCACCTTCTCAGTAAACAAATGATTCCTAAGGTCCAATCTAAGTCTGCTTTGGCACAGTTTTGAAATACTCTTGCACCTACCTCAGTGGCATCTATCAGCTTAAGACAGTCTGTGACTAAGGAGAGCTTCAGGCTAAACAGGAGCAATTTTATGTGTAGAAGTTAAAATCTATTCCACTTCTCTTTGTCTGAGCAATTGCTAAGTCTGTAGACTAAGCAAGCTGTGTAGGCTCCTCTGGCAGGACTGAGGAGTGACTGTCACCTCCCGTGGCTGAATCATTCCACCTACTCAGATGATTACCTCAAGCTGATTACATTCCCCTTAGACAACTCACTGTCAGACAGCTGCAGCTGGCGAGTCCTACTCATGGCAGTGCCAGACTTTCACAGCATTAGACTGTAACAAAAGAGGAGGTAATATGGTTTTTAGGCAATGTTTACCCACTCTGAGAAGCCCACAGGTGGATGTTACAAGGAAACAGTAAGTTTCTCTCTTCACCACCTGTATGAACAGGCCCAGCATTCGCATGTCTCTGTGCTAGAATCATAGGATCAACCAGGTTGGAAGGGACCTCCAAGCTCATCCACTCCAACCTAGCACCCAGCCCTAGCCAAGCAACCAGACCATGGCACTAAGTGCCTCATCCAGGCTTGGCTTCAACACCTCCAGAAACGGTGACTCCACCACCTCCCTGGGCAGCCCATTCCAATGCCAAACACTCTCTCTGCCAACAATTTCCTCCTGACATCCAGCCTAGACCTCCCCCAGCACAGCTTGAAGTTGTCATGCTCCTTTTGGGGATCCCACTGGCAGTTTTGTGTCTGGATCTCCTGTTCCTGCTGCCTCATCCACAGCTCTCCAGCATGATCAGAAACCACAAAGAGTGAAAAGGCCATTTAGGAGCAGCCTTTTGAGACTGTGACTAACTGAGAACTAGCAGATGATATGAGACCAACAATACCACCGATAGAGTTTCCTCAGTACATGGTGTTTGTTCACCATCTCATTATCTATATGCCTTGCTTTGCTTTCCAGGATTCTAAACACAATCCAAATATATGAAATGATTAATCTTTATTTTGTTGCCCCCTCAAAAAAAAAGGATTTATTGGTAGGAAGTATTTCATTTAACTTCATAGTTTTAAATACAACTCTTGCACTATGGACTAGAACTCACAACCTTTAGTAGTCTTACAGATTCCATTGTTATATTAAATTGTATTTTATTCCTACTAAATTTCAGATTTTGTCCTGCAATTTTAGACAAGAAGAAAAGATTCTTCTTTAAATATATGCAGACATATGGAATAGAGACTCATACTGAACCAGGTTCCTTGAGTTTAGCTACTCCAGGTAACCATCAGCAACTTTTAATCATAGAATGAGCCAGGGTTGGAAGGGACCATAAGGAGCAGCCAGTTCCAACCTCATTGCCATGCCCAGGGACACCCTACCCTAGAGCAGGCTGCCCACAGCCTCAGCCAGCCTGGCCTTAAACACCTCCAGCCATGGGGCCTTAACCACCTCCCTGGGCAACCCATTCCAGCCTCTCACCACTCTCATGCTCAACAACTTCCTCCTCACCTCCACTCTGACTCTCCCCACCTCCAGCTTTGCTCCATTCCCCCCAGTTCTGGCACTCCATCACAGCCTAAAAAGTCCCTCCCCAGCTTTTTTGGAGCCCACTTCAGATTCTGAAAGGCCACAAGAAGGTCACCTGGGAGCCTTCTCTTCTTCAGTCTGCACAGCCCCAACTCTTTCAGTTTGTCCTCATAGGAAAGGTGCTGTAGCCCTCTAAGCATCCTCATAGCCCTTCTCTGGACACACTCCAGCATCTCCACATCCCTCTTGTAATAGGGGTTCCAAAACTGGATGCAGTACTCCAGGTGGGGTCTCAGCAGAGTGGAGTAGTGTCCCAGGTTTGGGCTGATCCCTCCCCCAGGAAGAAAATTCACAACACAAACCCCCCTTCTTTTTGAAAGTCAGGGAAAGATGAAATTGTATTTTCTTATAGTATAAGTATAACAATGTAAAGAGAAATAATAACTAGAGAAGGAAGGAAGGGAAAAAAAAAAAAAAAAAACCCCCAATACAATAACCTTAAGGGAGATGGGGAGGGGTCAAGCGGCGGCGAAGCAGCAGAAGCAGCAGTAGCCAAAACAGCAGCCGGGGAAGATAGGCAAAGCTGCAGCAGCAGAAGCCAACGGGATAAGGGCAGAACAAGCTGTGCTTCTAGACATTAAGTTCTTGATGCTCCAATGAAATTATATTAATTTATCTATTGTTGCCATTTATGTGGCCTATCCCTGGAATGTTCATCTCTCCCCTATGTCTGAGCTAGAGGATCAGCTCAAACGGCCACAAGTAGAGAGGGAGAATCACCTCCCTCAATGGGAGATATTATTGAGGCAAGTTTTTTGATTCCTAGAATCTGAAGTTTCTTTCAGAGGTTTCTTTGAGGCTCATCACTCTATGGAATGAATCCCTGCCCAGGTTGTTCTTTGGAAAGATGGATTTAGCATGCTCTGGTCCATCAGGTTTGCCCAGCAGCTTTTAGTAAAAGAAAGACAGAGTGAAATGGAAAGCTTTGTGCCAAATGCAGAAGTTATACTCACTTTTCCCCCCTATCTTTTTCAGTCTCTGGATGTTTATTACCTCTCAGCTAATAGACTGTGTTGGTGGGGGACTGTGTGCTGGTTTTATTGTATTCAGCTCTATCTGGCTTTGACCATGACTATGCTGATAACAAGTATAATGCATTTGTGTTCAGTAAGATATCACATCCATGAATAAACATCATCTTTGTGACCAGACAAGGATGCAGATGTCTGCTGATGGAAAATTAAACTAGTTTTGTTCCCCAAGTTGAGAGCTAAACAAGAGGGATATGGATGTGCTGGAAGGTGTCCAAAGAAGAGCCGTGAGGATGAGCAGAGGGCTGGAGCTGCTCTGCTGTGCACAGACATTTAAGGAGTTGGGGCTGTTCACTCTGGAGAGAGGAAGGCTCCAAGGTCACCCTATGGTGGCCTTTCAGTATCTTAAGGGGGGCTACAGGAAAGCTGGGGAGGGACTTTTTAGGCTCTCAGGTAGTGATAAGACTTGGGGGAATGGAACAAAGCTAGAAATGGGTAGATTCAGACTGGATGTTAGGAAGAAGTTCTTCACCATGAGGGTGGTGAGACCCTGGAACAGGTTGCTCAGGAAGGTGGTGGAAGCCTCATTCCTGGAGGTGTTTAAGGCCAGGCTGGGTGAGGCTGTAGACAGTCTGATGTAGTGTGAGGTGTCCCTGCCCATGGCAGGGGGGTTGGAACTGGATGATCCTTGTGGTCCCTTCCAACCTTGACTGATTCTATGAGTCTATGATTCTTTTCTTTTCTTTTCTTTGGTAGCAGCAGCCCTTGATGACTAAATACATCTCTCTCTAATAAGCAAGAAAAGAATGTTGCTGCAGGTTTCTTCAAGCAGATGAATCATCAAATCTTACATGAAGATCTGTCGTGGATCATGGCATGACCTCAGTCGAAGCTGAATTGATGGTATTGACCTTTCCTTAATTTTCTGAGTGCTCCAGACATCAAGAGTAATGTTGACAAAGATGTCAGAGATTTACAGCCCAAAATGTTTGAAATAAACCCCAGGTTGCACAGATTCAGAACCTGTCACAAGCTGAAGCTCTGCTCTGGATAAGCAATCTCTGACAAGCCTTAACCTACACTAAAATCTGGACTGGCAGCAACTTCCATAATTTGCTCTGTCAGGTTTATGAATGCAGGAGAGCAACAAGCCCCTAACCACAATTATTAAGCTGAGGGTAAAATCAAAGAAAGAAAGAAAGAAACCATCCTGAAATCCATAAGAATAAAGAATAGCAGCTATCTTTTTTGATTGTTTTTCTTTTTATTTTCATTTGTCTGAAACTAAAAGGCAGGGAAAGAAAAGAGACCCAATAGCATCCTGGCCTGGATCAGGAATAGTGTGGTCAGCAGGACAAGGGGGGTTATTGTCAACACTGGTCAGGCCACACCTTGAGTGCTGTGGCCAGTTCTGGCCTCCTCAATTCAAGAGAGATGTTGAGATACTGGAACATGCCCAGAGAAGGGTGACAAAGCTGGGGAAGGGCCTGGAGCACAGCCCTGTGAGGAGAGGCTGAGGGAGCTGGGGGTGTGCAGCCTGCAGAAGAGGAGGCTCAGGGTAGACCTCATTGCTGTCTACAACTACCTGAAGGGAGGCTGTAGCCAGGTGGGGTTGAGCTCTTCTCCCTGGTGACCAGCAACAGAACAAGGGGACACAGTCTCAAGCTGTGCCAGGGGAGGTCTAGGCTGGATGTTAGGAGGAAGTTGTTGCCACAGAGAGAGATTGGCATTGGAATGGGCTGCCCAGGGAGGTAGTGGAGTCGCTGTGCCTGGAGGTGTTGAAGCAAAGCCTGGCTGGGGCACTTGGTGCCATGGTCTGGTTGACTGTCTAGGGCTGGGTGCCAGTTTGACTGGATGATCCTGAATGTCTCTTCCAACCTCCTTGATTCTATGACACAATGAGTCTATATAAATCTGAGTTACTGCTATGGCTGTTTCTAAGGCTTCCTAGAAACTCTATGATATCTCACACTGTCCAGCATAGGCCACAAGAATTAAAACACAAAGTCCAAAAGTCAAATAGTGAATTTATTCTCCTTCCTCCCCCACACTTTTTTGTTTGTTTTTGTTTGTTTTAAATTTAAGCACTGTCAGAAAATATCTCTGGACCTTTCCACCCCACAAAAGCAAATATGAAGACACTGACATGCCTATCCTTACTGTTAAATAACTGCAATTATCTCCTCAGTGAAGTGCCATAGTTTGCACTGATACTAATTTGTAAAATTCACTTGTAGCTTTCTGTATGTTGAAGAGTTTTGGACGACATTAGTTGGTGCTACATGACAGGCAATTATATGTAAAAATATAGGCTGTGTCATAATAACAGCTATAATAATGGCTCTGCTCTTCATTTGAGATAAGAACTGTTCAACCACTGCTAGTGGATGGATTTCTCCTGACTGCTGGGAGGGGAATTAGACCAGATCCAGCAGCATCTTAAAACTGCACAGAGGGGAAGTCACAACAACTGAAAACTCTTGGCTTAGCAACACACCACAGGTATTCAAGTGATTGCCATTGGAATGGGCTGCCCAGGGAGGTGGTGGAGTTGCTGTTCCAGGAGATGTTCAAGCAAAGCCTGAATGAGACATGTAGTGCCATGGTCTAGTTGACTGGATAGGGCTGGGTGCTAGGTTGGACTGGATGATCTTGGAGGTCTCTTCCAACTTTGTTTATTCTATGATCTTGTTGGAAGATACCTAGAAGGCCACCCAGGCCAGCCAGCACTGAAGAGCCAACACTAAACCACGTCTCTGAGCACCACATCAACTCATGGATTAAATATCCCAGGGAAGTAAATATCCACTAAGATTTTGGAATATCCCTTACATTAGGCTTGTACTAATTGTGCATTGTACTAATTGTGCATTGTACTAATCTATTTAAGGATAAAGATTTCTAAAACCCATCTTATTGATCTCTCCCAACACGTTGCCACTGTCTGCCTTCTCCCTTGAAAATTCCTACATATAGAATGTGGATGGAGCACTGTAAAACTCGAATCAATTCTTGCTCAGATGCACTGAGCTGCATGCAGAAATCTAAAGTGGCATTGGGAGGAATAAAAGTATACTACATGGTGCTTTAGAGCTGCCCATATTGCTCTCCTGCTGTCCTGAAATCAGAAGGTTGGCATTGGTCTTTGAGGGTCTGGAAGAAATCTGGGGAAAATAAACAACCCTCTCCCTTGATATACACACCCCCCCCCAGATATGAGGCTTTAAAACCCCCAAATATTTAGTATATATGTGCAACAGCTAAAATTAATGTTTCTAACTATTGCATAAGTTCATTTCAGCACCCTGTGGTGCTGGGAAGCAGACAGCATGGGTATGGTGGCAGACATTTTCATTATTCAGCACTAGGGAATCAGGCTGAAGTATCTAATTTGCAAGTCTGGCCTTCCTGCACTTCTACAGCCATCAGAGCATGGCTGGAACCTCTAAAGCAGCACACAGAGCAGAAGATTAACTTGGGAGATACAAGTGCACTATGGAAAAAGCTTATGGGGACACATACAGGGTAGCTAAGCAGATACTTTGAGTGCTTATAGCCTTGCCCCCCCCCCCCAGCCAAGACCTTATAGCTTGTGCCCACATCATACAGATAGTCTGTTTGAGCAATAAGCAGCACAGGGCTTCCCTTAGATAAACCCTTGCATCTTCTGACCACCTGACATCAGCTGTATAAAAGCCCTAGTAGGAGCAGATGACACAGATGAGGCCTGGAGCTCACCCACATAGCAGGCAAATATGACCTGAGACATGTTGCAGGTCATGTACCATCACCTTGATTGGCCCCAGACCTGGCAAGGCATTCCAGGAATGGTTCTGCAACTGCTGAATCTGCTCATAAACTTGGATTTGGAGCTGTTTTTCTCCAGCAGTGTAGCTTCAGCTACTTCACTTCTTAAATCCATTGGATGACAAAGTGAATACAGCTCACAACTCTTCACCCAGTAATTCTGTTGCCTAAAGACATACGAGGTGACTGACCACCCACTATGATGTGTTTTGGCCTTTCTGTCACTGAGTTTCATTCATTGGTCTGACTTTATAGCTTCTGGCTGGTAATTGCAGTAAAATAGCCATTCATGTGCCTGCACTGCTAACAGGAGCATTCATAGTCAGCACCATGTCTTAAAGTATTAGCACAATGAATGCAGTCCAGTGGGTCACTGTTGGGTTGAGAACCCAAGTCTGAACTGATCTGCTTTGGTATTAGTCAGTTGAGTGACTCATTGTGCTAGTTTGAAGCTAGCTAGAATGTTCTGGTGAGAAGAATTAGATTATAGGCTGTGAGAAGAAAACAATGGTGATGGCTACTGCACTCATAGGCTTGTTGAGATGTATAAGAACATGAACACAAACACAGATAAGGGAGTCACTGTCTGGGCACTGGGCTGCATTTCTCTCTCTCTAACCTAACCTGCTGTCTGTGTGACCAATCCACCTGCTTCCTAACCCCCTGGCCAGCCCTCCAATATTCCTTGGGCACAAGGCAACATCTGGGGTAAGGTAGAGAAGGGTGGGAGAAGGTGGAAGGGTGGTTGAGAGCCCCTCCTGGGGACACAGGTTTCTGGGAGGGGAGTTGTGTCTCCGAGTTACCTTTTACCTTGTATATTTCTGTCTATAGCTGTAGATATTGTACATTGGAATTGGCACTGGAATGGGCTGCCCAGGGACGTGTTGGAGTCGCTGTCCCTGGAGATGTTCAAGTAAAGCCTGGCTGAAGCACTTAGTGCCACGGTCTGGTTGGTTGGCCAGGGCTGGGTGCTAGGTTGGACTGGCTGAGCTTGGAGGTCTCTTCCAACATGGTTGATTCTATGACTCTATGATAGCAGGAGAAAGCTGTGTTTATAGCTTAACCTTTTCTATTTCCTGACTTCCTAAATATCCAAATTTATCTATAGTATCCTTTGTAAGATATTCTCCATCAAACTGAGCCTGCTAATTACACTAAACTAATTTCTATATATAGTTTTGGGGGCAGGGTTTCAGGAAAGTAAAATAATTCTATTTTTGTCTGTTTCCTGACTCGGCCACGTTAATCCCCTGCCTCCACAACACAGGCTTTGGGCAAGTTAAAACACATTAGGAGGAATTCTAGTGACAGGTGAACTAAAGCCAGTGAGAATTGTTAATTAGAACTTTGCAGGGGAGACAAAAGAATAGGCAAGACATTACATGAAAATCATACACTAAACAGAATTTTTTAAGTCAAATTTGTGGGGAGGGGGAAAAAAAGCCCCAAAGAGTCAATCTTTGCTTTTACTGCATTATGTTAACTACTACTTGCAATTGTTATAAATGTCACTTGCAGGCTTCCAGCTGTTGTGGAATGAGTTTGTTTTTAAAGCACTGCCTGAAGAGAATAATTATTTTGTAATGTTGAAGAGGGTGTTGGGTTTGCTTCTGCTTTTTAATGTGCTTAAGTGAATAATCAAACAGTGTTCATGCCTCAGGTACTTACAATATGATAGGAAATATTTACCTTAGGTATCTAAAGGCTTCATATTCAGTGCTTTGTCTTTCCATTGTGCAGGACACACACGCCTATGCTTGATCAACTTAAACCACTTATGAGTCAAGATTAGGGAACACAAGCCCTGTGAGGAGAGGCTAAGGGAGCTGGGGGTGTTTAGCATGGAGAAGAGGAGGCTCAGGGCAGACCTCATTGCTGTCTACACCTACCTGAAGGGAGGTTGCAGTCAGGTGGGGTTGGTCTCTTCCAGACAACCAGCAACAGAACAAGATGACACAGTCTCAAGTTGTGCTGGGGGAGGTCTAGTCTGGATGTTAGGAGGAATTTGTTGGCATAGAGAGTGACTGGCATTGGAATGGGCTGCCCAGGGAGGTGGTGGAGCTGCTGTCCCTGGAGGTGTTCAAGAACAGACTGGATGGGGCACTTAGTGCCATGGTCTGGTTGACTGGCTAGGGCTGGGTGCTAGGTTGGAGTGGATGATCTTGGATGTCTCTTCCAACCTGGTTGATTCTATGATTTGGTGGTTCTATGATTCTGTTCAAGCCATTCAACAGTTAGATTTTTCACTGAAAGAAAAATTCACTCTTTACAGTTTTTGTGCTGTGTTGTTATCTACACCACAACCTCCAACTTCTGCAATCCACTTTCTTAATTAGTGTAGCTATTTCGAGCTGTAAGTTTGGTTTTATGACCCTCTTTGCTGATATCCATAAATTCCCCTCCTCCTTTTATTGCTGCATAAGCTGGGTGGCCTGAAGCACTGGTTCTCATCTCATGTTGGTTTTACTCTGTGAAATCAATCTGCTGTCTTCAGGGAAGTCACTTGTGATTTAAACCCACAGCAGAGGGTTTAAAGCCAAAGCTTTAAGTTGTAGTGCTACAATTAAACACAACTGAATTGTGGTGGCTTAACACAATGCCTCCTGTCAGCTGAGCAGGTACAAGGAGCTGTGGGCATGCTAACTGTTGAGTGAGTGTAACCCAGCTTACACACAGGAATTAGGCTGAAGACAGCAGAAGATGGAATCATGGAATCAGAGAATGCACTAGGTCGGAAGAATCACAGCATTGTACAATGGTTTAGGTCAGAAGGGACCTCAAAGCTCATCCAATTCCAGCCCCCTGCCATAGGCAGGGACACCTCCCATTAGAACAAGTCACTCAAGGCCTCATCTGACCTAGTCTTGAACACCTCCAGGGAGGAAGCATCCACAACCTCCCTGGCAACCTGTTCCAAAAGACCTCTAGATTTCAACTAGTTCAGCCCCCTTGCAATACGCAGGGACATCCCCAACTAGATTAGGTTGCTAAGAGTCCTGTCACGTTTGATCTTGAAAGTCTCCAGGGAAGGGGCCTCCACCACCTCCTTGGGCAACCTGTTCCAGTAGTTCATAACCCTCCTTGTAAAGAACTTCCTCCTAATGTCCAATCTAAACGTACCCTGCTCTAGTTTTGTTCCTGATCTCATAGACAAGGTAAATTGTATCCTGGAGCCCATCAACACTATTAACTCCAGTAACAGTCAAAGGAGAGAAAGCTGACTGATTTAAACACTGAGTTATGCACTGCCACCAGCTCAGCCCCACCTGGGTGTCACACAGGCAGGTTTTAGCTGCTCAGCAAAAACACTGGGACTCAAGTAAGGCACTGGTTTGCTTCAATCCAACTCTTTTCTAGGCACTTAGGGTGGCATTTGTCTGACCTGTTTTTATACTTCTAAAATGTTATCAGTTTTGGACTAGCAAAGCCAAGCTAAGCAACCATCAAAGGAAACAGCCCTTTGTAGTGGTAAATACATTTTGTTCTTTTATATATATAGGTCTCTGCCCTGTGTAACTTAGGGTGGAGAAATCACACTCCAGAGATACCTTTTTCTGCATTGACTTAAAACTGTAATCTGGATAATCAGGTCAGATGGAGACGCTGAGGATGATGAATCTCTATACATGCAGTAACTCAGAAGCAACATGATGCACTTTATTTGTCCCTTCTCTGCTTTCAGTCATCTCACACAGATTCTCCTCCCTCCACAAAGAAGACCATGAGTGGGAAAAAAAAAAAGAAAGAAGAGAAAATATCTGCAGCTAGAAAAGTTTTTTCAGGTCAGGAAAACTGCAACTGTAGTGACCAGACCACAGCACATAATGGCCTGGAATGCCCTGCTAAAGCCTATGAGCTACTTGCCCTGATTAACAAACTTTCTCCTACACCCAGTTAGAACTTACAGCAAAAGTAATAGCAAGCTGGTAGCAGATAAAGCAGACTGAGTAACTCACTATGCAGAGGAAAAAAGACTTTGCAAGCAGCAAAACGCCAAAATCAATAGGAAAAAAAAATGGTGCACAATCCTGCACCCTTTACATCAGTAGTTTGCAAAGAAACTCAAGACCAGCATTTGATTTGAAATGAATGAGAGCTCTTTAAATTTAAACTTTATAGATTCATTAAACCAGCAAACAAGAATTGCCTATTGTGAACACAAAATCTGGCTTTTTTAGTTTGCTCCATCACAAATAGCTTTAGATACAGCAGTAAAACACATCACAATTTAATCCTTTCTCTATCTTAGTTGTCTGCTTTCAGTAATCTAGAAAAATTGCTTTTTAAAGGAGTGAGCAGCACAGGGAAAAAAAACCCCACAAATTTCCATTCCTCAGCTCTACTTTCTGCTGATATTCAGGAGGATATGCAGATAGTAGAAGAAAGCCTTCACTAAAATACACTGTGCAGGTCTCTTTACCTGCCAGTAAATTAGACAGGGTTTGTCCTGTCTAATTTACATCTGGAAAACACTTGAATAAGCTCTAAAGAAAAACATGGGAAGCTCACAATGACCAAAAAAAACCCTATAATTACAAGTAAACCCAAATTTTACAGTGTTTGTTTTGTTTTAAACACACTGATAAAGCCATGTTGCACTTGTGTGTATTTGCATTTTATATGGGTATTAGCATTTTGTATGTGTTTGCAGAGCACGTAAGAAAAATGCAGCCTTCATGTTGATAGAGATTGATAGGATATTACTACAACACTTAGGATATGAATAGTAGTAAGGATGATCAGCAAACAACAGCCTCACAGTAGTAGTCTTGAATTAAATGGCATGCAAAGCTCTGAAGTAGACTATGAATATAGAAGGCAATCATTAAAGATGAGAAACTCCTTAATGGAAATGCTCCTAGGAGAAGTTTCCTCATATATCTTCTAACTTTCTAGTTTTTAAGTGTTCATCTGTGGTAAGCAAAGCTTTCTCTCTCCTTCATAAAACATCACAGTTGCATTGTTCTCTTACTGGTGACAGGCAAGCATGAAAACATGGTGCAAGAGATGATAAACACTTGCGAAGAGCTATGGCTCCCGCAGCCTACCTATGTGTGCATCATTTACTCCTAGAAACATCATGCAGAGCTTTAGACTTCCTCTTATGAAATTCAGCATTATTTGAATTTCAGATTCTCAATGATTTTATCATTTTTAGGATGCTCCCTTCAGAGAACAGTCACTCTGTGCCTTGACGTGGGGATTTCACTGTTGCACACACCAACGCACTGCACCTTCAGGTTGGTGCTTCAGCTCAGACGCTCGTCTCTTTCTGCCTTGCTGGTTGTGGTCTCCAACTGCATTTGCCTAGAGCCTGAGTAGGTCAAGGGGTTTTATTTGGACTACTATGATTAAATGTGTTTCTTAAGCAGCTCTTTAGCCATGTGGGAGTGCCTATTCCAGCAGATGTTACGGTGCTCTTCCACTCGAGGAACATCCCAGAGAAGAGATTATACTAATAGCCTCTTCTTTCTATGCAGAAAACCAGCAACTTAATGCTGACCTACATTCACACAACTTCACTGCTTCCACTGCTCCTGTCACCTAGTTAACAGGTGTAGACAAAACTCCCAAATTAGCTAGTCCCCTCCTTATTTCTACCATAGTGGCTAGGCAGAGAGAAAATTGTGTATAGGGAAGATACAAGATATCATAGACTCATAGAATGGTTTAGGCTGGAAGGGACCTCAAAGATCATCCAGTTTCCACCCACTGCCATAGGCAGGGACACCTCCCATTAGAACAGGATGCTCAAGGCCCCATCCAACCTGGCCTTGAACACCTCCAGGGAGGGATCGGCCACAACCTCCCTGGACAATCTGTGCCAGTGTCTCACTCTCACTGTAAAGAACTTCTTCCTAAAATCCAGTTTCAATCTTCCCTCTGCCATTTAAATCCATTACTCCTCATCCTATCATTAAAAGACCTTGTCAATAGTCCCTCCCCAGCCTTCCTGTAGCCCCCTTCAGATCCTGGAAGGCCACTCCAAGGTCTCCTCAAAGCCTTTTCTTCTCCAATCTGAAGCGCCCCAACTCTCATAGCCTGTCCTCAGAGCAGAGCTGCTGCAGCCCTCTGAGCGTCTTTGTGGCCTCCTCTGAACTGGCTTCAGCACTTCCATGTCCTCCTTGTGTTGGGGGTTCCAGAACTGCCCCCAGGACTGCAGGTGGGGTGTGAGGAGAGCAGAGCCAAGGGGCAGAATCCCCTCTCTTGCCCTGTGCCCACACTGCTCTGGCTGCAGCTCAGCACGGGGTTGTGTCTGGGCTGCACTCACACTGCAGACTCCTTTTGAGCTTTTCCTCAGCCCAGACCCCCATGGCCTTTTCCTCAGGGCTGCTCTCAGCTGTTCACCATATCAATTGCCTGCACAAAGTCTCTTATTTGAAACACATTCCACCTTTGCATTTTCTTTACCAGACTCTTGGTCTTATTGAAAAGTAGTAAAGTAAAATCTTGTATGCTGTCATTTTGGTTCATTGATGGCAGTGCACAAGTTACACAAGCATTTGAGGTTAGTTTCCCCATGCTTGGAGGTGTTTAAGGCCAGGCTGGATGGGGCTGTGGGCAGCCTGATCTAGGGTAGGGTGTCCCTGCCCATGGCAAGGGGGTTAGAACAGGATGATGCTTGTGGTGCCTTCCAACCCTGACTGATTCTATGACTCTGTGATTCTAAGATGCTGAGGAAACTGGAGCATCTCTCTGATGAGGACAGGCTGAGACAGCTGTGGCTCTTTAGCTCTGAGAAGTCTGGGAGGGAATCTACTCAGTGCTGATCAATATCTAAAAGGTGGAGGCCATGAGGCTGGGGCTGGGCTCTTTTCAGTGGTTCCCAGTGATACGGTAGATTGGACTGGATGATCTTGGAGGTCTCTTCCAACCTGGTTGATTCTATGAAGCAGCAATAACTACAAACTTCACCACAGGTGATTTCCCTTCAAGAAAAATCCTTTACTTTGAAGGTGCCAGAGCACTGGCCCAGGCTGCCCAGAGAGTTTGTACCTGAGCTGACTGAAAACCAGCTGCATCCCCTCTCCAAAACTGGCCACGTTATACCTTGGTGTGATGCCAAGGCACAGAAATCGACCTGCCTTAAGAGTGGCAGCCCAAGCAGCCATCCAATCTCAGGACAGACTATTGGGATTTTTGCATTGTGATTTAATATTTACCTAAACTTGGGATTGAATAGGATATTTTAAAGAAAGATATGGCATTTTAGGTGAAATATTCTACTAATGCTTTTGTGTTTACTCTGCTAATCAATAGAAGAACTTCTACTTTCCCTTGCAGGCTGGCTAGAATTGTAATGGCACGTATATAATTCCTCCAAGACTACCACATAAAGTTATTTCAAGTAAAAATAAAACATAGTTTAAAAAGTAATTTTAATTATTTATTGATATAATTAAGCTGTATTAATGCCTTTTATTATCCATATTAAAAATTCACAAGGGTTTTCATCCCTTTCATCTTTATTAGATGTGTCATAACTCGCTATGTATTTTCATGAACTATTGATGAATATGAAATGCTAAAACCCAATTTTTCCCTTTTAGTTATAATGACTATGTGGGGAGTATATTAATATTTGAAGAAGCAGTTAAATTTGCTAGTTAGTAGCATTTCTACTACTTTCTCTTAGCATGCAGTACAAAGGTAACATCCTCAATACACACAGCCTGCAACTTCTTGTAGATGAAAGCAAAAGTGCAAGTAGTATATCTCATAATTACCTATGCCTCCTTATCTCACACAAGTAACAGCATTTTGATAACATAAAGAAGACACTGAACACTTGGAGTACTGCATCCACTTCTGGAGCCCCTATTACAAGAAGGATGTGGAAATGCTGGAGTATGTCCAAAGAAGGGCCATGAAGATGATCAGAAGGCTGCAGTAGCTCTGCTATGAGGAGAGATTGAAGGAGTTGGGGCTGTTCAGTCTGGAGAAGAGAAGGCTTTGAGGTGACCTTATTGTGGCCTTTCAGTACCTGAAGGGGCCTACAAAAAAGCTGGAGAAGGACTTCTTAGGCTTTCAGGGAGTGACAGGACTTGGGGGAATGGAGCAAAGCTGGAGGTGGGGAGATTCAGACTGGATGTGAGGAGGAAGTTGTTGAGCATGAGAGTGGTAAGAGGCTGGAATGGGTTGACCAGAGAGGTGTTTGAGGCTCCATCTCTGGAGCTGTTTAAAGTCAGGCTGGATGAGGCTGTGGGCAGCCTGCTCTAGAGTAGGGTGTCCCTGCCCATGGCAGGGAGTTTGGAACTAGATGATCCTTGTGGTCTCTTCCAACCCTGACTGATTCTATGACCACACAGGTAAACATGGTGCTAGCTTGGACTGGATAATCTTGGTGGTCCCTTCCAACCTGGCTGATTCTATGACTCTGTGAAACAGGCAGCAGCTTCAGTGTTAAAGACAATTTCACAGATGGGTTTTTGTAAGAGAAAAAAAATATTTTTCCCTTCTAAACTTTAGTATTTTTTCTTTTAACTTAAACTCACCTTTGGAAGAGCTAATTACTTCCTTGCCATAGAAAAATGACACTAAAGTAATGTAGGATATGTCCATAATTAAGAAACACTAGTAGAAGGAATTTGGAACATAGGCCAACTTGGGTATTTTTAGTAACTTTCATTTCTATTATTTGATGAGATTTTTAAAACTTCTTTAGCATTTGTTATTTTATAACCTGCATAATGACAAAGTCTTTCCAGGCCAATGACATCTTCTGGTATAGTTAACTTTCAGTGTATCGAGAGCTCTAAAACACTTACGCTACCTTATGCTGACCAGGGTGATCCATTTAAAACCAGTAGTCCTTGCAGTCATAGAATCAAGCAGGTTGGAAGAGACCTCCAAGATCATCCAGTCCAACCTATCACCCACCCCTGTCCAATCAACCAGACCATGGCACTAAGTGCCTCATCCAGGCTTTTCTTGACCACCTCCAGTGATGGTGACTCCACCACCTCCCTGGGCAGCCCATTCCAATGCCAATCACTCTCTCTGTGAAAAAAATCCTCCTAACCCAATTAACTACTTTGAGAAAACCTATTCTTTCATTGCCTAAATGAACAATGCTAATGTATACCTGTTCTTAAGTGTCAGTATTTCTATACAGAAATATGTGGAAAATAAATACTACAAACTAGGCAGTGATTAGAAAGTAATTATCTCTCATTAACACAAAGCCATTGTTATAAGGATGTTAAGCAATGCAAAGAACACAATAAAACAAGAACTGAAGCCCTCAGACAACAATACATTACTCAACCCAAATTTGTTAGCAGGTCAGTTGCCTTGCTTAGGGGCAGGTCCTGCTCTGTGTTATGCATTTGCACAAATGAGAGCTTGTACAAACTGCACGAATGAGGAGATTGAGTCCATCAGCAGTAAGTTTAGAGATAACACCAAGCTAGTAGCAGGTGTTGATCTGTTGGAGGGTAGGAGAGCCCTGCAGAGGGACCTTGCCAGGCTACATGGGTGAGCAGAGGCCAACGGGATGAGATTGAACAAGGCCAAGTGCAGGGCTCTACATTTTGGCCACAACAACTCCAAGCAGCGCTTCCAATGGCATCCTGGCTTCTACAAGGAACAGTGTGGCCAGCAGGACAAGGGAGGTTACTCTGCCCCTGTGCTCAGCACCACTCAGGCCACACCTTGAGTGCTGTGTCCAGTTCTGGGCTCCTCCATTCAAGAGAGCTGCTGAGGTGCTGGAAGATGTCCAGAGAAGAGCAGCAAGGCTGGGGAGGGGCCTGGAGCACAGCCCTGTGAGGAGAGGCTGAGGGAGCTGGGGGTGTGCAGCCTGCAGAAGAGGAGGCTCAGGGCAGAGCTCATTGGTGTCTGCAGCTACCTGAAGGGAGGCTGTAGCCAGGTGGGGTTGGTCTCTGCTGCCAGGCAACCAGCAACAGAACAAGGGGACACAGTCTCAAGTTGTAGCAGGGGAGGTGTAGGCTGGATGCTAGGAGGAAGTTGTCAGAGAGAGTGATTGGCATTGGAATGGGCTGCCCAGGGAGGTGGTGGAGTCAACCTTATTGATTCTATAAATCTAAATATAGGAGTAGTCACTGTTCATGTGCAGAAAAGCTGAGGAGCTGCCCAACCACCCACAGGAGCAAACATTTCTTTTAGGGGGACATTTTCTTTCTCTGCCTCTAGATGAGCTGCAAAATTCAAAAGCAGTATCCTCACATTTACGTCATTAAAATCTGTTTTCATCATTTATTCATTAAACAGCAGTAAAGAATAGCAGCAATGCACAAGGTTTTGAAGTTAATTTCATGAAAGCTCATGTGGACTGGTATTTAAATAAATAACTTTAACAATGAATTAAGTCTCATTGACCTGAATTATTCCATGCTGGTGTAGGGGAAGCCAGGCAAAAATCAGATAGAAAGCAAGTGGAAAACTACATCACTGAGAAATTGGGATTGTATTTTGTAATCATTTGCCATTGGTTTTGTAGAATAAACTGCAACTCAGTTTAAAGAATCATAGAATCTGTCAGGATTGGAAGGGATCACAAGTTTGTAGTTATTGCTCCTTGTCGTATCACTGGGAACCACTGGAAAGAGCCCAACCCCAGCCTCATGGCCTCCACCCTTTAGATACTGATCAGCACTGAGTAGATTCCCTCCCAGACTTCTCAGAGCTAAAGAGCTGCAGCTATCTCAGCCTGTCCTCATCAGAGAGATGCTCCAGTTTCCTCAGCATCTTAGAATCACACAATCATAGAATCAGTCAGGCTTGTAAGGGACCACAAGGATCAACCAGTTCCAACTCTCCTACCATGGGCAGGGACAGCCTACCCTAGAGCAGGCAGCCCACAGCCTCATCCAGCCTGGCCTTAAACACCTTCCAGAGATGGGGCCTCAGCCACCTCCCTGGGCAACCCATTCCAGCCTCTCACCACTCTCATGCTCAACAACTTCCACCTCACATCCAGTCTGAATCTCCCCACCTCCAGCTTTGCTCCATTCCCCCCAGTCCTGTCACTCCCTGAGAGCCTAAGAAGTCCCTACCCAGCTTTTTTGGAGGCCCCCTTAAGATACTGGAAGGCCACAAGAAGGTCACCTGGGAGCCTCCTCTTCTCCAGACTGAACAAAGGATGCCAAAGCACATCATGACTTGCTTAGTTAGTGCTCTCCCAACATAGAGCAATCAGAACTAGCTGCTGAATACACCTATAGAATTACTCAACTAATAAAAAGGTAAACTTGATCTCCCATATTCTAAATGTTTGTTCTAGCACCCTATTTGTTCTTCTGTTGGAAAAATACCTCAGTAAAAATGTAACTAATGCAAAAAAAAAAAAAAAAAAAGGAAAAAAAAAAAGAAAAGGAACAAGAAAAGGAACTAAGCAAAAAGGAGCAACTGAGGTAGCTGGGGCTGGTTAGCTTGAAATAAAGGAGGCTGAGGGGAGATCTCATTGCTGTCTACAGCTACCTGAAGGGACATTGTGGCGAGGCTGCTGCTGGGCTCTTCTCACAGGTAAAGACAGAACAAGCTGAGCCTGGAGAGGTTTAGATTGGACATTAGGAAAAAAAAAAAAAATCATGTAGAGAGTGATCAGGGACTGGAATGAGCTGGAATGAGGTGGTGGAGTTGCCCACCCTGGATGTGTTTAAGGGTGGTTTGGATGTGGAGCTTAGGGATATGGACTAAGGTGAATCTTGTAGAGTAGCATTAGAGGTTGGGCTTGGTGCTCCTGAGGGGTTTTGCCAACCTGCATGTTTCTGTGGTTCTATATAGAGTCACTAGTAGAGAGTCACTAGGCAAGAAGGTAGACAGTAGCATCACTCAGAAACTCAGGTAGTAAAGACAAAAGTAGAACATAGTCCTCCATGGCACCAATAGCTGTCTTAGTTTTTCCCTCTTGCAGACTCCTGCTTTATAATTCCAACTGCAGGTCCTTCAGTCTGAAGGAGAGCCATGAGAGGACAGTTTATTTCATTGCTCAGATGTGATTTATCTGCAAATTCATTCCACTGTGCAGTGAAGAAGGCAGAAATCTCAAAGAAAAATAGTACATTATAAAATAATTAAAGATGATATCATAAGCCACAGGCAGCGGAGCCAAATGAAGGCTGCATGGAAACTTTGCTATGTAGATATTCTGGGGAAAATTAGAATATTTATTTTAGCAACTGGAAGATTTCAGTCTTTAATCAGTTGTACATTACCAGTAATGGACTGGGAATTATTGGCTTAGTCTCTTAGGGCAGAGGGAAAAAACCCTCTAACCAGATGTGCTCTTTAACCTACAGACTACACCACAATACAATAAGGGCTCAAAATACAATCCACTCTTGGGGAAGGAAAAAAACCTGTGACACATCATAGTCTTCTCTTTAGATTCAAAAAGAAAAGAGGCTGCTACAAGTATTTTAGTCAAAACCATAAAACAGAGTGGCTACAGAGGTAGAAAATGCTTAAAGCATGGGAATCAAAAGTACATCAAAAGGCAAAAAGCTACCTTGTTCTCATGGCAGCCCATCAGTAACCTAATTGCATGACAGAGTCCTCCAGAGGAAACTTGAAGGATGCTAAAAGAAATGTCCAATGGGAGTCTTTTGGGAGACAGATGCCACTTCACAAAAAATAGACTTTATGGTTACAAATTGGACTTGCTCTGATTATTGTCCAGAGATAAGGTGGCTGAAAATACAGTTAGATGCTGTACAAACAGAAGCCAATTTCTTCAGGAGTGGTAGAAATTTGACAACATGCTGACTGGAGGTGTATGATGGCAACATGAAACACCCCAGACTCTTTTTTGAGGAAGAATCATTAAAGGACTTTGCTGAGTGAGTTCATTATTAAGAATACCATCTAGGAGCTCAACAGGAGCCAGCAGTGAGCACTTGCAGCCCACAAAGTCAACCAGATCCTGGGCTGGATCAGGAAAAGTGTGGCCAGCAGGGCTAGGGAGCTGATTCTGCCCCTCTACTCCGCTCTGCTGAGACCCCACTTGGAGTACTGCATCCAGTTCTGGAGCTCCCATTACAAGAGGGATGTGGAGATGCTGGAGTGTGTCCAGAGAAGGGCCAGGAGGATGCTCAGGGGCTGCAGAAGCTCAGCTGTGAGGACAGACTGAAAGAGTTGGGGATGTGCAGTCTGGAGAACTGAATGGGTGACATTGTTATGGACTTTCATTATCTGAAGTGGGCTACAAAAAAGCTGGGGAGCAACTTTTTTGGCTCTCAAGGAGTGACAGGACTGTGGGGAATGGAGCAAAGCTGGAGGTGGGGAGAGTCAGGCTGGATGTGAGGAGGAAGTTGTTGAGCATGAGAGTGGTGAGAAGCTGGAATGGGTTGCCCAGGGAGGTGTTTGAGGCTCCAACCCTGGAGGTGTTTAAGGCCAGGCTGGATGAGGCTATGGCCAGCCTGCTCTAGGGTAGGGTATTCCTGCCCACGTCAGGGGGTTGGAACTAGATGATCCTTGTGGTCCCTTCCAACCCTGACTGATTCTATGATTCTATGATCTTTTGCCTGTCTTTATGAACATGGTGAAGACAGTCTCTAAAGAGCTTTAGAATCCTCTAAGCTAAATACCTAAATGCATTATTACTAAGGAATTATACTTGTCCCACAGAATTACCTTACCTTAGACATTTGGTTATCTTCCAAATTGTTTGGGTTTGGTTTATGTTACTTGAGTGGTGTTATATGAGATGCTTTTCAATGAAATGCCAGCAGTTACTCTGTGGCCTCATATTCACCATAAATATTTTTTCCTAACAGATGAAATCTCAGCATTCTCAACTGAATGAGAAAGCAGTGTTTGGAAAGTTTGTAGTATAGCTTTTTTTAAACACAGCAGGTAGCACAAAATGTTAAATGTGAAGCTATATCCCTGGGTACTCATTAGAGCAGTGGAAAGGAGCAGAAAGTTGGTGTTTGAAAACTTCATTTGCATTGGAGTTCCCTAATTGCACCTAATGAAAAAAAAACCAACAAAAACAACAGCAACCCACAACCAAAATCAACCAACAAATCAACCCCCACAAAGCACTGGATAGGCAGGGTTTGCCCTCCTCTCTTTCACAGCACAGAATCACAGACTGTAGTGAATTCACAGAAGGTTAGGGGCTGGAAGCGACCTCAAAAGCTCCTCCAGTCCAAACCCCTGCCACAGCAGGATCACCTACACCAGATCACACAGCAGCACACCCAGGCAGATCTTGATTATATCCAAAGAGGGAGACCCCACAACCTCCCTGGGCAGCCTGTTCCAGTGCTCTGTCACCCCCACAGGGAAAAAAAAATCTTCCTCATGTTTACATGGAACTTGCTATGTTTCAACTTCCACCCATTGCCCCTTGTCCTGTCATTGGGCATCCCCCAGCAGAGCCTGGCTCCAGCCTCCTGGCACTCACCTTTTTACATCTTTATAAACATTGATGAGATCACCTCACAGTCTCCTCTTCTACAAACTAAAGAGATCCAGCTCAGTGTCTCCTCATAAGGAAGATGTTAAACTTAGAATCATAGAATTGGAGGGGACCTCTAGAGGTCATCAAGTCCAAGCCCCTTGCAGTAAGCAGGGACATTGCCAACTAGACCGGGTCACTCAGAGCCCCATCAAGTCTGACCTTGAAAGTCTCCAGGGATGGAGCCTCCATGATCTCTCAGGGCAACCTGTTCCAGTCTTCCACCACCTTAATAATAAAGAACTTCTTGCCAGCCAAACTAAATCTACCCTATTCTACTTTCAAACCATTTCCCCTTGTCCTAATGCCACGTGCCTTTGAAAATGACGATGTGATAGATGGCTGGAATGAATTCATGCTGCAGGTGAACAATCTGGCACCACACACAGTCTTCAAAACCAAACAAAATTCCCATTTCTATGTGCCTGTGAAGTGCAACAAGAATGGAAACCAGCACTGGTCACAGAAGCAAGGTGAGTACGAGTGGGCTGGGATGTAAACTATATAGTCTAATTGATCACCTCCTCATGTCTGTGTGGTGAGGTGCAGCCAGTTGCTGCTAAGCAGTGGAGGTTCTCCACTGCAGTATGTTATTTGTGCCTTCTGTGTGGGATCTCCTATTCCAACTCTTTTAGCTTAGAGTTTACACTCTTTGTATGAAGGGTTAAAGTATAGCTCTTCATCTGTAATCAGAAAAAAAGGCAAATCAGAGAATCACAGCACGGCAGGGGTTGGAAGTCACTTCTGAAGGTCATGTAGTCCAACTACCCCACTAGAGCAAAACCTCCCAGAGTAAATCACACAGGAACACATCCAGAGATGGAGTCTCTGCAACCTCTCTGGGCAGCTTGCTCCAAGGCTCTGCCACCCCCAAAGGACAGATGTTTTTCCCTTATGTTTACAGCTTGTGTCCACGTTTGTCCTGTCACTGAACACCACGGAGAAGAGTCTGGCTCCATCCTCCTGACACTTGCCCTTTACCTAGTGATCAGCATTAACAAAAACACCTCTCAGGCTGCTCTTCTCCAGGCTAAACAGCTCCAGCTCTCTCAGCCTCTCCTCACAAGACAGATGCTCCAGTCCCCTCAGCATCTTAGTGGCTCTTTGCTGGATTCTTTCCAGTAGTTTCCTGTCTTTCTTGAGCTGTGAAGCCCAGAACTGGACACAATAGTCCAGATGAGACCTCACCAGGGTAGAGAAGAAGGGGAGGAGAACCCCTCTCAATCCGCTGGCCACACTCTTCTTACTGCACGCAAGATGCCATTGGCCTTCTTTGCCACACCTGCACGAGCTGAGAACTCTTTCTACTCTTATGAGAGGAACCTGTTTGTGGCTGAGAACTGCTCTGAAATCCAGCTCACCCAGCTTTTTAAGCACTGGCATAAATTGTTTAAATTGGTTTCCACAGAGCCCACTGTATCCTGTTGCAGCATGGCTTCTGACAGCAGGTTTAATTTGCTTGGAAATCGAAACTATAATCCACATCCTTTCTGCAATGCAAAACACTGTGCATATTTCATGACCTAACATTTTATCCCCCTTGCCATGTAAACAGCACCTTTAAGGTTGATTGAAATATGATTTAAATGTAAATCTTCTCCCCCCTACTACTACCACTGTTTTTATCTTTTAAAATAGCATTAAACACACTTTATGGCCATTCAGCCCAGTACATTCTCTAGCAGAGAGGAGATAATTAAATCTATTTTTCCTGTAAAATGTCATAAGGCTACGTCATTTTCTGAGCAGATGCACCAGTATAGATTAAAGTATATCAGAAATTATTCCCTGTGTTGCAGCACAAGATGAAAACATAACAGAGCATTTGCTAGTGAGACTTGGTTGGAGTCAGTTTCAATGTATTGTGATCCAATCTGAGCGAGCAAAATGTTTTAAAAAAGAAAGAAACCAACTCTAAAGTAATTCTGAGTGAGCCAAGTGTTTGAATCACAAAACAACTGCAGTTGGAATCATAGAATCAACCAGATTGGAAGAGACCTCCAAGATCATCCATTCCAACCTAGCACCCAGCCCTAGCCAGTCAACCAGACCATGGCACTAAGTGCCACAGCCAGGCTTGGCTTCGACACCTCCAGGGATGGCAACTCCACCACCTCCCTGGGCAGCCCATTCCAATGCCAATCACTCTCTCTGACAACAACTTCCTCCTAACATTCAGCGTAGACCTCCCCTGGCACAGCTGGAGACTGTGTCCCCTTGTTCTATTGCTGCTTGCCTGGCAGCAGAGCCCAACCCACACCTGGCTACAGCCTCCCTTCAGGTAGCTGCAGACAGCAATGAGCTCTGCCCTGAGCCTCCTCTTCTGCAGGCTGCACACCCCCAGCTCCCTCAGCCTCTCCTCACAGGGCTGTGCTCCAGGCCCCTCACCAGCTTCATTGCTCTTCTCTGGACACATTCCAGTATCTCAACACATGTTCCAGTATCTCTGGAAAGGACCTCCAAAGGTCATCTCATCCAACCCCTTGCTAGAGCAGGTTTTCCATCAATATTTCCAGACAGGTTTTGAATGTCTCTGGAACAGGAGACTCCAGCACCACTCTGGGCAGCCTGCTCCAGGACTCCAGCACCCTCACAGCAAAGAAGTTTTTTCACTAGTTCAAGTGCAGGCTTCTGTGTTCTGGTTTATACTTGCTGACTCCTGTCCTAATACTGAATATAGACTAGCCCCATCTTCACAACCTCCACAGGTTGTTCAGCCTGGAGAAGATAAGGCTCAGGGGACACTTTATTCCTCTCTACAATTGCCTGAAAGAAGGTGTAGCCAGGTGGGGGTTGATGTCTTCTGCCAGACACCCAAGGAGAGAACAAGAGGACACAGTCTCAAACTGCACCAGGGCAGGTTTAGCATGGACATTAGGAAGAAATTCTTCACAGAAAGATTGGTTGGCATTGGAATGGGCAGGGAGGTGTTGGAATC
Source organism: Pogoniulus pusillus (assembly GCF_015220805.1). Classification (NCBI taxonomy): domain Eukaryota; kingdom Metazoa; phylum Chordata; class Aves; order Piciformes; family Lybiidae; genus Pogoniulus; species Pogoniulus pusillus. The sequence continues at coordinate 10,659,674 of NC_087296.1, read as the reverse complement.
CCAGCCCTGGAGTGTTTAAAAGGAGGCTGGATGAGGTAGTTGGTGCCATGGTTTAGTTGATTAGAAAAGTTAGGTGATAGGTTGGAGTCTATGATCCTAGAGGTCTCTTCCAGCCTGGTTAATTCTGTGATTCTTTAGATATTGACCATGCCCTCTCTTTCTGCTCTTCTCCAGTCTAAACAGCCCCAGGTCTCTCAGCTTTTCCTCATAAGAGAGATGCTCCAGCCCTCTCAGCATCTTTATAGCCTTCCACTGGACACTCTCTAATATTTCTCTGTCCCTATTGAACTGGGTAGACCAAAACTGGACACAATTCCAGGTAAGGCCTCACCAGGGCAGAGTAGAGGGGAACTGGAATCTCCCTTGATCTACTGGCCCAACTCTTCTTAATGTACCCCAGGATATCACTCTTCATGAATGCACATTGCTGGCTCATGGTGAACTTGTCCACCAGTACTTTCAGGTCCTTCTTAGCAAAGCTGCTTTCCAGCAGGTCATCTCCTAACTTCTACTGGTGCAGCTGCAGGGCTGTACACTTGCAGTTCAGCATAGTTGTTATTCTGAAAGTGGTCTTCATGGGAGGTAGGAGATCATGGTTGTTTTCCTCCTCTGAATTTTGTACCTCACATTTAACCTTCCTTGGAGCTTTAGAACAACAGACAATTAGATACACACGAATCAAAACTGCTCCCTGCATGCAATTTAGGTTTCTCTAACAACCTACACTTGGGACCTTTAGGTAGACTTGAATGCAGTGAGTGACTTTTGCTTACAGACTGGCTGAAGGAGGAGTCTGACATCAGTGAATCTGCCTGGTCATCAGTGAACCCCTGGAAATCCAGCATCTGGAATGCAGAATCCTCCTATCTTCCTGTTACAGCTCTACAGATTGCTGTTTCCCCTTTCTTCAGGGGTAGTGAACCATCCTCCCAGGGTGAAATAAACCAAACAATGTGCACATACTCTTGGAGGCCCCTTTGCTACATCAGACACGGATATTTGAAGTTTCAGCATTTTCCTCCTGCTTAGGTGCTTCATACTAGAGTTGGGCTTGAAACTTTCCGTAGAGATCAATGAACATGGCAAAATAATTGATAGTGTATTTCACTGCTACCAGAGCCTTTGGTAAAATAGAAGGTACAAAAGAAACGGTGCCATAAATCCTAGTGGGATACATATAATTCTAAACAGCTGTTCCAGAACTCTGACAGCTTCTGTTGAAAATGTTGGGGTTTATAAAGCAAAGAGTCAGAAGATATGTGTGGCTATAAAATAATTTCTCATTATCGGTGGGGGTAGAGGAGCGTAAAATAGCAGCCACAGACTTCACTAATGATTGCACACTGTAGAGAAGCAGAAACAGATGCATTGCTGACTTTGGAACAGGTTGAACCATTTAAGAGAAGGAACAGACATCAAAACACACATCGGTTGCATGGACTTGAGATGAAGTAACCAGAAATAAATAACCTTCTTCAAAGAATATTTTGTAAAGATCTTTGCTGTCAGTTGTAAGACACAAACATAAAGAGCATCATCTGGTTTCCTCCTTCTGCTTGCTCCTTTTCAGCTCAATCCTTTCAGGCTTTCCAGAAGAGGTTGACAGTGTGCTTGCAAACCTTCCCAGAATATTTTGTCCCAAATATATTGCTTACAGGCCTCTTTTGCCCACCTCTACCAGCAGTCTGCCAGAGTTTCTGGGTGTCACTGCATTTCCATCCCCTCGGCAAAGATAAATGTTTGACACTTGGTTTATTACTGTCTCCAAGGTAACATACAATAGAGAGCAATACAATTGCTCTGATCAAACTAAATCTAATAAATCTTACTTGAAGACATAAGACATTCTATTAAAAAAAAATGTAGCAGAAACAGGATTCAAAGGTCCCTTGAAATAATATTGCAAATCTCTAGCTAAACATTTGCAGAAGTATTGAAGAGACCTTACCTAGGGGAGCTGATGTCCACCTCAGTAGGTACAGCCACGCATTGAGGAGCCCTGTGGCATGCTGCATTGCCCGAGTTCCACCTCTCACCAGAAGCATTGGCCAGTGCTCTTGTACAGGGCTAACCCTCCAGGGCAGTAACCATGAACCTGACCCTAGGTGGTCTTGACCCCTCCCCAGGACTGGGTCTGAACATCACCAGGTGATTCATGGTTAGCCCATTCCCCCTTCCTGTCTATTGGTCTATAAAAGCAGGGGGGCTTCCTGTTCTCTCTCTCTGCACTCCCTGCCTCTTTGCTTACCAGCATCACCATCCTGTTCCTCTTTGTTTTACCACATGGCCATCACCCACGAGGCAGACAAAGCCATAACCATCAAAGTGGGGTTGCAGTTACACGTTTTGTATTTGTGTTCCCTTCTCTGTACCTCTGTAACTTCCCTACCTCAGATACCTTTTTAATTTATGGTTAAACTTTTCTTTTTAACTTCCAAATCAGAGAGAGATGATTTACTTGGCTGTGCTTACCTTTTCCTCACTCTACATCTAATTCCTTTCTTTTGGGAAAGAAGGGGGAAGAGGGAAGGGCACTCTATAAAGTTGTTCTTGGTTCTATCAAATATATTGAGTCTCTGGGAATTTAAAGTAGAACCAAGACAGATCTGCACCTCAGTGCGGGACCTGCTGCTCCTTCTTCCTACTCTGCTGTCCAGTATAGAGCTGACACCCACCACTGAGAAACACATGGTGCTGAGGAGTGCATCTCAAGACCTCCCTGTAGCAACTGACCATTAAGTATAGAGTTTTCACTATTTAGAATCTAAAAGGCAAAATGCAATCAGTGCAGGACACAAGCATGCAACAGCAAGAAAAAAAGCAAGCCTGGCGTGAGCCTCTACATGGAAATCCACTGGAGATTTCCTGCTGGTTGTAGTGTATTAGATGCACCTCTAAGTCCTCCCTAGGTATGTCAGAGATGCACCTGCAGTGCACGCAGAGGTTTGAGCAGGTCTCAGCTAGCTCAGCGGAGCACTGAGCTGCAGCATCGTTGCACTTGGTGTGGGTGATTTAGCCAAGGCAGGCAGTGGGAGAGAAGCACACTTTCTCAGTACAGCTACACTGCATACATCCATCTTCTGCAAGTGCAAACATTTCCTAAAGCCTGAGTTGTGATAAAGCTGATAAAGACCCAGATGCTCCTTCCAGTTTTGAGCTCAGATCCAGTTTCCAAAACAGAAACCAATTTTTGGTAGGGTATTTGGACAAAAAAATATAATGCCCTTCACTTCCCCTCCATGTTCTGAAAACTTCTCTCCTCTGAGCTTCACTGGGTAGGATTCTGATCCAACACAAAGAAAAACATCTACAGAAACTTAATCAAATGTTGGCATTTGATCATAAGAGCCTCTCTATTACTTGGCCAGAACTCCATACTGTCAATACTCATAAGCAATTATCAACCCCCCCTACGGCTCTTTAAGCTGCTGAGTGCAGAGCTCATAAGAGGTTTTAAGAAATGTATCTTGAAATGTACCACTGGTAGCAATTCTGCACAAACTCCTTCCTGCTTGATAAAAAAGAATTAACTCATCTCAGTAAAGGATGTCCAAGTGTAACAGATTATTTGGATGGAGAAAAATGGGATTTCATATTGTGGATTTGCTCTGGCTGTCTGAAAGATAACTAGAGAACTTATTTTTCACTCTATTTAAAACATCCATTGGAGATGTCTTGCTGCATTATTTGAATATATATATATATATATGGTAATTACCCAGAGATGACCACCCTTCCCTTCCTAACTGAAAGCAAGGATCACAGTAACACATTATTTGATGTCTAGATGACTTCTAAATGAAGAAACATATTTTTATCCCCCCTTGTGAAAAAGTTAGGATATATGCAAACAGCTTTAAATGCCATTAATGGAATTACCTGCATAAATCTTTTTATTTGAATGTGACTCCACAGTTTATATATAGATTTAATGTCTTTTTTTTTTTTTTGGGGGGGGGGGGGGGGCTCAGTATTTATCTTTTAAAGAAAAAGATCTTCACTCAGCAAGGAGATTTTAGTACATTTTGTTTGCTGTATAAATTTCTTACATCCTTTAAATAACTTCTCTAGTCTCTTCTCCTATTAAAGCTACTCCATAGCAGGCTCAGGAATCACATTTGAGAAAAAGTGGTTTTTAAAGAGCTTGCTGTTGAGTATCATAGAATCAAGCAGGTTGAAAGAGACCTCCAAGATCATCCAGTCCAATCCAATCAGTCCTAGACAATCAACCAGACCATGGCACCAAGTGCCTCAGCCAGGCTTTTCTTGAACTCCTCCAGGGACAAGGACTCCACCACCTCCCTGGGCAGCCCATTCCAATGCCAATCACTCTCTCTGCCAACAACTTCCTCCTAACATCCAGCCTAGACCTCCCCTGCCACAACTTGAGACTGTGCCCCCTTGTTCTGTTGCTGGTTGTCTGGAAGAAGAGACCAACCCCACCTGGCTACAGCCTCCCTTCAGGTAGTTGTGGACATCAATGAGGTCTTCCCTGAGCCTCCTCTTCTCCAGGCTAAACAACTCCAGCTCCCTTAGCGTCTCCTCATAGGGTTTGTGTTCCAGGCCCTTCACCAGTTTTGTTAGTTAATTGCTAACACAGCATTCCACACCCCTAAGAGAATGCCTGTGCTTCATTTTGGGTGCTACTCAGCTCCCCAGTGCAGGGCCAAAGCTCTTGAAGGTCTGATTTTTTATCATGGCTGTAAATCATAAATAGGATCTTACCTGAGCAGCTTAAAAATGAGCTCAGGTCCTTTTGATATCACAGAAGGGAAAGAAAGGTACATTGCTTTCTTTGGGCTGAGGCCATTGATTCGTGTCCTGGGGAAGCAAAAGGATGTAGGCAGAGGGGAGGAAGGACTCCTGTGTCCTGTGATCTCTTTTATTATGCCTCCTCCTTCTTTTAATCCAGACAACAACACCAATAACAAAAAGTTAAGGCTGTTGTCAATGCAACAGTAAAAGCACTAAGCACTTATACCTATCATAAATACTTTTATGACACAATTTCTATGATATGCATTTAGAATCCCTGCCCTTTGGGGATATTTCTGAAGAAGAATGCATCTGATTCATTCTGGAAAGAAGGAGGAGGAAAAAAAAAGAGAAAATGGAAAAAAAAAAGGCAGAAAACCCAGGAGCAACAGCAGCTTTGTGAGTCAGACCAAGGTGTTGGATCTTGCTGCTCCCCCCTCACCCTAAAGAGGTGCACAACAGTGGGAGCCAGATGCTGCTCATTAGTGAACCTCCCTTGGTCACAGTTAGCAGTGGAGGGGTCAGGATGCTCCCCTGGCACCCTTGAGAGCACAACAAGAGACACTTTAGCACGATCTGCCTCAGAGCCACTGCGCTGAGCAGGGCTGAGTGAGGATGTACCCTGATGTCCACAAACTGGAGCGGCACAGAGGAAATAATGTTTTCCTGGCATTTCTCAAAGGTCATGCAGTGCTTTTTTTGGCTGAAAACAACATTAAAGGAAGGAATAATGATCAAAGAGAGAAAAGAGGGTGGGAGAAGCCTGCTTTGCACAGTTTGTCCTTATTCCTGAGAGAAAAGTGCTGTATTGACTGTCTGCTGGGCTACTTTGTAAATACAAGAGGTAGGACTGATCTGGTTGTTTGTCCTAATCTCAGTAAAACACAGATAAGAGAACAAATGACATGGGGGTAGTGTTTGTTTAGAGACCAAGCTCTGCTGCTACAAATAAGCACTGCCAGAGCCATAACACATACATCCAGTCAGCAAGATCTGATTTTCAGTACCACTTAAAGAATGGTCGCAGGGTACCCAAGGAGGCCTTCTCATCAGACAAAAGGTGGCTTGGCTTAATTCTTCTGGCAGTGTATTTCATTTACAACCTGGCCTTATCCAATAGAACTCTGGATGTGTCTTTATTTAGTCTCTTGTACAACACCTGACGTGTTCCCTCTCAGCATACAGATTGGCACTTTGATGTTTGCAGCATTCAGTCATTAGAAAAGAATAATTCTCTCAGTTTTAATTTTCTCAGAGCACATTCTCCTTTATTAGAGAACAAGGAGGTAAGAAGAACTAGACAAGCAAGCATGATGCTACCTACATTTTAAGTCCAGACATGATTATAGGATGGCTGGCCCAAGATGCAAAGATATCTGCTCAGATTTCCAAGCTTTGGTGAAATTACAGTAATAATTGGAGGGCAGGGAGAGAGGGAGGGAAGAAGTTATCTTTCTTACACTTGTTGGCTGCTGAACAGGAGATGGTGCTTTCTTATCTCACAGCAACACAGGCAAGATAAAGTCTGGAAGGAGGAGGTGTTCCAGAGAAGAGACTGCAGGTAGACAGCAGTAATCACTTGCTGACCTCTCCTCCCCTGCAGGGAGTAGTGGGAATGGATGAATAAGCAGAGGAACGGTGAAGAATTTGTTTTGTGCTGATGAAGACTATCTGCAGATCTTATTTCTAAAGGAAACAAAATCCTCCAGGAGGCAGATACTATCTCCTGCAAGGTCTGGGTTGCACTTTTCTAAAGATAATATTGGTCAGGGTAAGAAGGGAAGGTGGTGATTTGACACATCTGGTCATCAGCATCTGCCATTTATACCATCACACCCTAAAATACAGATTTTTACTTTAAGAATAGCTTCAACTGTTTCTCACTTCTTGGTCTGTGCATAAGCATGACTTGGAGTCACATAGGTTGATCACTCCGAATAACAGTTTAATAACAGACCACCATAAACTCTTCTGCAATAGAGAACAGCCTCTCTCCAAATGTCCTTCTGCTTTCCTATTATGCTGCTTCACTCCTTGCTTACATTTGTTACAGCACAGTACACACAGACTTATTTTATGGAACCTATCAAAGAAAAGAGGAAGGAAGGAAGAAATATTTTGTGAGAGTTGCTTTCAACATTTGATGCAAGGCCAGGGACTGGCTATAGAGAATGAATTACTTCTCTCTTCCTCAGAATCTCTGCCTTCATAAAACCTGGAGGAGGAAATTTGTAGACTGGAGAGTAGACACAGCCTGCATTATCCCGAAGATTGCAGACAGGGAATATTTTCTAAGTGCTCCACTCACTTTAATTCCAAAAGAACCACCTAAAAAGCAAATACAGTGACACTGATTCCACTGAAAAAAACAACCACTCAATTATCTTCAAGGAAAATAGAGTGCAAAAGAAGGTCTTGTCTTTTAAAAGCAAAACCTAGAACTGCTGTAGTGTTAAATTTCTGAAGCTAAAGACTCAAAAGTCATGTACCAGCAGTTAAGGCCTGCCAGCAGTGAGTCAGCAGTGCTGCATAGTTCCCTGAATACCAGAGCACCACAGACTCATACACTAAGATTTATTCTAACAAGGGAAGAACAATAGAAAAGTCTGTATCTATGCAATAAGAATCACCTAAAGAAAGAGAAAGCCTTCTGTGATGTGTATGCTGTGATGTTTTGGTGAGCATGGTGTTATGGTTGGACATTGGGAAGAAGCTCTTTACAGTGAGGGTAGTGAAATACTGGAACAGGTTGCCCAGAGAGGTGGTGGAGCCCCCATCCCTGGAGACATTCAAAGTCAAACCTGATGGGGCCCTGAGTGACCTGATCTAGTTAAAGATGTGCCTGCTGACTGTAGAGGGGTTGCATAAGACAACCTTTGAGGGTCCCTTCCAAGCCAATGCATTCTGTGATTCTATGAGCACTCTTTGGCTAGAACTTAAGCACTGGCTTAGTTCTTTCTTATTGTGGCTGCTCCTACTGTGTATCAATGATGTCCCCAGCTCCCCTGACAGTGGTTCACCCATGGATGATCAGTGAGACCATGGCCAAGGTGTGTTTTTTAAGTGCCTCAAGCTCATTTCCAATACTTCAAAGGATATCTACAGACATCTGTGGAAGACAACAGAGAATCTACTGCTTCATAAACCCTTCAGGCATTGGGATGTGACATTTCTCTAACTGGAATAAAATAAAACAAAATAAATAAAATTTTAAAAAATAAAATAAAGTGCAAAATAAAATGAAATAAATGAAATAAATAAAATAAAATGCAAAATAAAATGAAATGCAAGATAAAATGAAATACAAAATAAAATAAACTAAAATAAAATGCAAAATAAACTAAAATAAAATGCAAAATAAACTAAAATAAAATGCCAAATAAAATAAAATAAAATGCAAAATAAAATAAAATGCAAAATAAACTAAAATAAAATGCAAAATAAACTGCAAAATAAAATAAACTGTAAATTAATATGAAATAAAATAAACTGCAAAATAAAATAAAGTAAAATAAAATAAAACAAAATGCAGAATAAAAGAAAATAAACTAAAGTAAAATAAAATCAAGTAAAAGGAAATAAAATAATGTGCAACTGAACCTGTCTGTCAGGTCACCAGGTTCTGAGACCAAAGAAATACAGGCTTATGTGGAAATGAGAAGGAAATGTTTCCCATGGCACCAAAAAGCCTTCAGCATAACAGCAGCAAGAAGCCATAACGTGGGAAAGCATGCATTAAAGGGGTACATGGGGAAATTTTGCTGCTGGATGGAGAAGAACTCTTTTCTTCCCAGTTTTCCTGCTGAGGATCTGATGGGGTAGCTATGCACACGTCTGGGTTCACAGGAGAAAGCTGAAAAGAGGAACTGAAAGTCTTGTGTAACTTCCAAGGATAAAGGTTTGTCTTATTCACTCCAGAATGTCAGGAGCATGCTGGCTCTGACAAGGCTTTTCTACCACCAGGTGTGGAAAGAATGGAAGAAGAGAAAGAAGGCAACATTTCCAGATCAGATTTTGGGCGGCATGTTTTTAATTGGTGGGACTTGTAATCTCAGGATTCAGCTGCACCCACTATGAGGGAATGGAAATAAAGGGGTTCTCATGTTTAAATGCAAGTTCCTATGCCTTAGCTTCCACCATTGCTTCTTGAATATCTCCAGAGAGGGAGGCTCCACAACCCTCCTGGGCAGCCTGTTCCAGTGCTCTGTCACCTTCGCAGGGTAAAAATTCCTCCTCATGTTTAAATTAAGCTTCCTATGCCTCAGCTTCCACCATTGCTTCTTGAATATTTCCAGAGCAGGAGACTCCACAACCCCCCTGGGCACTTGTCTCGGCAGATTACAGCACTTGTGGTCCATCTGCTCCACTCTCTGAAAGGACTGGCTGATGCTGGACATGCTGCCAGCCCTGTACTTCTGTGCTTGACACAGGGTGAATCGCTTCAGCCACGCAGACTGACACAGGACAGGCACTGTTTATCCTTGGACCTCAGTTTTGTCTTCAATCTATTTCTGCACCACAGATGTGTAATTTTACTCTTCAGTCTGCACTTTCACAAGATTGGACTCGGTTATGCTAATATTTTTAAGCCTTTTTCTCTTACACCTTGTGGTCATTTATTAATTAATCCTCTACCCTGGTATTTCCAGGTAACTGTGCCAAGGCAGTTGGTGTGTCCTGCTTCAGGTTCAGTACCAACTCATCTTGTCACTCCACGAGAATCTGGGGCAGACCTAAGCAGCACTGATTTGTATTGATTTAGCTTTCAAACTTTGATATTGTAGGCACTGAATTCTTAGATGGTTTGGCATGAAAAATAACCTAATGCAAAGAACAGCACAGGGACAATTTTGCCCTTAAAGCATCTCCTTTGTGCCACAATATCAGCCAGGACTATTGCCACCGCTCAAAACCCCAGCCTCATCCCTCTGCATCTATCCACTTACTTTTAATTTGACTTGACAATCTTAAAGGTCTCTTCCAGCCAACACAATTCTAGGATTCTATGACTCCAAATGATTCTATGATTCAATTCTGCCAGCTGTTCACTCGTGATTATCTGCGAGCTGGCATTTGCCTAGCACCCAGTAAGGCAAATGCACACACACAGCAGCCAGATGCTTTTGATTATTGCTGTTTACAAGGGAGACCAAAGCTGTGCATGTCACAGTTTGGAAACCTCTTTCTGTGTACTGAATTCTGTGTATTTCTCCATTATAACCTCCTTCTACTTTGTTTAAGGATGAGCAGTTGTGTTTTCAGACCTTGTCATTCCTCAATCAAGACAACATGAGAGGTGTGCTTGGAAAGGGCAAATTCCCCCCCAGGGAACCTGGCTGTCTTGGTGTATTTTTATAGTTGTGGACCCAAAGGCTTGAATTTCTATCCTTGTCTGGTGCTTTGTGACAATTTCACTCTGCACCAGCTACTTTGGGATTTATAGTTCTCTTCCTTCTTTAAAGACAAAAAAAATCTTCACAGCAGACTCTACGATCTTGCAGAGGAAACACAGCTAAGCAAAGCAAACCGAAGTAAAACAAAGTAGAGAGGAATAGCAAGGCAAAAGCCTGTGTTGAACATGGAGTTAAGTTGGCTACAGCACACAGGACAGACAAATGCAGCCGTCGGAACTGCCTGCAGCATAGACCACGATAGGAAACAGCATGTTTGCTATACCTGAACACACAGATCAGCTGGAGAAAGGCAAAAAGAGATTTTGCTTTTCTTAATAAGAAGGCCTGCCAGGTTAGTTATGTTGAAACAGAAGAGAGAAGTGACTTGTTCATACGCATACAGGCACAAAGCTTTTCTCTTGGGCTGCGGTAATGTAAAATAGATTCTTAATTTAAAAGAGAGGGCAAGAGCACTCTGAAAGCAAACATTTTATCATGATCTCTGATCAATAAATGAAATTTAGAACATCAGAAGAGGCCTCTCCATGTTTGCAAGTGAAGAGTATGCCAAGGCATGCATACCATTCTTTCTAGCCATCGTGTGGGATAATGGTTATTTGCAAGCAGGGTAGTTCCTAATTTATTTTTCTAATAATCTAGTCACTGAGTAGCTATAATGCTTATTGATTGTGATTCTTCCAGATCAATAGCATATTGTCAAAACAATCCTTCAGTTATTCCATAAAGCAAAACAAAGCCTGATAAAGTAGTATTGG